>NC_080026.1:14268750-15622500 GCF_030020395.1 Manis pentadactyla | reverse complement strand
ACACTATCTGAGAAAAAGTGGTACAACCATCCAGATGTTTACTGGCTATTAATGGTGTTTTATGTAAAGATTGCAGTTGTTCAAGCTGGTGATTACATTTGTGGTATCAGTACCCAGGCTGCGGGACCTTTGAACTTTGGACAGAGCAGTGGTTCTCAAATTGGGACCCACAGTAGCAGCTTCAGCAATGCCTAGGAACCTGCTACAAAGTCAAATTCTCAGGCTCCATCCCCGGGGTAGGGGGTGCGGTCTGCCCGCTAACAGAACGTCTGTGGGCAGAGCCAGCCATCTGTGCTTCTACTAGCGCTCCAGGCGAGTCTGATGCGGGCCTGTGTGAGAACCCCTCCTAGACATGAGGATTCTTTGGTGACCTGTGTCAGTATAGCATGGCTCACAAAGACAGAGCCTTCTCCTGCATTAGAAAAAGAAGGAGAAAAAAAGAAAGTGAGACCAACAAATGAATAAATAAAAGGATAAGGGAAGGAAAGGATGAGAGGATAAGGATAAGGAAACTTGACCCTCATAATATAGTTCAAGGCTACAAACGGCTGCCTGAAAGGGCTACTCACTGGCAGGGAAGCCACAGATAACCCACCCTAGTGTGCAGTTCACCTGTCTAGAAGGCATGCTAATGACTTCTGAAGGTCTTTTTCAGGTTTCCCAGTCTTGCCTTGCCTAGATCTCTGTAAAGGACTTGGTTAATTTTGTTTCTCTCCTCAGTACATTTACAGATGAGCCGGTCACCATCTTCTGTGTAAGGCCACTTGCTTTCTGCGTATTCCCCAGTCGCTCAGCAAGGGTGAGAGCTGCCCTCCCCCTTCCTCCCCCTCTTAGACTGTCTGCTAACCCCTCCCTCTTTTTGCCTATCCAGGAAATACTTCTTTTACCACAAGTAGAGACAAGTTTCCTGAACATTTTGCCCTTGTTTTTTGAAGGAACCTCTTTGATTTGTCACTTAAGTGTTTCTGACTCTGACAGCCCTCTCCACAACAAATACAAAGGAGCTACTTTTTAACATGGGAAGCTATGATTACATTTCTCTTTAGTCCTCAAGAACCCGGCCTAGAAAAGACACTCAATAATTCTTTGTTAAACTGAATCTAATCAGTTAGCCTAAATAACCTTCCTTCGCTGGTCACTTCCCCATGTCTCTTTAGCTACACTGACTATTTATACTTTGATTTGAAGGAATGGTTTGCTTCATGACTCTTCTGTAAGACAGTTCTGTCTACATAGGATTTATATGCACAGGGTTATGCGGGATTTAGGAAAATCTACTGCTGGACTGATGGATCATAATCAATTCTTATTAACTACAACTCCTTGAAACTCCTTAATACCTGTGTCTTACAGAGTCTGTTTTCCTCTAGTTTGAGCTATGGAAGTATTTCCATAATCTTTATTCTAGTTTGGGAAACTTAATATGTTAAAATGATTGCCCCTCTCTTTCTGTGTCATAAGCCAATTTAATGAGCCTACATATACTTTAAATCCCAGTTAACTGCTGAAGAGGTTACAGAGGTTGTGTCCACCTGCCTGGGCACAGCCTGCCACAACAGCTCAGGACTGGTACCTGGAGTTGTTGAGGCAGGTCACATTTTTAAAGACAATTTTGTGTCGAATGTGATGAAGCTTACTAGATTTATGCACATTACTTTATGTTATCAGGTTTGTCCTACAAAATCACTGGAGACAGTTCAGTCTGTTATTTGTTGCTCTTTATGATATTGTATTGCTCTCAGGGGATTTAATATAGGCTTTTAAAATGTGTGGTTGTGTATTCAATAGAAATTTAGAGAGGTTCTCTGTTTACCTATGTACTAAGGTGCAGAATTTCATTCTCAACTTCAGTGATTCGCAAACCGTGAGCATTTGAAGATAGGAGTTTCAAACTTCGGTTTTACAATAGTGCTGATAAAAGCCAGTCAACTCCATATTTTTAATGCACCCCTCCTATTTTAATAGTTCCCCACCTCTAAGTTTCCTGCCCTGAATTCCACATTCACTGTATTTGTAAAGATGGAAGTGAAAGAAGCTTTTTAGTCCTTTTTGGTGTCATCTATTAGCAATCTCTTTTACCCATTTAATAAAGGAGTCACATTTTCTTTTTTTCCCATTCACCTCTTGAAACCTCCAACTCACTTGACCCTGCCATAAAGTCCTAGAAAAACCATATGAGTTTGAAATGCAAGCAGTTTCAGCAGCATTGTAATACATTTCAATTTCAAAGCACAATGAATACTGACAGTATAATAGAGACTTTAAAAAGAAAGGTAAAGCAAATAATGAATGTGGTAAGAATTTTTAATTCCACTAAACTCAGCAGGTGTAAGGAAGCATTTTGTTGCATATTAAGCCTATCAAGTTACTGTAAAACTGAAGAATTTGATCTGCCTGTGTAACTCATTGAATCTGCATCTGATTTTAAAAATGTTATTTAAAAACCTAATTTTTAAAATATAATGTTGTTTCAGATGTCTGTGCTCCTTATAGACATCTATGTATTTAAGTAATATGCTTTAGACTAATAAGGCTTATAAAAAGAAATCTGACTGCAACTTACAAAGGTTGATTTTTTTTCCTTGGGTGACTACAATGAATTTACTAGATCAAAGAACTGCATCCTTTTAATAACTGTCACCTGGGTTGAGAATTACGCTGAGTTTAAAAAATGCAAACAATACTACTACTTCTAAATTTATTTTGTTAATGAAGCCACTACATAAATTTAGCACTTTTTTTTATTAATTGCTCACACTGAAAAGAGCTAAATTCAGAATAACTCTCTGTTTCAAAGACCTAATTGCCAAGGACCTAGCCTTAATATTAACTAGGATAATTATTATGCAAAGCATACCCACCCAGAATGTTTGCATAGCTATCACAAGCGCTTTCATAAATGATGCTTTAATTAGTCTTAATTAGAATTTGTTTAAGTCAGCAGGGAATGCAGGGCCCGTGAAATGATGTATGTAATAAGCATAAGGCTCACTTTTTACTTGGGGAATAGAGCTGACAAAATCACATCACGTTAAATTGATTCAGTCAGAATTAAAATTCTTATGGTATTAATTAAATGGGGGATCTCATTAGCAGGCTGCAGGGTGACAGAAAGACTCTTTGGCGACCCGATGTGAGGAAAGAAACGCTGAAGGAGAGTACTGTTACACCCCAAAGCCACCTCATTCTTAGATGTAAGCATGACATTCAGCTTGGCCCAAAGTTGTCCAACTACATGTAATATTTAGCTACCAGGAACCCAGAACAATTATTTTTCTAGGACACTTGTTTTCTTCAAGCTTCTGCACCTCAGTAAAAAAAATCTGAGTATTCAGAAACGTCATTTATATTTGACGAACCAACTCAGTAAGCTTGGGAATCAGTAAATAATTACAATGGATAAATGTGGGTTTTTTAAATTTAACATGTTTTCCTTAAAGGACATGAAATTCATTGAGCAGTTATATTTACTGTTCTTTATTTCCGATAAATGTTCTTCTCATTGGTTCAATGATAATACTAAAAACATAACTTTGATCAAATAAATAAATAGAGGGTTATTGATTAATAAATTCACAGAGCCTTTGGTGATTTTTCTTCTTTTCGCTGCATAATAAAAGAAGCCATACTCTTAGTTATAAAACAGTTCTGAGTTTGCAAGTCTAGTCCAATTAGCATATGTTTTGTGAATGGCAAGGGGCATATGCTGCAGCTATGTACATTTTTGGTCAATATTAACGATTTGGCTTCATTTCTTCCAGCCTGTGTAAAAATGAGTATTTTGCTTATAAATGCTGAATGGGCAGAAAAATACTGAGGCTAAAGTTTCCTATTAAAAGACACTGAGTTAGACAGCTGATATTTAACTCTAGAGGAAGTATGTCTTAATTGTTATCCATAGGAACACGTAAGTTTGTTTTTTCTTTTTAATACATAGCCAAATCTTTAAGGAGAGATCAGAAAGTTAATTTAATAGTTGGTGGAATTTAGAAGTTGTTCCCCGTCACACTTTGTCACATAAACAGATTAGTAAAGAAAAGTGCAATATCTACTATCAACAACCCTCTATCTGGGAAACTGGTTTTGATTTCCTCTTATTTTAAAAATGAATAGACTTCTTCCATATTTGAACAGTGGAAAATATCATTAGAAGTATCAAGGAGAATGTAGACTGTGGGTAAACTATTTGTCAGAAAGAGATTCATCCTTGCCTCCAAATGGGACAGTAAGTTTCAGTCTCAAAGGTCAGTTTCCTCTCTCCAGTAATTTTTATTTTCATGGAGTAATATTGTATTGTGTCATTTCCTGTTCCATTTAGACTTTTTCTCCCCAGAATGAGGTATCAGATTTAAAGGCACAGTGCAGATTGTTAAAAAACAGATTAAGATTGTCTCACTCTATTCTGAAATGCTTTGTGTGTATTACATCTTCCTTACCTATTTCACCCATTTCTGGCAGGTTGTTGAGAGTCTAAGTAAAGACATAACAACAATGCCCAGCCATTCAAATCCGGAGAACATTTAAAGAAAGTCAAAACACAAGATGCCAATGCCTTTTCAGCAGAGTGTAACGGATGAAAATACACTCTGTAGCCATCCACTTCTTTAAACCTCATTCTGGAATTGCTTTAACAAGGTCAAAAACTCATCTGACGTTGGGCCATTTCCTTGACAACACAAAGAAAGAAAACACAAGTTCATTCTGAGTTGATCCTTTTTGCAAAGATGATGTTACGCAGAATAAACATTATGGAGTGTAGTTTCCTCTTTAACATTTTCAAACACAAAGTCAAGTGGCTTGTTCTTCAGTGGTGTTAGACAGAATATACCAGATGAACCAGCAACTGTACAGGCGACAGGGTATTTTGCATATCAGTAACTGAGTAAACATACGTATTAAGATCTGCAAATGGTCAGTTTTGAAATGAATTCTGTGTTGGGCCTAGGAATTTATATGAGATCTGCTTGCTTTAGTGTTCTTCTACAGACTTATTTTGGGCTTTTTTTAAAAAAAAATTTAAGATGTCTAAAACAATAATCCCAGTTTGGTGCCACAATCATGAGTGGAAAAAAATTTTCAACACATCCTATTTAGGAAACTGGCTTTCTCATGGCTATTTTTCTTCTCGGGGGGGGGAAAAAAAAACATATTTATTTTATAACTCTGCCTGGAGCCATCTCCTGTGTTTCTTGCCTTTAGCTGCAGATAAACCTCTACTGAGGCTTTTTACAGCCTAAAGGAATACAGTAAAAAGGTTACATAAACATTCAGAAAAATAAATTAACTCTAAGCTTTCTAAATGCCCTGAAGAGGGACAGGCCATGTGGAATGCAGTGGTTTTGATTTAGGTAAGGCCTGCTGACCAATATTCAATTCCATTTGTAAAATTAATAGCTCCTCCATGAACTGAATGAATTTAAATTCAGAAATATCTCCTTGATACCTCATGAGGATATAGTGAATGGTATGGGGTTTAGGATCCTAGAGGCATAGATTTGCACACTGGCTTTTCTGCACACTAGCTCTGAGACATTTGGGACATCAGGAAAGCTCTGTCTACCTTACATGAAGAATGAATGCCTGTGATGTCCCCGAAGCCATGGGGACAAGTACTCCATGAGGGCAAGACTAGAGATGAGTAGCTTTGCCAGAGCCAAAATATAATATGGCTTAATGCATTTTTATTGAATGAATACGAGGATAAACCAAAATATTGTTATAGCAGAGTGTAACGAATGTAGTGATAAAAGAAAAATAAACTTTTATACGTAACAACTATCAGATCATTTCTGGAAAGCAGTTCATGATAATGGAGGAAAGAGGAGAAACACAGGCACTCAAACTATAGAAAATATTGTTTTGCAGCAATGGGGGAAAAAAAGGGTACCAAGAGTGAGTTTATTAAACCTGGAGAGAAATATTGATTTCTTTTATTACAATTTTCTATTAAAAGCTGCTACATAATTTCGTTGAACTTGAGCCTACAAACAGCATCAGAGCTTCTGTATAACCTGAAATAACAGAAAATTTAGAATGTTGAGAAATTTGTTATTGTTTGTGGAGTATCTGTTGGGAGTATTTAATTCATCCCAACATTCTCTTCAAGATTTGCCTTGATATAAAGGAAATCTTTAAAGATAGCATGGCTAAATTCTACAGTAAATCAAGCTGCAAGAGCAAATAAAGACCAGAAAGCATGATTTTTTTAGAAAGCTGGGAGGGAAAGAAAAATCACCCATGTGTGATTGTAGAAATTATGGCAAATAAGAGTGGGGGTGCTTTGTATTTTTGTGGATTAATGCTGACTCAGAAGTCATGCCATTGTCTGTGAGGCCCTGATAGGTCCCTTATTTGCCATTCTTTCGCTATATTTAAATGGTCAGAAACTATCCTTGTCCTTGTACTCCTAGGCGTGTTGTAAGACTAATAAGCTGATATTTTAAATAGCAGATTTGTTCGTAGGAAAAAAGCAAAGAAGTCCAGGAGCACAAGGAATCTCTATAGGAACCTAACCACATTTCATTACCATTTATTAGAATAGGCTCTTTTGGTTTCCTGGTATCACAGACCCTACCAACAGTTATATTCTGTGTTTATAACATCCTAGTCAAAAGTCTTAGGTACGTTGAATTATTTATTTCTGTTACCTCCTAAACTGCTACCTTAACAATTAATTCTTTCATAGCTTTAAACACACACAACATCTTTGAGCTGAGAATTGTTTGCAGAATATTGATTGTAATAAAGAGTGACTAAATTCTTGATCTTTCACTGCTAACCACTTTAAGCTCCACTTCTCCATCTTTCTCTTCCACTCTCTATCTGAACAAACTATAAGAAAGCCTTCTTGTTCCCCCTCAGGCACTGATGGGCTGTCCAAACCACGCCAGCCCCAACCAGTACGCGTGGGACCCTCAGCTCAGCCCTAACCCTTAACCACCTTTAATCAAACCCCAGGGCAGATCCCTTTCCCTGCTCTCTTAAGCAATGCTGGGACTCGCTTGGGAGCCAACTCCACTCTCCCCAGGAAGCTCATTCTGTGCACACTAAACCTTTGTAGGCCCTCTTGCTGTGTGTGGCGTCATCAGTCTCAGCATCTGAACCAAATCCCGGGAGTATGAGTCCCTCCACCTCTGCGGGATGGTCACACCAATGAAAAGTGTGTCCTTACCACAGACACAGGTTCATGTAAAAAGTGGAGGGCAAGAGATTGTTTGTTTGTTTGTTTTAACATAATGTGCTTTTCGCCTGTGATTTCTTTTAGATCCTGGATGCCCTGTGGACCAACAGCTCTGTAATAGACCACAAAGAACCAGATATTGATATGATTAAGAATATCAACAGCAGGGGCAGAGGTTAGGAGGAAAACTTGAAGGGCTATCAAGTCCCATTTCTTCAGGGCACAAGTTGATCTCCAGCTGGGATCAGAAATTTTCCCTAGTGATGTAGCACTCCCTAATTAGCTGCATTAGGGAAGACTCAGCCTTTCTCGGAGCGCTGGCCTCAGTTGGAGACAGGAAACTCACCTACTTCACTGGTAAGGCTGTAACACTTAATTAATTAATGGTTGCAGCATATTTATGATCTTGGGATAAAAAGACTATAGGAGTGAGAGTATTGCTACTGAGAAACATGAATCACTTTGGCAAATTTGTGAATCCCAATTGAAATATAGTTTTTCTCCAAAGACAGATGAGTTTTGAATAGCTTTAGAATTTTTTTCCTCTCCATTAATTCTAAAAACTTGGGTCAGTTTTCTAAAATAAAACGTATTTTTACTATAGAATTTAGTTCTCATGGAATAAAGCTTCAAGGTAAAATTGCATGCTGACAGCAAACATGTTTGCTATAATAGTGAACATGGAAAGGAAATAAAGAGTCTTAATCCAGTAATGAAAATTCTCATTGTCCATATAGATAAGGGCTCAAAGTAAAGATGACATGACTGAACAAAGTTAGGAGACAGGTCTAACTGATACTTAACTGAGAACACCTCTCTCTTGGTTTTCTAGGAAGCAGGCATAATGGGTAGGATCAAACAGTTCAACTAAACTGTCCAAGAAATAAAGGTGAGCAGAGGTACGTTCCACGCAAGCTCTGGACTAATAGCAAGGGCTAGAAGAGAAGTCAGATCATTGGAAAACACTGAAGGGATATCTAAATTGTTATGGCACAAGGAAGTATTAGTGGGATGGCAGTATCTAAATAGAGTGATGCAAACACTTTGAAAAAATGGACTGTTTATATGGCCTCTCTCATCATTTCAGAGTGATCTTAAATAGAGAAACACGGCATTAAAGCTTTTTCTCCTTTTAAGTTTTCCCCTGTCTTGTCTCTGCTATATGAACCCATCTCCCAGTCTCCACCACTCTGGGACTTAACTGCTGACTCCCAACTATTCTACACCATAATGCAGCAAGAGAACTGTGTTTTCAACTCACTTCTTTCTCAAAGGAATATAGCATGGAAAATATATTTACGTTGGGCTACTTCACTGGGTTTTAAACTCCCTAATACTTGAAAGGGGTTTAGCAGTTAGACTACCCCAAATGTGTTGATCTACGGGGTGAAGCACAATTGAAAAAGAGTGGAAGAAGGCTTTAAAGAAAATGAAAAGTACAGAAAGAAAACATTTTCTAAAATGCCCCAAAGCAATTACCACTTGCACTTTGACCTTCTCAATTTTTGTTAATAGTAGGCAGGGTAGTAGGAAGGAAATGTATGAACAAAAGCTTTGCAGAAAGAAGCCTTGGGTCAGATAAGGAATTGAGCTAGAGGATAACCAACTATCAAGATGCTTTCTGGGCATCAGGGAATAGGATGTTCCTTCGTAAGATGGCTTCATAATGCTCACCTTCACATGGCAGTTCAGGGGGCAGTGAAAGCTCATGCAAAATAATGCTATTGCATTTCTAAGCCTCTGTCTTCATAAAACATGAGAAAGGTGGTGCACCATGAGCTTATCCAGTAAATCTCCTTTTAAGTATATAGGACAAGGTTCCAGCTTAGAGGCTCTATTTTAAGCAAAGCAACGACCCCTAAATGCACCATCCATCTCTTTCTCCATAGATGGGGCTTAGAATCCTCTCCTATTTATGTTTGCACTTGTCTTAGTCTCTGTGTTTGTCTACATATTGTTCATTATGAAAAAAGTATAAAACATTTGTATATGTAACATATTATGTATTTTTGAGAATATCATGGATATGCATACGCATATGTCTCTTTGGCCCAGTTAAAATTCAGGAAGTGATTCCCACATCTTGAACAAAGTATGTATGTTGGAGGTCATTTTTGAAGCATTGAATAGGCTTTGTACAGTGGGAATTTTCTATGTTTGGGAAAGAGAGCGAGAAAATACAGTATAGCCAACCAACCTACAATCCAGTGGGTAATCCCCTGAACTCCTCTCTGATTGATTGGTTACCCTTCCCTCATAATTACTGTTTCAAAATATTGGGGACTGCACCAACTAATGCCTTACCAGTATTCAGTTTTATGGCCAAAACATGTAGGGGGAAAAAGCAAAAATCCAAGAGCATAGGACAAGAAAATTAAAAAGTTGCATAGGCTAGGGACTATACTTAACTCACTTTCTTGTCTGTGGTTCAAACCTATTAAACACCCTTAAATGGGTAAAGTCACCAGCATATGAAATTCAGTGGTCATGTGTGCCATGTCAATTTTGATGGGAGAATGAGTCAGTGCCATCAAGAGGTACTCACCAGTGATGAGAAGAAGTGAAAACAGGAATAGGAGACAGTTGAAAGAAGGCAAATAAGGACATAGGGATCCTGATTTTCATAAAAGAGAAAAAAAAAAAGCAGGTGGAAAATACACTAATCACTGGATGGTGACTATTGAGAAAGCACCCCTTTATGATTGTTTGCTTACTAAGCCCAGGTCTGAAGATGAAAAGGGGTAAATAATAACATTGTTCAGGATCCTAAGAGATCTCTAGTTATCAATCTATGAATTAATCATGAAATATTTGTAGTAAAAGAAAGACATGGTCCTTACCTTCAGGGTTATAATATCCTAGTTAGGGAGAGAAGATACGCCCATAGGTAAAGTTTCCATGACATTGTGCAGTAACCTCTAGGGGAACCTGAGGTTTTCAAATTAGCTCACACTGAAACCTATGCATGGGTTTCATGAACTCAACAGCCCCACTCTTTCCCAGCCCTACTCCCTGAATCAGGGCATAAACTCAGCCAGCCCTCCCACACACGGATGTCTGCAGAGAGTTGCTCAGCTGTGCTCATGAACTGCTCGTTGGTGTTTTCTGCTCCAGCTTTCCCCTGATGCCTGTAAGACTCTTGCAAAACAGCCTCACATCTTCAGCAGCTGCCAGTGCCCGCCAGGAGGTTGCTCAGCCTTTGGGTGGCGCCATCACTCCTTCTTCGAGGGCACGGCCTACTGGGTGGCTTGCAGCGTAGTTGGGCAGAAGACACGCTCCCTAGTTTGTTCACATGAGCCCCAGAAGAGGCACTGCTTGAGCCCTGTGTATCATGAAACCACTCTTGAAAATATCTCCTTGACCTTCTGATTCTAGTCGCAGTAAAGGTTGCAGGGGTTCTGGGATGACATGAGAACAGACTCGATGCCATTGCCTTTATGGTTCATTGTGTTTTTCTGTTTTGTTTGGTTTGGTTTTTTATGTATGTCTGTGTCCCAGGTGCCAGGTACCCTCCTTACTTTTTGATCAGAAATAACCCCCCCATGCATCCTGAGTCATGCAGAAGTAAATACTGCCTAACCAGGGTGAGGTTGGGTCCCAACTTCTGCTCTGCCTCTGCGCTCGGGATCAGCTGTGCCCGGAGATGATATCATGACACAATGAAAAAATTCAAAGGGCTGGAAACTTTCTGTAGCCTATGGCGGTCAGACCAGCAAAGCAATAACAGATGACACTAGACTTTGTTGTCACGATAATTCAAGTTTTACAGGAAGGAAGGAAAAGGGAGATCAGAGTGGCTTTCCGAGTAACAGTGGTGTGTTGCACGCTGGTGTGCCATCCGTA
Organism: Manis pentadactyla; assembly: GCF_030020395.1. NCBI lineage: Eukaryota > Metazoa > Chordata > Mammalia > Pholidota > Manidae > Manis > Manis pentadactyla. Next base: position 15,611,477 of record NC_080026.1, on the reverse strand, counting down.
TCCCTGCCTTAGGACGCAGGCGCTCATTTCCTCAGCTGCCAGCAGCGCCGCTGGCGGCTGAAACTCACAGCTAGTCTTGGTCCAGGAACTGCCCTCAGCCCAAGGGACCTGTGTTACCAAAGGCTGTGGCCCCTTTCAAGGGGCAACTGGTACCCAGTGACTGGTTCCTGTGAAGGTACGAAGGCCAGTCGCCTAGTGGGACCCCTCTGCAGGCCCGCCCGGCCCCAGAGCTCCCCGCGGGTTCAGCTGGGGTCTGTGTCGCAACCACATCGCTGTTCACCTCCTTACTCCGCGCAGTCCTGCCGCCCTGGCTTCCCCGCAGGTGGTCCTCGAAGCACTTCCCGTTAAAATGCCTGTATGCAACTCTCAGTCTTGTGGTCTGTTTTGCAGCAAACTCACTGAAGACAAATGAGAAATAAAATAAGACTTTAAAGAATAGTGAATTTATTAGGTTGCCTAGAGTGGAAGTTTAGGTAGCGGTGGTTGTTTGGGGCAAAAATCTTGAAAAGGTTTCCAGGGAGGCCCTTGATTGCCAGCTTATAGTGTTAGGAGTTTATCTCGCAGACCGAGACCAGTAAGCGTGTGGCCAAAAATGCAAACAGCAGCTTCTGCATCCTCCACCTGGAGTTGACATCGTCACAGTGGACATCAGTGACGCCCTCTTCTCCACGGAATCCCAGCCCGACTGTAGAATCCTCCTCTGGGCCGAGAATCAGTCTGAGTCATGTTTCATGAAGCCTACATACATCCTTACCAGCCATACATTTTCCAGAGCAACTTAACATCATTCTAATTTCTAATAAGGGCTTCTTACTCATTGAGACTCGAGGCATGTTTGTTAATCAAGAGTAAATATCCAATACTCATTTGATATACAAACATTACTGCTGCCCTGAGGTGGAAATTAGAAGCACGGAGAATAAAAGACTGCATCCAGCTACTGAATGTATGTCTACCGTTAGGGACAGAAGTTTCTTGCTGAGGACCACCTCTTTGAGACTGTATTGACATGGGCTTACCTTTCCCTTAGGCTAACATTTCTTTTTTAACTAATTTCATCAGCTAACTAAATATACATATAGGATGAATCAATAATAGAATTTTTAAAATGTACCACATGATGATATATTGTTAGACATAAAATAGCACGTTTTCAATTTTGATCCTTCTCCAACAAGGCTACCACATTTAATTTTGACATTTTAGCATCGTGAATGTCTGTGCAGTCTTACTAAACACACGCTCAGCGCGGTCAGTGAGGGTCTGTATGCCTTGACTCACAGTATCAGGTGTTACTTGAATGGGCTGACCACACGCTGTCTGTCCAGAATACACTTCAATATTATTAGAAGCTCCTCTCTGGCTCTCAAAAGAGATAGAGTTAGTCAATTTTAAAATAACTCTGTATTAATGTTTCTGATGTAGGTTGGATTTGAACCAAAGAAACGAAGCAAAACTATTTACTGTTGCATTAAAATTTCCATGGCCTAAAAGAGATTTTGTGTTTGGTGCGTTTTCATCTTTCTCTGTCATGGAATTGTCACTGGAGGAGAATGTGGTGAAAGGGTCAGCAGGTTCCATTTACTCAGAGGGTCCCTCATGATTTTATCTCTGTTGCTTTGTATTGTACATGTGGCCCAAAGTGCAGAAGGAATACTGAGCAGACCATCAAAAAAGAATCACAGGTAAAGTAAAGAAGTGTGGAAAGAACATTCTTCCTTACCCAGAGAAGGCCCAAGAGGCGTGGACATGGGTTGATGGTGTGCTTGTATGCACGGGAGACAGACAGTGACAGAGGCTGTTAAGTGTGTCTCTGAGATGTTTCCACCCACGCCCATCACATCATTTGACAAAAGGAGACAACAGACCCAGTGAAACAGTGAACAACTTTTTATCTCTGGGGCAGAATTTCATATAAAACTTAATTTTTACCTTACATTGTTGGACCCTATGATTTCCTGTAACATCAAAGACTCATTTTTTCCAAATATAGGTACTGTCATTACTTTATTTTAATCACAACGGAGAAACTAAAAGTGAGCCTGTAGCCAGGTGAAAGAGATATTGTTAGAGTTTGTAAAGTAAAAGTCCTCACTTGCGTTTTTTATATGAGCCATTTCGATAAATATGATAATTCAGTTTAAAGCCTTAACAGAGGAGAACAAATAAAAAACGATGAAGGGAGCATTTCTTCTGCAGATTTAATCATAGCAACAAAATGGCCTGTAAATAAACACCTAGCATTTTGGAGCCCTTTCCTGTAGAGTCAAAGGCCCCATACACCTGGTGGCCTTCCCGGCATCTTTGTGAGATAGACTCAGACTGTACGCGCTGTCAGTGATACTGATGGAGAGAGTCAAGGAAAGACGCAGGTACATCAGACTTACTTTGCTCAAGGAGGCAGAGATTTTAAGACATTTTAGAAAAATCCAGACACACTTCTTAAAGAAAAGCAATTTGGTGCTCAAAAACACAAATACCTAGTATCTGAAAAATGCACAAAAACAGAAAGCTACAATATCCAAGAAATCCCAATAGCAGAAGCAATATTGTCCAGCAAGAGACACTAAACTCAAAGACAAACATGTGCACTGTGTGTATCTCTGTATCCAATGGCACAAATAATATAATTAGCACCATACACACACGCACGTAAGGATACCTCCCCCATAAACACAGTAGCCCTCATTCAAAACCAAAAACTATCGAGTTACAGTATTGAAGTTGGTTTCAGGAGTGCTCATCGCAACTCAGTGGGTGTTATTTGAGACTGCCACCTGCTCTCTTTTAAAATCAACTACAGTATTAGAGTAGTGCCCTGAAGTTGATGATTCCATACTCAAAACACCTCTTCTTGTACAGAATATTCATAAGTGGAGAGAATCACCTTTTTCTAAGGTCTAAAACCTGTCTGTGGTTAAGTCAGAGGCTCCATCCTAGTTTACTTTTTATTTATTTATTTTTATTAAGGTATCATTGATATACCTGAGGTCCTCTTTCTTTTTCATGAGGTCTGCTCTGTTCTCCAGGTGTATGCAGCCTGGCACAGCCTTCTTTCCTGTTTCTTTTTTAGGATTAGTTGTATTAACTATATTTTCATTTTACATGTGGTTTTGGGAGGAGTTCTCTGTCTCACCTCTTACGCTGCCATCTTTAATTTGAGCGTCCTCCCTATTTTACTTTTTAATAAAAACCGAACACTTATTTATCAAGATTTTCTGCCTGGATGTGCTGTGACTCTCCTGCAGAAGTGAAGTCAGCTTAGGTGGCTAGTCTAGGCTTATTCCCTGAGAAAATGGAGATACTATACTGTTGCTTTTTATCTGTAGCTAAAGGTCAGTATGTTTTTAAAATAATACTTTATGGGCATATATGATAATAGCAAAGGTATTTATGTAATTATACATGTTAAGGAGCAAATGGGGCAATTGTAAAAAAAAAAAATGAACACAGGAGTTGGTTTTTCCCTAAATGTGCAAAATGACCAGGGCCATTTAGAACCCTGCATAGTCTTCCTCAGCGCACATTTATTCAGCTCACTAGTATTTATACTTTTCTTTTCTCATTCCCTATTTCCATCTACCCATTTGTCACTCTCTTTTATTTTTTCCAGAACAGTGGTATGACAGGAACTTGCCTTTAGTCTTTGAAAACACTACTAGCAATAAAAAGATGTGGATAAACTTTCCCACTATACGTAATTCTTCCAGGGGTAGACATTTTAAGACTTCACAGAAATTGAGTCCCATTTTTTTCTGTTTTAAAAAACTTAGTCCAAACCTACCTAGTCTAAAACATTCACCATCCCTGCTACCTAATGCATTGATTCATGGCCTATCTATATTCTCCTCTATAACCTCTTCCTTCATGTCTTCATTTTAATAATATTGCTTATGCAAAAACTGCTGGATAAATTATTCAATTTTTTCTATTGTCCAGTATATCTGCAATAAAACTGATAACCTATATCTGTAAATACATTTATAGTAATTTAAGTTAGTCTCCCCTGCTTATTTGTCTGTCTGCCTGCTGCCTGTCTTTATCTAGCTCTTTACACCCCGTTCTCAAGCCTTTGGCTAGGATGGACTCGAAGTACTTTGTTTCTGTTTGTTATATAATGAAGACAAGCTGCTAAGTAGCTGCAAATGCTAATTCTATAGTTACTTTAATTTCACATGAAATTTCATTAGTGTTAAGTATGGAAAATTAATTACTCCTTAATCACAAGTCCACAGTACTTAATTACCAACTACAAATAACTATGTTAAAGGGTAAAAGTGCTCTGGATTAACCATAAATCAACAAAGCATACAAATTCTGTATTAAGGCCAAAATCCAGGTGGATATTCATGACCTCTAGTTGCTAATAAAGAAATAAGTGCAATCTCTTGTGTTAGAGCAATATTGTTCAAGTATTTATTTTTTCACTCAACAGCTTTTTTATACACTCTCTGGGCCAGACTCAGGGGATAAATTAGTGATAAAGTAATCTCTACCCTCAAGGTGTTTACATTTGACTGGGAAAGCTGGACAAGTAGAAAAGAGGGAGAATAACCCTTTGATGAGTGGTCTTCACAGATGGTTTGGAAGGGTAACAGGGAGACCAGCTAAAAGAGACTTTGGGTGGTTAGTGAAGGTTCATGGGCCCAGAGGATGTTAAGGAGAAACTCTAAAATCAAGATTTACTTGTAACTTTTCTGATTTATTTTTCCTTCACCCTTTCAGTGGGACTTACGTTTTTTAAATGGTTGAAACAGTAAAGAGCGGGAGCCATCATAGTGTCTGGCAGCTGGTGAGGGTGCATCATTAGCGTCCCTTCCTAACTATTCAGTGATGTCATGTTAGTTGATGGAAACAGGTGATGACAGTAGCATTTACACCAAGGGAATTGGCAAATGCTACAAAGCAGAGCTTAGAAAAAATTCTTCCAAAGAGCAAGTTGTTAAACATTTACCAACACACCACCAGTGAGACAATGTAGTACTCCTGGATTCTATTGGCTGATTTAAGGAAGGCTAATAAGACAGGCAGCTTTTCCAATATCAGTAAGCTATGGTCCTGATAAAACAGAGAAAGCTATAAATAAAATATGATCCCTGCTTTCTTAGAAATTATAATAAGGATGACAACACAAGTCATCAACCCCTCTACCTTAAGACCAAGTCAGTTCAAAAAGTTCAATGGAAGAGAGGAAGGCTAGAAGATCTGCTCTAAAAATACAGTTGAATCATAGGTCTATGGATTGCTAGGTTATTATGGGCTCCACAATTACTGTCATGTAAAGTCTGTGGGTCACTCAGGCAAGATTGTTATTGATGAAATTTCCTAGAGAGTTTTAATTATCTTATCACCCCTCTGTGGGGATTCTGCCCGTGGTTAGCAATAGAAACAGTAATGTAACATAGTGTTTGTGAATGTTGGCGTAGGTCTCTGAGCACCTTGGTTCCAATACTCCATTACTAGGCAATCCTGGGCAATACACATAAATGCTCTGTGCTTCAGGTTCCTTTCTTCAAATTGGAATAGTAAGTAACTCAGAGAGTTTTTTGAAGATTAAACTAATTGAAGATGTGAAAGCACTCAACACCTGCCTGGCATATCATGCATACTCACGTTTATTCTTTATCTTTATTAACACATGCTCAGAGACTGGCAGCTTCTACACATGGCGTAGACACGGGCCGGTCCTGTCATTCCAAACATTTTTAGCAACTTCCAGAAGTCATAGGTAATCTTCAAGCTTGATAAATATGAAGATTAACTATGGAATTTGGGGGCATTTACTCAGTTTCTCTACAATTAACCCTAATTATTTGTGATACTATCTTTATCTTTTCCTAGTATTATGAAAAACTACAAGAGATATGATGTCTCTTTAGATATGTCTCTTGTATGATTTACCTGATTAATGAGAAGGGAAAGTCACAGATATGAAAATGGTCTTACAGATGATGTTTTAAAGAAAGATAAGGTTGAAATGCTTTTAGAAGGATATAAGCACTTTAAAAAAAGACATAAGACTTCTCTGTTCCTTTATTGTCATGGAATTATTCACCACCTGTCAGTTCCTATGAAATCTTTGTTTAAAAGCAATAGAGAAAAGTGATCTTTCAACACCGAGTACTCACTTCACTTACAGTCCTACTTCTGGCGTTCCAGGAATCCCACTACAAGGCTCTGCTTGCTGGCCACAAATGACATAGGAGCTGGAATCATTTCTGAGATATGATGCAGGCATTTATGGTGATTAGTTAATCACTTATAAAACTCCTTGAAAATGAAAACCTGCTATACAGAGCCTAAATCCATAAGACCCGAGAACCATAAATCACTTCTGCAGAGAGCTTGATTACACACTCAGTCATGGAGTTGTGCTTGGTTAGAGCATGGGAAGTATACAAAGTGAGCAGGGTTCTTTTACTAGGTTTTAAAAATCCTGTACTGCTGCGCCAAACCCAGATGAGCCCTAGGAATATACACGGCACGGTGGGATACATACTGGTGGCAAAACAGAGAATCTGTGTTTTGATCCCAGCACTACCTCTAATTGGCCAAGATGTGCCAATCACTGGATCTCATTTTCCCTGTTTGAGGGTATTGGGTTGAACAGATGGTTTTTAAACTGCCTTCCATAGAGCGTTCAGCACCCCAACAGAGGGGTCTCGCGATGGCATGGAGAGGGTGGCAGCACCAGGTTCCCCCTCCCCGACTACCATTTCAGTCAACCAAGATGATCCACTTCATCAGCATTACAGATTAGATATTCACAAGTGTTCCATATTTGCTGTGTGCAATTTTTATGGAAAAAAGATCACTGCTTAAAAATTGTTAAAATGGTTCAGCCTTAAAGACTGGAGATGCCTGTTTACACATTCCCCATCACTGGTTCAGGAGGCAATACTTCACACAGTTCAAAGGTTGCTTACACCACGTAGATTCCTTGGAGTCACAATTACTTAGAACATAGATTAGTGCGTAAACCTCTGATGAAATACAAAGAGTAGGCAGTGAATATTCAGTAGTGTTGAGAACTTTTCAATACTCTAAATGTTAAAGTTAACAAAGGAAAAATATTATCTCTTGTTAGTTTTAAGGCATCTTTTCATTTCATTCTCTTTTTATCTATCACAGGATTTTATGCTGGAAAGTACCTTAAGGCACCTATCATTTTATGGATGAGTGAGAGAGGGTTATTCAGAGTTGCTCAAGGAGGTATCACACATCTAGGGTTCTTTCCTCTGTATCATGTGGTTTGCCAAGAATAAATATAAAGGCTACTTAGAGCTGGAGTTTCTTAATCACACTTTTTCCCCTTTTCTTTTTGTTCTTGTCTGTCTTTCTCCTTTCATCTTTCTGACCCTTCCTTCTCTCCTTTCTTCCTCCCTCCTTTCCTTCTTTCTTTTTGTTTCTATCCATCTTTCTTTCATTCTTTCACTAAACAATTTTGTATCTTCACAAGGAACTCAGCAGTCTACCAGCACTGGATAATGCAGTTATATGAAATCTGGTCCTTTTCTCATGTAATATATAGTCTACAAGAGAAGAGACAGACAAGTAAACCCCTTATATGAGTATAGAGTAGTAAATCCTATGGGAAAAAGCATTCAAGGGTGCTGTTGAAGCAAGAGGCAAGACTTTTACATCAGAGAAGCAATTGGGGACAGTCATAGGGGAACTGGCACTTGGAATGCACATTGAAGAATGAATAGGAATTGAGTAGACAAAAGATGTTTGTGGGTCTGTATGTGTGTGGGTAGGTGGGCTGTGGAAGGAGTATTCCAGGTAAAAAAGAAAAGACATTGATGACAAAACAGATGCACTGGAAGATCTACAAGTATTTCAGTAAGGCTGGATGGACGGATGTGTGTCAGAATGTGGTTTTGGGAGCTGAGAGCTGTAGCAAGCAGAAACATCATAAAGGGTCTTGTCAGACGAAGTTTACATGTATAATCTTACTCTAAAAATGTTATAATGCAACAAATACTTGCTGAGGAAGAGGACTGGCATCTTCAGGACTGCATCATACAAAGCAACTGGCAGGACAGCATGAAGAGACTGGCGAGGCCAGTCCTGAGATGGCAGAACCCTCAGGGTTGGCTTCCAGACACTGAAGAGAAAGGGATGAGGGCCAGTGTGTGCCAGGGGGACTGACATCAGGGAGTGAGTCTGTGATGAGTCAGTTAGCCATTAACCCTGACTTGCCTGAAGGGTTTAAGAAAAATACATGTTAAGAAATAGATTTTGGTTCTCCTAGGGACCAGGCCCCACTTGCCAGTAAAGATTGAAATCCTAATTCTGCAATTCCACACCTAACAAATACTCCCACAGATATTTCCATGACATTAAATTTTGCAAACGTTTCCAGGGCAGTTAAATATAGTATTGTGTTTGGTTTGATTTTTCCTTCCTTCCTTCCTCCCTCCCTCCCTCCCTCCCTTCCTTCCTTTCTTTCATATATTTGGACAGACTAATAGAGTAATTGTGATGCTCTGACCCTGGATTCCCCTCTCTGGATGCTGGCTGTGTTTCTGTCATTCTGGAGTCAATCTGATACTCTGGAAGTTCAGAAAGATATACTAGTTTGTGAAAAAACTCACTGGAAAAGGATTGAACATTAGGTCGGGAAAGAGATTCACATTGGTCAGGTCAGTCAAAACTAGTTGCCCAGGCTGCAGTGCACCGTGGCAGGGGGTGGGGAAGGGGGCCAGTACAGATGTGCGAAAGGCTCTGGATTGTGAATTACAGAAATAAAAAGTAATTATTTTACTAAAGCCAATGCTTATAAGTATCATAGACTAGAGTGGATCTGAATATTATTTTATTTTATTTATTTTACAGGAAACACTCCATTGGAATCACAGGACCAGTGTTTCTCAAGTTGTGGTGCCAGGCTCAGCCTCAGTCTCCCCTGGGAAACTTAGAAAAGCATTCTGCAAATCCCCTTCAGACTCCCTGAAACAGAAACGGTGGGGCAGGGGGGATAGTAACCCCGGGGTTTCAGTGAGCCTGCCGGGCTTGAGAACCACTGGGACTATTACCTTAGTTGTTAAGAGCATGGATTCCAGAATCAGATAGACATATCTCCAGATTCTGGTGCTAGCACTGAATAGATGCAATCTTGGGCAATTTACTTAACTTCTCTGAAATTTGGTTTCCTCATTTGTAAAATGAAGATAAACATATTTCTTACTGCCTTGGGTAGTTATGGAGACTCAATGAGATAATGCATTAATTCATTGATTCAGTACTTATTCATTGGGCCTCTGCTTCTTTCAGGCACTGGACATTTCACGGTGAGTAAACGAGACAGGGTCTTTACTTGGGAGAGGGGGAGCTTCACTGCAGGGCATTACGTGCTGTGGGAACTCCACACTGAGTCTGTCTGGCTCACAGAAAGCTCTCAATAGATGTTACTTGGGATGAGTATTAGCTAATCGTGTCTTTGAATCAGAATTCAAAAGTAATGCCATTTTCAATTTTCTCAATTCAGTTTTTGGGAGCATTTGTGAAGATCAATATAGGTCTGGCTGGAGCAGCACTTTAAAAAACAAAACTCACCCTGGCTATCAAAAGAAAACAAAAGAAACCTCAGGACTGTGATTTACAAAATGAAACTGCCACTGAATCTAAAGACATTCACCGTCATGAAAATGGAAATAAGCTGAAGGGCTCCTGTTCAGGCCCTTCCCAAATACAACATTTGAAAAGTACTTAGAACAGCAAAAAGTTTTTGTCCCATTGTCTGCTGAACACATTTAAAAAATGGGCTGCTCCGTTATTAAATGATGCTTGAAAGCGCTCTGTGTTTGATGGAGGGGAGCAATCTTCTGGGTGTCCAGGAAAAGCCGCCACAACTTTCTTAACAGCCTCTCTCATGTGGTGATGGCGGCCGAGTCATTTAAATAAAAAAAGGGCAGAGAAAACGCTGAGAGGCAGTTTGATCTAACTCAACCTTTTCAAATGACTACCGTAATTTTAAACATATGAATTTAACTGTATGTTTGCCCCTCTATAAACAGGGCGAACAAACAGTATATCATTTTTACACTTGAACTATATTATGATTTTAATGCAGGCTCAGGTGAGGTGGGGTCAGAAGACACAATTAAATGGATCTGGTACCAGCTGGAGATTAGGTTCTCTTTAACCATGCTTGGGTGATTTATCCATCAACAACTCATGTACTGCTCCATAAAAATTGATATCTATTTAAAAATAGGTATTAAAATACAGTGTACTTTTAAAATTAGAGACTAAAATATTGTGTAGTTGCCAGCAGGTAGTTTATTTAATATTCATGTGCACTATGAAACAGAAAGATTCCTGTTCCTGGAATAAATATCTATTAGAATAAATTTGCCCTCATTGCTTATATATATGGAGCTTCTGTGCTTGGCCAAGTCCTTAGAAACAAATGCAGAAACAAACTTTTAAGTCATTTTCAACTCCCCCAGCATGTTCACTGGTGATATGGCATTACCTCACTTGTTAAGAGCTCTCTGTTTTTCAAGGATTTATTTCAATTTTGTTCTTTCATGAAAGGCTGTTTTAAGAACAAAAACAGGAAATAAAGGAAACAGAGAAGGCAAATAAATGGATCTATTAAGAGGAAATAAATACATAATCTTGATGCTTGTGTATATTCTCCTGTAGACTATGAATGGTTGACTTTAGTCTTCTGGTTGAATTTAGTTCCTAACAGATATAAATTCAAATATTTGAATTTTTAGCATCTAAAGCCAACTTGGAGCTCTAAGTAAAGGGCAATCACTTGTCTACTAATATGCATATCAAAAACTTAAACAAATGAGCATTTAAAAGTACTATTTGATTAACCATTCACTGAAAGAAAAGTAATTCTGCCTGTCTAATCCAGTAATTTATATAGTTTAGTGATTTGCTTGTCAATAATGAACAAATTGCCCTAATATATTACTGCAATGCTTCATTTTCATTAAGACATCTGCCAACTTTTCAAAAAACCTTTTCCATTTGGGACTTGACTTATAATTGTAGAGTCCCTTGGGGGAGTTTCAATATTATTCTAATCAATTTTATCCACAATACACAATATAGATGATTGCATTGCAAAGTAATTTCCAAAGTTACCTTCTCTCATTAGTCATTTGCAAAGAGAGAAGACACTGCCAATGTCTTCAGAACATGTTTTAGAAAGAAACGCACTGCAGCAATGGAGCAAAGAATATTTTTCATCATTTGAATGCATCACAACATGAATATGTATATGTACAGATATGCTTATATAATTTACAACCACACTTCACAGCTTTATGGTCTATAATATTTATATGTTATTTTTATGCAATCAGATGATAATGGCTTTTACAACTACAAGATTCAAAAGTTGAAAAGTCCGCCAAGATGATTTTCCTGTGTGTGGACTCCTGTGATGATGTCATAGTCTTTCTTTTTTATAGTAAAGGGAAGTGGATCATAGGTCCAGGGAAAGCTGGAAAAATAAAGGTGGTGTTAGTCTTACTCCAGATTGAATCAAGTCTCTCCAAAAAAATCATTCAACTAGCTTCTATCCATACTAAGTGAAATATCTTGACTTCCATCTTTACTCTTTATTTAGTTTTTTAACTTCTTCTGACCCAGTTGGAGTAGAGTTACTCTGCTTTTTGAGCGACCATTCCAAGACCCCCTATCCTCCTCAATCGTCATCATTGTTATATTCCCAATGGTCATCTAATTTATTTTTAAGAGTGCAAAACCTACCCCTAACATGTCAGAGAAGTCTACTTTGAATTTAACGGGGAGTACTCAAGAGTTACGAAGAAGAGACAAAAATTTTAAATGCACAGAAAGAAAAAGAAAGCAGAAAAAGAAATAGTAACATTCTGATGAAGAGCAAGTCAGTAATAGTATCAGGAAAGTCTAGTTTTTTTGAGTTTCCTGATTGTTTTTACCAAGTTTTTCCAAATCCCATTTTTTTTAAGCACTAGCAGGTAGTAGCAAAAAAAACCCCCAATTCTCAGGAGTCTCCATCCAAGGCTCTTTTCTGCTTTTAATGTGTTTATAAATTTCTTGAACCAATCATTTGCATTTTAAAGGTATTTTTTAAACTTTTAATCTTATTTTTAGGTTGAATGAATTAAAATGAGCAACATTAGCTCTTCCCAACTAATTAGGTACTAATTCATCATTAAAATGAATGAAGTTGCCATTAACAATATTAAGCGCTTACCAAACACAAGGTGATGTCCTAGAGCATATATGAAGAAAATTTTAAGACAAAACCTAGAGACATAAAAGAAGTCTTGAAAAACTAGAAAGACATGTATGGTTTGTAGGTAAGAAGATTTTACTAGTGTTCAAGCTTTCTGTTCTATTTAAATTAATTTAAACTTCATCAAAATAATCCTGATCAAAGCATTATCAAGCCTTTTTTTTTTAACTTGCAAAAATGAGCTAATCTGGAAAAAATAATTTAGGATACATGGAATATGGGGAAAAGTATTCTAAGCTCAGAAAATGGGTGGCCCAAATTTTATGGGCAGCATTTTGGAAAAGATGTTTAGGAGATAAGTAAATACATTTGATGGAATCTAGAGTTCAAATAGGATAGGGGAGGATCAGATTATAAAGGCAGAGTGGACCAAGGCCAGGGAGTTTTTGATTCTAAACTAAGTATCGGAACTTTCTTCCAAAGGGAAATAATTTAAGGGTTTTGAGCCAGGGAATTACACATGGAAAGAGCTACCTAAGGGCAGGCTCACAGTGGTATACATGATGGATTGGAAGGGGAGGAGACTCCAGGCAGGCAGAATAGTTAAAAGACTATTGAAATAATCTATGCATGAAATGGTAAAGGCCCAGAATGAAATCATATAATTTATGAATGGGAGGACCTTCAGTAAAATGCGGATCTTCTAATGCAGCGACTTCAACCTTTTTTAAACTATGAGCCATAGATAAGCAATGTGTTTTCCACATACACACATACAGATAAAACAAAAAAAGGAGCAGAACAATATTTATCCTTAGTATTTATGATGACATGTGACATTTTTTTGGTCTCTGCTTTTTAAATTTTAGAAAATGCTGGTAGGAGCACATTATATTTATTTTAAGATTTTCTTACGGGTTGTAACTTGCTGTTTGTAAAATGTGGATCTGGTGCAGCCTTTTACTTTTCAGAAGAGAAACTAAGATGCACAGAAACCAAAAGACTTGCTTCAGGCCATCACTGCTGGTGATGAGAGGCCACATCCATGAATTTCCATTATACTACACTACAGTCAGAATGGTGGTGTGGTAGAAATAGATCAGAGAGTGACTTTAAAGGAGAAAGAAACAAGACAAAGTGACCAACTGTAAAAAAAAAATCAGTCAATTAACGTTTCACTTCTCATTAATTGCGTAAACAGATTTGCCTTAGAATTACAGGTCCCTGAAGAGGGACCTATCTTGGGGGAAATACATGAGTTCATGCTGAATTTAAGAGGGCAGACAGACAGGCAGGGAGAGCTGCAAGAATAAGTATACAGTTGGCAAATCTTGTAGGTCATCTATTTGGGAATGACTGATGGCATTCAACATAGTAGATGTGTTTTGGAAACCTCTCCTATTCATGGCCCTGTCATAGGTGCTAGGGCTTCAGAGGTGAGTAAAATCAGGTGCTGTGCATGAGAAGCTCTTATTCAAAAGCATGTAGATAATATTACACTTCCTTGATATTTAACCACTGGTGTTCCTAAAAATTCAATGAAATTCATTTTCAGAATTTTAAGATTCATTTTAAAGACCTTTGCAAATTTAATCTTCTACAGTTTGATCCAATAACTTTTCACTGGCCTTTACAGCAACTTACACGGTTCTTTTTTTTTTTCTTTTCAGTAAGAATGTGTATGTGTATGTGTGTGTGTTTAGTGTCTTTCCTTTTGATATCCACCAATATTCTTTAAGGTGGCAAGTTGCCTCTTACCAGATTACCTCTGAAAAAAAAAAAAGCTTCCGACAGGGAAACGAGCAGCTGGGTGGCAGCCTGCCGCAACTCCTCTGTTATTTTGCACTGATGTAGCATTTTAATATAAATGGCTGAAATGCAATCTGAAAATAGTTATTCATCGCAAAAGCTGGTTAGCATTTAAGCCGCTATATTTGTGGGTTGGCTTCTTTCTAGGTGCTTCCCTTCCTTTCGTGACGAGGATGGTGATTTCACACTGCCCATCTGGGGGAGGAAAGGCTACCCAAACCAAGGCTCAGATGCTGCAGTGTTGAGAAAAACCTGCAGCAGTGCCTGAAGAGAGCCCAGGATCCCTAATACCAAATCCATTTGGGCTTTTTACTTTCTAGTCTACCTAAATAACTTTGAGTTTTATCCTTAGGAGAAAGGAAACAAGAGAAAATGACTGGCTACCCTGGAGTTAGAATTTAAATCATTAGCAGTGGTTACACAGAGTTCCTGTCCTGGGCCTTATCCCAGAGTCAGATATTGTTGTTACTCTGGCCTCTTTAGGTTTGTATGGTCTTTGAACTGATAAAGTGGGTAAACTGCTTCCTAACGTATCAAAGTTCCAGACTGTTGTGGAAATTTTCCGGCTATTTGTCTGCTTTACTAAAGAGACTCTTGACCTGTGCCTTCAGCATGCTTCTCCATGGGTTGCTCTTGCTAACTGACCGTCATGGTGAACTTTCCTCCACCAATGGCTCAACTGTATCTCTCAACCTTGCTATCCACCATACCTAACCAGAATGGATACTCCAAATAACCTGATAGCAGAAGATGGAGGGTGAGACCACAAGGGAAAAAGAAAAACCAGGAGAGACATAGGGAGTGACAATGCAGTAAAGAAGGATATTTTGAAACTGCTATTTTGAGGAGGCTGCATTACACAATCTTTGTGTGTGGAAGTAATGAACAACTAATATGTTAATCTTTGATCCCATACCTGGGCATTACTTTATGTTTGATGAGGTGAGACTCAATGAAGGGTGAGATTAGAGATGGGATAAGCTCAAAGATCAAGTTCTAATGAAGTTCAAAGATATGGTGTAGAGATCTGATATCAAGAATACCTCATAGTTTAAAAGAAATAAATCTTGGAACTGAGATTTTTCACAAGGCATCGAGACTCCATACATAAAAAAGACTAAACAAAATAACTATGCCAAAATCTTTGTGTCATGTCAAGGGATACCAAAGAAACCTGCAACCTGATATGGTGCAGTGGCTCAGCCCACCCCCAGGGGATATGGGCAATGTCTGGAGGCATTTTAGGTTGTTACTGTTTTGGAGTTTCTTTGCTACTGGCATGTAGTAAGCAGAGACAGGGATGCTGTTACATCCTCCAATGTGCAGGAAAGATCCCTCCCCTTCCGCACCTCAACAGAGGTAAATAGTGGAGGAAACCCTGGTAGAGTGATATCATTAGAGTGGTAATGGTGAGAGAACTAAGAATGGCTGATGTTTGGGGGACGTATCATGTAAAAACAGAAGAGAGAGCAACATAGATAGATTTCCATCCCAAAGACTCTTTTTATACTCTGTTTAGTTTTCCATATAGAGTAAACAGTTCATCTGGCCTCAGCAAGTCTGTCATTGAATTCTTGCCTACCATCTGACCTGGTGAGCCTACTTCTAGGAATTCATCTTCTGGAAATAATCTAAAAGAAAGACATGGTCATAGGCATGTGTTTTGCAGTGTTATTTATGACCTAAATGTAACCCTACTGTAAGATAAATTGGTTTAGAGGTCATAATGTAGCATGCAAGAGAAAATGTAGATTCTGCAATCAGCAATGAAATTCAGGAGAGAGGTCAAAGCAGGTAATATAAATTCAGAGTATTAATTTTGCCCTATGAGTCAACATACCTATATCTCTAAATGAAATTTAATCTGCTCGATTTCTTACCTGTCTGGTAGACAGAAAACTCAACCTCAGTTATTATTGAAGGTTCCCAACCCTGCCTTCAATGTGGTTGTAAAAGAATTCTGAGCTTACTAGGGGCTGAAAAAATGGGAGGAACTGGCTCTTACATTGAGAGTGTGTATTTTCAGGATTGTTTTTTTTTCTTTTTCTGTAACAGCACAGAGATACTCAGAGATGCCCTCTCAGCCTTTGTCCAATCAGTCCCTGCTGGGCCTGGTAGGGGATGCGTCCTGGAATCAGACTGAGCCAAGCCTCCCCAGCCTGCTTCCAGGTGCTTCAGCTACTGTCTGCATCGATTTTGCTCCATCTGCTTTTTCCTCTCCAAAAAACTCTTCTTTGTGAGCCAGAAACACCAAATCTCCTTTATTCCCCATTTCTGTCAAGGCCAAAGAAGATACTTAGAAACATAATTAAGCACTTACCTGGATTTAGAATTTAAAAAAGAGAGAAACACAATTGTGTTTTTTATATAATGGTGTATACATAATAATGAAAGATATGGGAGAATAGTTGAAAATCATAGGCAAGAAAATTAGAGAACACACAGCAAAAAGTTGAAGATACTTGCTTCCTGTGAATGTTAATAGAAAGGGAAGCTGATGAAAAGAGAAAATTATAATCAGAGAAATGGGATAATATTCCAGGACAGGTGATTTGGTTATAATAAAATCTCCCAGAAATTTCAGAAAGCTAGAGGACTACAAAATCTGATAAATTATTTGAATTTGATCACAAAGGGATAAATAACCAAGACTATGCAGTCTTCACGAGTACAATTCCAGGAGTGGAGTAAGAGGAGAGTATTCATAGGAATAAGAGAGCATCGGTGTAGAAAAATGATGGCAGTCAAATCAGTTTGTGTCAAATCTGGCCGTGAAAAGAAGCTAAGAAACAGTAGCTGTCTATGAGGGGCAATAAGGTGTATGAAGAGAATTTGTTGAGCAACAAGATCTATATGTACATAAATGTGTAAGCAAAACAGGGAGTTTCACTGGACAAGGAGAGCTAGAACACGAGGCAGAAATAAGAAAAACAGAAGGGGTAAAACTAAAGAAAAAAGAGTGAGATTAACAGTACAAATGGAAGAGATAACCTTTGAAAGGGGGAAGGATAGGTCTTTGAGATTCAAGAGAGGAGGCATGTGAAGTTATTTTAAAGTGAAGCAGTTGGAAAAGAAGAAAGATTCCTTCTAATAATCCCCAACATTTTAATAAAGTACAAGGAGAGTCCTTGTTAGAGAAGGGCTGGCAGCTTGGGGACCCGATTCAGGCTGATGATTTGTGGAGATGTTTTTCCCAAATTAAAAGTTTAATATAGTTCATTAAAATAAAATAACAGTGAAACAAGCTTAGCTCTGTGTTAATTTTTTGTTTATATGCAAATTCTTAACTACCACCGAACCTCCTTGTAAATGCCAGGACATGTGAATATAAAATTATTTTTAAAAAAAAAATGAATTATGATCACATCCAGGAGTGCAACCCATGTATCAACGTGGACTGACACAGTTGTTTTTATTTCTAATAAAGGCCTTCATTTACTTAAAATGTCGCTCCCTGGGTATTCTATTTCACTTTTAAACATGTAAGACCATTGCTGTAAAAAAGGGAAATTACACTGAATTAAAAGCCATTGAAAGTATTAGTTGGAAACTTGATAGGGCTACATAGAATCTTAATCTTGAAAATGCAGTAAAATTTGACTCCATCATAATAACCACAAGAGGCAGATCAATATGACTGAGTTAAGGTCTGTTCTATAAATCATTACATGGTGAGTGAATTAGGAAAAAGATAAGCCGTAACCAAAATGGTGAAGAGTGAGACGGAAACACGCCTGCCTGGAACTGGCTGCCTGTAGTTTGGCTTGAGGCTGTTCTAGTGGAGGATTATATGTTGTGAACCGTGGGGTTCTGTCTACTGGCAAGATGAATCTGGGCCTAACTTTCAATGCTCGTTTTTATCTTTGCATTATTACAGGTTATAACTGCCTGATGCAAGTTAGGCATTAATTACTCTTGGGTTTTAAAGGTGAAGTTCTCATTCTTTATGTAAGATAACAACACATATGGAAAATGTAGATCACCAGCATAAGCTGAAACTGTATATGTGACTATTAATTGTGAAGTTTGTCATATGGCATTATACATTTATGGTGTAAGGGCTGTGCATATTTTAATGACTGTTTATTGCCTAAACTATTCAATACAATGAAACAAACGCTTGTTGAACGCTGATTACATACAAGGTACTGCCTAAAAACCCTAGGTAATTCAAAGGTGGTAGAGATTGGTCCCTGACCTCCAAATCTTTTTTGAAATTTTGCATTGTCAGAACGATCCATTCAGAATTATTATGAAGGTTCAAATAAAATTGTATTGAAACATGGGAGATGAAATGCTTATACTCCTATAAGTTTACAAAAATATAGTGTTAAAGTAATTTTTCAATGCTTGTTTTTATCTTTACATGATTACAGGTTATAACTGCCTGATGCAAGTTAGGCATTAAGTAATATTTGATTAAATAAAAATTGATGGAGTTGTGTTAAGGGCTTTGGGGGAGAAAATAGGATTCATTGATTTAATTGAAGCATTTATGAATTACTTTCTACCAAAGATACAGCACTTGACAAGATGGTCACATGACAGTGCTTTTCCACATGGAGCTTCTAGTCTGGCAGAATTTAAAGACTTTCAATAAATTTTTGTTACTGTAATGCAATGAAAATTTGAAATTTAAAGATGAATGGCCCATTACAACATGGAGTAGTAAAGTGAGCCCATGGGTATTATCTGGTATGCAATAAATAGTTACTGAATTAATGAATGGTTATATTTCTTTTTTTGGGGGTAGTTTGTAGTTTTCAAGTGCAAAACAGGGCTTCTTTATTAGAAGTTTCACAATTTATGTACTAACAATATTTTTTCCATTTAGAATGTCTTGGGCAATTTCAAGTCTATTTATAATCCCTAATGTCAGTGAGAAGAAAAAAAAAGCTAATTTGCAATTCATCATTCATTCATTGTTCTATGCCGTCGGTGGGACTAATGAACATTTGGTTATAGTTAGCAAGCATGTTGGTAGGAGAAAGAATAGCAGGTCCCAAAGATGAACTGTGGTTCAACACTATTATTAAGATCAATAAATAGAGCCTTTCAAGGTAATTCAGTATTCTGAGTTGCTCTCAAAATAGTAGGAAAAATGGGGTGTTTTCTATTTTTTGGTGCAAAAGCCATCTTTTCAAAAACCTTATTAAGGAATAATTGACAAACATAACTGCCCATTTAGAGTGTACAATGTGATGATTGATATATATTTATGTTGTGGAATGACTACCAAGATCAAGATAATTAACACAACCCTCACCACACACAGTTAACTGTTTTTTTCTTTATGGTGAGAATGTCTAAGATCTACTCTCAACAACCTTTATGTACCTAATACTGTGCTATTCATGATAGTCACCAGGCTGTACCTTAGATCCCCAGCTTATTCTTCTTACAAATGAAGTTTGTACCCTTTGGCTCACATTATCTCATTTCCTCCTCCTCCACAAAACCCTGGCATCCACCTCTATCCTCCATTTCTATGAATCTGGCTTTTTTTCCCCCTATGTATAAGTGATATCATGTAGTACTTGTCTTCCTTTGTCTGACTTATTTCACTTAGCATAATGCCCTCCAGTTTCATCCATTTTGTTGCAAATAGTAGGATTTCTATCTTTCATATGGATGAATAATATCCCATTTTATATATATATATACATATACATACATACCAATTTTGTTTATCCATGCAACTGTCAAAAGACAGAGGCTGTTTTCCTATCTTGGCTATTGTAAATAATACTCCATTGAACATGTGCAGATATATCTTTGATATACTGATTTCCTTTGGAGATATACCCAGGGGTAGGTTTGCTGAATCGTATTGTAGATCAGTTTTTTAGTTTTTTTGAGGAACCGCCATACTGGCTGTTTTCCATAGTGGCTGTACCAACTTACATTTCTGCCAACAGTTCACAGGTTTCCTTTTTCTCTGCATCCTCATAACTTGTTATTTCTTGTCATCCTGATGATAGGCATTTTAACAGGTGTATGCAAGGTGATAACTTGTGGCTTTGATATGCATTTCTTTGGTGATTACTTATTTTGAGCACCTTTTCATAGACCCATTAGCCATTTGGATTCTTCTTTGGAAAAATGTCTCCTCAGGTCCTTTGCCTATTTTTAAATTGGATTATTTGCTTTCTTTGCCACTGAATTTTATGAGTTACTTATATATTTTGGATATTAGTTTTCTTCCAGGAGTTTTACAGTTTCATGTCTTAAAGTCTTTGATCAATCTTGAGTTGATGTTTTGTGTGTGATGGAAAATAGGGGTCCAGTTTCATTCTTTTGTATCTGGCTATCTGGTTTTCTCAACACCATTTATTGAGGAGACTATCCATTCCCCATTGTGTGTTTTTAGCTCCTTTGTCAAAAATTAGTTGACTTTACATGTGTGGGTTTGCACCTGGGTATTGTATTCTGTTCCATTGGTCTATACCAATACTAATGGTACCCATATTGTTTTGGTGACTATAGCTTGTACTATAGCTTGAAATCAGGAAGTGTAATGTCTCCAGCTTTGTTATTCTTTTTCAGGATTACTTTTGATATTCAAGACTTTTTGTGGTGGTTCCATACAAAATTGGGGATGGTTTCTTCTATATCTGTTAAAAAATTGCTTCAGAATTTTGATACTGATTGTGTTGAATCTACAGATTGCTTTGGGCAGGATGGACATTTCACAGTTAATTCTTCCAATCCAAGAACATGGGATATCTTTACATTAATGTGTGTTTTCAGTCTCTTTCAACAATGTCTAATAGTTCTCAGTTGTGCAGGTCTTTCACTTTCTTACTTAAATTTTTTTCTTAAGTATTTCACTGTTTCTGATTCTATTGTAAATAGAATTGCTTTCTTAATTTCTGTCTCAGATAGTTTTGTTTTTTGTGCCTAGAAGTGCAACTGATTTCTATATACTGATTTAGTTTATTGTTAAGCTTAATATAGCCTTTCAAGATAATTCAGTATACTGATAATTCAGTATACTAATATAGTAGGAAAAATTGTATGTTTTCTAAATTTTTTAGTAGGGAGAGTAATTTTATTAAGGTAGTCCTGTTCTCTATGTTTATACTTTATTTCCTCAGTAGACCGATAGCCTCCAGAAGAACTCATGGTGTCTTCCATGTCCCTGTAAAAAATAGATAGATCCAACCAAGTGTTTCTAATAATACATAAAATAGCAGCACATTCCATGTGAAAAGTTCAAAATCATTTGCCATCAGATTGCTTCATATAGGTGGAAAGACCATATTTGTTTATTGTGTGTATTTGTACAAATAAAACTCAATTTTAGAAAAACACAATAAAAGTAGCTAACATTTATTGAATGATTACTATGTGCCAGTCTGTGATCTAAGTTGCTTACATAGATGAATACATTTATTGCTTACATCAGTCTGTGAAGTAGATGCTGCCATATCCCTGTTTCATAGGTGAAGGAACTGATGTAAAGGGAGGTTAAGAAAATTGGCCAAGAGGACATAGAATTAAACACAAGGAGAAGGGATTTGAGCACAGCCTGATTTTAGAGCCATACTCTTAACCAGCAGTTGGTAGTTTTTTTTTTTTTTCTGTAAAGGGCCAGATAGTAAATATTTTAGGCTTTGCAGGCCATACGGTCTCTGTCGCAACTACTCAACTCTGTCGTTTAGTGCAAAGCAGCCATAGATAATATGTAAATGAATAAGCATGGCTGTGTTCCAATAAAACTTTATTTATGGACACTGCAATTTGAATTTCATAAATTTTCATGTGTCACAAAATAGTATTTTTCTTTGGATTTTTTCCAATCATTTAAAAATGCAAAAATCTTTCTTAGTTAGCTCTGGGCCATACAAAAATGGGGAGAAGGTGACAGGTTTTTGTCTTGCAGGCTATAGTTTGCTGTCCCCTGATCTAAACCAGTGTGCTATTTAACCTCTAGAAAGAAATGCAGAACCACGTAAGAATCTAGCCAGACTCTATTATTCATGAAAGGAATAGGGACATTTCCATTTTTTTTTTTGCTGAATTGAGGAAGAGTATGAGGAACTACTGAAGAGGGATTTGGGGTAGACCTAAAAATAATTTGTTGGATGAAATAGCATCTAAGCCACAAGACAAGTTCCTGAGGATGATCATAAGGTCTTTTTATGCTTATTATCTATTTGCTGCAAGAAAGATTATCTCTAGAGAGATGACTCCACCTTGGGATTTAGTAAAACAAAGATCGCAGACAAGTAATCATCTAAACCACAGATTTACAAACCACGGGTGGGTCAGTCTGGCCAGCTGCCTGTTTTTGTGCTCTGTGGTTCCTGTCTGAGGGAGCTAGCACTGAGAGCCATGGGGATCAAGGGCCAGGTGGGAGGTATGGAGCAACAGAAATGCAAATTATTTCCCCCCTCCACACTAGGCAACTGCCGCCCTGGTCACACCCTGCCACTGTCCAGGGTCTGTGGCAATTATCACCTACATGCTGGAGCCTCTGCTACTGGCTCTAGCATGCCCCAAACGGTAGCATCTCCATCCAGTGATTGGCCTCACCTCTGAACAGCTGCCCAAATTGAGATGGCCACACTGGATCTGGATTTCACTGGGACAGACAGTGCAGATGCCCACAGCAGCCACCTATGCCACAGTCTATGAGGCCTCTCTCTTGGTCTAGTCCACCACCATCCTGAGAAAGTCATCTCTAGACAGGAGCGGGTCACTAAGCATCCCCACTCCTTGGACTACCCACCTCAGGCAAACAGGACAAGGCGGGACAGCAGTTTCCTCTCTTGTTGTATAAGTTCCTGGATTATACCCTTGATTTTGCCTGTTGGACCACAAAGCCTAATATATTTAATATCTGACCCCCCCAAAATTGCTGATCCCTGACCTAGGTCACAGCAGGGATGACAGAAACAAAGAGGAAGAGAAGGAGTAAAGGGAGGCTGTTTTGAATTAAAACACAAGACTTGGCAACAATTTAGCCCATTCAGTATTTCACTCAATACAAGAAAAACAACTGAAGCTTAAGTAAAATATGTGACTAGAAAGCAATGGGACTGGCACAATTTTTCTCAACAATCATGTGTGACAACACGTGATTGTCTTTCAAAATGGCATCCTCATGAAACTCTTCATGAAATTTAACAATGTTGCCGCTGCTGTAAAACAATCTGGCGCTCTTTTGGAGTTGCTCTCTGAATTCACAAATTGCAAAAGATAATCTCGGAGACGGAATGTCATGTAGAATTTTAGACTTGAAAGGACATTCGAGATCAATCTCATTGTTTTACAGTCTCACACCTCTTTTCCAAAAAAGGGCAGTTCCCAGCTAATCACCCTTTCAGTTAATAACACTTGCTTAAGTTTCACTTTTTTATAAATTCATTCATTATTTCAGGATAAAAGATGCATTTCAGTCAGACAGTGAAAATGGTAAACTGTATGTTATTAAGGTGATTTTACAAAGCCGAAATAAAAAATACTCGGAGTGAAAATATTATTTTTCACAATGGCCAATGATTTGTTTGGTTGTTTAAATTCTGGTGAATTTTCTTGAAAAACAAGTCATGTTGCTCTATGATCAAGCAGAGTGCCTTGAATTCCTTAATATTAAAAAAGTTTTTGGAGTCTAGTAACTTTTAATTACAAAATAATTGTTTATTTTGTCAGCATTCTGCATTGCCCAATAAAAGACATATTTTAAGATAAACACAAAAATATAAATTTGCCTGAATTGTAGGTCAGATTGATTTTTAATCAAGACAGACAAAAGGGAGTTGGCATTATGATCACTCTTTTGGTTTAGCAATAATTCTTCTTAGAAAAAGACAAGGACATTACTTTTCTCCCCCACGACCAGGATGGTAGCTAGATTTAAAAAAACAATTTCACAGTGATGTGCCACAGAGAGCAACCAAATATAACAACTCCCTTTCACAACCATGTGGGAGCAACTTGCTTCCTGCCATTTCTCTCTCTTGTGATATTCTGAAGTGAAAATGAAATACAGATACTATCAAACTGTGGCTATGACAGATGAAAAAAAAAAAAAACTTCTGTTTTACTGAAATGCATTTGTTTTCCTCCTCCATTCCACAGGAAGCATCACAAACCCACAGAGTCCCTGAGAGATGGATTTTACTGGGAGGCAGAATGCTAACTTTGCTCCAAGATGTGTAAATGCCACGTGCCCAGATGGTCCTTTTGCCTATTCATAGGGAGAGGCTCAGAAACACACAGGCATCTTTCTGTGGTCAGTCATAACAGATTTGTTCTAAATAAGCCACACTGTTTTGCAAGATGGCAGGGAACTGTCAGGCTGTATTTTAAGCACAAATGTTTCTGCCAGACAGACACAGCGTATACCATGTGCTTCAGGAACACACACACATGCAGCATGGATCTGAGGACAGAATATGGACCTTGTGTTGTCATTTCACAGCTCAGATCAATAGACCCAAGTTGTATTTCCTGCACTGACCTTCAATTGGCTCAAGGATTTCATGGTAATCATCAAATATATAGCTAGAGAAAAAGATAAGTAAATAGATAGATAAAATGTAGCTGGACAGGTAGCCCTTCTTATCCTCGACAGAGTCATGTCCCTTTGCCAAGCCTGATTCTGCATATTGCCTGGAAAAGGTGATCGTGCTGGAGGAGGTGTGTCTATAGTCTCTTGATTAATTTATTTTTATTTCAGTCCTTTTTTTCCCCACTAAGAGTCACTTTCCAATGACATTTTACTAAAAGCAGAACTAAATAAGCAGCTATTTACACTTGACATTTTGTGTATTAGTAGGTAGATTATTGTTCTTGGAAATTTACAATCTAAAGTAGATAATCTAAGAACACTTAAGTTCACAGATATTTATTTAAAAAAGATAACAGCAGCAATTTGTTACAAAAACTACCTTTCAGATGTTAACTGCAATTTAGGGTAAAGAACAAGAATACTTCTAAAATATTTAAATTTCCCAAATTTAATACAGATATAACCCCAAAGTATAATTCAGCAAAATCAATTCTATTCCAAACTTCACTGGCCTGTTTATTAAAGATAAATGTGAGGGTCTAAATGAATGGACGAACACACACATTTTAGACAATTCCCATAAATATTATTTCTTTGTCCAAGTTTTAATTATTCTCTAACAAAGCCTATTTAGAGATTAAGGGTAGATTTATGTGTATTAGACAGTCAGGAAAATTAGGGAAATAGTTCACATCTTTTATGAATTTAGATAATACCAACTAGAACATACCACACATGTACTTGAATAAAATACTATTTTTTGTCATGACCAAGATTTCACTAGCAAATAATATTGAAAGGACAAATGGGCATTTGGAACTTCTGTTTTGAAAAAAACTAATGTTTCTGACTCTTCCGAAGAAAATGTTGACATGATCAATGCAAAGAGAAAATTCTATTAAATCAATACAATCAACATTGTAGGACAGAAAACCAAGAATTTAAATTTGGAAATGTTGGGTATACAGGACAGAAATTAAAATATGACATCTTAATAAATTATTTTAAAACCAATCAGGAAATCCAACTGTATATTTGCAGCCTGCAGGGCTAATATCCAACCAAGCCTGAGGCATTTCCTGGGGGATTAATGACCAGAGGGAATTAATGGCCCTTGGCTTCACCTCAGGCCATCCACTTTCCCAGCCAGTCATTAATCCTAAGAAATGTCCTGAGCCTCAATCATTACAGCTTAATTGAGATGTCATGAAAAGGGTTAAAGAAGTTTTGACTACTTTACTACATGAATACCAGCAGCGAAATTCATTTAGAATCCCTGTTTAAAAGACATGTAATTGCCTCAGATTCTTTATATTATCATAACTCTTCAAAATTGATTGGTTTTAGGTTTATGGAAAAATATGCAAATTTATAGAGGATATGACACACATTTGTCATCCTGGGAACAAAAGTTGTTCACACAGAATTCATTTGATTGAATTTGGTTACTGAACAAAATCTTATTATTTTAGATACATGATCAGACTTTTCTAGAGATGCATATTGTAGGAAAGAAGTATTTGGCATGTGTAATTGTTTGTCAGTTCAGATGTGTCAAGTTAAACAATGGTTAGTTGGTTGAGGGGGGGTCCCTTATTTCTAGGAAGCACTGCTATCAGGACTTACTTATTCAAAGTAAACAAAATGAAAGACAGGACTCCTTTCTTCCTTACTCAGGATGAGTGTGCAATTTCCCTATGTGAAGTAGGGAAAAAGACCGGTGACCTCTGTCTCAGTACTTTGGAACTGTTGTCTAAACAACGTCTCAAACCAACTTACAAAGATGCTTCATTTGCATAAGATCTGATGATACCAGACAAAATAAGGACAGCTGGAGAATGGACAAACAGTGAGAGTAGCCAGTCAGAGTAAGAGAACAATTAGAAAGTCCCAATAGGGAACCACTTTTTAAGCCAAATAGGCTTCCCAATGTAGAAAGGGAAAAAATTAACTAGAAACAGATCTTAAATACACATCCGATTATACTCCTTAAAGCTCTGACCCCAGCTGCCTGCCGACCACAGGGAGCCCGTTTTAAATTCTGATCCTTTACTAACACATGGTGCCCGATAAGCGTGTCAAGAGCTCAACAGTTGACAAACTTTTCACATCTTCCAGGTTTTATTCTCTTCTTAGGACCATAAGATACTCATTTGGCAAGGGATAGGTATGTTCGTTGTGCCATATTCTTGAACACTAATCGTCTGAGAGTGGTAGTAGGTGTGCACATAGATGTGTGTGTGAGTGAACAATCAAAGGAGAATTGACAGTGGATGCCAATATTGCTCTAGAAAAATTACCTTCGGCAGTGGCTCTATGTCAGGTAACTGGCCACTCACTTTTGGAGTATCAGTGTTTTAATAATAAGACTTGGGAAAGTTTCAGAATTTTAATCATGTATAGCTAGATATGAGTGGGTTTCTCGTTCCTTAAACTGTTAACTTGGACCTAAATCTGCAGACATAGAGATGTTATGTATCCCCTGCTCCAAGAGAGCTGACAGTAGTAGGGGCCAGTCCACTCCCTCAGGTCTCATTATTAAGAGGCATATGGGCTATTTTGATATCTCTATCCAACACTCAGCACTCCATCTTCATAGTGGGCTATTAAAGCACAACTAGAAGACAGGCTAGAGGAAGAAAAAGGGAGAGATCTGGGTCATCAGGAATGCAGTGATCCCTGCAACACCAAGCCTGGGGAAGGGAGTCCAAGAGAATCATCACCCTAGAGACTGAAGGTACCAGCAAGGCTGACGTCCATTCCCTAGTCGGACATCTGCTTGTTCAGTAGACTTGATGTACTCTGAGCCTATCTGAGCAAAAGAAAAGAGGACTGGAGAGAAGTGGCACTGCAGAGAAAGAAATGACTGTGGTGTGGGAAGAAGGTAAGAGTTTCTCTTTGGGTTAAGGGATGCTTTAAAGGAGATAGGCTTAGCAGTCTTGGTAGCGTCCAAGCCCTGAGGGAGTTGGCCTAAAATTGTGGGGTGAATTGCTGATGGCTGGTGGCACACACATCCACACACTTGTCTGGAGCCAGCTGGCAATGTGAGAAGTGAAAACGTTGACTCAGATATCTGAGATGAGAATTTTAGATTGGCCTAGACTGTATTTCAAATATATGAAAAGGACAAGAAAACAATGGGATCTTTCCAGAATACTTACCTAGCATATAGGAAACTCACCAGTATCTCATGCTTGTATCCCTGAGTAGCCATAGTTCAATAGATTGGTGACTCATATAATAGATCTGGTCATGCCTCATGATAGTCTCTCTGCATGTCCTGGGTACTTCTTATTTCATGAGTAATTTATCAAGTCATTAGTTCTTGGATTAACAGAATAGTTAGATTGTGAAGAACACCAGACAATTTATTCAAAGATCCAGCATCCTTTGTCTAGAAGATGCAGTAAGTGATCTTTATTTAATCCTTAGCACATTTACTAGTATACAGAAGATTTAGAAGCATAAATAATTTTAGTTATATTAAATGAAATTATCAAGGTCATTAATTATTCATTAATATTATTAGTTATTAATTATTGAGGTCATTAATCTTGCTCTTTGAGTTGCTCAGGCTAAAATATTTGAGTCATTTTTACATATTATTTTCCTTCTGTCATTCTCCATATCCAATATATCAATAAATCCTGTAATTTTAAAATCCAACTTTTTTCTTAACTCTTTTTGCTGTTATCATCCTGGTCTAAACCACTGGTAGTTCTCCCTTGGATAACCACAATCCCCCTCCTCACGGTGACCTCCCACTTAAATTCTATGTATTCTTATATTCTAAATTCTATGTAAGCTTATATTTACTTAGCACCACCGATGTGTTAGACACATTCTAAGCATTTTCCCAGTGTCATACATCTGGTAAGTAGTGGAGGTAAGATTTTATCTCACACAGACTGAGCCCAGAGCCTTGTTGCTCAATCCTTCCATTATGCCGGCATCTAGTATCTATCTACAGAGATGGTATGTATCTAAACAGTCAGCATTTCCCAGTAAGTAAAACAGGATTTTAGTGTTAAATGGAACCAAGTTCATAACCTGGTTCTTCCTCTTCTTTGCAGTGTGACCTTAGCAAACTACTTAACTTCCCTGTACTTCAGTTTCCTTATCTGAGGAAAAAGGCTAATAAAAACTCCCTCACAGGATTTCAAGGGTTAAATAAGAATATAAATAAATATTCTTAGTGCAGTTCCAGACAAAGAGGAATATGTGCTCAAAGCATTGTAAATTATTATTATATTTATTTAAATACATATCTCCAAAGAAAAGTAATTTTCCCATTCTGAAGGTTCTTACAATACTTCAAATTTAAACATTTGGGAATCCATATTAAAATGGCTTATGATCATATTAAAGATTTTTGGACAATTGAGTGCATCTACCACATTGTCAGACTGAAGGTCAGGAAAGAGGAGTGGTTATTTTATTGTAAATCTTCAAAAGGATGTCCAAGATTATAGACTCATTTTACTCATTTCAGATTTTTTTTCTAAAATAATAGTTTATACTAAAGCTGACAAATATACTCCAAAATTTTATCTTGATGCAAATTAAAGGTGATAAATTTTAATCTGGAATAACAAAGTTTATAATGGAAGCAGCAACTGAACTGGCTTTACAAACTGAAAGCTGTTTTTCTTTCCTTTTTTTTTTCTAAGAGGAGAAAAGTGATTATAGGGGCTAACCAGGAGGCCAGCACATCATCTTTACAGCTAAACATTTGTCATATTAGAGTCAATCAGAACAGTTTACTATTATAAAGTATGATCTTTAAATATCTGAAATACGGTTTCTTGGTAGAGCCTGTTTAATTTTTGTATTACTTCAATACTAATATTATCTTTCGATTCCCACTTGCTATACTAAAAGCCCCAAATCGGATTTGTAGGTAGTCCTTCAGCCCATTTGAAATCTCTACAGGCCTTAAACACATTGTGGGTGCTCAGTAAATACTTGTGGATTAGTTAGTTGACTCATTGATTAATGATATAACGTTGTTCACAGATATTAGTGTGTCTGTCTCTAAATGTCTAATGATCCCCACACACATATATTTCACTGTTTTAAGCACTCAGCATATTTAAATATATAATAACTCATTTAATTCACATGAAAACATTCAGATAGTGATATGATTTTCATTTTTGAGATGAAAATATGAAAACAGAGGTAAAGTAGTTGACCTGTCTGTGTCACACAGCCAGGATGTGGCTAAATTGGAGTTGGAATCTGGAGAGTGTGACAACAGAGACCATATCTTTAATCACTACTTCATGATGGCAAAGCAGCCCAAATATACATGTGTTGTTGTGGGTAAAATTGTAATATTTCCAGAATATCTCACCTGGCTTTAGTGCTTCTGCATATCAACAGATGTTCCTCAGGGGTGGAGAGTGGGAATTCATCTCTATATCGGTAGGTAATTACCAGGGCAACCGAGGGTTTATCTGAACTTGAGAGATTAGGGGGAGGTCTTGTTTGATTCTGCTGGAGCAGGGAAGAGATGGCCCCAGACTGCAGTTTGTAAGCAATAAACGGGTTTTAAACTGTATTTCTCCCTTTGACTGATTTTGGTTTTAGAGATATTTTGCCCTGGGATTTTCTCTCCCCAGAGTCACAGTCGTCATGGCCAAACATCAGGACTGGGATCTATCTTGACAAAAATGTCTCCTAAGCATCTATTAATATTGCTAATGCCGGTGATCATGAAGATATGGATCTTGTTGATGCCTTTTAATTCTTTGCTTTGTTTTGACACAGCCTCCAAGCCTATTTCCCGTTAGACCCCTTCCGCTGGACTATTTTTTATATTCCTTCCCACCAACAATTCCCCAAACTCTTCTTAGCATGCAAGTCACCTTTTCAGTTGATCACATGACTTGATGAAATCTAACTATAACTTTTTTTCTCCTCACTGTTCTTTTGAAAGCATAGTTATATAAGATTATATCTTTATACAGTTATCAAATGTATTTACCAAACACCCCAGTATTACTTATAGCTATTATTCAAATCTTTAAGGATTTGAAGGGATTATCTAACTCTCTGAAGGGTCTGAGATCCCATTTGCTTAAAAT
The DNA here is from genome assembly GCF_030020395.1 of Manis pentadactyla. Taxonomy (NCBI): domain Eukaryota; kingdom Metazoa; phylum Chordata; class Mammalia; order Pholidota; family Manidae; genus Manis; species Manis pentadactyla. The sequence goes on along the minus strand of NC_080026.1, from coordinate 15,580,870 downwards.
GAAGCAATAGGATGTAGTATTTCCGCAGTACCATTCCTTGAGCTCAGTAACCCATGGCACTGATTCTTAAAATCATTGATCCTTAAAAAAAATCCCTCCTTGGTATGAGCGGAAGTATTCATTTTTGCTTCTGCAAAATAGAGATAATGAAGCAAAGAAAGTAAAAGTCCCTTTCTCACACAGGTTTCCTACCGCCCCCTCCCCCCAGACCCACCCTGTCCCTTTCAGAAGCAGAGCATTCCTGTGAAAACTTTTGTAAGCTGAAATGGTGGAAAGCTAAGAAGCAACTACCATTAATTTATATGGAAATGTTTTTAGTGTTCCCAGACCCCCAAAATAACTTAGGCCTTTCTAATCCTTAGGACAGCTCTTGCTAAAGGATGCACAAAATAAGTTGAGATAAGCACAGATGCTCACAGGCACAGTTCAAAGCTATGAAACCTGATGCGGAGATGCTGGGTGCAGTTTGCCGCTCTCACTGCCGTGCACTGACCCTAACGGCTTGCTGCAAAACCAAGGCCGGATGCCATTTTCACTTTTTGTCTTTTCTCATAAAAACCAAAAACCTCTTTGTATTTTTTTTTTTTTGGTTAGTGAAAACAGGCACCAATGTAGATCTTTTGAAAACACAAAGTGGTGCAACAAAAGCAGGGAGTACCTGTAGTTAGGTGTGTTCTTAAACTGCTCATTTTATTATGAAGCAATTAGAAAATATATCATTATCTGGAATGGAATAGGAAATGTAAAAATTTTAGAAAGTTACAAAAAGATTATCACCTTGTAAAATATCACTACCTTTAAGCAAAACAATGGAGATGCCTAGAGACAATGGTCATGTAAACAGGCCCAACGTGGCTGCCATGACTTAGAGTGTCCACCTTATGATTCCTCGGCAACGCGAGCATTTTGACCAATTCCTTGATTTCTTTAAGGATAATGATGCCTGATTGTCCGGCTTTAAGCTTGTAAGGTAACTTTGTTTCACCACACAATTAAATGCTATCTTTTCTAGTGCTCACTCTTCAGGATCTCTTTCCTGAATTCTATTCCATTTACTCTTAACAAGGGCAAAAATGGGTTAGATTAGTAGAATCTCCCATTGAAACTACTCCACTTAACACAGCGTCTCTTAAATGACAAAATAGCTGGTTGAAAATTGAAAAATCCTTACTCTCAACCAACTATGTATTTGGGTGATTCTGAATAATTGGTAGTTGATTAACTACCTGCTTCCTCAAATTAAGAGAAAGTATAAATAGAATGAAGTATTAGCTCAGTTCAAGTTAGATGTAGCATATTTTGATTAGGAGCAACACAGTATCCTGGTTTGAATGAGTCCTCTAGTCATTTGTTTGGTTTACAGTTCACAAAAATGAATAGCCGGGTTCAGTTTGCTTAGTTAATACAGCAATTTTCACAGTTTGTTTTAGTTTTTGATTTACAGTTTTATTTTGCCCCATTTTTGGAATTGACCAGACTGCTCTTGGTGGCATTTCATCATCTTAATTCTTCCTTTCTTCACTTAATTTGCTTCTTTTTTCTGTATATACAAAAAGAGTTTTAAGAGAAATTAAGGGTTTTTTTAATGGTATCACTGTGCAAAGTTAGTGCGTTTTTTTCTTCTTTATTTCTATTTTACTCAGTTGCAGATCAGCTGAAGAAGCAGATGTTTCATGTCAGTGGTTTTTTAAAAAGCAATTCTCACTTAAAGGAGAATTTTATTTAAAAAATGTAACGTGGAATAAGATAGTTAACCCTTTCTAATGTTTCTCAACTATGGAATTGTTGTATTTATAAAAGTTTACCTTATCAAAATGTATTGCTTTGTGTAATTTTGGTCTTTCTTATTTAACCAAGGACAGATTTAGTGGTTCAGAATATAAAACTGCTTAATTCTGACAGACCGCATACTGGTTTTTTTCTCTATTCCAGTTGCTCAGGTAAGTCCACCCAAACCATTCTCTAATTCTGTAATCTTGTAAATGCATTGAAGATGGTTAAGTGCATAAGCACTTGTGGCTTATTTTGGTTTATTATTACTTAATAAATGTAAATAAAAGACCTAAATAAATAACATGATTCAAACAACACATACGTCTGATTGCTAACTATTTTTTGTGTGCCAAAATTCAAAGTTTTTTTCAAATTAAGGCAATAATATCAGATTATTTGTTATGTCATTGAAAAAGGAAATAACCAGGAGGAAGTTCCATTTCATATGGAACTTAAAAGCCCATAGTAAATCTTGCATTTCTTCAATAGCAAGGTGGCACATTATCACAATGCCATGAGTCCTCATAATGACACAATCATGGAATTTACACACCTCCATCCAAGTAGAAAAACTTGCTGACTTGAAATGTACTAATTTAACTTAAATACCATATACCACCTATTCGTTAATTCAGACTTTTCCCATTAGTTCCAAGATCTCTCAAGGCATGGCAGAATGTGACAATGTTCAGCGTAAAGAACTCACAGAGGTCACCCTGCTTGATCCTAGATGACATTCTCAGACTAAGATAAAATGTACACCTTACTTTTCTGTAGATGTTAAAATTAAATCACTGGGAATAGAACATTTCCATGACAAAGCATTAGTGCTGGATGTAATCATCACCAAATTTTTTCTACATAAACACTGGTATAAGGGTACTACTTATACAGCTGATCTGAATATTTGGGGCTATCAAATCTCTTTCTTTGTGTAAGTGAAGAGAAGCCTATCACAGTCTTGTCTTTCACCCTTTAAGGAAAATTCAAGAAGAGCTTGCATTGCCTTTCCCGTTTATAAATTATTTTATTTCAAATAAAGTAACCATTAGAATGACAGCTCAAGCCAGCCAAAATATTAATCCCATGTACTAAATGAGCTCTACCAAAAACTAATGAAATATCCTCCATGTAAAAACAAATATGATTTTTTATCCACCTGTACCACTTTTGGTAGTGAGTTCACAGACATTAACTTCTGTAGAAAATTGCTTTTTTTCTCACTCAATGTAGAAGTTCTTTGTTTTTATAGGAAGGAAATATTGGGGAACAAATGCAAAATCACAGGTGGCCTAAGACATATTCATTCTGTGTTACAATTTTAATGTTGAATGAATTTCAACATCAGTAATGTGATTAACAAAATTTTCTGGTTCTGGCAACATGATCTTTTTTGTTATTTAAGTTTAGGGGAAATCTATGGAATAGATATAATTTCAACTGCTGATACTCACAAATATTTATAAATATTTCAAATTCTTAACACCAGAATTTTGTAACAAATAGATATATATAAGAAGATATATAAGAAGTCTAATCCTAACTATTAATTGAGTGTTTACCTAAGTATGATGTTCTAAGGGCTTTACAGAACTTAGACTAAAAACAGGATGTGCCCCCTTTCAGAGGAACCTATTATTTCCCAAGAACTTAGAGAGTCTTCCTGTCAAAAGGAAATTACATTACTCCTATGGAGCACCTTTAATTTCATCTCTCATATGCAATTTCTTCTTAGCAAAAAAGTAGTACATGCTCTTTATGGAAAAATCTGTAAAATTCAGTGAAGTTGAGGGGAATATATTTACTCATAACCACTCACAGGTAACTACTCTTATCATTTTCGGAGGAGCTTTCTTCTTTCTACTTCATTCTTTTCCATACCTTTCTGTTCTTCCCTCATAATGGGGACCAACTGAAAAGTATAAGTGAGGTTAACCTCTGTATAAAAAAGCAGAGCATAGAAGCTAGAAGAAAGTATGATAATCACTGTGGTCCAGATTTTGGCTACGCAGAAGCCACACACATTCCTCCATACAAACTTGATTTCAGTACAGTAACAGAGGCCACCTTATTCTTCAACTCAGCAAAGTTATTTGAATCTTCAAAGACACTCTCAATCCTTTTAAAAATAAGCAGATGCCATGTCCCTAAGTCATTGTACTCATCTCTGAGAGATTGCTATGGTATCCACTTCAATTGAGAAGGATCTAGGAGTTATCCATAGTCTAGTTCCCACAGTCCAGTAATCATGTAATCATAAGACTCCCTGAAGATTCTCATTCCAGAAGAGTCTCTGTCACTGATATGCTACCCCAGTATCACAAAGTGCCACTGCTATTGATGAGATGGTTCTGGTCCCTGGTCAAGGTAAACCGGTTACCTAATGGACTGTTATACTTTTGCCAGTTAGTCGCCATTGTGCTTTGCTGAAAAGAGGCACTAAAGAAAATCTGGAAGGGTGGGTGAATGAAAAAGGACTTACCCATCTCTGTTTGCATTCAAATTGTCAGGTGTTAGCTCTTCACCCTGGCGGTGACAATTGATGCCACAAGTAGCAGTTGATTGCATCCTATTAACATCAGCCTTTATATTCCTTTCAGAAAGCTCAGCATCTCCCAGACATGCTTTATCCTCAGAAGACTGAGTCTCAGTTTAGTGGGATTTTTCTTTTAAGCTCTTAAACACCAATAGTAGCTGAGAAATACTTTCTCCTCCAAGATCTGAGTCTCAGCTCTGTAGGTTCCTCTCCAAGCCCCTGAGCTCTAATGATTCTCTTTGTTCTCCCAGTATAGGTTTAACAACAGAAAGTGTCCCCGCTTCAACTAGGTTAAAAATAAAATTATTTTCTGGAACCCTACATCCTGCTGACCCTCATTACAATAAAAGTGGGGCTCTTTGATTTGAAGGATAACTTTTAGAAATTTTTAGTCATTTGTATTGGGTGGTTATTTTCTGTGTGGTCCTGGGTAAGGAGCATCAGATGGTCTGAAGTTGATGACAGAGGCAGTAAGAAAGGTGGTATGCACATGAAGTCAGACCACTCAGTGAGTGCCTGATGGTAGAGACAAGGTCGAAGGTTGGTTGGTATGTTATTTTGTTCTAAGTTCATTGAAGATTAGACTTATGTTTCATTACATGGTGATATGAAAGGAATTCTTTAAAATGGACCAACATTCCCATTCCATGTAAGTGTTTAGTATTCTCTCATGGGAAGGATGAATATCTATTTGACTCTATCCCAAAATACCAAGGAGAACAAAGAAAATTATAGTTTTAATTAATAATCTCAACTCAAGTGTCAACATTGAAGTCGGTGGTTTATACTCCTATAATACAGTAAAGCAGACTTCGGCAGAATTGGAAAGCACTGAACTTCTGTGCAACAACATTCCCAGCTGCAAACTGGGAATAATCATTTCACCTTTTTGACAAATCATAACTGAGCCTTATTCATGAAATAATTCATTCATTTAAAGTGCAAAGTGGTCTAATTGCCATTATCAGAACTGCTAATGATGGATTTTGCTGCATAATAAAGAAGCAATATAAACAAGGATATAATTTTAGTTTATCTTATAGCAGTGTGATTCAAATTATAATGTATCTTAATATAACCTATAATTTTTATGGATGATGTTCCTTTTGAAATGGTTTCATCTAGGACATTCAGATTTCCTTTGAGTTTGGTTGGGTTTAAGTCCCTAGCTCAATGATCCAATATATAAACGATCTGTCCTTTCTAATTCCATAACTTATAAAACTAACATTTTGTGCTAAAACTTTCATTCACATTATTTCCATTAATACGACAACATGGCAAAAGAATAATTGTTGATTACATTTTTATTTGCCCCAAAATAGATACTGGATTTGACTCTAAAGCTCTGCACTTTCTACTATACGAGCTGCCTCCCTCTAATATATTACAGCTTCCCTTTGTGTTTGGGAGAGTGTAAAAAGAGAACTGGAAATGGGAAGCTGATGCAGTACAGATGACACAACACAGGCTCTAGGTGAGCTCAGGGACTTTATAAGGCCTCTGGGAGAGTGGAAGAACTGGCTCCTTCCCAGATCTGTTAGCAGGTGCCCAGCCAGTTAGTGTGCTCTAATATCACATGGCTAGATCTGAACTTAGTTCAATATGTTCCCATTCCAGAAGACTTTAATGTCATTAACAAAGAGTTGCTGAATCCCTTGAAGGTGTCTAGTTTTATTCCAGACATATTTTTCTGGAGTCTCAAAATCAACCAGAGTTTAATATGGGTTTGAATATCATAACACACATACTTGTACTGGTATATATAAGGGAGAGGGAGGTTTTGTCTGTTTGTGTTGAGGTTCAGGTGCAGTTAGGAACCATTTTTTTTTTATTATGGCTTCTCTTAAAAGATCTAGACAAATTCCACTGTATGTATGATCAGAGGACTAAAACCACCCTTCAGGAGGAGAAAGAGTCTTTAGTAAAGAGATTCTTTAGACTGTATAAATAATAATTTCAAATTCATCTTGTCTGTATTGTTCTAGAGCTGAATTTGTGAATATTTGGAAAGATTAAATTTCTCTGCATTAAAATGTGGGAAGAATTTTAAAAAATTGTTTGTTTTTGCTGTCATGGTTAATGGTGGTTGCCCTGAGAGGGAGAATAGAAAGTAGAAGTTGAGAGTGACTGAATACCATATTGGAGAAGCCCAAGATTTTTAAAAAAGCAGGGTATCTACTTTTTAATTTCAGTTGTTTGTATTTCTATAACGTAACTTGTCTCCATCTCCCCAAACATTTTGGAAAATCAGTTGACATCAGGTATGCATAATTAAAATGTCAAAAGTTGAAGAGTGGATCTAAAGGCAGCACAAATAAAACAAAATGTAATGTACATGGGAAACTCCATAAGGCTATCAAATTTCTTAGTAGAAACATTACAGGCCAAAAGGAAGTGCCATGACGTATTCAAAGTGTTGCAGGGAATAAACTTCCAACCAAGAATATTCCACCCAGCAAAATTATTCTTCATACTGGAGGAGAGATAAAAGAACTTTCTGGACAAGCAAAAGCCAAAGTTCTTCACCACTAAACTGACCAGACAAGAAATGCCAAAGGAACTTCTTTAAGCTGAAGCTAAAGGCTGCTAATTAGTAACAAGAAGACATATGAAAATATATGTCTCAATGGTAAGGATAAGTATATAGTAAAGATAGTGAATTAATCACTTATAAAGCTAATATTAAGGTTGAAAGACAAAAGTAGTAAAATTTAAAAAGTAGTAAAATGGCAATAATTGGTTAAAGGATACATAAAATAAAAAGATGTGAAAACTGACATCAAAACATAAAATATTCATAGGAAGGATTAAAAATGGAGAATTTTGGAAAGGGCTCACATTTGTTGCTATCAACTTAAAATCGACTGTTATATGTGTAAGATAATATTTGTGAACCTCACAGTAACCATAAAGCAAAAACATACACACACAAAACAATGAGATATAAATCTAAATGTAACACTAAAGAAAGTCATCAGACCACAAGAAAGGCAAGAGAGAGAAGAAGAAAGGAACAGAGTGAAACTGAAAAATATCAGTAAACAATGAACAAAATGGCAATAACACATAACTATCAAAATTATTTTAAATGTAAATAGACTAAATTTTCTAATAGAAAAACAGAGTGGCTAACACCTACAAAACTCTTCAGAAGTAAGGGCACACACAGACTGAAAGTGAAGGGATGGAAATATTCCACACAAATGAAAATGTAAAGAAAGTCAGTGTAGCCCTACTTATCAGATAAAATAGACTTCAAAGCCAACCCTGTGATAAAAGAGAAAAAGGGGCAATATGTATAAAGGGGTCAATCCAGCAAGAAGATATAACATTTATAAATATCATGCACCCAATCACAAAAGTAAACTTGAAATGGATCAAAGACCTGAATGTAAGTCATGAAACCATAACACTCTTAAAAGTACACATAGACAAAAATCTCTTGAACATACATATGAACAATTTTTTCCTGGACATGTATCCTCAGGCAATGGAAACAACAAAAACATGAACAAGTGGGACTACATCAAACTTAAAACTTCTGTACAGCAAAGGACACCATCAGCAGAACAGAAAGGCATCCTACAGAATGGGAGAATGTATTCATAAAGGACTCATCTGATAAGGGATTAACATCCAAAGTTTATAAAGAACTCATACACCTCAACACCCAGAAAATAAATAACCCAATTAAAAAATGGGTGGAGGACCTCAATAGACATTTCTCCAAAGAAGAAATACAAATGGCTAACAAGCCCATGGAAAGATGCTCAACAACATTACTCATCAAGGAAATGCAAATCAAAACCACAATGAGTTGTCACCTCACACCAGTTAGAATGGCTGCTACACAAAAGATAAGAAATAAAAATGCTGGCAAGGATGTGGAGAAATGGGAACCTTCTTATACTGTTGGTGGGAATGTAAATTGGTGCAACCTCTGTGGAAAGCAGTATGAAGGTTCCTCAAAAAGCTAAAAATAGAAATACCATTTGGTCCAGTAATTGCACTCTTAGGAATTTACCTGAAGAAAACAAAATCTCTGATTCTAAAAGATGTATGCACCCCTATGTTTACTGCAGAACTATTTTCATTAGCTAAGATATGGAAGCAACCTAAGTGTCCATCCATAGATGAATGGATAAAGATGTGATACAGATACACAATGGAATATGAATTCAACCATAAAAAGAAAAGAAATCCTGCCATTTTCAAAAACATGGATGGATCTAGAGGGTATTATGCTCAGTGAAATAAGCCAGGTGGAGAAAGACAAATACCATATCATTTCACTTATTTGTGGAATATAAAACAGAAGGACCAAAGCAGCAGTAGACTCACAAACAGTGGAAGTGACCAGTGGTTACCAAGGGGAGGAGCTGGGGTGGGTGAGGGGTAGGGTGAGGGGAAGAAAGGGGCATAATAACTCACAATCACGTATAAGTTGGTCATAGGAATGGTAGTACACCATGGAAAATATAGTCAATGATTCTGTAACATCTATCTACATTAATAGGTAGTAACCACACTAGAGAGGATGAGGATTTAATATTATAGGTAACTGTTGAACCACTGTGTTGTATATTTGCAACCAACATAAGATTGTTGATATCAGTGATATCAACATACATTAATGATACTTCAATAAAAAAAAAGAAGTTAAAAATATTATGCACCTAACATAGGAACACCAAAATATGTAAAGTAGATATTAACAGACCTAAAGGGAGGGATTGTCAGCAATACCACAATATTAGGGGACTTCAATACCCCATTTATATTAATGATAGATCTTCCAGACAGAAAAATCAATAAGGAAACATCAACCTTATATTCATTATATATATATATATATATATATATATATATATATACAATGAACCTTTGCCATTTACAACAACATGAATGGACCTTGATGGTATTATGCTAAGTGAAATAAGTCAAACAGAAAGACAAACACCACATGATGTCACTTATATGTAGAATCTGAAACATACAAACATCAAATTTCAGACTCATATACACAGGGAACAGGTTGGTGGTTGTCAGTGGGGATGCAAGTTGAGGGGGGGTAGTGATATGGGTAAGGGGGTTGTTAAAAGGTACAAACTTTTAGTTATAAAATAAATAAGTCATGGGGAGACAATGAACAGCCTGGGGAATAAGTCAATAATATGGTATTCATTTTGAAAGGCAACAGGTGGTAACTAGTAGATTGTATTTTCAAACTAATAATGTCAAATATACCTTAATGAATAAAAAATTGAACAAAAAATTTTTAAACTTTCATATCACATGTCATTTCCACCACTTTAGTTAGGTAATAAGATCCTTAATGAAGAAAATAAAATAAAATAAAATAAAAACAAGAATGATCTCAAATCAATAAACTAACCTTCCATGGGAAGATTAGGACACTGGAGAAAGCAGAACAAACTAAATCTAAAGCAAGCAAAAGAAAGGGAATAATAGAAATTAGAGTGGAAATTAATATAATAGAGATGAGAAAAGCAATAGAGAAAATCAATGAAACCAAAAGCTTGTTCTTTGAAGAGAATGACAAACTTAACAAACCCTTCACTAGACTGAACAGAAATAAAAGAGAGAAGATGCAAATTGCTAGAATCAGAAATGAAAGAGGAGACATTACTACTGACCTTGCAGAAATAAAAGAAAGATTATAAAACAAGAATAGGAGCAACTGTATGCCAATAGATTAGATTACTTAGATGAAATGGACAAATTCTTGGTAAGGCGTGAACTAGCAAATCTAAGTCAAGGATAAACAGAAAATCTGAAAAACCTCTAACAAGTAAAGAGACTGAATTAGCATTCAAACAACTACCACCAAGAAAATCTAGGTCCAGAAAATTTCAGTGATCAATTCTACCGAACAATTAAAGAGTTAAACCAATCCTTCACGCATTTTTCCATAAAATAGAAGAGGGGGGAATACTTCCCAACTCATTCTATGGGTCCAGTGTTACCCTGATGGCAAAACCAGATAACAACATCGCAAGAAAAGAAAATGACAGGCAAATATTGCCTATGAATCTAGATTTGAAAATCCTTAATAAAATACTAGCAAAATGAATCCAGCAACATATAAAAAGGACTATACAGAATAATCAGATGGGATTTCTCCCACGAATGCAAAGCTGAACAATGCAACAAAGTCAATCAATACAATCTACTATGTAAATAGATTAAAGGACAAAATACATCATCTCAATAGTTTGAGAAAACGGATTTGACAAAATCCAACACCCTTTCATGAGGAAAACCACATTTGATAGATTAGAAACAGAGGGGAGCTTCCTCAATCACGTAAAGAGCATCAACAAAAAAATGCACAGGCAACATTATATTGGATGGTGAAAGACTGAAGCTTTCTCCCTAAGACCAAGGGTAAGATGAGGACGTCCATTCGCCCCACTTTTATTCACCATTATTCTAGCCAGGGTAATTAAGCAAGTAAAGGAAATAAAAGGCTTCCAGATTGGAAAGGAAGAAGTAGAACTGTATCTGTTTGCAGAAGACATGATCATGGATATAAAAAATCTGAAAGAATCCACAAGACAACTATATAGCTAGTAAATGAATTCACTAAGCTTGCAGGATATGTGACCAATATACAAAAATCAGTTATATTTCTACACAGAGACAATCTGAAAAGGAAATAATTCCATTTGCAATACCACCAAAAAATAAAATTCTTAGGAATAAAAATTTCACAAAAGAAGCCCAAGACTTGAGCACACAGAATCTACGAAACACCATTGAAGGAAATTAAAAAGGACTAAAGAAATACAAAGACACCTAGGTTCATGGACTGGAAGCCTTAATAGCATTAAGATGGCAATATTCCCCTGACTGATCTATTAATATAATGTAACCCCAATCTAAATTTCAGCTGTCTTTTTTTTTTTTTAAGAAACTGACAAGCTGATTCTAAAATTGATGTGGGAATACAAGAAGCCCATAATAGTCAAAACCATCTCAGAAAAGAAGAACAAAGTTGGAATCCTCACATCTGCCAATTTTGAAACTTACCACAAAACTGAAAAAAAACTGAAATTGTATAGTACTGGCCTAAGGATAGAAATACAGACCAATGATGTAAATCATATGCCAATTTAAAAAATGCTTTTGAAACAGTTTAGGGATATTTCAGTTGTTTCCTATGTATACTTGAGTAAATGGGTCAATTCATTGAAAAATAATATTAAGACAAAAATATTAAATTTATCTCTTCATTTTAGCTAACCAATTATTTTGCCCAGCTATATTACTTCATTAGTCACATTATAGTCTCCACTATGACAAAATCATTACAGCCATGGTAGCTTCTAACTGAAAGCAACCCAAATGTCTAGCAATAGGACAATGGATAAACAAATAGTATTTTATTCAATGAAATGTTACTCAACAATAAAAAGGAATCAATTTCTGATTGATGGTGGATCACAGATCTCAGTTTCTGTTGAGAGAGAGGGGTCAGACACAAACAAATACATTCTGTATGATTCTAATTATATGAAGTTCAACAATCAGACAAATGAGTCTTCAGTGATAAAATTAGAACACAGTTTCTTCTGGGAAACTATGAACTGGAAAGAGGCAAAAGGGACTTTTCTTTTTCTTTTTTTCTTTTGAATTAAAGTATAAGTTATATTGTAAAAACAAATTGAGAAGATAGTCAATAGCCAGAGTTGACAAGGCTAAAGGGCACCTAGAACTCTCAAACATGGCTGGTGGGAGTTTAAAATTGTATAAATACTTAAGAAGATTAGCAGCTTCTTATAAAGCTAAATATACACTTATCATATCACCTAACAATTCCACCCTAGGTATTTATCCAGAATAAATGAAAAAAAAATGACATATACAAATATGCATAGCAACTTTCTTCATAACCTAATTAACAACTTACATGTTTGTTAACTGGTGAATGGAAAGGCAGAACGTATATCCATGTAATGGAATATTATTCAGCAATATAAATGAATGATACACTGATACACCAAACCACCTGAGCAAAAAAAAAGCCAAATACAAAAAGTGCACACTTATGATTCCACTTATAATCAAGGTCTAAAAAAGGGAAAGCGAATCTGTAGGTTAGGAATAAGAGTACCGTTTGCCTGGGTTGGTGGCCTAGAGTGGATTGCCTGCAAGAGAGTATAAGAGAACTTTGTGGGGCGAGAGAAATGTTCTATATTGGGATAGTGATATGAGTTACACGGGTTATAGGGTATATACATTTGGCAAAGCTCAATGAATTGTACACTTCAATTCAGTATGTCTAGTTATATGTACGTTATTATCAATAAAGTTAGTAAACCTAAGCTATGAAAAATACAAGGCCATCTTTAATCAGACATTTAATTGTATGTACAATATTTCACAAAAAGCTGATAAAACCATAGAGGCTATGAAAACCAAGGCCATCTTTGATTATACCTGAAATAACCAAGTCTTCCTCCGACATCAAGGTAAACAAGACTGGTCCTGAAATCTATTCAGAGAAAGAAGGCTCTTTGTCCATATCCTTAATGCTCCCATTGCTGCACATAGTTCATTAACGTCCTCAGTATTTCACCTAGCATTTCATGGATTACCTATATAGGATACTAGGTGGGGCGCTGAGTTCAGTCAAGGAGTACACATCTAGTAGGGAAGCCATGTAGACAGATGAATTTCAGTATAAAATGTTACAAGAATTAAAGCAATGGTGCTGCCAAAGTGCTGCTGGAACATATGGGTGCAAAGCAATTACCTTTGCATAGGGAAGACAGAAAAACTTCTCAAAGCAACGTATGACTGAGATCCTGAACATGAGTGGGAATTTTCTAGGTAATGAAAGAGGTTGAGGGCCTGTTAAGGAGCAGAGTGTGTGCAAGACACTTAGCCTTAAAGGGCCATGAGGTTTCTCAGAAACAGAAATGTTTCAGTGCCTGGGGCATAGGAGACATAGGAAGGGGTGGGAAACAGGGAAGAAGGTAAGGGAAAGCAGATGTGAAGGACTTTGTAAATCTCTCTTGTAAGCGAATCAAATACATAGATGTGCCTCGCGTTTTACTTTTCATAGACACCGTTGGGAATTAATCTTCCATTGTTACCTGATTATTATGTATCTCAGCTTCCTTGGTTCCATTTCTACATCTTAGCAACATTGTGTAAAATCATCCCCAGGAAACTATTTTATTTTTAGATATAAAGGTACAATAAGATCACAAGTTATTTTAAGATTTTAGAAAAGAGGAATAGGTAAATCCAAAATATTACCATGAATCTCTTTCCTCTTTATCTCACTAAAACATATGATACATGGAAAGCTATATGCAATCACAATAGGGGATCAATATCATCACTATTATCATTAACTTCATCTGTACTTTTGTATTTGAGGCATCTACTTGTCAAGAACCTCTAACGGCTTTACAAATGAGTAAACACAATTTCCTCTAATTTTTCATATATATATATATATGTATATATATATATTATATGATTGAGATAAAATTAAGTAGGGGAACAGAGTTGATGCTCAACAGGAAGGCTTTGGACTAATTCAGAAGAGACCACACAAACTGGACAGGATTTATTTGCGCCTGTCTAACCTTTGGATCATATCCCTTCCAGAGGAGATAAAAAAATCTGTCCACCAGTGCCCACTGCAAATACTGACCACACTGTCCGGTAACTGCTGTGTTACGAATTATTTCCCATCTGCAGTGTACACAGCTAGAGCATTCAAGTCAGGTGAAATAAGCAGAGGCCACAGGTCTCATGCTTCAAAAAAATTTTGTTTGGAACATCACAAATTCTGAAGAACTCTAATATTTTGCTTTCAGCAGTTATTTCATTCAGCGCTTAATCCGGAACCGTTGCCTACCCTCTTTTCATGCCTTTACATGCCATATAAAACCTCACAATAAACTGCAGGGTGATTTAAAATACTATTTAAATACAAGCTTTTTAGAAGGCCTTCTTAGGAGCTGAGTTGGGTATTTGAGGGAAGGTTTCCCCACCTGAAGCCAAAGACATCTATTTAACGGCTGTGGTCTCCAGGCCGTGGATATTGATGGATTTACTGTCACAGATAATCCAGTGCTCAGCCAGAAGCCATTTCAGTTTAAGGGCATGTGGTTTGGCAGCAGCATTACTTGCAATAATGTAATAAAACAGAAAGAAATCCATACCTGGTTGTGAAAGAAAAGAATCTCTCTCTTTTGCCAGAGACAGGTGAAATGGGTCTGTGTGATTTAGTGGTGGCCCGGAGCAGAGCCGTATGAAATGATCCACCATGACTTGTGTTTCTGAAAAGGTCCAGCATGCTTCAGAGTTCCTAAATTCTGCACCCTTACTTAACGTGGGGGTGGGGTGGGGGTTACTAGTTTTATTGGTTTGTGGTGGTGCTATTACCACTTATGGTTGTTTCAGTCAAGGTTGTTCTAGTTGCAATGATCAGAATGCCATGCAAACTCCCTCATATCCCATGAACACAAGAGGCCGGAGGAAAAACAGAGATAGGCTTCAGACAGGACGCAACTGAGACAGAGAGGCTGCTCCCTGTTTCCAGGGGCAGCCCTCCTCCTCCTCACTGCTCCTCCCAGGGAGTTGGCACCATTCTTTGTGTTCAGCACGTTGTCTTCCCCTGCTTCCATGTCACCCCAGGTTGCTGCATTTCCCTCTTTGTCCTTTTCTGTATCATAGCCTTTATGCTACAAGTCCACTGCTAACTAATTGAGTCTCTTAATGTCTTATTTCCAAATTTTTCAGGAACAGAATCCAATTGGACCCATTTGTCTATGTTTTGCCAAGATCTCTGCCTTAAATGATATCATAGGCCTCTTGTCAGCCTGAGCATTGGTGCCTGATGGGTGATTTGAGTAGGGACCCCTGTGACGTAGTCTACTGCTCATTCAGCTTGGACTGTGGATAAGAAAAGCAAGAGTAGGCATATGTGATATAACAATGACTTCTAATTTTATTAAAACTGGATATGTCTTCTTTCATTAAATGTTGAGAGCCTACTATGTACCACTGTACTAAGTACTATGTGATAAATTCTGGAGATGCAAATGCCATCATGATGGAAAATCTCTTCCTTGATTTGCACTGGCTAAGCCACCCTCTAATATTCCTTAGATCTCTTCAAAAAGTTCATTCAGTGGGTCGTTTATTTGGGCTTTATAGCATCACTTGTGAGTCTTGATATTCTGTGTCCTAAAGATCCTTGCCTGTAATGCACAAAGCCGTTCCTTTTTCATTATTCCAAAGCTGTGTAAAGACTACTTCCACAAAGTCATTTCACACCACTCTGAATCAGAACCACTCCCAGTTAATCACCAGTCCCTCCTTTTATCTTTCTTTAACATGTTCTTCCTTTAGTGGTGATTTTCTTGCCATATCTCAGCTCAGGGTATGGCCATCAAATGTTAAAATGTTTTGTTGAAAGAGTTGAAGCCGCATCAGCCGTTAAAAATGTTTTGTTGAAAGAGTTGAAGCCACACTATCTTATGCACATGTGGCTTAATTTTTATAACTTAGACTTGAAGAAGGAGGCTGTATTATTTACAAATCTGGTGTTACACTACAGAGGTTGTCCTGGCTAAATAAATGTGATTCTCTGGTGATTCACAGAGCTGGTAAAAATCCAGGTACGCTATTGTTTCTTCCTGTAACTTCTTTAGCAAACCAAGGGAATAGCCCACTAGAGAAAAGTTGTCACTTTCACTGATTCATCAACACATTTCCCAGCAGTCATGCTACCTGTGCCATCTGTGTTTAGCACTTTACAAAAAAAAAAGCTCTTTGCGACTGCCATACAAATCAGGGGCAGTAACAAGGTCACACGGAAGAGAATTTCGGGGCTCTGAAAAGATGTTCTCCTGCATGACAGTAAGCAATAACAGCATTCTACGCAAGTTCTCCTGCATCGCGGGCTGCTCTGCCCCAGCCTAGAGCGGCTGCAGGTCCACTGGGAAATGTGTATTATGCCTGGGTTAATTTGCTGATTAATCTCTAGTCAGTGGTTTGTGCTTTCCCCAGATGGCCAATTAAAATTTACAACTGGCAGCACAGTGTCCTGTAGGCAGGCTGCTGTGGGGCTAAAGCTAGAGGCAGTGACAGAAGGCATGGGCCCAGTTTTGCCTTCTTTTCCCCTCCCCTTTTCTTTATTTCTCTCTCTTGCTCTTTTTAAAGCTGCTGGGTTTATTCAGAGGAAAGTGTAAGCCGGGCTTATGCAGTAAGTGTGAGGTGTGTGGTGCAGTTTACAACTCTACTGCTGTTTACTCACCAACACTCTCAGGGCCGCGCCAGTGTTCCAGGCATCAACGGTTTTACCCACAGCAAATAGAGCTGACAAAATCAGCCAGGGGACACAACTGATTTAACAGCTTCTGCAATGTAATAGCTGTTTTTTTTTTTTTTTTCCTGATTTGCAGTTCCCATGGATTGATGGTCTAATATCATTCACTTCCCCGCAAATATATAAAACATTTACAGTTGTTTGTGTAAATCAAAGGCAAAGTGCTATGTGTGAAGCTGATAATAAGTAATGCTGTGATGTATATAAAAGATAGCATATTTTTACAGCAGTGACCCCCAAAATTAACTGTTACTTTTTACTTAGCATTCTATACAAATCGCATTGCATATACATCTGAATAAAACATACAGCAAGGAATTTAATTGAAGAAATGCACTTTGATATAATTCTTTATTTTATAGTGAAATATTTACCATGGGCTTCTAATATGCATGAGTCATCTGGAAATTCTGAAGGAAATTGTTAACTGAGGACCATTGATCCTTAAATCAGCCAAACATGGGAATGATGTATGGTATCATGGCAGCTTGTTATTTTCACTAACTGTTGAAACAGTTGCCAAAACGTAAAATAAAATGGAATAAAATATATTCCTTGAGGTGGAAAAAGAACTTTAAGGTGACTATTTTATTACTGATTAGGTTAAAGTAATTTAGTGGACTCAGGTGTAAGTCTCAGATATTAAATAAATAGGAAGGGAGGAGGCATTGTGTAAAATTACCTCTGTGTAAGATGCATAGAATTTTGGATTCTGTTTTTATGAAGAGGTAGGTCACAGAACGTACACACAGGACATCAATGAGTCTCTACTGGACTCTAAGACTGACTTCAAATTCATGGGTGCTACCCTGTGCATTAGTCTCACTAAACTATATACTGCAGCAAATACATACTTGTTGAATTTATTTTTATGAAATAAAATCTGAAAGGAATTAGAAATGCAGTAAATGCATTACAGGCAGTGACTATATTTGTTAAGCTTTGCTCTCAGCATCAAGAACACTGTAGCACATAATGAGCCCTCCAGAAAGGTTTGAATATTAGGGTAATTTCCCTAACAAACAGGAAAACCTCAATTTACTCCCTGCAAGGTTTTCCATGCCAATTTCCATTCAGGCGAAAGATCTCAAAATATTTTTCAGGAAGGGGTTGCTCATGTGTTCCAGACTTGAATCGTTCTTATCCAAGAGATCATGAGATCCTTCATGGCAGGCATCGTGTCTCTCTCAGCTTTTTTAAATCTCCTATAGGGCCAGCCCCAGTGTATCACCTCAGTAAACGTATGTATGCTGAGGTATGTATGTTGAGCAAACGTATGTATGCTGAACTGAATTCAAGGTGCTTCTTGAATTGCTGCTACGCTTTATAGAAACGACTGAATTCTATTGACAAAGCTTCCATATTATAAAGGCAGACTTCAACTATGCAGGATTTCAGCTCAAGTTAGGCGGCAAGTGTAGGCTAAAAGAATTGTAAAGGGAGTATATACAGATAAGACAGAATTACAGGAGTAACATTTCTTAGTTTTGTATTTAGATTTTTATCTACTAGCATACACTATACATTTCTTTGGCATAAATATTTACTGATAAAACGAAGCCCGTGTGTGTAATATATGCGTTTCTCTGAGGTATTTGGCAATACTTGAATTATGTTTCTTGTCAGCTGATTTTCTTCTCAGGGAGTTTATGTCTATCTCGGAGCTGATACCCTGACTCACTGCAGAGACAGGACTTAGATGAAAGAACGTGCAATGCCTCAACTTGGAAATACTATATGGTGAATCATCATGTCTTTGTGGAGGGACTACAAATAACTACACACATATTTATTATGTACATATTGATTTAAGGTACTGTGTTAAACACTACTGGACACTAGAGATAGCTCTAAATATCAAGAAGCTTTTAATTTATGAACCAAAATAATAGTAAAATAAGGCACAATAGGATCACTGTTAAATACAGACCAAAAAGACCCCTGTGGAACACTTATGTAAAGTGGTTGATTTTGTCTGCAAGGGCTGGGAAATAATTCTTGGAGGAGTTGAGCCTTAAGGAATAAGCTAAGATTTCAACAGGGTAGGGAGAGAAAAAGGCTTTCCAGAAGAGGGAATTGCAAGAACAAGGTATAATGGGAAAAAATTAATTTAGTTCAGGAAGTAGATATTGATGGAAAGGATGATAAGGATCTGTGGGCATATGGGTGTGGGTGAGGCTGAAAATGGCAAGTGGTAAATCTGAGGTGTAGTAATTTGAAGCAAGTTTTTGATGGATGCAGAATCTCCTGTTCATTGGGCAGAGAAGGAATCCTGGTTGTATCTACGTTTAACAATGAATGAGAAATGGGAATATGGCAGTAGGGAGGGAAGCTGGGATGACCAGGGTGATAGGAATGAACAGCAGGACGAAGGATAAAGCTATTTCTGATGCAGAACTGAGGAATAGGGTGGCAATCAGGGTGTTGAAAATGAGTGAGAGGGTAAAGTCCGAGATGGTCTCCAGTTTCTAGCCTGGGAGACAGAATGGGTGGCCATGCCCTCATAGGGTTAGACAATCGAAAAGTTATATTTATGGAGGAAGACAGTGAAGGATTGACAAGGTATCATTTTTACTCTGTTGGAAGTACTGGTCTGCAGTTGGAAATAAGTTAAAGACTAGAGCTGTGGATTTGCTGGTCACCTGAAGAATGTGTTATTGATGTCACAGAAGTGTGTAAGATTGCCACTGGTCAGATGACACACCACAATGGCATTGTCATGATGATTATTAAAATATTGAATTGCTTCTGCATTGGGTGGTAAACACAGCTGTTCTGAACTCCCAGTGCACCCTGTGCCCTAGCTGTCCTGATCCCTTCAGAGAGACCTTTAAGACCTCTGCTGCATGAGGGCAATTAAAAAGTTAACATCTACTCAGCATAACGCCTCCAGGAACCTGCTACAGTCCTGTGGCTCTACCTCTTCTGACTGGGTGTTCCCACCATTATTTTCCAATGTTAAGTAATTTTGTTGTCACCCTTACCCACAAACTATGTAGCAAGAAAAGAAACAAGCTAAGTCGTGTGCTGGATGATATGACAAGCAGGAGGAAGGGCTCACAAGGGATATTAAGGTTCCTTTTCTCTGTACCTACCATATGCTTGAAGCTAGCTCTATGATGGTGCATATGATAAGGTCTTCAGTGTGGTGATTCAGACAATTAAATAAGATAGTATATACAATGATGCTCAGTGTAAAATTTAGTTCCATTTTCTCATATTCTAAAAGGCATGTAATTTGGCAATATGCATTTATGTTAGACAAATGGGTTGCAAATTAGAATGTAGTGATAAGATACACAAATTTACAAAGTTTTATTCTACGTAATCCTACAGAACTGAGTTTATGCAATCTTCTGAGCTGAAAGAAACTGAATTTCACTGCGATTACTGTGTCCATTGCTACACACAGTTTGTCTACATTTTCTACATTTATAGATTATACCTACACTGGAGAAAATTTAAAGAGCCATAATCTAGAAAAATGTAAACCAGGGATAGTCCACACCGTAAACAATAGCTTTGACTACTATATTATGAATGTATTACCTACAGGCTTCAAATATCCTGTGGCTGTCTCTGTGTAAATACAAATTCTTGGATCTCAGGCATTTCTCTGATTTTTCTTTCTGTCCTGTAGAGTGGAAAGTAACAGATCATTCTAACGCAAATGGTTTGAGTTTTCCAGTTGAAAGGTCATGTAGCAAAATCAGTGTGCTAGTTGTAATCTTATGATGGCTTTCTCAGCATGAGAGAAATTAAAGTATTCATGATATTGTAATTATACATTCTGATCCCATATTTCAGTAATGACCTTGGAAGAGAGTTAGAAAACTGTGTTTTCCCTTCATCACAAGAAAAAATTCTTATTCTAATTATATGCTATTGAATTTATGGCACATAATTTTAATAAATATTTTAATTTGATCTGGCAATTAATTGATGCTATAAATGACATTTTTTTCTTTCATGAGCTACCTTCAGAGAGAACAATTTGAAGACATATTTCTAAGTGATCAACCAATGAATTACATAAGCCCTTAAGTAAACAATGAAAACGCAAATATTAGATCTATGTCCCAATAAGTGGATTAGAGTACTCTTAGATATTATAGATGCACTCAGCTCATTATCACTGTTTTCATCCCTTTAATTGTATATGCCTATTAATTGTACACTTAAATAATGCAGTGTGGGGTAAGCCCTTAGTGACTTTTTGCATAAATTTATGTATGATTATTTAATTGAAGGTCAAATTGACCCTTGTTTGTTTTATAGGGGTTCATAGCATCTTCTGGTAAGGAAGATTCATTATCCTTTTCAAAACTGCCAGGTCGGTAGCACACAACATACATGTACCTCTTGGTACTTCTGCAATTTAAGTTCTTATCCAAAGGTGGCATAGACCTGGTAAGATGTTTGATATATTTCATGAAATTTTTAGATTTAAATGCTATTTTATATAAATATTATATATGCATATTTTTATTTTAATACATTTGTTTATAGTTTACATGTAATATATATTTAGAATATGTATTTATATATAAATATATAATATATTAATAAATAGTAAATATATAATTTATATCCATATGCAAACATGAATACATAACATATGAAATGTTTATGTTTAATATATTATATATTCATACACAATATATTACTTTTAATATTATTTATATTTATATTAAATATATATTATTTATATTTATATGTAAAAATATATTTAATATACAAAGTAAATATATAATATATAATAAACTTACTTAATGTTTTTATTTTATTTCATCTTATTTATTTTAGTTTATCTTATCTATAATATTAATATTTTATCTTAATGAGAAAATAAAATGAAACAGTGAATTCTTGAACCAAACACACATTAAAATAAATCCCCCTCTCTTGGGCTTTGTTCTCTTAGTCTAAAATATTTGAAAACAAAATGTAGAAACACAATATATTTGTTATTAGGAGCATCAGTCATAATTCAGAAATTTAAATTGCATGAAAGTTAAGGTGAAGAAACAGAATACTCATGCCATGTGCCTAAACTCTGAGCTTTGGACGATGACACAGAGACAGGTAACTAACAGATGACACAGTTTGCCAACTGTGGTGCTGAGTATAAGCTTTTTTAAGCAGTAGGGGTAGGTGGAGATAGGTCCCTTTTTAAAAAATGCATTTATTACTTATGTGTGGTTTTATTCACTTATTCATTGATTAAAAATACTTACTGGTGTCTAACACGAGGTAAACATAGCAGTGAATAAAGCAGATATACCCTACTGTCACGGAGTTTCCATTCTAGTGGGTGGAGAGACAAAATAAACAAATGAATATGTAGTAAGTATGATGGTGATTAGGGCCACGGAGAAAAAGGAGGCAAGAGAGCAGGTTAGGGAGTGCTCTGGAAACAAGACATGCAATTATGAATATCAGGGAAGGCCTCGTTAGGAAGGTGACATATGAGCAAACACACAGTGGAGGTGCTGAGCAAGATTTGTGGGGAAGCAGAGAATTGTAGCTGAGGTGCCAGTGTAGCTGGCAAGTTCAAGGGAAGTGAGGAATGGGGAGAAGTAACAGAACTGTGGTTTGAATGGTCAATGGAGACTATGTATGGCCTTTTAGACCACTGTAAGGTGGCTTTTTGTTTGCTCAACTGAATTTTTTTAGAATTTTGAGTTTACACAGGGATGCTATTGGGGGCTGGGAGTACACAGGAGACCAGAAGACTAGGGCAGAAGTAGGGTCATCTGTTAGGAGGCTATTTCAACTCTGCCTTTCAATTCTTTGTTGCGGTGGAAACAAGGAGTCAGGAGAACGATCTCCACCGTAAAAGCTGGCTAGTGATCTCCTCAAAGGCAGAGCTGACAGCATGGCCAACGCATGTGGGGTGCACGAGAAAGAAAAGAACCAAACTGAATTCAGGGTTTAGATTGGGAGTAACGGGAAGAATGGGCCACTGTTTTTCCTACACGGAGAGAGACGGCAAGAGAAGCAGAATTAGAGAGGAAGGGAAACAGGACTTAAACATATTTAAGTTTAAGGTAACTTGAGATGTTGATTAGGTGGTTAGATCTACGAACTCAGAATTCAGAAGAGAGGTGTGGACTACAGACATATATTCGGAAGTACAGAGCCACAGTTGCAATTAAAATTAAAATCAAGAGACTGCATGAGATTCACCCTGTAGCAAGTGTAGGTAAAAAAGAGACAGGCCTAAGGACTGGGCTGAGGGGGCTTCAAATGCATAGAAGCTGGGTGGGAAATGGAGAAAAACCACCAGGAGAAATTGAGGTAATGACCAGTGAGATAGGAGTAAAACCACAAGAATGGGGTATCCTGGAAGTTAAGCAGAGCAAGTGTTTTCTGGATGAAGGAGTAAATAATTGTGTCAATGATTAGATACATCAAGTAAGGACTGAAAATTTATGCCCTTGGAATCATGAGCTACAATAGAAAGACCAGCTTTCTCTGATATCATTTCAGAGCAAAGGCAAATTCTAAGCTTGCTCCGCAAACTTTTTTTTCCATCCAGGACATAAGGGTCAGGGTCATGAGCTGCTGTCAACCTGGGGAAAATTTTTACCTTCACAATAAAGACAAGCAAAGCTTCCACACAGGGGCATGATGTAAAGACAATCTGAAGGTTCACAGTTTTCTATAGGCAATTTGAAATGAAATATTACTTTTTTGATAATTGCTATTCTGCATAATTTGATTCTCTGCTCTACTGCTTTTGCCTATAACACTGGGTGAGGCAATGAAAAGGTCCCAAGACAAACTCCCACATTCTTGGGAGGTACCACAGATGCATACCATGTTTTGGAGTTCTGCAATTAAAAGACAGACTGAGCTGTACCCTCAGCTGTACCTCTTAAGCTGTGTTGTGGAAGAGGAATGAGATAGGGAACACATGCCTAGGGCTCTCTGGGGATAGAGCCCTCGTCAAGGGTGTCAAAGGTACCTTCACCAGAAAACAAATTCAAGGGTTGGGTTAGTGATGTTTGTGAGGCTTTATATTCTATTTTCCTATTGCTTTACTTAAGCACAACATAGTTATATGAATAGAAAAAAAGTTTATTGTTTGGAAAAATAAACATTGGTAAGAATTTTACATTTTTCACTGAGAAAACCATGTCATTTTGCCCTAGTTCCAAATACTGATCAACAGTGCAAAATCAGTGTTTTTGGTATCACATCCATTACATATAACATGACACAAATGTCATAAAAGTGAAGCAATCATAACTATTTTTGTTGGGGAATCTACTATGTTCCAGGCACTTTGCTAACACAGAGAATACATACTTTCAGAAGATTTATAATCTGAGTTCCTATTAAATTTAGCCTCATCTCATTAAGTCAAGGAGCCAGGCTGCAGTGCTTTATTCTCAATGCTGTCTTGTCTCTGGGACCAATTGGAATATAGGGCTGATTCATAGAGACTGGAGTTGTGAAAGGGATTCCACCTCTTCTGTCGCACATGCAAAGCATAGGGATATTTTCCCGCTGCTAGCGGAGGGAAAGAGCAGGAGGATCTGCAGAACAGGGCAGGCTGAACTTGCCCACTTGACTGCACAAATGGAGGAAGTGGGAGAGTGAGCGCTCCTGACAGGAAGAAGAGAGAGCGCACTGCAAGGATGCTGGCCTTTAAGGCACATTAGTGCACGAGTAACAAGTGGCCCAGTTAATGCTGAGCTCTGAACGACCAGATTAACAATTCTTCCTCCCCAAAGAGCTTGCTAGTAAAGGGATGAGGAAAACTGGTCAGAACTTCCTTCTCAAAGACCTTAGTTTTCTCGTATATATAACGAAGCAATTAGCGTGAAATTCTCAGATTCCTCCCAGCCTAAAATTCCATGATTCCAGGACTATGTTAATAAAAATAAGATTCTGAAATTAATATAAAAATTAAAGAGGATTTTCCTGAATTTTTTAAAGATTGGCATACATTTACTTCTCAAGATGTTGTGGGTGAGATTAGTAGGACAGACATCATGTGGGTTGTTAGAAATACAGAATCTTTAGGCCTTACCATTAGGTGAATCAGATTCTGTATTTTAATCAGATTCACATACCATATGCATAGGAAAACCCACAGACAGACTAATCTTTGAGTGACAAGTTTTCAGAGATCAAAAACCACAAGATGCCTTCAATTTCAACAATAAAGGTTAAACCTAAGGCAATTAATAATGGACAGCAGCTCTGCTTGAGAACTGTTGAGGATTCTATTTACTGCAGTTAGTTACCATGTAAGGAGTTAATGAAAGAGCTGTCTACTGACACCTGTGATGTTATTTCTCATTTAATTTTTTAAAAAAGGAAAAATGCCTTCTTGGCAATTTTACATCTATAGTGAAACTTAAGTTAAACTTAAAATATCATTTAGTTATATATATATATATATATATATACTTGAGTCCCTCTGTTGTGCTGCTTCGAGATGGCCAAATATTTGCCTGCCCAACATCAAGTGTCTTCAAGCATTAGTCTCCAAAAGACCGTTTAAAGTTAGGGACTTTTCATAGCTGTTTTTAAAGACCATTAAAAGACAATTGCTTAGAAATCAAGTAGTGATGTATCTTGGCTTAGACTAAAACCACTAAAAGAAATGTAAAATCCACAGCTGTACATGTCTATCAATGTGCTTATGGTCAAGTTGTCTTTTTCCTCATTCAAAACTATAATTTTATTTTCTTAGGGTGAAATTCAATAAAGCTGATATCAAACTTAAATTGGATATATATTTACTTTTTCACAATTTCAAGACAATGATTAATCATGGGAGACTATGGAAATGATTTAAATACCCTAGCATGAGTGTTAATAAATATATAAACTATTTTATCCTGGCAATACTCAGAATCTGAAGTTCAAGAGAAAATCTAGAAAGGAATGCAATATGCTCGTGCAATCCAAGGAGTATTGCTGTGTAACACTTGTGATGTCTTAAGTTGTAAATACAGAAAACTTAAATCAATGTAATTTTACAATAAAGAAAAATAATCTCAAACGACTTAAAAGTTCAGAGATAGTCTGGCCTTAGGTAAGTCTCTGTGTCATGGCTCAAGTCATTTGATCAGGACTTGATTCCTTTCTTTCCCCTCATCTTCTCTGCTCCACTGGGCTCCAGCTTCAGCAAGCTTCCTCCTTGTCATCTGAATTAATCACCAGTAGCTTTCCAACCTAGGTGCTTTCTTGATTTACTTCAGCAAAGAAAAATAAAATGCTTTTGTCCAAATGTTTTCAGGAAAATTTTGAAATTCGGTCTGAATTTCATGGGTACCAACTTACTACCCATGCTTCCTGGTAAACCAGGGATTTGACGCGGGGAATGGCACTACTTGATTAATTTAGTTAAGGTCAGGTATCCATACTGGATCTGAGGATGCAGGGAACTTACTTAGCAGCACGTTACTACCTTATTGGACATTAAGTTTCTTGGTGATGGGAAAAGGAGGGATGCATTCTGGGGAGGCAATCACCCAGTTTCCACTGCAAGAAAGGACCTGGAGGAAGATAGGCAGGTGAACTCTTGTCCGGTGGTAGATACATTTCCATGTTTGCATATAAGCTGTGAGAAAGCTGAAGCGTTTCTGAAGTCCAAAACCAGCTTGGTGGCTTGGAAAAATGGGAAGCACGCTAACCAGTATGTTATATGTATATATTATAAAAAATACAGCTACTCTTTACTTATTTTTTAATCTATTGCTTTATGTCCATTTCCTATATTGTGATTACTATTATCTTTCTGAAACAAAGATATAATCAGATTTTTCTCTGATTGGAAACATTTTGCGATGACTCATTTCATATCGGGTAAAATCGAAACTCTTCAGTGAAGGAGTTCTGCTGAGTCTACCACTAGTATTTCAAGTAACGACTTCTTTCACTCTGCCCCACACCTCATGTCCTTGCCTTTGTGAGCTCTGTACCTTCTTCCTCTGAGACCTACCGCCCACTTTGCTCACTTGTGTTTTTTACCTGGAATATCCCTCCTCTTTTCCATTCATACCTACCCCATGTTTCTCATCCTACCAGGCCAGAGCCTCCTTTCTGCTTCTGTGCCATGATTTTTATACGTATTACTCTCACAGTATAATCATTTGTTGCACTTTATCACTGAATATTGTGAAAATGCTCCATGAAACTTTGTATAGGAAGGGCTGAAGACATAACTATATACAATGAATTGTATTTTGAGGTACTCAAATATAACTGGAAGCATGACACTGAAGAAAATATTTAAACACCAAAGATTATAAATTCAAATTATTCATTTGGTACAAATCAGTGTAGACATGTACATCTGATTAGATTTTTTAGAAGGAAACAATTATTTTCATATTTTACTGCTGCATTACATTTTTTTTCAAAAACTTCATACATTGCAAAACTCTTTTGTTAAGGTAAAAGTTATTGCAGAAATTATTTTTCTAATTATAGCATTACTGAATTTGTCAAAAATCTAGCTGCTTATTAGGCAAAACAAAGAATTGAAACAAAAATTCTGAAGAATTCTAAAACAAAGAATTGAAATGATATATGCACTGTTTAAGTAAGCAATATCAGAAATTTTGGGAAATACTGTGTATGTGGATTGAGTATAATATATAATCTCACTTTTGAATTATTAGTTTTCTATCTTCGATCTTGGCGTGTCAAAGAAGTAAGAAGTGCCAAGAAGCCTAATGAGGTAAAACACCACAGAAATAGGATTTGGGTAATAACTGAGATATTCAGCCTACTCTCTAGGCCTTAGTGTCCCAATTCATGAAATACAAGCATTGAAATAAAAGCCAATAAATTTTATTTGTTAACATTTTGAACCAACTGACTAAAATGTAAAATGTTAGGTGTTTTTTTCTCCTCTAACACTGTCATTTTGAATGATTAACAATTTATTTTAATAATACTGACAGTATCCAATGTAATTCTCTATAAAGGTTTTAGAGATCAGAACATAAATTTGAATGTATTTAAAAATAAGCAATCTATTTTTTCATGTATGTTTGGCTTTTGGATCCAGTGAAAAATCATTGTTATTCAAATTTAATGAATAAAGTGTCTACTGTGGTTTGGAAACAAAACTAAGTATAAACAATTAGCCTCTTCAGAACTAATATATGTATTTTGGAAAATGTCTCAGAGACTATATCTAACAATGAGTTTCAAGAATTTCATTATAATTTAGTCAAGCATATAGCCTTCAAAAATTTGTACTGCTATGAGGAAGAAATACATATATTATTCCTGGTTTATAAAAAACATTGGCTATATTCCCTGAGACTAAAGCAATATGAATTATGGCTAAGAACAAAGACTGTAGACAGATAGGGGTTCAAATCTTAGATCTGTTAAAAAGGTAATAATCATGGTCATAGGTGGTTGTGAGGATTAAACAATGTATATTCATTACAGAACATAATGCTAGAACACTGTTTAGGCTTCAATAAATGTTTTCTATTAATTATTATTACCTTATAATTATCACATAAGTAGATAATGAAATGCTAAGTTGCCACAGTTTGTTATAGTTTATTACTTTGTCCTTAAATGTCTATAAGTGGTTTTTTTGAACCCATGAAGACCTAGAGATGAAAAATTGAACCAGTGCAAAAATCTTTGGTCTGACCATGCCTCCATAAAATAGGAATATTGTGCTTTGATAAAACTTATCCTTCATTAATAGGCACATGCTTTGAGAACCTGTGAAAGGACTAGCAAAGTCTAGCTCGTATGAGGAAGAAGAAGAGAAAAAGTCAGCCAGTAAGATCTTATATTTGATAATCTACTGTTTCACAAGTTTCCAAAAACTTTCACATATTATATCACATGATCCTCAAAGGAACATGTACAGTCATCAGAATAGGTTTAAAATCTACCTTTAAATGTGGAGGAAATTGACACTCAGAAAGGATGCGACTGATGTTACATAGCTAGAAGGCAGTGGAGCTGGGGTGTTGACCCAGTCTTTGTCCCTTCAGTAGATCCTATGCCTAATAGCGTCTCTTTTAATGATAAAAGGAGCTGAATAAATGCATTTGGTATTCTGAATTAAATATTTTATTAATTTTTTTTGCACAAGAAATATAAAAATCGCAGATTTTTCAAGCTCAGTAAAAAAAGTCTCTTAACTATTTTGGAACATAAATGTTCTCTAAAATTAATTCCTCAGTTCAGTGTCTTGAGTTGGCTACAATCCAATCTTGAAATGTTATTCTTCTGAAGAGAGGCTGGGATAATCAAGCAATGAAGGTGAGCACCAGCACAATCTACTTACGGCACTTTGTGGTGCTTAGAGATAAGAGTCACTACAACTCCCAAAGTACCATATGCTTTGACTTCTGTAAATGCGAAGGGACCCTGCATAAGGCATTTCTAAGAGATTTAACTTGATTTTCTAAGTGAGAAATGGAAACTCAGATGCAATAAAATTATGGAAGTGTTGATGTTTGTTCTTAATCCAAATCAATAATTTAATCCCCAATATAGGTTTAAGAATCAATGTTTTATTTTACTTTTAATATAAAAATCAATCTTTTGGGATGACCACAACCTTCACGTGAATATTTTTATCTCCTGAAATACTGTCAGGAAGATATCTTTATAATCTTTAAAAGAAGTGAAATTGGAGGTGAATGGCAAACTGATGCCACAAACACAAGGCTTCCACTTTTCTCAAGACATGCAAATGGAAAATTGCTTACAGAGTAGAAGTGGGCTAAATTATTACACAACACTTTGCAAGGTTTTGCAAAGGTGCCACAGTTTTCCAAGATCTATGTTCATTACAGTTAACAAAAAGAGAATTGTGCACATTATATATAGGCAATAGCTAAAGAAGGAAGTATAAAGAACAATAAGAATATATGATATTGTAAGGAATGGGTTATTGCAGTAAAACATCAAAAAAGAAAAAGAAGTTTGGAGGAAAATAAATGTGGCAAAAGGATTAAGCACTGAGTCTCTGTAATTTGGTTAAGATTTGAATCTTGGCTTTACCACTTTTATATCGAGCAAATTACTTAACCTTTCTGAACTTCATCTTCTCCAACTAAAAATAAGGCAGTAATTGTACTTTCTCATGGGGTTTTATGAGGATTAAAAATGATAATGCATATATAGTGTTTTATATAGTTCCTAGTACAAAGCAAATGGTCAATGAAAATTGTCTATTGTTATTTAAGTAAATCACACAAAGAATTGCAAGGATTTTCAACATCAGAACCAGAATAAAACGATATTCCCCAAATGGGTTGCAATTAATATTGAGAACCTAACTGGTACACTTATGCACTATCTTTCTTTTTAAGTAAACAAAACAAAATAAATAACAAAAACTATAGTTTACTGAGTAAGCAGAATAACTTTTCAGACAATCTTGCCAACTCCTTAAAACCTAATAATGTAATTTTAAATTAGAAAGGCTTTTCTTATAGCACTTGGAAGGGAAAATTTGATTCAGAAAGTGGAGACTCAAATTTATTCAGAGAATGATTATTTTTAAATTTGTTATTCAATTAAATTCTACACTTATTCATTTAAGGTCTACAAAGTACTTATGATTTATTCATCAGATATTAAATTCATGATTCTTTAAACCCATGCAAAAACGTATACAAAAATAGCATTCATTAGAAACAGCATAGATGTAGTGACCATTAAATGTTAAGCGCAGTCCTTCCTATTCAATTTTGTTCCTCTAGAACAGATATGAGAAGTTAGAATTCAGTTACTTCAAGAAATAAGACCAGTACAGAAAATAATCAAAACACATCTCTGTTACTACCCTCAGCCTGGCACATAGCTTGGCAACAAATACTTTCCTGAAAAATCCATAGCAAGTCCCTAATCCCACCCACAGAGCAAGCAGCCCTGACTACTGCCGTTCCTGAGTCCACTGCTCATGCTCAAATAACGTGAGCCACAGGATTGATTTCTATACAGTCAAATGAAAACTCTTTACCTGTCATTCAGGCCTGTCATTGTGACACAGCACCTCTTGCTCTGATTAAAGAGGGAACGTGAGTTTGAGCATTTTCTTTTGTTAAGTGTATACATACGTGTATTATTAAAGCAAAGGGAGATACAAAGTAGGTCATGCAAGACTTAAAAACAAAACAAAACTATTTTTCTTTGATATTCTGCCAGCCAGTAATTTGGGTAGTTTTCTGAGAAGAGAAATCTTTAGAAAACAATAATCAAACTGCAATAGTTCCCTCAGTTAACCTGAAAGTTAACATAACTATGCCCACGGCCCATTTAACTTAATGGCTTCGCTGTCCTGGAATTGTAGATAGGGCTTCAATCATCATCTTATGCCAGAGTGCGGTGGACCAGTTATTTATCAATTGTTTGGAAAGAAGTCAATCCCAAACTCTCGGCTCTCCAAATGAAAAGACACACAGCGACGATGACTGTCCTGAATTGCAGGATCGTAAGGGGAAACCTGATTAGGTTATCTGCTGTGACACACAGAATGACAGTGAAGTTGGGAGACTTAACGTCTTGGAAAGGGTGAGAGGTGCTTTTCAGCTTTAAACAAAGCAAAACTCTAGCTGCCCGTGACCTCAAGCTTACTTTGTAGTTACACACTATCTTCTAGGCAATATGCAGGAAAAACCCCAGCGCTCTGTGTGATATGAAAATATTACCTACCTAGATTTGGAGTGGACGTTATAAGCCAGTGTCTTTTTGCCTAAAATGTAATAGAAAAGCTATACTTCCAACAATAAAAAAGGAATTACACTTTGGTGAGGGAATAGTAAAGGTTTCCCGCACTTTCACAGGCCAACCAAATGTCTTCCTCCGCCATGTAAATGCAGTAAAAGGATATCTGCATTAAATTACAGGATTTATAGTCCGCAGGAAAACGAAACCACGTAAAGATCATTTCTGCATTAAAATCTGGTTTTCTCTACTGGTATATATTTTAAAAATATAGGTGCCTTTTCCTAATGAAGTACATCAAAGCATATTATGCTCTGCATTTTGTGAGAACTAGGCGATTTATAAATGCTATTCACATTTAATTAGTAGTCATTTCTTCTCCATAAGCATATTTACCCGGATCTCTTGTTCCTACGGCAACCCAGTGAGTACTACAGCTACAAGAACAGCCTAGACTCACCTAAAAAAGGATGGAGATTAATGAGCAAGCTCAATATTAAGACTACAATGCAAAAGACCAAGCGGTAAGATTGCTGAGAGGAGCATTACAAAGAAGCCTCAAAAAAGAATCTCTTATTTCAAGGAGCCTATTTATAGCAGCACAGATTTTATTTATTCAAGAGAGCCTGTAGTATACAGCAAGTAGGGGAGATGAGTCATTTAGTACTAAGTTCTGCTTAATTGGCTATCTACTCAGGTAGGGTGTTACACATCTACATACATATACACACACATGTATATTATTATAATCTGCTTAACACACTTATCAGTGGGCTATATAAACAATATCACAAGCAGTTGTGCTTAGGGATGTTTCTCTTAAATATTGCACTTGTTT
The DNA here is from genome assembly GCF_030020395.1 of Manis pentadactyla. Lineage (NCBI taxonomy): Eukaryota > Metazoa > Chordata > Mammalia > Pholidota > Manidae > Manis > Manis pentadactyla. The sequence continues at coordinate 15,548,662 of NC_080026.1, read as the reverse complement.
AAAAAGAGGGGGTCTTTAAAGTTAGCCTTGGCATAAGATGATGTCATTAAACATTTAGGGAAAAATGACTCTTAAATCTAAATGTTTATGTTATTGTAAGGGTAATTCTCAGATCCAGTCTTTATTCCAGTTCTAATACTCAATTCTTATTAAAGGGGTTGCTTGAAAATAATAAGAGCATTGTTAAGGATACCAGAAGAAAAATAAGCAGTTAACAGAAATTTTGCATATTTCCCTCAATTCTGCTTATGTGACAATTCTTAATTTAAAGATTTGGGTGTGGGAGGTGGTATAAGGAATTGAGGCCTAAATCTGTATCTGTACAAAAGAATTATATAATTTTTCAATTCCTAGGAAAGGCAAATTACAAATAATTAAAAATTATTTAAATTCTAGAGTAAAATAAGACATAACTAAAAACAAACAAAAACCTCAGCCCACCAAACTCCTGGAGTCCAAGTAATTTTGCTTTGCACATTGTGGATGTGTGCCAAGTAATCGCCACGCAGTATTTGTCCTAAAAATCTCTTTAGGTCTCAAAACAATATGTGGAAGAGACACTGAATATGGAGAAGGGCAAATCAGAAATTAAATAATCCTTTTTATCAAATCGTGCTTTCTGAAAGTGACAGGCTCTGTTCAGAGCTGGGCGGTTCGTTCTTGCTACAACACAGAGGCAATAGCATTGTTATCAAGCCTCTAAATTACCCTGCTCAGTGGCAAAAAGTAAAAATGATTCCTTCTGACCTTTCTACATTGCTTCATTAACTCTAGCCTGCAATCAACAAGTAAAATTGAGACGCTTTCCGCAGCCCTCTCTGATAGAACTGATTAAAAGAAGTAGTTGCTTGGCATCTGGTCAGGAGATTCTGGGTACAGCTCACATGCTAAATGAGGGTGAAGTCAGTGTGTGGCAAGACATGCCTATTATACATTCACTAATATTCACTTCCGTTAGCCAGGGCATTTCAAATGTGTTTCTTTCTAGATCCAGAGGGATAGTTGACGATGTAAAACAGTTTGTGTACCTTCTCCAGAATTATTAGTCAATAATGAAATTATTTTATGTGGCTCTATAAATAAGAAAAGGAAGAGATATTTTATAAGGATTAATGGTCAACCAATTCTGTCTTAAATTCAGTTCCATGATATAGTATCAATCAGTCTTAAAAGAATACATAACAGCTTCTACTCGTTATTTTCCTTTAGTGAAAATGCGCCTTTACCAGCAACTATTGTCTAAACAGCGAATTAGACTCAATAATTAAATCACAAGGCATTTCTCTCCCAGATTATCTATGAATTTGAGTTCAGCATTTCCATAGGTACTTTAGTGCCTGTATGGAGAGTATTTTAATACCAAAGAACACAGCAACTTAAATGCCATTCCCTGGGTCTTCTGAAAAAGCAATATAGGAGAGTAAATAGGGCAAATATCAACAACAAAGAACCCCTACTTTGAGTCAAACAATAAATGCAAATAGAAGAACTAAACCAGAGAAGCGAGGTAGGGGGTGAGCGCTGTGGTCCGAATATTCCATCCTGAAAATGCTCACCCAGCCTGTTGTAGGCAAGAATATTCTGTTATCTTAAAAAAAAAAGTCATAATCGTCCATCAGTGAATCTCGTCGCTCAGCTTCCCAGGTAAAATTAAAACGCAGTCCCAGAGGCACCAGGACATGGAAACTGCACCCTCTCGCCGCAGATAATCAGCACAGAAGAGCAGCTAACTTCTTAAATAACCACAATTAAATTTCACACACTCTCTTCTCCCTTCCTGGTTTTCAATCGTGGGGTTATTTATCAGAGAAGAAAAATTGGAGGCTGAGTCTTGAGAAAGCAGCGAGACACTCCTCACCTAATTAGCGTTAACCACCTCTGAAAAGAAATTCCCTGAATCCTGCCGCTCAAAAGTCACCCGCCCCCCTCACCCCGCCCGGGCGCCCTGCAGACCCGCCTGCGCCTGGGCAGAGGTGAGCAGCCCCGCGTCCTGACCCCCGGCACGCAGCACTAAAGAGGCGTTTGCCACCGCCTTCCAGGAATCAGGTAAAACAACACGGGAGGTGATGCAAGCGGTGTGCTTTGTCCGTGTTTAAACTTCACGGCCACTCCGCCACAAAATATATGACCCGAAGCTGCCGGAGCCCTGAAGCCTCGGTGCTCAAACAGAAGGCTCCGGAAAGAATGGAGATTTGCAGATCTGATAATGAGCCAGTTAATGACATAAATGATACCTCAAGAACCTCACTAAACCATCCAGGTCCTACAATTTAATCTGTAATAAATACTCCCGCATCATTGCGAGATGGCTGCTCATAATGGCAAATGAAATATGCTGGTATGATAGGTACAATAAATCTGGATTTTCCTATGGTTCCCTCAGGCTAGAACAATATGTAACCACAGTGCGCACTGTCAGGATGAGCAGATCTCAAAGCCATCATAAAATCTAAATGGGGACTAATTAGGAGGCCCTTCCCTTCCAGAGTTACTATTTCTATTGACATTTTCCATGCATGAGCCCCTCCATAACATCATAAGTCACCAAGATAAGAACTCCCTAGATTATAGGGAAAAAGCTTTAATGGAGAAGTTGAACTCAAAGGCGATGCATAAATTTTCCTTTTGATACTATGGGAAGTCTGTGTTCAGTACTTTCTTTACAAACTTTCAAGCCAGGAGCAGGGTACTTTTTAATCCCTCGGCAGGCTTCCCTCCCGCGCGGCTGGTCGCAGTCTCTCCAGTGTGAGGGTCAGGTGGCGCCCGGGGAGGATATTAAAGGAGAGAGGGCCGCTTGTGAAACTGACGGCTGTGGGTCAGGAAAGTGTGCGAAGGGGCACTTGGCAGGCTGGCTTCTGGTTCAGGGCCTTCTGGCTTGAAAGTTGGAATTTTCCTAAAGGTCACTGAAGATTACCCTTCCTCAAAGCTCATCCAATCAGGAATGGAACAGATTTCTTCATACAGACCCCTTCGAAGCAGGGAAGTGAATGAATTGTTTTGATAAACCGGGATGCCACAGGTCCCTGGGAAAAGGTGAGGGAGGGTCACCTTAGTGCCCAATAGGAATAGGTAGTGAAATCTCTAGGCACCATGAAGTGCTGAAGGTTGGTGGGGAGAAACCAGGCCTTTAGTGTCAGACCAACCTTCTCTTTAGTGGTCTGCCAAGAATATGGCAAGGTATTTAACTAAGTGAAACCCTCAGTTCAAACAGGAATAAAAATAACTAATCTGATAGGGATGTTTGAAAGGTTGAACTGTGCATGTCGACAATTCTTAAAATAGCTCTAAATATTATGACTTATGAAATTGATTATTTCATTTCAAAGGAATAAAATTAGGAAAACACCATGAGAAGGGATGTGCAATCCAGTATTCTCTTTTCTTGATGTTTGTTTTATGCAAGAGGAAAAGCCAAATATTGTAGGGGGTGGGTGGTCATAGGATCTTATAAAGTGTAAGTCCTATGTTAAAGAGGCATTGTCCTATTTCTAGTTTAATTACTTGCAAGTATTTGTCAGATTTTGGATATATTTTGAAGGCACAATATATAGAATTTGCCAAAGAAATAGATGTACATATGAATGAAAGGTAGAAATGAGCAAAGAAAGAATTAAATACCTTTTAAAATGTCTATTTTATAACAGTGATCATATTCTCATACTAATACAGGAGACAAAGTGGTTGTTTCACTACACTATGTTGTCCTTCAGTGTACACACATTCATTTACTTAACAGTCTCAAGAGATGGTGACTGAGTACCTACGTCATGTTGCTGGGGGTGGTGCTGAGGATGTCATGGTGGACATGGCAGACGAGCTCCCTTGTCTCTGTGAGCTTATATTTTAGTGGGAGGAGAGGAAGAGAAGGAGATAATAAAATTAATTTAAAAACAGAATATGGCAGCATTTGCTGTGACATTACTAGTGATGTTGACAGGCTTAAGAAAAACATTCACAATTATGAATGGTCTTTATGTTCCCTTTTTTTGGTAATGATCTGTAAAAGGACACTGCTTCCAAACCTTTGCTCACACTTAAACATTTCTTTTACCGAATATGTGGCATTGAACGTTATTGAAGTCAGCTTTCCAAATCCAGAGAAATGGAAGAATATCAAAGAGTCACAAACTAATGTGGAATATCTACTGGAAATACAAAGAAAATACCCCAAATCTAAGAAGAGGTGGAAACCAAAAACTATCCTAATGCTGCATTAATACAGAAAGAGCCATCCAGTGTTTGTTTTAGTCTTCATTTTAAGCTGAGGCAAAAGAGTTTACTGTTAATCATAAAAAAGTGGTAACTCTTAATAAAAGTTGCTTTTTAAAAAAAAAGTTAGAAGTGCATTTCACCAAATTTGGTAATTCAGATGATGAAATTTATTTTGGAGGTGTGCATTATTTGGTCTAAATTCATTGCATAATTGCTTCACAATTACTTTGGATGAACTTACTTATTCTCATGATTTTAACAACTGTTCAGAGAATATCCAAATCTCTATACTTAGCCCTAAGACTCTACTAAGCTTCTGGCTCATGGATCTAGTGTTGGCTGAATACATCCCCCAAGATGACACACAGGTACTGTAATCTATATATCATCACATTGCTACCTCTTTATCTTTCCAAACCAGTTTGCTCGTTTTTCACATTTGAATTTTCTCTCCTTCAACAGTCATTAAACCATCCAACCAATCATTAAACAAGGAGCATGGGAGCTGTACTCACCTAATCTCCCCTCTTTACTCTTCACACACAAACAGTAATAAACCCTTACTGATACCTTATAGTCAGTATAGACTGCGTTATGCTGTAGTAATGAAAGACACCCAGATCACAGTGGCTTCATACAACGAAATAAAAAGTTTACCTCTCATTCTCCAAAAGTATTCTGCGTTAGCTCTCCTTGTGAAGATGCAGCATTATACCCATTTTGATCTTATGAGATCTCTATCTATATATCCTCCCACAAACACCATGGCAGGGGACTTAACAATGGCAGGTCACACAGCGGGTCTGTCAATGTTTTGGCCCAGAAGTGACACATGTCCTTCCTATTGACCAGAAATGATCACATGATATCCCACATCAAGTGACCTGCAGTTTTACACGTGCCCCAAAAGGCAGGTGACCATGTTTACCCTACCTTCTAAGCACGTCTTAATATTTTTCACTCTGCTTACAATCCCTGTCTCCCATTATTTACATGATGCAATCCATTATCCACAGTTCTCTGCATCATGCTCCATCACACCCCCACACTCCCACCAGTGACCTGGCTCATGGAGACGGAAATCCGCCTGGCATTCTCTTCCCCCATTGGTACTTAGCTAACATGCAATGATCCTCAGGACAGAGTGTGGGCCTCATCTTCTCCAGAAGGCATTGCTGATCCTCACACAGGTTGAGTCATGCATAGTCAGTGGCTCCTGCTGAGCTGTTAGCACTTATCACATCATTGCATCAGATTATTTTTTATATAGCTGTCAAACTCCAAACACTGCATTATGAGTTCCTCAAAGGCAGCTATATGTGCTTTTGCCATTACAATCCTCTAGCACTCAGTGTAGTGCCTGACAGACTTTAACCAATGTTTGTTGAGTTAAATCATTATTTAAATATTACTACCTTATTTGTGATCCCGTATTTGAAATTAAATATCACATTTAATATTTTGAGATGCTAAGAACAGTAACAGGCACAATAGAATTTATGTGGTTTAGGTTAGAGGTAAAGGGTTGGCTTTCCCACTGATTGAAACACAGTATGTGAATATTACTAACTTGTTTCTTCTTTGCAGTAGTCTCCAGACTGAAATCTAGTCTTGGGGTTGTACAGTGTTTATTCTCTCCTTAACTTTCTTTTTGAAAATTTATGGACTGTGTAGTGTTTTTTCATAGCAGTAAGTTTTAGAAAAGAATTTCTGACCTAATGACAAATTATTGGCTCAGGAAATACTTTAAGAACGACTGTATCATACTTTCATTGTGGCTATGGAAATCTAGAAATAATATATGGAAAAACAAGCAAACACAAAGTAAAACCTACCCAAGGATATGCCAAAGATACGTGGTCATGCAAAACAAGCTATTAAAATTAAAAGTAAATCAAATAAAGATTCCTGGGCCTCTTAGTCCAAAACCATCTTCTTTGTGTTCATAAATTACAGTTATATATGATTGATCTAAGTATTTGTACAGTAAATATTTATTTACTAGGCAATTGTGTATATGATAGACATATTCAAAAACATTAATAATTTGTAAAATAAATGTAGATGAATACATTTACTGTAAGGGTGCCTCACTTCCCATATTGATACAATGAGTTGATTGGAATAGAGGGTATGTATGATTCAATATCTTAAGACTCTATCAATAGAGGTACATGAGCATGAAAGTACAATACACACTGGAGTGGTCAAGTTGCAGATTCTGGAAAATCATTTTAGACTTTCATAGAATTAAAAAATATACAATCTTAAAGAATTGGAAGACCTAGATTCAAAATAATAATGAGAGCCAACTTTCATTGAAATGAAATAATATGACTACGCAGTACTTATCAGTAAGCATTTTAGATACTTTATTGACTCTACAATGAATCCCATTTTACAGATGAAGTAAACTAAATTTTCCCAGGGTCACAAAGCTAGGAAGCGCAAGTACCTAATTTCAAAGTAGGCAGTCTGCCTCCACTGTCTGCACTATTAACCAAAGTAATACTCTTGTCTCCTACTGAGCTGTGTCTTCTTTTCCTTCTGATTGCCAAACAAATGCTTATTGATTTTTCCCTCAAGTCATCTCATGCTTTGAATTATAAATATTTAAGAGTCTCTTTCAATTTTGTGGTCAAATACCTACTTGATGTACTATATACTTAAAAATAGAAACAGTGGCCACTTAAAAGTGAGGAGGAATTAGCACTCATTCCTAAATTACTTTTGCTGTAGGGTCTTTTTTTCTGGAAACTTTTTGTTCCCCATCTGGGTCAAATTTATATGATTTCAGTTTGCAAGTTAATTTTTTTTCCCCTTCGATGGCCCCATAGTATCTTATCCTAATGACTGCATCAGGCCCTCAGAATATGGCCTTCTGATGATTAACCTTTGCGGTGCCTAAGGTCATCCTGATAGAAGATTTAATACTTTAAAATGCAAATCTGGTCATCTGGGATGTCCAAGTGGGTAATCATCACCTCTCAAAACTAATGACTCATGTGCAAGTTTTTTTTTTTTTAGGACATACTACATTTCTCCTCTTCCCAGGCTTATGGTTGGGATTGGTTATAATTTGAATATATATTATACTATATTATATTAATATATAGAGAGATCAGAAAATAATATATTATATATGATATAGATATATATATAATATATGAAATGATACATACAGATGCGTACATACAAATTAAACTCCCAGAAAAAATGGCATAAGAATGAACTTTCAAAATCTGCTACTTTTAAGGATCAAAGTGATCACTGAGAAGAAAAAATAAGAGTTGGTGGTGAAAGGTTAGGTAATGCTTCTGCAGCAAACAGCCCGAAATTTTTAGTGGCTTAACACCCACTGGTTTATTTCTCAATCATACTATGCATCTACCTCAGCTTTGTGTCGGTAAGTGGTGTGGGGGTCTCTGCCCAATGACTCAGACAGAGAGCTGTTGCATCTCAATATATGCTTCAACAAAAACCAGGTAAGGGAAAGGAACACATTAAATGGTGCACTGGCTCTAAAAGCTTCTGGCTGTAAATGATACCCATCACTTCCTTGCTCAATTCGTTTGTTGAAGTAAGTCACTTGAAGCCAGAGAAGCAGTTTAAAGAAAGCACAATTCAGCACGGTACTGGAAGGAAGGGGGCTGGAAGTTTATGGGGAGCTGCCGCTGTGATTATCGCAGTGTAGAAACCAGTTCTTAAATATAGGAATGACCTAACAAACTTCTAAAAATTCTAACAGATAGAGTTTAAAACGAAGAGAGACTTTTACATAACACAAAACTTCCCTTCAGGACAAGATAACGAATTATTATAAAAACCAACTAACTTTCCCTAATTTCAAGGGAGTAGGACAGGAATTGTGGGAATGCTGTAGAAGAGATGGGAATTGAACGATTTAGCTGGCAAATGAATTCTAATACAAGAATAGGCAGGCAGGACTGAAACAGGACATATGTACAGGCTTACCTCCTTCTTATTCCTCTTGTGGCTTCTTAATTGCATTAGTTTTTCTCCAAAGTATGGGAAATCCCCTTGATTTACAAGGGCAAGTGAGATTCATCGATACCTGGCCACTATTCTACTTAAACTCACTTTTATAACTGTGGATGAACAAGTAACAAAGTTGCTCAGAGATAAATAATTGCACTTTCATTTAAAAAAAAAAAACACTTTGGGTTTTCTATGATCTGTCTTCTCAACAAAATGGAAGTATATCCAGAACTGGAGAGAAAACCACCCACTTGGGCCAAAGTACTTTACAAATTCAGCAGAAAGCAAATAAAAGGCAGCCCAGGTGCAGAATAGAAGTCAGAACAATCTGAAAAGTAGATATAGACACGTTTTCATCTATAATTGGTAATAGACTGACCTTAGTATAAACAACTGTAGAACTTGGCAAATACATATGAAATTACCATTTTTAGATGTTGGAAACAAGGAAGTGTAGAAAAGTAATACATAAGGGAAGGGAAATTTAATTTTATACATATGTGTATATTGAAATTTTATATGTATAAAATATATACAGCATATATATGTTATATAAGTTAAAAATTAAAAATAGGAATATAGTTTTCATAGAAGTAGCTAAAAAAGAACACAAAATATTAACAAATAATGTAAGCTTGTTATGCTGTGTTTTTATCAAGTTAAACTTTAAGACAGAAAACAGCAGAGATAAATAGCATTCATTTCTGTGTAATGATAGATATTTGAGCTTATTAGGAAGAGCTTAAATTTACATGCATTTAATAACAGTCTCAAACTATATCTGGAAAATAAGTGTTAAAAGTATAAGAAAAAAATGATATAATACCAGATTTTAATTCCCCCTTCTCAGTTATTCATATATTCAGTAGACAAAAATTGGCAAGGATAAAGGAGATTTGAATAACGTAGCAAACAATCTCTATGTAGAACACTAAATCTCAACAATTGAAGGACATGCATGCTGTTGAAGTGCACACTAAATGTTAGTGGCAACTGACCATCTATGCTGCCATAAAGCTAATCTCAATAAATTTAACAACACTATATCATTCAAAGTTCATGACCACAGAGCAAATAAATTATAATAATAATAATAAGTTAATATATAAAAACTAAATATTTGAAAATCTTAGAGCTGTTTATAAATAAATTATGGATCAAAGAAAATCATAATGGAAATTAGAAAATAATCAGAACTGAATGGCAAAAGTCAACCTTGGTATTATCACTTCTCTTGTGCAGATAAGGGTAATTAGAGGACCATATATTGATTTAAGTGCTTATGTAAAGACAAAAGAAAGGTTGAAAATCAGTGAGTTAAGTATCTAACTTTAAGAACTAGTTAAAGGAAACCTTAAAAAGAAAATAAAGGAAGTAAGATAAGGAAATAATAATGATATTAGATACAATGAAATAAAACAGATTTGAATACAATACAAAAAAATAGAATAAAATACAATGGATAAAATGGAGAAGTTCAATACAGTCAAAACCAAGTTCTTTGGGAAAAATTATAAAATTGATAAATACTATTCAATACTGATTTAAAAAGACACATCAAAACCATTAAAGAACATTTTTGACAAAATTGCAGATGTGCCCGACATTGAAATATAACAAGAGAATATTATGATTAATTTTATGCAAATGATTTTAAAGTTTAGAGGAAATTCTCAAAAAAATATAACTAAATGAAACTTGTACAATAAGTCTTAAAACTTCAAATAATCAATAGTTGATCATCTTTCCCCAAAAGAATAAGAAAAATTCAACTGTTAATAACAGATTTTATAAATACTTAATTAACAGACTCTTACAATCTAACAGAACATCTTTCGGACAACAGAAAAAGCAGAAACTCATTTTATGAGGCTAAAATAACTTTGACACAAAAACCAGACAAGAAAATTAAAAGAAAAATTATTGACTAATATAATTTATGAACAATAATCAAGCTATGTTATGTAACAAAATATTAGCAAAACAAATCCATCAATCCATGAAAACAACACACCATGTGCAAATGAGTTGTCAGGAATGCTTGGTATTTTAATGTTGGAAACTGTATAAATGTAATTAACCATTATATAAATAGAGAAAAACTATTATCTTAGATACACAAACAGAATTTAATAAAATTCAATACTAATTCATGATATTAAAATTTTTTAGAACACTAGAAATATGTGGAAATATTGCAGTGCCTAGAAAAAAACATAGCAAATATAATTGGTGTTAAAAAACTTTAATATCAGTGAGAGGAAAAGAATGCCTCCTACCACAATTTCTTTTCAATATTTTCCTGGCAGTCCTTGAAAGTGTAATAACAGAATAATAAGAAATAAAATTTCAAGGAATTGTAAATTCCTTATTATATGTATATGATACAGTTGTAGAAATAGAAAATCTAAAGGAATGTAAAGATTATTAGGATTATTAAGCAGTTAGCAAATTTGGTAAATACCAAGTGAAAACTCAGTTATATATTTTATGCCAGAAATAACCATTCATAAATGCTACATGATTAAAAAACATTAATTATGTATACAAGTTAGTAAAGTATTTAGGAACAAATACAATGAAAGTTATGTGAACCATTATGAAGGCCATTATAAAAATTTAGTGAAAGTTATGAAAGCAAACCAATAAATGGAAAGATATACCATGATCATGGATTGAATGATTCAATACCTAAAGCTGTATCAATTGTCCATAAATTGATCTATAGATGTAATGCATCTCTAGTCAAAATACCAACAGAGTTAGGTGTCTGTGTAGATTGACAAGTTGAATTTAAAGTTTGTATTGAAGAGAAAGGGCAAAGAAGAGCCAGGACATTTTGAAAGAAGAAAAATACAGTGTAGAGAAACTTCTTAACATAATTAGGATAGTGTGGCATTGGCATTTGACTAGATAAAATATCAGTGGGACAGAACAGAGGTCTAAAATAAAATCCACATATATGTGGAATCTTACTATATAACAGAACTGCCATTGAAGATTAATAGGTCAATATATGGTACAGTGAAAATTGCTTATTCTTGTATAAAATATTAAACTGAATTTCCATCTCATATCGTGCATGAATCAATGCCAGATAAATTAAAAGTTTAAATATGAAACCAAAAGTTTAAGACTTTAAGGAGAAAATGTAGTTGAATATCCTTATAATATTGCGTTAGGGAAAAATTCTTAAATAAGACTCCAAAAGCATAATGAATAAGTGAAAAAAAAAATCTGACAAATCAAGAATTTCTGTTAACAAAGAAAGCAGATAAAATTAAAAGGTAAACCATTTGATATTTTGCAGTGCATACATTGGATAATATCCAGAACATGCATACAAACACACATAATATGAGTAATATATTGTACAATATATATATATAAACTATATATATGTAGAATTTTCTATAAATCAACACAAAAAGAAAAATAATCTGAGAAAATAACAAATGAATGAGAATTAAAGAAAATACAATTTCTAATGAATATATGTAGAGACTCAATCTTAGTCACCGGAAAAAAGCAAAATAAAACCACAATGGAATATCATTTAGTGTACATGAAATACACAAAATTAAAAAGTCAGACAATAAAAAATTTATTATAGTAAGTAGAGCAACAGGATCTCTTACGTACTGCTGGTAGAAATATAAATGATTTCAACTACTTTGGAAAAATATCGAACATTTATTAAGTTTGCAAATGCACATACTCCATGGCTCAGCAATTCCATCCCTAAGGATATACCCTAGAGAAAAATCTTATACTATGTAAATGGGAATAAGTTCAAAAACTTCATAATAGCTTTAAAATAACAGAAAAATCTGGAAACACGCTAATAGTTAATTGACAGATAAATTCAATAATAACAATAACATACACGGCAAAGCTAAACAGAAGTGAAAATAAATGAACTTCAGGTATATGCATCTGTGAAGATAAAATTCATGAGCCTTCTATGATTGTACTATGGAATGCAAGAATATTGAAAAGAAACGCATATTTTATGATAATATTTATATAAAGTTCACAAACCTGCAAAACTGAACAATACTGGTGTCTTTGACTTATCAATTATTTGAGCTGTATTTCTTTTACTTGTACTGAATATTCAATAATAGCGGTAATAATAATGAAGGGAAGTAGATGAAAAGAGCTATCTCCAGGGCTCTAAAAACCTTGGGTAGGGTGTCATGAGGCAGGGCAATGGTCTAGAAACTGTATATGTAAATTTGTAAATGTTCAGAGGCTGTCAAGAGCGATACCCCAACAAAGTCAGAGACAGGAATGGCAGGCATGACAAAGGAAGGTTGCTGAATGCAAAGGTTATATGTCTCTAAAGCCTGTCTCGCTCCATTTTATAATTTCCCTTCTACAAAAAATGCATTCCATCTCTGTAAGGGCAGAGGGTGGGGAGAGCAGCAAGAATAGAATGGCAGCTCAGGGTTTTGTGAGTCTGGCTTTTGATCTTGGTTGTTCTGTTAGCAGAAGCTGACCTGTAAGGACAGGAAATAATCCTTCCAGTGCATTTGGCAGTGACAAGGTCTTGAACCAAGTCCCGTTCTGATTTGAGAGAAGTACAACTAATAAGAGATGCAGAGTTGGAGAGAATCCAGAGGCAATCAACAAAAAGATGAAATGGCTGAGAAATAGGACTTCTGAGAAAAGGTTAAAGGAGCTGGGCTTTTTAGTCTAGAGAAGAGGAAACCCAAGGGTGATATAACTTTGGGAATATGAATGGTTATTGTAAGATGACGGAGACCAGCTGTTCCTCCTGATCACAAAGGATCAGACTGCTGGAGGTGAGCTAAAAACTGCAGCAAGAGGGAGTTGTGCCAGTTAGAAGGCTTCACAGAATGTCTGAGATTTACATTCTACTTCCAGTTATTAACATAATTTAAACTGCCTGCTCTGGAACACTTTCTGAATAGGATGGTCTGCTTTGGGGGATCTGATGAACTCTGGAGGTACCTCTACCGTTATTCAGTTTATATTCTCAATTTCTAGACTGTATTCAAAGCTTTTATTCTTAATAGTTCCAGGTGATAATTGGAGGCTACATCAATTTCTTAGCACAACTGAAAGGAAGAAAGGTTTGGATCTTAACAAAGTCCTTTTCTCAATATCCAAACAAACATCCGTATTCATGAGATTTTAAATTGTACCTGAAATTAAAGATAACTGTGACTTTTTAATAGAAATATATTTATATAATGTTGAAGAGGAAATGATAAAATGCTTCTTTTGTTTGGAGCCAACAAAGACTTTTCCTTGGAAAAGCACAGTGTAAAAATCTTGTGAAGGGTTTCCTGTTTCCTAAATTTTAGGTATGTAAAAAAAAAAAAGAAAAATCCATGAAAACATTTTATTCCAAACAGATAATACCTGGCATTTTAGCATTTTCCATATCAGAAAGATAGCATTTATTGTTCTAGAGAAAAAAATCTTAATCACAGCTGTACACAGAGAACATTCCTGAAATATTATTAGAAGTTGTCTGCATATCTATCCTGGACACTGAGGGATGCTCTGGATTATTTCTGTTATCTCATCTTGATAAATGCCACAATGTCCCATGTTGGGATATTGCTCAGAGGAAATATCTCAGGGAACAGGAGAGACCACCATAGTCAAGGAGATTCTGATGGGCTTATGTCTTTGCTCTTCATAGGGTTACTGTTTGATCTCCAATCTTCTGTTAGTAGGAGCCCACTTGTAAAAACAGGAAGTATTTCTTCTAGTGAATTTGGCAGTGGCAAGATCTCTGATCATGAATAATAGGTGTGTAACCCTTTTGACTATGTAGGTCCTTCCCTGTCCTAGAAGCAACCCACCACCACCCATATATTCATGTAAAGATGTCCACTCTCTTTTTGTGGCATCAAAAAATACCATCAGGATCCAACTCCCAAATCCACTCTTCCTGTCTTACCTAATCAGTGTTTTACACCTTTGACTGAGGATCCATGTACAATAAAACTTCATTCTTACATTTTTTTGTAAAATGTCCCAGAGTTGTATTTCTCTTTGCAAAACATTGTGCTGAAGAGCCAACTCTACCCTCTCCATTACTTGGCCCCTGTCCCTGCAGACATTAGCCAAGGTCAGAGCCCTTGTGGTGATCTTTAATTTGTTTTTTCAGTCTCGGAGAAGAATCTAAACAATAGCTTAGGCAGTGTAAAAAATGTCTAATTACTTCAACCACTGTCTAATGGTAAAGAAAAAGGCTTTCAAGGGATAGTCAAATATCTATGTTACTCTTTTCAAAATGGTATTGTGATGTGTGTCCTGAGTTGAGCTACTGTCCTTATGTCTGAGACTGAGAAGACTTTGGTCCAGGGTGATATTTGTGTTCAGGTGGGTGGAAGAGTAGTGATTCTGTGGGCAAGTGAAGGTGCAGTCAGGGTCCAGCAATTTCGGCGAAGGAGATGCCAAGCTGTTAGCACGTCTTGTCATGGCCTTATGTGTTCCACCAGAATGGCTGGTGCAAATTTAGGATTTAGCACGGTGCTGAACCGAGCAAAAATAAAAGTAAAGTTGTTGTAAATATAGATCATTGTTATAAAGTGCATGTTATAATAACACTCAGTTAAAATTTTCTATTATTATTGTTATTAATATTATAATAAATATTACTGTTTTTTTACAATGGCAGCTACTAGATGATATGGTAGACTTGTTTTGAATACAACAACTGGTTCATTTTTTAAATTAAAGTAGCGTTGATATACAACCTATGTTGGTTTCAAATGTACAACACAATGGTTCAACAATTACCCATATTATTTAATCCTCAGCCCCCCTAGTGAGGTCACTATCAACATAGCAAGATGTGACAGAATCATTGACTATAATCTCCATGCTGTACTCCTGTCCCTGTGACCAGCTGATATTGTGCTTGTGAATTATTTTGCCCCTTTATCCCCTTCCCCCACCCCCTCCATCTACCCTCAAACCCTTCACTTTGGTAACCACTAGTCCCTTCTCAGGTCTATGAGTCCACTGTTATTTTGTACCTTCTGTTCTGCTTTGTTTTTATACGCCACATATAAGTGAAATCACATGTATTTGTTTTTCTCAGCCTGTCTTATTTCATATAGCATAATACAAGTGGTTCATTTATAGAGGTTCCTGAAGGTACTAAAAACTATCAGAGATACCAAAGGCTGAGCACAAACAGGCTTGGATAAAATAGCCAGGCAGTTTGGCTAGGAAATCATATTTCTTGGAGAAATCCATGTTTCTGTCCTCAGAATGTATCAACCTCTGGGTAAAGAGCTAACATCCCCATAATCTCCTCAACATTTTTGGAAAGTGGTATTTATTAAACTGAGGGGGAGCAGAATATCTTCTCTCAATAAAACCTATTAGAGTTTAAGATCCAAGAATTCCAAAGAGTGTTTCAAGCTAACTGCAGACTCTAAGCAGTTCCTATTCTGAAATCCCAAGTTAAGACTGGATTAAAGAGAAAAGGGAAACCATTAATAATAGATTTTAACAGAAACAGAAAAGTCTTATAAAATAATATATTTCTACCTTGCAGTCTGATCTTGATTTAGGTGACATATTTACAGTATGAGAAAGCTTGTTGCTTAATCTGTATTCACCTTATATAGACTCCAAGAAGATGCTAGACTATTCCAAAGTCTTCAAAGCCACTATTTAATGAGCATTTGCCTTGTGGCAAATTCTCTGTGTGTATTATTTAATCTAATCTTTGTAACAACATTTAGTATAGGAGTTATTACCCATACAGATGGAAAAAAAAATCATGACCCAGAAGTATGAAGTCATTTGCTCAAGTTCATTCAGTTGATAAATGAGGGAACCAGGATTTAAAATCTTTGTCAGTATGAATTCAGGCCAGTGTTTTTTTCTTCATGACCCACTTTCCTAAGAACTAATGTGAAAAGCTTATTTCTAGGATAAAAGTTGCAATGGGGATTCTGGCCTTACAAAGTACTGGTAATGTGAATTTCTCCAAGGTAACAACCACTTCCCTGCCCAGAGATTCCTAAAAGAGCTGGGTGTTCATTTATGCTCTGTGCCCGCACCCATAAGAGACTGAAACGGCTTCATGCTACACATAAGAGAACCAGATACTCAGATGCCTTTCGGAAGTTCCCACGGAGTAATTGAGGTGTGCTGGGTCAGGAGCTAGGCGAGATTCTATTCGTAATTGCAGATTCAGAGATAGCCTTATTTTTTTCTCCATTGCTATGGACCATTTAGTCTTTTGGAGATATCTTAGATTTTGCACAGATATGTATTTAAACATTATACTACGTAATGGAGTAAAAAGTAGTTCAGAGAATTAGCTAAATGTTTACTGATACCCGTATTTCAGTTGATTTTATGGAAGAACCCTCACTCCAAATAGAGTATTTCATCACTTTTTAGAAAAATGATGGGGTATTTCTATAAAGGAACAGAGAGACAGGAGCTAGTTTGAATAAATACAATTGGAAACTTTTATCTTCTCGGACTTTTAGAAGAGACTGAACCATATGGTGCTTGCCAAATTACTGTATTATATGTGTACATCCTTGAATGTGTTTATTTAACAATAGCTGTGAACTAACATCCAGACCCTAACGGAACCAGATGAAAGATGAGGTCACCTTTGAGCAAAAGGATAGCTTTGCTCGGGAGCAGTAAGTGAAGGCGAATATGTAGAGAAATTCAGCGATTTTTAAGCCAGTTGATGCATTTGTCTTTATCTTTAAATTATGACTTCAAAAGAAAAATGCTATGTTAGTGTACTGGAGTTATAAATGAAGTAAATCTTTATAGCAGGCAGGGCTATAGGACCCATGATCTCTTTTTGTACTGTGGGTGCTCAGATTGATTTCTACATTTTTACAGATACTATCTATCTATCTATCTATCCATCTATCTATCTATCATGTATCTATCCATTTATCATCTACATATCATCTACCTATCATCTATCATAATCTATACACACACACACACACACACACACACACACACACACACACACACACACACTAAGGAAATTTATATGACAGAGACTCTTTGTGGCACATAAAATTTAAAATATTTATTTTCTTGCCTCTTTCAGGAAAAGTTTGCTGACTCCTGCTTTATGAATAAAAATATTGTACTATATTTTGGGAAAAAAGATCATTTTTTATTAGCTACTTCTTGAAAAGTCTCATCTTTTTATTTGATGCATTTTATAAATCTACATAGCACTGTGATGTAAAATAGCTCAGTAAAATAAAAATTTGAAAAAGTAAAAAACAGTTAAGTATACATACTACCTTGCATATAGTTTGGTGTTAAATCATAAACATATACACACACACACACACACACATACACATGTGCATGCCTGTGTGTGTATATATATACATATATATGTATAAACCTTATTGTTTTCCAACTGATGTATTTTTTATTTGTCAATGATAGTGATTTTGCACTTCAGTTTTGACTAGACTGCCAGGCTTTGAAAAATTTCCATGATATTGAACATGAATAGAAATACATTAAAAAGTTAAAGATACAATACAAATATTCTTTTAAATGGGCTATGGAAGACCATTGAAGAAACTCCCATTATCTACCCCAATTCAAAGGATTTCTTTTCTCTTGATGTTTCTGATTTTCATGCGGATTTTTTTAAAAAGGGAAATCATAATAATTATTTTCTATAATACAGTGTCTAAAGTAAGCCAAATCTTGGGGACTTTGTGCAACAGAAATTGTTTCTAACTCTTGCTACATGTCCCAGGAAGGCTGGCAAGGACAGAGAGTGAGGTCTCTGTAGAGCCATCCAGGGAGGGAGGAGAGGACAGAGAACCGGGAAGGGGGTTTGCACTGTCTGCACCCACAGGGGACTCAGTTAATCTTCCAGGGCTAGTCCATGGCCCAGCCTAATTGCACGGCTGCTGGGAAAAACAGTGTTTCTTCTGTCCTGGGAGGAAGAACACAAAATGCGATTTGATAGACTTTTTCTCTGCCACACTATCCAGAGTTGAATATGAACTAGGTGTTCCACCTACATGATTTCTATTCGACATGGCACTCTGGAAGAAAAGAAACATTTTCCAGAATTCAAGGCTTGTTTCACATGCTCAGTACCAATTGAATTCAAGTAAATTTGTTGTCTGTTTTGCTGAACCACGCAGCAGTATGTTGCAGCCCAGAAATGGGATCTAGGGGAAAAGGAAAGTTAACGGTGTGAGAAGCATCACATTCTAGGCTCCTTACACAGATAAGGCCTTCGTGTTAGCCACTGTCCCAAAGGATTGTTTCCTGGGATGTCCCTAAAGAAAAGACTGACTTACCCTGTAGCTTGTTTTATGGGAAAAAAAAGTCGAAAGAAAAGAAAAAAGATCCCAAAATGTTTTCTACTGTTTTTCCCTTTCCCATTTTCCCCATTTCTTTTCCTTTCTGCACACCTCTGACTGCTCAGATGCAGGGCCCCTTGCAGCCTTCAGTTTTCCCAGGCCTGCCACGCAGACATAAACCATCAGACTTCTTTTCTGTCTTTCCCACATCACACATAAGAACTTTTTAATCTGTTCTAAAAGCTGCTTACTGGAAATACGGTAGTAACGGCTTAATATTTTTTCCCCTCGCAGAAATACGTGCATTTAAACACTGAAATCTTAGGGAAGTAATGCCTCTTATCTTAAGTTACATGTCTCTAATGGTGGATTATCGAGTATCTTGTCGTGGTTGGTTCATACAGTCAGATAGAGTCTTTTCAACAGTCAGAAAGAGTCTTTCTATTATGCCTCCCCAAATTTCATTTAGTTTAAAAGTTTTGGTTAATTATTTTTTTTGTCTGAATATATTCAGTGTCATTTGTTTATTTATTCAAATAGTTTTTTTTAAAACTCATCAAATATTTATGTTTCATATACTAGGCACCGGGCACTCTACTAGTAGCTGGGAATGTAATCATACATGGCTACTGTCTTCAAGGAATTTCTGGATAGAAATGAAAGACAAATATAAAGATACGGTCACTTAAGTGCTTTCCTTGTTTTCAAAGTCAGTTTTGTTGGGGAATTATTTACATGCAACAAAATGAACCCATTTTAAATACATAATAGTTGGATGGATTTTGACAAACTTGTGCTTCTATGTAACCACTATTTTAGTCATGATATAGAATATTCCCATCACCTCAAGAACTGCCAGTGTGATCCCCACCCAGTGCGGATCCTGCACTACTAGCTACCACTGATCTACTTTGTCTCTATAATTTTTTTTGCCTATTTTAGCATTTCATATAAATTCATTATACAGTTCGGTTGTTTCCTTATATCGGTGACATAAAGCTACAGTGAGCATAGCACAAAGGTGCATATATCTTTCTGGATTAGTGTTTTCATTTTCTTCAGATAAACACCCAGAAGTGGAATTGCTGGATCGTAGGGTAGTTCTATTGTTTAATTTTTTGATCAACCTCCATATTGAGTCTGCTCCATTGAGCATTTTAGAAGGGGGATTTATAAGTACAGTGATGGAGTAATAATTTCTATTTGGAAGTGTCCCATGCTGACAGCAATATCTGTGTTCTACCTATCTAAGCACATCCATGTCATAAAAGACCTATTCCTTCGCATACTGTGCATATATTGAATATGATTCCTTATATTCCTAACTCAGTACAGTGTGCTAAATTTTCTGTGGTGCTACTTCAGAGCAAAACAAATGTAGATGCTAAGAAAACCTTAAGTCTGGGGGACAGAAGAATTTCAAGACTGCTGGTTGCTTTTGAATCCCTCAAATTTAAGTGCTTATTTTGTTTCAGCAAAGAACTAAGTTAGAAGGAAGGGTAACTGTTTGTATTTGGGGAGGAATTAGAGAAAACTTAGCAGGGGGGGAGAATGGTATTTGAACAGAGCTGTAGGATAAAAAATGCGAAGAGATAAGGGAGGCAGTTTTCCAAGAAGTGCTGTGTGGAAAGACAGAGTGATGTGCAGTGAACGGCCTGAGCATGTGAGTTTGGAGAGCATGGAATGCAGGCTGCAGGAGCGTCCTGAGTGCAGTACACAGTGACAAAGTTCAGTTTTATCTAGTAGTTGGCAGAAGACTTTATTGAGAGAAGTTACGTGTTTAGATCGGTAGAGCACAGACGTTGCTGTCAGCGTGGGACAGTGATTAGCCAGATTCTTAGCTGGAGAAGGGCTATTCGTTTGCAGTGTGTTTCAAGTTGCGGGCAGCAACCCCCCATCAGTGAAGTTATAAAATCAATTTTGCCTTTATAAATGTAATAGAATAGAACACATCCTTAGGTATCATGTATTAACAGGAAGAATTTTTGGAGACTTTTATTTCACCAATATATGTTCAATTTAAATTATGTATGTGTATAATGAGTTATCGTGTAAATGTGTTTCTTTACAGGGATAGAAAAAAGTTTGAAAACCACTGCTTTGGTGGACTATAGAAATTGCCTAGGTCAAAAAGCTATTAGGATTAGCCTAGACATTAACAAATGGAAATACAAGACACAATAATGAAAATGCAGAGACTGCAGAATTTAGAGCTTAGTGAGTTGTGTGGCTGGAGAGCCACAGAAGAGTACAGGACAGCATCTTTGTGTCTCTCTTATATAACGGTGTGTTTGGTGATAACTTTATTCAAGAGGAAGGGCAGGTTTGGGGAGAAATAATATCACTTCATACAAAAAAAAAACCTAAAAAGACACACAAGGTAGTTAGGAAAGGGTCCGAAACATGTCTAAATTTTTACTCAGCATAAAAAGTGCATGCTATAGCTGCCCTCATCTGTTCAGCCAGTGGAGATGAGAAATTATAAGAATGAAAGTATAAACAGCAAAGTGACCTAAGAACAGATATGCCAAGTAGATCAATAACCTAAATGAAATCAAACATTTTTTTCTCAATAGATGACTGCTTCTTTTTGTCTAAAGAAAAAAGTATTTGTTGATGAAGTAAAGACCATTGGATGAGTTTGACAAAATATAGAAATATAGAAAGGTAGACAGAACTGTGCATGATATGTAATATATGAGCGCTTAAGCCCTTGATGACATTTATCTTCACTTGTGAGAAGAGATTTAATAAAGTAATTTATTAGGTCCCTTCTCACTCATGAAAAGAAATGTCATAAAAGACCTATTCCTTCATATATTGTCCATATATTGAATATTAATCCTTATATTCCTAACTCAGTATGGTGTGCTAAATTGTCTGTGGTCCTACTTCAGAGCAAAACAAATGTGGATGCTAAGAAAACCTTAAGTCTGGGGGACAGAAGAATTTCAAGACTGGTGGTTGCTTTTGAATTCCTCAAATTTAAGTGCTTATTTAGTTTCAGAAAAGAGCTGGCCTTGGGAAATAAACTGAACATGATTTTGGCTAGTTAAATTATGATGCCAAGTGTAATGTGTGTTCAGATGATGAGATAACATTTTACAGGGACCAAGTCTACTTCCCAATGACATCTCCCTCAGAGAAAAATGGATGAGTGTCGGCGATCTGATACAAATTTCTCTACTGTTAGAAAAGCAACTCAATTCATAGAATCTACTGTATACATGAGAGCAGACAATTTTGTCATCAAACATTAAATTCAACTACTTAAAAGAAAGGTATTTAAAAATATGTATAGAGCTTAAATCACAGATGGACAAAAATAGCTAGGGAAATAGAGAATAGTCAATTCTAACTCAATTAATTATTTTTAAAGCCAACGGTAATGACACCAAATTAGATTTAATCATTAAAGTTTTGCTTCATTTTAGTTAGATATTTTAGTTGCTCCTAAAACATTAACTGTTTTCCACCTTTGCCTTTCAGGCTTATCTGCTCTCTGGAAGGGAGCTGTCTTGTCCAATAAATTCTCAGGTACATCTTTGGTTGCTTGAAACATGAGCAAAATGATGTAATGCAAAGCAAATATGAAGTGACTTTAGAAATTGACACAAATTCCTACAATTGACACAAAGTGACAGGTCTTTCAAAGGAAAACTCTCCTGACATTGGATGGGCTATCTTCCTCAAAGCAGAAACCCAGTTCCAGCAGTATAGGTATATGGAAAGGAATTTTAGAGAAATGGACTAAAGAAGAAGACATGCTTTGACACATGGTCATAGTAGTAGGTCCATATAGACTAAAGGTTTCTCTGTGAATTAAAAAATTCTAACTGTGAAACTTAATTTTTATTCTGAAAAATCTGAAATGCATCTCATATGGAAATAAGGGATTCCAAAAGTCTAAATCAGTTCTAGCTTGTCAAACAGGAATTCTTGTAAGAATATGGCTATGTGCTGGGGGTTGTGGGCTTTTGAGCCTCTGAAGTTCAGAAACACTTATTTTAGGTTGAAGTGACCCTTCAGTTGGCAGAAGTTGAACTTCTTTTCCTTCAATATGTCCTGGCTCCTCTAACTACAGTCGAAGTCCTGGCCCCTCAATCTACAGTATAAGCCAAGGTCATGTCTGATAATTTAGTGATTGCAATGTACTATCTTATAGGTAGCAGGTGCTCAAAATATTTTAAATTTTATGCCAGCTTTTAATTACAAATATTGTTAAAAAAATCTAAACAGTGCAAAAAAATACATAAAAGCAAAATATTGGAGATTCCCCTCTTTCACTCATGTTTTTACTGGAGTCACTATTAGCAGATCAGTTATTAGAAATGGACTGCCTTTGCCTTTTAAGAATCCAGTTGAAACTTAGGGAAAAAAAGGGCCTTATTCTTTATTATTGCTTATTATTTTCTTCATTTTTTTCTTAATGTCCATTTCAGCATAGAATTAATTAGCATACTAATATACCTATTTTATAGAAATAAACGATCTTTTCATATACATTGCTACAATATTGAAATAGAAAAGAATGCATAGGTAAAAAGGGAAAACTGAATTAGTCCAAAAGAGGAATAAATATTGCTTATTTTTGTTACTTCTGTTTCAATGATTATGATGAAGTTGGTTCTGGGATACTAGAGGCCAATTAGTGGCAACTGTTTTTCTTCTCCCAACCTCATGAAATGCTGACCAACACCCCTGTTTTTAAGGGTGGAGCACTTCTACAGCATTAGAAACTAGGGATATTCATCTTTTATCTGCATAACCTTAAAGAAATTTCTGCTTAACAAAATTAAGCAGTGTACAGATTTCTACCAACCATGAACACTTAGCCCTGTTTCAGTGATATCAGATATTTGCTGACCTGGGCACTGAAGACACTATGTGTAGCTGTTTTCTAAAACACTAGACATTTCCTTTCCTATCATGCCCATCATGTCCACTCTTCTATAGTTATATAGTATAAGGTGTCCCAGTAGTGCAATCTTCCTGGGCCTAGATGTGTACAAGTAACATATTGTATCCTGATGAAGTCTATAGAAAAAAAGAGGTAAGTGTGAGAAAAGTAGTGAAAACTGTGTACTCTGAAGTATATGTACTGTGAAAATATTCAATATGAAACTTTGAAAATATTCTTTAATATGGAAAGAATTATACCTTACCTCAAGATACAGAGAAAAAATTAAAACTTCATAGCACGAAAGCAAGGACTATTTTTAAAACATTTCTTTTTACTTGTAATACAATTTTGTTAAGGGGATGGAAAATAATGGCAGTGATAAGATGTGGTAAAAACAGAGTGAAGTTAGATGTAAGCAAAGATGAAAATAACCTAGAAACATGGAAAGATTACAAAGGAACCTAAAATGCATTAGCACAGTTAAAATCTGCTTTAGAAACAATAAAGAGTAAAATCTATATTGTAGTAGTTGGAAGTTCATGTGTGGACAAACATGAGCATTCTTTCAAGAAAGGACAGGATCTTGTTACTGAAAGTTAAAATATGATTTCACTTACTTGTGGAATATAGATACAAAGCAAAACAGAATGAATAAAACAGCAGTAGACTCACAGACACTGAGAAGTAACTGGTGGCTACCATGGAGGAGGGTTTGGGGTGGGAGGGTGAGATGGATAAAAAGGCACAAAAGTTCTCAATCATAATATAATCTGGTCACAGGGGTGGTGGTGCAGCATGGAGAATACAGCCAATGATTCCATACCATCTCCCTATGTTGACAGATAGCAGTTATATTAGAGGTGGTGAGGACTAAATAATATGGGTAAGTGTTGAACCACTGTGTTGTATATAGCTGAAACTAATGTAGATTATTTATCAAAGATATTTCAATAAAAAAAGGAAAAAAGAAAAAAAGTTAAAATTGTGTGATAGCTACCAAAAATATAGAAAAAGCTTCAAACATACACATATCTGATGCCTGTACTGAAGAGATGAAAATAAATGAAAAGTTTCTTGAGGTAAAGAAAGACTTCAGTGTGGAGATGAACAGAACTGTTCAGGGAAATGTCTTCAAAAGAGAGTAATGTTAAGACCATTCCTGGTGAGTGTATGTTGTTGTAAAACATGAAGAAAACCTTCTGTAAACACTTAGAAGAAAAGATTGCTTTAAAAGGTTCAAAAATCTTCTCAATCTTAGATTTCTCCGAAATCGTAGTCATCAGAAATCGAGACAGCAATAGCAATAGATACTCTATTTTTATTGAAGTATGATTGACACACAAATATTAGTTTCAGATGTACAATATAATGATTTGAGATGGGAAAATAGTATCATCCAAATTCATGCATAGAGACCATGGGAGGGAACCTCAGTTTCCCAGCATTCAGAATTTCCACCTTTCATGTACCATTCCAAAATTATACATACAATTATACTTCTCATGTACTCTACCTGGAAGAAATAGTCGGGAGTTAATCTGCTTTGCTCCTTTTCTTAAAAATTTAGTCAGATATAAATCAACTGACCAATGGTTATATCTATATCAAATGGAAGCTCTCAAAAATGGGAAGTTACTTTTAAATTTGACTATAAATTGTAGAATTACATTTAAACAATCTTGACAAATATACTTAAAAATCAATACACATATAAAATGGTTCTTGAATGAGAGGATGTATAGTAGAAAATAACAATCTATTAAGCATAGTCTGAGTCCAAAATCTTAGATAAAAACAATAAAATAAAAACATTTTCAAGGAAATGATAAAGGAAATTATAATTGTGTTAGTTCTTCATTTTTACAAAGGTAAGAATCAATAAATGCTAATTTTATTTTGGGTAGTAAATATATATGCATATATGTGCATATGTATTTATATACATAAACCATATTAAAAATTACAAAGATAACTCTTCAGGTTAATCACATGTGGTATATTCTAAATCTCCAAAAATAATGCATAATCTATTTACCAACAGAAAGCAAGGAAAACATCAAGGAAATATTTTTTAAAAAAGCAAATTAGTAAATGAGAAGATCAAGAACATAGAATATGTCCCTGTAAATAAGTCAATTAAGCATCATATTTAGACATAAAGACTGATTCTTAAGGGAAACACCCAAAATAAAATGACCCATGGAGTTTGAATAAAAAGGGTAAAGATTTGTCAGGTAAATAAAAAATAAAGAATATGAGCAAAACAGTACAACAAATATATATATAAATTTAAGGTTAAATATAACAAATGGGACAAGGAGATTAATCTTATTTTGTCTAAAGGCATTCTATGAAAATAAGGTAGAGTGACCAAAATTGTGTGTGTATGTGTAATAACACAGCAGTGAGACAGATGTAGAAGGTTTTTTATTTGTGTGCTTTGTAAAACCCATTACCCTTTCTTAGCTGTTAATGTGGTTGTATTTATAGGAGAAAATTGTATTAGAAGAGAATGTATCACATAGAACACATTATATTAGAAAGGTATCAGGTTAACAGAACAAAAGATTTGTCAGTAAATTTAGGGAAGAGTGTATATGGTGGAGGATGCTTCTGAAGAAAGTATTAAACAAAGGAGAAGTCAGCAGAACTGTAGGTTTTATTTTGCTTTGATTTTAATCATAGCAGTTTAAGTCACATTTGAAGTTCGATCATGTAGAATGTTAAGTCATGGAGAGATTTCACAGAACCTCTAAAATTTTCTGGTTTCCAAAAAATACTCGTGAGAAATTGTTTAGATCAGCAGGTGTAAAGATGTTTTGCATGTTCCATGTAATTATGAGCTGGAGATTGACATAAATAGAAGGGCCAGAGTCGACAGGAAGAAGAAAGAAACCAGACCCAGGCAGACACTGAAAACACCATGGGAACCCCAGGTGCCCTGAGCTGGAACGGGACTAGTATGTCAGGCCTTGGGAGCTCAGATCTCCCAGGAAGGAGAAGAAAAGGAAAATATGGGTAGAGGAGAGAAATAATTTTCCTGAATACAGTGTAGAAAGCCTAAGGTTGACCTGGAGGAGCACACATTCTCCTAAATTAACAAATTTTCAGCATAAGGGAAAATGGGGGCTTGAGAGAGAGAAACTTATTTCAGTTAGAGAATAATTTATTTACTTATAAATTTATTTATGGAACAGACACATTAAAAATCGGGAGGAAAACTGAGATTTCAAAACACAAGGATATTGTAAATTGGAATGACAATAATGCTGATTAAATCTGTATCCTAGAGGAAATTTTTTTAGCTCTTCATGGAACATTTACATATGTTCAATAAACTTTCTAAATATAAACAAGACTGTCTACGTTATCTGAGCAGTATTTAACAATGCTAGATAGAATAGATAATCCGCCATGACAATTATAAAGTGCAAAACTTCAAAGTAGTTCTTGGGTCAAGTAGAAAGAGTGCCCACTGGGGTGGACAGATTTTTTTCGAATTTCAAAATACGTCACAAAGCTACAATAATTAACACTTGATGTTGGCTCACAAAAACACAGATTGTTTTGGAAGAGAATACAAAGTCTAGAAACTAATTAAAGAACATGCAATATTTTGTATATGATGACATAGTGTTTTGAATTAGTGAGGGAGTAAATGATTGTTCAATGAATATTCTTGCTCCAACTGTCTGGATAGTTGGAGAAAATTTAGATTACTACTTACGTCTAAATTTCAAATACACCCTAAAGTATTAGGAGACACATAAATGACTACTGAGATAAGAAGGTGGTTTTAATTATGATATCACCAATAGGAAGAATAGCTGCAAATATTGATACTTTTTCTGCTTATATCTAATTATATTTATATTCTTATTGCAAATCCTAAAACTCCCAGAGCAATGTAGAACATTGTACTGATAATGGAAAATTTTATTTCTTCCTGACACAAAGCAGTTCTTTGAGTCTTAAAAACGGGCATCATGTTCTCTGCAGTAAGAGATAGTAATTATTATTTTAGAAAGAAACCCTTGTACTTAGATTTCAGAATTTTCCTTTAAATCAGACGTCTATGTTGCCTTTTATAAAGTGCTTTTTTTGGAGTATCTAAGATGATAATATGATAAATTATATTAGCAGATCTATTTTTATTGATCTCTCTTCACATTTATAGAATAAAAATTTACTTTGTCCTGGATTATTATTCTTTAATGCACTTGTCAATTGAATTTGCT
Organism: Manis pentadactyla; assembly: GCF_030020395.1. Lineage (NCBI taxonomy): Eukaryota > Metazoa > Chordata > Mammalia > Pholidota > Manidae > Manis > Manis pentadactyla. The sequence continues at coordinate 15,520,985 of NC_080026.1, read as the reverse complement.
ATTATTTGACTTCAGATATTTACCTCTATGTCACCAAAGAGTTTGATTAGTAGTGTTTAGTTGTGTCTGTGGGTGCATAGAGGCTATGTTTTTACTATTAAGTTTTACTATTAGGTTATTTTGAACCTCTGTGAGCGATTTTCATAAAATATCATTTTATACCTCTGCCACCTTCCCTTCGCCCAGAAAAGCCAGACTTCCATGATATAAAATATTTAATTCTGAAAACTGCTTCTCCACAACCATCTTACACAGGAGGAAATTGAGAGACAGACAAATTCAGCAACCCGACTTCAGGATGAACTAGCATAACCAGATGAATATAATCAGAATTCACTTTATTTTTTCCCCTCCACTCTCCCTTCAAAACATGTACCATAGGGCAAATTTTTCAACTGCCTCTGGATGAAAATTCTGGGCACCCTATGACTTTGTAGCCATTTACAGGTAATGATAAGTTCTATACTCCCTCTAGCTCACAAAATAGCCTCAGTTTGGTATTAGAACACCCCATTCCAAACTTGATTGAGAATGAAATCTTTCCCTTCTTTCAGTCAGAGAGGATTGCAGATAGGCTATCGACACCTAAGTGGGTACAGTCTGTATCTTCTCTTATTTCTGCTCCTCTTCCCTCAGCCTGCCAAGTGGTTTTTGGCTTTTCTTAAGACAGTGTACAGAGAGGGAGAAAATGAAAAAGGGCACAGGAAGTATGCTAGTATTATGTAGGATGGCCTCGCATTCTCGCATTCAGGTTCATTTTGGCCCAATGAGTGAGAAGCACTCACACAGTCTGCTCATCATGGGGAAGAGCATTTTACCCCCAGAGACCTCCGCATCTGCCACCTGAAGCCTTTCGCTGCTTGCCTTGAATTCCTCAGGATGTGTCTGAGACCAGTCTACTGTGTTGCAAGCTACTGAAGGCCCAGCTAAGGCCTCTGAATGGCCCTGTTGAATCCCTTTTTTTCTTACAGATAAAATTGAAAGGCAAACACCGCAGATCATTCACAATGGATTTCATAGCTTGGCAGCAACTCTCACCAAAGAAAAACTCTCTGGAAATCCACCCCTAACCCCTTCATACTTCCAGAGTGAGGAGTTTCAAGAGACCTGAAATCGCTCTTGATTATTTTTCGTAGGGTCAAGCCGTACCTTTGGAATCTCATGCTTACCATATCCTGGCACCTCACCTGCAATTTAAAGTACAAAATTCCTGTCTCATAGGTTGTCCAAGGCCATCTAGAAGGCTAAAGACCTTCAGCGGGTTACTTTGATCCCTAGTCAGGACATCTCCACTAATCACACAGCCACCCCTTCATTTAAATCATCATTGGCTTGCCATCTGAATTTAATTTTTATGTCTTGCACTTCACAGCAGGAATAGGAAACAATCATTATTTCCATATTTACACTTACAGTCAAGCTAAGTTAAAGTTAAGTTAAAAACCAATAAACCTTATTGACAAAATCATACATTGGCTCTATTTGTTAATAGTTATTTTGTATGAAGGGTATGAAAGTCCGTGTTGAAATACAGAACACTATCTTGAAATATTTGTGAAAATACTGTAAGTGAAACAGTATACTAATTTACAAAGAGTATTACTAATAATTAGTTTCTTCTGATATACTGTGGATTAAATATTCTCTCTAACATTTATTGCAGTTTGATGTGTGGAATACTTATTCTATAAATTTTGCATATAATTTAATTTGATTTATAGAAATATTTGTCCTCAATTTATAAATAAATTACAAATATATTAAAAATGATAATATCTGAATTTTAAAAATGTAAAATTCAGTAGACATTTATGCATATCAAAGTATCATTCACTTCAACACATATGTTTGAGTAGTACATTTAAAAATAAAATCCAATATGAAAATATGCTCAGTATAGTCAGTTTTATGGAAAATATCTCTTGAAAAATTGATTAAAAAAAAGAGTTTTGCTCTGTCATTATATGCATAATATGGCCAGGTACTATACAGATAAGAAAGGTACACCACCCTTGTCTTCAAACAGTTAATTCTGTTAGCTAAAGAAAGACTTACAATGGAAATAGTGAATAATCATTCAGACAATAAATACTTAGCAAATAGCCTTACAGAAGTAAACGTAATGACAGAGAGAGCTCAGCGGATTGAGGAGATGAGTAAGAAACCGGAGAATGAGTTCATCTTGCATGATCGCAAAGAATCAGAGACGACTGGGGGAGAGAATTGTGAACATGCATAGGCACACAACATGAGCACAGTTATGAAGGTATGTGCGGCTATTTTATATTTTAGGGGATAGAGGCTACAGCAGGAATGAAGAAAACAAACACCAGATGTAAACTGGAAGTATGTTTTGTATCTGACTGTACTTTAATGCCAGGATAAGAGAGATCAGCCTCACTGTAAGGATAGGATAGTTGCATGGGAATGATAAGATAAAATTAACTCTAAAGAACTTTGGGAGAACAATAGTTTAAAGTTAAACTATTGGAAAAAAAATAATAATGAAGTTAAACTATTGGAAACACGTTAGGAGACTATGGCAGTGGTGCAGATTAAGCAGGGCAAAAGAACTTCATGTCGGACATGGAGAGAAAATGAAGGAGCGGGGGAGACCCAGGGACACCGAGGAAGCACTGAAAGGATGGGCGAGTGTACTCAAAAGGGAAACAGGAAGGAGGAAGAAATCAAAGAGCCAGCAGACAGGCAGAAAGGCTGGGTGGTGCTGTGATAGCAAAGCATATTGGTTTCTAATCCTAATTAGAAGCTGGCTTTCTTTTGAGATACTCTGAATATTACTTTCATTTACATATATTTAAAAATGAGCAACTGTTATTTTAACGTTTGTAATTCCACTAAGAGTTTACCATTAATTTGAAATTTTTACTTGCCACTGCTTTGTCAATGGAATCAAATTTTTTAAATGATCTTGAGGAAAGTTTCCTAATTAATATACTCCTTTTAGGTGAACTAGAAACAATTTTAGGGAGTTATGTATTACACACCAAACTGTGTACCATCACTAGAGTTAGATAAGAGAAAGGTTATTTTTATCAAGTTTATCAGGACTATGAGTTTCCTTTAAATATTTACTTCTTATTTTAACTGCAAATCATGACTACTTCCTGTAGCAGAGAAAAATTGCATTTTCATTCACTGAAAAATGCAAATACCTCTGAAGAATTATCAGAATCAAAGGAAAGCTCCTCTGATGGACAACACCAGCCCTTTCCTTAGGATCCTTCCCTAAAGTCCACATACGTCATTGCCCGTAGCCCCGCCCCATCAGCCCCGGATAATGACTCAAGAGTGTTTCAAGTCAATATCTTAGAAGCTAAAGCTTTCGTAACATCTAAATAAAAGACGGCATATTAGAAATAGTTGCAGTATAATGTTTTGGGATGTGTCTGCTACAGTTCACCTTTGGATGTTGCAGAGTGTAGTCTCTGACATCCCAGAAACCCATGTACTGTGAGAGTCTCGCTCTGAAAACAGACTGCGGAGTGCACTGGGACTGGGATGCACCCTGAGTTACAGGGTGGGTTTGTTACCCTGTAGCCCTTTACACAAGGCAGGAATATTTTCATGGGGTGGTTTCTAGCTTTTAATTGTTCATCAGGAAACTAGGAGTGTTTGGTTTTATAAAATCATGGTGGTAATGTCAGTAAAGCCAGCTTGTCTACTTAGAACAAACAAACAAACACAAACCTTGAAAAGCTCTAGCTAGGTACTGTTTAATCCTTTCCATTGCAATTGATATTGAGCATAGTTCATGCGAGACACTGGTAAAAATAAGACTAGACACAGTGTCCTTACTCATGTGCTCTTGGAATTATATAAGGGAAGTATGTGTGTATGGGAGTGTGTGCATGTGTAGCAGGATTAAGGATGTTTTAAAATTTAAATTTAAAATGAGGAGGGCATATGAAAGAGAAATATGATTAAATTAAAAAAAGAGAGAAAAAATAGCATTACAAAAATAAGCTCCAAACATCAATAAAGAAGTAAAAAAGCTAGACTGAGACGATGATCTACCAGGGAGGACAAGTCATTTTATAACTTTGCCCAGAGCCCATGACGGTTAATGAGAAAGCATGGCCTGCCCTGTTTTGAGACAGCAGTTTATCCCAGTTTCAAAAAGAGCTCCCTCCTCTTCGTTCATTTACACATTCTTTTCTTGCTCATGTAACTTTTTCTGAGCATTATACAGGTGGATCGATGTATATACTAGAGTTGCTAAATTGAATCTATTTTGTATTTTTATTGAATGCAATTTAACTCACCAATAGGAAAAATACATATTAGGAGTTTGTGTATAAATATTGAATATAATTTTATGCATCACAAATTAGAATTCAATTCAACTTCTAACATTTTTATGCACTTCATAGTGTAGTGAAATATTTTCAAACTAAAGGATTATATTCTCCAGAACATGAGATGCCCTTCTGTATTAAAATGATAAGAATTAACTAATACAAAATCAATGTTATCATAAAAAATTTTTATATATCATTGTCCATGTTATTGCCTCAGTCAGAAATTTTTGCTATACAAAAGCATTTAATAAGATGGACCTAGGATTTAATATATTCACTAATGGGTACCTCTTTACCATATCTAAATTCCTTAACAGATACACTCAAATTTAAGGGACTTTCAGAGATTCTTTCTTTTCTTTAGAATAAAAAGTATGATAAAAATGTCCACTTCTGAGCAAGGTTCAGTCTTCCTAAACCATATATTACATGTTATTTGGTATCATACACTTTTATAAGGAAAATCTTGATCAGAATTGGTGCACTTCCTATAGTCTGAGTAACCAATGAGCTTGATCTGCAAAGTGACCCCTCAAAAACTGTGGTATGACTGGTGAGTAGGAAAATGCAGTTTTTAAAATTGGCTGGTGGGGCCCCTCTTGTTCAGACGTTCCCTTCTCACATTGGTTGGAAAGTCTTTTAAACTTATAACTTGGAAAGCTATCATTCGAAGTCAAACAGAATATTCAGCTAAATAAAACAGGACTCTTACAGTGTTATCTTAGGCATCTATAAAACTCATCTACTGCAGATAGATCAGAGTAACTGTTTTAACTGGCAAAGATTCCTGTCTGGAGATTGATAAAAACCTTTTCTTCATTAGGACCTGCAGTATAACTGCAGGGGTGTTTTGTTTTTACTTTCATTCTTTCTAATGGTATTAACTCTATTCCTCTGAATATGTTTGTGCCAGGTTTTTAAAGCACAAGACAAGGTATTCTGACTTGACTGCTTTTCTCCTGCTTCCATTTTCATCTTGCTCTGTTTTGCTGCATTTGCACATCTTTGCAGTGCCTCAAGTTGCTGGGTAGTTTCAATTTCCCTATCTAGGAAGCAGGAGGATGATTTTTCTTTTCCCTGTTTCACTTAGTTCTTGATGTATGATGTTGACCTTACAAGGTTTTTGTTTCATTGTGTTTATGCATTCCCTTCTTGAGTTTTCTAATGCATGTACTTCACCATGCTACATTTCTCCTAGAATAAGGAGAGAATCAGCCTCCTTATTCTAAAGAAAGGTCTTATGTCTCCAAGGCTCTCTGAAGCATCACTCTACAGTGTGGTCCACAGAGCAGCAACCTTGCCACCACTTGGGAGTTGTTAGAAGAGCAAAATCTAAGCTGTACCACAGATTTGCTTGAGCCAGAGCTTACCTTTTAACCACATCTCTGAAACAGTGACACATTTATAAATGAGATGCACCGCTCTCAAGTTTCCATGCCCTCTGAGATCTCATCTCTGTGTTCTCTCTGGCTGTTGTGTTGCATGAATATTCTCCCCACTGATTATTCTAACGTCAAAGCTGGGCCGTACCAGCCTGGAAACGGCTGTTTGTATCTCCGTGGATGCTCTGATTCAATGATCTCTCTGGTCTCTCCTCGAGCACTTTGGGTTTGTGTGTTCATTCTGCCAGCTTGATTGTGAGTGGAAAGAAGCAGATTGTTTTAAGGAAACAACAGATTAGGTGTTTCTCTCTGTCATTTTCCACTTCCACCTTTCAACATTGTCCCCTACTACTCATCTGCAAAGTGAAGAATAAATTGCACATGCTTAGTAGTACAACTCTTGTTAAACTACTGCCACCCTAGCCATAAAGCTTAGTGAACGTAACTATTTCTTTCTCACCCCACAAATAGGTTATTTTTGTGTGTTAATCCAGCTATTTTGATTAAGAGAAACAAGTCTGGTTTATAGGATTGGTTACTGGCAGAACAACCTCAGAAGAGGAGCGATCTATTCTGTGCTATGATAAGGAATGAAAGAAGTCTCCACTACTGTGTTCCTGCCGGTTTAGTTAGAAAGTGGCTTTCTGAAGCTTTAGCATCATGCTGTACTCTGAATGCTCTTGTATTTTGTAGTTTTCCATTGTATCTTGGAGTCCTTGGACTGGTCAAGTGACATGAAATCAATTTAAAAGGAGAAAGATGTACTGTCCATTTCAGTATAGAATCATCATGACCCAGAAATGGGCTGTTGTTCTTCAGTTGTGCCTCTTTCTCTCTTGGACATGGGGGAGATACTTCACACACAGTAAATGTACAGCCAGGAGGAGGGAAAAGGCAGATGTTGTCTTTATGTTTTTTTGCAGAAGTATGCTGCAACTGAGAGTTAAACAATTCAGAAAGAAACGAGTAAATAATATATAGTATTGTTTTTGATGTATCACAACTATATATACAATGCAATATTCTCTCAAGAATTGTGTGACAGGTTACTGACAGACAGGTGAGCTGAGAAAGTTAAAGGCTTCTAGTAGAAACTGGTCACACAGAGAAATTCTCAGAATTCTTGTCAATTAAGAATTCAGAAAGTGCATAATTACTAAATCTGATTGCAGTAATCATAGGCCAATATAAAGATGTCAGTGTGTAGGGATAACTAATACAATTTATACTCCGTGATGTGTTCTCTTCATTTCCAGAGGTAGTTGTACTATTTACCTAGACTAACATGAAAATCTCTTGTAAAAATCCTTTATTATGAGTAAATAACATTTACTCAATACCCATATCTATGTAAGAAAAATGTGTTGCAGAAAAATCCAATATTTTTAAGCATTGGGTTATTATAAAATATAATTAGACCAATATTAAATTTAACATAAATTACATTTTCAATCAGACTGTATTTCATATTATGTTAGTTTAGGATTTTTGATTTTGAAATGATGTTCTGTTACCTGTTTGCAAAGATGCTATCTAAAGCTTATTATTTAAAAATGAAATTCCTTTCTGCAGATGTACTGTATAAATAATGTAATTTCAGGCATGTATAATGTTTAAAATCAAGAATTCATTTAAAATGCCACATATATTTTTCATATGTGACTAACTTTTTCATGGATTTGATATTCATTACTTTGATACCTATGTGCAGAAAGCCCTCAAAAGACATTCTCCTCCGAATATGGTTCCACTTTAGGGCCTTATGAAAGCTGGGGGACATTGTTCATTTGTGCAGTTATGGAGGAGAATCATGTCATTTATTGGACAGGAGGTAGGACATTAGACAACCTGTACTTCACAGAATGGTTCCTCCAATGAAAACCTGTCCCGAACACTACATGACCTTTAAATGCCCCTCTAGACAGACATTGAGGGAGTTGAAAATCCTGTCGATAATGATCTGAGTCTAGGACTCTCTCAGTCTACATATTAAAGCAAAGCACATATGCATGGTTTTAATATGTGCAAAATTTTCTAAGAATACAAAAAACATCTAGAATAAGAGTAATCAAAATAAAAAGATTTTAATGCTCGCAATTTGATTTGAAGTTTTACCAAATTAGCTCACTGTCTTGGAAAATCTTGTCAATCACTAGTAACAATCCTTCATGGTGTCTGAGTCACTGATTAAATACCCTGCATTTTATATGTGTTTATGACAATTCTTTAAAAGGCAAGCTTCTAATTACTTAGTTATGTTATATAGTATAGTTGTTCCCAAATGTTTAACATACCAAAACACACATACGCTCATAGAACTGCACATACATACATGTTTTATCAATTAGTAGTTTCTTTTTATTTATTCCTTATAAGTAAAGTATTGAGTTGATGTTTAAAAGCTATCCATGTGGGTAGGTCTTATTATCTATGAATTTCAGTTCAGGATAATAACAGGAGCATTACATTTGTTATAAGATGGATATGTTGTCTGATAGTGTTGAGAACCACTGTCCTAGGAGCATTTTGTCTCCTAGTAGGATATTTGTAATGTAGCCAGTTGTTTAGCAAAAGTTTACTTTGGTAGAAGGGCAGAACGACACAATACAGAAAAGAGGTGGGGTCGTGTGTGGGCCTTGAGTTGGTCTGATGCACATTTAACTACTGTGTGATTTGGGGTGAGTCAAAAAGTTTATCTGGGCCTGAATTTTCATACAGTTAAATTCAAGTGTTGGAACTGATGAGCCTTAAAATCCCTAACACACCATTTTATTATAGGTAGAAATTTATTTCCATGGTATAGACTCTATACACAGAAACCTGTATAATTAATTTGTAATGTTCATAGCTCCTGACATCTGTTCTTTTAATATTCATAGTTCCTGATCTTTTAAAATTTTAAATGCTTTTTTAGTGCTAAATTTGAACCTATTGAGTGATATGAAATTAACTTTTCTGTAAATGTATTTTACACTAAACAGCAAATCACTAAAATTGTATTTTGAAGAATAGATTAGCAGTATGCTATTTGTAATTAATGCAAACTTTTCCATGGCAAAACCCAACAGCATAGGTTTTCATTTTTATTGCACATACAAACATACAGTTTCACATATATATGAGAGTAGGTACAGAGGTGTGTACATATACACATGTGTAGATTTACCTCTGATATTTTGAAGGGTATATGTAACTGTATTCTAATGGTTGATTTCTTTAAAACTCAGACAAGATTTTCTGAGTGAAATATATATATGTGGTAATATGTGAGAAAATGACTTGTCCCCAGGTCATATAAAGAGTTGGTTAGAAAAGGCACATTCACCTTGACCTTTGGGGTAGGTCAGCTTTCTCTCCTTCAATTCCCATTTCTTTCCTCCCTCAGCCACATGCACCTTGCCACCTTTTTTTCTTTAAATTATGCAGAGGCGGCCAGAAGATGAGGAATCCTTCACTGCAGGTGGTGATACGAAACTGACAAGTAGTTTATAAACTAGCCCTACCCTATTGGTTGGAGAAGTTGGAGAAGCTTTATAACTGATTGTTTTAATACCAAAGTGATACCAAAAGGGGTCAAGTAAATAAATATGCAAGCCTCACCAGTTCAAAATAATAAAATTCCAATGTGTGCAAGCCTGCTTGTTGAACATATGTTTGAGGCACGGCTAAGCCATCTGGCTCAGTGTCAAGCATTTACACCAACTGCAGTCTTACAGTACCTGACAGCAGAAAAGCTTTATTCCCCTGGTGTTTGGGCACAAATGGAGAAATATTATTGAAATGATTATCTGCATCAAGACTCAGATTTGCTTTGACATTTAGCTGGCTCTGTTTAATCCAAAGGGTTGTCTGAATGAATAAAGAGAGGGGTTCCTCCAGAAGATGCTGCGAGCAGCCAGGGAAAGCCAAATGATTAATGAGACTGAAAGGCAGGGTGGACCTGCCCACCTCCACCCAGACCTCAGTGCCAAGAACTGAATATGAAATTAGTCTAAAGCTTTCCGTGGCTTGTCGGGAAGGTTCTTTCACCCTCACACGGCTCTCATTCTGGATCTCTGGAAACAAAAGGAACTGATATCTTACCCAAGATGGAAGAAACAGGCTGGGAGAGAGCTTCCTGTTAGTCAGAACACTTCACATTCGAACACTTTTTGCTTTTAACAGCTCTACCAGATGCATTTGGATAATATGTTAGGAATAGAGACTCTATATAAGAATCAGAAAGCTAAGGCTTGTCAAGTTGTTTCTGTTTTGGCAGCTGGTTTCTGCATGCTGTAGTCCTCATATCAAGACAATTTCATTGGCTTAGAATACCTTGTTCCACTGGTTATTCTGTGCTGTCACTTATTTTAAAATGCTGTATTAAGCCGAGTTTCTTGAAAAATGAGGTACAGTGCTAGTTTCAGCATTCACCTGTGCTAATAAAATTCAGAGGTTTAGTCAAAAGGAGACACCTTTATCAGAATCAAGGGAAGTCAACAGGAAATATAACAATAATGAATGATAATAATAATGAATGATAATAATAGAACAAATACCTTCATTTGGAAATCTTTATCAAAGAGGTGTAGGTTCACATCTGCATCTGATTTTCAGGGATACCATACCTTTTGGGGAAAAAGCTTTAGTAATGATTGTTGATTTGGATTTGAAATTACTTTGGTAATTTGGATTTAATAAGAATTTTAGACATGATCTCCTCCTTACTCCTACTTTTAATTAACTCTGTATAGAGATATGAATGAATTCTAATGAACACAATTGGCAGGCTAATTGATTTGTTTCAGAGCACAGTGAGTGATCAGTATGCTGGCAGCATTGTGGTATACTATTCAGGGATGTCAGTTTTTGGGTTAATTTTCTGGCAGAGGGTAGTTGGGAAACTGCTTAATATATGTACTGTTTTTGATTTTCGAACAAGTGCCTGCTTTTTAAAAAAAATTCAGTGAGTTAAAACATATCTATTGCTTTGAATTTATAGTGTCTTTAAATTATCACATGGCCACAGGGGAGTTGTTTTGTGTATTCTGCATATTAACAGAATACTTTTACATGTGTGATGCACAGGAGAATATTAAAGACAATTTTAAAAAGATAAAGCATTCTTGCTGCAAGAATGTGCTCTTCTGTTTAAAAACTGATTTTTAAAAGTTGCTGCAAAATCCAGAGTGGTCAAAACAAATCCTAAAAGCACCCATTTAAAAGAAAATAAAGCACAATTCCAAGAGGTTACTGTTTTGTTAGGGATCTCACTTTAAAGGTTTTGCTTAAATAAATCCCGTGGAAATGACATTCTTTTATAGTGTTAAGAACAATGAGCGGGTGAGAAAATATATTATGACATAGTTAAACACAAGGCTATAATTTCTAAACTGCATAAATTACATATTTTCCCCTATTATGATACAGACAGCCAAACTGAACATTTTTGAAAGAAAGTGACCAACATATGATTAATTGCAAGCTTACAGATTTTGTAGCTTCAAGAGTAAATCAACTGCTAAGAAATGCTAACTTGCTAAAATATAAACTAATTTTAGTCTCGAAATATTAAAATATAATCCATCTTCTTCCTCCGTTGGGAAAGCTAATTAGAAATTGTGACGGGCAGAATGAGGAGAACCCAAAGAACACCAGGATTAAGTTCACGTGCTTAAAACCTGAGCCTGGAACAAGTGGCCAGGTTTTTTTTAATTCTTTACATTTCACATGTTCTGAGTTTCCTGCAGCCAGCTCTTGGTAATGGCTGCTGCCCAAACATGCAAGTGACAGAGAAAAGAGTTTGTGAAAAGAACACGTTTAGCTAACATTGAATGCTCCAAATATAATGCAGAAATATAGAAAAAAGTTTCATGGATTTTATTTATACACTTCTCAAAAGATCTGACTGTTCATGTGCAGTACATCTAAGGGCTAGGGTTTTGGAAAGACCATTGGATAAGGGGCATTGTGTTCTGAAACCTTTATATTCTAGGAAACCTTCGAAACTGTGAGTTAGTCTTGAGTAGGCTTTACCTGGGCACTGATTCCTTGTCCAATGGAGTTTGAGGTGAAAAATAGTAGGGATGGAAAATGCAAAATTAATCAATAGACTGTCTGTCCTACTAACATCCAGAACTCTTGCTGACAATTTCAGATTTGCTATTTTATATGGCAGAGGTCTTATTTCACAGGATTTTTATTTTGCATATTTTTAAAAATACAAGTGTACAGCTAAACCTTTGGCAATATGTCTATGAGATTATTGAATGAAATGATGACATAGCCAAAATGTAAGAAGGTTGCCTACCAATATTATGATTTAGTGTGAATAAGTGAGTGAATTAGAATTGTACCATTCTAAGGAGCTACTGTCTTATAACAATAACCCATTTCGTTTACTATTGAAAACATAGATCCAGGAAAACACTTTATAATTGAAAAAGAAGACCACTGAATGTGGAGCTGGTATTCTACGTGCATTTAAAAATACTATATTATGATGAAAATTCTCCAGTGGATATTTTTTTATGTACATTGTAGGTAGATACACTTATCTGACATTAAGATTAGTTGCAATATAGTTTGGAAAGAACAACATGGGTTTCCCCAAGGAATTTTCCTTACATTTAGTATGCAAAACAAGATAATGAATTTCCCAAGTTTAGTTACAACAAAACCTATACACATCCCTTTTCCTGCCCTTAATGAGTAGCGGTTTTAACCAGCCAGAATTCCAAAGCTTAAGGTAACATCATAATGAAAATAGTAGTAATTGTGAGAGACACTATTGCACAGTGATTGAAAACTAGACCACAGGGATTGTTATCCTGGCTCTACTACTTCCTTCTACTATTTCCTAGCTGTGAAATGCTGGAAAAAATATTTAAAATATCTACCTTAGCTTTCTCATCTACAAAATAAGGATAGCAATTATACTCACGTTACAGCATCCTTATGGGGATTAAATACATTAATATATGTAAAATAATTGGACTAGTGTCTGACACATAGTAAATGCTTAATAAATATTAAAGCACATATACATCCCAAACATTACAAATTACAGCCAATGTGTAATACATGAGCCTGTGGCAACAAATTTCCCATTTCCAATAAAGTTCTTTATCTTAGAGTTTCCACCATGAGTTAGCATGAGATCAAGAAATGCTAGTAAAGGGTGAAATGAGCACTAAGAAAGGATTGACAACTTGCATTTCTCCAGAATCACACTCACTTCTAAGGATAAGAGCCTGAACAGTTGGCACATTTCATCATGTAAAGAACACATTATATCACTCCTATCTTTTAGTTCACATCTGAATCATTGCTAGAATGTTTCAGTCAGAGGTTTATGATTCAGCACAAAGCATGGAGTTATTCATAAGGCACCTAACATTAATTCATCAGTCACGTAAAGGTTAACAATGATAATTTAGCCATTCTTCTCCAGGAATAGTTGCCATTTTGAATGCCTATTTTGTGTCAAATGCATTTACTTCAGTTGTTCCTAACCATCACCACAATCCAAAATGTTAAGCATTGTTATTATTCCCATTTTAAATATTTATAAACCTTTTCAGAGAGGGATTATTTCATGTACTTTAGGTCATACACTGACTAGAGGAGCCGTGATGTAAATGTAGATGTACTGAAATTTAAAACCAATGTTATTTGTACTACATTATGCACCACAGAAAATAAGAAAACAAGACTTGAAATCTGACTGCACCCCTAAAAAAATTAACTTGTCTCTTCTTTAATTTAGCAAACTGTAAAATGTGTGAAAACTGGTCATTTTAATTATGGACTCTCAGACTTTTGCCCATATCAAGAATCTGAAAATATTAGGTAAAAGTAGTTGCAGATATCTTCTCATTTTCTGATATTTTTCTCTTTTCTCATATTAGCTCTTCTGATTTAGTTGTCCCAGCAGATCATCAGTACTCTTAAAACAATGATCTCTGCATTGTATCAAGTTTTCTTAATTATCTTTTATAACAGCACAGCTCAGATACTGACTATTTTAACCCATCCAGGAGCAAATGTTCCCTCTGCAACTTCTTGGCCTATGTGACCAATGAAAATGACTTACATTTGTGTCATTAGAGAACCAGAAATAATGGAAATGAAGAATAGGGCATAAGCAATATTTAGAGAGAGAATGCTGAGAATTTTTAAAAACTGATAAAGATCAACCCACAGACTCAAGAAATTCTACAAGCCTGAGTAGGTCAAATATAAGGAAAAACATCCCTCATAGTAAAATAGCTGAAAACCAGAGAGAAAGAAAAGACATATTACCTTTAACAGAACACCAATGAAATGGACAGCTGACTCGTCAATAGAAATGATGGAAGCAAAAGACAATGGAATAACATCATAAGGTGCTGAAAGAAATAATTGCTCATCTGAGAAGTATATATCCAGAAAAAAATATGAAATTCCACAAAGAAATGGAGAGCATCAAAAAGGTAAATATGTGGGTAAATGTAACCAGATATTTATGAGATATAATGATACAATAATATGTACAAATATACAATGTATAAAGCAATAATAGTATGTATGAGAAAAATATATTTAGAATTAAATGCATGACAATAATAACATATAATTGAGAAAGTAAATGGAATTAAAGTATTCTAAAATTTTAGCATCATTTGGGAAGTGGTAAAATTTTTAATTTTTAAAAGACTTCAATAAATAATAAATCAAAGACATATTATACTCTAGGGTAACCACTAAAATAATATTTAAATTTGTCTTAAAAATATTAAGCTACAGAAGGGAAATAGGAAAAATAAAGCAGTTTTAAGAAAAGAAAGGAAAAGTGGTGGAAAATAGGTGATTCAATAGAAAGAAAAAATATAGTAAATATAAACCTAAGTGCATCATTATATACTTTGAATGTAAATAGGCTAAATATTGCAATGTAAAAGACTAAAATTTTCAAGTGATATACCATGTTTCAGGAAGAGAAAAAGTAGAAATAAGGAAGGGTAAAATACTAGACAAAAGCAAAAACAAACACAGGAAAAAAAGAGAAACCTGTCTCAATAAAGCAGAGAGCTGTGAGTAGTGGAATAAAACTATTGCAGAAGTAGTAACAGGAGTGTTCCCACCGAAAATGTCCGAATAACTCACTAACTTTTAAGCTCATTTTTGTTTTCAGCAGTGTTATTTTTGAAGTTCTTGATAATAACCAGTATATTTATTAAGACAAGGTTAAATTAAGTTTAGTATACCTTATTTTCAGAAATTAGGAAATATGTGTTACATTATGGAAATTTTTCCATCCAAATAGCTAAAATAAAGAAGTAATGCTGAAAATTTGATAGCTTTATATTAGCTACAAATCCAGGATACTCCACCCCAGTACTCTACTAATTCCTTTCCCTGACATTGGAAGTACAGAACACACAATCATCATGGTGTGGTGAAATAAGCTGGGGGCGTGAGAAGCATCTAAAATCAGCTGGTAAGAGCGTACGAGAATGTTCTTAAAATATAAAAAAGAGCTTTCTAGAGTACTGCTTCTCAAAGTTTGAAAGGCATATGAATTACTTGAGGTTTCTGTTAAAAAGCAGATTCTTACTCAGTAGCCTGTTGTGGGGCCTGGGGTTCTGCATTTGTAATGAGTCGCCCGGGGATGCCAATGCTCTGCTCCATTGACCGTATCTGGAGTAGCTAAGGACCAAGAGAATGTAGAACAGAAAGTTTTGAAGATGAAAATCAAAGGTCACTAATGATATAGCTCATTTATTTTATGACCCTTGCCTCCATGGAGAATGTCTAATCAAACTGTTTAGTCAAAAAATGTGTGCATTTTGTTGTATGTACCTCAGCACAAAAGATTCAAAACAAAACAAAACAGAATAATCAATGAGAATTGTGATTGTTCCTGGGGCCTTTAAGAATTTTGGTTGAAACAAACACTTGCTGGTTATTAATGTATAGGGAAATAAAAATAATATTCAGTACAATGTAATTTAAAAAATGAAAACATTGAAAATTAAACTATTTTATTTCTTTTTCTTTTAAAAAAAGGTATTTAGTAGTCTCCAAAGGAAAAACACCAAAAAAAGAGAAATCCATTTAAGAGATTTTAGGAAATTTATAAAAATGTAACAAATATGTAACAAATTATTTCCACCAAACTAATATTTAAAAGGGCTGCAATTGTTCATTTATTTCCACAAATAGCAGAAGTGACTGCAGTGAGTTAATGCATAGACTTCCCATTGTGTCTCAGGACTATCAAATTCAACTTCGGGAAATAAAAGCTTCCTTAGAAAAACACATACAGGGGCACTGCAGTCATTTCTGATTATGACTTCTAAAATATACTTCCCATCAAATTTCATATAAAATTAAAATCCAGGGTCATATAAAGCTGTCAATCAAAACATTGGCAAATGAGAAATGCACACAGTAAACATTTGGGAAAATAACATAGCAGTTTTCTCCTTTTATTAAATTTTCACTGAACAAATGGAAAGGACTTTGGTGTCAGGGTAGCTGCAAGAATAAAAGGCAATGAGGTTGGAAGCTGTGTGTTATAAAGATTAAGACAACTATGTTCAATTATCTTTTCTGCTTATACTCTTCACCTTATAAAATTCCTGTTCTCTGAAATGTATTTAATCAGTAGTCTTGAATCTGAGAATTTCTGGGAATTCTTCCTGTTGCCTTATGTATGTAACTTTTGAGATCTGCAGATATATGTACAAATCAAGAACATTAAAATATAAGATCCTTTTCCTAAAAAATGATCACTAGTAAGAAAAATAAAGTGTACCTAGGTGTCTTATAAGGAATATGGGTCTAATTGAAAACCATATTTATCTGGAGTTTAGGCAAGTATTGTTTAAAACCAACAGTTGCCTTTCCATTTAATCTCATGTCTAGATAACAAGCAGGAAATGGCACAAGGACATTAAAGTAGGAGATATGAGAACTTAGAAGAAAGACACTTGAATTTGCTCCATCAGAAATGGGGAAATCAGATTAGAAGATGAAAAATAATAGAGTGTTCAAATAATTTTCTGAAGTACTTTACATAGTGACAAAATAACAAATAATTTAGCATAATGGGGAAAAGATTGATTAAAATCATGAAGGAATTCTTACAAATTAAAACTTACATTATAAACAGAAGGAAAAAAGTTGTTCCAGTTAAGTAATGAGAGATACACATGGAAGAAATACTTTTTGATACATTATTTTGAATATGGAATATTTAAGATTATTTTAAAGTGTGTTTTTTCATCATAATGAGTTTTTGCACACCCCAGTTGACTAAAACACAAATCAAAATATCACCATTATCATTCTCCACAATTGCTTGTTGAATATAACAATACAACAGACCAGTTTTCTAGACACTGAGAACTCCAAAAATATAAAGTATGGTCAAGCACTTCAAGTAAGTCCAGTATAGTAGGGCTAAGGATATGTCATCTGATTTATTCATGAATTTATTCTTTTATTCAATTTGTATAAGTTAATGAGTATCATTTGGCAGAAGAGGCCATTGGGGATAAAAGGATGAATGAAATAGACTTTTTGGCTTCAAGGAGCTTATACTTCAATAGGGATAATAAATTATGTGCATAAATAGGTAAAAAATACAAGACATCAAATGATGAGTTACACCTCTATTAGCTACAGTCCAAAGTACAGGTACAGACACAGTGTAGGCCCCTAAAAATTTGCTGAAGGAATGTGGAAAGGGTTCTCAAAGAGACAGAGAGATCAAGTGTCCTCTTAAGTCAGAGGTAGAATCTTTAGTTCTGGCTGGGTAAGAACAAGGAAATGTTTTCTGAAGGAGGTGACTTGAGAGTTGAATAGGACAAAATTAATAAGATTTCAGTGGAATGACAAAGCAGGGAAAGACCATTTGGAAAAGTGAAGGGCACTGAGACAGGAAAGCAAGAGAAACACAGGGGAAATAAGGAGAGCCACGGTTTGGCTTAAGTATAAAAATGAATATAAGGAGATTTCAAATGTAGGTGGCTCATGGTTGTACATTACATGAACATACATACCCCTCAACACATACCCCTCCAAACATCAACCATAGATAAAGTATTCAAAAAAGAAATAGGTGCAAGAACAAGATAAACATCTCTGTAAACCAGAAACTGACGGACTAAGTGAGAACTTGGCTTGTAGAGCAAAGTCAGAAAGAAGCATCTAGGAATTCGACTCTTGTGAGCTCACGGGGATTATTCCATACAAGGCATGGGATCAGAGCCAGTCTCATCGCTTGGTGGCTGAGAAAAGTGACAGCAGCTTCCCATGGCTGCGACTGATGCTGCTGGTCAGCTAGAGCTCTGAGGGCTCCAAAGAAGGCTTAGTTCTGCGTTGGAGACTGTCGATAATGGGTGAGAGCACCCATTGCTGATCAAGCCAGGTAGTATAACTTGTTCTTGCTTCAGAAAAACAAAAGTTCCTCAGTCATTGAAATAGACTTGGGAGCAATGTTTTGGGTCCTAGTTAGCATTTCCTTGACTTCAGGACTGCAGCCCAGATACCAGTCTTGTTAAACTGTATGGCCTGAACAATAGGTGCTTCCCAGGTGAATGTTATAACACCCCCTTCCTGTCTGTTTCAGAGGTTCATGCTTTGTACACTGAATATGGTCACCTGGAACACCTCACCGACCTAGGGCTTTCTATGGGAATATGAGGGACCAACTCCTCAGATATTACAGGTTGAAATGGTGAGGGCTGCTGACAGAGTGGCTTGATAATCAGAGGACACCCTTTAAGATCAGGGCATGGACTAAGAGGTAAGGGATAACTTGTACAGGACTGATGCCCTATAGGCTGTCATGTCAGGAGGCCTCCTGCAAACTCCATGGAACCCAACAAGGCCCAGTGCTTAAGACATCAATCATGGTCAACTCCATGGCTTGGATCCCAACCCCAACGATGAGTGTTAATGTGGCCAGTCCCCACTCTAGCTTGTTTCATTCCATAGCAACGATAAATTTTGAACTCTAACAACCTGATCACAATGAAAGAATAACTTGTATTATTCCAAATAAAAATACCAACTTTGTAGGGTAAGGCCTAGACACCAACTTTGCAGGATATGGTTCTACCGTGTCATATTTATGATGACACACTTCAGATAAAAGCACTAGAGGAACTGGTTTCTCCCTGATCATGCAGCTTAAAAGTTATGCAAGAATTTACCTTTCTCCTGGAGTCTGATGTCTGCCCAGATTCCATTTATATGTGCTGCCATAGACTGAATGGGGAATGGGCTCGCATACCTGCTATGACCCTCTCTCTGACTTTTATCCCATGGATGCTTCTCCATTAGATCTGGTTCAGTCTGGTATGCTCTGATATGAATTGCTTGGCTATTTGTCCTCTTTTTGCACAAGATTTCAAATATAACTTCTTTGCTAGACTTACCTTCATAAGACCAATCCATGCCTCTTTTAATTAGTTTTTGGAAATGGGTTTATGTCTGAATTCATTGCTAGTCTTCAATCTACATGAGAGCAGACTTCTTTATATCCAAAGCCTCAAAGGACATACAGTACATAGTAGAGATACAATAATTATTTGTTGACTGACTTTATGTACTTTATTTAATCCTCCCAGCAATCGCATGAATGAAATATAAACTTTGTCTTATAGATTAAGAAACTAAAATTCAAGAAGGATAGGTCTAGGTATACAACTGAGCTGAGGTTTCAATCTTTGTGTCTGATGTCAAAGTCAGTGTTAAACTAAGTAGCATCTCTTTAATTAGAATGGAGATCAAGGAGATCAATACATCAGAGTATTACAAGTGCCAGAAACATGGATGTTGGTACACTATAAGTGAAGTTAAGGTCAAGGAGAGTGTATTTTTCTGGTATGGCTTACCATAATCCCATTTAACACACTACCCAAAACTCAGTGACTTTAAAAAAAAATAAGCAGCTATTTTTCATCTACTTGTCTGCATGTTGGCTTGAGTTTAGCTGATCTCAAATGGTTTCAGGTGAACTTGACCAAAAACTTTGGATTGGGTTCAAGTCTCTTTCACAAGCCTCTCAGCTTCTTGGGACCAGAAGTTACCTGAGGTATATTCCTATGGTAAAAGGGGGAGTACAAAAAGGCAAACCTAACTGTGCAGGCACATTTTTAGCTTCTTTCCAGGTCCTGCCAGCCAACATGTTATCAGCCAAAACAAGACACATGGCTAAGTTCAGCATCAAAGGTACGGAGACTTCACTTCCCCCTTCCAGTGAGGTAGTGGAGAGAAAGTGAGTATTTGCTGTCCTGTTGTTCATAAATTTTCATGCACCACCATGTGCAAAATTTACTCAGCTGCATTTGGGAACACCAGAACTCTTGTCTAACTATGGCAGCAGGCTTGAAATCCAAGATATTGCTATCTATATAGGTACAGCTATGGATTGTTTCAGTACAGAATCCTGTTCACTTAAAGACAAATGATGCGCCCCAGCCTCTCACCCAACACATAGAAACTCAAAACAATATAGGACAGGATAATTTCAGAGAACTCACACAAGAGGGGAAGAATGGGACACATGTAGTGGTCAGTGGTCCTTCACATTTTTAAATCATGTGACTGTGATATCACCAGACCCCTACATTTGAGGATATTCCTTGATTAAATCTCAGACCTCTCTGACATTGCCTCTCAGTTCGTTATTCTCTATGCCTCTTAAGTCCACTCTTCCTTTGCCATCAGCGTCCATGGCCATTTCAGAAGCCTTTGAAGCCTTTCTTGGCTGCTCAACGATTTACTCACCCTACTTACAATTGGTAGAAAATTGAGGGTTCACAGAATTTTTACCTCTCAAGTTGATTCAGTCTCTTTAGTCGAGTTCATATTTGTAATGCAATTGACAAAAGTTCTCTCAAAATCTCCCAAATATATTGGATTCTATATTTTTTGGTTCCAGTCAAATTCCAATATGAAAAAGCCACACCCTCCATTCTTTTGGAGACATGCCTCTTTCTCTAGTCTTAAAAACGGTACTTTAGATGTGCCTGCATACACATGCATGTGCGTGTGTGCTCGTGTGTGTGTGTGTGTGTAGTGGAGGATGAATTGGTGGATCCACATTCGGTTTAGCTTCACGCTATGGGTTAAATCCACAGTTGTTCCATGTGTCTTTCATTCTCCTTGGACAGGTTGTTAACAGACATACTCTTCTCCTGGAGGAAAGTAGGCGCTCCAAGAGGGCGAACACAAACATGCACCATAACTGAGGTCTCAGAGCGCATCGTCCCCTCTAACCACCCATTGGCCAAAGAAGGTCATATGACCAAGCCCAAAGTCAATTAGTCAGAGATGCAGGCTCCTGCACTGGAGGTAGGGTGGGAGACGAGGGGAGAAAATTTGATGAATAATTAGACTATAATCTACCCTGGATAGTAATAACAAGTCAAATTCTAAAATGTTCATAAAGGATGAAATATACTATCGGCTGATATCCTATAGTACTGAGAGTGTGCACAAATAGAAAGGAGGTTTGGGGGAAGTAGTGTTTGGGCAGTGGTCTGAAAATAGAAAATAGGGAAGCAAATGCACATTCTTCTTTACAGTTTCCTGAACTAGGGAAGGCAGGAAATAGGAGCTTCTTTCAGTGATGATTTTAAGAGATTTGTATATGCAAAGAACAGCTACTACATATATTCATGTGCATATATGTCTATGGAAACTGGAACTTGAAGATTTCAAAGCTGAAAAATCAGCCATTCAAAAAGTTACCAGCAGGCTCTACCTTCGAACAAGAAGTCTCTTTTATCTGGAAAGTCATGTTGATGATCCTTTTAAGTAGCAGATGTATATTCCCAAAGACAAGAAGGATGTTGGGTCCTGCCCTGGGGAAGCTGTAGGGAGCTGACTCAGTTAAGTGTTTTGAGATCAAACTTGGGGTGCACGTCATGAATGGTCACCTCCCCTTGTTCCTTCCTCCCTCCCTTCCTTCCTTCATTGTTTTCCTCCTCTCTTCTTCTTTCCCTTTCTTTCTCTTTTCCTCCTTCCCTCTTTATTTTTCTTTCTTTCCACTTCTTTTTTAAAACTTTTTATTATGAACCATTTCACACACACACAAAAACAGAATATTAGCACAAGGATGTTCCTTTGAACCTGTTGCTTGATTCACCGTTCTCATCTCACGGCCACCCCTGTTTCATCCGTACCCAGCCATGCCCTCTGCCTCAAGGTTAGTGCAGGAGCGATCCCAGACACGATACTATCGCATCCTGCGTAATTCACCACAGCTGTCATGTCTAATCGTTGTACTTCCCTTACTTTAGCCTCATACCTTCAGTAAAGTCTAGTCAAAAGTAAGATCCTGTGTATATTTCTTCATAGAAATAGAAAAACTATGAAGCACGTGTCCCTGTTCAGAAAGAGTAGCTAAAGGAAAGCTGTATCCTTTCAAGACTGGAGTAGGATTATTAAGACAATTACATGGAGCAAAAATTTGTTTATAACAAAGAAGGTCCCCGGAAGGAAAGACGTCTTCAGCAAGGCCAGCAGGGTGGGCGTATGAGGGGAAAGCAGGAATCTGGGTCCATGAGAAACAGCCCTCTCAGACAGTACTTTTCAAACTGCAGGCTACTGTTCATTAGTGGGGACTGAAATCAGTTTCCTGGGTGATACCACCATGCAAAAAATGAAATACCATAGACTAGTGAGAACGGACTAGACAGCAATAGAATAGAACATGCCAGTGTATATAATACATAGTAAGGCTAAGTACAGGACTGTTTCTATAAACTTTCACATGGGTATATGGGTTGTGATATGCAATGTATTTGTGACTGGTAATTATGGCTACAGATGTGTGAAAAGCAGTGCTCTGGGAACTCTTAAAAATAGCTCAGGGGCTTCATGGCAATCAGGCCTGTGGAGGCCTGTACAGCTGCACTGTCAGGACTGTGTCTATTTTCGTTTACTAATATATCCCCACATTTTGAGAAACATCTGACTCACAGTGGGTTCTCAATAAATATTTATTTCCTAAATGTATAGATCCACGGATGTATTTTTCTTTAGTAAGTGGCCTTCCATCATGCGGTGGTCCAGTCTCCTCCCATCTGTGTGTCTGTGTTGCCCGCAGTCTCATTGGCATCTGTGTCTAAGTGGCGGCAGGGAGGAGCCTGAGACGCCATCCCTGCTCTTAAAGGGCCGGGCAAGATCTCAACTTTGGCCACACCGAACTGCAATAGACCCGGAGAACAATACAGCGGTGTGCTAGGAAAAGAAGAGGGTAGAGGTGGTGGACGAATGGCATGGTTACATGAAGTAACACATAAGGACCAAATACATAGCACAGGGCGAATTTTCTGTCCGAGGTAAATTGGGAGTAGTATTTGAAAGGTTAATTGAAAAGATGAATTGAAGAGAGAAATTTTTTAAATTTACATGTAAATATATTAAGCATTGACTTTAACTTGAGAATGTAAATTTAAATTTGGTCACCGGTCTGCAATGCAGCATTCAAGCCTTTTCTTTTAATACAGGTCTTTGATTGGAGGCCTGCGTCGTCTTCTTTACAAGAATCACACCCGTAACGCAAACAATTTTCAGGTTGGCTTTTACAAACTGAAGTGAGAACTTGTAAGTCAACCTATATGTAGAATCCTTCTAGATTTTTATACTTTTTCAAGCTCTATTTTTTTCACTCACAAAGTGATATTGTGTTTTTTAAACAGTTCTGATTGTCTTTCCAATATCTTCAGAACATAGTAAGAGAAATAGCTCTCTGCTTTCTGTACTAACAATATTTCACTAGCTTACCATAAGAAATGACATAATTATAACAGTATACACAGGAGAGAAACAGATTTGGGAACAAACATAACTAATTCTTAGTAGGCATCACCTCATCTGTTGTTTTCATTTTCAGCTGACAACCTATTAGCACAAGTGTCCGGCATGGTGTGGACTAAAGTCACTCCTTCTCAGAAGGAATGGAGAGCAATGGTTAATCAGGTGAGTTGGTTAAGGAGAGGATGAAATGTTTTCATCTGTCCATAAATTAAATATAGGTTACACAATTGATCTTTATTGCCACAGTTCTTCAAAATGTGCTCTTATAATATCTATTATGTATTCAAAAATAAATAAGGGTTATATATTTAATATGTTTCATGTTTTCTTTTTTGTTATTCAAAGAAAACAGAATTATAATTGATCTTGGTGGATAAAATTTGTTTAGTGTGTGGATTTCCTTCAGTTATTACTAAGTTTACATTAAAATCTTTTCTTACCCCTTTTAATGATAATGTTTGTTCTGTACTTAATCTGTAGGCCAAGTATTGAATATGCATTAACTTGCATACTGTCCCAAACATCCCAGAGGAAGGTATATTAGTATTCCCATTTTACAGAGGAGAAAGCTGGTTTAAGATGTCAATTATCTGGTTTACATCACGGAGTTAGAGGCAAGATTCGAAACCAAATATTCCTGATTCCAAAGTCTGTGTTCTTTATGTTATTTAATTTTTAAAAATTAAGATATCATTGATATACAATCTTATGAAGGTTTCACATGAGTAACATTATGGTCTCAATGATCACCCACATTATCAAGTCTCCCCCCCGCCATTGCAGTCACTGTTCATCAGTGTAGTAAGATGCTATTGAGTCATTATTTGTCTTCTCTGTCAAAGCCTGTGCTCTTAACCACTCAACTTTATGTTTTAGTCATAGTTGTGAACTTCGCTCTAACTACTCATAAACTGACTCAATTATTTAAATATGTTTCCACTATGTAAATATAAAAGGGGGTTCTGTAGGTTGAAGAAAGTACTTATTAGGTGAATTACTTACTTTTAATAGGCTTTGACTATCTCTGTTAATACTGCATTTACAACACATAAATAATATGTAATATTTGTATGTCAAAAAATTGCTCTGATGACACTTAAAATTCAGCACAATTTATAAGCCTTGCACTATACTCTATAATCTAGGAGGTCGTGTTTAGTTGACAGCAGTATTTTCATATGCCTAGAACAGCACTTGGCTCAATAAAGATTTATTGAAGAATAAATGAATCAATGAAAGAATGAATGAATTTTTTTTCCAACATGACAAAAATACTTCCCAGCAATGGTTTGTATATCTATTGCAACAGAAAATTGTTGTGAAACAGTAATAATATTTTCTTGCATCAGTTGATATCCTTTATTTAATCTTTTGAAATTTTTTAAGAAGGATCCAGCCATTAAAAGATAAATCCTTCTCAAATATCATAACACTTACATTATGATGGAAGATAATATATCTGAAGTTTTATTCCCACTGACACCAGGGCTAGTGTCTAAACACCACAAATAGAATGATTATGTCAGAAGCTTTTATTAGTCATCTAAAATTTATTTCATAAAACTATCCTGAGAGTGTTCTGTGCCACTTTTTACCAAGAGCCATCATAACCTGAAATATTAAAGATTAGCAAATGTGCATGCTATATTAAAATCAAGCCTCCTTTTGAAGTGGAAGACCATGTTTTCTATCTGCAAAGCCATTGATTTCAAGTACCAATTTGCAGCTGACAGCAGTCATTGGTCCAGAAGGTAGCAAATGGCACCCTCCAAGCAGGATAATTTAGAGAGAGTTTAATAATGGGCCTATTTAGCAAACTGTGTCTAGGGCTTTGAGGAATCTCAAGAAATAATACAGTGCCTAGTCCAGTAACTTGTATACTTTACTAGTATTAACCAGTAAGTAATATGAGCACTTCAAATACCACCGAGGCCTGAAGGGCAAGAATATAGGGCCATTACAGAGATGGTTGTGAGGTGAAAGTTGCCTTGAAGGGAACCAATGGCCTTCAGTCGAGGGACCTGTCACCCCTGTCACCCCTGCACTCACTTCATTCCTCTGATCCCCCGTTTGTACTACTGTAGCCCAAGCTGAAGGGCTATGGTGCTTGTTGGTTTTGTCAAGATAGAGTGGCTCTCCCTTCAGAAACCAGAGGGATTGTGGTTGATAGTAGACTGGTAGGCACAAGCCCCAGATCCAGCACAGAGGCTCAACAAAATTTTTTTTCAACTTGCAAAATTCCTTTATAAGATGTTTTAAAAATATAATTTCCTAGTAAGTGGTTAGATTTTATATTATAGTAAAATAAATGTAGCAAACCTATTTAAAGAGGTCTCTTTTCTTTTAATGATATTTTAAAAATTAAAGTGGAGAACCACTAATATTGGTGAGTGACACAATACTTTCCCTGCCTCATCCACAAGGTTGCTGTGGGATTAAATAAGATGTCTATGAAAATGCTATGCAAATGTAAGTTGCCTTTTTTCTTAAGCAAAGAAAAAAACCTTGTAAATATGCTCTTCATTTTTCCTTCTTTCATTGACATTTCCAAGAATGCACAATACTGTCTTTCTAATGATCCAGTTAAAATATAATCAAATAATTATGATATGAAGTGATAAATGAAGGAGATTAATTCTGTATCCAGGCAGGGATTGGATAAGGCTTCAGAGAGGAGGTGACTATGAATTGGACCTTGAAGAGTGAATAGGACTTCAGAAGAAGTGGACAGCAAGGGCATTTGAACAGGGGAGGGAACATGGACAAAGGCAAGGAAGTGTGTCTCTCATTGGTTCTTTGGGGAAGGAGGAGACCAGGGTTTCTGACATACAGGACGTACAGGAGGTATAAGGGGCAAGAGAAGAGACTGAGAAAGACAACGTGCATCAAATTGTGCAAGATCTTTCTTTTTGGTCTATGGGGATGATATTAGTTTGTTTTTTTAACTGTACAGCAGTAGTTTTAAAGTCAAGCTCCATTTAAGAATTCCCTGGGAAACTTTGGAGATATGCTAATGCCTTGGACCATTTACTCAGAATCTTTGGCAATGAATACCAGGCATAGTTTTGTTGTTTTTAAAAAAATGATCCCTCAGAGGTTTGCACATACAGTCAGTAATGAGAACGTGTACAGCAGAATGAATATGCAGACACATCAATATCTTTAGTCAAGATTCTTTCCTTGAGCAATAGGCCCATACGCAGCTGTCTCTTGCACGCATCTTCTTGCACACACCCTCCTGGACATTGCACAGGTGCCCACCTCGCATTTACACCACATCATCATTTCTCCAAATGTCCCTAACCTATGCTTTGTATAATATTCTTTATTTCAGAGAATGCCATCAAAATGCATCCAGTCCAGAAAACTCTCAGTTGTTCTCAAATCCTTCCCACCACAATTACCAAATTCTCTTTCTCCACCTCCTAACTATTCATCCAGACGGCCTAACGTGTCCCCTGTCGTACTGTCACTGCCCTAGGCCAGGCCTCCATTTCCTTTCATCGGGATAGTAAATGGCAATTTGGCCCAATTCAGTTTTCAACATAATTGTCCCAGTGACATTTCTGAAATATAGATCCACAAGTCTTTCTAATATTTAATAGCCTTTGATATTTTTTCAATTTTTTTATAATACCTTAAAATATTTTAACATAAACTGAAGTGCCTGCAAGATAGTTTCACCTTCTGCTCTCTGCCTCTTCCCCTTTGGTGCCTTTGTCACTGGGGCACCCACACGTGCCCTTCCTCTTTTTCGGCCCTTACACCTGCTGCTCTCTACCTAGGCAACTCAGCTCATCTTTCACTTTTCCTTTAGGTATTCATGCTGACTCTCTGAGACCACAGAAGTCTGTCCTACCCTTACTTGTTAGACTGTATTTTAACTACATATTTAATTGAATATTTTACTCACAGTGCATACAGTTTTGTAATACAAGGAAAATGCCTGTTCATCATTTGAATTCCCAAAGTGTAATGCACATTTTGGCACAAAGCAGGTGTTGAGTAAGTATTTGTTGAGCTAATGAATAAATGTGCTAGTCTGCAGGGTGGTGGACGTGGGGGGGAAGCAACAGTATGATGCTGTATAATACTCAGGCCCTGTCCTGCTGACGCTTACAGTACAGCGTGGGAAGCAGTCAAGTAAATGGGAAACCACAAAGCAATGTGAACTGTTCTATTTTAGGTAAAAGCTCTGGGGTGCTGTGGAGTGCATAGAAATGGCATCTGATTGAGCCTCAACAAGTTTAGGGGAGATTAGGGAGGGAAGATTAAGGTGAGGATTTGATGTCTAAGCATATTTTTGAAAGAAGTAAGTGATGGGCTATGGAAAAAGGGAAGAGCAAAAAGCTTGGGGCACAAAGTCCAGGAAGAAAGCAGAAGTGAGCACACGGTGGAGGAACCCCGAGTACTAAAGCCTGGCTGGGATTTGGAGGGCAGAGTGGGGGGAGAGCAAGCCGGGCAACCAGATGAAGAAATGGACATGCATTGGGAACTTGATCACGGGGACCATTCAAGGCCAGTAAACATTGCAAGCCAGGTCTACATAATCCGACTTGATTTTTAGAGTGATTATTCATGATCATTGACTGCATCCTGGAGACTATTTGAAAAGAGCACGAGATGATCGTTGAGGAAATCTGAGTAGTTCAGGAGAAAGGTGCTGTCAGTGGACATGCACAGATGAGAAGTAACAAAGAGATATAAATGAGGGTGCCCTGATGGAATTCAATGATTGATAAGAAGAAAGGGGTGAGAGAGGGAGGGATAAGAGAATGAAACCTTAGTTTCTGAGGTGGGCAACGAAATGGAGGGTGGTGCCATTCTCGGAGACGGTAGCGGCTGGCACGGATCAGATTGCCTGTGGGGAGAAGACAAGTTCAACATCCGGCCATTTGCAGGCAGCTCCGTTGGTTTGCCCATGGAATATTGTTAAAGGTTGAATTATGTCCCCTACAAAAGATTTGTTGAAGGGCTAACCCCAGTACCTGAGAGTGTGACCTTATTTGAAAATAGGGTCACGGCAGATGTAATTACTGTTAAGCTGAAGTCATATTAGAGTGGGCCTCTAATCCAATGTGATTCTTGTCCTTATAAGAAAACTGCCAGGTAGCGACAGAGGATTAGAGCAATGCATCTACATCATTCCCTCTCCTCCAAACCACAAGGATTGCTGCAAATTACCAGAACCAGAGAGAAGCTGGGAAGGATTCTCCCTTAGTGTCTTGAGGGAGCATCCCCCTGCCAACATCTTGATTGCAGACTTCTAGCCTCCAAAATAGTGAGGCAATACATTTCTGTTGTTTTAAGCCACCATTTTTTAGTGCATTGTTAAGGAAACACTCAGAAACTAGATTTTATAATACAGATTTTAAAATAAAGCTACCTAATGTTTTTGAGCTTTTGCTATGTGCCAGTAACTTCTAAGTGATTTGAATCAGCCAGTGTAAGTCTCATAGCCTCATAGCCTATGATGTAGGTACCATTGTTATGAAAAAAGAGAGATCACATCAGGATGAGAAAAAGAAAGAAACCAAGGGAAAAGAAAAAGAGGGGAACTGGGCTGTTTTTGGTCTCCTGGAGACCTTTTGAGACACGTGAGCATTTCCCCAGGAGCTGTTTTGGAAGGAAAGAAATCAGCAGGTTTTCCACAATGTAAAACTCGAAACAGAGAAAGAAATAACACTGTTGCGAGCGATCCCTAAACCTACCAAATGTGTCATGTAGGCATGTTTGTGTGAGGCTCGCCTGCCGCCCCACCAGGCACTGATGACAGAGATGAACCTGGGAGGAAAAGAGAGCTCTCCTCTCCTGGCTGCCACCAAAGATGTATCTCAGGATGGAGCTTGTGGCCTATCTCTATGGTAAGAAATGCAAAGGGCAGCTGGTGTGTGCAGAAGAAATGAAAATGAGAATGTTTGATTCCTTCCACAAATTGTCAGCTTTATGAACATGTGGCTGATTTTCCTAAAGGATAATCAGGTCCAGACAGCAAGGACAGAACCTTTCCATGTCCTTCTTCACAGTGTTACCCAGGGCACACAGAACACCATAGATAGTCCCCGCTCCCCATGGGTGGCTGCCTGAGGACTTGATTTCCTTCCTGCCTAACTGGTAGGGAAACACATTTCCTTAGAAATAAATCCCTATCATAAATGTATCTACGAGTTGAGCCTGCAAAGTTATAAGGTGGATTTTCACTACGGCTCGTGGAATCAGTTTCAAAAGCTGAGGACACAGCGGAGGTGCTCTCAGCTGCCAAGAAGAATAAGTTTTAAGGGATAATTTATGTGACGCTGAGAGATGTGATAGAGTTGAGATGATGTAAATGAAGAGATTTTGGAAAGTATAAAGCACTATATAAATATGTTCCCAATTCAAGATGGTTAATAATCACTCAGCATACTGTCTGGGTGTTATTCAGCATACTGACTGGGAATTCAATTACTTTATAAGCCGTGTATTTCAGATTAAATATTATCCAAGATAGCACTTTAGAACTTGATTTCCAATCCATCAGGAGTCATCCTCTGGTTATTATTATTATTTTTATAAAACTGGCAGTGTATATTTGAATTTAGCTGAGGAGGATGTACATAGTGTTTCTTGCACCTTTTATCCAGAGACGTTGCAATGTTTTACATACAAACATTCATTTTGTTTGCAGATTTAAAAGCACAGAAAAGTTGAGGGAGCCACTTGAAATCACACAGCAAGGCAGCAGCAAGAGAGGATTAGGACATAGCATCCCTGACCCTCAATTATGTATTCAGATATCCTGAACATTTCCCCTTCTACTAGAATTTAAAAATATTATGCTTATGCCTAACAGATTTACCAAATAGGACCCATGCTATTATGCTTATTAATATATGGCTGGCAATAAAGATACTCAGAAGTTTGCATACTTTTAGTTATTAGAGTCCACTTAGCTCTGTAATACCAGATATTGGTGTACTCAAATTCTGGAAACACACATGTTTAAGTGTTATTCTGGATTTTGGCATGATTTTTAATGTCTCAATGCCCAGCTATTTCTTTGGAATATGTGTTCACAATCCTGAAGATGAATTTCTAGGTCACTGTGAACATGGAAAATAAGACAATTCTTGGAGCTGATGTCTGAGGATGGTGTCTTTAGGAAAATAGCACCATTAGCTCTCACTGCTAAAACATTATTGCTTGTGATGGACATGTTCTAGACAGAAGGACTTTGCGATCATATCAACAACACAGTCTAGAGCAAAGAATAACAGGAGCACTGATTTGTAACTGGCCAAGAGATTTTTCTTACTGTTTTTATTCATTTTTAATAGACAACTGGCGTATCCTTGTTATTGTGCATAGATAGGCTCAGTGGGTTGTCAATGATTGCTCTTCCTTCATAAATGAGTAAAAAAATTATAACTGTTCAAAATTACGTGGCCGTTTCTACTTTTATGTCATTATAGATTTAGAAATAAAATAACATAATAAATAAAATCGCAGCAAACAATAGACTGATGTCACTGACAGCTATTTGCCAGGAATGGGTTTGGAGTGAGGACATGTCTGGTAGAATGAGAGTGATACTCGATGGTTACTTTGAAATACTGAAAGAAGAGTTTTGGGGATAATTAGGTAAACACTACAAAAACAAAACAAAACAAAACAAAAAACTTTCTGGTTTCCAGAAACAATTATCTCTTTATGTTATAATAATTTGAAGCACCCTGCATTATATGTGTCACTGAGGAAAAGGAAATTATTTTAAGCTTTGTTTAAGTTTAAAATAACTTTAAACACACTACTGAAAGTGAACTGAAATAAAACAAATTGTATGTATATGTATACATTTATATACATACAATTTTTCTCTTGTATTTCATCGTTTCTGAAATTTTACCTTATAAATCATACTAAAGCACATATTTAAGTTGTGACTTGTTTGTAACTCTGGGAAGTCACAGCTTATATTGTTTTTTAAAATGGAATATTCTTTTTTTTTTCATGATTGTTTCACCTCAAGTAACTAATATGCCAAAAGTATAGATGCTCATCTTTCAACCCTAAACTACTATTGCCTCCAAAACATGCAGACATCTATGCCATGGATCAAAGATGGAAATGTTGGCATTGCCAGGAATTATTTCGAAGTATTTGAATCATCACAATTATATTTGTAAAGTGTTCATATTTCATTTAACATTTGTATCACAGTCAATCCTTTCTATAAAAGCATAAACAATATTGAAATCTGCTTTGGTAATATGTCCTGCTCAGAATCTGGGAAGCACAGATTTGACCACCAATGGCAAATTTGTAGGGTTAGCCTCGTGAGCCATTTCATATGCCTATTCATTTCCAATACAACAAATTCTTATGTGTCACACTTGATTTAGTGAATGATCCAAACAGGACTTTCCAGACACAACTGACATCAACATCATAATGTGAAATTCTTTCTGCTTCCCTGTTAACCCTGTGAAATGGAGGATCAGAATTTAGCTGGACATTATTCCTATGATGTGTAAGACTACAATCTAATTTGCTCTACACTGAGGCTTACCATGCAAAGTGTGTTTTTTAAAAAAAAAATCAGTTGATTTATTTATTAAGTTCACTTATCCAAAATAAAATTGCACAGTAAGGTAGAAAGAAAAAATACTCAAAAGAAGATTTGAAATATTAAACAACATACTTTTAAACACATTAAGTACAGTCCATGTTCCTCTAACTTAACAGTTCAAACATGTCCATGCGACTGTCTGTGCTTCATAGGGTGGGAAAGTGTATCATTGCTGAGGGCAGCTCCTGGATCAAGAACTGTCCAACAAACTAGTCAACTCCAAAATGAAAATAAAGTCAGTGAAGAGCAAAAACTAAGCAACTATTTGGGCAAGTGTTGAAAAATTTTTTGACTGAATTTTTCACATGGTTATAACAACAGGGTTCTTGATATGACCTCAGGGTCTGATTTTTCAAAATACTACTACTAAGCACCATGGTTCAGTAACAACCAGCATTTCAAAGGAGGTGCAAATCCTTGGTGACAAAGCAGGGTAGAGACAGTCTCAGGAAGCAGAGCTGTCTGCAGCAGTGCATTTCTACAGAGGTATAGGTGAGATGTAGCCATGTGGTTAATTGAGGCACTGCTCATTCTTGATGTGAGACCCTAAATGTTACCTGAGAAATTTTATCAAATGCTCCACCTTTAAAGGATTTTCTCCCATTCCAAGGAGACTTTTGAGAATAATATGTTATCTTCCTTTTAACAACAGCCTGGACAGGTTAAGGAAATACCTGTTCTTGTTTTTGTTAGCTTTTGCTTTGTAAAGCAAATTCCCACAGCAAAGGTATTATCTAGGTCACTCTGAACGTGTGTGTGTGTGTGTGTGTGTATGTGTGTGTGTGTGGTGCACCACATATATTTTTTAATTACTCTTTTCCTCAAGGTCTAACAAATCAGAAGATTCAATTATTTAATTATATGCTTTCCTATTTCTTAAATCTTACAAAACACCAGCACCTAGTTTGTCTTTGCAAACCTGAACTCTTTCATCTTAGCCCATTTATGAACATGTCCGTTTTGACTGGACCTGATGGAGAGGACCGTATTCACACAAAGAACCCATGTCTTAGGCTGGACCTGCTTTTTTTTACATGTTAGTAAATAGTAGGTGATAGGAAATGAAATCACGGTAGGGAAGTAGAAAGATGGAGTTCGGTTGGAAAGATGTTTGGTCCTGTTTATTTATTTTGGCCGTGTGGAAATAAAAAGGTGCCATGGACTCATTTAGAGCTCCTCAGCATTGTGGGCTGACTTACTGGAGGGTTTTCCTTGTTCTCACATTACACATGGTGTGTGCATGCACGTACGTACAGACACACACACACACACACACACACACACACACACACACACACACACACACACACTAGATGCTCAGTTACTATTTATATATTATCATCTGCCAGGGTCTTTGAAATTTCTGTTTTGCATTAAAGACAAAGAATTCCTTTCTCTGACTGCTCATTGAGGGTTTCCTGACACAGGAACATAATTAACTCTTTACTGGCCTAATTTCTGCATTTTAAAAAGTAGCCAGATATGACAAAAGTGGAGCTCTCAGACCACAGGGTGGCCATTAACTGCACTCTGTTACTGTATGTTCTCGATGCAGAACACAATTACTGTCAGTGAATTGCACTGGAAGCTCCTTCTTGTACGCAAACAGGAGTACTATTCATTAAAGAGCACTTTCAATATAATACAATCTATATTTTTTAATGAATATTTGAGAAAGAAAATACAATCTTGGGTTCAGAAACCTGCAATATGGTTATTATTCTTTTAATAACATAGACTTTCTCATGTACATACACTGACAGATGTAGAAGAAGGAAGCAGAAATGAGACGGCGAGCTTTAACGCAGAAGAAATGAAAAATCCGAGCCACAGTAAACTAAGTCAATGTTAAATAAGGATTTCCTGGAACCACCTACAGCACACAGAGCTTTCTATGGGTTTTATTGATGTCCCTGAGATAGTAGATTCTACTTAAATCTTTCAAGCCCAGTTAAATATGGGAACATGGGACACTTCAGAGACTGCAAAAAACCAAGGGTCCCATCTAAGATCATCCCTGGCTCCAAGAATCTGCCACTCCATAGCCAATGCTTCTTTTCCTTAATGTGTTTTTAATTTTAGTGGCTGTAATTTTCACATTTTCAGACTGTTGGTTCTGATAAAACACCTAGTTGCAGTTTCTAGGAAGTGATATCGGTCATGGTTAATTCACTAGAAAAATGTCTACAATTATTTCCCTCTAATGAACTTTAAATAGGACTCCGGACTGAGAAAACAAAGACAGAAACAAAAGTTGTGTGTACACAGCATATGTACACACCCGTTTGTAATAAAAAGGCACTAGTATATTTGTTAAATGCAAGCGCAGTTTGGTCCAGTAGTGCCCTCCCATAGGCCAGCTAACATTGCTGATTGCTTCAGACCAAAAGTACAGACTAGCCTGTTGATAAAAACTGAGAATGTTTCTTTGGCAAAATAAGTTCCAGCAGCAATCCTGCTATTCACATGAACCTTCCACTGAAACTCTTAAGCTGTGCTTTCAGAAAACAACTAAATTAAAATTTTTAAGGGGATAAAAAATAGGTGAAACTAACCTGCTAAACTATAAAAAGCTATCCAAGAAAGAAAATGCATTTTATTAAAGCAAAGGAAGATCACTAATTTAGAGTCTCCTAAAAAAAGCATCTCTTACATAAAGGCCTGAATTCACAGTGGGTTAAATGATGTACAAGCAAAATCCACTCCCCAACACCCTACAAAAGGTATTGAGTGCCAGTTATCAAGATTACTGTCAACATCCTGATGTTAATTTTTTTTATTAAGGTATCATTGATATACAATCTTACGAAGGTTTCACATGAACAACATTGTGGTTACAACATTCACCCATACTATCAAGTTCCCCCCACCCCACTCCATTGCAGTCACTGTCCATCAGTGTAGTAAGATGCTATAGAGTCACTACTTGTCTTCTCCGTGCTGTACTGCCTTCTCCGTGCCTGGTGTTAATTTTAAATCACATTTCAACTAACAAGATGTTGGCTCATGTTGAAGCGAATTCACTGAAAATGGACATATATTTTTGTTCTCCCTTGTATTTCCATTTGGTTACGTATGAAGACCCGATTGGATCATACAACTGATTGAATATTGAGAAGAGGGACATAGTAAAAACACCTTCCAATATTTCCTAAAGAAGGCTGTTTCTCCTCCTGTCTGTCATTGGCAAATGGAAAGCAAGAATTTAGAATTTCAGAGACAGCTCTTTGCTTGTGTGTGTCGGTCATGCATGGAGTGAAATGTTAACCTTTAAACAGTTTGGGAGTGGATGCAGCTAATAGGTAGGACAGATAGTTACAAAGTCCTGATTAACTACAGAGCGCACAGACATGTGGAAACTTGTCTGTGGCGAAAGGAAAGAGACCAGGTCCCAGGGAACAGAACAAGGAAATTCTGAACAGCAACATTGCCCTCTTTTGGCAAAACAGCGCACAATGTGTTTACCTCACTCGCAGGTGAAAGCATTTCTTCAGGACACAGAAAATTTTCACATCAAGAAAAACGACACAAACGAAAACAAAACCAAACACAGAGCGGGGAAGAATTCACCTTTATGCCCATAAACTAGACCCAATTCGAGTACAGAGTAAAGAAGCTTAAGTGAAAGGCTAACAAAGAAGCTTTTAGACTAGTCTTTCCGTTGTCCAGTCCCAGTGACAAGCAGTTCCCTTAACCTTTGTATTTATCCCCGACAGCTTCAAGCCGTCTGCAATGTAATGAGAATCGTGTAGGACTCAGAACGGGAACAAATAACAACAGGAGCTCCCTCTCTTAGGGCTCCCGGTGCCGAAACGCAGGAATCCGCAGGCTGACCGAAGTCCCCGAATAGAGAGCTGTATCCGGCAGAAAACACATGGAGCAGCCTGTGCTTTGCGGTTCTAATGAAGCCTGTGATGAGTTAAGACAGTGAGGAAGTGGGCCTGGTTATGTCAAAAAAGGAAAACTGTCAGGAGAAGACACAACGTTAAACTAATTAGTTTTATTCATGCCGTCGTTGCCAGCACCACTCTCTAAATAATAATAATTTCAAGCTTGGTCCTCCATCTCCGATCTGCTCTCTGCTTTTCAGGTTAGAGTCCCTCACTGGCTGTATCCTTGCTGCGGAATTTTTCAAAAGGGGTATCTCTGGGATTAGGAATATCTGGTACAAATGCAGGTGTACCGAACCAGTTTGGAAATTTATTTATTATGTATTTTCTCTCCCTGACTATGAAATTGATCACCATCCCTGCGCATCCTAAATAGATCACCTTGGCTAGCTCACAGGCTAAATCTATTTGAAGAAAGTTGCCTGTTTTGTGAATACTTACAGTTCTCTAATGGACTAGCAGGCTCCTCATACTTCTTTGAACAGTTTGAAATAAAATCCCCTTCATGAAAGGAAGGTGAGCATCATGTTCTATTTATTTTTTATTCATTTAACTAATTCTCACTAACTAAAATGCCAATAAGGAGCAATGAGTTTCTGCAGGAGAAAATCTAACTGTAAAATACGTAATTACCTTCCTGAAGTAGGAGAAGTAGCTCACATCTGTATTTGTAAACTGATTTTTCTTCTTCTTTTCACTCTTGTGAGCTGGAATACTGGGATCATTCTGTGTATTCTATCTTTATTGTCAAAGAAAAGTTGCAGGGGAATTAGAGTTTAATGTTTATTATATCACATTTTCCTCATAAGACTCATTTGCAGAAAATGCTTGATTGACTTACTCAACATTGTTGTACATAAAAATTTGGAGATACTATTTTAAGCTCTTTTGCAATCAGTCTGGAAAGGCCAGTTAATTCTGTTAGTGTGAAAAGTTTACAAATGGCTTTCATTTAAATCATCTTATTTTACCCTTACAAAAACCCAGTGAGGTAAGTAAGGACCTATTATTACCTTCACTTGGCAGGTGATGGAGGAGATCAGATTCATGTGGCTGCCGAAGAGAACCCAGAGTTCTAATTCTTACTTTTTGTGCTCTTTTTACTTTTCCTCATTTGTGAGACCAGTATGATTTAATTTCTCTACCTGCCTTAAGGGCAAAGGTAGTCGTGAGACATCTAAAGACCCCCAATAGCATGGAGAGCTTGAAACTCTATAGAAAAACACTTTAAAAATGAAATGGAACTTGGGCCTTCCCATTCACTCATATGAAGACGATTACAACTGCACCATTATCTACATGGAAGCACATTTTCTTAGGAACCCCACTCCATGAGGCAAAAGCAAAGTTTTTACTTCATCAACTCCTTCTACAGCATCAGTACACTTCAAAGTGACAAATAAAGTACCCATTAAGGGTCTCCTTGTTTCACAATCAAACTGACATTTATGTCTCCCATGTCCAGTGACACCTCACCACATTGTATCTCTCAGCCTCTGCAAAATTCATACCTGAAGCAAAGGAAACTAATCTTCCAGTGGCATTATTTGAGGGGCACGTAGGTGGCGAATGCAATTGTGTAGGTCTGCCACCAGCCACAAACAGCACGACTAGGTAAGCCTGGCTAGACAGCATTGTTCTGTTAGACCATATTTTCACTGAATTCCCCTGTGAACCTAAGGAATTTGCTTACTATTACCTGTAGAAGAATATGTTCTTGTGCAAATTTCTCCTGGCCAAAATATGCAAGTCCTTCCTATGGTAAGAAAGAGCCAGTTCCCTACAGTCACCCATGCCTTTCTGCATGAATGTGTTCATTGACCTTTGAGGACAGCAACATAATTTTATGTGTGTACAGGGTGGGGAGGAGGATGTCATTTCTTCCAGGATAAAACAAGAAAAAAAAAATCAGCAAGGTTGCTGCTTTTTACATATGGAAAGAGAAAGAAACAAAATTTTCCTGTCTCTGTGAGTGCTGACAGAGACTCACACTATAGATTTAGAGTAACTTGTGTGACCATTTCATTTCCACATAGGAAATATAATTCAAGCAAGATTCAAGTGACATTTTCAAACATGATGCTCAAGTATAAATAATAACGGTTCTCAGCTTTTTTTTTTTTTCCTGGATCAAAATAAATCCAAAATGATTTGAACAGGAATTGCTAGTGTAATGTAATCAGCTGGTCCAATAGGAGTGCTTATACTAGTATCAAAAATCTGAAAAAATGTATTTTTTACCATTAAAGAAATGCTTTTGTATATATGGATAACTGGCTGGGAAAACAAGATATCATTAATGGTTACTGTCATCACAGGTTTCTTTCAAGACATCTTTTTTTTTAAAGACACAATGTCTTATTAATATTCTGTAAAAAATTTTTTTAGTTAAGGACTGCTTTCATTTCCTCATTTTGAAATGCTTTTAGGTATTTCATAAATAGCTAAATGTTTTATATATATATATTTTTTGTTACAGTCCTTTAAGTTGGGTGTTTTCACATTCTCCATCGGGCTTCTCACTATTTTTATTAGTATTAATTTGGTCTACCGGTTTAAGTGACCAGTGCCAGGTGAAGGGAAATAAATGCACTTCCAAAAGTGAGCAGATACTCTGCAAAATTATTTAGGCTGGAGAATAACTTGATATATTTACATGCAGAGCTGCACACTTTCTGATGCTTAATGGAATGGGGCTTCAGTGGTTTTTGATCAATGTATATAGGCAGTCTCCTCATACAGTATGGGGTATATTCTGAAAGTTCACTTGTAAGTCACTTAAATGGAACTCAGAATGCATTTTTTTTACAGCAACAGTATCATAACGGTGATTAGGAGCTCAAGACAGCCTCTCCCTACCCCACGACACACAATGGTGTCGAAGCATTGTTTGACATTTTCAGAGAAAAACCTATAAAATTGTGGGTGTTTTCATACTCGTAATCAAACAGCACAGGAGGATAGCAAAATTGAAAAGGACTGTTTTGGAAATGCTGGTGCTTGAAGAAAGCAAATTTAATTAGAGGAGGATGAGGATGTAGGTGGAGACCATTGTAGAAATTCTGGAGGGGCTTCCTGGGTTCACTCAAGGACTCACGCATGCCTGGTGCTGGCTTGTGATTGTGTCTGATTTCACTTCACAGTTGGAGACTCTCCTTCGCTCTTTAGTACAGGTGTATCATGAATGCTTGTGGGCCATGACTGGGGCCATTTCACTCCATATTCATGAATGGAAGGAATTGCTGAGGGCAAAAGACTGTTCTGAAGTAACTGGACAGGAGACAGAAGCGGGAGGAAAGCGTGTTGTTTGGGAGGCAAAAGCGATATCAACGGCGATGACCACAATCAGCACCGAAGGTTTCCTGAGGGGCAATGAGTGTGTTATAAATGGTTGCTGAGAGGGAGAGATGAGCAAGCCACATGTCCAGGCCCCTGAAAGGGAGAGGTGTGCAGTTCAGACACCTTCTCTCCCTGGACTGTGGATTTTCCCTATAAAAAGCTAGGGAACAGGAAAGGGAGAGGGAAGGTAGCTGGGTGTGTATCGTCCAAGTGATTCTTTCTTTGTTGTCCACGTACAACTTTGGAAATGTCTACTTTTTTTTTTCAGGGAGTTACAATGAATGGAATGAGCTCCTCATGTTTGTTATGCTGTGTTTTAAAAATTTGTCAGCTTAGTTACATATGTATGTATGAAACTGAGCTCACAAATTATCTGAAAATGCGTATATGTATATGTATAGCTATTTACTCTGCTGTCACTCTCTTCTGAGCTCACAATTGAACTGAAGAGAAACACATTAAATGTAACTGGATTAAGTAAGAAACTTGTATTTTTCCCATCGAACTACTCTGCAAATAAAGAATGATACCCCATGAGTTGTCAAAAAGGGCTTCAGTTGCACATTCTTTCAAAATTT
Organism: Manis pentadactyla; assembly: GCF_030020395.1. Classification (NCBI taxonomy): domain Eukaryota; kingdom Metazoa; phylum Chordata; class Mammalia; order Pholidota; family Manidae; genus Manis; species Manis pentadactyla. The sequence goes on along the minus strand of NC_080026.1, from coordinate 15,481,067 downwards.
ACTTCTCATAAATTAAAAAAAAAAACATTCTGAAATGTTGAAAGCCAAATTACTTCATAAGCAGTCTGTAAGGAGTGTGCGTGTGTGTGTGTGTGTGTGTGTGTGTAAAAACAAAAAACAAACCTGATCCTTGGAATAATATATACATTTAAACAGAATCCTTAACTGTAGATATACAAAAAGAATAATTGCATTTTATTCAATTTCACTCATTGATCACTTTTGAAATAATTCCTTCTTTTTAATAATAAAGTGTTTATTTAAAAGTAAATTAGGTAAAGGGATTAAAGGAACATAACCAATTAGGAAAGAGCATGGGGAAAAACGGTTGGAATAATCTCAAGTTTAACAGTAACTGTATGAAGTTAAATGCACAGAATATTAATTTCCCTTGAATGGTTGTGTGATTCATTCTATAGAATTCTTTTTAATTGAAGAATTGTTGACATGCAATATTATATTAACTTCAGGTATACGACATAACGATTCAACAATTATATGCATTACAAAATGCTCACCATGATAAGTGTACTTGTCATTTGTCACCATACAAAGTTATTACAAGATTAACTATATTCCCTATATTTACTTTTCATCCCAATGACTTATTTATTTTATAATAGGAAGTTTGTAATTCTTTATTCCCTTCCTCTATTTCTTCTAGCCTTCCACTTCCTTCTCCTATGTCAACCACAAGTTTATTCTATTTATGAGTCTATTCCTATTTTGTTTTTCTATTCATTTGTTTTGTTTTTGATTCCACGTGGAAGTGAATGCATATGGCATTTGTCTTTCTCTGTCTGGTTTATTTTATTTAGCACAATACCCTCTAGGACCATCCATGTTGTCACAAATGGTGAGATTTCATTCTGTTCTATGGCTAAGGATATTTTATTGTATGTTTATATATATATATGTATATACATCACATCTTCCTTATCCATTCTTCTATCAATGGACACTGAGGTTGCTTCCATATGTTGGCTGTTGTAAATCATGCTGCAATAAACATAGGGGTGTATAAATCTTAAGAAGACATACAGATGGCCAACAGACACATGGAAAGATGCTCAACATCACTAATCATCAGGGAAATGCAGTGAGATATCATCTTATACTGATTAGAATGGCTGTTATCAAAAATATAAGAAATAACAAGGGTTGGAGAGGGTGTGGAGAACAGGGAACCCTCATGCACTGTTGGTGGAAATGTAAAATCATGCAGCCATTATGGAAAAACAGTATGGAGGTTTCTTAAACCATTAAAAGTAAAAATACCATATGACCCAGTAATTCCATTTCTGGATATTTACCTGAAGAAAATATGTTTTTGCAAAAAAAAATAGTTTTGATGGCACACTATATAAAATGTATTATGAACAACTCTTCCCAAGAACCCTGTGAAATGGGTTTTATATAATCCCATGGGTCAGATAAGAGAACTGAGACACAGAGATTTATATAACTTGTCCAAGAGTTTTACTTTTGGTACCTGGTGGAGGGCTTTAAACACAAGTCTTCTTATTGAAAATCCGCTGCTCCTTACAATTATGTTAAATGCACTTGAAAACAGACTCCAATATAAAGAATAGCTAGCATGGGAAAAAAAGACAAATTTTCTTCCTTAATCTAGGTATAATTAATTTGTTTTATCACTACCTATTTTAATAGTGAGCTCTGTGACATAAAAGCAAACCATGCCTTTCCCCATGGTCTGATAGATCACTTTGCTCTTTTTGTGATAAAACATCTTCTAGCTGACTCAGAATGTCTGTCCCTCTGGACAGGAGGACAACAGGGAGCTCAGGTAGATTTTTATATAATCATTACCACATTGAAAAAACATCAAATAATTCTGTATGGCCAGTTGTAACTTTCCACAGATAAAAGACTATATTTTGTTAGATTAGAGATAGTGTTGATCCATGGAGTTACATATTATTAAATAGTCTTCCAAGGTTGTTTTTAAAGTTTGTTTTTTTTTCATTATTAGCTTTAAGTCATATTAATAAACTTCCAGTTTACAATGACCTGCTAGACTTACATGTTTCCTCCAGTCTTTCCCAGAACTCTCCTCCGATCTGAGTATGCATAGAAATACAAAAAGAAATAATCTCTTAGTGGAGAAGATATTTTAAGGCATGAGTCAGAAATAAACAAGAGATTTCAGCAAATTTCTGAAAGACAGAAAGCAGATAAACACAGGTGCAGGGACGAAACGGGAGAGCTGAAGTTTAGAAGGTGTGCAGAACTACAGGGGAGTTTGAAACCAGTTTTCTCTCAAAGGAATTACTGGGAAAACCTGGGCCCAGAGTTAGCACCTAATGGAGAAGACTGACCAGATATTTAGCAAGGGAAACAGGAATAAATCAAAAAGCCTTTAAGAAGGCCAAATGCACCTATGGCTCTATAGGTAGCCAACATTTACTTCCAGGTAAAAAACAGATAGGTCTCCTCTAAAGACAGGACCTTTCAAATGTCTGTTGGAAACTAAATCTTTGTGGCACTAAAGTTCTCATTCCTGAACTGATGAGATTTGAGAAAGAATCGGTTCCCTACCTGAGATAAGCCCCTTCTGCCCGACTCCACACAGAGCTCCCAAATTCTCACTCAGAGGTGAGACTTACAGAAAAACATTCCTATAGACCTTATGACACAGGTCACCAATGCTAGTTATCAATTTCTTCGAGAAAATATGGTGTTTATGAAACACATACAAAACCGAAGACATACAAAAAAATAGATAATTAGAGAGTAAGAACAAGGATGTATTGAGTAGCAATTATTTGAAAACGGAAATAGTTGAAGATAAACTCAAAGATATTCCCAAACAGTTCCAGCTCAAGATGGCAATGTAGGAAGGTTCTGAACTCACCTCCTTCCATGGACACACCAAATCTATAAATATATATGGAACAATTTCTTCTGAAAAATATCCCTAAAAATTGGTAAAGTGATTACTTCACATTAGGCAAAAGAGAAGGAAACCACATCAAAACCAGTAAGAAAGGTTGAGACACAATCTTACCATAAAGCTTGCCCCATAATCAAGAGGGAACTCAAAACTTGGAGCTTTTCCCTAAGGAGCAAATTATTTGTACCCCACTATTAAGACCACCTAAGAATTGATCCCCCAAAACTTCTGGCTTTGAAGAACATAGGGGCTCAAATACCCATGGGGTTGTGTTGAGAAAAAGACTAGCTCTTAAAGGTCCCATGTGCAGACTTACCTACCCCAGGGCCCAATTCAGAGTAGCCCTTTGAAAAGCACCTGGACTTTATGTGAAAGAGACTCATTTCCTAATTTTAAAACACTGGTTTGAGGGGCAGGGGTAAGTTGGGATACTGTACAAGGTTGGAGTTGAGTGGGCACCATCCTCCTGCTGCCCCCTGCCTTGCTAATGATGGCAGGCACCATTTTTTCTTTTCCTTTCCTCTGAAAAATTTTTATTCCTTTATCTTTCTCTTTCTTCTTCCCTCCTTCCTTCCTTTTTCCCTCCCTCCCTTTCTCCCTCTCTTCTTTCCTTCCTGTCTTTCTTTCTTCCCTTCCCTTCCATTTCCCTTACTTATTTTTCTTTTTCTTTTTCTGATGGGTGCCATTTATGCCGTCCTTCTCTTCCTTGCTTCAGCCAGTAGGTATCATCTGCATGTTCTTCTCTGTTACTCTCCAGGTCACCATTATCTCCAAAAGCAGAGCTTCTGTACATGTCTGTTGCCCTGTTTTATTTCCATCTGATAACCCTGTTTTGCAGCTGCCATCCAGGAGACACCCCTTAACCTCCTGCCTCTGGAAGCCTGGGGGCTTGCATTCATGGGTCCCATGGGATTGTAACCATGGGAGAGACGGTTCTTGACAGGATACCACCCCCAGGACACTATACAGATAGCAGATTGAAACATCCCCCTACTCACTGTGAAAGAGGCCTACTTGCTAATCCAGGAGTTTAGGCTTTAGGGGCAGGCTTTAGGTTTGGCACACACCTGGAAGTACTCTCAGGAACTGGAGGCTGGTGGGTGTAATCTTTGCACTCTCCCTCTGTACCACTGAAGCGCACAGGTATCTCCCAGAAAGAAGCCTGTACACTTGTCTAGAACTCCAGTTTCTGTGACTGCCACCCAGGAGGAATTTCAAGATCACCTGACTCTGAGGGGTCAGTGGGGCAAATGTTTGCAGTGCAAAAGGACTTAATATATTTGCATTCTTTAAAAGCTGTTGCCTGAGGGCCTCACTTCCAATCAGTCTGAATTTATCCAGAAAAATGCTGATACCCTTCCCTTTGGGGTATTGACCAGTCTTGACAAACCCTTAACTACTAAGAGCTATTAAAAGTAAAATAGGCTGCTTGCACAACCACAAAAGTTTGAGAGACAACTGAAAGCTAGGGAAGGTTGAATGATAAAGTCCATCTTCTATGTAAGGTCAACCCTTCAAGACTGCGAGAGATGGCTCTTTCATCTAGTGTATAGAAAACAACACAGAGAATAAAGCAAAAGGAAGAAACAGAGGAATGTGTCCCAAATGAAAGAAAAAGAAAACTGCAGAAAAGGGCCATAATAAAACAGACATAAGGAATTAACTTGATAAAGCATTCGCTATAATTGTCATAAAGATGCTCACTGGACTCAGATGAATGGATGAATACAGTGAGCACTGCAACAGATATAAAATATAAGAGAGTTCCAAACAGAAGTCATAGAACTGAAGTTCTAATACAATAACCGAACTGAAAAATACGCTAGAGGGGTTCAATAGCAGACAAAATCAAGCAGAAGAAATGTCAGTGAACTCAAAGACAGGGTAAATGAACACACTCATTCAGAACAACAAAAATTAAAAAAAAAGGAAGATCAGGGATTTACAGGACAACATCAAGCATATTAACACTTGTATTATAGGAGTCTCAGAAAGAGAAGAGAGATAGAAAGGAGTAGAAAACTTATTTGAAGAAATAAGTCCAAAGATATCCCTAGCGTGGGGAAATAAACATATTCAGAAAGTAACACATATTCAGCTAAGATGAATCCGAAGAGACCTATAGTAAGACACATTATAATTAAAATGTTAAAAGTTAAAACAAGGACAGAATCTTAAAGGCAGCAAGAGAAAAACAATTTCTTATATACCAGATAACCCCCATGGGACTACTAGAAGATTTTTCATCAGGAACTTTGCAGGCCAGATGGAAATGGCAACATATATTCAAAGTTCTGAAAGAAAAAGAAACTTCCAACCAGGAATAGTCTACCTTGAAAAGTTATTCAGAATTGAAGGAGATATAAAGAGTTTTCCAAACAATAGAAAGCCAAAAGAATCCATTGCTAAACTGGCTTTACAAGAAATGTTAAAGGGACTTCTTGAAAAGAAAAGTTACTAATTAGTAACAAGAAAATATATGAAAGTATACACCTCATTGGTAAAAGTTGATCTATACTAAAGGTAGTGGATTAATCACCTAAAAAGCTAGAATGAAGGTTAAAAGACAAAAGTAGTAAAAATAACTGTAACTACAATAATTAATTAAGGAGTAAACAAGATAAAAACATGCAAAGTGTGATATAAAAAAACAAAACATGGGATAAGGGAGACTAAAAACATAGGGCTTTAAAATGCATTCAAACTTAAGTTGTTATCAACTTAAAATAGACTGTTGTAAATTGTTGTATGTAAGTCCTTATTGAAGCCACTAAGCAAAAAACCTACAGTAGATACACAAAATATAATGAGAATGAAATGTCAATATAATACTAAAAAGAGTCATCAAACCAAAAAGGAAGAGAGCAAGACAAGAGGAAAAGGAACCGAGGAACTACAAAACAGCCAGAAAACAATAAACAAAATGTCAGTAAATACATACTTACCTGTAATCACTTTAAATGTAAATGGATTAAATTCTCCAGCCAAAGACAAAGAGAGACTGAATGGATTAAAAAAAAAAAAAAGATCCATCTGTGGGCTGCTTGCAAGAGCTCACATCAGCTATAAGGGTGCACATACACTGGAAGTGAAGGGAGATAAAAAGATATCCCATGCAAATGGAAAAGAGGAAACAGAAAATCTAAAGTAGCTATGCTTACACGAGAGAAAATAGACTTCAAAACAGATTGTCATAAGAGACAAAGTAGGGCATTGCATAAGGATAAATGGGTCAATACAAAAAGAGGATATAACATTTGTAAATATTTATGCACTTGATATAGGAGCATCTATACATATAAAGCAAATGGCTAGGAAGAAATCCTGAAGATAATATGGTGATTCTTTTCAAGAACTGGAAAAATATAATGTTCACAAGTCTTGAGCAAGATGGATTTAAATATTTATCTAGATATATTGTGATAAAACTGTAGAACATCTGTTATAAAATGAAAATCTTATAATCTACCAGAAAGGTGACAAATTACCTACAAAAAAAAATAAAAATAGCCTTCTTACAAGCAAAAATGGTTGACAGAAGACAAAGGAATATTATCTTCAAAATGCTGTTACTCCTAGAAATCAATAGCAATTATTTCTAGAAATCATTATAAGACTGGGGACAAAATAAATGAATTTTCAGATATATCAGAACTAATCACTGATACACCCTCCTAGACAGAATCACTGTGGGCTGTGCTTCACAAGAAGAATATAGAATTAAGAGGTAAACAAGATAAAAATGGTCTACAAAAAAAAAAAAGGTCACTATAGAAAGTGGAAAATTTTATCAATAGCCTTAATTATACAATATTTTTAAGAATTATATTCTTAAAAATGAGCTACAATGAAAATTTAAGAATATAATAGGGAGGAAATGGGTGAGAGTTCAAATAAGCTTTTTGTTATTTGAGAAAAAAAGGAAATAATGAATATCTTGGAATTTTTCATAAAAATACACAGGTATTTCTGAAAATGTATGGAAGAAAAATGCAGGTTGAAACATTTTGGTCAAACTTACACACTCAACTAATGTAAGATTCAAACAAAATTTAAGTCCCACCTATTGAGAAAGAGAGAAAGGAAAGAGTTAGTGTGGGTGAATAAAACTGAAAATCCAAATAGATAATGGATCCATTGAGTTCAAATAGGTGCCTTTACAGACTGTAAGATGGCAGTTTGGAAGGGGTGGGGTGGGAGGATTTTTTTTTGTATAAACTCTTCCTTACTATTTTATTTTTTAATTATTTTGATACAGATACGAAGAAGAATCCAAGTTAAAGAGCTTGTGAGAGTGATGCATTTACTAAAATCCAGCAATACTGAGCTGTCATTGAGTCAAAGGCATTGGTTTATTATAGAACTGTTCTGTGATATGGGACAGCTCTTTCTTTTTTGGATGTAGTTTGATATTATAAGCTATAGAAATGTTTCTATTTAGTTTAGAACTCCCTTTACTGAAAACAGCTGAATTTTTCTACAACTCAATGTGATTAAAATAACCCTTTTAGTATAAGTCTTCCTACTAAAATTAACAGAAGGAAAAGAAGAACAAAATGCAAACAGCTAGGTTTAGAACTACGTAAGTGCTTGAAGCGGCTGATGTTCTCTAACTGGGTTTTCAGATAAAGAACCCTGAACTTCAAAGATTTAATTCCACCAAACTACAAAGAAAATTCTTTAGAATGATAAGAATAATTTTTCCTAAATTTAGATTCTCTTTTGGGATAAGTCATAGAAGCTACTTGAACATCTCTGTGTTCCTTCAGAGATACTTTTTAAAAGCTATTTTATATATTTAGTTAATTTTTTCTCATGTTTATTTTTTTAAGTGCTAAAGTAATGTTTTTAAAGAATTAGACACTGCAGTAAATTAAAAGGAAGGGCAAAGATTAGCCATAGTCCCATCATACAATTTCAATTTCTGTTTTATTGTTGTGTGTATAATCTTCTTTTCTTCTTTTTTCATTGCAATGGACGATATTTTGATTTTTAAATTTCTTCTCACATAATTGCAAGCTGCATATAAATGTCTCCTCTTTTACATTAAACATTTCGATAAGTCATTCTTCTTTACGTTTCTTGGAGAAACACACACTTTATTTCCTAATGTACAACTATTGCATTTATTTATTCAATGACTATTTCCTGACCTAGACCAGGCAGTGATTGTTCTAGAAGTTAGAGAAAGAGAAAAAAAATTTATCTTCCCTCATGGAGCTTACACTCTAATGGGAAGAAACTCTCTTCAGAGATAATAAATAGTAATTCATATACTACATTAGAAAGTGGTATGTACTACTGAAGAAGTATATGAATGAGGGAGATGAGGAGGAACCTGGGGCAAGATTCCAATATAGGTAGAGAAGGAAGGCCTCCCTGAGAGATGACACTTCAGCAAAGATTTGAAATTGGCAAGAGAGTGATAATCCACATTGATATGTGAGGGAAGAACTCTCCAGACAGAATGAACAGTCATGCAAAGGCTTTGAAGAGGAGCATGTCCAGCACGTGCGAGGAAGAACAGAGAGGCTGGAAAAGGGTGATCATGCTACAGAATCGTATAGCTTAATGGGGTAACTGGGGGTAGGGGTCAATTACGGCTCAAAACACTAAGCTCTTTTACTCATTTAAAGAGACATGAAGGAAAAAAAGAGAAATGGGAGGCTGAATTTACAGAAATTGGTTTCGGAGGAAATTGGAGGAAAACATTTAATATTTAAAAACAAAACCGGGGAAAATAAAATACGCTGTGTTGTAAAGAGGAAACTTTCAGGTCATTTCAGGAAGGATGGAGTGACCTTTCAATCTCTTACTTCTAAAATTGGACTCTCTACAGTAACATTCTATTCAAAAATGTTTTTGGAGAAAAAATGTAATATGCTGGGTTTGGACTCTCTACAGTAACATTCTATTCAAAAATGTTTTTGGAGAAAAAATGTAATATGCTGGGTTTGTCACTGAGTCATGACTCAACAGATATTTAATCTGCCCTTGATTTAATCTTGAGATACTTGGTGCCAGAACATTCTGACTATGATCTCTGCTATGGAACTGTCCGTTCGGGTTGTCTTTTCATTTAAAATTAATTGAAAAAGTATCCTTTTGCTGCTGTTTTCAATCACCTGAAATGCAGAAATGCATTGTTGAGTAGCCTTCTAAGTGTTCTTGGAGTTCTCCAATCTTCCTGTGTATTATTGACAGGTAAATAGAGGAGTAAGATCAACTGGGTTTTGGCTTTATCATTAGACTGGGAGTCACACACGTTATAATTTGCTATGCTTTTTATTGCATTAGTGATATTTGGGATAAACAAAAATATACATACATAATCTACTTAAATATATTGAGAATGGCAAAAAGGATACTCATAATCCATTCTGTCATTTACAATTGATAGGACATTCACTTATATTATTTGTTGAGTACTTACACTGTGTCTGGAGCTGTTTTGGGCACTGCAGACACCAAAACTAACAACAATATGGCTCCTGTCTTCCTAAACTTTACATTAGCAAATCATGCAGTGCAAAAAACTGTTATGATGGTAGAAATAAAAGACACTATAGGAGCTATAGAGAGCGTATCTCTTCCAGTTTCAGATGCACAGTGTTACTTAGGGCATGTTTCAAATGCTTAAAGCACATGTGCATGCACACAAAAACACAAGCTTGCCATTTTCCATTGTAAACACTTAATATGGCATGCCTATAGGGCTATTTTTCCTAGTAAGCAGATCTTTTGTAAATAAGGGACAGAGCAGGTCTTTTTCTAAAGAGATAATCAGGGGATGTCCTTGATAAAATAAAATGAACAGGTTATTTATCATTTCCACAGATTTTTCCACTTTCGGATGACTTATTCCTTCTTCTCATTAGAAACTCCCTACTTGTGATAGAGTTCTAACCTGGGATGTAATTGCAGCAGCTACGACCAGATTTCCAGCTATCTGAAGTCAAGCAAATAGTTGACTTCACCATCTTGGTTACTACCAATTGGTGCATTAATCATATTACATGTAGATGCCAGGTAAAAGCAAGAGCCGTTTTTGAATAGAAGTTTTAAAATAGTGCAGAAAAGATAAAATTGACTGCCTCAGATAAACAGATTGGACAAGCTGGGATTCGGATCATCAATACCAGCAGCAGAGGACAAACTTCCCATTTCCCTTTCCTTGGATGTACTTTAGAAATTAGATGTCAATCCAACTGTACTGTCCAATGGTGATGGAAGAAAAAGCATTTGAGGTGCTTTCTACTTGTCTACCTAGCCTACACCTACAACTTTATGTTTTCCTAACATATAGTGTTGTTTTAACAAACACTTTTTCTCCCACGAAAAATCGTCAACTTTCCTTTGTGTTTTGTCGTCAAGTAGCTGGAATTTTGTTTCAGCAAATTCATGAAGTAGAAACATTAACTCCCATCCTTGGAGGAGAGAGAATGAGTCAAATACCAAGATACCTAGCAAAACCCTTGCCATGCTGTCAGGAGTTTGAACAGGGTCACACTTTTGAACTGAAATCCCTCTATGTACTACATATAAATGGAAGAAGTATGAGAAAGCTTCCTAGAGGAAGTGCTATCTAAGCGGATCCCTGAAGGACAGGAGTGATAGAAGTGAATTTCAGGCAGAGTACAGCCTGTCACCTGGAAGCTAGAGAGAACACAAAACCCATAAGGAGTTCACGTTCAGCATGAGCTGAGTGGAGAATGTGAGAGCACAATATAGAGCCATGCACTGACAAGGCCTGCATGATCATTTGTAGAATTAAGGGCTATTAACTGTGTAAATTTGCACTGGAGAGTTGCAACCCATCTGAATTGTGATTATGGAAAATTTGTGATTTTCAAGAGAATTGGCAGAACTCATTATATACATTTTCTTAGATAAAAGAATGAGATCCAAGTTCCAATTCTGGGACAAAATTTCAAGTCCTAGGATCTTTCCTATCACAGGATATTATTATAAATAAAGGGATAAATCTGACTATATAATCCTCCAAATACATATTGAAGACATTTTATGTGTTGATCTATATATCAAAATGTTAACTATATATGAGGTAAGAAAGCAGAGACATATTATATAAAATAAGTTCTTAACCTCCTGGTAAACAAAATCTATTTCTAATATATGTTTTTTTAATATTTATATGACATATTCTTCTCCATTTTATTTTTCTCATATGTTACATTTCCTGGAACCATATTAATTTAGCCTTCATCTCTTTGAATTCACATACTAGGTCACCTCAAACTGATCCGTTATTACAGAGAATATCATCTTAACATTTTCAGTGGAATGAACATTCCAGAGAGTTGGTGTCATTTCTAGTTCTGCTGTTCCCCTTGGTTGCCAATAATATGTAAGTGTATGATACTCACTTGGAGTAAGAAACAGTGCATTCGGCATTAGGCCAGAAGGGTGGTGTCTTCATAATAATAGTAGATGTTTGACATACGGCTTTTGTTAGTTTACAAAGTGTTGTATCCTAGAAAGTATGTGAGCTCCAGAGACTCCGATCTAAGCTTGAAACCTTAAGACTAAAAATTCAGCAATATTAATTGCCCTAAGTCTCAGCTTTCTAATATGCAAAGGAAGTAAGGTGATCACTACAGGGTTGTTTTGAATATTAAAAATGTAATGAATAGTATATAAAGTGCCTGCAACATGGTTAAGACTTAATAAAGGGTAGTTGTTCTGACTACAATAATAATTAGCACAGTATTTATACAAACCAATACTTATTTTATGGAGAATGAGCAAAGAAGAAATCGTAAGGAAATACCTTTTTAAGAAAAATATGTGATATTTTCTTTTGAATAATTTAAATAAAATTAAGAGTGAAATCAAGTCAAATTTCATATATCATAAAGCAAAAATTCAAATGGTTCCAAATAACATGAGTAGTTAATGGGTATATAATGGATAGAAATATAATTTGAAAGATTTTAACATTTCTACATTTCTATAAGACCTAAAATAAAGCTTATTAGTTCTTTGTTTCTGGTAGTTTTTTCTTGTTACATTGTATATTAAGTCAGAAATGTCTTATAACTAATTCTACTTTCATTGATTAAAGATTATAAAATGACTTATAAATCAATTAGTGTTATAAAAATGAATATATCCTTTTCTTGATGTGATGAAGCTTATTCATTTCTAGTAATTTACAATGCTGTTATAGTACATATAATATAAAGTAGCAACTATATAATAAGTCATCTCATTGTCAACCTAACCCATTAGGGTTGCTCTGTTCTCCATCATGAACTAGAAAGAAACTTGAATTCAGAATTGGATTCAAGACATTCCTTTAACAGAATAAGTTTTTTGCAATGTTGATGAATATACTATGTCAAGAACTATGAGGAATAACCTCAAATTTAAGAGGATAGCTTTTTCTTTAGACAAAATAAAATCTCAGGCCTTGAAAATCAAGGGAATAGTCAGAAGGAAAGAATATGAATTTTTGCAATAGACAAAAGTGAATGCCAAAGAAGGTGGGGGAATCTCAAATAAAATATAGGAAATTCCAAAAGGAACCAAAATTTATAAACGACAAGGTATATTCTTCTGTTTACATTTTTAAAGACTTTTATTATGGCAAATTTTATTCATATGTAGAATAGTGTAATGTGTCCTCATATACTCATTAGGGCTTTAATAATTATCAGCTCCTATCCAATTTTGTTTTATAACCCATCCATTCTGCTCTCCCTTTTCTAGATTATTTTGAAGCAAACCCCAAACAATATGTAATTTCAGTATAAAATTCAGTATAAAAAGATACTTTTTGAGAATGTACTCACAATAACATATTTCACTTGACAATTACTAACAATATTTTAATATTATTGTGTAGACAAATAAAGTTCAAATTTCCCTATTTGTCTCATGTGTAATATATATATATATGTGTGTGTGTGTGTGTGTGTGTGTGTATCTTATAGATTGACCTTTTTATCGCAAATGGTTGAAATATCCCTTTGTCTTCTGATATTTAGACCTAGAAGCTTAATCAGATTTAGGTTCATTAAAAAAAAAATGATAATTAAATTTTCCAGTTTTATTGACAAATAAAAGACATACATCACTGTATAAATTTAAGACATACAGCATGATAGTTTGACTTACATATATTGTGAAATGATTACAATATATTTAGCTAACATCCATCTTCTCATATAGATACAATAAAAAGAAAAAAAGGAAAAAATCTCTTTTTGATGAGAACACATAGGATTTACTCTCTTAACAACTTTCTTATATATTATACAGCAGTGTTATCTGCAGTCATCATGTTGTACATCACATCCCTAGTACTTCCTTACCTGATACCTGCAGGTTTATGACTTTAGACCACCTTTCTCCCATTTTCTCTCCCCACACCCTCCAACCTCTGGAGACCACAAGTGTGATCTCTTTTTCTATGAGTTTTTTTGTATGTTTGTTTCAGATTCTGCATATAACTGAGCTAACACAGTGTGTGTCTTTGTCTGGCTTATTTCACTGAGTTTAATGCCTTCAAGGTCTATCCATGTTGTCACAAAGAATAGGAATTCCTTTAAAAAAATCGTTTTCAATAGCCAATGACATTCCATTCATCCACTAATCTATACCTAGGCTGTTCCCATGTCTTGGCTCCTGTAGATAATGCTGTTATAAACATGGGGATGCAGATATCTTTTTGAATTAGTGTTTTCATTTTCTTTGACTGTATTTCCAGAATTGCTGGATCACATGGTAGTTCTATTTGTAATCTTTTGAGGACCCTTCCTACTGTTTTTCATAGTGACTATACAAATTTACAATCCCACCAACAGCGCACATGGGCTGTGTTTCCTCTACATTCACACCAGCATTTGTCATCGCTTGTCTTTTTGGTGATGGCCATTCTAACAGGGATGAGCTGATATCCCCCTGTGGTTTTAATATGCATTTCCCTCATGACTACTGCTGTTGAGCATTTTTTCCTGTATCTGTGTCCTTTTATCTTCTTTGGAGCAAGATCTATTCAGGTCTTTTGCCCTTTAAAAAAAATTGTGTTATTTGGATTTCTTTGCTACTTAGTTGTATGAGTTTTCAAAATATATTTTGGATATTAACCTCTGATCAGATACATGTTATGTAAATTTTCTTTTTTCCTTCCATAGGTTGTCTTTTCACTTTGTTGATGATTTCTTTGCTGTGCAGAAGCTTTTAGTTTGATGTAGTCCCACCTGTTTTTTTCTGTCCCACCTGTTTTTTTCTGTCTCACTTGCTTTGCCATCTTCTTTGACACAAATTTTACTCATAATTCTGGCCAGTCATCTTAGGGTTTTTATTTTTGAGCTGAAGTGGGACTAGGAAAGATAGTGTTTGTGACCCTTCGGTTCTCTTTGTCCTTTTCAGAATACTATCTCCTTTCATGGGCATTAGCAATTCACCGCTGGGCAGATATGAATTCAGAGACTCCTTACATGTACTTTTCTTATATTGGAATAGGTAGGCATATTGGATAGTCTGCTTTGTATTAGTATCAGTCTTACTCTAAAAATAGAGTAGGAACCAGAGTATATATGGTGATGATCTTGTATCCTTTCTTAATAGAAAAATTTGGTTCTAGAATCACAGTCTACTCTGCAACCATTTTTTCAAATGTACGAATGTGGGAAAAAAACCACTTGACACATCTGGGATAGAAACAGTAAAAAAAAACAAATAAAAACATGTGATTTAAAATAATAACAAGGTGAACATAATACTTGATGGACCTAATGGTCTTTAACTACTGCCCCAAATAATTTTTATTTCTCATCATCAAAACAACAGTTAGGTAAGATTCTGCATATGAAATCTTAATTCTTAGGAGTGAAATACAGTATGTTTATGTCAAGGCAGAATAATAAAATGGCTATTTAACACCACCACACATGCCAATGAATCACTCTCCTTCACCCACTTTCTTTAGCGGGATAAACACGGTTAGTCACATTCAGAGAATATTGTATACTGCAGGAATAATCAGAACTTATTGTTAGCTCCACTTTTCCATCACTTACTTCTCAGTGTTGAACAAAAGTAAATCTCACCACACGGTCTAGTCATGGGTAGAGAGAGAATTAGCCTTTTAATGGGAGCTGCTGTTTTAAAAAATAGCTCTTAGCAGTAGAAGATGGAAGGAAACACGGCCCATATTATTGCACAATTGTTCATTGTGCTTCCAAAGCTATACAGACATGCCTCTTAAAAAGTTTTCATTACTATTTTGCTTAATACACATACTAAAAATCAATGTGCTATTTTGCCTCTGAAAATACTACAGCTGATCTGTACGTCAGTTTGAAAGAAAACATAACTCAATAGACAAAGACGGACTCTCCCTCCGTCTGACATGCCATGCCAACAAATGGGCTCTTTGTGCACTCTGTCAGTGTCTTCAGCAATGTCAAGACAGACAGTCCCCGCACTGACTCAGTACTGAAAGCTCTTCTTATACTTAATCCTTCAACTTGTGCATGTCGTAGAGACATTCTGATGAAGCATGATGATGCACATGATCTACCCGGCTCTGTCAGGTCTTGGATTTGTCACAGATCAAAATCACACAAGCTGAATTTCTCCTGTATTACTGTCCGACCTACTTAAACAGGAAGTTGCAAAAACACTGCTAATTGCTATGCAGAGCTTTTTATTGTAACTTGATGTTAGAATTTTTCTAAGAACAGGTTTTTATTAGTCTGTTAGTAAATTTTTTAGTAACTGAGTTCTCATGCATAGATGTTGATGTATAGATTGCTTTTTGACTACTACATTTATGTGAATTAACTCATGGGTTATGAGAGTAAAGGTTGAATCAGTGTTCCCTTTTAGTCTATGGTTGTTTTCAGAACGATGTAATTTTAAAGCCTTTTGGCTAATTCCACACATACAAACAAATAAATTTTTATTTAAAACTTGGCATATTGCCCATGTGTGTCAGATTAAAACGATACTAAGTAAGGAAACAGTGTGGCATGAAACATGAAACTAATAATTGTTCAAATGTCCCATAAAAATGGACCTGTAAACTTCAAAACTGGATTAAAATTAGGGGCATATTTATTTTTTCCTTCTTTACAGATAAAAATATACATGATCTAAGAAGTACAAAGGAATCATTCTCTTTTCAGTGAAGAAAGGATGACAGGGACAAAGAAAATTTATTCTATAGGATTAGATATAATGAAGTATCCAGAGAAGCCAAAATACCTAAATGCTAATAGAGGAATTCAGTTATGTGACAGGATAGAAAATAAATGTAGTAAATACAAAAGTTTTGATATAATGTCAACATTAGGGCATTATAATTCAACTGTTTACATTCAAATGCTTTCTTACTAGCTATGGCATCATGGACAAGTTATTTAACCCCCACTAAGGCCCCAGTGTCCTCATCTATAAAATGGAGCTTATACTAGTACCTGCCTCATAATTTATGAGATCTGATTAGAATTGTAGCCAGCATATTTTCAATAGAATGTTTTCAATAAATGTTAGCTATCATTATATTATCCAAATAATAAATTATTAGAAAATATCTCATTCTAGACAGAAATCTTTTTCTAGAATGAAACATTATTTCACTCACATCAGAAACACATGTTATAAAATACTGAGCAATAACTTCAACAAGAAATCTGTGGGATACATACAAAGAATCCATAAAGCTGTATTTAGACAAAATAGAAAAATACTCAGCATATGTAAACACATCTCTTTTCTACAAATTGACATATCACAATTCAAGTTAATGTAAAGAGGAATGTTTTGGGGATATGACAAAATAGTTCTAAAAAGATTACAAAACAGCACATGGGAAAATCATGAAATTACTCATACTTAACTGTTTGTGACCTATAAAATTAGCAGTTTCATAGGGTTCAACTTAGTATTTGCTATGCATAAAGTAGCATATAAATGGGTAGTCAAATGAAAGGCAACAAATTATGCTTTAAAAATCAACTAGAAAAAATCAAATCAGAGCCTTATTTTTAATTTATTTTGCTGTTAGAATTAAATAATAAACACATAAGGTGGTTATTTATAGTAAGGTGTTTATAGTAGCCAAATTTTTATTTTCTGTAGGCAATTCATATTATCTGACAAGGATGCTTAAAACCATTAAAACCAAACCATTAAAGACATTAAAACCAAATAAATGAATAAATATTATTAGAATGTTAAGAGTGTTATGATACTGGTAGGATTTCTCAAGCATATCCTTTACATTTATCTACAAACATTTTTTTGTATAATTTTTAAGTGGCAAGACATAAAATTTAAGCCACTTCCTCTTTGGCCTCCTTCCCTACCCTGAAGAAATCTGATCTTGAATTTTATGTTTACCCCTCCATATATGTTGTTATGCTTATTAAAGTATCTATTCTTAAATAGTCTAAGTCCTTTAATATTTTTCAAGTTTTAAATACAGATATTATCATGATATATGTATCATTTTAATGACTTTATTGGCATATAATTTGCATATCATAAAATTCACCTATGGTTGGTGTACAATTGATGATTTTTTGAATTGTAGAATTGTACAACCATTATCATGATCCAATTTTAGAACATCTGCTTCACTTCTTAAATACCTCAGATCCATTTGCAGTCAATCCCACTTCTAGTACCAGTCTCAGAAAAATCACTTATCTGCTTTTTATAGCTATAGATTCACTTTTCTGGACATTTCATATATACAAAATAATACAATATCTAATATTTGTGTCTGACTTCTTTAACTTAGGATGATTTTGATGTCATCAATGTTATAACATGAATTCAATACTTCCTTCCTTTTAAGGATTGAATAATATTTGATAGTATATTTTAGTATATTCACCAGGTAAGGGACATTTGGATCGTTTCTAATTTTTCACTATTATGAATAATGCTGCTGTGGATATTTATGTATAAGTGTTCATGTGGACTTATGTTTTCATTTCTCTTATGTAGATTCTTAAGAACAAACTGTTTTCCAAAGTGGCTTTACCATTATACATTCCCTTCACCAACATATGAGGGTTTATTTTCTCCATATCCTTCTTGACACTTGGTATTGTCTGTTTATTTTATTGTAGGCAATCTAGGGGCTATGTAGTCAGTAGGTTGCAATTTTTATGTGCATTTCCTTAAAGCCTAGTAAGGTTGAACACCTTCTCATGTGCTTATTAGCTGTTCTTGTATCTTTTTTGGTGAAATGAATATGCAAGTTGTACACACTTTTTAATTGGGTTGTTTATGTTCCTATCATGAGTTGTATGAGTTCTCTATACATCCTGGATTCAAGACGTTTATGAAATATGTGATTTGCAAATATTTTCTCTCAGGATTTTGGTTGTCTTTATTTTCTTAAAGAAACTTTTGAAGTATAAAAGGTATCATGCCCAAGAATTCTGCCTAACCCATGGTCATGAAGATTTTGTCCTTTTATTTTCTATTTATAGTTTCATGTCTTATATTTAGGTCTATAACCCATTTTGAATTAATTTTAGTGTATGGTATCAGGGAATGGTGTAAGCTTAAGCTAATTTTTCACACACAGAAACTGATTGCCCCAGAATTCTTTGTTGAAAAGACTATCCTTTCCCCTATTGAATTGACTTGGTACCTTTGTGAAAAATCACAACAACTGTGACCTCTCAATTTTGTACCATTATCTGTGTACCCACCTTCATGCCAACACTGCTTGTCTTGATTACCATAGCATTGTTGCACATTTTTAAATAATCAAGTAGTGTAAGTCCTTCAATTTTGTTCCTTTTTAAAAAAAATCTTGGATTTTGTATCAGGGTTCAAGCAGATAAGCAGGACCACTAGGAGATAAACATTAAGAGATTTATTAGAAAGAATTGACTTATGTGGCAGTATAGCATGGAAAAGAGGAGTAATGACTCTCTAGTCTCTTACTATGCTGATGGACAGTGATTGCAGTGGGGTGGGGTGGAGTGACTCGATTATATGGGTGAACGTTAAAACCACAATGTTGCTCATGTGAAACCTTTATAAGATTGTATATCAAAGATTCCTTAATTTAAAAAAAAAAGAGTTGGTTTATGTGACTGGGGAAGTCGGCTAAACAATTCCAAAATCTGTAGTCCAGGCTCTCAGGAAAGACAAGCACACACTCAGAAACAAGTTGAAGCGCTGTTCACAGCAAAATTGTTTTTTAGGGAAACCACATCTGTGCTTTTAAGGCCTCAGCTGATTGAATTAGGCCTGGCCAGATAATCTGGGATAATCTCCTTTACTTAAAGTCAAGTATTTAGGAGCTGTAATCACATCTACAAAATACCTTCACAGAAATATCTAGATTATTGCTTGAATAACTGAGGACTGTAACCCAGACAAGTTGAAACATCCAAAAACCATCACACATGCTTCAGGTCATATACGTTTAGATTCAGTTTCTACCAAAAAAAAAAAGAATCAATGGAAACTACTTTTTCTGAATTATCAAGCCAACTTTTACTAGAAATTTCATCTGTAGATATTTTCTCCTGAGGAGTGTGTATTGACCATGTGAACTATAACAGGTAGTCATAAAATTAGAGCACAGTTATAAATTAATAAGCTTTCTGACACTTTGATTTGTATGAGTCACTTTTTGTGAATGTGCATAGTGGAATCTGTGTGTTTTGATGTCTAATGAAGATTTGGGGCCTGTAGTGTTATGGAAACACACCCTACATTATATAAACAGTATTTTGCAAGCTGTCAATATTTTCAATATCTTACCACTCTTCTTTGATTGATGAGTGACAAACTACTGTTCTATTTCTGTCCACCACATGGCCCACATTAATTTCCATAACAAGTAAATTGGTGATGCCACGTCTCACATGAAGATCACCATCAAAGTTATTATTACAGTATGAAAAGTAAGGCATAGGTAGAACATGAGCCAGAACCTGGACCGTAAGGCAATGTATAGAATAATACAAGTTTAGTAACATTTTGTTGCAGTATATGTTTAAGAGTTGTAAACAGGAAGCAGAGCTCCTAACTTTCTGGATTCATGTGCCCTTTTGGGCTTTCCAGTCAAACTTGTTTGACTCCCAAAAGATATGATTTTACTAGGACAAAGAGACCCACAATTTCAAGAACCACTTATAAAAGTAAAGTAATATCTATTAAAATTATGGAAAGCATAACTGATGGCTATAAGATTGCTTTTAATTTTATGTTTTTTTAAATGGCAATGTTTAGATATACCATCAGTATAGAAATAAAAAGAGGAAGATTAGCAGAAGTGAGGGGGGCTTGCTATACTATTTTTCTGCATCTGATCTTTATTTCTATGAGAAAAAAATGTCCTCTAATGGCGTCAATGATCATAAATATATTTCTTAAGTCTCATAATGTTTGTTCAGACTCTGACTTCAAACTTTTAAATGGCTGTTGGATATTTCCATTTGTATACTGAACTCTCACACTCACCATGTTCTCAATAGAATTCATTAAGAAGCATACTCTTCTGACATCATCATTCATGTAACAGCACCATAATTCTTGCAGTTTTATGGACTCAAAATCTAGTCATCTTTGGTCCCTTCTTTTCCATTGTTCCCTGTCCCTTTTCATTTATTCTATTAATAATCTATCTTGTATCATCATGTGACTTTTTGTATTAGCTGATCTCTAAGGGCTATTTGACCTCTAATATCCTATAATTTTTGTAATGAAATATTTTTTGACTATTTCCTTTCAAGCTAATTGATTATTACTGTTATATCCTTAGTCCTCGACATTCCATACCAATTCTGCATTGTCAATTGCCTCTTAAGTAGTCTTTCCTTCTTCCAGCCTTAGCAACATCCCACACCCTGCCCAAGTTACTTGCGCATACCATTGCCAGATTAGTGTTTAAACGACAATGCTCTTTGTGTAATGTTACTTTTTAGCTCAGGGACTTGTAGAAGATTCCTAGTTTCTAGCACAGCATTTCCAGAAACACATCCTAGATCTGGCAATAGTTATCTGTGACTCATAAATGCAAACACACACACGCGCACACACGCACACACATGCACATACCAACTTTCCAGGCTCTGCTCAAGCAACACCTACGTCTAACACTAATTTTTATTCTAAAAGAACAGTTCTAATGCTTTATTATAAATTATTTCACCATATTTGTACAGATTTGGTGGTGTAATAAGTCTAATTCTGATGGCACCATGTTTTTTACCTTTAAGAAGATATCCACATTTTTTGATAACTAAAACAGAATGAAATCATCACATTTTATTACACATGTATATATTACACATGTATTGTAGTTAGTAGGAATGTTAAAGAGAATTAGGTATGATGATTTTTACTTTTGATTTTGTAAAGTCAAATACCAATTTTACTGTTGCTTTTTAATTGTCATGGGTTCCTCATGTGAACAAATACCAGGTTTATGGCCTAGAATCTCCAAATGAAAAATCAGAGGGCTAATGATAATCAATCACATCATGTAGCACCTCTAGAATGTTCTACACAGGCCTCAAGCTTCATTGATATTTATTATGTATTCACTGATGTATATTAAAATAAGACTCTTTTGTAGTCTGGGAATTTAACCCAGTTGAGTATAAGAAAAATCACACACAGGCTCTGGAGTCCAAACATATTTCTTAACAGTGTTCTTTGGGGAAAACACATATTATTGAAATAGTTTAAGGTTATTCACAAACCACACTCTCCTCCCTAGTAGTGTCATTAGATAATATTGAATTACCTTCAAAACAAGATTTACAAAATATCAAGTTCAAAATGGTTGACCAAACAGATATATGTGATATAAGAAGAAGATTATGTGATCATTGCCCTCAGATCCTCATTCCTAAAATCCTTGTAATTTCCTGAGTGACAAGCATGGTATGAGTATGAGTATTTTTTGTTCTAACAAAGAGACACTTGGGAGGCTCTTAAATAGTTTCGAGATCGGGGGTGGTCACAGGAAGAGCAAGCCTTGGTTATAAGTTTGGAACTTCCACCACAACCTACCATTTCCTCAGGAGGGCAGGGGGATGGAGACAGGGCTCTATAAAACTCTTGAACAAGAATGTTGGGCGCTTCTGAGATGGTGAACACATCCTCCTGCTGGGCGGGTGGTGCACACCAGCTCTAGGAGAACAGAGGGTCCTATACTTTAGGATTCTCCCAGATCTCACCCTATGTGTCCCTTCACCTGGCTGTTCATTTGTATGCTTTACAATATACTGTAATCGTGAGTATAATATTTTCCTGAGTTATTTGAAGCATTCTAGTAATTACTGAGCCTTAGGGGAGGGGATGTAGGTTGCAGGAACCCCTGACTTTGTAGCCAAGTCAGATAGAATTGTGGGAAACCTGGGGAGCTTATGTGACTGCCATCTAAATTGAGGGCAGTTTTTTGAAAGTAGGACCGTAAGCGTACGGAGTCTGATGCTAACTCTGAATAGGACACTCTGTTGGTAGAGAATTGGATAACCAGTTGGTATAAGGAAAAACCTCTCAATATCTATACATACTGTCTTTTCTTCCAACAAATCCCTAAAAATATCAGAAATAATTAACATTTATGGACAAAGAACAAGGAAAGGTGATTTCAGTGAACTTAAAAATTATGATGAATTTCTAAAGATGTAAAGTAGATGGGGTTTGATCCATAAAGTAACTCTTTGTGTACAATATGCACAGTTAAGAAATTGTTGAAACAGTAGGGAGGGCTCAGTAATCAGATGTGCTCGTTATAGAGTGAGGAGTCAGTTCCTTAGAACAAATATGTGTAGTGTTGGTTAGTACATTAAATTTATCGTAGCTACTCAGTTCACCCATATCTTCACTCCAACTTTTAGATAACTAATATGAGTCCATGGGGTGGAGAGAGAGAAAATCACTGGGTGGCTTCCAAGACCACAGGGGCACAGGAAATCCACAGCCTACTTACCAGTGTTTGGCACCCCATCTTGTAGCCCATCCCACCCCTTCTCCACAATCAATGGAATTAAGATTTGCTAAACAGGAACAATAGTTCCTAAGAGGTTAACAGGAAATCTTAAACAGGAATAAATTTTCAGAAAGAACTAAAAATGCATAGTTTTAGGAAACGATGCAAGAGGCATCCAACTCAAACGAACAAAAAAGACCAAAACATGAAGAAATATTATTGGATGATACAGCAATAAAGGTAAACTGAGAAAGACACCAAAAGAAGATTAATATTTTAAGAGGGATAATAAATAATATCACAACCATAGAATAAGAACAGTCTATTAGTAGAAAGGAAGGAATTAAAAATACAGGTTTTGAAATTTAAAACTCAATAAAGAATTTTTGCTTCCAATTGGGATGTAGGAAACTGCCAGAGAACATAACCTACACACCAATAAGAAAGATCAAATTTTCTATAAAATCAATTTTTTTATGTTAGAGAATTAAGATTTCACAGGTGAACCAAATTCCAATGGTTGATAAGACCCTGAAAGGAAAGACAAAATACATGAATGAACTATTTCACCTTCCCAAAGCATAAGCCTACTTTGAATGCTCACCAGGAAGACTGACCGCATGGGAGGTGTCCTGAAGGAGCTCCACTCAACAGCACAGGTATGTTGAGTTGGCTTAGCTTGAGGGCAGGCAGGAAAAACCCATGTGAAGTCTGGTCCCCAAAGAAGTATTAGTTTGTTGGGAAGAAACAGGCATGAAAATCACTCATATCCTTGACTCTTATTTAATGTAAAGCAAAAGATGTATGTCAATAAGAGAAATCAAGGAGATTCTCTCACTCCTCTATCCTGCAGTCCTTGTCTTGATGCCAGAAAAAGGTGGGTTGATGCAGGAGAAGCGGATAAGAAACCTGCCCCTCACCCTGCACCAAACCTAGATAAAAACCACTGATACTGGGGGTAGGTTAGAAAATTCATTTCTTCCTAAAAATCCCCACTGATACAAGGCAGAGTTAGCAAGGGAAGGACAGAAAAATCATGCGCATTATAAACCAGCACTGAGCAGATGGGGGATGGGGAGGGTCATGGAGAAAGTTTCATGCCAAAGGAGAAGGTGCCTGGGGCCTGCCTAAGACTGGAGCAGGAGAACACAGATTCCGTCTTACCCCTATCATGACACTTGGAATGAGTCCCCAAAAGCTGTCTGACTTGAGCATGAGAAAGAACGCAAGGGAGACCCTCTTCTCTACAGGTACCACAAATGCTAAAAGCCAAAGGCAGAGCAGAAATTCTGAGAAAATTCTTTAGGCATAACAGAACTCATGCTAAGCATGTGAGACGCTACCTGCCATTGGAAGGATTTTAAGACCAGACTGATTCAACCCTTCATACTAATGGTGCTGACAGAAGAAAAGCCAGGCTTATTTCCAAACATAAATATCATTTACCTTGATCTCAACTATTGTTTATTTTTATACATAATATCTGACATCAAATCAAAAATTATAAGACACACAAAAAAAGCAAGAAAAATTCCACATCAAAACATAAATTAAAACCCCATCTGAAGATAGTCCATATATTAGGAATTGTCCATCTATATTAATATATTAAGGAACTTTGTGGAAAAGGTGAAAATGTACATAAAAAGATGAGGGATTTGGGGAGATATAGAAATTTTAAATACAAAACAAATGAAATAGCAGAAATGAGAAGTATAATACCAGAGATACTGTAATCCTTAATCAAAGTGCTTAGTAAATTGTTAACTGTTATTCACAAATATTTAAAGTGATGAAAATCAAAAGAAATAGAATAAACATTTTATTATACTGAGATTTTAAATATACCCCCTTGCATTATTTCAACAAGAGTGTAAAACATAATGGATGCAAATTTTAGAAAGTTATTTGCTTTCAAAGAAGTATTCTCTCTTCCAGACTTTTGATTCAAATGCCAGGTATTTAAACTCTTCTTTCCTGTGAGTGATACCCAAAGTTGATCTGCCAGCTTCTGAACTTAATTTCCTTTTGTCTTCTAAAATGTATAACCATGGCCAGCTTTGCAAAACATACTGAATGTGAAGTCAAGCGAGTCTTTGTTTGACACCCAGTTTGTCTAGCATTGGACATTAGCATTGCTAAGTACTGAATTGCTAAGTGCAACCAATTCAGATACTGTATATCATTCATGGGCACTGGCAAGCAATTTTTTTGAAAGGAAAGCAATAAGAAGTATTTTATAGAATGTGTAAGGTATAATAAAGTATCATTTGACTACATAAATGAACTGACTTCAGATATCAACACACACATATACATATATATCTATTGTAGAGATAGCAAATAAATTATAGGAAATAAATTGAAATAATAAATATATTGGAAAATTTTTAGGTGTTTTAAATTGAATTGTTTTAATACTTAGGTTTGATTTGTTCAATTTTGCCTGAAGAAAAGGGCTAATATTAGATTTATTCTTAAAGTAAGGAATCTAACCATATAATAGCAAAGAAAATCTATGCCATAAGGAATCACAAAAGAAAGAGAAGACTACAGTCTAACATTACAGAATAAGAAGTAAAAAGGAAAGATTTTAAAATATATAAAGCATGAGATCTGTTTGTCTAAAATTCTTTTATATGCCTAGACCTATATATGGACTCAGTAACTCTCAAGTTTTAAGTTTTAAGGATAAAGGCTGTAGGGATTGCCTAGAAAGCATCTGTGGAGACCGGTGAGACATGACTGACAAGAAGTAACCAGCCTTAGTTTAGTGGAAGAGATTGGTCTGTGCAGAGTAACTGTAAATGCCAAGGCCTGCCAGAGGGTTGACTTGATTAGGTCACACGTGAACTGGTGTTTTGGACAATGGGAGCAGTAAGGAAAAAGAATAATAAGGAAAAGTTCAATTTAAGGATTGGAGCATAGTTTTTGAAACTAGAAACTTTCTCTTTTTGAATCGTACAATGTATGGGGTCCAAATCTGGGAGATGATGACACAGTGTTAGAGTTTTAAAAAAGAGGGAGAAAGAAAAAGGGGAATGAAGGAAGGGAGGGAGGAAGGGAGGGAAGGGAAAAAAGTAGGGAGCTGTTCTTACATCTATGCACGTTGTTTATCAGGGAAGGAACAAACAGAATAAATAGAAATTAGTGAAAATGGTCGACGCCATGATTTGGAAGTGGACTAAGACATGAGCTTTACCATGCTCAATCTCCCTCAACCTTGGAGCAATCTTGGGAGCCATATAATGTTTAGGTTTAATCTGACCCAGAAGTAAAAGGATGAACTAGCTACCCTTTCAACATCCTTTCCATTCTTGTGATAGCTTGTGATTCTAGCTGCATTTTTTTAAGGAAAATTATGGCAGGTGGAAGGATATAGACATTCTAATAACTGCGTATTGTGAGATCCTGACTTTTCCACTTAGTAACTTAAGAACCTCCCTAACATATGCAATTATGTTTTGATCATCCTCTGAAAGAGTTACTTGCTCATATAAAAACTCAAGTGGGTTATTACACTAGTTAATTACATCTGCAATGTCAATGCACTTCCCCCTGAATGTGTTTGTTCTGTGCAGATGGGAAAACAGGATTCCTTTTGAAACTATTGCCCTGTGCTCTCAGCAGCATATTTGGGCAAAGGCAAATGTCATGACCCAAAGGTTTCCAACCAAAGCATGCATCGCGTAGAGACACTGCCATCAAAGAAATGTGGTGCTATGGACTGCCAGGAAAAAATGTAGCATCCAAGTGTACATGAGGATTGTTTTATTTCATCGTCTTTGAAACATGCCTGTCAGAAGCCTTTCAGTACATACATACATTTCACTATGAAAACAAACTCTCATGCCTGTCACCTACATTCCTTCTAGGGGGAAAAAAAAAGCAAAAAAATCCCAAACAGAATTAACTAATAGGATAAAACCAATATAATTCAATTTTGCAGAGACACTTATCTCTTCTTATTCACTCCTTCATTCAGGAATTATTTATGGAGAAAGAAAATAGCCATACTGGGTGCTATGAAAATGCCAGGGATTTAATATCCAGAAGTTAGAGTATGGGCTGAAAGATGAGACACAAAGGGAAATTTGAAATCAAATAGAACTAAAAATCCCTTTATTGTACATACTTAATTTTTTATATCATTGCTTAATCTGGATAAAGAAATGGGCAAAATTTTAAGTGTGTATTATTTTATTTAACATTAGCTAATATAACAAAGAGGCCCTTTCCCTCCCCAATCTTAGTGGCTCAACAAAATGAAAGTTTATTTTTCACTCCACAATCTCAGGCAGGTCAGGCAGCTCTGATTGACAGGTTTGCTAAAATTATAGGCAGGGATAATAAAACACAGCATCAACTCTCACTTCAGCTTGATCACCTGACAAAATTCTAACCCTTATTAAATCTAATTCTCTGTCCGTTAATGTTGCCTGGCAATCATATTACATTTCTTTCATCTGTTGCCTTTCCCAGATGACCATTTCAGATCTTTTTCCCTCTCTTTAAATCTGTAATACTTTTCCATCTATCCTCATTCTCACCTGATGACTCAGTTTTTATTTGACCAAGGAAACTTAAGCAATCAGAAAACAATTTCTGCACACTCCCGCCACCACAGTTACCCACCTATGACGTCTATATCCATATACTCTGTCCTTTTCCTCTTACTGTAGATGAACTGTGCATGTTCCTATTTAAGACCAGTTCCTCAATTCTGCACTGGATTTTCCTTACTACTTAAGGATAACACCTCAACAATTCTTCCCATTCTCTCCTATTTCATATTTTCTCCTCTCTACTGGATGTTATCCATCAGAAATATGATTTTACTTCTCTGACCTTAAAAAAAATATTCCCCTGACCTCAATCATGTCTTCATCTATCGTCCCATTTCTTTGCTCTCCTTGATAGCAAAACTTCTCAAATCAGTGTGCACACCCACTATCTCTAATTCCTCTCTTCCTGTTTTTGCTTAAATCCACTCTTATAAAATGTCATCTACACCACTCTTTCAAACCCCTATTAATGGTTAATCTACTAGTCAATTCTCTGCCCTCACCTCTATTAATACCATTGGACACAGTTAATCACACTCTCATTTTTAAACACTTATTTTCAAACATTTTCCTGGACAGGAAGATCATGTTGCTGCTCTGTCCAAATCCCATCAATAGTTCTCATTTCACTCAGACTAAAAGGCAAATTCTTACGAGGTGCTACAAGACCTGACAGAATCTGACCCTCCAAAACTCTCACCTCATTTTCCTCTACTCTCCTTCTCTTACTCATTTGCATCCACCCTGGAGTCTTCACTGCTTCTTGACTACATCTATCTTACTGTTTCGAGGTCCTTTCATGGGCTTTTCCACTTGCCTGGAAATTTCTCCTCCCAGAAAGCTCACTTCTCATTCCCTTGCCTCCTCTGCCTAAATTCACTTATTTCATGAGGCCTTTCCTGACCACCCTGTTCAAATTGCAAACATTCTGTTTTGCTTTTGTCCTTAACAGTTATTTTATAAAATACTATGTGCTCTACTATTTTGCTTATTTTCTGTCTCCTATCACTAGAACCTAAGCTCTCACAGGCTAATACTTTTGTTGTTATTCACTTCCTTACCTCCACATTCTAGAACAGTGCCTGGGGTCACTATAGGCATATTGCATATTAGGTGACTGAAAGGAAAGGCTGAATGTCAAGTTTTATCTGTTAAAGGTTTTCAAGCAAGGGAATGGAATGCTCAAACATGGTCCCAGGGAGAATAAAGACATGATGGAGAGCAGAATCATTGAAAATAGGGTGTGGGGAAACAGAGTCACAAGGAATAACTGGGATTATTATATTGCTTAGGCACCAAACAATAACAAAAAATGCCTAAAAGCCTATCTTAATGTATGGTCAGTTATAAAAAGAAAGGAAAGCAAGAAGACATTGTGAACAAAATCCACTAAGAATGGGTAAATGTGTGTATGGAGTACAAAGTAGAAAGAACTTTGGAGACAAAATGATTGATAGAAATAGGAAAGTCAGGAAGAACAGTAGTGTTGAAGTGAATGAAGAGAATAAAAATGATATACATATTTTATGCTGAAACAGAAAGATCCAGTAGGGCTGTCTAGTATGCTGAACATGGTTGTGGGACTGGAGACACCAACAAAAAAATGAAAAAATCAGGGATAGAAATGGAGAGGCTGAGGAGTTCCTCTGTTTAATACAGTGACTTGACTGTTTAGTCACTACTTAAGAGTGCCAAAATTAGGTGTTTATTCCCTACATACATAGATTATCTAGTAAACTCCCAGATTGTTCAGAAGCTTTAGTTTTCCCTCCCCACGCTGGGCCAAATGGGTGTCTAGGAGAGCTGGGCCAGGCTCGGTCCCTGCACTGTCCACACTCACAGCTGCTCTTCCCATCTGTGCCCTGCTGAACACGAAGCTTTCCTCTGAATTTGCAGTCTTATCAGAGAACCACTGAATATTAGGCCCCGGCGATCTGTCACCCTCCTGCCCTGTGACTGGGACCCGAGTAAAGCTGGGGTGCTCCGCCTGCCCCACCCTGCCTGCCCCAACCCACTAGCACTTCCCAGCCCACCGCCACCATTTCTCTTCCATCCTCTCTCCACCCACCCCTTAGATTCATTGTAGGTAAGCTGGCACCTCTCTTCTCTTTCCAACGTGTTACCTCCAAATAAACTCAGTTTCATTTCCTCAGGCCTTTTTACATTTCAAGCCAATCCTTTTAGGAAATTTGAAACACTCTGTCTCTCTGAGGAAACTAGTTCCTGTAAGTGAAAGCCTGGTCTTGGAAATGTTCCTGCTATGGACTTTAAACTCCATTCACATTCTTGGCTCCAGGTTATATTCCTCCCCTTCATGCAAGGAGTGGTGACTCCGGGACCAGATGAAAGACCCCTGGGCAAGAGAAATCTTGCTGCCAGCTAATGAATATCATCATAGTACATCAACCTTTATTCATCCTCTCAGTGGGTGTTGTCTTTGATTATCTGAATAAAAATCCCTGAAACACATCCCAGATGTTTACACATATACTACACATTCATAAACACACACTACACCCATGTAGTATGAGAGGACCGGTCTTCTCAATGTCCCTGAAGATACTTACTGGGTTTTTTTTTCCTGTGCCCACTTCATTCTTGATTCCTGACCCCCTGTGTCTCTTCATCTCTCTCTGTCCTGTATCACTCACTCACCTGAGGGTGAATTATCACCCTTCCCCTTTAATTCTTGACATAAACACTAATGGATGAATGTTTTATTAATAGCTGTTCTAGTCAGTTTGAGGCTGACTGAGTGAACATGATAGGGAAGGAAATTTCAGCACCACACAGAACAGGAAACAAGGTTGAATATTAGATGTCAAAACTCTTAACCATATTACAGGAAAAATGGAAGCTCCATGGCCAGGATCCTCACCTGATCCTAATCTGGAGCAGAGGCTGGGAGCAGAGGCAGCACCTGGGGCAGAGGCTGAGCCAGAGCAGAGAGGGAGGCGGACGGGATTCTAGTGCTCCACCTACCACCATGAGAATAAAGCTTGGTGTGAGCTCCTTTTTACCCCCAACATTATCTTGTCCTTATTTGGTCTCACTGAATCCAGTGTGAACTTGTGCAAAGCTGAAACCCTCAGGTGAGACACATATATTAGCTATTTTCTACCATGACGCATTTTTTCCCTTGTCGTATCTCACCCTCTAGGCCTTGGTTTACTCACATCCTTTTGGCTTTCTCCCCATGAAGACTTTCCTTTTCTCTCTTTCAAATTTTCCTTTAGTCTCAGAGTTCCTAAATTCTTACCTAAGTCACTCACAGGAAAAACTCAAAATTCCTGCTTTTTTTCCCCCTCCTTTTCTTCCCAACCTTCTTTCTTTTTATGCACAATTTAGTTCCTCTTACTTAAATTTTTGTTTTTTCATCTAGGCTCTCTGCTTAGGAATGAGGGTCTTCATGCTTTGAGGCACAAAAGACCATTATAGTTATCATGGTATCAAAAAGCATTATTATGTTTTTCTGAAAAAGAACTAAACAATTCTCTCCCTAAATGGAATTCTACCTTACTTCTCTTATGTATGAATTACTCCAACTGCAGCCAGCTTTTAAATGAGTCTGACACATAGACAAATAATTACACTCTTGTTGAGTAAGTGCTAATGAAACATCTAAGGCTACTCAGGAGCCCAGGGGAAGGGGTGAGTCTCTGTGACCAGGCTGGTGGGGGGAGGAGCCAGGGTGTGCTTTCCGAGCCAGAGAATGTTGGAAGGGATCCCTGAAGGGTGAAGAGGAGTTTGTCACTGGTGGCCAAATCCTCAGGCACAGCTGAGGTCTCCCAAGGGTCAAATTTATTTTAAGTGAAGATGTAGGGTTAAGCATTGAATTCTTGTCAGGTGAAAGTGTCAAAGGTTCCCAAGTTTAGAAAATTACTTATTATTATTTATTGAAACTGCAATGACATTTAAATATTTTTGTGAAAATCCTTTAAAACATCAATGAATAAAAATATCTTTTGGCAATTAGGATTATGAAAAAAATATAAACCATCATTATAACTGGATTTAGGTAGAGAGGGTGCAGAACTAATTTTAGTCTTATCCTAACATAGCTGTGAAATGTCAGAGTTTCAGGAATATTGATTTTCTACTGTGCACTATAAAAAGAGAATAACTCACGACATGGTAAGGAGCAGCATCTAGTCTGTTGAAATCTAACACTTACTTATGATCAGTTCAACACATATTTTAAAGTGCATTATGCAATACATTAAAAATAATGATTTTGAGACAAATTAAGCCATAACAGTCTCAAGTCAGTTTGCCCACACAGTTAATATGTTGATTAATGTCCTGTTAGGCCTGAGACACTCATTTTTGTCTCATTATTCAACCCAGTGTTTTCCCACAGCTATTGAATAAAAATGCAATTATTGTTTTAAATTATGTTATTATTAACTTCCACATGGTGTTTCTTGATAAACAGCAGCACAAAATAGAAGACCATGAGGAGTGAGTAAGTCAGAATAAAAACCACATAAGTATATGGAACCATTCACTGTTACGTGTTTCAACTGCACTCAGTGCTGGAAAGAAGAAAGGGTGGCATTTTTCCTTACAGAATTACAATCAAGAAAGTGTGATATTAGGGTTTTAAGTATTGATGTAGCAAAGCCTGCATTTGTCAAATAAAATGCAGTTGACACTAATTCCAAATATTGAATTTTGTTCTAAAAATCTGTGAATATAAGCAAAGTCTATTTTCATGCACCCATATCTATGGATTCTTGACAGAGTGATCAACACAAAGGTCATTCACCCCAATATTGCCATATTTTCTTCTAATATCTGAAGTTTCAGAAGGAGCATTTCTTGGTGACCTTTACCTAAAACAAACATGACTTCAGAAACAGAGCTCTGGGATCAGATCTGCACCTGTGTACTTAAATGGAATACTTTCTTCTTATATCTTGTCAGAGATATTATACAATGCAGAATCACAAAGCATTTTGGAATTCTCTAAAGATAATGTATCAATCCTCTGCTTGAGTTTTATAACTAAGATAGACCTTTTCAGAGTTATGCTTTTGACATTATTGTTATGCAAAATGGCATTGTCATGCATTAATCCCCACAAGAACACTGAGTGCTACCCAGTAATGTTATCACCTTCAGTAAAAGAGATTGCACCCGAGTTTGAAGGCTGCAGTTTCTTTGGCTTGATTATTAAAAAAGGATAAAGTGTTAAAGAATTTACATTTATATAGAAATACCTGTATTTTAATCAATCCTAACAATATGCTAAAAACCTAATGATCTGATAAATAAGCATCATTGCTGACGTTCCATAATAGGTGAGGCTGAAGGCTAGGAGGAGAGTTGGGTTTGACTGAGAAAGAAAGGCTTTGCTGAGTCAGTGTCCAGAGATTCAGCAAACCACCATTAGCAGTAGTGCCAAAGACATAGTAGAATTAGAGTCACAGAAGAGGGTAGAATTTGAGTCATATTTTCTAAATGCTTGTTTAACCCAAGGCTCAGAGAAATTACATAACTTAGTCTAGAACATGCAACTAGTTGGTGATAGAGTCTATTTTAAAGACAATGTCTATGGGAACATCATGCACAGAAGACCATAACATCACACAGGGGAGGCCTGCCACAGCAACTGGAACTTTATGATAAGGACAAAGTTTCAGGATCAAGTAGATAACAAAAGACATAGTATAAGAGATCAAAATAAATATAATTCTTGGTGCATCAGGTTCTAGTTGGGATGCTCATAAGCATGCCCCAGAACTGTTGTCCTGGCATAATTATTAATAACCCTCCTTTTATTCTCAAATTTCCCCAAGTTGGACAGTGGATCATATAATTACCCTAATATAGTGGAAATAGCATGAAAGCTTGAGGATGAGTTATGCCTCAGGCATTCTTTTCCGATCTCCTCTAAGGAACATAAACTCCATGCTATAAAATAATGATGAGAGTTGAGGTTAAGCTTCATTGTTGGGGACCCTGCAGCATATAAGGTCTCCTTGCCTCCTTCTAACTCCATTCTTCTCTTCCAACCTGCAGAACCTTCTCTAGTCTTGGATCAAAAAATTCTTCTTGTAAATCATCATATTCATCCAAACACATTGCCCTCTTCAAAGTCTTTTCCACTTTCCCAAAGACCTAAACTTTGAAACACAAAATCTTGTCAAAGACTTATTACTTCTAATATTTTCCTGAGCTAATGAGTGTGGAATGGTTTAGCTGACAAACCATTCAAGGACAAAAATCATATCAGTTAATATTCCAGAAAAAAAATCCAGCTGTAGTTATTTGTAAAGGCTGTAGTTTCTTCCTTCCTAAATTCCAGAGTGCTAGAAATTCATCTCAGCATCAGCCCTTGTAATTGTGGAAAGAGTACCTTCAGTAAAATTTCAAGAGAGAGTGGTTCCAGGTAAGGTTTCGGCAAATTAAAGTTAACTAAACTAATTATGTTTAGAGTCAATTATATAGCCTCATATTTCTGTACTATTTGGTCCCTTTCTTTTCAACTCAAGTTCCTTCTTTGTAACATGACATAAAACATTGGTCAACTATTATTGATATGGTGACAATTAGTTTTGAGGCAACTAAACTAGAACTTACACCAACAAGGAAGCATAGTATGAGAGAAAAAGAACACTCATGGGGCCTGGGATCAGATCCTGACCCTGTCACCAAGCCATGAAGTTCCAGGATGTATGAATCTTCTGGCCCCAAAATGATAGGCTAGGCTGGTTATGACTTCTTAAACATGGTAAGTGTATTTCTTCTGTATTTCTATAGTAATCACTGGGAGGTACCACAAGCCATCCTGTGAAACTGGAACAATTTCCACAGGAGATTTCAATGTTACGAGAGAAAAAATTATACAATAAGATGTAGCAGATTTTCCTTAAGTATCTCTAGTTACACATTCTCATGGTACCCTTCAGCAAGGAAATTAAAGCACATCTACTTTCTTTAAAGGATTTCCATGTGTAGAGTCAAATTTTTTGCTTTCTTTCCAAATGTACATTTCCAGATAACTGGGAGCAGTAGTTTCCAAACATAACTGTACATCAGAACCCATGAAATATTTTTTAAAGTACAGGTCTTAGAGGTCCATCCCATATATGCAAATTCATAAGACCAATGCTAAGTTTAGGTTAAGCATTTGAAAAACATTCTCTCGAACATCTCTAATGGTATATTCTTATACTTGCATGCAATAAAAATTGAATAATCTTTTTCACACCTAACAATAATTCTCTATTTTCCTTTGCTATCAAAGATACCACTGATCTATTGGTTATGTAAAATTAATTATATTGATATCCTATTATTTTTTTCTCATTTCTCTCTAGCTGATCTCAAAATCTAAGCCATTATAACTGACTAAATGTTTTGTTTTTCTACAGTCATGACTACTCTGTTGTTACTTAAAACAAACCAGAAACAAATTAACCAACCAAACAAAATATTACATAAGGTCCATGGTAACAGTGAGTCTGATTTCTGCCCAATTCTGGGAAGAAATTAGAAGAAACTGCAGATCAGCATAGGAGGCTTTGTTGAGAAGATATGGAGATCCAGTCTAAGGCAGTAAGGCTCTCTTTAATGTCTCAAATAGCTTCCTGGGGACCCTGGACCAAGAACTAGAGCAACGATCACTCCACTAAATAGTGGATCATGGAAGAGAGACCTATAGTGGCAAAGGCACTTGAGAAGCAGTCAATTAAATTGATCATTTTAAAGTAAGTGAAGTGTCAAAATACTTATGAAAAATGATTTCTTCAGGGAACAGTAAGATTCAAACCACAGCTACTTTTAAATTTCCATAAAAATAATAATAATGAATTCCTTTTTTTAAATTGAAGTATAGTTGATATATGATATTATGTTGATTTCAGGTGTACATCATGACAGTTATCTACATTATTAAATCCTCATCCCAGTAAGTCTAGTTACCATCTGTCTATCAACATACAGAGCTTTACAATATTACTGACTACACTCCCTATGAGGTACTTTCACCCCTGTGAAGAATTTATATTAGAATTGGAATTTTGTGCTTCTTTATCCTCTTCACCTGTTTCACGTCTGAACCATCCTCCAGCAGTCTCATCTCTGTGTCTGAGTCTGTGTATTTGTTTTGTTTGTTAGATTCTACATGTAAGTGAAATCATATGGCATTTGTCGTTCTCTGTTTGACTCATTTCATTTAATATGATATCTTCTAGTCTATCCACGTTGTCACAAGTGACAAGATTTGATTCTTTTTTATGACTAATATTCCATTGTACCTGTGTACCACATCTTCTTTATCCATGGATGGACACTTAGATTGATTCCATATCTTGGTTATTGTAAATAATGCAGCAGTAAACATAGGAGTGCATATATCTTTTTGAATCAGTGATTTTACCTTCTGTATGGAATTACTGCATCATAAAGTATTTCTATTTTTAGTTTTTTTGGAAATATCCATACTGCTTTCCACAGTGGCTGCACCAATTTACAGTCCCACCAATAGTGTACAAGGGTTCCCTTTTCTCCACATCCTCACCAGCATTTGTTATTTCCTGTCTTTTGAATAGTAACTATTCTGACTGGTTTGAGGTGATAGCTCACTGTGGTTTTGATTTGCGTTTCCCTGATGGTTAGAGATCCTGAGCATCTTAAAAATCATGGTGAGATAACAGCTGGAAATGAAAAGGAAACAAGAAGAGAAATATACAAACAGAAGTAAAAAGAGAGTTAATAGGGTGAGTAAGGAAGAGGTAGAAACAAAATAGCCACATATTTTGAAAATATAAGAAGTTATGAGCAAAATCAATAAAGGAAATAAAAGAAAAGAATTTGGAATTCATTCAATGAAAAATAAACACATATTTGCTTATCTGTTTTTAGCATTTTAAAAACAATAAAACAGAAGTGTTATTCAAAGATCTAAGAGAAGAAAATTTCCCTGGACTTAAAACGTACACTGGACATCAGAAAATATTTGTAACAGTAGTTGGTTAAGTTCTGCTAGAATTATTAAATATTAAGGGCAAAGACTAATTTTTACATTAAATATTAAGATAATGAAAGAAGTTGCTTGCACATGGAAAAATTTAAGTCCGTAGATTAATTATTGGAACACAAAGTGCCATAGGATGACATATAGAGTTCTGAGTTATACAGATTTTGATCCAAATGTTCTTTGCTCAATTCAGTTTGTTAGCAATCCATTAACATATATGAAGGGGGAAAGAAAGCATACACCTGTGGAAACACATTAGATAAATTTAATTGTAGTAGAAAATTTAAATATGCTGGATCCATTCTTGACAGATCACGTGTATAGATAAAAGTAGAGCCATAACAGTTTGCGATAGCTAATTAATAAATTGCATAGTTATATTATTCAGATCCTTTATATATAAATGTATATATTACATGATTATATATCATAATAACATATAGCATATTATATAATGTTATACCTATTAATACTTATAAATAAAATATTCAATGTAAAGGCCATGTGAAGAATATAATAAACTTAGCAAAATTGGTGTGAAAATTGAACATAAATTTATAGATTAATAAATTAGAAAAGAAACCTATTTGATATATTTGAGACTGAACTTTTTAAGAGATCTAAAAAAGTTGATATATATACAGAAAGTATTCTTCACAAAAGTGAAAAATAAAGTATATGTTAATAGTGTTACAAATTAGAAAAAAGGATATAAGCACAGATATTGAAAAGATCTAGTATTTGTAGATGAATTTTATGCAAAATTTCATAACAATAAATGTAGAAATCTTAAAGACTTGGAGAATTTTCCAAGAATGTGTGACTTAATATAACTGATGGAGAATTTTGACCAAAAATATTATAGCTTAAAAGAAATTTAATCAGAAAGAATTAAAGTTGTTAAGAACTATTCCCAAGAAAGGAATTTTACTGAGGAAGTTTAAAATATAATGTCCATCAGACATTGAAGAATAGGCGAAATATTAGATTTTTTTAACCATTTGCTGCACATGTCCTAAAAAAAAGAAAACTTGCTCAACTCAGTAGTAAAGTCAGCATAATTCAGAATTTAATCTGAGAAATTTAACATGCATAAATGTCAGATGCAAGCAATTCTCACTTACAAATGTTAGCAAATATCTAAGTATTTATAAAACAATTTTATTAACATAATGTCTACTGGATATGTAAGATTTGTTCTAAGGATGATAAAATTGATCAGTGTTAAGAAATCAATAATTTATAATATGAAGAGGTCAGTAGGAAATACTTGCTGTTAACTACACAGATACCAGAAACATAATAGATGTAAATACAACTATTATTAATTTTTTTAAATGGACTAAAACAAGAATAAAAGAATGAAGAAAATTTCAATCTATCTCAGTTTAAAAGCTAGCATCATGCTTTAAGAAAAAAAAGAAAGAAACTAAAACAGGAGGAAGATACACATGATTAGCATCGCTATTTAATATGATCTAATCATTATCTAATGCAATTATTCCAGACCATAAAATTAGAGATATAAATATCAAAAATGTGATTGCTATGTTATGATTTATTATTCATATAATGGTCCATATGGAAAAATCAGTTAATCAGCGTGGCAAATTGCATAGAACAAAAGCAGTACTAGGCGGTAAAAAGACAAAATTGCATTAAAAATAAGTTGTAAATCAAAATACTCCTGGTTTGGTGGCAACTTGACAAAATCATTTTATAAGGGAACTGTTGAACAAATTGAGAATTTCTAGTAAAATATAAGCAAGAGAGTGATGATGAAGGATTTGTCCTGCTGGTTACTACAACACATTACCAAAGTTAAAGCAATGAAAAAGTTAATATGTTGTTGCCAAAATAGAAAGGTAAGTAATTGGAACAGGGAGAAAGTTTAGAGGTATTCTTTGTGTGTGTGTCTGTGTGTGCATGTGTGTGTGTGTGTGTAATTTCTTAAACTCTTTGAAGTTTCAATGAATTTCAAGTATTTTATTTTGGAATCATTAATATACAATTACATGAGCAACACTGTGGTTACTAGATTCCCCCCATTATCAAGACTCCACCACATACCCCATTACAGTCACTGTCCATCAGGGTAGTAAGATGCAATAGAGTCACTACTTGTCTTCTCTGTGCTATACTGCCTTCCACGTGCCCCCCCGTACATTATATGTACTAATTGTAATGCCCTTTATTCCCCTTCTCCCTCCCCTCCCTTTCCACCCATCCTCCCCAGTCCCTTTCCCTTTGGTAATTGTTAGTCCATTCTTGGGTTCTGTGAGTCTGCTGCTGTTTTGTTCCTTCAGTTTTGCTTCGTCATTATGCTCCACAGATGAGTGAAATCATTTGGTACTTGTCTTTCTCCTCCTGGCTTATTTCACTGAGCATAATACCCTCTAGCTCCATCCATGTTGTTACAAATGGTAGGATTTATTTTCTTCTTATGGCTGAATAATATTCCATTGTGTATATGTACCACATCTTTATCCATTCATCTACTGATGGACACTTAGGTTGCTTCCATTTTGTTGTAAATAGTGCTGTGATAAACATAGGGGTGCGTATGTCTTTTTGAAACTGGGCTCCTGCACTCTTAGGGTAAATTCCTAGGAGTGGAATTCCTGGGTCAAATGGTATTTCTATTTTTAGTTTTTTGAGGGACCTCCATACTGCGTTCCACAATGGTTGAACTAATTTACATTCCCACCAGCAGTGTAGGAGGGTTCCCCTTTCTCCACAGCCTCGCCAACATTTGTTGTTGTTTGTCTTTCTAACTGATATGAAGTGATATCTCATTGTGGTTTTAATTTGCATTTCTCTGATGATCAGCGATGTGGAGCATCTTTTCATGTGCCTGTTGGCCATCTAAATTTCTTCTTTGGAGAAGTGTCTGTTCATAACCTCTGACCATTTTTTAATAAGGTTATTTGCTTTTTGTTTGTTGAGGTGCGTGAGCTCTTCATATACTTTGGATGTCAACCCCTTATCGGATATGTCACTTATGAAAAATATTCTCCCTACAGTAGGTGCCTTTTTGTTCTACTGATGGTATCCTTTGCTGTACAGAAGCTGTTTAGTTTGATATAGTCCCACTTGTTCATTTTTGTTTTTGTTTCCCTTGCCCATGGAGATATGTTCATGAAGAAGTTGCTCATGTTTATATTCAAGAGAGTTTTGCCTATGCTTTCTTCAATGAATTTTATGGTTTCATGACTTATATTCAGGTCTTTGATCCAGACTCATTTTGAGTTTACTTTTGTGTGTGGAGTTAGACAGTAATCCAGTTTCATTCTCTTACATGTAGATGTCCAGGTTTGCCAACACAAGCTGTTGAAGATGCTGTCATTTCCCCATTGTATATCCATGGCTCCTTTATCGTGTATTAATTGACCATATATGCTTGGGTTAATATCTGGACTCTATTCTGTTCCATTCATCTATGGGTCTGTTCTTGTGCAAGTACCAAATTGCCTTGATTACCGTGGCTTTGTAGTAGAGCTTGAAGTTGGGAAGCGAGATCCCCCCTGCTTTATTCTTCCTTCTCAGGATTGCTTTGGCTATTTGGGGTCTTTTGTGGTTCCATATGAATTTTTGAACTATTTGTTCTAGTTCGTTGAAGAATGCTGTCGGTATTTTGATAATAAGAATATTTAACAAAATGCTTAAAATTGTACATCTCCTTTTATCCATAAAATTTAACATTTAAGAATTTAGCCTTAGGGGAAAAGAAATCTGACAAATATATCAAAATGTGCTTAAAATTAAAATAAAGAATTCATGAAATAAATCATAGGGATCTTTCAAAGGGATACTCTGTATGGCCATTAAAATGATGATATAAATTGATAGCTTTTGAGATGGAAAAATGTTTACTTTCCACTACTAAGTGTACAAAGCAA
Organism: Manis pentadactyla; assembly: GCF_030020395.1. NCBI lineage: Eukaryota > Metazoa > Chordata > Mammalia > Pholidota > Manidae > Manis > Manis pentadactyla. The sequence continues at coordinate 15,440,752 of NC_080026.1, read as the reverse complement.
GTGTATTACAGTGATCCCTCTTTTGTGAAGATAAAATAAGGCCATATATTTTTAAAATATCTGAAAGAGAGTAAGTCTGATGGGGATAATGGAAATGCTTTATTTTCTTCTGTATAGTTTCAGATACATTTATAGTAAGATCTTTTTTAATCTTATAATTATAACAATAATATAGGTACTGGGATATTTGGAGGGTAATGAAGAAATAACTTATCTATCCCCCTTTCACCAGTTTATTCTTTAACACCATGTTTCAAAAAAGCCTCTCCAGCATTAAGACAGAAGTTGACAGGACATGAAGAGGAAGCCAGATTAAAGTAACACAGCACAACTTTCTCCCTGAGTTCAGGTGAATAACTCCTAAGCTTGGACATTCCTGGAAAAATCTGGAGACCTTTGTGAATAAAGAGAGTGTAGTCAAACAGGTGGGTGCTTAGAGGTATTAAATTCCTGATTTTATTATTACTTTGACTTGTTTCTATAATCAAATCCTATTTATGTGTGAGGCATACAGGTCATTCACATATAAAGTTACTATTTCTCCCAATTGGAAACCCATGCACTTACTTAGAATTCCAAATAAGCAATATATAAAGAGTTATTTCAATTGGACAGTAGAAACAAATGTATACTCTAAATGACAAATTAAATTGTCTTGACAGAAAAGGTTAAATTCCTGGATTAAAATCTTCAATATAGAAGATATGCATGTTTACCTTTATTTATGTATTTTTTTCAAGCTGCTCTTGAAGCAATAGCTCCAAGAATAAGGAAGGAAGGATCATCCCTGTACAGGTGAAAAATGATTAAACCAAACCAATCATAGATTTAAAGGAATGAAAATCCTCTTAACAGGTCACAGTGGTAGTGAATTAGCAGTGTTCTCTAAAATAGACCTAAATTTAAATAAAAATAAAACTCATTGCATCAGCAATATATGCATTTATCAAGTTGCATTTCTTTGAGAAGAGTTTAAACATGTCATTGTAGCTAAATTTGAAAAAGTAACATTCAGAACTGAGAAACCATTTATAAGAGTAAAAAAGTTCTTAAACTGGCAAGTCTAAAAACATTGTTGATTGAATGTTCAAAACTTTCTTAAATGGATATTGCTTATATCTTGATTATAAAAGTAATATGTATACTGTTGAAATTTGGAAAATAGAAAAAATATAAGAAGAAAATTAAAATCCCTCCCTATCTCAGTGTTCTAAGGTAATTATTACTAATATTTTGAGGTTTTTCCTCCAAATCCTTTTTCTTTTTGGAAATATAATTCTTTCCCCACCCCCACCAACTTGAGATCATAATCTAGGCATTGTTCTAATCCTGTTTTTTTCACTTAGTGTTTTATTATAAACATATCTCCAAGTCTTGAATAATTCTTCAAACACATCATGTTTGTGTTATGCTATTCCAGTTTATTATTGTGTTACGTTTAAACATTTCTATAAGGTTGGACATTTGGGCTGTTTCCACTTTGTTGTAGTAAAATAATACTTCAATAAGTACAATTATACATGTATTTTTGTCCACATTTCTAATCTTTTCCTTAGGAAAAATTCCTGTAAGTAATATTTCACAGTAACAGCCTAAGAAATTTCAAAGATCCTGGATACAATTTCTTTCCAAAAAGTTTGCACCAATGTGCACTCTTACTAGATACAATGTGCCTAAATGAAAACACTAGGAATTTAACTTTTTAAAAGAACAGAATTTACTTTGTACCAAAAGCATACTGTGACATCCATAAAAATTCCTATAAAGTTATTCATTTTGCAAGAAAAAAAGCTTCCATAAAGAAAAGACCAAGAAATTTCCATTTCTTCCCCCAAACAAGTAATTTCAATTTGCCTTTGAAATAGTGCAACCTTCCCATTTCTCAGATGTCAGTTTTTCCCTTTCTGGTTTTCCCTAGCCTTGGAAATCTCTTCCAAGGAGGTTGCATCAAAAATGAACTAATTGTTGTCTTCTACATATAATTCACTATTTCCTACCAACAGGCACTATAAACTGCTCTGTCTGTATCTAAACCTGTGTGTTCCTTACCAAAGAAGGCACCTTGACATGGTAGAAAGAACATGAACTCAGCTTTGAGAGTCTTCTTTTTGTACACTGAGGCTTAACCTTCTGAAGCTGAGCTTCCATATTCAAAGGTTAATCATACCATTTTACAGGATTAATGTGAAGATGAGAAAATGATAAAAAGCTACCTACCAACTAATACTAATTAGCTAGTGAACACACTTTGTGTTTGATGTATGAATAAAGAGCTAAAAAAAGCAACTAGTTATCATTTAGAGCTAAAATAATCCACTCCCATTCCTTAGGTAAACTGTAAGGTTAAAATGTGTTGTACTTTGGTGAAATCATGAATGAACTCATGCAATTTAAAAGTCTTTCAAAGGAATCTACGCCCAGGGAACAACACAAATTAAGGTAATACTTTAACAAGCTAGAAATTATGACTGGATCATGTACACCATTCCTGCAAAAGTGGTTGCCTGATTATGTTAGGTTCTATACCAGAACTTCATTGAAACTAATGTTTATTGCTTTTAAAAGAAAACTGTGCCCATCAGATTGTTTCTAATATGACATTGGCATGTAGGAAGCAGACAGGTTTCCGTATTCTACTTCAGACTCTTCTATAATCTCTAAAAAGTTAGTGAATAGAGAGCTCACAATTTTCTTTTGGTGTTTGGAAGATTGGAAATGAAAGATATTTTCTAGTCAAAACAAACTGTTCAAATCCAGTAGATTTCAACAACGGTATTAATGAACTTTAAGGAAAGGAAAGGGATTGTGAATAATTTTGATACTGTCTAGTCTTTCACCAGTTGCTGCTAATCTTTTGAAAGGTTTTCTATTTTTGACCTACATTCAGACAGACCCTGCTGTTTGACAAAGCTTATTTTCAAGTCTGATTCACAAGAGCATTGCAGGGACTCCAAGGCTTGGAGGTAATTCTCCTAGAAATATAAAAGTTCCTGTTGGATAATTAACCACTGCCACAGGAAACTTGAAGTACCTGGAAATCTGACTTTCCAGGACAACATCATTCTATTGGTAGAATTGAGGAAACAAAGCCCTTATCCCAGCATGCTCTTCACTGAAAACTGAAGTCAGTAGCCTGTGGGGCAGAATCAATGGATCAGTGGGACACAGGAAAGCTAAGACAAACACTGGGAAACAAGATGCAATTATTGTGTGTCTAAACTAACCTCAGGCAGCACGACACTAATGTCTGAGCCCTGCAAACAGTTTTTCTCACTAGTTTCAATTGTTGTAAAAAGGTGGACTTATGACCTGAATATTTGGGTGCTTAAGAGTCCTGCTTTATGACTATTTCTGAGGGACTGCTCTGACTCCTTTCCCACCTCTCTTCTGTGCAAGGTCTACCTTAACTGTCACCTCTTCATTCAATGACTGCCTTCTCTGAATTTTCATTTTATTACACCATTTAAATATAAATGGGATATTCCATCCTAATTTAATGTTATCATAATTACTTGGGGCACCAATAGATGTGATGTGATGTGATGTGATGTGATGTGATGTGATGTTTTATGTTGTTTTATGTTATGTTATGTCATCACCAGCCAATAGACAAATGAATGTTTAGTAAACACACATATCTAGAATTCCATATCTTTAAGTATAAGAATGAAACTTTGAGACCAACAGTCATCATTTCATGACCTGGAAAAAATGTTTTCTGGTTTCTCTCTATAGGTTTCCAAAGAGATGCCTTACATTGGAAGGTTAACAACGAGATTCAAATTTTCCACCAGAGAAATTCCTCTTTAATCATTTAAATATAGGGTTTTCATGTGAGATTTCTTTTAAAATAAGTCTTCTGCCCAAAACAAAATAAAACAAAGCAAAACAAAAACTTCCAGGAGTGATCAACTAAAAGTCTTTCATAAAGAAAAGACCAAGAAATTTCCATATTGAAATACTGGTATTTATTTTTATACTCCTCTTCAACACATGTATACTGCTATTTTAAAACTTTCTGTTTTGGATATTTTACCATTCAGGTCTTGTCAGGAGACTTGTCTCACCAGACAGAATTTCATATAAAGAACTGTTAACCAGCTATACTGATTTTTAGCTAGGTAACTGCAAAGCCAAAAAAGGAAAAATAAGTTATCAAAGAGGTGGTGGCTCAAAGCAGCAGCTACCAATCCTAAGTCTATTGGAACAAAGGGAAGATGTTGGGACTCATTCGAAGTTTGGAAGAGGGTCCCAGTAACCTGGGGCTCATGGCTCTGAGGAGGGGGTGCCAGCCAACTGTGGAGTGTCCCTGAAGGCCCTTGCAAAGACTTGTTCTGTAAGTGAGCATGAAACTACAAACTAGATTCAACTGGAATTCTATGCTGTTGCTGAGGTGAAGAATATTGTCTGCCAATCATGTAGGAGAAAGGTTTAGTTCTCTTACATTCTTCTTCTCTCCATTGCTGTGCCTATTTCCTGCCATTCCTGTCCCCCTATATACACAGCAAATACACAGTGTTGTTGTATCATTATTTTAGTTTCACCCAGCATTTCAGTGTTTACATTGCTCTATCTATGTAAATATATTCACAGCAGAGCCAATAATGGACTATGAATTACTTATGAGTGCAACATTCCTATTCCCTGGAGTTAATAACTTCTTGAGTATTTTGTCTGTTTGCTTGCCTGCTCTTCAGTAAACCTCTCACTACAGCACCCTCAGACTCTCAGCACACACACCCATCAGGGGACAGAGCTTTCTTTTCTTTGGTGTATCCGTCTCAGTCCTCCCAGTCTGCACGGACTGGTTGTTCTCTAGTCCATAGCACTGCTGTCCGCCTAGGATCTTCTTTCACCATTGTCTCCTCTCAGTGTGGTTCTGCTTTTGTATGTGGCCTAAGCTTCAATTCCTTTTGGTTTATTCCCTCCTTTTTAATAGTAATTTCCTTAGAAAAAGTATTTGGCAGGTACATTTTTGAGAACCTTAAAATCTGCAAATATATTTAGTTGCATTAATCCTTAAGATTAATTTTCAGTTTGGCTAGATTTAGACTTCAACAAATCACTTCTCCTCAGCATTTTTAAAGCATTTTTCCATAGATTTCCAACTTACAGTGAAGCTGTTGAATAGCTCCATTTTGATTCTTGACTTTTGTATGTGACCAGTTTATCTTATCTACTCTGGAGGCTTTGGGTTTCCTTGGTTTACTAGCAATCTGAAATTTCATGATGATGTGGGCTGAAGTGCTCTTTTTCTTTTTCTCATGTCAAGTCTTCAGCGGGCTTTTTAATACTGAAATTCATGGCCTTCAGTCCCAGAAATTTTTATCTTATTTTACTGTAACTACAGTTCATAACAATACACTTTATACCTCTTAAAAACTTCTTTACATATTTACGTGTTTTCTCAGCTCCTTTTCCTCTGAGTTTCTTGTCTTTTATTATAGCTTTCGAATTAAAGTCTCTTTTGTCTGATGGAAGTGGTCACCCCTGCCCTCTTTTGTTTACCATCTGCGTGGGATACCTTTTTCCATACTCTCACTTTCAGTCTTTGTGTGTCTTTAAATCTAAAATGAATGTCTTGTAAACAGCATATATTTGGATCTTAGTTATTGTATTTTATCCATTTAACCTATGCCTTGTGATTAGTAATTTAATACATTTACATTTAATGTAATTATCGACAGGGAACTACTTACTGCTGTCATCTTTTTTTCTTCTGTCTTGTAGCCTTTTGTCCTCTTCTGATTCTTTTTGTTACTGAGCAAGAGTCTGCTGCCCAATGTAATGTAAGCCAAACACAGAGCACCAGCTTTTGTAAAAGGAAAAGCCTTTATTAGGAGACAGACCAGCAAGGAGACAGAAGGCAAAGCTCAAACCTGTCTGGAATTCAGAGGCACTGTGGAATTTATTCAGGAAGTTTATGCATATTTAGTAGAGTTTATGCATATTTAATAAAGTTAGTGAAATTACTGGGAAAGTAAAAGAGTTGGGGTAAAACTTTTCTCATGCTCCTGCATGGAATGTAATAGGAAGTTAATATATATGTATTATATATATAAATTGGTGTTTCTGTGGAAGCACAAGGGCTAGAGCTTTCTAGTTCATCCTCTTGCTGATGTCATCCTCCAGTTCTTTAATATGTAAATTTAAGCCCTTTGATATATATCAGTGATTACTGATCTGTTTGTACTTATTTTGGGTATATATATATATATATATATATATATATATATATATATTTAAATATTAATATATATTTAAATATTTATATATTTAAATGTATCTCTATTATTGCTTGTCTTTTTTATCCTTTCTTTTTCCATCTTCACTTGGAATGAGTAATTCCACTAAACTATTTTTGTTGATTTGGAAACTATAGATTGTTTTTCTATCATTTTAATTATTATACTTAGTTTTTTAAAAAGATACATAAGCATAATTATAGTTTTCTATGCAACAGTCTAAAGTTACTCCTTATTCAATCCTACCCAGGGACCTCAGCACATTTGAATTATCCATAGGACAGCCCACCCAATCCTGCCAGTATTTATACTTTTTATTTTGACATAAAAGTACTATTTATTTTAAATTTACCAGTAATTTAAATCAAATTGTGTGTTCATTATTTTATTTTTTCCACCACTTCTCTGGGATGACCTTATTTTTTCCCAAGTGAGTAATTATATTAGTTATTTCATTAAAAGTATGTAAGGGATTGATTCTCTGACTGTAGTCATGCTTACTTCTTCATGATTCTAATAATTGTTCAACCTTATATGAATTCCAGGTTGATAATAATTTGTCCTTAACTCTTTAAAGTTATTACTGTATTATCTACTGGAATCTATTATTGCTATTGAGATTTTCATTTTTATTCTACTCTAAATAATACATATATTCTGACGTTTTAAAAGTTTTTTCCTTGATCTATAATGCAGCATCATTCAAATGTGACTAGGTAACATTTTTTCAATTTTTTTATTCATTCTATCAGGACTTGATAAGTCTTAGAGTTAGTTTCTTTAATTCTGGAAAACTTTTAGCTTTTATTTATTCAAACGTGGCTTCTTTAAAATTTTTAATATTTTACTCTGGAATTAATATTATTATATTATTGAGCTTCTCAATGTGCTTTTAAAACTGCTTTCTTGTTTTTACCTCTTTATCTCTCCATGCTGTGACCCAGATAAACATCTCAGTATAATATTTCAATGTCCTCATTTTTAAATTGAATCTAATGTAAAGTTCATAATGTCTTTTGTGACAAGTTAAAAATTTAATAACCATCTATATCAATTCCAAGTTCTCTAATTTACTCTTTTTTCATATCCACCTGGTCTTCATGAACACCTGTTTTCGTTTTATAATCTTTGATTTATTAAAATGGAAGAGATAACTTTGTCTTGGTGAGCACACCAAGACAGATTCATTTAGAGCTAAAATATTTTAGCTCTAATGTAGAGCTTTTTCATACTGCTTTTTCATACTGCTACTTAAATTCACCTGGGGTCACTTTATATTATGATAGTAGGCTATTGTGAAGGGAATAGTCTTGATTATTTTTTTTCCTTTCTCTCTCTCTGTTCACATTTCTCTTACTAGTGGTTTTTGACTTTTTCTTACCTGTCCTCTATGCCTCTTGTACAGAACACGTAAGACTTCTGCTCTGTTGGGATATAGGAGATAGCCCACAACAACATCAGTCTGGTGAACTAGTTTGTTCAGCTTCTGGTCACGGAATGTCATTCTCTTATCTCTCTACAGCTTGCTGCAACAGAATCCCAGTGGGACTTAGAAATGATCACTGACTTCAAGAAGGGAGTCTGGGGACCACTGGGAGCTTCATTTGAACCACAAGTGCTAAACTCTAACTGATTTTGCTTATTTCCATGTCTACAGCCTCGAAGTACTGTGGCTTTATGTTTTTGTTCCTTTGCTCCTGACAGGTGTGTACTCCAGTGCCACTTTATATAATCTCTAATCTTGTAGTTTATTGTTTAATATTATGAGAAGAGCAGAAAGGTGCTTTAAAAAATGATCTCACTGGACTGTGGGAAGGAATATTTCTGTCTACCTTTCTGTGAAAACTTTCTGCAAATCCCATTGATCTACCTAGTGGTGAGTCACTTCACTTCATCTCTAAACACTTGGGCAATACCAGTAAAACTAGATGCCAGTTTTAAGCTCATGACCTTAGTTTTAGGACAGAATTCTGTTTCCCCCCTTAAATTCTCCCCATAACTCTCTAAGTTGCAGAGCTAAACACATTTCTGGAACTAGATAAAGTTTAAGATACAGGTAAACTTAATCAGTATCTACAGTAAGATTCAATATAGCTGTAATAAAACCACTTATATAGGTTTCAATCTTTTATAAAATCTCAATAAAATCAATGCTATATAAATAGCCACTGCCACTTACTAAGTAGTAACATGTCCTTTATGTATAACTTATGTACAATTCATTTAATGCTTACAGCAAAGTTTTTATGAACCTTTTAAACATTGAAAGGAAGTTTAACCCCAGCTCAAGCTATTTGCCAAAGGAAATTCAGGAAGTTGTGAATGAACTGGAGCTAGAACCCAAGTTTATGTAATTCCTGGGTCCATGATTTTAAAATTATATTCTATGATGATATTGATCTCATGTATCATTTTGAACATTTTTAGTTTTGACAGAAAGCGCTGTCCAAAATAAAAGAAAAAAGATGTATTGACTCATATAAGTAGGTAGTCTTGGGGTATAACTGGCTTTAGGAATTTTTAGGCTATATATAAGCTCAAACAATATCATTAGGACCTGGTTTCTCCCAACTCCTAGGTGGACTATCTTCCATCTTTTTATTCTCCAAATCTGCGTAGTAGCAGAATGACTATGGCCACCACAGATTCATATCCTCTCAGGTTCAATTCCCAAAAAAGAGAGAGTCTCTTCCCAGCAGCTCTCACACTTGCCCTTATAATCACCCTGATTAGGACAACTTGGGTCCTAAACCCACCTGTTTACCAATCACAGAGGCCAGGGGAACAGACTGTGCTGATTAATATAAGCCTAGGTTTGATGTTCCATATCTGTAGGTAGAGGATGGGATCCCACCCAAATGACAGATTGCTATTCCAAAATTGTTGGAATCAGGTAGTGCTCATTAGAAGACCAAAATATATACATGTCCACTTCAGTTGTGATCAATAATTGAGAAGATTTTACTATTAAAATGTTACTGTTAATATCAAATGTCTCCCACTTCTACAAGAAGAAATAAAGTTTGTACAATATACTTTCGAGCTGAGGGAAATTATCAGTATTCAAAATACTCTTGTGATGACGTCACTCTGGAAGCACAGGGTGAGGCAGTATTACCAGGCTAAATTGATGCCTGCCTTTAATTCACATAAAAGAAGAGACGTGGATGCGCAGCAGTTGAGAAGGAGGTGTGAGGGATGCTTAGCTTGATTGAGAAAGGTTAATTACATGTGAAATGAGGCTGGGATTCAGAGGATGTTTGCTCTAGATTTTGTGTAATGTTATATTAACACTGGGATTCTCTTTATTCTATTAACAAAACAAACTCATTTTGTTTGGTTTCATTTTACAGTTGCCTTAATCCCACTGAACATTTAAACTATTATTTAATTTTACTAAACATTTGTGGATAATAAAATACCTATAGAATTAAGCAACTGCAGGTTATTAAAGACATCCAGTTCTTACAGAGATTTGATCTGCTAATTAGCCACACCAATTTTATGGATCATTGCATCTCACTTAAAATGTATTGTTATATGTTTATAATCTTTCCATAATGAGCTTTTATTGAGTGCATGGGCCAACTTCTGTGTGATGTACAAGAGAAACTCCCCTTCCCCCACCCAAAAAATATGTTCACAGACCTAGTAAATCACAATAACATTCCAGTGAAAATGGTCCTCTTGGCATTATTAAGTAGCTTATTGGGGACCACAGTAGAAAATGTAAATCTGTGAAGGAAGAGTCAGAGTATTATCCAAAGAGGGTCAACAAATGAGAAGGATGAAGGTGAAAGCCAGAATCTCACAAACTGATGGGCAATAAAAATGTATGGAGAAAATATATGAGATCAAATTCTCTCTGATTATCACAGTATATATTCTTTGAATTTTGTCCTTTCTATTACTCAAGTGGGATAAAACAACATTCTCTAGTTTTTCAACAAGAATATTTATTTTCAGAATTAATGACTGACTTTTGAAATGCATCTTTAAAACTTTAGATTAGCTTCTCCTTGTTGAATAGAGCTGTCAGGTTGAAATGCTACTGACAAAGTTGAACAGTGATGATCAAGAAATCACCCCTACCCTTTTCCCTACCCTTTTGTGTCCTAGGTAATGGCTCAGTGTAAAGAACCACCCTTCCATATAAGACTAAGATAAGACTAGTGAATGATCCCTGTATTTATCTGTGGCAAGGCCAGATATAGACCCTCCAAATCTTATTATTTGTCTCATAAACGATTAGAGGAATTTTTTTTTTATTTCTACTGATGCACGTGAACATAATGCCCACTAACTTGACTTGGCCAAACTTTAGTCAGGTTTCTCTCTTTTGCTCAGACCCCTGGACTTTGAGCATCAGAACACAGAATAAACCCTCCTTTATGGCCCCTTTAGGGAATCAGCTCACCTCCTGGAAAAACATTCTCTGGTCCCAGTTCGTCACACTCCCTAACATCAGATTCTTTCACATCTTGTTTGTTCCTCCCTATATAAGAAAAGCCGTTTGCTGCCTGGCCCTTGAGACACTCACAGATGTATTGATGGGAACATTCTCCCGATTGCAATTAGCAGTCTTTCTTCCCACATCACATTTGTCCCATTCTCCCTATTGCAATAGTTTTTTTAAATAATGTCTTTCCTTACCTAAGTCTTATTTTTTTAAATTTGACACCATAATTATTTAAGCCAACCTAGAGTATTTATCAGGAGCCATTTACAGATAGAAAGATCTCAATTTAACATTTGTTTTCTCTTTTAATCTCTTTTAATCTTAATAAAAAATTAGTAGTATCTTTTAGAGTTGCTAACAGTTCAAATAAATTATTCATAGAAATACATCCTTGCTACATATTTAAACACCAAGCCACGCTTCCCATCAGAAACTAAACACCTCAGCCTCACCACCAAAGGCCCTCCTGAATTCGTAACTCTGTTCATGACCCCCATTTCCTCTGCCTCCAAGCTGGAAACGCCAGGGCCAACTTTGACTCTTCCCTCAACCTATTCTCCATAATCAGCAAGTCACCAGGTCAGTCGGTTCTACCTCTGAGTAGTGTCCCTTGCCTCTCTCCCTTCTTTCTGTTTCCGCTGTCATCATCCTAATTGGAGCTCTCTTCGATCCCTGATGTCAGTGCTCGCATAGTACTTGCGTGATCTCTGTTTCAGTGAGCCTCCTCTCCCTCTGGTGGGGAGGGTGGGTTTGAAGAAAGATGGGGCTCTGGTGGTGTGTTGGGCATAGAGATTGGGTTTTGGGGCCAGCAGTCAAAAACAGGAGTGCTCTTAATGGTCCTGAGAGATTTGGGGGAAGGAAAACAAATGGAAAATTCAAGGCCAAATTTTGAGAAAACCCTGTTTTTAAACTGTGATGCACAGGAGAAAGTTGAATGATACATGTAGAGGAAATAAAGGAAAATAAACTTCTGAAGGTACAAGTCAAGATCTGAAAGTCAAGAATTACTAAGGGGATTAAGAGAAAACAGGCAGGGATTAGGTATCTGTATGGGAGAGGAAAACATGGGGAAGTACAAGACTGTTCTTGGGTACTTGTCTCCATTGCGTTGGAATTTTACGTTGGTCATGGGGATTCGCAGTGGATCTCCATGTGTTAATGCTGAGGCTGGGTCAGTCTGCTGGAAACTTATGCTTTCCTGAGGTAGTCTTGAAATGTTTTAAGACTTTATTGAGGTGGGAAATTGGTTCCCACATCTGTTCTTTACTACCACACCTTTTAAAAATCACCATATACTGCAGGTAGTTTTGGTTCTATGATCTAGTCCATTTATTTTAGGCACTTTATTTCCTAGTGATGGTGATTCAGTTGGGTGATTCAGGAGGAGAGCAAGCAGTATTTTTATGGGCTGGCAAATCTTTCCACCAGCTATTCTGCTGTTCATGAAGTGACTGGCTCTGACAGAGTAAAGGCAGCATTCCTCAACCTTGGCAATATTCTCTGGGATTATTGAAGTTCCAGAATGAGAGGCCAGCTTGGATGGCTGTACCTTCTCCACAATGTCCTCTTCCCCATAGTGAGTGCCACTAGGTTGAAAGGCCAGCAGATTCTGAGCTAAACCTTCAATATGATATGAAGTACCACACTTTACAGCCATTATTTCTTTGACCACACTCTTCACCTTTCTTGGGTAATGTACCACTTCAAGAATATAAAGCCTTGCTGGATTTTAAACTACTCTTAAGTGTGAAATATACATTTACATAAAAATATTTTTTATTGGAACTTACTTAACAGAACACCATCTAGTACAGAGAGTTGTAGTGGTAAAGAATGCTAGATGGTTCCTCTACTTTTAGAAATAGACCATCAAATTTTAGATGGTCACGTGGTTGCCAAGCACAAATATTACAATATCCAGCTTCCCTGGTTGCTAGGTATGACGTGTGACTAAGTTTGGCCAGTTGGATGTGAGTGGAAATAGCATACAAAATTTCTGGTTGGTGTCGTCAAAGTGAATGAGCATGCCCTACATTTCCTCTTTCTCATTTCCCATTGCCTGGGATGCTAGTATGGTGATGACAGGAGCGTTAGCTGTCATTGTGGGCATAATATAGAAGCTGCATGTGGCAGAAGGCAGAGCCACTGTTATCAGTCCTGGACTGCTTACACTTGGACTGCTAGGGGCAACAGAAAGGTATTTTCTCTTGTTTAAGTCACTGTTAATTTGGTACTTGATATAGAATGTGAATATACGCTTTCTCTGAAGAAGTCCTCACTGAATGAAAGAATGAATAAGAATGACTACATCACTGAAATTGACCCTTTTACCCTACCCTGGCTCAGAGGTCCCAACCTAGGGGCACTTAAACTTGGTTTGTCACAAACATACATTGATAGGCCCATATGTTGTCTTAAGTTAAAGTAATTACCTACATTTATACCAGCAGATTGCACGTGCATATTCTTAGTTCTAGATCTCTTATAACATCAGATGAGGTAGCTACCCTCACCCACATTCTTGCACCAAATGACAGGAGTCAGTTGTGCATTTGGACGGTGCATATACTCTTGTATTTGCGAGTTCAAGCTAGCTTCCCTCACTTGTGTGACTGCCTACCCATGTGGCCATTTAAGTTTGTGACCTGCCATGTAGTTTTCTAATAGCAATGGACTTCTATTACTGATGAACACATACTGCTTCACACATATGCACACTATTGAAATGGTCAGAGTAAAGCTGTTTTACTGGAATTCCTTCTCTATGAGCTCTTTCAGGTCAGGAGCTAATTACTCTTTGCTCTTTGTCCTTCACTCCTATGCTGTTTTATGGCCTGTAATCTAATTGAAAGCAGAACTAGGGGCATCTTGCCTGGGCTCAATCTTCAAGCTGGTCTCAGCATGCATAGCCCTTCTACAAATGGTGGGCTTTCTCCTGGGTTCTTTCGAGTCGTTTTCCTGGAAACTATGCTACTTGCTTTTCTGCATAATAAATAGACCTTAGTAATAATTAGAATCCATACCCAGTCTGTCATACTAGGAGAAAATATCCCCAATAAGCTCCTTAGAAAATCATCATCTTCATATGACTTATAATTTATTTCTTTGTATGACAAATGCAGATGGTCCTCAATTTATGAAGGCTCAATTTAAGATTTTTCCATTTTACAATGAGGCAAAAGCAATATGCATTCAGGAGAAACCACACTTTGAATTTTGAATTTTGATTTTTTTCCCCGCTAATGATATGCAGTGCGATCCTTTCTCACAGTGCTGGGTAGGGGCCCCCCGGTCGTGAGGGTAAACAGCCAATACAGTTAAAACCATTCTGTTTCCATACAACTATTCTTTTTTTTTAAAATTTTGATAGAGCGTTTAGTAAATTACATGAGATTATGTACACTTAATTATAAAATAGTCTGTGTTTGATGATTTTGGCCATCTGTAGGCTAATGTGAGTGTTCTTGGTACATTTAAGGTAGGCTGGGCAAAACTATGATGTTCATAGCTTAGCTGTATTATGGACATTTTTGACTTGTGACATTTCCAGTTTGCAATGGGTTTATTCGGAGATAATCCCATCATAAACTGAGGGAAATCTGTACTGAGTACTGACACTTGGAGTGAAATTCACTTTGCTGGGAATTAGTTATTAAAAACAAGTTAAAATGACATTGTTTTTTTTAATTGGAAAGAATCATAGACCATTTTTAAGAGCGCTTACCTTTGGATAGAAGGTTGGGGGAGGGATGAAGCCTGGAAGAGACTGCTTACACATAACTTTCTAGAATTTTTACTTTACATGTATTTATGTATACATAATACTGGTTTACATAAAATTAAATATATTAATACAGAGATATCTGGATGAGAAGATTTGGAATACTATATTTTTCTTAAAGAGAAATATACTAGTGAGGAAACGTAGCTAAATAAATTATGAAATAAATACAACATGCTATATAATACATATAACAGAATTCTATTTATGTAACAAAAACCTTTATCTCCATATGTGCACATGTAAAAGCATTTAAAATGGAAGAAATGACACAAAATTAAGACTACCAATGAGGAGAAAAGATGAGACAGAACAAAAGAAGACCATCACATCCTTTTCATTATGTTTATTCTATGTCATTATTTTTGCATTTCACATATTGCTTGTGTTATTTAAAAAGCAATTAAAAATTAAATGCCAGTCATAAACTTGACCCAATTATTCCATTTTGGGGAATGTATTTTAATTATTCTCCTTATAGTAAAAAAATATACTTTGCATATAAATACCTTAGGAAAATATTTTGGTTTTGAAAATTTGAAAAGAATTCAAATCTTCAATTATAAGACAGATATTAATTATAGAAAATCCACAAGATATAATGTTGTTTAGTCACTAAAAGTCATTATTACCAAGAGTATGTAATGTGTCATGGAAACATTTAATAGCAAGTACAAAAAAAAAGAATGCAAAATTAAATATTTAACTCTTTAATAAAATAAAACAAAATAATGTTGAAAGAAATACACCAAATGTTAATGTGATTGTGTTTCACAAAACACTATATGGAAATAAAAGATACCTTCCAGCCATCAGGTTTACTGTGCAGCCTATAATATGAAGAATACAAAATATCATAAGGCCAAAGTATACCAAACAGCTTTATTTTAATATCCAGGAGATTGGATTTTTATCAAGTGCAACCAACCTCAAATTTATCTCTAAATATGTGTTAACATTTTAAAAGTACTCCAACTCAATACGTAAGCTGAACTTTAGAAACAAGTGGAATTTTGAATAGCCACAGCATCTCTACACACATAATTCAATATCAATTTGCCCATAAAGAATGAGTGAAGTGTCCCATATAGACAAAGTGTATGAACTCATCTCATCTCTGGGAATCCTATTGGTAATGATGATTTTCCAAAAAATTTTCAAACAGTACTTTTATCTTCAAGAGTTCACTTGCTCCATTCCCACTATGGAAAGATTCCACTCTGTAGGCTTTGATTTGCTCATTCCCAGTATTAAGTTACTTAGACAGCTGTGTGCCTGCCTGAGAAAACCCCTCATGGACTCAAAAATCTCCTGTGATCACCCAAAAGCTTGAACGATCTCTTCTATGAGCTCTTTCCTCTCCCCACACCATGTGAGCCCCTTATACTCTTGTTCTATTGTTAACATTTGAGTAAATAGTGCAGTGAGATTTTAATGACAGTCTGGAGAATATTCCATAAGGAATACACCCTTTTGCATCATTCATCTTCTTCTCTTATCTCACAGTCTTTCCCCAGGTGAAACCCCATAACTTTCTGCTAGTCACTTTTCTGCTGAATTCAAGCAGTCTTAGCTATTAATATATTTTTGCTAAAAATATTCCTTTTAATTCTCTTCTTTTTTCAAAGCCATCTAATCTT
The DNA here is from genome assembly GCF_030020395.1 of Manis pentadactyla. Taxonomy (NCBI): domain Eukaryota; kingdom Metazoa; phylum Chordata; class Mammalia; order Pholidota; family Manidae; genus Manis; species Manis pentadactyla. Next base: position 15,424,627 of record NC_080026.1, on the reverse strand, counting down.
TTGCAATATAAGATAAGCTTTAAATCCCAATTTCAAATAGTGGAATTCTAGATCTTTATCAGGATTTAACCTGTAGATATCTCTGTAGTCTCACAAACAAACTCTATGAACTATCAGATGACTGCAAATTGAATAGTTCTTATTTTTGTAAGCACACCTAAGTGTCAGTTTATACCTAGATGAATAAATCACATTCTGATTTTAGAAACACAATTATTTTCTCAAAATGACTGGTATATATTACTTTTTTATATAATTAAATATATTAACCTCATTGCCACTTTACTTTTCTTGATTGTCAATTTCCATTCCATTTTCAGGTATATTACACCATGCATACATTACAATTTTAGAGCCCCACTCTGGGAAGCACAGAGATGACGAAACAAATATACTAAATACTTTGCTACTTGCCTTCTATTGCTTGATCAGCAACAATTGCTGTTTAGATCTAAATTAAACATATTCTTCAAGGGCATTCTTCAATGCTACTCACATTTGCTGCCTTAAAAAGCCTACATCTTCTCTATATCTACAAAATAAATGTGTTAGTATATAAAACAATTCTTTTAAAATCAAATCATGTTGTTAACCAAAGAAATATGCAAAAAAAAAAAAAAGAAAGAAAGAAAGAGATTTGACTCCCAACATAGAGAAGAGCAGAAATTCAGTGAGATGTTTGGAGTTATTTTAGATGTGTTGAGAGTTGATTGTCTCTTCCTTCAGAAAATAATCATTACCTAAAAGGCCTGGGGGAGTATCCATGTAGTCTTGGAAAACACACTTTCTTCATGGGTCAAGAGTGGAAAAGAAATCACTAGGGAAAATGGGAAGAGGTATAGTTTTAGTGGACACAGCTTGAGGTGAGATGAGATGGTGAACTGCGGCTTGTGGTGAGATCTTTTCTCAGTATTTCACTGTAGCCATAGTCTGTAAACTATATGAAAGCCATATTTCACAGCAAAACACACTCTCCCAGCTTAAAGTAAGCCAAGACAAGAAAAATCCAACCCCATACATTTTTCTTAGCTTTATACTAGGAAAATATTGTTCTATCTCAACAAATGAGATGTGTGTAGTGATACATGAAAAAATGAGGATACGTATATTTATGCACACAGTAGTCATGTAAGATATTCAGAAAGCTCTCTCTTCAACACACTGGGAATTAAAGCCCTTTCCTGTTTTTATGAAATGATGGGCCAGTTCAACGTTGACAATCTGATGGGGAGGAAAGTGTATGGATACAGGTGTTCTCCTTAACCTAACAATTCTTTGTTATCCACTGCTCTCTGGATCATTCACATTTGCATTTTGAAAGGAAAAAAAAAAAACAGGCTCTTCAGTACATGCTTTACATATTAGTATAAATTAAGAATAAGAGACTTCACATGGAAGGAAAAAAATGAGTGGCAGGGGAATGAGACTCACTGCTCTAGAGGCACATTAGTGCATCTCACAACTGGTTGGTTGTGCCTGTGTCTTTACATCAAGGTCAGATTAAAGAGATTTTTGGAGATGGAACTAAAAAAATAAAAGTGGGAAGTCAGCTATGGGTATCTTTAAGTCTTTGATATTTTAAGAGCAGTTTCAATGCACATTGTTAATATTTTATGTTGCTCAAAATCTTGCACTATTTATAAGCATAATGATAATAGAATGAATACAAGGTTTATGTTATTGAATTTAGTTCTCTGTATAGAAAAGTGTTCCTTAGTGCCCTATTCAGAAGTCTTTTCTGGTGCAAAGATGGAAAAGAAGCTTTTTTTTCTTTCAGTAAAAAGTCATTAATATATTCAAGGTTTAACTTTCCTTTTACAAGTGTTTCTGAGTGTACCATATGGCACCAGTTAGATTTGAAGGTTTTCATTTGCTTTTTAAAAATCTGAGTGAGGCTTCCTTTCATAAGCTCATACATACTGGTTATTTTTTAATAAGCATAAAACTTCTATTTAACACCAAATGCATGATTTAACAGGAAGGAATAAAAAAGACATGGCGATATAATAATTGGCTCATTTAGTTAAGAGCCGCTTTGAAGCTCAATAGTAAAGGATAAGCAGTTATTAGCTTATTAGCTCAAATTGGACCCCATACTTATTTTTTAAATTAGTGCTGGAATGTGCATCTTGACAAATTGTAAAATGTCTCTCCCCCTTTCCAGGCTCTCTCCTCGTTCTACATTCAAAAAGAGAAGTGAGCTTGTTCCTGCCAACTGAATCAGTTGGGATGGAGACGTTAATGTATTTGAGCAGATGTGTGTCAACATCATTCTAACAACAAAAAAAAAGGTCGTCTGTACCCTGCTTTGGCACACCACATCCCAAAATAAAAGCCACTAAGGTTCTGCACTTCCATTAGAACTCTCCTATAAAATTACAGCTGAAAAATATAGTCTAGAAGATTCGAAGATTTAAATTCACTAACAGTCCCTGCCTACTGTGATGAGAAGAGGAGGGCTTCAGGCAAAGACATGTCAGAACACTCTAGGACATGCTGTGTAGGGTCTATACCAATTAAAAATAAGCTGGTCTTGTTGAACTTCATCATATTTTGATAAAGAAACTAGTGTGATAAACCTACTCTAGGTCAAAGGGTTTGGTAAATTGTTCCTTTACAAGTGTGAGAGGCCTAATAGTTTTCTACTGGATTTTCAATTCAATTTATGTTAATTTGTAAAAGGTGTTTTCTTAACTTAGGGAACTTATTTTTGTTCTTCTCCTACCTATATTTTTCTAGGACAAATTAATGGAAGGAGTATCTAAGTGTAGTGGGAACATTAGAAAATGAAGAGATTGGAATGCGCAAGGCAAAACAATTAAGTTCCTATTGGATAGGCACAGAATCCCCTGGGAAATGATGTGTTTCCAAAGGTGATATTTAAAAGGACAAATGACATATACAATGTTCATCTGACTTCTATAATTTAATCTACTTGCATATTCAATAAATATTAATTGAGCACATATTATTCACTATGCATCATTTGAAATTCTTATGAGTGACATGAAGCCTGCAATTCATACTCTCAAGAAACTAACAGTCCATAAAAAGAGGAGACAATTACAATAATAAAAATTACAACAGAGATAGATATGTAAAGTTACACCAGCAAATAACAGATTATTCGAAAGACGTAAGTTCAGTGGACCTTTGAAAGATTAGTCAGAGTTATCCTGGTAGAGAAGGGAGGTAAGATGTAAGAAACTTGAAAGTGGTGACAGTATGTGTTACCAATGAGGAATAGGTGGTAACTGATGGGCTTGATTATCAGTGTGGTTGATTAACGTGAAAGGGAACTAGAGGGAAGTTGCAGATAATTAAAGACTTTACATATTCTCTTTATATACCTGGTTTTTATTCAACCAACAAGGAAACATTAGAGGATTTTAATCCCAGGAATAGCAAAATTACATGGCAGCAGCATAGAGGTAGATTAGCAAGAATATGAGAATTTAGGGACGACACTGAAGTAATTTAGGTAAAAATAAAGTGAGCTTGAGGTAACCAGTGGCAGTGGAAACAGAGAGAAATGATATGCAAGAGGAAGAAAGAGAGCATGTGGTGATGAGGTGTCCAGGAGAGCTGTTTTCTAGGTGCTTTCCCATTGCACTAATCTCCAAACCGGGGAACATAGGAAGTGGATCAGGTTTAGGAGTTTATAATAGGGAAGAAATGGTGTTATGTAAAAGAGTGGGGGCTTTTACAAGTTGAGTTTAAGATAAATCTGGAACACATAGTACAAATATTCCTCAGGTATTCAGGTAGATGTGTCTTGAAGAAAGAAGCCAGAGATGTGGGAGAATCTTCAGCATATAAGTGGTGCTGGTAATTCAAGAAAAGGATAGATACCAAAACTCACAAGAAGAGTGTGGAAGAAAGTAGGGTCAGAGGCATGCTGCTCGGAACACCAATATTTCTAGGGAAAGCACACTAAGAGCACATGGAACAAGAGATAGGAAGGCGAAGGAGGTGGGAAAGCCAGGAGAAAAGGCGGAATTGTGGGAGTTAAGATGATAGAAATTTAAGACAGAAAGATTAACCAACTTAAATATCTAGTGTTCAGTATCTAGACAGAGGTCCTAACAATATAAGGCCCGTATTAATTATGTCATTGGTGACTTGGGAAGAGGGGCACCAGTGGGCTAGGAGGAAAAAAAATCAACCTATTCTGCAGCAAAGAGTGAATAGGAAGTTTCAAGAGGTTGAAAGATCAACATTGTATATATTTTTAAGTATGAAATTGGCTTATTAGACAATAAAATATAATCACAGTATTTTCTGACAGCTCATGAAAAACCTAAACAGGGGAAATAAGAGAAGATACCAAACATATCATAGGACTTCCCAGGAGGAGAGAGATTCTTTTGCTCAATTCACTAAAACATTTATCTGAAAATAAAAAGACGATGTATATTGATGCTAATTAAATGAACATGTGAAATGACTCAGAGAGGAAAGGAGGTGGACGTCAGATACAAAGGCAGTGCCCTGAAAGTTAGAGACAAAACTCAGATGGTTGAGTTTAAGGTTTCAGAAGTGAATAAATTCCCTTTAATGCAATGTCTGTGGTGTGGCTGTGGATGCAAGATGCCAGAGTGGAATAGAAAAAATGATATTTGAGTTGAAAAGGTGTGGAATTGTGGCACAGAAGTGGTAGCCTCACTCACACTTTTGGATTCTACAAAAATGATGGGAGAAGCTCTGTGGGAGGAAACCGTGATTCTGATAACACTCATCCAAGTTTGTGGGAAGCCAATGATAATGTCAATAAATGATGACTGATAAGGGGTCTCATCTGAAAGCAAAGATGTTAGTGAAAGAAAGGACCTAGGATACTGTTGGCCTTTTCCCCGACCAAGGATATGCATGATGTGAATAAAGAGCAACCTCCAGGAAGGTGAATGGATATGGCGGCCATAATTTAGTTGCACAGCCACATTTTGGTAAACTATAGGAAAAGAAAGAACCTGGGCAAGAAGGGTGTGTGTGTGTGTGTGTGTGTGTGTGTGTGTGTGTGTGTGTGTGTGTAGGTGTTTGTTTAAAAGAAATGGTGGTCTAAGAGGATACTAATTAGTGTCAAAAACAAAAGCAAAAACAAATGGTATACTTTCTAAAGCAGTTCTGTCTCTATCCAATAAAAGCTATTTGGGCCATTGGTGATTACTTTCACTTCAAGGAGGCTAGAAGTTTTTTCATTCTATTAATATATATTGAGCACCTTGTGATCACTCTTGAGTGACTTTTTAGGTAAATCGAATAACCTAAAATTTAGTCCCTGTTGTTCTTGACTCAGATTGCTGACTCTCAGAGCTCGGAGGTCCAGGTGGCCTGGTTCATTACATTATCCATTCAGAAGTCACAAGTAGGCTGCCTTCCCAAGGCTTTACAATACGTTATTAAAAAGAAATGTTATTGCTAGCAATAATAACCAAATTTATTCTGAGCTTTGATAAAATTCAGTTATATATTGGAACTGAAGTTAGTAAATTAAAAGAAATTTTTATTGAAATCATTATTGATCAATTGATATGATTGAGCTTTAACTTTTTATGTTGAGTCTTAATTCTGTAGATAAAATCCTCTGAATTTTTTTCCCCCTTATTTTAAGGCAGACACAACGTTAAGCTATTCAACTTTCAAACTATGCTTTGCCATCTGCTTGGTTCAAGTGGTTGTGTGGATTCTTCTCTTGTTAGGCTTTATTAAGCTTGCACCAACATAACATTTTAACCTCTAAACACAGGAAAAGCAATAAACAGGTGAAGATCAACAAACACTGCAGGAAGATTTTTAAATGACTAATCAGATGGAAGAAATGTCTAAAAAGCACAGGCAGGAAAATGGAATGCCAACTGTTGTAGCCACAAGCTTGAGAAGGTGAGAATAGATGGCTGCCTGCCAGGGAAACCTCAGGCCCTGTGAATCCGATGTGTTAGCTACAGACAGAAACACTGGTGTGTATGCGCATGTGCACACGCACACACAAACACACCCACCCACGCCCATAAGAAATGGGGACCTGTGAATGCTTCAGGGTTTTGCTGGGGAACTTCCACATCCTAAATTTAGGTCAAAGAGAATGCATCACAGAGAATGATCAGTAATGATGAATTTTAGAATAAGAAAGATGAGGGTCAAAATCCTGCTTTCCTTACTAAGAGATCAGTTGCCTTGTACAAGAGCATTATCCTTTCTAAATTTGTACTGACTCAATTTTAAAACAGGGATTGAAAACAGTTCCTATTCTTTGGGTTGCATGGAGATCCAATGTGGGAATGCCAGAGGGTCTTCAATAAAGCCTTCCCCGGAGAAAGCAATGATCCGTTGATAAGAATCCTTTCTTTCCTTGCTGCCCATTTCCAGTTGTGACCCCCTTTTCCTTTAAAGTAGAAACAGTGGACTAGGCTTACCTGTCAAATACTGCTCTAGTTTCTCCTTCCTCATAACCCAAGTCTTCCAAGTAATTTAGATTCCTCTACTCCCAAATAAGAATATGTCATGCCTTTTTCTCCTAAAATTCATTTTTTTTTCTTCCAGACTGCTTCTCTTCTCTCTGCTCACTTTTGTGAACCCTTTTAATTCTTATCTAAAGTCCAAGTACATTTACTGAAATCCTGAACGGGTCCCTTACTTAGCCCTTTTAGATTTTCTATAACATCTAAAACAATTATTCAGAAGATACTCTATTGGTCAATAAACCAATTTTATTCTTAAATGTATACCTTGAGCCATTTGTATTTTCAATACTCTAGACTTAGATATTTCCATGATTTTAGTTTTATTGTGACACAAACTCAAGGCCTTTTGGGTATGCTATAAATGTTGGCACTAGTTCATTAGAGTTTTAGTAAATATTTGTGATTTACTGGACATCACGAACAGTCTAAAAAAAGATTTTCTTTCCCACTATTTAATAATTCCAACAAGCCAAGAAGAGGAAACATTTTTTTTAAATGACTCTTCAACAATAAACTTTCACAGAAACACATGTTTACAATTTGTTTGTTATTCTCAATAATAAGCTCTACAGTGAGTACATTTCATCATTCAAGGAACCTTTTTGTGCCCCTACAATTTACCAGGCACTGTTCTGGGCTCTGGAAATATAACAACAAAGCAGATGTAAGACCCAGATATGGGTCTTACAAGCAAATAATATATATTAAGATAATGGTGAATGTAATAGCAAAAATAAAATAGACTGTAGAATGATTGAGAAGGTGGGGGGCTGAGATTGAATAGTCAGGGAAGTTTTCATATAGAGATGACATTTGAACTAAAGCCTGTGTGAGAGAAGGGTTCATTCCACATTCAGCCATTAGTAGGTGAAAGGAGTATGAAGCGACATTAAACCTGCAAACTCGAGCAGCAGCTGAGAAAATGGTATAGGGAAAATGTATCAGGAGACCATGTAGGACTTTGTAAGCGTTTTTAAGCAACAGGAAACCATGGGAGAGTTTTAGGAAGATAACTGATCTGATCTGATCTAAATTTTTCAAAAATATCAATGGAGAAAAATAAGAAGAGGATAAAGATAGAATTGGAAGATCATCTAATCACGTGATAGATTATAGCAGTTTGGGCTGGGATTATAGCAATAAAAAGGCTGGAAAAATACTAGGTTGTTTACAAATTCCAGAGGTATGATCTGTAACACTGTCGATGGATCACATGATGGGGATTAGGGAAGTGCCATTGGAGCAACTAAATAAAGGGCAATATCATTAACCAAGGTGGGGCAGATTGAGTGGGAAGGAGGATTTTAGGGGAAAGAAATAAAGTTAATGCTGTGATTTTAATGCCAGTTTTTGCTTCTTTTCTTGTGTATTTCCTTTTTGAACTCTCCTTTGTCAATTTTTGAAGCTTTACCCATATATTTAATATCAAGCTTCTCTTTTATAAGCAGAGTAGTTTTATGATCTGTTTTTGAGAAGCCCAGGATCTAAAGTAGTTATAGTTTGCTTCTGTTGCCTAATTTTTTTGAGGGGCATTTTTCCTTCATGGTGTCTTATTTCCTTGTAATCCTAGTTATCTTAAACTGTGGGAAAAAACTAAGTATGTATTGGCAGTTATATTTTGAGGCTTGAGATGAATGTGTGGGTTATTCTGCCAGGCCCCTAAGGGTAACTGCAATCCAGGATTAACTTTAAATTCAATACCAGAAGTTTCCACAGGTAGTACAGTCAGCTCAAAATTGTGCTGGAATTCCATATGAGGGCTTTTCCCTCTATTGTGTTTCTTCCCAAGGAATGAAGTTTTTGGGATCCCATTGTTAGAAAACTCTCATATTGGACCCCCAAATTTTTATACTTCTTAGTTGTGATTACTGTTCTGCAACAGCTGCCATGCTCATTTACCTCTCTCAGTTTCCATTTTCTATCCACTTTTTTTTTATAAATCTTTACCATCTTGTCAGATTTTTGTTGCTTTTCAGAAAACTTAGAAATATATCTTCTCTATTTTATCTGGGAGTAGGGTGGGGGACAATTTGGTCCAATTATCTAGCCAATCATTATGGGAAGCAAAGTGAAATGTTTCATTTTAAGCATGTAAAGGGTTCAATGCCTGTTACAAAGTTAAGTGAAGATGTTGAGTGGGAAAGTGGATATGCTAATCTAAATTAATCAGGAAAATCCAGTATTGAAGGTTTAATTTAGGGAGACATAAATATATATATATATATCTCAATCACTTAAAGCTGCGGGATCAGATGAGGTCACTTATGGTATGACTATAAAAAGAGAAGGTCAAAGGTCAAAGGTCAGATACAACTGAATGTGAAGATCAGAATGAGGAAGAGAAGCAGGCAAAGACTAGGAAGTAGTCAATAGTGTTTGAGGTAAACCAAGATAACAGTGCAACTAAAGTTAGGAGAAGAAAGTATTTCAAGAACAGAACTAGCTTTGGTGGTCCTCTGAAACCTCACCAAAGGGAAGCCATTTTGTTTAAAGACACCATTTCAGAACAAGTTGCTGGGCTGCACTCCTGGACTACAGTTCCAGGAACAGGAAGGAGCTGCTCCCTGTGCCCATAAAGCTAGGGCAAGGCACAAAGGATGAAGAACTGCTTTGTGTCTGAGGAGACACTTGGAGATCAGCAAGAACTCCACCATTGCCTGCCTCTTTACACACAATGATTTGTGTTCCTGCAAGCAGTGCCCTTTCTCTAACGAAAGGTAACCTAGTGGGGGTTGGTGGGAGCAGAACACTTCAGTGGAGCAGCTGCCAGAATGTCATCCACTGCTCTGAAGTAACCCCTCAATAAAACTCACTGTCTTGCCAAACTGGACTTGTCCAATTCGTTCTGTGGCCTGTTGGGTTCCCTCACAATTCGTGGGTTGGTGAATTTTTTATGTCCCCAGGGAAATTCATTGAACAGGGGAGGTAGCCAACTGTGTCAAATGTTCCTGACTAAACAAGAACAAAGAATAAACCATTGATTTTCACAATTTGAAACTCATAGACAAAAATGTTTTCGGAGAACAGTATGACTAAAACCTTAACATAAGGGTCTGAGGAGGTAATATAACAAGAAATGGAGATATTGAATGCTGACAACTCACTACAAATTTTTGTGAAAGAGAGGAGAAAAGTGGGGTAGTATAAAGAGGAGAACTTTTGATCAAATCAGAGGCATGATTAAATAGAAGATGACATGACTGGTTTCTTGTTAATTTCATGGAAAGGGAGGGATTGCCATGTAAGACAGAGTAAATACTCAAATGCAAAGCCTTTGAATGGGCAAAAGGAGAGAGAATCAAGAGTCCATGGGATTGGGGACATTTCTTCCTTTGTGGATAGGAAGGGAAGCAAAGCCAGTGGGTTGAGTGAGATCCATACAGTTTGATAAAATTGTGGCAGGAATTTATGCTTTTATTGGATTTTTGGTCTTCATGGAGGATCGACTTGTTTCCCAAATATTTCTTATTCTGACAAGAAATTACATGTTGGAGAAAAAAAAGGTAATCGATTCCAGGGGAGGGTGACTAGAATTATCAGAGGTTCTCAAAGTTTTTACTATGTAAAGAATGAGTACAGGTATATTTAGTCTCTTGGAAAGGCTTTGGGAAGATATGCTTCAAATAACTGAAGTGTAGTCATGAAGCAAATCAGCGGTCTTTTGTGTGTGTGGCCCCAGAACACATGACTGGTGGATGGAAGTTATAGGGAGGGAGATTTCAATTTACTATTAAAATGAACCTTGTAGTAACAACAATTTCACAGTTGTGAGATTGTGAACTTCCCTTCACAGGGCATGTTGAGGGGGTTGACCGGCCTCCGTGAGGACACTACTGGAGATAATGAATGCACTGAAATGAGAAACTATATTAGACAGTTTGGGTCTGAGTCAGAAGTGAGTTCCATGAATTCTACAACCAGTTGATCTTTTCAAATCATCTCTCAGCAATGTCTTCTCTTTCTTATGTTTTGTTCTGAACTATATAGCATTGCAACATTTTATTTGTTCTTGATGAAGACTTGGAAAAGAGCTGTGGAAAGATGGGAAATATAGCTGAGATTGCTTTTTTATGGTCATATTTTGTAAGCCTTATAGACAAAACATGTGATATGAGAGAATTTTTCTGTCCCAGGGTTGTCAGAGAAACCAGAGGAATCACATATCCAATTTCCAGTTTCCCCTCCTTTTAATGCTTTTGAACTTGAGTCTGTGCATAAGATGCTTCAACAGGGTTATTGCTTAATTAATTAGAAACAAAAGAAGAATAAAATTTTAAAGAGAGAATTGTAGATTACCAAATCCGCTGTTCAGCAATGACATGGACTAATTCGACAATTGAAGGGTCAGTACCTGCAGAAGTAAGGACACTGCTTACAAGCATTAGCATCCAACTAGTAACAATGTGCACGCCAGGATAATGAACTTAAAACAATAGTAATTAGCAGACTAAGACAAAGGATTAAAATTCAAAATGAATGGTGCAGCACTTTCCACTTGCTTGTAAAACAGCATTAAGCCAACTTAATCCATTTTAATTCATTGTGAAACCTGCAGTGCAAATGAGATGGATTCAAGGGTCAGGTTCAGCTCCTGCGAAAGTGCGATACATTCACCTGTGACAATTCTTTCTGGAATGATAAAGTAAGGGAAGTCTCTTAAGAACTCTGAGTGACTCCACAAGGTCCCCAGAGATCAGGTGTCAAAGTTGTCTATCAGATGCCTGAAAAGAAAAAAGGGAAGCATTACTCAATGCTATTGTGAGACAGTTGTCATTGACTGATCAGGCCTTTGAAGCACGCTTTCACAGTCAATGAAACCACCTGAATAGATGAAAGCCAGACAGCTTCTGACAAACAAGAGTCTATGGAATATTCATTGTGCATCTGGGAGGGAAAGATTAATGTATTAGAAATTAAAATTGGACCAGAATGTATGATCTTGCTCTAACACTTGGCCAGACCTGTGTCACCCACTGCTAGTGCCTGAAGTCAACAGACGATTCTGCCAAGGTAACTGAGAATCATTAAGCATCCTGCTATTGTGCATGGTGAATAATAAAACTTTCCTCCTATTCTTTGCCTGGAGCTGACAATGAATAATTCTGGGGCTATTTGCAATGTTAACAGCACCTATCTTGCTCATCCATTCCTTTACGATAAGGATGGAAATATGCATTTCAACAGTCTGTACAGATACTGATTCACAGGCATTTCAAAGGACACCTGTCAATCAAGTGAAGGACCTGTCAGTCTCCAATGTATGATGGTGCCAAGAAAATGGCCAAAAAGATGATCTGTACTTTATTTCTCCCCTTTTTCAGATTAGAACACTGTTACATTTGCCATAGACTGACAAGTGATTTACACTGGCAACTGTAACGTGTTTAAGACTAGAAAAAAAAGCTATTCTCTTAGGCAGGCATATTCTTCCAAGGTTTACAACTGTATCAAATATACTATCACAAATGTGATCTAGACCATACAGAATGTCATTATGCTGGATATTAGAAGCATTTAATCTGTTTGCTGACATAAAGGTGACATTGATGGAGTTGTATTTTTGATGTCAGTACCCAAGTAAATTTACTTTTAGGAAATTACAAGTAGACTGGAGTCCTCCGAGTGTGACCAGATCGCACTGGATATCTTCATTAAAATCATACGTGAACAACTGAAAATTTTTCTTCACCAGCATAACATTGAATATGCAGTTTAGAATGAAACAGCTTTCATACTCAGCAGAAGTTCATATCACTTATTTTAAAAGTTAAAATCCAACTACCAAACAGATTCTTAATGTTTTGTTCCCCTGGACAAATTATGACCACTATATAGATTTTCAGAGATCTTCAAAGTTCTATTCCCCTGAACAATTAGTGTAACTCTCATTAGGATCCCAATTTTTACAGAACAAATTATTCTTTTGCTTTCAACCACAGCTAAACTAAGTAATTAAATAAAATTGTAAATTAATTAACTTCATAGAGGTCCACCTTCCTTACACCTCCTGAAGGTCATGAGAGCTCTTCTTACCAGGCGTCATGGTGCTTCTCTTTTTTCCTGAGAGTAATAAGCTTATTACATTCCCTTTGACCACAGGGCAATTCTTGGAAGATGTTTTACTGGTACTCATGTACAAAAGAAGGCTTGTACTTGGTACATTAAGTAACTGGGCTGTGCACTTCTCCAGCCTCTGGCTGGTGAGTGAGCCCTCTCTTCCTTCTTGCTATGTAGACCTTATAAATGCCAACCTTTCTTTTTTTTCTTAAAATTATGAATCTGTGGGACCTTTTCTCCATGTCAATCCATAGGACATATTTTAAACCAGGGAACTATTCTTTGAAGAAATTCTCGAATCTCCCTAGCGTCAAAGAATACATTGAAGCAATTAGAACCAACTTTATTGCTTTCTAGTAGATGATGGGTAGATACATAGATAGGTGACTTTATCTTGGAAGGCTAAACATGATCTTTATCTTTAAACATGAACTTATTTGAGGCTCTCAAACTCATGTAACTATTATAAAATTGCAAAAAGTTCATTAAGATCAATGATTTTATATAGAGTGTTATAGTACAGTTAAAAAGATCATATCAAAACATTGTCTTGCAAAGCACTGTTGCAATTAAAGAGGATGAGTCAAACAGATGAAAAAGAAATTGTCTTGAGCAGAGAATCCAATGATTACTTGTACCTGAATACACAGCAGTGTGGTCTGTAAACATTTCCATGAGGGTTCCATAAACCCCTAATTTTCTCCTTTCCTTACAGTGAATTTCTTACAGTCAAAATTTATAATCTAGTAATTGCAAACAACTTTCCCAAAGTTAATTTCTAACAAAATAAGATTCTGAAACCTCTAAACATTGACCAGGAATTGTTTGAAATAACTTCTTCTGCATTCTGCCTGTAATAAATTACAAAACAAATGCATTATGTCCCAATAAAACACGAAGTTTTTCAAAGGCTATGTCAAGTCCTAAGATGTTAGCTACCCATACATTTTCCAGAAGTACTCATTTTAAGTAGTTTCTCTTCATACTGCTCTCCTAGTCCACCTAAGCATGTGTTTTAATTTAAATTTCTTAAGTTTTTAAGGTAGTTAGATTTCCTCTTCCCCATCATATCAAGTTCAGTTAGCAAGATACTGAATTTTCATACCACTCCATTGAGGTACTATTATTATCCACATTTTACAGATGTGGAAGTAGTCCCAGGTCATGCAGTTGGATTTAAATTCAGCCAGTCTGAATCCAGAGTCCATACTCTAATCTATCAATCCAGGCTTTCTTGTGAGAGGTACTTTGCCTTAGCATGAATTTACAAAGGAGTCACGAAGGCAGTAAGCATAATTTTGACTATAAAATCCTTGAGAAATGAACTTGTTTCACACTATTTAATCACATAACACATTGTAGCTCAGTAAGTAAGGGGTTCACTGGCCTGGGGCAAATTCCCTATGAATCTGCTGAAACCGAAGAAGGACAAGGGGAAGGGCAGGAACCAGCCCTCCCTCAACCTACCCCTCCTGGCGCGCCCTCTCCTTCCCTTGCAGGCCCTTCTCATAGGAACTCCATGGGCATGTCCCTGGTGACTGACAGCGACAGACCAATTAGATAACCAGGAACGGAGGGGAGAAGAGAAACCCTGTTTTCTCTCCACCCCTTGCCCCTGATGGGAGGCTTTGCCGCGGTAAACATCCATTGGTATGTAAATGAACTAAGTCCAAGCAGGATATTCTGGGTGAAAGCTTCCGTTTACTTCACACACATACATTTTCTAATTAGTGGGTATTTAAACAATAATAAAGCTATGCCAAGTTAATATCCATTAAAGTGTTGTATTAAAATGATATCAACAGAAGAAAAACCATCTATATTTTCAACCTTATATATGGCTACAATACCATTACTTATTGTATTCTGTACTTTCCTAGCAAAGCCTATCCCAACTAGTTTCAGTGGTCAACAGATCTCAAAATTCAGTGCTGGCTGACATCGTAGCTACAATGTTTAATTGTTGTAGCACAAGATAATACACTTTATGTCCAGTAGCATAAAGATCAATCAAATATCTTTGCAGGTAAGGAGACAATAGTGACAGTGCAAAACACTATTTCAGATTTTCTAACTCACTGGAAGCAAAGTCTCTGTCTAAACCAAATCACAGTGAATTTTTTCCCTATCAATTCACTTATCTATCAACATGTCCTTCGACTTGCATTTTATCAATGGACCTGAATTTGTAGATTTTACCAGTTAACACTCAATTTCATACATAATATTATAGTACTATGATGATACTAGCACATTAGGAGTCCAGAGACTAACTAAGATGTCACCTGCAATTAGCTCAACATTAGGTGATAAGTGGCTGGGTTTGGGAATAAAAACATGGCATGAAAGTGAGAGATTTCTGACCTGTGTGAACCAGTTACTTCCTGGCAGAAATGTTGCTTAGAGGCAGTCAAGTTCCCCATCACCTTTCTTCTACAGAACCCATTGGCAAGAACATGTCTTTTGACTGAAAATGATGGAAAAGCTTTGAGAATGAGGGAGAATGGGGACACGTTACACCCCATAGACCCCAAGAGCCGACTCCTGATCACCCTGAAGTGTAGGGTTGGCTTGAGAGACTTGGTGAGGCTCATGTAACAGTCAATGTGCTTTGGGTCTAATGTAGGGGAGAGGCTCATTCTCCAACCCCTATTCTCACTTCTGGCCATGGAAACATGTCTAGCATTGCAAGAGCTACATAGCTCATTTGGGCAGTGGATGAAAGCATGAACCCCGGATGGTGGTGAAGCAGTCTCAACGTGCCTCCACTTTCAACAGGAAGTATCGTATGGCAATATGGTATTTGGTCATGAGAAGGAGAGATGTGTTGTGAGTATAAAATATATACTGGATTTCAAAGACTTAGTATTAAAAAAAGTAAAATACCTCACTTATAATTTTTAATATTGATTATATGTTTAATTTTAATATTTTTAATATATGGGATTATAAAAACTATGTTATCAAAATTAAATAAGACAAAACAAGCAAAGCAGATATAGATCCAAAAATACAGAGAACAAACTTATTGTGGTCATAGGGGAGGGGGATGGGAGGACAGGTGCAATAGGTGAAGGGATTAAAGAGGTACAAACTTCCAATTGTAAAAAAAAACTAAGTCATGGGGATAAAAAGTACAGCATAGAGAAAATAGTCAATAATACTGCAATAACTTTGTACTGTAACAGATGGTAGCTACACTTATCATGGAAAGTATCTTGTAAGGTACATAAATGTCAAATCACTCTGTTGTACACCTGAAACCAATATTATATGCCAACTATAAATCCTTTAAAAAAATAATAAAAAGGAGTTATCATTTGACTGTAGTGTGAGAATTTCAAAGCTTTCAAATAAAACTTCTAACCTAAAGAATCATACACCTGCTTAGAGCTGATATATGAATATGTCTTGCACATCTATAGTTTTATTTGAAAAATATAAATTTATTCTTATGATGCACGCTTCTTACATCAGTATTTCCTTGAAAGACCACATGAATTACATGGATGCAATGAGGCTAACACTGAATCTATAAGGTGTTGGATTCTCTCAACTCCAACCTTTTGGTTATGAATTCATATAGTTTACCAATACATTCAACAAATATTTACTGTACACATATCAAAAACAATTTTAGGTTCACATCATAGGGCAGTAAACACAAAAATGCATGGTCTCTAGGAATTTACTTTTGATTGAGAATAGGGGAATGAAAATAGAGGGACAAATAAATAAGATTCTATAGGGATTTGTAGACCTCTGTAAAGACTGGCTTGTACTGTAAGTTGACTAGGGTCTTTGCAAAGCAGTGATGATTTTATGCTTTAAAAGAATAATGCTGACTACCTCTGGGAAATAAGTGGTTGGGTTGGGTTCTGGAGGCAAGATTGCAAGCCAGCAGACCAGGTAGGAGACTCTGACAATAGTCCCCAAGGGTCATGATGGTGACTTAGAACAGGGCCGTAGTCGTGGATCTGGTGAGAAATGGTTGGGTTTGGCACATATTTCAAAGAAAAGGTTCATATAAATTTCTGATTGATTTGAGAGTAAGGTATGGGGGAGAGTGTTAGAGAGAGAGAAATATCAACATTGACTGCAAGGTTGGAAATGTCAAAACTATTATAAGGATATATTTGAAGTAATTGATAAAAGATGTCCATGCATATTTTTTCCAAACCAGATGGCAAAGTGAATGGATGAGAAATGCTTGTTTGTACAGGTGCATGAATAGGGCAAATTCAAAAGAACAGGCTTGGGAGATGACTTCTATGGTTTCTTGGAAGATAATTGTTATTGAGAAAGGATCACGTATCAATATCACTGGTAATTAGTTCTCGGTATCGAAACCTATCAGAGGAGTTCAATGAAATAGCCTGCTGTTTCTCAGTAGATACATCATGTGTGATGGACTTTTCTTTCCTGTTTAATCTCAAAGCAAAAAAATACAATCTTCTTACTGATATAGAACCCAGTTTTTTTATCTTCTAAGTATCATGTAGTCAAGTGACATTTTGTGCTATTATGCAATCAATAGCCTCATTATTTTTATTGATAAATTTATCTTTAGGTAAGAAGTAAGCAGATTATATTTATTATTAATTTTGTTTTAATTTTCAAATTAACCATATTGTTTTGTGTTGTAGTTGTTTTTGTAGTTCCTGTGATTGATGGCAAGTGACACTCATTATTTTACTTTTAAGGTGTTTGAATAATACGATTGAGTTTAGTTGATTAAAGAAAATTATTAAATAAATTCAGAATTATTTAATCACTAAAAAATTCAATAGCTGCTATGGGCTATGGCAAAATGCACAAAGATTTGTATCAAATGATTGAGGTTCATAGAAGTGTTAATATTTCCTGTGATGCCTACCACCTGGGTCAGTCCTGAGCAGAAAGGGACGTCTAGTCTTCTTAAGCATGTCTGTCATCTAGCTGATTATTACCAGTTATAGAGCATGTATTTTCTATCCTAGTGTGACATTGTCCTAGGCATTATACAGAGCAGGTGGTGAGGATGATATTTTCGTCTTTGAGAAATGCATAATTTTATGCAGGAAAACACCAACAAACGTGAGCAGACTATCAGGTAAGTCACAGACTTTGTCCTGATTTCCATAGATCCAAATCTTTTACTTCAAGGTGGAGTTCCAAGTTTCAAAACCCACCTGCCTCATAATCTTTTCCTTCTTCATCTCATCCTATTTAATTGCACTGTGCACACATCCTTTCAATATATATGTTCATAGGCCATATTATTGAATTTTAATACTGCTTTCTTATTGTCTAATTAGTTATGCATTTCTAATAAACCGTAAGTTTTTCATGCATTTTAAGTTTTTTCTTTCCCTAGCCTAGTGAAGTAGCTGCACCTAATAAGTGTTGCTGAAATAAAAGTCATATTCTATTTATCTTCTTTTTTTGCAGCCTCAGTTTCAGTAGCTGGTCTTCTTATAACCTTGTTTAATTATCACTCACAGCTTCGAAAGCTTTCTCTTCCCAGAACAAAAGTGTGACATCAAACCTTCACAGTTAGTTGTTTGCCCTTCGTAATATTTGGTGGCACTAGGTGATATTTCCTGTATCATCCATATGCTATGCAGAACAACAGACCAGAGAAAAGAAAGGGATACCTTGAGAAAACAGCATTTCCGTTGATCAAATAGTTAGACCTGTTGCAAGTTCCTGATCATGTCCACTACCAGGAAAATCTAGCTCAGTCAAATATTGAAAAGCATCCTATTAAGACAATGAAGCCTTAACTTAAATAAATAGGAAAAAATGAAGATCAAAGCTAAGATCACCTCTGATTTATTACATAGGCCAAAAGGCCTATTTCCTTATAGATCTGTCCCAACACTAGTCAGGGACTTGGAATATTCAGAAGTCATCCTGATGTTCTTGTCCCATTACACTTGCCATACTTTTTGCTCTGAAATATTAGCATCCAATCCTGTCTATCTTTGTCTTTGATGGATTTGGCTTTAATGATTTCCAACTCATAGAACATCCTATTCACTAGAGAATGCATCTGAGGTCCCCACCTTTTTTTCTGGTTGGAGAACAACAGGTAAACTGACAACAAAAGCAGATGCTTGGCAGCATAACAGACATCTCTTGTAGGAGGAAATTGGGTCTTGCAGAATTTTACCCTATTAATTTAGGGGGAAAATAAGGTGATATGATTTTAGCAAAAGGGCTTGGAAAATCTATATTTTTATCTCCCCAGATTGTACGTTTGCCTTCAATATCTTTTGTGACTATCAAGTATATTGCATTCCTGAAAATAATTCCTTTGAAATTTTTCCCCCTAAGTTTTTACTATTCTTAATTTAAGGGACATTTTCCCCTTTCAGCCATTTCATGTAAAATATTGCAGGTTAAAACTGAGTTAATGATAGAAATTTTATAAGCATAAAGTATCAAGATAAAGTTTAGAATACAGTTTAAGAGACTGTGGAAAGTTTTTCCCTCTTGAAAGAAGCTGAGTGTTTATTTGGAAACTTATTTTTTATAGAAGATTAATTCTAGGCTTCAACTGAAGATATAGATAGAAAAGATCAGTCTAGGTGAGAGCTGGCTATTTTGACTTGGAATTAGAAAAAACATTTGTGTAATAAAAGTAATGACTATTGTGTTCCAAAGGATGTAAAAATAAGCAATTTTTAACCTCCTCTAAATTAAAAAAAAGTGAAGACGGTCAGGAATTCACCAGTAAAGCAAACAAGGCCTTTGCAATCACTATGTCCCAACTAGTGGAGTCCCCTGCTCTGTGATTCTGCATCCTGCACCCGTGTCTACCATAGCTCTACCGGGTATTTATTCCTTACCAAATAGTGAGCCCTAAAGCCTAGGCACTGTGACTTGTCCATTGTTACTTACTAGTGCTCGGCAATACACCAGAACGTAATCAGTATTCAAAATGAATGAATAAATCAAGAAGTGAATGAGTAAGTGTGTTGATGAATGAAATAAGTTAGTAAATAGCAGTTTATGTTCCTCATTTTCACAGTGTCATTTTATCCCCAAACTTTACTGGCCACAAAACCACTTGTTAGTTATTCCACTATAGACTTCATCAACTGGAGCTTCAGAAATCCAGAATTTCAGACAGGGAAGCTCTATTTTCAATTAAGCAAATGGTTATTGAGTTTAGGAACATTTCACATACTACATGTGGCTGCTACCTTTTTCCCTAGAATGTCTCTTAATCTCAGATCACTGCTTTATTATTCAATTTTTGTGGAGGTCTTTTTCTTGTCAGTTAAAAGGAATGTTCAGTAGCTCCAGCAGCAACCTCATAATTGGTTATAAGGAAAAACAAGTACAGTATCTAACCAAGGCCTGAAGAGGCTCTGCTCATCAGGGCAACTTGCAGAGTTGAGTTCTGGTCATATTGCTTTAAAGAACTTTTATACTAATACTTTAAGTTTAATTCTCTCTTAAGGCGAAGCAAAGAGCTCTGGCGAGCAGCACAGTATACTCTTGTCAGCCTAGGCTATAGGAGACCTCTTTCCACCCTTCCCCCAAAGCCTAAGACCATTGATAAACTGTAGGATGGGGCTTTTCTGCTTAGATTATGGAGCTATGTGACTTATCTCAACCCTGACAGTTTGAGCGTATCATAGGTGAACTAATGTATGTCATGCCTATATGAAAAGTTTTTGATGAAACCTTGCTGTGGCACTTCTTAACAAATCAAATACAAAAGAACCATTTCCCAGGGTCAGTAAAACAAAGGGAAATATGCCTTAGAATATCTTCTCAGTAACACTGAAAGCAAGTCTTGCTTAGAGTTCAGAGCAGACACAAAATTCTACTTTCAGAAGAAACAAGATAGTTTATAAGCAAGAGGAATTTCATTGTGAGAGGCCATCCTATCTGCAGTGTATCAGAACTAGGTTGACAGGTTATTGTAGGAGCTCACAGCATCTAACATAAAATGATTATGCAGTTGCCATTGGCACTGAGAGGATGTGCTACATTCCGAAAATGTACGTGAGGCTTTAAGACATATCATTTCCAGTGTGTCCATACATGACTAGTAAACTGAATTATTGTACAACTGCATAATATGAACTGGCAAGAATGTTTCATTTTTTTCCTTTATTTTTTGTCTAAATAACAAAACTGTGGTGTCACGAGCCTACCTTTAAGACCTTAGAGACCATACTGTTGGTGCTAATAAAAACAAGTGAATCTGGAACATGGGCTCACAGTACGAAAAAGTTTCCGAACAACCCATCTGTTCAGATCTTATAAAATATCTCCATAAGCTTCCACAGTGATGGAGAAATCAAAAGTATGTGTTAAAATGATTTAAACAATTTGGAAAAAGTACTTGTTTTGGTCAAAACTATCTGGAGGAAAAAGCTTATTCCTATTTGCTTTCATTTTAAAATAAAAATCAGTGAAAATAAAGATTCTAATGAAGAATTTACAAAAAGAATATAAATGTCAGTAAAACAGGAGCAAGAAAATATATTCATTGATTTTAGTGTTTTAAAAATATATTTTTTAACATTAAGAGCTGCCTCCTTGACAAGTAGACTTATAAAACAGACAGTCCTCTAAAATAAAGGTATAAACAATCTAAATTTCAGTCCAGTGCTTTTCACCAAATGGAAAGCCCTACAGTTCACTGAAAGAATACTATGTACTTACTAGGTATTATTAATAGGTACTTAATTCTTTGTTTCATCTTCACCATATTTCTTTTGAGTTAGACTTACAGCCATTTTAAAGATGTGCACATTGTTACTGAGATTAAATAAGTTGTGTAAAATCTCTCAGCTAGTAAAGTTTGGATTCAGAAACAGATATTAGGATTCTAAAATTTATGTTCTATTATGGTTCATTGCCTGTCCAATATGTGCAAAGTAATGGTACTCGGTATTGAAAGTTGTTAAGATGAATAAGATTCAGTTTATACTGTGAAACTTAGAAACCAGAAAACAAATGCAGTACAAAGTAAAACGGCTTAAAAGCTAATGATTCCAGATTCGTACTTAAAATTGTGTGACCACACCACACATCATCTTTCTACTACGCTACATTCTACTCCTGTAGTAAGTTCTATCTGTGCTCTTTCTCTTGCCTTGCCTACATATGCTTCCAGATTGCTTCAGCTTCTTGCTTTTCTCAAATTCAGTATCAATTTGCATTGTTCTAGTCAAGGGCATTTGAGGCTCTGCTTTTCCACATTCTCATCTTACTATCTAGCCCACACCTTCCATCTCTGAAAGTCCTATATGGATGCAGTCCAGTCCACTGCATGGGACTCACCCACCCACAACATCCCCCACCCACCGACTTTTTTTTTTAAAGAAGCTTTTATGGTTTCTACCTTTCCTTGATTTCTCCATCTACTCCTCGGCTTAAGGGAAATCTGGGTTTCTCTGATAACCTTCTCCAAATGATATCCACTGGCTTGTTCTTCCATTCTACAAATATACCACTAAAAAAAAATCCTCAGTTATAAACTAAATAGTAAATCCTATCAGTGAAAAACTACAAGGACTTTGACTATTCCAATATGGGCTTATCTTACCTAATTACTTCTGCAATGACCCTATTTCCAAATAAAGTCACATTCTGCAGTATTGGGGATTAGGACTTCAACGTACATTTTGGAGGACACAATTCAACCCATAATACCAACTTTTTTCTTTGTCGTTTTTCTCTATTGTATCTTTGATTTCTAATTCATTAATTTCCAAGCGTATCTTTATTATTGTACCCTGCCTACTTTCTTTGGGCTTTATTTGCTGATATTTTTCTAAGTTCTTAAGATGTATATTTAAAGCATTGAATTTCAACTATCCTTCTTGTGCAACATATGATTACAGGTTATTTCTGTTTCTCTAAAAGTAGCATCCCACAAGTTTTAAAGTGTCACATTTTTGTTTTACCCAATTTTACAGATATCCTAATTGCTATTGAAATTTCTTATTTTTCCTATGTATTCTTTTAAACTGAGTTTTTAAATTGTATTTAGTTCTAATCTTTTTTTTTATTACAAATACCCACATTATCAGTCAGTTTTACTCAAATCGTGAGTCCCACCCAACATTCAAGATAGAGTCACAAAAAATGCCGTATCAATATCTAAGAGACCCCAGATTCATTAAGCACTGCTTCCTTGGACACCTTTTTCAAAGTAGGGTTTAGATTGAGATTTAGAAATGAAAATTTTGTTTATATTTGAAATGAAAAACACTAACTCTGAGCGCTCACTGGATTAGCTGGAGCTGATTAGTTTGGGGATCTCTCAGTTGTTTTATGTCACTAGTCATCTAGCCAGGAATATGGGACTGATTTTCCATTTTTCAGGACAGCTGTGTCCCATGTACACAAAAAGTGCTGGCTGACTTATATGCCAGGTGTTTTTTATGCAAACATTGCTCAGAATAATAATCACACATAAGAGAAGCTCTGAAAAGTCCTCATTTATCATCTAGGGAATAAATTCCATCAGTAAAAAATCACACGGAATTTGGGTAGGGTCAAAATCAGGCTCTTGTTTCCTAACAAGAGAGGAACTATTTACCAACCCACTTTTTTTTTTTTGAGGAAAAATCCACAAGCAGGTAGAGAAGATACATGCAAAGAGCAGTTTAATAAAGCAAAGGACACACTCAAGAAGGGATGGCGGGAGTGCTCGAGATGAGCAGCCTTACCAACCCACTCCTAACCGTTTTCTACCAGTGCCACAGTGGTCTGAGTGCATACTGCCTATGAATCACACCAATCCCCTGAAAGTTGCTAAAAATCTGACTTTATGGACCAGTAATGGCCAATTATGGTAAACGTCCCTGTGCTCTAAGCATGAATGCATATTCTTGTACTGCCGCAGGCAGTTACATTCATATAATTAGGGTAAGTGTGTAAAGATGGTATTTGGCTTTTCTGCATTGCTACTAATTTTTTTGTCTGTTCTATCTGGTATTAGGAAAGATGTGGCAGAAACGTTTTCCCCTTCTTTTGTGGGTTTATCAATTTCTTCTATAGTTCTGTCACTTTGGCTCTATCTACTTTGAAGCTTATTAGAAGCATAAAAACTTAGAATTATTTGACCTTACTGGATGACTGCCCTTTTGCCATTTTTAAAGCCCATGTTATTTCTAGTGTTGCTTCCTGTCTTAAAGTCTACCCTTACTTTAAACTTCTCTGTGTCCTTATTTTCAAGGTTTGCCACTTGCAAGCAGTGTACACTCGAGCTTTATTGTTTTGAATGTCTCCCAAACAACTTCCTTCTCTTTTCATGCTTAGACCAGTTATGTTTAGTATAATTATTGATCTGTTTGAGTTATTTCCCATTTTACTCTTTGTTTTCTACTTAAACCACTAGCCTTTCAGTTCTCCAACGAGTCTCTGCACAGGGGATTCTTTTTGTCTGCATGCTCCTTTTCCTGTATTCAGTGGTCATCTCTCACTAAGACTTTAGTCTGGCCCCATGTCTAGGTTTGGTCTCCTACTGCAATCGTTCTTGTAGCATCCTGTGCCTTTTCTGCACAGCATATGATTCAGTTATTTTGTGTGACTCTTTGATTAACGTGTGTTTCTTTTTTTAGACCACAGCTTGATGATGGTAGGACTAATGTTTTTCTTCTAATCATAAATAAACACTTGCAGCATTACTCAATTAATATATAGATTCCATAACCAATTTTACCTTTCTTCACAAAGGTTAAATAAATAAAAACAAAATTTTAAGAAATAACCTATACATTTTCCTCTTCGAGACGCACACCATCTCACTGAGGCCCCACCAGTCCATCAAGTCTAACCTGTCCTGCCATTATTCATGTCAGGAGCCCTTTACAGGAGCTGGGGGGCAGTGAGCACTTTCCTACATAAGAAAAACAGATTTCCTATGACAATCCCATTTGTTTCATGCCCACATGGAGGGAGAATGGGACTGACCAAGTGCTGGTTTATTTCAAGTATTTTCCAGATTATTTGCTGCAAATTCTTTTTCTACAATATTCCATTGTCATTTTTAAGTGAACTCGGCAAAGCTAAGGGCTCTGACTCATGAATGTTCACTTTCTTCCTGGATTAAGTGGGCAGTCACAGGCAAAAATGTCCGATGACTCAAAGTTTCTATGAGTGTGTTCCAGCTTTTTCCCTTTTGGAAATCACTGTGAGCACAAGTGGCAGAAATGATGGTGTGCTGTCTGTCCTCCCTGTCATTCTTATGCAAACAGTACACTCTCCAGGACTTCATCTTTATGTTTTCAGAAATACTCCAGTGTATCAAGGTTCTGTTATCTGTTTCTTTAAAAAGAAAAAAAAAAAAGACTTCTTCTTGTGCATTTACTTTAAGAACATTTATAACAAATAATTCAAATAAAGCAGAAAAAATTTCATGGAAATTAGAGAAACCTATACAAACAAACCCATTGTAAATTGCCTGGAGCCTTGAACCGTGCTTGGATTGAGCTGTCTTGTGTTAGGCTAAATATAACCTGATGAACTTTGATGAAAATCCAAGGAAGAGTTCAGTCTTATCAACTACAGGTATATTACTCTGCTTATACATAGAATAGAAGGATAGATCTTACTTTCTCTTCCTGGTATTAAGAATTTAAAATTTGTCAAATATATATAAGAAGAAAAGTTAATATCTAATTCCTCAAGAACTAGATGCAAAGGGACTAGTTCTTTGGAAACAATGATATTAACTTTAAACCACATAACCTCCACATCATTGAATTTGTTTTTTCACCCAATTGCACCCCCAATGTCCAACAATTCAAACTGGTTGAAACTTGAACAGCACATGGGACCAGATGTTGTATTTCTAGCCCAGAAAATTGATCTCCACCATTTTTATGGTATAAATACTTAGATTTTCACATAGACTGTCATAAACAAAATTTAATTACAGAATGTAGAATATAAAGACTGCCCAGAAGTATAACTCAGACCAAGGCATAGAAGAAGATACTGTGAAAAAAAATTTTATCCATATATTGATGAAAATGAGGCATAGGTTAAAAACAATTAATTCCGTAAGAGGAAAACCATGCCATAAAGTTGTTTTAGTAATAATAAGGAAGTCCTCCATAATTTATCTTAAGGAAATCCAGTCATTCCCAGATTCTTTTAGAATTGCCCATTTCTACATATTTGCACCTGTTGGAGAACTCCTTCCTGAAGCAACGCATTTCACTTAGTACCACTCTGTTTCTGAGAAAGTTTTCCAGATAGAGCAATGCTCAAGCTTTTGCACTCAAATGCTGGCCCTCATCTTTTCACCCCCATATTTTACTGGATTCCCCTCCCCTGTAAACCTGTGACTCCCTGTGAATGCTCGTGCAGTCCACCAGTTCAGCCTCGTTGTCTTTTATGCTTTCAGCCAGCCATTCTCTGCTAATCTTTGGTTCTGTTTCTTGTATATGGCAGTCTGCCACCACGAACCAGTTTTTCCTTACTGCACCTGGAATTCTAGAGCTTCTTGACTACCTTGAATACAATTTAGTTAAACAGAAAGTGGGTAAAAATGGATTGTGATGTTGAAGAAAAACAGTACAGGGGCTTGGGGACCAGAAAAAACCTGAAATGTAGTGGGAAAGAGCTCCAGCTAGATATTGGGCACCGCAGTTTCTGGAGCCTGTAGGACCCATACCAAAAAGCCTGCCTTCCCCTGCGGGACTGTTATCACCGTATGTGTGTATAGCAGGTTTTTGACTTTCCAACTTTCCTTGGGCCCAGCAAGAGGAAATTCAGTAGTGCCCTCCTTACGCATTGCCTCAGCCAAACTTTGATTGTACTTCATAACTATATAGTAACAATTTTGCCTCTAGGGTAACAATTTTGACTTTAATGCACTGAACACTTTATTCTTCAGTATCACAAATCTCATGATTCCACAATAAGCTAGGGTTTTGATTTTCATATAATATAACACAGAGGTTCATGGAAAAGTGAGAGAGAGATTTTTTTCTCCAAAGAGAATTATTCTCCAAAATATAAACTTGGGAACCCCACTTCTGGGTATGAAAGAAAAACGGTGACTTAACTCCCCCCTCTCTCTGCCCCATATCAAACAACTAGAAAAACAGAAAATATATGAAAAAATTGTTTTCAGAGGTTTTACAGTGGGCAGTACAGTAACAAGATTCCGAGACAAGGGAAACAAAAGATGAGCTCTAATGCATGACTGGAAACTGAAGCTCATGGCATATCCCCCATGGCTAATGCAGTTCACATTCTGGAAAGAATATTCAAAACTGTTGGAGATTTTTTTCACAATAGGAACACAGTAGGAATGTTAAGCAGAAGGAAGTAATAGTTTCAAATGTATAGTACTTAAGAAAACAAATTACTGCAGACATTTTAGGCAGAAAGGAAACTCGATGCAGGGAATTTGAGCCCATGTAATTTGACTGTTGGAAGGACTGTGAAAGTGTTCAGGCAAAGCTGATGCTGGATTTTAGTAAATTAGGAAGTAGAGAAGTGGCAGGAATCCATTGTTGACTACAGCTGTCTACAGCCACCAAACTGGATGACCCTCATAAGGACATTCAGAAGCTTTCTTACTGGTCCATTGCTGCCACAAGAACAACGATGGCCCCTACTTTGTTTTTTTCTTTCCAAGTATTGAGCAAGTACTTGGTGATTTCATTGGTGATCTAACCAGTATTCTAATGATAGTGGGGATTTTGGAAATGAATTTCCAAGTCTCCATAAGTTTCAAGGTTTCCTACAAATGCAAATTCAGGAAAGTAGAGAAAATCCGACACAGTAAGACATTCAAATTGTAAGACATTTGATTCATACAACAACTATTTCTGAGTACCTATTTGTAATATACAAGGCACTATACTAGGTTGTGAGAGGAGGCATAGATGAACTGATACCTGTCCTCAAAAATTTGCAATTTAGAGGCAAAATTCAGACTTGTAGTAAATACTACATTTGAGGGAATTATATGGCCAAATCTTTCATAAATAAAAAGACCAGAAAATAGAGCATTTGGGGAGATCCAGATTTTACGTTGTTCAGTGAGTTGCCTAGCATTTCAACTTAGTAATCCTTTTAGTAATATCTGCATTGCAAGAAGCATTTGCCATGAAGTAAACGCATCTCCATTTAATTAATTACAATCCACCGCAAATGACATGTTTTCTTCAAGGTGGTTGAGCCATTGCTGGCCATTGAGTTTGTAGGTGAATTGTAGCTTGGTGGAGATTCCCCTCCAGAGTCTAGACTTCAGTTTTGCACATGGAGGGACTTCACTTTGTCAATTCTTTCAGGATTAATATGTCCCAGTGTCTCACTCATATGAGCAACACATAGGAAGCAAATGTCTGAACCAGAAGCCCAGTGTTTTAATTTACCATGAGAGACCCAGCTAATGAGTTTGCTGAGACTGCTTGTATAAAGAGGGTATAACTTTCTGCTAGGAAAAGCTAGTGCCCAAGAGCAATTTGGGGACAATTCACTCCTTGGACCCGGGTTTACACTTGCTCAAGCAGAGAATTTCTTTGTGGACAACATATCCACTGAATTGACAGAGAAAGTTCCTAAGTCCTTTTCTTAGAGCAGTACATTAGAATACTGACAAATTCTATCAGAAAGGTAAGGTACTTACTATACACACAACCCTGTACTTGTGTTTGTGATTGTCATAACTGTGGAATAGTTCCTGGATTTTCAGCATGTTATACTTTAGTTTTATTTTTGATTGACATCTGTCTGGGGAGTTTGGGTGACACCCTGGTCTTATTTATAAAACATTTCCGGTTGTGGGTTAACTATGCATATGACTTATTGTTTTAATATTCTGTTGACTCTTGTTAGCTACAATTTCAGAGGGTTATATTTCCAACTGGTCTCCAAATGCTAGGGGTGTGCCTCATTCACCACTTGGAAATACTAATACATTGACTACAGCTAATATTCATAATTATAACCATAAACAGATTCCGAATATTTTGGTTTATCTTTAATAAAGGTTATGAAACATTTCAAATCCACTTTATATTCTTTTACAAATGGAATACACACTGCTTTTTAACAGTCATGCAGGTGTCAAAAATTGCTCTCATTGCTCAAAGAAAAGTGACACCATATTGTAAAATATTATTTTTATCTCAGCAAAGGTTTAAAAACAATTTCATTCTGAACCCCAACCTCTTATTCTACTTAAACTATCCTTTCCCATGTAGTGATGTAGATTTCTATTTTAAGTTAGTAACAGTTTGTGAATTTTGTCCCTCTTTCTATTTGCAATGATAATTGGCTAATTAGAGAGTTGATCGTTCACACACACACACAAAAACCCAGCACTGTTGAGAAGCCTACTTTGGATATGCAAATGTTCTTATGTATCAAAAGATATTATTTCTAACATTCTTTCCCCTAAAACTTAGGTGCTACTGCTCTTTCTTGTCTTCTCTTCTGAAGGTCATCAATGATGTTTTTTAAAACACATAAAAAAGTGATTAATTTGTTTTATGAGTTAATAAGCTTTTAAGAATTATAGAATGTCTTTTAGAAATTTTTATGGGAAAGATGTATTTACTAAAGGAGCATAGATTTAGAATATATTTTTGCATACAAAATAGGTCTCTAAATAGAGGCATGTCTTTCTTTTGGTCCCCTGGTTCTGCAGTTGTATAAAACAAACTTTTTTTATAAAGCAAAAAATACAATAAAGCTAAGTTCTTTGAAACCAATCATTCTGCAACTCATTTCTTCTGTTACTTTGATTTTCTCCAAGTAGCTTCAGTACATGAGTATCCATTAATATTAAGTCAATACTAATTTATTTTTAAAACCAGTCTGTCATTTGCTGTATGTGTCCTAGGTGCAGTTTACAGATATTATTTAATTTGACCCTTATATAAACACTATTAAATACTAACAGCAATTTTAAAGACGAGGAAAAGGAGGCATAGAAAATCTGAATAACTTACTAAAGTCATACAGACAGCAAGCAGCCAAGTAGGAACTGTGCCTCTGGCTGCCTGACCTTAAGTCTATGTTCTTAGTCTCTTTGTTAAAATCAAGCACCACCATGAACCAGTTACTACAATGGAAGACGAAAAGAAATATATGTAATAATACTTAGCTTAAGGAAAGCCCTCTCATTTTGGGAAGGACAACACTTCTTAGATTTCAGCTTTCCTTTAGGTGGGTCAGAATCAATGTTGCATTGATTTCAGGGCCTAAAACTCTAACATCTCTTAGCTTTCCTTATTTGTCCACAGTGAGTAACTTCTAAGGGATTCCTTCTATGCAGAAGGTCCAACCATGAGACTCACCTGTCTTGGTCACAATTTTTGGACAGCGGCAGGCATCCGACCCACGGTATCCTCCATGAAGACTAGTTTACAGTCGGGAAGTCTAGCCCAGAGCTTTGTCTCATAGGGCTAGTGACGCTGACTCGAGCCAAACCTATAGCCTCCCTTGGAGGAGCCCTTGAGGGTGCTGGAGATGAGAGTGTCATCTTCCAGGGCTGCAGGGACAGGAGCTGGCAGAGGAAGCTTCCAGCCCTGAAGGTCACCTCCCTCAGGCCCCTCCGCAATCCCCAGCTTGCTAATGGTGCTGCCCCTCTTTCTCCATGGCTGGGACCCTGGGAGCAGCTTCCTATCCCTGGCGTCTGGGTGCTGGGAAGGTTTCCCTGCAGTCATCGCCTCCAGCCCTGCTCTGCAGGAGGCTTTCGGAGCCCAGCTTGCTCCCCTGCGGCACAGGGAGGCTCTGGCTGCATAGATGCCACCCATGAGGAGGTAAGTGGGTGGGGGGCTCCAGGCCTGCACACTGGGAAACTCAGGGAGCATGTGAGGATCCCGAACAGAGGACTCGGAGCTCCTCTCCATTCTGAGTGGCTGTTCCCAGGAGCTTGGCACCCCCTTGCACACCGCACTCTGCCCCTTCCCAGGAACTTGGCCAGAGGAGATCCTAGAAGGTAGAAAGGGTCTGGGGGGTGGGGGGTCACCCTGCTTATCTTCCTTTGGCCGAGTCCCGTTGTCTCTCAGTTCCTGACTTCCCCAGCGAGGGCTGTTCCACGAGGGAAGAAAGTCTTCTGGGGTGCCAGCGACCAGGCCAGGGCCCCCCATGCCCTGTGTGTCACTATTCGCTGCCTTCTCAGAAGCCCCAGGAAGCCCTGCTTGGGCTGGGAGGGGAATAGGAAATGGCTCAGGGGCAGGCGCCTCGGGTGTCTTGGGGGAAGCCAGAAACAGCGTTGAGTGCATGCTCCAGAGGTGGGGCCCTGGGCTGTGCTGACCACCTCACACACACGAGAGCATTTAACCCTCTGGATTGCCCTTCGAGGGGCCCCCAGGGGCTTGTCCCCTTCCTAGAGGAGGAAGCAGACTTAGGGAGGCGCACGGGCTTGCCCATGGGCAGCAGCGTGGGCCTGAGGCTTGGAGCTGCCAGCCTCCGGGGCCGTGTCTGGGGCATGAGGGCATGCTCGTGGGCTGCGGGAGCCTCTGCCTGCAGCCTAAAAAAACAGAGAGAGAGAGAGAGAGAGAACGCGTTGAATGAAGAAGTATAGAGAGACATTGTCAATTAGTGGCCTGAGCAGGATTATCTAGTTATAGGAGCAGAACCGAAAAGGTGACTAGAGAGAATTAGAAATAAAGAGATCCAAGTCAAGCATATAATGAATCTACAGGCGACATAGACAAATTGGTGCTTCTGAGGAGTCTTTAATGATAACCCGGTAACTGGAGTTGTGTAGAGGGACAAGGACAGTAGAAAAGAGAGGAGAAGATCGAGGCAGCTAACAAGAAAGCAGGTTCACGAACCCTTGACAACTTCCTCCTTCAGTTCTCCTGATGAATGTTCTTATCTTTTATGAACCCATCAGCTTACTGGGTTCCAGTCCCATTTGTATTACCTGTTCCTCTAGTGTCTTATGCAAATCTCCTATACCTTTCAGACAATCTACCCATCTATAAATGGACAGGACAGATAATATGTGATAGTTCCTGGTCAATGGAAGCCCCTCTAGAAACATTACTTGCATTTACATGTAAAACAAGCAATTCTATGTTGCAACTCCTGTTCAGTATTAGCTCTGTTCCCATTTGTTTCTTCCTCTTTTATACCTTCCATCCTTTCTGCTTGTGATGAGAGTAGAGGGGAGCTCAGTCAACTATCCTTCAGTTTAATTGCCTCCTGAACTTCCCTGCTAGGCTTCTGCATTTACATTCTAGTTGATACTGTTCTCTTTTGGACAGACTCTAAATAGGAGAATGCCAGTGGGCCTAATATACCCTACATTCCTTTTGTCAAACTCCAAATCATCCTTTAAACCCATTTCCAAGAAGCTTTATCTGATTACCCCCACCAGGTTATTGTCCCTTATGCCATAATCCTTGATGAGACAGTTCTGCCACCATACCAGGGTGTAGTCCCTTTGAGGGCAGAAACAGTATATTATTTTGCATCTCTAGAAGTACATAACATGGCACCTGATCCATAGTAGCTATTCAATAAACATCTGAATTGATGTGCAATCTGCTGCTCCATGGGGTGCTGGACAGTGGTAGTTACCAAATCAAAAGGGCAGGGAAATGCCTGCACTGGTTTCCTGATTTCAGGCCTCTATCTTTCCTGGATGTGGGAGATTCACCCTTGCTGTGCACGTGTGGCTGCTTCGCCACAACCCAGCAGTGCAGGTGCAGATATTAGCATTGAGCAGATTTGCACAAACAAGAACTCTTCAATTTGTCATGAAAAGTTAGGATTCCAAGAAGGAAGGTGATAAGTTGAAAAATTAGGGGGAAATATGTTGTAAGAAGAATCTGGCACACCCCTTCCCCACCTCCATATTAATTAGATGAAAAGGGTGGGGGAAGGAAATGTTATGCTCTACATTGGCAGGAAAATTGTGCGTGTCCTGTGAGCAGATGAACAGGGGACTGTGAACAGGAAGCTGATTATTCCAACACATTATATTTCTCACTGGAAATATCATCTTGGAGAAGTCCAATATCTCTACTTTTGGAGCACCTACTGCTCTAACTTTCTACATAATCTTGGACTGGAGATAACAAGAAGACATGCCATTTTCTCAGAGGAAGCCCATTTGAAAACACAGTAGCTAGAGATCTATTACATATACGAATTCTGCTCAACACGACCTCCACTTGATACCACTACCATCTCCTAGGAATTACCTCTCATTTCTTTCTCTCCAATCAGCTAGTGAGAGTCATTTATTTTTACATACCCTCTGTCCAAGATAGAGCCCTCCCTAATCACATTCGGTTGTCCCAGGAGTAGTGACTAGAGCAATCCAGACCAACCAGGAGCTCTTTTTCTAAAATTAGGATTGAGATGGGAGAGGATTCTGCCTATAATGTAAAAATTAGGGAGTTTTTTGCTATAAAAAGAAGAGAAAGATGGAGAGAGATAGACAGTATTTGAATTCTTGGTCCCAAATCATCCCCAAGAACCCTTTGTTTTCCACCCATTGCCTTGTTAGACACTCCTGTATCTTCAAATATGACTCCTTCCCGCCCTCCTCCCCAAGGGAGTTGGACTTGTTTTCTGTTAAATACAGTCAAATGAGTCTGAAATATTTCATTTTCAGATCACATCAGTATCAGTCTGTCTGAGAATGACCTAAGCAGCCCCCCTCTCATCTTTACAAATCCATGTCTATCCAAGACTAAAAACATAATCACAGTTAGTATTCAATGCAACCCTGTAAATATTATTAAAGCTGAGCCATTAAAAAACTAAAAGTCAAAGGTAAAAGTCAAAGGTTTTTCGAACAAGAAATCCATGATTAATAAATCACAGAAGCAAAAAATATCAGGCAGTAAGTAAAAGCAACCACCTTCATCAATCAATAAAACAAGTTTTGTGGGGTTTTTTTGGTTAAATTCTACAACAGTGGCTTAAAAAAAAATGGCTTGTGTTTCAAGCTCTGCTGTGCAGTGGCCTCCCTGGTTCCCACATGGAGGATGGTATTTTTGAAAAAGGTAAGACACAGGTGTGCATCGTTTGAAGTGGAATTCATTAGCAGTTCTGTATTATTTTACTCAGCCTCCATGGAGCATCACAATGGACTGAAAAGCTGCCACATTTCAGCCAGAGGGAGGCACGTAAAAAAGTTTTCAAATGAAAAAGCTGTGGGGTTAGGAACACACACAATATGCCCCACGCCAGCTGATTTATCCAGTAGGACAGGGGAAAAGATGATCTTTTCTTAATTTCAGTACATTTTCAGTGTGCTAGAGCACCAAACCCAGTTACTAACCCCACTAAATAATTTGGCAAGGGCTGGACCCTATTTTTCTTTGGGAAAAAAAAGTACCAGTGCAATAAGATAATTTGTAGTTCTGGGTATCTAATATACAATAATTCTGACCATTTAGAACAGTTTTTGTGGGAAATATTTTATAGTTAGAGAAATAGTTTTTGACATTTTGGGGGGAAAAGAACAATGGGCCGTTTACAGGTCTACACAGCAGATTAATGAATCTAATTGAGTCTGTAGGGAAATGTTTCAGTTTAACTACTGGAACTAATTTATACATTCACTACATCGTAATAAGTCAATTTAAGTTTCTGGAAATAAAACTGGATATCCTGGGTATAGATTTGAACTATAAATTTCTGCAAGAAAGGAGTCTGTGTGTTCATTATACATTGTAAAATTACCATATGGACCTGTCAACACTTCTTAGCACAGCTTTGTAATAATGTCATTTAGTTTAACATTGTAATGTGCCAACTGAATTGATGTGCATGACACCAAGCAGCCTCCCTCCCAACCTCTGCTTCTGGGGAGCTGTGCAACTTTTAAAGATTTTTTCTCAAGGCAAGAGCCTCCTGCATTTGCATAGAGAACTTAAATATGAAGATGGAGTGTAATCACATTTATGGAAACTGCTGTGAAACAAGCCACAGGGCTCTGATGCCTAAACCTTCCAGAAATACGCATTCTACAAATGTGAATAAATCTTTACCTGAGAAACCTTACTTCACAACCAACATGAATCTACATTTAGATAGCAATAGCTTGTTTTTTATTAGTTTCTTCTTTAATTGTGTAAAACTCTTAAGGAGAGTTGAAATAACATTCTACTCATAATAACACTTGGTCTTACTCTATTACTTCACATTGTCTCTCCAATCTAGATATTTCTAACATGAATATGAAACTATCTTCCACCCAGATATCATTAGGCTATGACATAATATAACCCGGTGGAAAAATAGGTAAGCAAAATGGAAAATGGGAAAAACAATTGCTAGCATTTACCACGTGCAAAGTCATTTACATGTACAATCGGATTTAACTCTTTTAACCCATTCTGTAGACATGGAAACTGAGACACAAAGAGATTAAGTAGTGTCTCCAAGCTCTTGTATATTGGAAAATTTGGATCTGAACACAGATGTGTCTTATCCCAGAATCAGAGTCCTAAGCCATATACCATACTCTTTACCTATTAATAATAATTACTAACTTTGATACAGAGCTGGCACTATTCCAGATAATCAAATAACTTGACTCACTTTATCCTCACAACAATCATATAAGCTAGCTATTACTATATACCAATTTTATGGATGAAGATACTGAGATATAGAGAGGCTGTGTAACTATTTTAAAGTCACATTGCTAGTAAGTTCGCTTCATGGCATGTTTTAGTAAGAGGAGATTTCCTCTCTGTCCTGTGATCATGAGAGCTTCACAAGCCCTAATCTGTATAAAAACTTGGCCCTAGTCATTCTTTGGGTTAAGGCATTGCCTTTAAAAAATCCCATTTCCCTTAGAAAAGTGATGCAGTATCATATAAGTAGTTATGATCACACTAAGATAGATGACTTGTCTGATGAGCTAGTTGCCATTATGCAGAGAGTTAAATTCCAAGTGAAGGGACCTGGTTTAGGTCTTTAATGAAGATAAAAGTTTCAGAAAAGGTCCAGGTACTACCTGAAAAAGCCACGTCTGGTAGGGAGTGAAGCTATATGGAAGGTCCTGAATAAATAGGTCACCACTTTGTACCATGAAGAGAAAGGACACCTAAAGGGGTTTGTCCCTGACTTGGACCTTTAAGCCAGCCCAAAACACCTAAACTCCAGAAACGGGATGAACAAAGAAATCTGACTTCTTCCCAGAAATCTTCTTACTTGGTTTCCAACCAAGCTTTCATTCAGTTTGTTATTTCTCTTTTTCCACCCTGTTCCTACCATTTAGACTAGACACTTGAACTTCGGTTTTCTTGCTTTTGATCCTTGGTGACTTGGGACTGGACTCTCCACTTGCCCTGATGGTTTGTGCCCTGGTTCTAGTCTCCACGATCTACATCACCCTGTAATTAATAACTAACATCTTGGAAGGGAATAGCCCACATCCTGTAATGAGAGTTCAGGGGCATCTGAAGTCAGGTGTGTATTTTGCGGTTTTGAAGTCTCATTTGGCAAGGTTGACGGAGGCTACAGTGAAAGTTCCAGGAAGAGCAAAAGCAATATCCCTCCCTCTTGTACCACCACCTTCACCACCACTTGCCCTCAGCTTATTTGGATTTGTCTTCTAAACAACAACTGCCCTGAAAGCTGTTGTCAAGTTTTGTGGGCTCCCCTGACGCTCCTTCAGTATTGATGGCCTTTTATTTTCTAATAGGGAGAAGATGGAATAGACATATCATAACTATTAAGCAAGTTGCATCAAAACCAGGGCTTGTTTCCCAAAGAGAGTTTATCCTTACAAATATCCTATAAATAGGTCTCTAATTATCCAGAAGTTATACTTAATTGCTCTTTCCTGTTTCCATGAAAGGTTATAAAGACACCCAACCCTTAGTGTCTCAGATGAGGTAAGAATGATTGGATGACACCATTTAATCCACCTGGAGTGACGTAGAAAGAAGTATAACTATATACTTTCAGGCACCATCATTTATGATCCAGGAGGTAAAAGGGCACATAACAGTCCCTACTGTGAACAGTTCTTGGTGAAACCCCCCATGGCTGATACTGGGTTGAGGCCAGGCCTCTTCAGTCAAGCAAAATCACACACACACACACACACACACACACACACACACACACACACACATACATATAACAGCTGCAATCTGAGAGCATGGAAAATAATCTAATACCTGGAGGATGAAACAGTACAATAGTGATGTTTTCTGACTGGCTTCTGTTTCTCATGCTCTAGAACGTCTCCTCATTAGCTTTAAAAGGAAGAGAAATATAGTAAGGTTCCAAAATAACTACCTTTACCCACCTACAACAAATGTAATTTGCAGGAATGCTGAATTTCCTATTTGACTTGTGTTTTAAAACCACAAAACTTAGGATGGATCTAATGAACTATCTGAGTAATTTACCCAGGTTGAGAAATCATTTTACATTAGAAAGCTCACATTAGAGCATAAATGTTGCGACTTGGTCTTCTCAGTTTCTGATCAGTATGGGGCATTGGCCCTTCCCAGGCTTTGGAATAGTCTCAGGCTATAAAAACCACAGTGACGGAAGGGGTTAATCATTGTGTCATGAAATCAGGCAATGCAGATCTAGATCATGTGGATTCCAAATCGGAGGTTTGGGCCTTAGAATTAAGTTTGTAGAGCATTATAAAGTAATCACCTTCGTTGGGAAGTCCTAACTTAGTTCTATTAATGATTTCCTAAGTATGAGAAAAATTATAATACTATGCTATTTAAACAAATTTGTGTTCTCTTTCTTCAGCAGTTTTATAGGAATGCACATATTTGTTTTGTTTTACGGTAAAGATAAATGTACAGGATCATTCACCTTCTCTTGATTACATTTGCACTTTTCCATCCCAACTTCCGCTACTTCCGCCTACCCCCTGCCTTCAATGTAAGCCTAGCTTTTTCATTTACATGCAATGTAATTTGTTCAAATTGTCCTTTCCAAACTTTAAGAAATCCTATCTAGCATATGAGGCAACACATGGCTTTAAAATACTTAGCATTTGTGTGACGCGGCTCATCTTCAATGCACTTTAGAAATACTAGCTAATTAATTAATTAGTTCCTGATTATAAGGGAGTAGAAGTTCAAGGAGAAAATTGACAACATTTTTCCACCTTTATAAAGAAGAACTTGCTTATTTTAGAGAATGCTATTTCTCCTTTCAAGTAATCTATACCATCATAAAATGTGTTATAAATGCCCTTTCCTGGGACTAGGTGTAATAATCATTAAAAATGAAGAATAGTAGTAATAATACCAGTACAAATACAGCAATATTTTGTAAGGTAGATGCATATTTGTTAGGCTCCAGGCTTCTTAAAAGCAGGAACCGTATCTTGTTCTCCACTGTGTTCTGACACTGAACACAGTCTCTGGCACACAAAATACAAATACATTAATTTCTAGGTGGTGAAGTCTAATTTATAAACTTTATTTCATGCAGTGATTAACAATAGGAGTTAATACAAAACAGAAGTACTCCAGGTAGAAGGGCAAGTAAAGAATTCAACAGTGTGGTTAATTTTCTGATCACAAAGTTATGTCTACATGTCTTTTAAACCTCAGGAAGAACACTAAAAGGAAAAAAAAAAACAAAATTATCAGATCTGAGCACAATCTGTGTGTAGAGAACAGATTTAGCTTTTGCTATCATTCATATGAAGAGCAATCTAATTCATTCAAACATAGGCTCACATATATTTTCTTAGCATAGTTACCCTGACATTGTAACAGTTGAACTGGTTGAAAGTGTAATCCTTCGTCATCCATCTGAGGTCAGACAGCTAGTTATTTCAAATTGACCTTTTAGTTTTACACATGAATTCCTGATTTGAGATAGACACAAAACTGAGCTGTCAACACACATAAACTGTACAATTTTTTGATAGTCAAATTCCATATTTGGCAACAGAGATAAAATGATTGATATATTTTTTAAACTTCAGTTATGCTCATAATTTTGTACACTGAATTGTGACCTCAGATTTATACTTCCCCTCTGGTTAGAGAAGGTTTTGCCTGTTGCCTTATCTTTTTTTTTTTCTGCTTTATATCCTTTAAAAAATTTTTGTTGTTGTTGTTGTTGTTATCATTAATCTACAATTACATGCAGAACATTATGTTTACTAGGCTCCCCCCTTCACCAAGTCCCCCCCACATCCCCGTTCACAGTCACTGTCCATCTGCGTAGTAAGATGCTGTAAAATCACTACTTGTCTTCTCTGTGTTGCACAGCCTTCCCCATGCCCCCCACACTATACATGCTAATCGTAAGGCCCCCTTTCTTTTTTCGCACCCTTATCCCTCCCTTCCCACCCATCCTCCCCAGTCCCTTTCCCTTTGGTAACTATTAGTCCATTCTTGGGTTCTGTGATTCTGCTGCTGTTTTGTTTCTTCAGTTTTTCTTGTTATTATACTCCACATATGAGTGAAATTATTTGGTACTTGCCTTGAAGAAAACCAAATCAATAACTGATCATTTATTCTGGTATATAACAGATAAGAGATGTATCCAAATTGATTGTAAAAGCAATCTAAAAATTTGAATTTGTGAGCTTCACATGCATATATTTTTTTCTTCCAAAA
Source organism: Manis pentadactyla (assembly GCF_030020395.1). Taxonomy (NCBI): domain Eukaryota; kingdom Metazoa; phylum Chordata; class Mammalia; order Pholidota; family Manidae; genus Manis; species Manis pentadactyla. Next base: position 15,385,593 of record NC_080026.1, on the reverse strand, counting down.
TACATAAGTGAAAAATTGATGTTAAATTCAGCAGGGCAGAAGTGATTCTCCAGCTTTTGGGTTTTGGGTGGGTTCTTCTGGATATCCGACCCCTTTGAAGAACTGATAAAAATGTCTAAAACTTTTCCTCAGAAAAAATAATATAAAAGTAATACAAACACAATATTCTGCACTTTATCTCAGGAGACTCACACACCTCAAGAGGCCCATGCATGGACCAGGGAACTCAGGTTCCTTGGAAAACTGTGGTACAAATGATGGTTGAGACACACAGAGGAGAAGGCTTAGGAGAGTAGTAGATTGGTTCACATGTGGGTGCATTGAATGTTTCAAGTGTCAGTAAAATCAAGTCAAAATGTACAGCACGAAACTGGAAAATCAGAAGCTGGAGAGGCAGAGGTTGGGGCCCAGAGTAGAAATTTTGGGTCATACGGGGAGATGATAACTAAAATCATGAGGGAATGAAATCAGCAAGGGACACAAAACATAAGAATAAGAAAGGAAAAATAGTTGAAGAGATGGCAAGATGCCTACCTGTAATGAGTGGGAATAAGAGCAAATGAAAAGAAAATGGAAAATGAGAGACCAAAGACAGAGGAGAAAAGCTAGGAAGGGCAGGTCTCAAGAGAAATCCTAGCAGAAGGTAGTTAACAGTGTCACGTGCCTGAGAACACAAATACACAGAACTGAGTACAGACCGTTTACTTTGTTGAAAAGGAGATTTCTATTAACCTAGAAGGCATCAGTAACTAGATTTTTAGGAGTTAAAAAGAGAAGATGAGAGAATAATGAGGAAGAGAAGGCAACCTATTACTGAGAAATTTTGCATTTAGTTAAATGGAGCATGGAAGGGAGGTGAAGCTTAGAGCACCTGATTATATTTCTCATTTTAGGACTGAATTTGGAGAATGTTGGGGAGCAGCAAAATAGTGAGTAGGCCCCTTCCCCTGAACCTTCCCTTTTCCTATCCACTTGTTGTCTCTCAGGAATTCTCCTTTTCCAAAGGCATCAGAAGTTGCTGAGCTAGGTGGGGGGATTTAGCAGAGCCAGTTGCTCCCATTTTAGGCAGAGACGCACACGTCTGCTATATTCAACCCATAAGGACTAGGAATTGCCTGAATAAAATTAACCAAAACCTGAAAGTTGAAAAAATGATTTTGACTTAAGCTGAAAGAGAACAACTTGCATAGTCATAGGGAAGTCGTCACCTGCCTGGAGAATGAATCTGGATGATGTGGGCTGACTGCTGATATTCACAAGCTGATGAAATGCTGCAAGATTTCCCAGTGCATACAGTCTTGAGTAAAGGACCAGCAAAATTATTGCAATCCTACCTCACTGAATTAGTTGAACAGGCTAATCCTCATAAATGGAGAGGATTTAAGATATGATTGTGAGATTTTTATCCAATTGCATAAATCTATGTATAGGTATAGGTTCAGATTTGTAGACACTGAATACAGCAGAGGAAGATATGAACATTTTCATCTAGCAACTTTTATGTATGTTTTAAATCATTGTTTAGTATGTATTTCTCTCAATAAAAGTAGCATGTTGAAATGCAGGAATTGGTTGCAATAAAATATAAAACCAAGCTATTATGTTACCAGCTCAAGAACACAATGCCTTGGATGTTTAAATTTGTGCAGAGAGAGTTACACGTAAAAGTCTCTGGCCAAAGGCACCACGTATGAAGTTAGAAAGACAACATCTATATGTAGGTGAACAGAAAACTTTAGATCATTACTTTTCAAAAAGTTACCTGTTTACAAAATATATACATGAGAATTACTGAAATTTAAGTATTATTTTTTATTTAAATACATAGTAAGTATTGTGGTGGTATGGATAAACTCACTCTTGAAACGGAATTTCAAATACTTAGTCTTTACAGAAAATTCTTTGCCACCCTATTTTATTACCCCACATAACTGAATTTTTATTTTCTTTGTTACTATAAAGTTACTTTCTATTTAATTCTGATACAAGAGTAATAACATTTTAGAATACACACACACACACACACACACACACACACACACGCACACACACCTCTAGGTGATAGAGTCAAAGCATTAGGAGCTGTAAGGAAATTTTGAGCATGTTTAGTTAACTCCAGCCCCAAGCTGACAGACAGGAACCAGGGCTTCCCAGAAGGACTCCATGTCCCCAGTACACAGTGTGAAAAATCTGGTAAGAAACAACTATTTGATAGGCAACCACTTTTTCCCATTTTACCCTCCTTCATCATTTCACAAATATCCTCTGTAAATGTTTCACTTTGGGACTTGGTAGCTTATGCCAACATGTATTCCCTTCTCCTGTACCTAAGGGGGTCATGGTGATTTTCTGTATTCCCTCAGACACAGCAAATCAGCTGCATATGTAAGTGTCCAGCCCCATGGTGTTAATCTAGGCCTCTTTTCTCAAGATGATTATCTTCCCAGATGGAGATGCCTTATTGGTTTCAAAATCAATGTTGAAAAAATAAGAACTCACTCTTTGTTACATCTCTGTGCTGGGTCCCATCCCAATTAGGAATCGTGGTGTCTCTTTCGGGCATTCTTTCGGTAGGCAATGCAAGGTGTTATGGAAGAGCTGGAGCAAAGAGGAAACTATTCCTCATCATTCACACGAAACCTAAATGAAGAGATCTTAGATAAGACTTCCTCCATCCTTGATTTTTAATCCAAGATAAGTATTCAAATAAGCCATTCTATTTCATCAAGCTGTAATTTGTCTTCCTAAGCAAGGAAGACGACTCTAGGGCTGTAAAAGAGACCTGGGATCTCACCTGAGATACAACCATATACTGTATTAGGCAAATAGCTCCAAATTTATAGCTCCAAAATACATTCCCTCATGTAGACCATATCTAAGTGTGTAACCACATGTGATCCTATTTGGGAACATGTGTTCCTATTGTGAAAAGTAAGGCCTAAGGATATTTTTTCAAGGTCATGAATCTCACAAATGTTCTCTTAGTTATTTTTTTTCTTAACTGCTATTTTCTGTCTTAACGCTCCAAAAACTATACAGCACTGACAGTTTTTAGCTTAAGGGTAGAATATGGTATCCACGATTAGGCACTACTAGGGCCCAATGGAAGAGGCAAATTAAAAAAAAAAGTGTTAGAGGGTTGCAAGTTCATGTCCTTTGTCAGAAGCATGCCATTCTCATGGGCAGTAGGTCTTTTTTTCTAGTTATCTTCTAGAGTAGAGTATTGAATATTGAAATATTTCTCCCAGATGCCATAACCTTAAGATCCCTCTATCAGGTGACTAACAGGCTCCACAGAGAGTATTTTGTGAGACTGGTAGGAAGACAGTTACATTTTGTCTTCTGTTTTCTACTCGAGAGCCTCTTTGATCGATGCTTCCTTTACTAATGTCATCCAGATCAGCTCAAGTTAAACAGTTGACAGGTCCATCTGTGTCCACAGTCACCCGCAAACATGGGAAACTGCCATCCATCTGCCTCCCTATGCTCTTGCTTTGTTCCTGTCCTGGTTGTTTTGTTCTCATGTAGCCACAGTGGATATTAATACCTTCCTCCCTCCAAGAAATGTGAAGAGAAGGGATTCTGGGCTAGCTTGTTCTCCTGAGGAAAGGTGTTACAGAAAAGGCATATACGTCATTGTGTTGCTAGTCACATGTGTCCCACAAATTCTCTCACAACATCCTAACAATTCAATGAACATGTTTGCAGAGCTTCCAGCCCTGGATTCACCATTAATGATTTCAGTGATTAAGTATGACTCATCAATTATTCTGCACTTTACCCGAATTGATCTTTTTTTTTAATGACAAAAATGTTGAAAGTTTGGGGACACTTTTTGGGTTCAATTTCTTTCTGCTCTATTGACTGTGTTATATGTTGTCATTAACTGATGTTACCAAGAATTGACTATTTGTGTTAATCCCTTTTTCGCTCTGGAGGAAAACAATTCACTTTTTGGTAGAATGATGCAAGGATGCTTTGAAACCAGGGAAACTATTAATAAGAAATTTAACGATGTGAAGCAATTCAAATTTTTTTCTTTATCACATTTCTGGGGTATAAAATTCTAATAGTAATTAATGAGTATAAAAATAATATTGTGATTCAAACAGTTCTGTAAATATGGCAAGAATTTAGAATAGCTTTCAAAACTCAAAACAAAACAAATATGTCAGTGAATTTTAAAAAAGATTATTTGAATTAATTTTAATCATTGTTTTTTAAAAGAAGTCATATTAGTTGGAACAAATAACTACAGATTAAATGATCAGTGTACAAATTTGCAACCATGTTGTATGAATTCAAAATCTTATAAGATATAGCCATCAACCATCTTCATGTAGCTTTGAAATAATGCAAAGAACCAATTTACTGTTCACTTGCTAGTGCCTCTCTGATTCATTTTCCTCAGTAGATATCACTCCTATTGTAAGAGTATGTATGAAATGCTAGGTTATAATAGTGCAATTCTACTCAGGTAAAGACTTTATTTGAATTTTCAAAATCTGCAGCTTTTCCTTAAGAAAAAGATTTTTTTCTTGTGCTTTATTTCTTGAGGCTCAAAAAACTTTGAAGGATTATAAATCTCTAAATTTATTTTTGGACATACAATCAATTTAATGCCTATAACTAATGCAAAGTTCATTTTGCTCAAATGAAAGTTACTGTAAATATCTAAACCGACAATATTTTTTTCATTATTGTATTAGATAACTGATCTTTAGGTTAAAGAAAAACAGATTTGTTAAATGAGGTAGGCCTCAGTTAATCTTTTAGAAGACAAATTATTCTTCTCGTTATTCATTTGTTCCTTGTTTTATGTGGAAACAAACTAGAGATGCTCAAAATTCTCATTTTTCTATTTCAAAAGAATGTGTACATAATTAAACATATTTCTGTGTAAATGCAATAGCACCCTCTGGAGGTCTGGAACACTTTGCATAACTTCCATAAATCAGTGTCTTCTTTTGTTAGCCATACATATTTTGTTGACTTCGACATTTAATATTTTATATTCTGATAATCATATTTGTTTGCTAAAATGATTAAATACATTTAATCTATTATTACTTTCTACCACACATTCATCGTGATTTGTGTGTCATCTCATCTGTAATGCTACAATGTAATAAAAAACATACAATTCTGCTAAACTTGTTGATGTCTCCATAACATCTCTATTTTCTTGCACACAAAAATATTTTCCAAACAAGAAATGACAACTTTCATTTCTGAAATCCTTTAATATTGTTACATGTAGACAACAGGGAATTAGTTTTACCTCCTTTGAAAATTCCTCCTGGAAACAGTTACTTTCATTCTTTGAGTCCCTGATCAACAAACACAGCTGTGGTTTTTCTGTGGTTTTGAAGAGCAGAGGTCAAAAAACATCGGAAAAAATATCATGAGTCACTGAAACACATTCAAAGACCAAAGTGACTTCTATTGTGCCATAATAATATAAATAAATGATTCCATAATCATTGGCTTCTCTGTAACAGCTCTGCATACAAAGATCTTTTTGAAGTTTAGGGGGATGCAAACAGAGTTGTTCATCCACTATAAAAAAGGGGGTGAGCGTATGACTAATACAGGGTGAGAGGAAATAATGTCACGCAATTCTGAATGACGTGTGGGCTTGCCTCTCCCGGACGGTTGCTCAGAGGCCACATCTCAGCGAGTTGGGGAGGGGGTGCAGCTTGGAGTGGGATTGAAATCCCAGAGAAACATGGCACTCAGTTGGGGCTGGCTTCTGGGAAGACTGGTCTCCCTTGGCTCTAGTTAGGGGGCTCTGAGGAACCCACTCAACACTACCCCCTACAGGCAAAGGAGTGACTGCAAGGATGTCACCCGGAGTCCTCCTAGCTGTCCCATGCAAAGACAACAAACAAAAAGACAAATGCTATTGTAATTCTAGCCCCAAACACTGGCATACACTCAAACATGGATATACACAGATTTTTAAGAAAACATAATTTCTAATGATTATGTGTCTAGTAGGGAATAGGGAAAAGGAGGTTGGGGGAGCGAGAGCTGCCTTGATCACTCTCCCCCAGGACTCTGCTTCCTCTCCCCCTCTTTCTCTTCCTCTTCCATAATGATCTATCGAATTATCTAGAAGACCTGGGTCAGAACTCTGCCAGCAACATCGGGAAACTTAATCATATTAATCATTAAAGATGTCCATGCTATGTTATTTGGATAACTGCCACTGACCTTCTTGAATTTATCCAGTGTGTTTCATATGCTCTCTTATGCTTTGGTTTACATACAGTGGTGAGGGGAGTTGAAGGATGAGATGCTTGCACAGTATTAGATGGCGCCTAACCCTTAGAAACAAAAGGCTGGGTTTCATAGTTTTAACCATTCAACAGGCACTTGGAACCTATATGGAGTAGGCACTGTTCAAAGTACCTTATAAATATGAGTCAATTTGCTCTTCCTAGGAACTCTACTAGTAGGTAATGTATTATTATCATCACCATCACCTTAACTGGTAAATCTGAGACACAAGTTAAGCAATTTTCCTAGTGTCACATAGTGAATAAATTCTGGAGCCTACATTCAATCCCAGGCAATCCGACTACCGAGGCCCTGCTCTTGGCCACAGGGGGAGTTCTTCAATGGTTCCTCTGCTGTCCTCACTGTCATTGCTGGGTAAATCCCACTATAACATTCTGTTTCCAAATTCATCAAATAAACCTATATCACAAGATAACGTGACAAAAATTATCTGTGAATATAAAAAACACAATGGCACGATTGAGATATCAGGATAAGAAATGGAATTTGAGAAATAATTATTTGTTTCTTAAAAATCTTAACACTTATTTCTTTAACTTCATTCTTCCCTTGGTGGTCATAAATTCCTGAACAATCATCCCCTTAAACTCCAGATGGATTTAAAGTAGGAACTGGAAATCAAATGAGAAAAGGAAACACAACAAGGGCCACTGACCCCTCTTCCCTCTTTGCCCCCAGCTTTTGGATTCTGAACATGCCCTGGATGTTTACGGTCACAACGCTGTGTTTTTTCTATCAGAATCATCCCCCAGTGATTCTCATAGGTAAAGGCTTGAACTGTAGAGAGGCCCACACCTTCCTAGAAAGGGCTTATGTCTGGTGATATTTCTGTTTTCTGAGTCATAAACGACCAATGGCGAGTGCCCTGGGATATCTGATGCCATGTTTTTGGATCTTGATGGCTAAGACCCAGCTGCCTCTGTAAAGGACTCATTACTTAGCCTACTGCTAAGACTGGGGAAAGGCATCTACCCACATTCCTCTTAATCATCAGATCCCAGACTCGAGTACATCAGAATTTGCCCCCAAAGATTCTGATTCAGTATGTCTAAAATAGGGCCCAGAAAATTCAAAAGTTTCAGTTGTCTGGTACAGGTGGTCCAAGGACCACCCTTAGAGAAACATGTCAGTAGCTCTTGGGAGTCAGGTTAAGGGCTGGGTTTTTTCAAATGCATGTGACTGGTTGCCACACTAGACCCAAAGAATCAGAATCTCTGGAAGATGGAGGACCGAGCATCTTTGGAATGAAATGTTGAAGCTGTCAGAAAAATGCCCCCCGACGTTGCTCTGTTCTGGAATTGTGGTTTGAAAGTGGTGCTGGGTGAGCCCCAAGAATTTAAGAAATAATTGAAAGCCTTTTCTGTGGCCACATAGGCAGGTATTTCCCTTCAGCCTTCTTACTCAAGCTCTGCTCATGTTGTTTTTTAAAAATATTGGGATTCCACACAATGAACCTTTTTTTTGAGTGGAAGGGCTCTGAAAAAAAAGGAAAAAAGAAGGAAGATTATTTCCAAACCATATCTTAGAATTAATATCAGGGGTTTCACTGGGGTCATAAGGTTAATTCTGATCATTTTGAACAAAGGCTTACTTCCCCTTCTCCAGCAAACAAAAGGTGTGTTATTAGGCGAGTGTCTCGAACCATGGACATTTCTGAATCTAAGTGTTAATCACAAGTGATATTAAGAACCTATGGATTACATCTTAAGCCATGATCTAAAATAAATACCTTTCATTTTGTTATTACCTAAAGACAATTCTATAGAAATCAGCATTAAAATCATTAAATTGAAAATTGAATCTGTAAGTTAGTTATAACTGATTTTTTACAAGATTTCCACTTTTACTCAGCCATTAGCATCAAGAAAAGGCTGGTTTATTCTCTCTAAGCTTCAAATTGAGCACACACACTGAATTGAATGTTCTATTTATTCCTGGTTACAAACTGACAATGTTGCCTTTGGAACCCCCCCAAAAAATGTTTCTAGTGTGATTATTATACTTGTTAAGAACCAGGGTCTGGAGTGTGACCATAAAATTTATAATACAAAATTTATAGTTTGTCAAATACTGAAAGTCAAAAACTAAAAGCGAAACAAACTAAATGTAAAAATATAGGTGAACTATAATACCAGAGATAACTACTTTCTTGACAGGTTTTTTTTTTCATTTTTAAAGATATTTGGGCTTGAACAGGATCATCTTGAGGCTCAAAACCAATGAATTAAAATAATTTTGGCAGGAGATGCTTGCATTCACAACTATTTTCTGATTTTGCTGCCCATTGAAAAAAGCAATAATCAATGAAGTGGACTAAATAAATTCAAAGCTCATTGAGACCATTTGTTTTACCCTTTGCTCATCAGCTTCATGTTCTCTAACAGACACTCCAAATAGCAAACATATGTTACATGGAATTCTTATCTCTCTCCCACCATCAGAAACAAAACAAAACAAAAAACAAAAGAAAAATCAAACAGGGACATAGTTCAAAGTTAGGCTCAAGGTAGAGAAGATATACAAAAATATGTATTACAGCTGAGGAAAACAAACTTAAAAACATTTTCAGATGTAGTATCTTCCCATATCTCAAATATTTATTGAGTTCATATCAGGTGCTACATACTGGGAATGCAAAAATATGTAATAGGCAATTCTTTGTCACTGTAGGGGAGAGCTTTTCCCATTGGGAATTATTGAGTTGTGGACTCAATGTAATAGGTTGTGACCAACAATTTAAAAAAAATCAGAGTCATAAATAGCAAAGAAAATTGCCCATAGTAAGGAATATATTCTTTCATGGAAGTTGTGTTTCAGTCTGGATCGGCGTGAGTGTTTTACATGTGTGTATGTTTTGGGTCACAGCATAAAACTCTTTCTAATGTTAGTTACATTTAAAAAGTTTGAAAGCCACTGTGAAAGAGCCTACCAGGAGAGGCAGACAATTAAATAGACAGTTAAGACAAAATATGGTAAAAGTTCTCCCCACCGTGTGGAAAAGTAAGCCTGAAATCTAAAGAGAGAGAGGGATGACCTCTGCTTGGAGACTGGAAACCACCACTGAGAGTCTTGATATTTGAATTGGGTCCAAAATGATGAAAAAGAAGGTAGGGAGGGAGACCTTCAAAGGAAATTCCAGGAGGAAGGAACCACTCATGTGAGTTCAGAAAGGATGCACCGTGTTTACAGAGTGATGGGAATGTGTCTGTGGGGGAAGCATAATGTTTATGTGTGTGAGGGAAGGGAATGGCTTGTGAGGAAAGAGGTTTGTCTGAGGCTGGCCATTGAGGGAAGGAATGACAGATTCAGTTTGCTCTGCTTTGCTTATTTATTTTTTCAGAAGGTAAGACTGTTACCAAGATGGACTGGAAAAGAAAGACAGCCTAGTGAGGAGATTATCAGAATGATTCTGAACAATGTGAGGGCGGAGAGGAGAAGATACCACATCTGGGATGATGCTAACATAGACACTATATGATTTCATAACTAATTACGCACGTTCACTGTAAGATAGATGATTCAAGAATGATCTTATTATTACAGAACTACAGAGATCAAAACATCAGAAGGTAAGATAGACATATATTCCTTTTCAATTCATTTTATTTTCAATGGTAGACAATTGTGTAATTTTTAAGCCTCCTTTTTTAATCTGCTAAATGGAGATGTAGGTAATATAATTTAAAAGCCCTTAAAAAGAGGTTTATAACTTTGCACTCTTGAACAGACCCTGTTTTCTCATTATAATGGCATAATTATGCAATGTAAAACCATGTATTTGCTGGTACCATTTTCACTATGATTGAATGTCTCACTTCTCAAATCAAAGGCAGCAGTATTATTAGCCTAAAGAAGTCAAAGAATGTGAAAATAATTACCTTTCTTCTACTTAGAAATTAGTATAAAAACATAAATTCAATGAAGATTCTATATGGCATAACATTATTGAGGTAGAGAGAAAAGAAACCATATTATGAAAATAACATATCCTGCCCTAACGAGAGTCTTTGGCATCTTTGCATTTACTAATAGATGCATTTCAAAGCTTCCATCTGGGCATCACAAAGTTACTTGCCCCCCCGAAGGAAAATATCCAAATCACAGGAAAATGCAACCAAGAGGAAGCCAATCCAAGCTGTGGGGATATAGAACGAAAGGTTTGTGGCCCCAAAATCTGGTTAGCTGCCTTAAACAGGCTTTCACCATTTCCCTTCCCTTACAAATATCGCTAACCACTCTCAGCAATATTTTTTTAGAATTGTGAAAGTCCACATTAAATTAATTTAAAATTATCTCTTAGTTATTGCAAAAAGCTGAATATATATATACACATGGAGCTGAATCATGCTCCATGTGTTGGGATGCGTAAAGCCCTGTAAAAGAAGCGATGTGGGGACTAATCATTGCTTTGTAGTGGGAGTGTTCTGAAGGCTCTTCAGGTATTGTGGACAGGAGGAGCATCGACTGGAGAAACCAAACAGCACCGACTGAGAACTCAGAGCCTTGATTCTGTTTCATTCTTTCCCCAGCTGACCAACGTTGCATCTTCATTCTCCCTTAAAGTCTGCTCACCCAGAAAAAGTGGGGTTGAAATTACACGGATGTTAAGATCCCTTCTGGCTCCAATTGTCTCTGATTTAATGAAAAGCATAGAAAATGAGAAAGAAGGTAAAGCGCCTGCGGCTTGCCATCCGGGAGATTGTTATGATGAATTCAAGTTGGGAATAAAACAGGCCAAAGTCGTGAAGGATGTCAGTTTGGGCACCACCTCGGGGATCCCAGGTGGAGAGAAAAGGCAATGGCAGGTACCGGACTCCTCGTCCTGAAAACAATTTGTAAAGGCCTCTACGAATGGTGGATTGTGTCGTTTTCTCTGCAAAATGCTTTCTCTTGTTCACCATAAAATGCAGATTTCACCAAAAAGTGCAGATAGTTTCACATGACTAGCCTAAGAATTATTAATAATACTTATTTGTTACTCTTCCACATGTAGGTAGGGAACAAAGAGCAAATAAAGACTTGCTCTCTCTTATTTTCCATATCTAGGGTTTCTTCAACTTGTGGAAACCGTCAGACCATGGAAAGGGACATTGTATTTGAGGAAGTTTATGGTCTAGTCTTCCAAAAAGAAATTAAAACTATGCATCTGGTAATAAACCGGGATTGTGGGTTTTTTACCAAGATTCTCCCAGAGAGTAAACCCACTCTCACTGAAGTATAAGACTACATTCTTCTATTCAAACACTTTGAATCTCTGGGGAATTTATCCTTTTCCTACATTTTCAGCTCTGGTAAATCTATGCCAAATAGAAGATTAACAGATGGATCGAGAAACCATAGAATGATGTTTATGGTGAAGATTTCTCAGCAAGTATCCTGCGAGAGTTTTCCCACCTGATAAAGACTGCTGCAATCTTCTGGCATTAACACAATGGCCAATAGAAAAAAGCCCATGTCAACTCTTTTACAGGAAGTCAAACTCCTAACACCGAAGTGCTGCTTTTCTGGATTCTTTCATCCTGGCTTATTTTAGGCATTTAACATGACTTTGAGTTTAGAGCGGCCCTGGACATTTCGTCAATTATCATCACTTCACTAGAGGAAGAACATTGTGCTATTTAGTGAGAGGCTGGTTCGAACACATCTGCCAAGAGGTGAGTGTGGTGACGCCCTTGAATGTGTGCTATTCCTTGGTGGATTTTGTGTGGTTGTGGTGCTCAGAGTTAATGGCTTTTCAGTTCAGTGTTAAAACCTGGCCACACTACATACACTTTCAATATGTGCTATCATTATTTATATGTCCAGGAGGAGAAATATTTGTTCACTATTCAATGCTTCCATCATTAACATATACCACCTGGCATATATTCCATGCTTACCACATGCTAACAGTTGTAGTTTCAGGGAGTTTGGTCATTTTGTTCAATTTTGCTCAGTCAGTATTAAGAAACCACACATGGCTAGTGGCTACCACATGAGACAGTGTTGATCTATAATTTAGTTTTTAAAGCATCCTGAGATTTTGGTTAGTGGCCACCCAGATACTGAAATGCAGAGAATTGTTCCTGACTGTCTGCCATTCTTTGGCTGCTGAAGGTGGCCTTTTTGTCTTATGAAGTATAACTCAATGTCAAAGGGGCTTATGTAATATTTAGACTTGTATTACATGAAATTAATCTTAACATGAAAAATCTTTTGATTACAGAGTATGCCTTGTCAGTGATTGATTAACTGACTCATTTATTCATGTAATAATGCCACCATTTACTTCTATTTATATTCTTGAGCTGTAACAGAAAAGTTTCTGTTTGTGCTATGCTAGTAGGTAAATTATATGGTTATCAAAATTTTTCCACCTGTTTTACAAGGTTCTCTGGAAATAACCTCTTATTTTCCTTGTTAGTGGCTCTCCCTCAAAATCACTTTCTTCATATAGAAACAAAATTTGGGGACAATAATGTTATCTGCAGTAATTCCTCTTTCCCCACCTTCAACCTCTGCTCCCACCTCATTGGTATAGAAAGAATAAAATCTTTTTTCCATCATGTCTACTTCATGAATGCTTACCTTTGGAAGGGAAGTGCTCCCTCATAGAAATGCAGTGGTAGCGCCTATGTAGGGAGTATTATCCCTGTTAGAAAAGAGTTACCACTTTATCCCAATCCAACAGGGACTATAGAAAAAAAGGGGGTGCGGGTCATGCATAGCTATTAGTGGAAGCTTTTTTCCATCCTCTTACTCACTGAAAGATAGAAAAAAAAATTATACCCTTCAGTAAGTACTCATGGTGTTGGGGGGTCACAGGGAAGACCGTGTAGCACAGAGAAGGCAAGTAGTGACTCTGTGGCATCTCACTACACTGATGGACAGTGACTGCAGTGGGGTGTGGGGGGCACTCAATAATATGGTGAATGTGGTAACCACATTGTTTTTCATGTGAAACCTTCATAAGAGTGTATATCAATGATACCTTAATAAAAATAATTAGTTAATTAATTATACCCCTGTCAGTTTTGCACAACATATTCTGTTATTCAATGGATGAGGAGCAGGCTAATCTTCAAAACCCACACTCTGCTCCTTGCTTATACTGTTTTGTATTGTTCTTTCCTTCCTTATGTCTCCATGTGTAGAGCAAATTGAGGACCATAACAATGATCTTCTAATTTATCTTATTTTCCTACATTGACAGGACAAATGATAAGTATGCAGTTGATTCATAAAATTCCACATGTTGATTTCTTTGCTGACAAAAACATCCATAGCAAAGGATGCCAAGAAAAAGCTCATTAATAAATCAATTAATCAACATTTATTGTCTGCTGTGTACTCTGAATTAGTAGATATATAAACAAGTGTAAGATAGGATCTCAGCTCTCAGAAAACTGCAAGTGGTTTAGCAAACCAAGAGTAATGCTCAGAAGCTACTGTGACTGAAACAATGTGGAATTAATCATTACATTTATGTAGAAAATCTATCAGCATTTTATATAATGCTGTAGGACTTCAGAAAAGAGAGAGCTCAGTGAAGACAAGTGTGAACAAGGCCTGATTCATGGAGATGTGGTCCTTCCTCATTCCTACTTCTTGAGAAGGCGGGACCTTGATTAGCAAATAAAACTTTAGAAGACAAATAATGTTCCAGGGAAAGAGTTACTCAGATAAACGTTGGAAAGGACCGAGAAGAAGACGGCAGTGGTAGAATGGAAAAGTTGGCTTAGATGAAAGAGAACCTTGAGAGGAAAAATGGAAAGTAAGCCCTAGCCACTTGTGCAGTGCACATACAATGGAGGGTCTTTGTCCTTGATTTTAACAAGAATTTTTAAGTCCAAAGATTTTCTTCTGATCCACAGAGCTTCATAGAGACCAGATGCCAGTAGCAGATTCTTCTTCTTCTTCTTTTTATCTTTTCATTTCCCTTCCTTCCTTCCTTCCTTCCTTCCTTCCTTCCTCCCTTCCTTTCCTTATTAATTATTTACTATGTTCTGAAGCCCCTGAACCCACTTGATATCAGAAGTAGTTTCAATCACATGTGTATAGTCCTCTCCTCACAGAGATGATTTGGGGACAGGTGAGTGCCGAGGAGGGAGAAGCCTCAAGATGTAGTGAGCGAGCGAAGTTTCTGAAGCTGGATTCTGGGTCCTCAGCACCTTCTTAAGCATTCTTTTGCCCTCTCCAAAGGTATATTTCACTGCAGGGAACAAAAACAGCAGCTGAGGAATCCAAAATTCAAACATTACTTAAATCACATTCATTTTCAGTCCGATTTGTATCTAAATGTTCTCCTTGTGCCTTTGATAATAAAGTTAGGGCAGCTTTCATCATTAATATGCTAAATTAACAAAAGTAAGTCACTGTATAAATCCAATTTGTCATCCTAAGCAATTGAGTGCTATTGGAGAACCCGAGAACTTAAGGAGGAAGCCTAAGTGTGGAGCAGCTTTATTATCTCGTTCTTCCTATAAGGGAGTTGCCAATTCAATTCACTGATGCTTCATCCCTTGATATTTTGTTGATCTGGTTTCATATATGAAAAAATAAAATCTTAAGCCCTTTCCACAAACATAGTGTTCATATACAAAGATATATGACAGGCATATGCAGACTATAGGGTAAATATATGCCGAGAAGCCAATGATATGCAAATTTTGCTGGAAATTGTCTATTACTGTCACCACTTGTCAGCATGTCACCACAACAGTAGCTATCTTAGACCATCACTCTCTCTAATGAGTAAATTAGAAGACTGTGGAATTAGAAGAATGCATATTTTTAACAGTAACAATCATAATATTATGCCGAAAAAAATCATAATCATACGGAATTACCTGCATCCTATTATAAGAAACAATTGAAAAAGGATGCTCTAAAAGAATGGTCTAGGTTAAAATCACGATTACCACAGAAGTCACTTCATGTCAAGTGAAAAATTTAAAGACAAGTGGATTTATCCTCTTCCAGGCATTTGTAGATACCAGGTTTGAAGGTGTGGTGTAAGAATCTAGGAGAGGCATAACCTCATAGATAGAGGTAAGCTATTGCAGCTGGGTTTATTTTCTTTGCTAATCTTTTAATTAATTTTGGACCTTTCTTTTTTCTGTTTGTACCTATTGTTTAATCAGCTCAGACTGAAATTTACTTCACCCAATTCACCCATATGAGCATTATCCCATGGGGAAACTTCAAATTCCAGCAGATATGCACCCATGTAGACAATTCCAGTACATGGCAGCTTAGGTATGTTATGGGTGTAAAAGCATGTAATTGTCTTCTCTTGTTATAATGAATAATGTTATAGAAGCCTATGAAGATTCATTCTTCCTAACGGGCCTTTTACAAGTTTCCTGTCAGCTTCTAAGTTAGCCTGGGGCTAAGAAATGAAAATGGGATGCATGTCAATTTAGTAAATAATTTCCAGCCTCTACATGTGGTTAAGAGACTTTTGGTATTAAGAAACTTAAAAACTGCTGCTCTGTCAATGAGCAATATGACTCTTAAGATCTTTACACTTAAGATGTGGTTAACTAGTCCTTTTGCAAGGTAGGGTCCAGGTCAAGGATATAGATTTTGAATCATCACTATCCATTTAGTAAAAATGAAGAAAATCTTAGTCATAAATAATGCTGTATACTGCAAAAAAAATATTTATTGGTGGAATTTTAATATCAGGGATTATAGGATGGTATAAAAATATTAGAAATACATCAGGAAAAATAACCTGAAAAAGCGAGGGAATAAAGAAAACAGGTTAATTTGAACAAGATGTATTTCTGGCACCAATATTAATATGATTGAGCCCTGACCTTTGGAATATTGCATGCATTATTAATCCATTGAAGACAGTAGGTCATATGATTTTATATGCTTTTTAGGTTATAATTTGCATAACGGGGGAATGTAGTTTATTTTTTCAGCGCCTTGCATGCTGTGAGTGCTCAATAAATACTAAACAACAATAATATGGTATGTAGTATATTCCTGAGCCTTCATTTGCTTGGCCATCTGGAAAACCCTTGTGTTGTAAACACTAGTTTTATTTTGAGTAAGAATGAAATGACTGCAGAAGTTGTTTAGCATTCTTGGTTCAAATTTTTTCCTGATTTTCACCCTTTCGTTTGGTACAAAATGTGAAATCAAAGTCTAAGGTTTTTTAATGGAAGAATTGGAAGATTTGGATAGATTGTATTTACATGATGGCATGTATTTTATTAAATTAGCTTTTCATAACTGTCTTAGAAATCCATATCCCTTTTATTTTTATAAATCCTTTTTACTTCCATTAATCCTCCTCTTTACCAATTACCTATGTAGCAAAGTAATTGTCAGGTGAGGGATACTATTTTCTATTCTTTAATCTATTTTTATAATGAGCTGTAATCATTTACCATAAAAATTCATCCTTTAAAAATGTGTAATTCAATGTTTTTTTAGTATATTCAGAGTTGTGCAACTATCACCACCACCAATTTTAAATATTTTCCTCACCACAGAAACATGGTATCCAGTAGAAGTGACTCCCCAATTTTTTTCAACCCCTCCCCCACCAGGGCTAGACAGCCACTCATCTTCCTGTCTCTATAGATTTGCCTGTTCTTAACATTTCATATAAATGGAGTCATCCAAATGTGGCTTTTTCTGACTGGCCTCTCTCACTTAGCATTAATGTTTTCAAGGTTCACCCATACCATAGCATGTATCAGTATTTCATTTTTTTAATAAAAAATAATATATTGTAAATTGCATATTTGTATATGAAAATTGTATACTGTAAAATATTGTAATATATTGTAAAAACAAAAAAAATGTTATACTGTTATATATCATAATATTATATTGTATGCATATACCTTGTTTTATTCGTCTGTTCACCAGTTGATGGACACATGCGTTGTTTCCACTTTTTGGCTAATACGTGTGTGCAAGTTATTATGTGGACATAGGTTTCATTTCTCTTAGGTCTATGCATAGAAGTGGACTTGCTGAGTCATATGGTAAGTCTATATTCTTTTTTTGAGGAACTGCAGGCTTTTTTCCAAAGTGACAATACTCCCTTACAATCTCGTCAGTAGTACAAAAGGTTCTAATTTCCCCATTTCCTTGCTGATATTTGTTATTATCTGTCTTATTTATGCTAGGTTTCCTAGTGAATGTGAAGGTTATCACACTGTAGGTTGGGTTTGCATTTCCCTGACAGCTAATACCTGTCTATTTTACATTTGCTAAATAACCCATACAGTCCAAAAGTTATTGGAAAGAGTGGGCTAAGAAGCTCAGAAGTCAGTTGAGAAGTAAAGGATAAAGGTAAATTCCTTCCCCCAAAGCACTTAAATTAGATTCAAAATTATTTAAGACAGTCAGGATGGCCTAGGAAATCCACAGGTAAAAAGGAGAAACCAATAAACTCCTATAGACAATCACAAGAGCAAAAAGATATTAGTGGACTGGCGCTTACTTTAGATTTGTTGCTGTGATGGAAGATAGATTCTCAGTATGTGTTTGGACATTTACCAGTCAGGATCCTAAAAGGAAGCAAATGTCACTCTCAAAAGAGGTAATTAAAAAGAGTTTCATGAAGGAACCATTTATAAAAGATGTGGAGAGGATTAGGGACACCAGCAAGGAATGGTGGAACTACTCAGAAATCAGCAACTATGTTAAGCAATTATCACCCTAGTCTGAGGGTCACAGTAGGACAGAGTGTCCCCCCTAACCACTGAAGGCTATAATTGTGGGAGAGAAGCCACCCAAAGGAACCATGATCTTAGGTAGAAGAATGCAACCGAGACTGAAGCCGTGTCCCAGAATGACGGTGAGGAGAAATAAATACCCTGAGCTTTCCCTTTTCCCACACCCCTCATCTCCCAATGAGGCCTTCTGTTAGTCGACCCAACCAGAAGGCAAAAAGCAAAGCAGCTGTGTACGAGACCCGTAGATATCAGCATCCTAGGGCACTGAAAGTGGCAGAAAAGAGCAAATAATGGAGTGGCAATCAGATGACACTCCCCATGCTTGCAATGGCGACATAGACGATGAGAGGGGCTTTTCAAATATCTACATTAGACCTGCTTTCCCAGTGCCTCTGGTGGAGGCAACAGAAACAGGGAGGTTCACCTGAAGCTAGTATGTTCAATTCCAAGTGGTGTGCACCATCGGGCTTCTGGACAGAGCAGTGAAAGGAGCAAATAGATGCTACTTAGTCACAGGGCGAAACACGGTGCAGTGCCGCTGGGAAGTTGGGAACTGATTGGCTGCCTCCTCTAGGTTTCAGCTGTGACCCTCTGACCTTGGGCATTGGAGTTGGAAGCAAGGGAGGAGCAACCCATTCCAGGGAAACACCTTCCGGTAGCAGGGGCAGAATGTTCCACTGCAAGGAGGACATCTGCACCCGTAAAGTAAGAACAAATTTGACTGGTGCTTGGTGAGAAGAAAAGTGCTCTGAGAGTTTTCTGACTGTGTCGGGGGAGGGGTGGCCCATACCAGGGAGGACTGATACTGGGATGCATGCCATCTGGGTCCATGGGATATGGAATCGTATTTGGGATCACTAGGATGGAGCCGCTATTTAAACTATAAATCATGTGTCTTATATGCACTCTCCCTCTATTAAAAAAAAACATGTATTTGCTTATGGCTAAGGAAGTGATGCTTGAGTATAATGAAAATCTTAAGTTTTACATTACGTCAGACACTTGGTTTAATTATTAGGTGTATTTTCATATTAAAAATGAGGTCTCGTTTCAATGCATTTTCAGCCAGAATCAGAGCATCGCTACAAAGATGTTCTAGAAAACTGATGCGTTAGAGCAAAGGGAAAAAATATCCAGATGGAGTTAAATTTAAACAGTTTGGTGGCCTGTAGGATAAGGGAAGGGCTGTTGCCAATAGGTAAGGCCACACAAGAATGACTTCAGGAAAAACCTCAAGGAATGTTCAGATTTAAAAACAAACACAATCACTTCTCAGACTTTTGGCTAAGCTTGAGTATAGTATCGGTTCTTATCAGTTTAATATCTGATATTAAATATACTCTATTTGATGACAATATATTAAATGGGATTTTGGAGAGGGGAGATGGAATAGGAGCTTGCTCTGTCCACTCCACACATCAACCTGGTATCGCAGTGCCTCCGGGAATGGTGCACCCCGTTTGGGGGAAAAAAATAAAAACAAATAGAATAAAACTAGAGTACATTGTCTGTCATTTATCTTTATACCATACATACTTATCTTCAGTAGGAAGGTCCTCTTCAGGTCAGTTGATTTGAGTTGAGAATCTAAGCTCAAAGGAGAGTTAATGCCAGCCATAATGCCTGTGCTGGAGTCTCACGCTCAGTATACACAGCGCTGCTCTTTGAGAATCTTGTATCTCTGTGGGTAGTTTGTTTCCTAATCTTCACCCCCTCCTTTCACCTTAAGCAGAAAAGATCAAATGGCAAACAGTGTTTTGCAATTAGTTCCCTCACTCACCTTCAGATCTAACTGACTGGCACAGTACAGTGTCTCACTTCTTCAGAGGATAAATGTGCCAGGAAATCAAATCACTCTAACATGGCCCCATATCAACACATTTCTTAATTGTTGGAAAATGTATGTGTGTTTTTATAACACCTCACATGCTTTCATTTCGAAAAACTATTGTGTAGGTTGTTTTACTTTTCATTTTTTTGACATATATATAGGTGATCTTGTTAATCAACACTTTACATAAGCATGTGTACTGTTCCTTCATTTTTATGCAAATCCTTTCTGCAACCAGACAGGTGCCTTGTCTGCTTTCTATTCATCATCAAGAAATCCAATAACTTGGCTGTGTACCTACATCTGGTTAGGGTTTGACCCAATATGTACTCGAATGTGGATTTCAAATACAAGCAGGTGTTGAGCCTATCAGAACTACCAGCGATTGGAATCTCATTCACCTCTGCAAAGGCAACCAATGACTTAAGAAAAGAATTCTAATTTGGTCTTTGATGCCTAGGTCTTTTTTTGGGGGGATGGGGGGGCGGGGGGGTTGGGATGGGGGAAGGAGTGTTTATTTAATAATCACAGCATCACCACTGATTCTCTAGAACTGTTATGCAGTGACATGTGGTTGTATGTAATTTTTGAGAACTGACAAATAAAATGGGAAAAGTTGAATTAAATTTCAAAATCAAAGAAAAACATGCAACCTATGTTTGGTGGTGTATTTTTCACAGTGTTTGCCTACAGAAGTGACCTTCTCAATGGAGCACAGAAGTCAGGAAAGAGCGGGACTCTGGAGACGAGACAAGTCATCCATAAGAAATGGTAACACCGACGCCCCGCCTCCCCTTCGCCAGCACCCCTTCCCCCAGCCCCCGCGTGCTCGAAGGAGGACACAGATGCCACCACATACAGGCAGCTATTAATCAAAGAGCCCCTTTTGGATCTTCACATGTTGAGAAGATTAAGGCCTATTTTTAGTTTTCAGGGAACAGAACGGCTAACACATAAGGTCACAATCAGTTGCTCTATAGCAATGAAGATTTACATTCCCAGAAGAGGGAGGAAATAAAAAACAAGAAAGGCCAAGATAGCCAAGATAGCTCTGAAAACTGTCTGTTGTCTCATGGCCATGCAAACTGTTTAAAAGGCCGGGAGAAAGTGAGGAGAAAGATATGAGCACTCATACATCAATGACTAGTTTATAATATTGTAAACGTGTCCTTAATTCCTAAGGCAAATTCTTTGGTAAGAATAGGGCTATGGAAAGAAGAAAGCCACTCGGTACCTAAAGCAGAGAGAGGAAAGGAATAAGGGGAGGAAGGAGCCCTAGAGGCAGTGGTGACAAGCCAGGGGCTTAAACATGACTGGAAAACATGGAATGATCTCGTGCTGAGCACTAGAAAGAAGTAATGAGAGCAGAGGGGAGAAAGAGCTGCAGCATGTATGTTATAAGAAGGCAGAAAGGGGGGGAAGAAGGAAGGAGAAGATGTAATTTTCCATTGTAGAACATCCTTCTAGAAGGCTCGACAGGATGTTGCTTCTGAAATTGAGACAGAAGCCACCTTCCTCCCACTATAGCTGTGTGACCCGTAGGTGACACCTCTCTGAGACCAAAGGGACATGTCAGCTCTGATGGACCAGGGCAATGAAGAGCTTCCATACTCAGGGAAAGCTTTCTAAATGATGAACAAAGTCTCAGGGCAAAAACCACCTTTTAAACAATGCTTGTGAATTAGAGTATGGTGGACCTGGACTAAAGTAGGGAACAGACTTGACTGAATTTGATTGCAAGGATGAATAAAAAGTGATCCCTGTCCACAAAGAGTCTGGAACAAGTTAGAGTTTAAAAGTACCAGGTTCTAGTTTAATGGTTACTAGTGTTTGAATTAAAACAAAAACAAAAACAAAAAACAGAAAAAACCTCTCAGCATTATTTTTTTCCTGACTTACCCTAGGGGTGAGCTAAAATTTAAGTGTATTATAAAAGATCACATTCTCTTCACTATTTTTTCTTTTCTTTCACCTGAGAATTCCCATCAGCACTGAAACTGGAAACATAGTTTGTGGTTTTTCAAAATTTCACTGACTTCAGCATGTTAAAAAGAATACCCAAAAGGCAGATATGCTTTTCTTCTATGCTACTTCTCAATTCTTTATTTCCCTCCTCCTGCACAGGAAAAAAAAAAAAAAATCTTATAACTAAAAACTGGTCTCCTGCTTGGATTAATTTTCTTCACCAAAACAGTGACCATTGTCAAATGCCTTGCATCTCCATGGAAACTGTTTCCTTGCCCATAGACAAAGGTCCGCCTACAATACAATGCCATGAGAGTGTCTGAGGTTGTAGAGCCCTTGTTTAAAATCACAGTGCAAGGATATGGCATACATTTTATATTATTTCTGCCTCTCTGCTGCAACTAGCAGGCCTTCGTTCCAGAATAATATTTTCTCAAATGAAGTAGCAGAAAACAGCTTTACATTTTTGTTATCCCTTCCAGCACAAAATAAAAAAAAATGCCTGGGCTGCCTCTACCTGATTCAATCAAGTGGAGTATATTCGATACCCACGGGCTACAAGTGCTGGAAAAGCTGACTTGTATTTTAATTAATAATGTGCTACACTTTCTCAACAGCTAGGCCTTTGGCAATCTGATCTGCTTTGTTCATTATTTGCTGTAAACAATTTTCGAACAACATGTAGGCAACTCTATTTCTGAATATCTCCTGCTAATTCATAACATTAACAAAAATGTAGAGGAGATTATTTTCTTTCTTGCCAAAAACAAAAACAAAAAACAAAAACAAAACCTGATCAAACTTTAATCATTGGCAATAGAGGCTTTGGAAGAGGAATATTGGAATTCATATGTCCAAGATATAAAATTAAATAAAACAATAATTACATATATATATATATATCATATAGGCATATATGCATGTATGTATATATTTATGTATACACAGACATACATTCTGCCAGCTCCTTAAAATACATATAACCAGCATGAGGCCTAGCTATCTATTGAAAATCTGGTGACACAGCATGGAAAAATTATATGGTTGTTATATGGTGTGGTACATGGACTGAACTGTGTCCCTCCAAAATCTGGATATTGGAGCCCTACCCCCACTGTGACAGTGTTTGTAAATAGCACCTTTATAAAAGTAACTAAGATTAATGAGTACGTAAGGGCAGGGCCCTGATCCAAAAAGATTAAGTATTCTTGTAAGAAGAGACCCTGGAGATCGCACTCTCCCCCCAAGACATGTGAGGAGATGGAGGCGGCTGTCTGCAAGCCAGAAAAAGCACTCTCACCTGGGACTGAATCACCCAGCACCTTAATCTTGGGCTTCTCGGCCTTTAGAACTGTGAGAAATAAATTTCTGTCATTCAAGCCACCCAGCCTATACTATTTTGTCACAGCAGCCCAAGATGACTAATACCAGTGGAGAAGAAATTGAAAGTACTGACTCACTCTATATTAAATAGAACGTACACCCCCTCCCCAAATGGAGGTAAATGGTTCATCTTGATTTCCACAGGATAAGACCTTCTGAGGGTAGTATTAAAGTTCAGGAATGAGGACTTGGTTTAGACATGAAGAGTGACTTTAGAATTAGGGGCATATGTGGATAGAATAATAATTTCTTTCCTTTATATGGCAGTTTTACAAATAACAACCCAATTTCCTGCAGATTGGCTTCATGTCATCCCTATAAAGTCAATAAGAATTAGCATCTCTGCTTTTAAAATGAAGAAATTGATCCAGAATAGACAGGCAATAACTGACAGTGCAAAGAACAGTGATAAAGCATATACATGGCAGAACAGGAGTTAAAATCCTTTTGATTTTCAATGTAATACATAATGAGAGACATAAAAGGACCAGTTTAGAAGCCCATTTTACAAGTATGAATAACTTAGGAAAATTTAGGTTATTCTTAATTTTACTCTCCCTTCTTTCAAGTTAAATTAATAGTATATTTCAAAATAAATTACCATTCCCATTGTACTAGTGTCATCTAATTAAAACCTTCCATAAGACAATAGTGACTACAACAGTACCTGAAATGAACTTGGGTTGGTATTTTCAAACAAAATCCATTGTAGAAAATCAACTAACAGACTATTTTTATTCATCAATTTGTCATTCATTTAACAGATATTTAATGAACACCTATTTTGTTTCAGTATTGTGTTTAGAGCTAAGTATACAAGGGTGAAGAAAAATCCTGGCCCTTGTCTTTAAGGAGCTTACATCTATTAATGCTAGTTCAATTATGCCAACATGTATTGAGAAGCTACCAGTGAGCAATCACTCGATAAACAAGGCACTAAACAAACAAAATAATATTTAAAAATCGCCTGCAAGAAAAAAATTATGAGTAAAGAGCTTGACACAGTTTGCTGAGTATGATCATATAGACGTATGTTCTAGATACAATGGTTTTATGCAGTCAGAGATGATCAACCCTTCCTGTGGGAGAAAATCAAAGAAAACATTTCATTCGAATTTTGTTGAATGAAAGGAAGAATACTAGGTGCAAATGGTGAAGAAAGGCATTGTTTACAGGTCAATAGCTGGTACAAGTATACACAAGTCAAAATACAGATTAGAGTCAGAGCAAAGGCTGTCAGTGTCACATATTTTCATTTTTTGCACAGATGGGTAAGGTCTAACCATGGATATATTATGAGGGATAAAGAGCAATGAGGCTGGAGATATTAATGGAAGCAAATCATGAAGAGCTTTAAATGCCATTCAAAATAAATTCACTTCATTTTATAGGAAACTGGAAACCATTGTGAAGTTATAAACAGGGTAATGAAATTACCAGATTTGTGTGCTAGAGAGACATCTAACCTAAATGTGGAAGATGAGGTAGAGAAATGTGACACTGGAAACTAGGTGCTACTTGGGATACAGAAGTCAACCAAAGCAGTGACAGTGAAGAAACCCCTTTACTGATATAGGTAGGCCCAAAGATCATCTAGCTGTCTCTTATTTATGAGCAAGACCTTCAAAGTCAGAGAGAATGAATGACTTTTCCGGTGGCATATAGGACCAAGGTTGGAAGTCGGATCCCCTCATTCCCATTCTAGCCCACTTGCCACAACGTGGAAAGCCCTTACTTTCATCTTTGTCCTTTTTCGCATAATGATTGAACTTCACATTTCACATAATGTAAAGCTGTCAGATTTTCCAGATTATCTTTCTCTTGGTCTTCTCCCATAGACTCCCACCCAAGCCTGGTGACTTGCAGATCACATAATCAAGTAAAATACAACTTAAGTGGAGAATTAAAGGATGTCCATACAGCTGAAAGCTGCTTCTTACTTCCCAGGGCTTTCAGTCTTAAAATAACTCCTCAGCTACTAAGTACAGGCTTACAAAACTTCCCTGTATCCAGCCAGTCACATAATGTCACACTAGTCTAGCCCCATCCAGAAGAACAGACCCTGACGGGGAATGTTCCCCAAGGTCATCAATAACATGAAGAGTCCCTGTGTTTCTAAGGGAAGCACTTGGTGTAACATGAATCTCTTGTGAGTCAAGAAGTCTACTTCATGGCAATGCACATTAGTCTTAGAAAACAACTTACCTTGAATAATACTAAATAATATTCAAAGTTATTGCATAAGGTTACAATCTATTCCATTATATCAGATGCTCCCAACAAATGCCTTGGCGTTTGTTTTCATTTTTAACTGGTTCTCACAGAGGAGGGAAGTGCCTCAATTCCCGCGTGTTAGTATCACCAGAGTTAAAAACATCCATTGCATTGAGCAGAGTCATTAATTCTGCAGCTACTGAGACTGGACCCTACACATTCCAGTTGCTCATTCTATCTGCTGAGTTTAAATGTCCTCTTTCACTTTACCTGGCTGTGAGATTAGAATAGTATCTCCAAATTCCCAATAGACTAATCTTTGGGGAATGAAAAATTGGAACTCCTGCAAATTTGGGGGGGAATTCTCAAAATCATAAGTTATTACTCTATTTTTCATAACACTTTCTTTATGTAATAGAAATGAATGACCGTAATAATAAACATGAATCATTTACTGTGATAGGGTTGTATTAAAACTTCTGAAGTTCTCTGTTAAAATAAGATATAAGTAAATGAATGTTTTATTCTGATTTAAAACCTGACAATGAGCTGATTTTCTTTGTATTTCTTAAGACACTTTCAACATTTTTCATACTCTTTACTTGATGTTTTGAATATCATCAATTTTTCAATAAATAAAAATTATTACGTTTAGTATTATTTACAAGAACTGTAACCTATAGAGTATACTCAAACACTGGAAAATGTGAGTGAATATTATTGGGTGGTATTTGAACAAAGTAACATTCTGATCTCTTAGCAAGGTTAAAGGCACTACAGAATCAAATGTCGAAATTACCAATTTAAGGACTTACTTTGTTTCCAAAACTTGTTTAATCTTGGAACATCACTCACAGGATTTATATAAAGTATACTATATGTATAAACTGATTACCATTTATTTTATTTGCAAGAATGGTGAACCAATACCTAAAGACAAGACCACAAACACATTCATAACCTGGCAACTATTCTGTAACGAAGCAAGCCTGACTCACTAGAAGCACAACCATTGCTCCCCTCCAAGGATCCCAGGCCAGATCCCAGGAAACACCAACTTTACTCTCGGACTCCACAAACCCTTATTTCCTGGTCTTGCTTTCAACTTGAAGTTGTGCCAGTAATGTCTCTATGCTGATGGTTTAACTTTAATTCCTATAAAATTTTTCCCATTTTCCCGATTTCTAAACTGATTTTCCCTCAAGATTTGGGATTCAGAAAAATATATAATTCTCCCAAGAAAGACCAGGAAGAAATTCCTGCATGGAAACACTAGATCTAATCATCTCTTGGCAACCTGAACTCATAGGAGCCACTGGTTATCACAGCGGCCAGTCTAGGACCCTGAGAATGTGGATCCTGAGCACATGCCCATAGAACTCCCCCACTTTCAGAAGCCCATGATTTGTTTACACTCAGATAACAAATTCTTAATTTCAATGCAAAAAATAGTTTTATTTCAACAGTATCTCAGACAAATTACTAAAGAAACAATTAATTTTACGCTTTCAGTCATTTGTTATTTATTTTGTCTGAAAAAAAATCAACAAATATTCATGATACTTCTTTCTCATGAGGTCTGGAAGGATAAGATGAATTTAGCAAGCTTTTCACTAACTCTATATCTCATTATAACACATACAAATTGTGTTTCTCAGCTTCTCAGAGAAATTTCATAACCTTCTGTAATAGGTGAAGTACATAGATAAATAGTAATTATTAAAGGCTCCCATTGCTCTAAAACAGAGTTTAACCTCTTTTTAATTTATAAAAGCAACATAGGCTCTTCGGTAATCTCAGTGATACCATTTTGGTCATTGTTGATATAATCGCTGTATCTTTTTCATGGATGTTACCTGGGTGCTTTCCACAATAAACAGAGGCCAAAGGTCCAAAACAAGCCCCTGACATAGCCCTGTGACATCTGCTTACTCGAGAAAGGGGGACATCTCCATCAGGATCTCTCCTCTCTGATTGATGTGGAGGCTTTCTTTACAACTCAGGAAAAGACAGCACCTCCCTATACTGGGAACTCAATTTATTAGTCTAAATTGCAGAGGTTAAGGAAGTGAGAAAGAGAAAGAAAAAAACAGGACAAGAAAATAGCTGAAGCAATACAGAGACGTGGAGTTGCAGATGTAACAGGCTTAATAACACTAATAATGATGCCTAGAAATAGGCACATATTTTAAATTTAAAGTGTAAAGCTTCTAACTGATTAAATAAAATAAAGATTCTAAGTATTAATGATTCATCTGAGTGTGTTATTTTAAATGTACCCATGCAGTACCATTTATCTATCTATCAAACTGCTTATATTATGTTAAAAGACTAAAAGTAAATGAATCAGCTACTAAGAAATAGAATCTTTTTGAAAGTGCATACCACCTACTGCCCAAATAGCTGGGCCTCAGTAGCCAAGCCCATGAGGGGATAGACAGGATCACCTGCTTTCAAGCATGATCATTCCTTCAGTCTGGATAGCAACCAGAGCCTTCTGGAAGCCGGAGACCCAACATAAGGTTTACCATAGAGCTGACGTTGGCTTCCATCTCCTCTCTCCACAGTCGCAGCAACTGTCCAAGAGGGCTGGGACCTTTGCCATAACTGCTTCCAAAAGTGTATGTATCTCTTCGGACAGTTCAAAGTGGGGTTATTCAAAATCTCTTAGTTTGAAAGAAATAAATGTGTTTCTTCTGGGGCTGGCTGTATCAGCTATCACGTCAACCGTGGAGTTTATTGTCACTGAAACTAAGAGCACTGTGATGTTGTGTTAAAGTCTCATAGCTGTGCCAGACACTGGCCAGCTTTTCCTAGAACCTGTCTCTTTCTCTTCTTCAGAACCTGGCTGGACTGCATGTCCCTCCCTTCCCTGCAGTTGGGTGTGGCCACGAAACTAAGCTCTGACTTTGTCAGTGGGAGGGACTGACCCCCAAAAGCCTCCCATCCCAGGTTGTCCACACTCTTTCTCCTTCTGCCAGCCCTGGAGGGGGGACGTGGCTGTGTTTGGGTGCCGTGCTTGAGGAAGGTAAACCACAGGTGAAACAAGTCTGTTTCCTTGAATCGCCACCTGGAGGAGAGACATCCACCGATCCAGGACATCTGTTTTGGATTTTATGAGACCAAAATACAAATTTCAATTGTGTTTGTGCTGTTACACATTAGTCACCCTTGTTAAAGTAGCTAAGGATACCTTAACTAGTACATTATTGTTGTGTAAAGCCATCTTTTATCACACACTGCTCAGAGGCCTCATACCCTCTGTAAGACCAACGTGAATTTTCAATGAAATAGAAACACGTCACTCATGCAACCATCAAAAAGTCACTTTAAATAATTAATTTAGAAAGATGTAATGAATTATTGCTTGCCACTGTATTTCCTGGATCCTCTCTGCTTTATTTCCCAAGTTATGAGCTGCCAGTTTTATTTTGTTTACCTTTTCTGGTGTGTTTAGAATAGTAGATGCTAGTTGATAGCAGCAGAATGAAACTGATTGAAATCATGAGTATTATTTTTTATTTTGGAACTTATTATTTTACTCCATATTCAGTGTTTATACTGCCACAAAAGTAAAAAGAGCTCGGTTAGTCAGACCAATATCAGAATAATACAGACTCTTATCCCTCAAAAATAAACAAGCAAACTTTGATTTAAAGTCAAACGGTATAAAAATAGTTGGATGGTTTTCAAAGCATCATCAAGACATTTTAAATTACAGCTATTATATAAGGAAGACAGCAAAGATTCTTTTGTAATGCTGAGGGAACGCACATCACAAGAAAAGTATACTTACTGTGAAATTTTAAGATGATCATCCCAAACCGCCAAGTAGCAGAGTATAATTGACTAATCTCTGTCATTTATTCTATCATCTCCTTTTCTGCATTAAGTGTTTCGTTCAGAAAGAGAGAAATGCTATGGGATTGCTTTTTCATTCCCCAAAGAATATTTGTAAGTCACGTATGTTATGATACACTTGCATTCTTAAACAAACAGACCTCAGATAGACAAATTAAAAATGATTACTTATGCCCTAAGAGGCTGTGTTACCCTGAAGGGCCATCAAAAGGTCAACCATTGCCTCAAACTCTGCTGTGTAGACCTGACCTGGAAGTACGATGATAATGACCCTTTGGCTGTAGGACTTGAAGACTTAATCATCCGACGTACAAGCAGCCCGGGGCATTCAGCGCTGGAATTTTCTTTTGTGAGATGTACACAAACAATATGCATTTTAAACAATTCAAAGCCCCAGTGTCTAAAATAGACCTGGCACAGCGTTCTTCCTCAGCAGCAGCTTCTCACCATCTCAGCTCCCAGGCGGAGGCACATGCCGGGGAACGCGAAGCTGGCTGAGGCCGCTGGAACAAGAAGCTGCACGTTCTATTGGCATTTCCCCCACATTTCAAGGCACGCTTGTCTTCTGTAGCGTCGGAAACTTAATTACAGGGTGATGTAACTCCAGCCTTTTTGGGGAGGGATTTTGACGCATTGTTAAGAGAAAGAAAACTCTTTGCTTTATGCCCTCTTTTTCTAAGGGACACCTGAACTGAGGGCATTTGCGTGAACTATCTTGATCGCTGTGTAACTCTAAGTTGTGACCTTATGTCTTTGTGAAAAGATACACAGATGATCAATAGAGTTATTTCAACTATCACTGAGATTTGCAGGCCTCTGGAGAGAGCTTACTACTCATATAACAAAGGCAGAGAAAAAGCTATGCATCTAGAATCTGTGTTTTCTAATGCCGGAGAGGAAAACTCAGGGTGGGAGAAATTGAATATCTTTGGAGGAAAGAATCTTAAAAGCTAATAAAAATAACTCCCAGCTTGTCACTTGGAAATCCATGTTTTAAAGAACCACTTCTCTTAATATCAAAGCAAAACAACAGTGGATCAGGAGAGTCCTCTGTTTAAAATGTCAGTTTCATCTTTCTGTAACCAGAACTACCAAAAGCCTTACCTGTCATTTTTTAGATAGTCAGTGGGAAACCTCCCGGCCTCAGCTAACTGTTCAGCTGAGGGGGGTGTGGCCTGTGATGCCGTTTTTCCAACCATAAAATGATGGGTGCTTCTAGAAGCTCTGCACAGCATGCAGACACGCCAGAACTCAGGCCTCACTACTGAGTCCAAACGAAATGCTATGAATTAGCTTCAGCTCTAAAACTATTTGGGAGGGATTTACCACCAGTAGGCATTGATTCAATCATTTATTCATTCAACAAACATTTACTGAGCTAGGTGCTATATTTGGTAGGAAGATAAATTTTTCCCTAGAGCCAGCCAGCTGTGTATACAGGTCGTCGGAGTAGGCAGTGCTGCCACACTGAAAAGATTCACCCTGGGGTGATCCGTCACAGGTATTTGGTTCTTTTTTGCTATTTGACGTTCTTTGTAATTTATTTCATCCATTGAAGGGTTTAATCTTAATAAAAGGAGGGGGAGACAAAGTAAAACAAAACACAAAAAAGCTTAGCACCATGAAATGTGATGTCTCTCTCTTATTTTTTTCACTGCTTGACACCAAGAGAATGAAACCTTTCTCTTGCCATGTGTTGTGTTTTAATAAACTGTACATTAGTTTCATTCAACTGCTCCAGCCCCTGGCTATCCACTTTTCTGTATATTAGTTTTAAATACACATTGCTTGCAATAACACTGCAGCTGGAGCTGTGCCTCAAGTTAAGAAATGGTTAGGATTGCTTTACATTTGCAGTCCCATTGAAAACATTTATTCAATCAAAGGGAAAAATAAATGTGGTCCCTCAGCTCTGTCAAGTATAAACCGTTATTGATCCCCTAAATGAAATTTGTTCATGCTGATCGATCAAACACATTATCTTTTTTTCCAGTCTATTACCAGCAATTGGAAACTCTCAAGCGTCAATAGTTGTTTGACCACATACAGCTGTAAATTTAGACGATTGCTTTCAAACCTGAATTATTTCTCCCCATCCATCTCTACCAAAAAGTGATGTCGACATTGAAATGATTTCTCTCTGAGCTGATAGTTTAAAAGAAACAATTGAATAACACGTTGACAATAATTGGTGTCTCTCCCACTAAGCTGCATGGCAGGAGGGAACAGTCAAGGCTCTAAAGCATGGCTATAGTCTGGTCTCCTCACTCTGGGGCCATCTCAACTTCTGCATACATTGTTAGCCCCATTTGACACAGCATCATTCATTAATGAACTTTCCTCCATATAAGATCTGTTAGTGTTGGGTGGCTTCTGACTTATTATGCCACTCAAGTTTCATGCACCTTGCATTAACAAATTAATTCACTTAGGAGCACAATCTCTCTATAGAATACCCAAGGTTCATATCAGAGATGGACTTCAGGCAAATTTATGGTTCCAGAAGGTCTTAAAAAGCAAATCTGACCTGATAAAAGAAATAGATGCCATCTATTCATTCACTTAATTCATCCAGCAAGCTTGCCAGCCATTTCATCATTCATTTGTATCTCATAGTTCTGCCATAGACTTCTACTTAGACACTATTATAAGATGGCCTATTATAGCCCTGCATTTATTGCACTAAGTTGAATTGTATTTCCTATACACAAAGTATAGTATAATAACTTGATTACATAAATGCTGAACTTGCCCCCCAAAACCAACACTATATATTAGGTTCAATCATCACAACAACATAAATCTGACAAATCCCAGACCAGATCTAAATTATCTAACTAAAAATGTAAATCATTATTAGTAACCAGAGGAACATAAATATTTGTCTGATGTAAGACAATGATTTAACCCCCATTTCAGTACACAGAGCCTTCTACTATCTCTCAATAATTACGCATTCATACTTTATGCAAAAAGATCATTGCTAATGAAAAGTCTGTCAGCAAATGGATACAGGATTGGGCTGGTTCAAGTACTGTGAAGTCTTTTTACATCTTAGTTCACATTTTACTATTCATCAAAGCAAACATTCTGCTTCTAGGTTAGACTTTAAAGTCTTTTTTTTCACTAAGAGTTTCAATTGTCAAATCTCTAGAAATAAAGTTATATCCTCAAAAGGAACTTTGGGGTTGACTGTATTTTTTAGAAAGTAACTTTCACCTCTTAACTGCCATCATTAGGGACCTACTTTCTGCTGCTGTCAATATCTTCTCTGTTTGTCTTCTATCTTGCTGATAGGTAATAATTTTCCAAGCGAGCTTAGGGAGCAGAGACTCTTTATTAAAACTAATAAAAGAGGGAATCACAGGTTTTTAAGAATTACTTGGGAAATTATTACTGACAAGTCTGTCTTGAATTCCTAAACAGAAAAGAAATAGTGAGAAAGTAACATACATCGTCACCACAGTAAGCGAGGGACTTTCCTGCCTTGCGTGTCCATTTATGTCCTGTACGTGTATTTTTTAGCAGGTCATATCCCACCCTTCTATTGTCTAAAGTTCCATTTTTCTTATGAAAGCGATAAAGGTGATAGCTGTTGAAGGAGAAAATATCAAGTGAAATATCAAATTTCAATGATGTTTACCAAGTATAAACCTTAATACTTCAGATATAAATATGGTAAGCAGTAAGTAATAGATAACAGGGTTAAAACTGGAAAAATATCAATTTATAAGAAAAGGCATTATTGAATAGTAAAGACCAGACAATGGAGTGTTTGAACTCAGCTAAAGGTTCACAGTGAGACTGGAAATAACCGCAAGTATAGAGTACCATATTCTTCCTTCACCAACTCAAATCATCTATACTTTGGTTCTGTAGTTCATTTTGGGCAGTCTCACCAGGTAGACAAAATATAATTATTGGAAAGAGGTCTTCAAACAAAAAGCAATGTCTCTTCCCTATTTACCATCTGTCAAAATTCCAGAGTCATTGCTCCTTCCACAACCTAGTGAATCCACAGAAAAATAAACTTCACATCAGCTCTATTAAATTAATTACTAGTCAAGAAATACTTTCAGAATGAATTCCCATAACATAATGAATGATATAAAACTTCATGATTCTTGCTAATTAGGATAGCTGCAATTGAGGTGATGCGTGGTTTAATTTTAGAAATGGCACTATACACAATACTATGGGAACAGGGCACTTTAAAATTAATATTGACAAATAGTACTGAGGGTTTCCATAATGTTAAAAAAATACACATTTCAGAAAGTCAAACATAATTCTCATTTTCTCCTCATAGGAGAATCAATACAATTGAAAGGAAGTCCAAATTAGTTGGAGCTGATTTTCATTCTGTATTACTGGATGTGGAAAAAAATCTTGATTCCTCAATTTATTCAATCTTCTTCTTCCTATATACTTAATATGACCATTTGATTCTGATTTATGGTTATATGGATGGGAATCCTTAAAAACAATGATCAAAAAAAAAAAAAGACAAATATTCATAAGGTCAACATTGTGAGCATATGTACAGTTCATTCCATTATAAAGAAATGCTAGATATTCATATTCACAAAAACCTTAGTTTCAGCAATAAACCATTTTAATTTGAACCATAGCTGTACAGAGCTTAATTAGTGATAATTTGCCATCTAATTGTATATAGGAGGCTGCTGTTCAGCCCTGATTTGTTATCTTTAAATGATCTTGGCAGGGATACAAAAGAGTATGAGTATATGTTACATGAATACCTAAGCCAAACTGCCTTTGAATGATAACTCAGAGTACAGGGTTGGATTCACATTGATGCAGGAAGTCTCTCTAATTTTTCTTGAAGCAAAATAATGTTTCCTTTAAATTTAACAACAAAAAAAATCCCTGTATGGATAAATAATAGAATTAAAATAATTTTGAATTATTTTATGTCTAAATCAGTATCAGAGTATCCAGGTTGAATTCATCAAAATTGTTAAGTCTTGAACAATAATAATAACTAATGCTTATTAAGGCACTGTTTTAAGTGTATAAATTATTTCCACCTTCACAACAGTCCTAGATGGCATAACAACTTATCTTGAGTCATTCAGCTCCTTAGTGGTGGAGCCAAGATTTGAATCCAGAAATATTTGCTCCAAAAGCCATTTCCTCTGCACCACTTTGCTTCTCAAATAAAACCATAACAAATCTTAGATGTCAGGTATCTTTGCTTTTCAAAGGAGAAAACAGAAAAACATCTTTCACAAGTAAAAAGAAAACTGAAATTCTCATTTAGTTCCTTTGAGATGACAAATAGCCTCCCTAAGCAATTATACATATCTTTCCAAAAACATGGCAAATTGACTGGTCTCTCACGTTTCGAACATCAAATTTTACTCTGAAAATAAATCTGATAGTGATATAAATTCCATAATAAGAGCATCCTCAGGGACAAATGGGTCACCCAGAGACCCTGATATCTACCTCTTCTTTGGAGAATGCTGTCAAATGCTCAGCAATATTTCTAAGAGTGTAAACAGCCTGAGAGCACGGATGGTGTCATGTTCTATTATACCTCTGCAGGAAAAAGCCACTGTCTTGCTGCCATGTCCTAGACACTGCAGCATTCTGCAGGTTAATTTTGAGGATTTGATGCAATAATAATGATATTAATCTAGAAATCCCCAAATGCCTAGCTCTTGTCTTCTTACACACCGTAGAATTCTTCACAAGGAACAGGAGACAAATCTGAACAAAACTCTAATTTATTTAGGTCCTGGCAAGTCCCTGGTAATGAGCTTCTGCTTTCTCTTCCTTAAGTCTAAGATCAGTGAGTTGTCAGAGAAGACTCTTCCTAATAAATCCACCTAGAGGCGAGCATCCTCCCCAAATGTGTGGTTTATGAGTCAGCCATAGACTTACACAGCATGTATATACAGATTTAGGGCCCCTACTCTCTTGGTATTTTTCTCCATGATTTTCCCCTCACTTCCCAAGAGCTGTGTTTGCCCCCAAATCTATCCTGTGTCTCTTCAGGCAGGAAGACTCTATGTTTTTTCTATTGGAATTTTGGCTCTTCCAAATGGGGTCAACTTCAGCAGGCTCCTCAGCCTAAAGTTTGCAAAAAAGAAAAATTTACCCTGTGCTGTCCTTACCCTAATAATCTACTTTCCTTCAGAATCTACCTGTTTTTTTTCACTTTCAAATCCTTGCAGTTTAACTGTGTGTGTGTGTGTGTGTGTGTGTGTGTGTGTGTGTGTGTGTCTTCCAAAGTTTATAACTGTCATCTACAAATACATTAGGTCCAGTAGGAGTCCATTCAACCATTCCATGAGAGGACATCCTAATTAAACCACAAATAATTCTTCCTGGATATTCTCTACACACAAAAAATAATAACTAACACTACAAAGAAATGTGTAATTGCCAAATCAAAGGCATTAGCAGCAATTCCTAAAGGAGATCAAATGAAGATAAACTAATTTTGGTGATTTGATCAACAAGATCTATATATTTTCTTAATTTCCTAAAAATATTAGTAGACAGAAAGACTGCAAATTTCTTTACAAGTGGTATATTCCTATTTTCAACTGTCCACCCAATATCTATCCTAATGCCAAGTACACAATTGCTTCTTAATAAATACTTGCATAAATGAGGCAAGTGATGAACAAACATTTTAAGGGAAATGATCAAGATAATAATGAAAATCAGAGACATGTCTCATTATTAAACCTCAACTGAGTGTACATTGTAGTAAATCTCATACAATAGAATTCATACCTCATTTTGGATTTCCAGAATGGAAAGGGAAAATTCAGCAATCCAGCCAAGGAAAGTTGGAAAAACAGAAATCTACAGTTTAACTCTGATGAAAATAAGATGGAGAAAGCAATAGAATTTCTTAAAGACGTTTTATTAAAAAGAGAGAGACCTATACCCTTCTGGGAAAAGAAGAGAAATTAATTGGCTGGCAATTTGGGGTTTTCTAACTTGGTATGCAATGAGGGGAAAGGGCAGCAGACACCTGCAGAGTGCTTTTTGACTCTAGGCACTTTTAATTTCCTAGAGAGGGCTTCCCACCCTTACACTGTTGTGGAGAATAAAAGGCTTTCTATGTGGCGGATGTGAATCATATCTCTTACAGGAAGTAGAGTTTTAGGCAGCAAGCACTTAGGCCATTAGTGGGCGCAGCAAGCTTCCCAGGCCAGATGTGCAAAGATTTATCAAAGTCCAGTCCAGAATGAAAGCACTCGTTCCTCCCACTTTTAAAGTCCATTTCAAGGCAATAAAGTAGCTACAGCATCTTGCTGTACTTTGGGTCATAAACCCAAAGTCAGCTGCCAGTAAGGAGGAACAATTTTCCCGCAGAAGCAAGTAGGATAAATGGTGACTGGGCCATGATCGATGCAGGGTTGTAGTCAGGTTGTGATCCGCACAAACAAATTCTGAAAACTTTGGCAGAATGACTGAAATGGAAAACTTAGCAGAAATACACTAAAGAGAGACTATGTCTTCTCATATGAGAGTCAAGGGGAAAAAAAGCTAAACTTGGTAAAAACCGGGATGCTAGAATTAAACAGCTGCAGGCATAGATAAGAGGTACAGTCTAGTTTCCCAGAAGGATAATTGGATGATTACTAGAGTGAGTCCTTAGCCAGCTTACTGAGTATAAGATTTTCTTCTGAACATGAGGATACCCTAGTAGGTGATCCAAGAATCACTTCAGACAAGGAGCTAAGCCAGCAGCCCTGATCAAATGTTGAGCATCGCTTTCAGCGCTGCATAACAAGGAAGCCTGAACAGTGACACTGAGCAGCCTCAGAGCCCAGCCCACTATAATACTGTCCAATTATGGTGCCCAGCCTACAACCCATCCAGCATCAGAACTCAGCATGCAGCCCCACCCAGTTGCTGAATGCAACACGTAGCTCCACCTTACAGTGAACCAGGACAGCAGCCCTGCCCAGTGCTGGAGCAGTTTTCAGCCCAACCCAAAGACCTCAAAGAGCCAAAATAATCTTAAGAAAGAAGAACAAAGCTGGAGGCATCATACTTCCTGCTTTCAGACTCTATTACAAAAGCTATCATAATCAAAGTAGTATGATACTGGCATGAAAACAAATATATAGACCAATGGAAGAGAACTGAGAGCCCCAAAATAAAGCCATATATATACCTTAACTAATATTTGACATGGTAGCGAAGAAAACTCAATGGGTAAAAAGCCTTTTCAGTAAATGGTGTTTGGAAAACTGGATATCCACATGCCAAATAGTGAAACTGGACCCTTATCTTACACCATTTACAAAAATGAACTCAAAGTGAATGAAGACTTATAAGATTAGAAACTATAAAACTCCTAGAAGTAAACACAGGGAAAATTTCCTTAACATTAGCCCTGGCAATGATTTTTTTTGGATAGGACACCAAAAGCACAAGCAACAAAATAAAAAATAAACAAGTGGGTCCATATCAAATGAAAAAAGCTTGTATATACTTAGAGAAATTATCAACAAACTGAAAAGGCAGCCTACACATTGGGAGAAAATATTTGCAAAACATATGTCTGAGGAGTTAGTCACCAAAATATATTAAAAGCCATTACAATTCAATATAAAAAAATGCTATTTTAAAATGGACAAATAATGCAAATCAAAATTACTTTAAATGGACAAATAATGCAAATTAAAACCACCAAGAGCCATCACCTTAGACCCATTAGAATTCCTATTACAAAAAGGGCAAGAAATAAGTCCTAACAAAAATGTGAAGAAAAGGCAACTCTTGTGTATTTTTAGTAACAATATAAGTTTGTACACAGCCATATGGAAACCAGTATGGAGATTCCTCAAAAAATTAAAAATAGAACTACTATATAATCCAGCAGTTCCATTTTTGGAGATGTATCTGAAAGAAATGAAATCACTATCCTGAAGAGAAAACTATACCCCATTTTCATTGTTGGACTATTCACAATAGCCAAGACATGGAAAAAAAATATGTCCAATAGTAGAGGCATAAAGAAAATGTAATACATACATACAATGGAATATTATTCAGCCATAACAGAAAAGTATCCATTTGTGACAACATTGATGAGTCTTGAGGACAACATGCTAAGTGAAATAAGTCAGACAGAAAAACAAATACTGTACAATCTCACATAAACTCCAAACTAACAAAATCCCAAACTGATAGAAACAGAATAGATTAGTGCTTTTCAGGAGTGGGGGTTGGGAAAAATAGATGAAGGCAAAGGGTACGATCTTCCAGATTAAGATTAATGAGTTCTGGGATTCTAATGTACCATATGGTGACAGTAATTAACAATACTATATTGCATACTTGAAAGTTACTAAGAGAATAGACCTAAATGTTCTTACCACACACACACAATGATAACTATATGAATATATGGACATGTTAATTAACCTAATTGTGGCAATATATACATATATTTTGAAATATATACATATATCTTATCATCATGTTGTGCACCTTTAACTTACGTTACATTCTTCTTCAATTATATTTCAATAAAGCTGGAAGAAAAACACAGGAAATAGTAAAAATGTAGATACTTGGACTAGCCTTTCATTAGTTAAAGAAAACACATTATAGTTTACGATTTTCCCATAAATAAAACTACAGATACAGATGCTTCACTAATGTATTCTAACAAATAATTAAGGAAAAAATAATATTACACCAATTCTTCCAGAAAATTAGAGTGAAGGTGGGTACTTCTCAACTGAATCCATGAGGCCGGTATTACACCTACACCAAAACCAGACAAAGACAATGCAGGGAAAGAAAATGACAGGCCAATGTCCCTCATGATCATAAATACAAATATTATTAACAGACTATTTGCAACTGAATCTAAAAATTTATAAAATGTAGGACACTTTGGGAAAAGTTGGATTTAAACCAGTCTTAAAATTTGAAAATAAATCAGTATAATCTATCATATTAACAAACTACTAGTTAGGTAGATGATCAAAAAATAGATGAATAGATGGATAGTTAGATAGATGGTAGCTAGATATAGATAGTCAGACAATAAGCACATAAAAAGTTTATGACAAAATCCAACATCCACTCTTAATGAAACTTTCAGAAAACAAGGAGTAGAATTTCCTCAACTTGTTAAAGGGCATCAATAAAAAACTTGCACCTCAGATCATACTTTATGGTGAAAAATTAAATGTTAACATCCTAAAATTAGGAATAAGGTGATGATGTCCGTTCTTACTGCTCCTATTCAAAGTTGTAGTAAAAATTCTAGCAGGATAACAGGGAGTTTAAAAAAAAGGCATGCAATTAAAATGAAAGAAATAGATTTTTTCCTATTCACAGAAGACATTATTATATCCAAATGATGTCAAGTGATAAACAAAAAAAATTCCAAAACTAAAAATTAAGTTAAGCATATTTGCAATATATAAGGTCAAAATGAAAAAAATTAAACAAAATTTAAACTATACCACATGTAAATTTTTCAAAAAAATAAAACATTAGGTATAAATCCAACATATACAGGATGGTATGCTTCAGACTACAAAAAATTTGATGAAAGAAATGAGATAAGATTTAAATAAATGGGGAGACATACTACATATTGATGTATTTAAAGGCTCAATAAAATAAAGATGTTAATTATCCCCAAATTGATATTCAGATTTAACAAAATTCTAAAAATGTCCCAGCAAGATTTCTTGTAGCTACATATAAAAAAGATAGTTCTAAAATGTATATAAAATGATAAATGAATGAGAATAGCCGAAATAATTTTGAAAAATGAGAATAAAGTGAGAGGAATCAGTATATCTGACCAAAGACTTACTGTATAGCTACAGTAATGAAGACTGTGGAACTGGTGGAGGGATACATAAATCAATGGAAAGAACAGAACCTAGAAACAGATTCACACAAATATGATCAGCAAAGTTTTGGCAAAGGACAAAGGCCAATTCAAAAGAGGAAAGACAGCCTTTACACAGACGGTGCTGGAGCAATTAGACATCCAAAGGCAAAAATACACCCCAACCTAAGTGTCACATTTCATATAAAAATTAACTCAACTGGATCATAGATCTAAAAGTAAAATGTAAAATTATAATAGTTTTAGAAGATACATTGTAGAAATTCTTATGCCCTTGATTAGTCAAACAGTTCTTAGACCTGACACCAAAAGTACAATACATAACGTGAAAAACTGTATAAAATAGACTTGATCAGAATTAACACCTTTTTTCTCTCTGAGAGACATGCTGAAGAGAATGAAAAAGATGAGCCATTGACTTAGAGAAAATACTTGCAAATCACGTGTCCAAAAGTCAAACAAAATGATTATATCCAAAATGTGTAAGTAATTCTCAAAATTCAACAGTAAGAAAATCCAATTTAATAAATGGGTAAAAGAGTTGAATGAACACTTTCCCAGATAGGATATATGGATGACATACCATCATAAGAACAGATATTCAATATCATTTGCAATTAGGGAAATGCAGATTGAAACAAAAATGAAATATGACTACATACCTATTAGAAAGGCTAAAATACAAAATACTGACCATCCTAAGCACTGATGAGCAACTGGATTTCGCATACATTGTTGAATGAGAAATGTCACTGACACTCTGGAAAAAAGAGTTTGGCAGTTTCTTTAAGTATATTTTAAACATATATGTATTGTAAAACCAACAAATTGTATTTCTAGATATTTCCCTTAGATAAATGAAAACTTTTGTTCCCACAAAATCCTCTACATATAAGTATTCATAATCAACAGAAACTGAAAACAACTCAAATATTCTTCAGCAAATAATGGAGAAACTGAGGTATCCATACAATGTAACACTACCAAGCAACAAAAAAGAACAAACCATTGATACAACTTGGTTGAATGGTGAAGGCATCATACAAAGCGAGAAAAGCCTGGGGCATGATGGGTATATTTACTTCTTGATTTTGGTGATGGCTTTGTGGGTATCTACGTATTAGAACTTACTATGAAATTGTATACTTCTAAAAGGTGTAGTTTAATGTGATCAATTTTACCTCAGTGTAAAGCTGCTTAGAAATAAAAAATAAATTTAAATGAAGTTAAAAATGTGAAGCATGAGAAAAACAAAACAGAAAACAATGTTGAAGAAGACGCTGATAATTACTTTGAACTGTTCAAAAAAAATGAGTAGAGGAGACTAAAGGTGAATACTTGCCCCTCACAAACCCAGCTCCAGTTTCATTATGGCCTCTTGTTCCTGACCCACTTCGATTCTTCACTTCTTAATACAAAGACCACCTGTTTGGAAAAGAAGACAAAGGATAGCAAGTTTGATCAGGGTTTGCCTTCTACCTCCTGATCTTCTTAGATGGGCCATACCCCACGCTGCAGGGAAAGACACAGCTCATTGCTTTTCTCCAAATCTCCTTGACAGAAGTGAATTCAGTTGGTTTGCGAAGCATATATAGTACATATAATTAATCAGCACCATCGTCAAGATTGTCAGCAACATGGAAAAGCTGTTTCTGAACCTCCAGCAAAGCACAGCTCCATTTAAGTGATAGTCGGAAACAGCTCCATTTTTCTAAGAAAATCCCTTCAACCTGACAGATTCAGTATCATCTGAGTACTCCACTTGCAATTTCACTTCTTTGCTCATGTCTAGTCAAGTGATTTTTGAAAGTTATAATTATATAAACAGAGCACCTCCCACATTCTGACAAAAGGAAAAATACTTATTAACTCCAGACAAAATGTGGGTGGTAGAATTTTTTTTCCTTAGCAAGCTTAGACTGTCAGAAGCTATGAAACACTACTGCAAACAGCACTCAGTCACTAAAAGTCTTTCATATTAGAAAACTACATGCAGTTTTTTAGGATATTTCACTGTTTTGTTTCTGCTAGGTGATACGAGAGGTGAAACAGCAAAGCTCTTATATCTAATTCTTCCTTTCCTGTAAGATGGTGTCATTCCATCCTCTTGCCCAAATATTTCTGTTTGTAAGAGTTGCCTAATAATTAAGGAAATGCCTGTTGTGTTTCTTTATGAGATGTATGGATATGGGTTCCTTCCGATGTTGTGATTTCTCCTCAATGGAATTACACTATATGGAAAGGTGTGGGGGGGGGTGCTGGGAATAGAAAAGAAGACTAGTCATAGACTTGAACTCTGGTTTACAATCTAGGCACATCTAATGGAGCATTTCACAGTAATAACAGGTGTAAGTACATTCTGGGCTAGTGTCCAGTACTGGATTTCTAGAGCTAAAGCCCCTCCTGGACAGCAGCTTAGAGTCGGGCTAAGGAGTCAGACAAGTAAGCCATGCCCTTACCCATTACTCCCTTTTCTTTCTTCCCTTCCTTTTTTTGGTTCTTACACTTTCTTCTATCATGATTTCATTCTGTGGGCAGAAAAATAATGGAATACATGACTGATCCACCTCTCACCTCAAAGTTTTGGAACCAGTAGGGGAAGAAGGTGGGAGAGTTTAAAATTTCCCTGTTTAGAAAAATAATGGAATACATGGCTGATCCACCTCTCACCTCAAAGTGTTGGAACCAGTAGGGGAAGAAAGTGGGAGAGTATAAAATTTCCCTGTTTACGTTTAGAGATCTTGAGTTTAAAAATACTGAGAGATACCAGAGACTGACAGATGTCAATTCACCCAATCTTCTGTCCACCTTGGGTCCACAAGTCTAAGATTTCCAAGGACTACTGGATGACAAGAACTCCTACCCTATAACATATAATTTAGCAATAAGAATTGAAATGTAATTGATAGAATTTGCACCTGGAGGAAG
This sequence comes from Manis pentadactyla, assembly GCF_030020395.1. Taxonomy (NCBI): domain Eukaryota; kingdom Metazoa; phylum Chordata; class Mammalia; order Pholidota; family Manidae; genus Manis; species Manis pentadactyla. Next base: position 15,342,545 of record NC_080026.1, on the reverse strand, counting down.
ATGCAAGTAATTTCAAGAAGGGGAAATGTTGAATATGGAACCTGAAGATAAATGGACAAGAAATGTATTGATTTTGCTAGACTGGATCATTCCTGAGAGGAAGTAGTCCTATTTCTTAAAGTAGCAAGAAATAAACTCTTAAGTTATCGAAACTCTGGAGATTTTTGTTATAAAAATTAACATTATTCACCCCACTTAAAACAGAAATTCTTACCAGGAATAGGGTTCTGCTGTAACAATAAATATGAAATATATGGTACTGGCTTAGAAGTCAGGTAGTGGAAGTCAAGAAAATAGATACAGCAGGCTAGGAAGATGGAAGCTCATACTATGGAAAATGTTTGATAAAACCATAGCAAATTGAAAGACAGAATATGTGCCTCTTGAGACTATAGATTTTAAGAAAACTTAGTGGAAAATGTCAGAATGTTACAGACTATTCTATGCTGCTTTTAGCAAGGTACTGTAAGAAAGAGATGACCTCTCTCAAGAATCAGCTAATGTTGAGATGGAAATTAAAAATAAAGAGTCAAAAGCTTTACTTAGTTGAAAATGATGTTTATTTCCAGACTCCCAAGGACTAAGATAAGTTTGAGCAAAGCTTTGAGTATCAGGGTCCAGCAAGATTTCTAAGTTGAATGAAATGTTTCAGTCTTGCAGCAAATATTAACCACACAATCTCAGCACCCAAGTCTTTAAGCTGAAGTAGAAAGGCACAGAAAGGAGGAAGCAAAGGAATAAAACAATAATAAAAGAAAGGCACTCTGGGTGTAATGACTAGCACATAGAACTGAATGAAATAAAATGGGTAAGAAGTTTAGTAAATGTGTGTGGAACTTGCATTGACCCCCCACCAAAAAAAGAACCCAAACAACAACAATCAACTGTTTGAATTCCAAACTTGAAGAATCATGAAGTAAGGCATACTATCTGATAGCCAATGAGAGCACACCACCTAACACCCTCTTCACATTTGGCCAGAGAATATGGGAGAAACTCCCGAAGACTGAAAGCATCAAATACCAAGGAGAATAATAAACAAGAGGACAATATCTTCCAGAAGATATAACCAGGGACTGTGAAGGAATTCAGCAAAGATGCTTCACAGCCCAGCTGCACTTTATAATTGAAGTTCTAAAGACAGCCAAATTGCTAGGAGTTTCTCAGTGTTGCCTTTTCTACATGGAAACTTACATTGTAGTTATCATCTCCCTCCCCGGTTGTATGCTAGATGTCGAGGTGGTGGTGGGAGGCCGCAGAGATTACTTATCTTCAGATCATGAACCCACAGAGCATGAAGAGCCATATCTGGACCTGAGAGAGAGAGAGCTGCATCTCACCTAGAGGTTCTGGATTTCAAACTGGGCTTGCATATTGGGTGGAATTTTGAGTTGTCTCTTTGGGGAAGATATGTGTACTCTAAGAGTGGGACCAGAGCTGGCAGGCACTGGTCAATTTCCCATCCAATGTATTTACTCTTCCTCTTATGCACACAGCTAGACTAGAATCCACGTTCTCTCTTTCACCTGATGTGGTCATTGGCTAGTTCTTGCCAATGGAATTTGAGTAGAATAACACTTGCCATTCTGGGATAAGGGGACAAGAAGTGAGTGGGTCTTCTTCACCTTTTTATCCCCCATCAATAAGCTAAAGTCAGATGAATAGGAGGCTCTGGAGGGCAGAGTTACAAGACAAAGGGACCCTCAGTCCCAGAAGGATGATGTGGAAGGCCAGCTACAAACTAGGACCATCCTCATGAGGTTTATTTGCAAGAAATAAACTTTCATTAAGTCACTGATTTTTTTTTCAGATTTGTTTGTTATAGCAGAAAACATTATCCTAAGTAATACAATGCACAAAGCTTTGTATTAGGATTCTAATTTAATCCATAATATTTTACCCCTTTTTGAAATTGAGATCACACTTAGTGGTGCTTGGCACTTTCTAAGTATTCTACAGATTATTTTACATAGATGATCATATATTACTCACATACATTTATAGGCTATTGAGTTCTTTAACAAATCTAAGATGTACCTTAGAATTTAATATTTAATGGTATCCCGGGAGACACACAAAATAATCCTGTAACTTTCTAAAAGTTAAAAAAAAAGTGACTTTGACTAAACAAAACATAAATAGGTCATTATGAAACAATAGTTACCCCTGTAAGATCTGCTTAAGGAATACCCCCACTTCAGCTCTGTCATAACACTTCCTTATTTGTCTTTTTATTGGTCATCTAATTCTGGGACATTGTCTAGCAACAGAAACTTGAGTCCTATTTAACTACTAAGTTACATAATAGACTTCTTTGGACTCCATTTTACCTTTTTTGTTAAGAAGCATGTCCTCAAGTACTATTGTCATGAAGCAAGCACTTACAGTGCCCTCACTGTTGCTTAGCTCTGTGCCTCAGATAGAAAGTGATAGAACCACAATTCTTGTTCTTGAGGAGAACAGAGTCTAGAAAACATGCAGGCATGTTAAAAACTATTACAACAAAACCTGATGAATGTTATCATAGCAGAATGTATAGTGTGTGCTATGAGCACTGGAGTCAGAGCCATAATTCTGCAAAAAAAGAATTTGAAGCAGAGGTGTGAAAATACACACACACACACACAGGCACACACCTTATATGAAAGAAAATGCTGGTGGCTCCTTCAGCCAATTATTCATAATTATTTACCCTAGTAATGGTCCAATTTGGGCACTAACGAGCTCAGGTCATCTTAAAGCAATGCATTAAGGGCTGTGTCCAATTACTGTAGCATTTATGATTATTTGGGAATCCTTGTATGAATTCTGCCATTCATTAAAATTATCAAGCTTAATACCAACTTGATCACCAATATTACTGGTAATCACTGCTTTCAAAGTGTCTCCCCACCCAACTCTTTATAATAAATGTAAATGGATTCTTCCACAATTTCCACAGTTGGAACTTTGGATCATGTCTGATTCTTTTTATCACCCACATTTTTAAATATACATCTTTGTCCCTCAGTTAAGCTCTTTATTTCAAGCCTAGACTCCAGATGTTGCCTCCCCGGTAGTCTCTCCCTTTCCCTCATCTGATTCATTCTGATAATCTCTACCAGATGAATATTCCAAGAGCCCTATTTTAACTATGTCACCCTCTTTTTCCATATCTTTCCATGCCCCCCCATCACTTACTAACCAGCTGATTAATCTTATTGAGATTTTGTTTCCCAGTCTGTAATATGGGGCTAGTAATCATACCTAACTCATAGATTTATCACAAAGTTCAAATGCTTTGAAACATGTAGAGTATTTAGAATGGTTTGAGCACACAGTAAGCACTCAATGATTTTAGATTTTGTTATTACTTACAGTAACCCAATATGTAAGGCAGTCTGAAATTTGCCCCAAGTTTAACTTTCTCTACTTTTAGCCCACATGAAACACCTGTTAACAACAACAAAAAAATTATTAGTTTTATGAACATATCCTGCAAATTCCTTCCTTTGAATCTGTAATTTGATCATGTTCTGCCTCCATACATCTCTTGCCCTCCATTTATTTGAATCCTATTCATTCTTTATGGACCAATTTGAATCTCATCTCCACAAATCTCTTGCCATAAGTCATGGTGGCTCTCTCCGCACTCTGAACAGATATGATGATATTTATTTGGAGATCACTGTATATTCTGGGGTATGAAATAATGAGTATCTATATCAGACTCAAAAAGATTCTCTCAACTCACCATGCAGTGGTTTATCCCACATACTGCCCCAAAGTAGGAACTGAGCCATAAGTGTTTTGGAATTGATTGCTCATAACTTCACTAAGGATACTCCTAAAAAGCTTACATTTAGATAAGACAAAAGAGCAACGAATGAAGGAGGCTTGTTGGAATCCTCTCTTGAGTTGCATAAGGAGGAAAAAAAATAGCATAAAAAATATTGCTATGATTACCATATCCCCAAATGATACTACACCGGAAAAGCTAAACATTCTAATATTAATAGCTTCTCATCTTCTGCAAGTTGGCAATTTTTTCTGTATTTTGTAACTGGAAATTGTTCTCATTTGGTGCATCAGATCAAAACTGATACACACTAATCTAGCTAACTAAAAAATGTCAAAACCATACAAATTTATATGTAAGTGTATGTAGAATCTCAATTTAAAATCATCCAACATTTATTACAATTTCATGGTTTGGGGGATCTTCCTAAGGCCTCTGCGAACAACTGTGCAGGCTGCATACTGCCCAACAACAGGGGACACAGTTCGTGTAGACTTCACGTGGACGACCCTCCACCCTCCACCCTGAAGCTTTACAGAGCGAAAGTATCTGTCCATCCAGGTGGTGGGAAAGTGAGCTGTGTATTCTTTTTCCATTATTTTCAGAGTATAATAATGCATCCCCAGAGAGGGGAAAAGCAGCCCAGGCAGTGTGAGTAGTAAATAAGAGCACAGCCTATGGTGTTGGCCGAACCATCACACAGCTCTCCACCGGACAGGGAACCATGGGCAAATCACATGACCTTTCTGAGCATTTGTTCCCCACAGTACAATGGAGATCATATACTACATCATAAGGTTTTTCAAAAGGATTAAATGAAATGAAGTCTAGCAAAGTCCTCAGCTCATAGTAGGAGTTCAGTGTTTACTTGTTCACATTTCCATTTTAGAATTACGATTGCATTATGGAAAGTGGTTTTTCTTATACGTAATGAATCCTAGAGAGTAATACTTCAGCCTAACTTCTAACACCCATTCTGGAAAATCATGCTGGCCATTTTCATTTAGTGCAGTGGCTCTCACACATTTTCTTTAGTAGAAGAACCTTTTGGTTTCCCATTAAAATCTTAAACAGACCTCCGCCCCACCCTTACCCCCCAAAATAGACACCCATTCTAGAAAAGACTAAATTAGAAGACCTGGTCCTAACTGGCCTGATATTATCTGAACTTGGGGAAGTTACTTGACCCTTTTGAGTCACTTTTCTCATCTTCAAATTTTGGATAATAAAAGATGCTGCCCTACTTAGTTGTTTCAAGGTTGTGACACTCAGATGAGCACGTGTGCATGAATGCACTTTGAAGTAGTAATGTGACACACAAATATACACTAGCTTTTTTATCACAACACAAGCTTCAGGGTTTTGGCTTACCTATTTGATTTTTTCCCAGCAGATTTACCTCCCTAATTACAGGCAGTTCCTTTCTAACAAACAGGTGTATTTCAAAATTTAATTTGCTAATCAGTTGTTAGGAACTAAGTGCATATTTTCCCTTAGAAATGGTGTTATAAATGGAATAGTTCATTTCTGTAGCAATCTTAGCCCAGCTCTTTAGCCCAAAATGAAGCTCAAGTACTATACATTTGCTATAAAACACAGTTGGAAATATTGCTATATATATGTAATTAAAATGGTAAAATAATTTTAAAAATTGGTGAATTTATCTTTAATGCTGGCATTTAATGACCAGCAATTCTACTTAGAAAATGACAGACATTTAAGCTAGCAGAGATTCTAAAGAGAATTTCTGACCCTCACAAGAGTTTTAGAAATTGATTTGACTCGCTTTTGTGATTGACCAATTTCAAGATCTAGATCTTTCCATTTCTTTTTGTAACTTTCATTCTTAACAATTACTATTGGGGTAATTGGCAAACTTAGGGATATAACAGGAAACAAAGAGAGTTAAGAAGAAGCATGGGAAGAAGAGAAAAATAAGGAGAGAAGTAAGATAGAAAGAGCCATAAATTTAGGGTGAACGGGAAAAATGTTGGAAAAGAAAGAGGAAGGCTGAATGATGTGAATTCAGTCAAGAATAAAAAGAAAAGAAAGAAAGAAAGGGTAGAGAGGAAAACATGTCTTCACCCAGTTAAATATTAAGTTGGAAAAAAACACTTTTGGGTGGTTAGTATAATTGAGCCTTTCAGACCTACAAAAAGGTTTGCAGACTTCGCATCAGGCAATTGGGTGCAGGTATATGGAGCCTCCATAAGGTACATGAAGAGGAAATAAGAACAGATGTGGAGCTTTGGTGTGATTTAGATATTTGTTACCAAGTGCTAGTGAGTTAGGAAGTCCATAATTTAAATAATATTAAAATTATCTGAGGTGGGGAATTAGTATCTGATAAATAATTTAATTAGGAGAAATTAGCCAAAGAGGAAAATATTTCACTGGTTAATCTACAGTGTGGGTTGATATACAATCATTTGAAAGGTGTCTTTATAGTAGAATAGGAAATTGTTTTCCACTCAAACATTAAATATTTAATAGAACATAGAACACCTGATGCTTATGAAGAACCCTAGGGCAATGAATAAAAAGCTAGCTGTTAAAATAAAGGCAAACTCTCTCCCAGGCAAACCCACTACACCTCTAAAGGTCACCAGTGACTTACTCACTGTCTCTGCAATTAGCTGCTATTCAGTAGCAATGCTTCCTGAGACTATCACCTTCTGATGCTCTCCATGTCTTGGTTCCTGCATCTTCATCCATCTCTATAGCCGTCTCATAATCTTTCAGGGCTCATCTTCCTTGTTCTTCCTCCTCCCTTTCAATGCTATTGTTCCTCAGAGTTTTGAACTTAGTTCCCTTCTCATCGTACAAATGTTCTGTAAAGAATCTCACCCACACCCATGGTCCCATCTACAGACTACATTCTACAGACGAGCAGTAATACCTAAATCTCTATCTACAACACAGGTTTCTCCCCGAGATTCTAGACTTCTACATTCAACTGAAAGATAGCGAGAACCTTTCATAGTAAAATCTATTTTTCTATTTGCAATAGGATAGTTTCAATCATTTAAAAAAATGACATGCGTTAAAAAGGAAATGCAACTTTATCCTTCATATCTTCCTGCTAGTTGTGTCAGAAATTAAGATGAAATAATTTATCTTACACGAATTGTTTATATTTACTCCCTCTTCCTTAGAACTCAAGTTGATATTATAAATAACTCACAAACATTTTATAATCTTTCTGACAAAGAAGCTTTCAATGGAATTTTAAAAGTTAAAATCTTCAGAGTTCCAGAATAATTTTGCGGATTTTTCCCTATGAAACTCATCTAGGAGTTTTTTAAAGAGGGCATTAGTTAGGCTCCCCCATATTTTTTAAATACAAAATCTCCAGATGTTCCTAATATTGGGTCCTCAACACTCTCATAGTTTCTATGTTAAAAAAATGCTTCTCTCTGGGTAAGATTCCTCAAGGCACAGTCGCAGGGGGCCATCAGGTGAGAAATTGGGGATCAACAGAGGTGAGGCTTAGAACCTCACCCCCCCTGTTTTGAGAGAAATCTTCTGCATCCGTGGATGTTTTATTGCCCTGGTCTAGCTTGGATTAACACATAGTCTACAGGCACACACCTGATCATCTACATTTGCTCTCTTACAACACTAAACTATGTTTTCTACCTTTATCTTGCATCTACCTACCACTTCAGCATTTTATTAAAAATAATAATAATAATAATAATAATAATAAAGGGAGAAATGTGGGATCCACATATAAATCAAGTATAAAAATCAAACAAATATTCATATTTGACCTGATTGTTTATAGTTCATAATGCGTGATCAAAACCGAAAGTTTCTGTGATGACTGCCCTTGTACTGTTCACCATGTAAACACTTATTCACTATGTAAGAATTTGTTCACCATGTAAGAACTTGTTCGTTATGCTTCAGAAGTTAGGAGACTGACAAGAATTAGGCTTGGGGTGGATTAATGATTGTGCATTGAGCATTGACTCCCCTATACAGAATTTTATTGTTGTTAACAACCATTTGATCAATAAATATGAGAGATGCCCTCTCAAAAAAAAAAAAAAAGAATGCTTCTCTCATTTGATCTACCACTGTTTCTTGAGCTCTCTTTCCTTTCAGATAATGCTGAATTTGGAGCAAAGGAATTTACACTTTGAAATATTTTCACAAAATCTTCTTCTAGGAATCATTTTCTATTTACTGGGGAATGGTGGCAGTTATGCCCTCACAAATAAAATGTTGGACATGCTAAAAAATATATAAAGCGATCTATTCTAAGCAAAAGCAGCAATATTACTGAGGGACACTAACACAAGGGGAACTATCATTTGAATCAAACTTCAAAATTTTTCATTTGCTATGATGCTCTGAATATCTCCCATCTATTACCTACCAAATCATACTGCTGAACATCTAAGTCCTACTTTGTTGAAGTGTGAAAACTTCCTGATACTAGTAATCAAAGCTCTGAGATAATTCAAATGTGAAAATATGTGTAAGACATATTCCGTACTACATTAATTGAATTGGTTGTATCGTCAGATCATCAAGTATGGGCCTTAGTTAAATGCTGTGAAAAGACAGCTTGCAGAAGCCTACAGTCTGCAGAGAGTAACAGAAGAAATGTGGATTTTTAAATCTGACCACCAGTGTTTGAATCTTAGAACTGGTTTTGTTACATACAATCTTCATGGAGTTGGACAAGATATTTCAACTCTTCAGGTCCAGGTTTTCCCAAATTTGAGTGGGTATAATAACATCTACTTTGCAAAATACTTGTGAATAATATTGTTGATGTATGTAAAAAAAAAAAAAAAAGTCCAGTGCATTGCTTGAAATACAATAGCTGTGCCAAATTTTTATTTTGTCACTAGAAGAACACATATTATGCAATGGTTTCTAGAATTCTGATCTAAAAATGTTCCGCTTTCCAAACATCCTCACCACCATCACAATCACTGCCTATTTCTTTAATGTCAGCTTTTATACCTTTTCCTCACTTACCCTTTGTTCCATCCACATCAAACCACTTCTCTCCAGAAGTGTTGTGTCCTTATGGAAGGAACACCTGCTTGGAATTGCCTAGTTAATTCTGTTTCTCCTTTGAGATTTGAATCAACCTCCCTAACTCTGAGAGGCCAATTATGTTCAGGCAGATGACTTCAACATTTCTCCTCTGGGCTTCCATACATCCCTCTACTGTTGTTCTGTCAGATGCCTAGCCTGGAGAGAAAAGCAGAGACCATATTATATGCTTATTTTTATCTGTAACTCTAAAGTATAGCTCAGTGCTGAGCACACAGTAGGTGCACAGTAAATGTTTCTGGAATAAATTAACAAATAAATACATACAATATTAGTGTATCTGAAATATAAAATATATCCATTACTAAGCAGAATTTTTTTTAAATGTGTATGCATCAGAAGGGAGTAATGAGTTACCTTTTAACATATTATTCCAAATTAGTTTATTGTTATAGGAGCAAAAGATAGTCCACACTACATGAGTGGGGCTTCTAGGCCAGTGAGAGGTGAGTGATCTTGGGAGTGGGTAGAGGCTATGAGCAAATGTGTGACACTACAATTCTTCCTGGGACCTGCCTTCATTACCAATAACTGAAATACTGGATGGATGATCAGACTCCTTTCTTGTCCTCTCATAAGGACTCCATTGCCTGCTAATCATGTCAGAGCAATGCTTTGGAGTGGGATCAGTATGATGGATATATGCCCATGTATATAAAAATGCATCAATTGACAAAGTAAGGCTAACAACTTAGCAGCTAAGGTACTTGTAGAAGGACTGTGTGTACATAATCACAGTTGCTCACAAGTGTCTATGCGTGTTTAAAGATTCAAAACTTGTACTCTCCCATAGGAGACAAATCCAGTCATAAGGGAGAATACTGCAAGCACTTTTGATAGACACTGCTTCTCTCCTATCCCAAAGTCATTCAAAATCACCCGCTTTAACAATGGTCTCAAAAACTGTAAGCATGTCGGGGAGAGCTTTCATTGTTTTTACTACACTGACCCTACAGTGCAGCAAATTACCCTCAGGTCCCAGGAGACAACCCAATGACTTTCAGGAGTAGTATCCACACATAGTAAGTAATATGGACTTGATGGGACATAATTCCAAGGGAAAAAATGGAGCAAGACTTGAACTTCTCAAAATGCCCTGTAATTTTTGAACAGCCAGGTGTTAATTACGTAGGGAATCCCAGGGTACTAGCTAAGACAGTTTTGTCTTTACTTTCTTTTCATTGTAAACTTGGCAAGGAAAGATCCCTTCCTTTCTCCAAATAAATGAAAGCCAAATGCTTCTTGTTCAGTTTCAAACTTTCCAGTCATTAATTTGTCAATGTAAAGGGTCTGTCTTTTCTTTTAATCACAGGCTTGACCCAAAAAAGGGAAGATAACATTCAGTTTCACTATGTGAATGTTCACTGCCAGATAATTCAATTATTGCAGAAAATTATTTTAAACATTAAGATGCACAAAGTTCAGTTTTTCTCTATTTCTGCTACTATCACCAAGCTATTGATAAGATGTCTAAATTTATTGCAGAATAATTCTGCAGGAAAAGAGATAAAAGGTTCCTGAATAAAATATGAGGCGAGAGCTGTAAATTGTAGCAATGCATATCATTTCATTCAAATGTAGGAAGCAATTACCATCTGCTATACTCATCAGTTCCCTCCTTTATGACTTAATTATATGTTTAATGCTATCAGATCAAGGAAAGGGCACAATAGATGAATGAGTGAGAGAAATAGGAAAGATTCTGCAACAAGACAAAAGGCAGATGAAAAGTAACCTAAGAAGAGAATTGATTTCATTTGTTGGGAGAGAAGTTAATTTAAATAGTATATTCTATCATCTCCAGTGGTGCACTGAGATAATATAAATCATGTGTTTGTGAATTTGCTTCATACAATTTTAACAAAAGCATTCAAGTTTCTGAAAACCTAAGGTCTGCAGGTTTTGATTTATTTATGAAATGGGTAACATTTACAAAGAAAGAGCAATGACTGACAACTAAAGCATTTAAATTATTATTAACAGTACTTTGCTGTACAAGTAGTAGATGGCAGAGTAAAGGCTGACAGGAGTAAAGGCTGGTTCTTTGCTATCTGGTTTTGGAACATCCACGAAGATGGTGTGCTAAGCTCTAAGAATGAGTCCTGGCGTGCCTGGGGAGGGCATCTCCATGCCGTTCCACTTTTTTATCCTTTTTCTTTTTTCTTCTACAAGAACTAATCCAACAAGATGAACCACCGTTCAAGAAAGGAAATCACACGCAGTTAAATGAGTTAAATGTGGATGTCTGTCTTTCTCATGGTCTTTTTAAATTTACAAAGCAGACTGAGCACATAGCAAAGGGTGTAGAGAGCCATCTCCGGAGACACTTGTAATTGTCATGTGTCCCATCAAACCCCAGATAAACTTCTTAAAGCGTGGCCCTGAGTTCCTGACCCAGAGGCAGTAGGCTTGGTATTGCGGTTGGTACAGGGAGGCATTGCCTATTTAAACTGAAAATTGACTTTATTCCATATGAACTGTGCTACACGCTTTAGAAGATCAGTGGCCTCGATGTAATTCTCCCCTCTCCGGTCCTCAGACTTTGGAATGTGGTTGCCCACACAAGTCCCAGATGAAACAGAACCCAACCGGCTTGGACTCCGAAGGGCTTTTATCAGACCTCACACGAAGGCTTTGGTCACTGGGTTTTTCTACTTGTGATTACTGATCCATAATAAGCATTATTAAGTGATCTTTTTCATTATTTCATGTATCTTTTGAACAAAAATATTATTTATCATGGTTTTTGAAAAAAATGTGTTTTCAGACCGTGCCTGAATTTTCTTTTTATAAATTATGTATAATCAGAAACACTGTGCATAATTTCATTGCCTATGTATGATACACGTCTAACAGTTTCATTTTGTCATTTAACGTCAGCTTATTCTATTATTGATGATATAGCAATCAAAAGATTTAAGTAATCTTTAAATTACTTATCAGCCTTCCTTCAGCACTTTGTCACTGGCTTTCATGCCCTTAAGTGGAACTGACCAGAAACTTTAAACTCTTTTCTTATTCACATAGAGTGAAAATTGTTACTCAGCAATGCAAACATAGAGTTCAAGGGTGAGAAAAACAGTTTTAATTTTTCCTCCTTTTAATTAACTTACGTATGTTTAATATTCAAGCCAAAAAGTCTTATCTTGCTAACATAAATCTCTTTTCCAACTTGGATGCACAAAAGCACCAGAATTTTACTAGTTTCTTATTTTCTTTTCTATCTACACATATAATGACACAGAAAACTTAGCAATGATCAGGTCATCACAGGCCCACAGACACTGACAGGGAACAGAATTATCTAATTATTAAAAACAGCCATGTGTCATTCTTTGAAGAGATAGGTCCTGGGCCACAATTTGGGACTATTTGGAGAAGTCAATGCCATAAGAAGCAGTGTCCCTTCTATTGTTATTTCTGCACGTCCCAGCTCCCACATTTGTTCAGTTTCAAATGATTTGTATGATAATGAGAAAGGTTTCGCTCTGACCCCTCTCCTGAGCAGTCTGAAACAGTCTGAAACAGGCATCGTCCATCTGAGAAATTGGCATCTAACTTGACTGTCTGTCAAAGAAGCACAGGCAGGCCGAGCCCCAAATGTGACCTAAGGAAAGGCCCTGGAGAGAGCACGGTGTACTGCCATCACACTATATATAGTCTGTATCTTCTTATATATTTATTTTCTCAGTATATAAATATATATACACACATGTATATTTTATATATATATATATATATATATACACAGATGTAGGTGTAGAAAGAGACTTTTATTTTATTTTTACATATAGTTTATATATTTATAGTATTTGGAAAATAAAACATTTTTAATTTATAAAATAAAATATAAAATTATCTTTTTACTATCTATATCTTCTTAGTATATTTCTAAAAGATAAATATAATGGGTATACATATACTAAGAAGATCTTATTTATAACTTATGTATGTATAGTAGATGTAACATATATATACATACACTCTATATATAAGGTATATAGATGATATATATATTCTTGCTACATGTATACATACATGTGTATATATATATATACATAGATACATATGCACATATACAGTAAGAAGTTAAAGACTGTATTTTATTTTATAAATTTTATAAATATGTAAAGTATGTAACAGTAAAAGTTCTCAGATGTTGTTACACTCTTCCTTTTGATAATCAAACAGCTGTTGGTTGTGCAACACTAGGCCTATAGACTATGAAAGATGAAAGAAATAGTGTGGGTCTTCAAAGGGCCTATAGGACTCACAATTTTTGTGAACATTTGAGCTCCTAAAAGACAGAAAAATATCTTATATTTACACTTATTTCTTTAATTTTATGTAATATATCCACAATACGAATTTGTCAAGTATAAATTTTGAAGTACTTATCTCACTCTTTTAAACTAATGCAGTTTGAGGAGCCCTTATTTACATGGGCCCCTTCCAAGACCTTGGGAGGGTCTCCAGCAGGGTATATCTTTGTTTTTGTACAATTCTTGTAAGATATTTTTAGTTCCAATTCACTAAAAGGGCTGCTCCTTTCTTTTGTATTCTCTGTTGCTGTATGTTACACTACCTGTGGGGAGGGATATTGGAGGAGCCATAGGCATTTCATATCTGTACATGTGTATCATTTTTCTTGAAAAGGAGCACAAATTGCAAAAGTTTATGGCTCCACAAAACCAGGATCTTCTCTTACCTTTAAAGTAATCTGGCAATATCACTTCTATTCTGAAGTAGGAATACTGAACTACCTACGTACATATTAGGAAAGCTGTGGGCTCAAGTCAGTTTCCTACAGGACTGCAGTGATTTTTTTTGACAATGCAAAAGAAAGTTTTCTAAAAGAAGTGCCTTATTTATATTTCCCTAAGGAAAGGAAATCTTCCTGATCCAAGACTAACGAACTTAATGTTGCATAGATGAAATCTTGCCATCTTTCTAAAATGATAAAGATGGTAACTATATAAATATATATACATAGGCATGTATATACACACACACACACACACAAATAAATATATGTAATTGCTGTTCACTGTCTGAATTAAATCTTTTTGTTTTCCTAAACAATTATAAAGTAGTTCATGAAACCAACAGCTTGTACAAGGACATCTTACTTGCAGACCCCAGATGTAAGCAAGGGCAGTCACTGAAGTAAAAACCTAGGCCATAAAGTAAACCCTCTCTCTCCCAGCTCATGCAAGTAATGGTAGGCATAATGAAAGAGGGGAGGGCAAAGCCAGGGTGAACTTTAAGGACTCCTGAAATCCCATACCCAGTATCAGGCACCCCCCATTCCCCAACGATGATATGTCCCTCCATGGCACACTCCAGGCAATTCTTAGAAGGCCACAGAATCTACTTTCAAAAGGTCTTGGATTTTATGTGGCCCCAAATGGAAAAGAACATTTACCCTTTACCACAGTTTCAATCTTTTTCTTTTGGGGGAAATAAAAGATGGTGATTTGTGTCAGAATTAGTACCTTTCTTAAGGGAATTAACAACTGCACTTCCTTGGGGTTATCCTAGAACCTTGGGCTCTCAGATTAGATCCTTAAAGTTGTTAAATGAACCATCATTACATTCAAAATGAGATGAAAGAAATTGTGTGACGATACTAAAAGATTAAAACGGCAAGCTCAGCTATAAATCAAAGAGAGCTCCTGTCCTGCTCCAGAGTGGATGAGTCCCAAGTAGATGAGGATATACTGGAGAGTCAATGACAAAAAGAAATATCACATAAACCTACCTACCTATGTACAAGCCTGACTTCATTGCATTTATTATTACTCATTAGAGTTATTTTCCATTTCAAAAGCAACAAAACTGCAGGTCAGAAAATTTTGAAACTTGGAAAAAATAATCAATTTGATGTCCCAGAACCACATTTACTTATTCATTCATTGCCACATATAATAAACATTTGTTGAGTGTTCTGTATGTATGTCATTGTGCTGTATATAAGAGATATAAAGATTGTTTTAAGTCTTGCTCTAGGAACAGTTTAATTGGAAAGATGAAAAGAGTAGACAATTAAAATGTAATCTAATAATTACTTGGTAGGATGCAGGCTTAGTGAATGCTTTCAGTTTGTCCAGTTTTCAGGAAGAAAAGGGGTGCACAAGGAGTCATGAAACCTTTGTTCAAATTTTGGTTCTGCTTATAGTTAGTTATGTGACTTACGTTCTCCTTTTTGGGACTGTTCCTTCATCTGCAAAATGAAAGACGTTTGACCAGATGCTCTCTACAGTTCCAGGTTTACATTTTCTTATTTCATGGGAATTTCCCTAATTGGTTCCCTGTTAATCTTCTTCATTATGGATGATGTTTAATAACATACAATGACATAAGCTATTTACCCTTTAACTGACTTCTTCTTTCAAAAGAGAGCACCTATTGGTCTTTTCTCTTCCCCTGTCTTCTACTGATTACCCCATCTGCAAAAGTTTAGGTCATAAACTAGGAGCTCGCATAGGGAGACAGGTAAAGTAAAAATATGGTATGTAAAGGTGGGACCAAAGGTATTATTTTGTTCTTCAATGTTGTAATTAGAAAAATTTTAGTTTAACTGTGTATAAGGTAAACTTGAAGATATAATTGGTAGAATTTAAAACAGAAGTTCTCTCTTTTGAATCTCTTCAAAAGATAAAAGCAAACAAAATATGGTCCAAATATCAAGAGAGGAAACACAAAATGGCAAGCAAATAGAACCTACAGAACACGATGACAGAAGTAAGACCAAACATATCAGTTATGACAATGTATGTAAATGTGTTGAACTCCCCAATTAAAAGGCAAAGACTCTGAGATTGGAGTAGAAAACAGCATTCAACAATATGCTGTTTACAAGAGACAAACTTAAAACAAGATGACTTGGAAAGGTTCTAAATAAAAGATAGGCTAAGATATATCTGTAAAATGCAAACAAAAAGACAACAGAAGTGGCAATATTCATATCAGCCAAGGTAGAATTCAAGATAAACACTATTAACAATGCAAAGAGAATTATATTGTCTTTATAAAAGAAGCAATCTAAATGAGGACATATCCATAATCAAATGTACATGCCAAGTAGCAAAGGATCAAAAACAAAGGACAAAAACCATATAAATAATTTTTAACAGAATCATCATCACATTAAAGGACTTTGATACATCACACCGTCTTACAAAACTAGTTTAATAACAATAAATATAAAGACATAGAGGTTTTATATCTCTGAAAATTAACACCTTCCAGACAGGAAATACATAGGGATTCATTTAAAAAGCAGCAATACCCTAAGACATGAAGAGAATGGAAATAAATGACCCAAAGCAGATAACTGTTCAGAATACACTTTCAAAACACAATGAAAATGTTTTGAATTATTAAACAAAGTACTCAGACAATAAAAAAATTTAGATACTCACCCTAAATATATATTGAGTCAAAGAAGGAAGACAAATTAGCCCTATGTACAGAAAATCACCAAAAATTATAAAAACCAATAAGAGCTAATGTTTATTGAGCACTTAAATGTAGTAGGGACTCTACTCAGTACATTCCATGCACTAGCTCATTTGAGCCTCACCACAAATCTAGAGGTAAGTAAGATTTTATTCCAAACTACATTGCAGAAAGGAAGTTTTAGGAATAGTTAAATCATTTACCCAATGTAAAATATGTAACAAGTGGCAGAGTGGGGATTGCATCCTAGTATAGTTAGGGGATGGGCCAAAGCTCTGGCTCACGGCAATTATTAAATTTAGATTATTTTATTTAAATTAAGCAACTAAAAATTTAAGAAGTTAGAAATACAGAGGGAAAAGAGCTGCCAAATATAAAAGAGACAATACAGGTAACAGAAATGACTCAGAAGACTGAGAGACAAGATCTAATAACAAATCTAAGATTTTGGTCTTTGGAAAAGATAAACAAAACAGATTAATAGCTAACAAATAAAGTCAAGAGAATAAGATGAAGCATGTTAACAAATTTGGAGATGAAAAGAGAAGTGTAAAAGACTTGGAGGGAATTGTAAAATATATGAGGATATTATATTTAAGCCTATGAGAATTTATTTGAAAATATGGTGCAATTGTATGTTCTGGAAATATTAACTCTCAACAATTATGTTATAATAGAGTTATAGAGGTTTTGGGGCACAAATAAATTTGAGTGTTTTCAAAAAGGAGAAATTATTTCTGGCTTCTTTCATGGAGAGAACAAAGAAAGTTCAAAGACTTATATGTTCAACAAAACACATTTCTTTTCCTTTCTGGGCACACAGTGAGTCTACATTTCTCAGACTACCATTTAGCTTTTTGCCAATAAGAATGTGGGTGTTAGCAGTAAGCCACTAAGATTTGGAGGTTTGTTTGTTATAATAGTTAGCATTTCTTGCCCAATTTACTTAGGAGATTCAGTGGAAAGTTTTTCTTTTGCATTTAAGCAGTAAACAGAATGGGGACATAGAGAAATGGAAAGACAAAGTATGGTAAGCAGAAGAAACAGATTGGATAAAGGAGCAAGACCTGGAAGATGAAAGACACATATGGTAAGAGTGAGTAGTTCAAGTGACCTCCAAAACCATAGATGAATGTGGGTAAGAGAAGACAGTGAGAGATGTAGCAATAGTTTGGAGTCAGACTATGGAGTTGAGATTTTAACCTTAAGATGTAGTGAGTCACTGCAAGTTAGTGAACAAAATATATCATAATTATATCTGAGGAAAATTGAGTAATCTGGCAATGTCTTGGAAAGGTAAGCTAAAGAAGTAGCTAAATAATTAAAAACTTAAAGACACTATACGCCTCAATGAGCTAATAGGATTAGGATGAAGGTGGAAATAAAGAAGAGATAAATGCAATAAAATCGATGCAACAGAATTGATAGGATTTGGAATCACACATAGACACAGAATGTCAAAGCTGGAAAGAACTTAAGAAGTTATCTATTCCAATCAGCTCATTAGTTAAATAAATTGAGGCTTAAAGCAAATAAATTAATTGTTCAATGGTACTAGGAGTTGTTAATTAGTGAGGCTAAAACCAAGAGCAAATTCTTTGAGTTCCCAGTTCATTCTTTCTTTTCTACTAACTTAGCATAGGGAATGGAGGAGAGGAAAGATTTAGTAATACTTGGGGTTTAGAACCCAGAATAGGATAGTACCATTATCCAAAATAGAGAACTCAAGAGCTAAGTCATGTTCAGTTGTTCTAGTGGGATATCTAGCTGAAAAGATCTATCAGACACTGAAAATTCATGATTGGAGCCTAAGAATAAAGAATTATGTATTAGAAGTCCTATTTATAACCATTATTTGAAGACTCTAGGAAAGGATGGTAAAGAAGAAAGGGAAAGAGATTCAGGAAGAGGAAAGGAGTGAAAAAGATGAGAAAGGAGATACTTCTGGGTACATGTTACTTGAGAGACTGGAAGGAAAAGAGGACCGAGGGCAGAATACTGAAGAGTCAGTGACACTGGAAGCAGCAAACAGATTTCAGATGCAGTCTCTCAGGGATGGTGGAGAAAAGCTCCTGCGCTTTGGGAGGAAGGTTGAATTATCTGACACCTCAATTCTTTCTAGAATTCAGATTCTTCTCAATTATTGTAGCAAAAATGTGAGGTGAACTTTATTGAATCTGATTTCAATATTGTATTGTACGTCCATGCTATTTTCCAATGAATTCAGACATGTAGCTTTTATAAGCAGACACTACATATTATTAGAGCTACAAATTCCTTTGGCATTGTGTTATTTCACAGGAGTAGAGGCCAAGGGTAAAGCAACACATACACACACACACACACACACACACACACACACACACTCACACACATAAGCATACATATCCGTATGTACCCTTTGACCACTGAGTACATCGTTTGCTGTATAGCAGTGACCTGCATATATATATTTACATAACTTTCCCAGGTGATTTGTGGCATCTTCCTGTGTGCTACAACCATTTGGAAAGTCTCTCTCTGAAGAAGGAATAGGTGGTTTTTCATACCATCTCCTCACTGCTTATTGAAGAATCAGGTATATACAGTCGTCACAATAAATGTAAATGATAGAAGCTAAAAGCTCAGTATGTTCCTAAAGAGCAAGAGGTGGAAGGCCAATGCATCATTATTTCTTATACAGGCCCAAAAGAGAGGCACACACAATCATAGGTTGAAATATTTACATAAGTAGAATGCAAAAAAGGAAATAAAGTTTCTTCCTCTTACTCATATCCTCAGCACATTTTGTTTTAACTTTTCTCCAAATCATTTCTCCATTTCAGCACTGCAGCATTCTCAGTGTGTTCAAGCCAAAGCTGTTGCTTCCTTGGGGTTCCCTCTTGATCCCTCAGTGAGAGGGTCTCTCTCATAATAGAATATGCAGTTGGTGCAACTCAAATGTCCCTCCTTTCTCAGCAAATTGTGTGTACACTTAAGGTCATATCGAGAGATACAAAACCCACTGGGTTAAAAACCCTTTCCTGCCTTCCCAGTGCTGAACCTCTGCCCTGCTTCCTTTGCAGATTTTCTCCCCACTCTAGAATCTCCATGGAAGGAGATGGTCTTATAGGTGTTCCCCCAAAGGCAAAACCACGTCTGTTGGCTGTAAACTGCTCAGATAGCCTTGTACTAGACTCCTTTCTGGTAGCAGGTGACTCCAGGCCCTGCTCTGCCAGGTCTGCTTGGATGGCTGTCTGTCACCACCTAAGAGCAGTCCAGTCTGCCACCGACTCCAACTGCCGTACCCCGAAGCTCAGATGCTCCCTTGGCTTCGGCTCCTGCATCACCACCGCTTCCAGCAGCTGCTCTGTTTCCCTGGGCAGGTTCCTGCAGGTCACCGCCAGAGTATCCCGGACCGGGCCCTGCTTTCCCCTCTGCCTCTCATCTCCCAGCCACCAAACAAAACTTCTATTGCTCACTCGATCTCCAGGACTTCCTTCTCATCTTTAAGTAGAAATGCAGCTTCTCCTCTGTGTTCTGCTCTTTTAGGAAAGCCCCACATCTTTCATCCTGAGGATACTGACTTATGGGATGTTAAATATGTCTGAAGCTTTCCTAAGTGCTTTAGATAAATATGGACTTGTTTCACATTCACAATCTCTCTTTAACATAGATACTACTACTCTATAATGAGAGGAAGATGTTCAATAAATGTAGAGTTTCAGTTCTATGCTTACAAAGATAGGTTGTTCTCTACTGTGCAAATATTTACTACCACAGCATCAATCCACAGAGCTCACACAGCTGGTCTTGAGACCCTTCTAAGTTATAAGATAAAACAAAAAATTGCAAAAGAGCTGACCAACCAATGGAATAAGACTTATTCAAAACTTAGTCACTTTGTTTCACATTTCTCTTATTATTGGAGAAATCAGTTCTGTGACAAGTTTGACTTTTTTAGAAATTTAAAATATTTACAATTAAACTGTAATTGCCACTCTGTTGCAAAGAGTAAAATGCCAATATACAAAGGAATGTATTAGAAGGTGTACAAAAGTAGTTGTTAGGCACAGGGCCTCCTGGGAAAATCCTCTCCTGGGAATTCCTGTTGCCTCCACTTAAAAACATTCAGTAGATGTCCTGTGTATGTTTTCACATCACACCCTGTATATGTGAGGGTATATGGAGTGAGACTACAAACTCCACCTGCTTCTAGGCTTTTAGTCAGCTAGTCTTCGGCTACATAAACCCTTGCTATAGTTTATTCCCATTTTATCCTTCTAATGTGGTCTCCTGATGTTATTTGGTGCCTTAGTTTTCTATTTCTGCAGTGACAAATTACCACAAACAGTAGCTTACAACAACGCAAATTTAATATCTTACAGCACATCTATAGATTCGAAGCCTGGCACGGCTCTCACCAGGTATCAGCTGGCTGCCTTCCTTTCTGGAGGCTCCAGGGGAGGATCTGTTTCCTACTCATTGGGGCTGTTGGCACAATTCAGTCCTTGTCACGTCGCATCTCTCTGACCTTCTCTTGTGCCTCTCTCTTCCACTCTCAAGGACTCGTGTGATTAGATCAGGTCCATTTATGTAATCCAGGATAATCTCCCCATTTTAAGGTCCTTAATGTTAATCATATCTGCAGAGTCCCTTTTTCCATGTAAGGTAACTTAGTCACAGGTTCTGGGTATTAGAGCAATAGACGTCTTTGGGGGAATGATTCTGCCTATCACACCTGGGCACCAAGGATTCTTGGTACCAAGGGTCATTCTCTATGTCTGCAGTAGAAAACTCAACCACCTTCACATCTCCATGTAATTGCTTTGCCCATTTCCCTACATTAGAGAAATGTACTTGTGTTCAAATATAATTTTACTTAAAGGCCAGCACTGTGTATTGCCCTTCCCTGGCACACTCTACAGTTAAGCATTTCCAGG
Organism: Manis pentadactyla; assembly: GCF_030020395.1. Lineage (NCBI taxonomy): Eukaryota > Metazoa > Chordata > Mammalia > Pholidota > Manidae > Manis > Manis pentadactyla. The sequence continues at coordinate 15,321,308 of NC_080026.1, read as the reverse complement.
TTTACTTTGGCTCCTTAGGCACGAAGAAGACATTTTTATTCATCAATGTGTTCGAGATTGTGATCTTTAAGTGGAACTGTGCAAACAACCACGAAGTCCTAATATCACCCTGGAAATGCAAAAAGTTGATCTTTATTTTCAGACTTCAAATTGCTTATCAGACCCTATAAAAGACAAAGTAAAGACCATAAAAACAAGCGTATGGCATTGTTATCTATGGATGGAAAGCCAGGAGGAAAGAAAATCACAACACAATTTTGTCAGCAAACATTACTCTGAAATTCATTTATGGACTCATTTTTCAGTGCTTACTTTCTTCTTTCACTGCTAAGTCCTATTCCCCTACACAAAGCATTAATTTAGAAATATAAATAAGGCTTTGGAAGCCATTCTTAGAACATCAGAGGAAAACAGGAAATAATAAAGAAAATCAAAACTAAATCTGCTTAGATAATTATAATAGGCAAGTCATGAGTTAAGAATGGTAATATTGTAAACAAAAATACGGACCTATGTGTGCCGCATCATTCCAGAGTGTTCATTCTAGGTTGCTTTTTTGTTATCAACCTGTGCAGTTCTATCTCTTATCAGGTTATCTGTGATCAGGGAATGCGCCATTAAGTGAATATTTGTGCTTGCACTATGGTAAGATTTCCCAAATTGATTTTTGTATAAAACACTACTATTCCATTCCATGTAATAGGGACTCCTTCTGTGAAAAATACAGTGATAGGGAAGCTCACTGTGCTCAAATTTTACTGAACTATGGCCCTTTTTATTTCAATAAATAAAATGAATTGACAAAGAGCTCTTGGATATAGTAGAAGATAACAATTTATTGTTTGAACAAGGTAGTGATATGATTACAGTGGAGTTTATGGTAGATTAATCTAGTAAATGTGAGGGGTAGATAGGAAGCAAGAGACTTGATTCAAGGAGGCCAGAAAGGAGAACGTTTCAGTTAATATGTAAGGGCTTGATTTAGGAGAGAAGACATAAAAATTAAACATGTAGTCATGAATCTAAAAGACCCATATTGAAGGCAGGCTGTTTCTGTCACTAAATCAGGTTTCACTTGTTTTATTCTTTTAGCTATGTCAGTGCTTACTAGGCTCTATGTTGTCATTTAGAAAATTTCATGTCTTTCTCTCTCCCCCTCTTTCAATAGATAGATAGATATAGATAGATAGATAGATAGATAGATACATACATACATACATACATACATACATACATAGATATATAGATACATAGATAGATACATAGATAGATACATAGATAGATACATAGATAGGTAGATAGAGATGCCCTCAAGGCAGACTTTGATCTAACTTATGTAAAACTCAATTAAGTAATAGTACTTCCTGTATTGAAAAGAATTCTGAGACCCCAAGGGACACAATCTGGAAAGAGTATTTTGATCAACGATCAAAATGGGCCATAATGTGGAGGGTTGGGTGGGCTGTGTTAGCATCCATACCATGTGTCTCATATCCCTTTAGTGAACTGGTTTCTGTTGACTAGATCAAAGCATTAAGGTCAGTCTTTCATTCTAGACCTCAGCAACAGTATTGGCTGCTTTCCTTTATGCAGCTTTGAAAGTCCTCCAAAGAAGTCTGGATTTGATAGTGAACAAAATAAAGATTAATAAAAACTGTGGGGCAGAAAAATTCTGTTCTCTCCTTTTTCTACATTTTTCCTCTTCATGGCTCTAAGATAACATGTTTTCATATTGTTTCCTTGTGTACTCCTGTTCAAGTATGGTATTTTTTTCTGTCATTAAGCATCTGTGGAATGCACAAGACTCATTAATATTCAGATTAACCCCAAAAGTATTAGATTTGTTATAAAATAAAAATTCTGCTTCGGTTTTGGCTATCTTTAACTAAACTTGTTTCTAATTCAGGCTATCAATGAAGCAAGAGTTGAAAATAAGGATAATCAATATTGGCTCATAGACACATTTTGTTTGGCACACATTTGTTTAAAAAAAGTTGGATGTATCTTTAGACAGAACATATCCTTCTATTTTTCCATAGTCCTCACCTGTTAGCATCAATTCCTGAATTGCTTCAGTTGCTGAACTTCTTTGCCTCACCACTGAAGACATCTGAAAAGTAAATTCTGCTTTAAGACTCAAGTGATTTTCCTTCTTTATATTTAACTCCTTCTGAAATCAATTTATTACACATAAAACAGGTAAAAAATAACATATGGATCTTGACACACAGCAGAATATGAGAATAAAACTTCAAGCCTTGCCGTAAAAGAAACAATATCTATTTTTTTACTGAGCTTTTTTATAAACAGTGCTATTCTATGGTATAAAGTGTGCTTAGAATAGAGTCTTGGGTTTGGGAATTTGCTGTGATATGTATTACCTGAGTGACCTCAGTCAATCACAACTTGATCTTTACAAATAATATTGAAACTTCATCAATCATGAAACTAATATTTAATAAGCAGTTAAAGTGTTGAGGAGAAGGAAATGTGAAACTAGAGAGGAAACACGAGCCAGAGCTGCAGGAGCCCATTGGCCATGCTAGCTCCGAACTCGCCTCTGAGGACAGTGGGGAGCAGTTGTGAAATAGCAGAAGCCGTGGCAGAGGACAGAACGATTCTGTGGATCTGTGGTGACGGGGAGAACAGGAAGGGGTACACCATTAAAGAGTGGACAGAAGTAGGGAAGTTTTTTAAATAAATTGAGGAGTGGCTAGAGAATGGGAAAAACTAGGAAAGAGCCATAATAGGAATAGAGTGGAAAATAAAACTAAGAAGGAAGTGTTATACCATATTAAATGCTCCCCAGAGGTCAAGAAAAGGAAGAGAAGACTATACCCTTACTGAGAACCAAGTGGTGGTATGAGATCCAGGTAAACAGAGTGAGGATGAAATTTAAGTAAAGGAAACAAATACATAGAAAATCTCTCAGAAACCCAGTAAGTAAAAGAGAGAAAATTAAAAAGCTGTAGCAAAAAACATGGACTTACGAAAGGTGTACTTAATGAAAAAGATTTCTTATATGTAGTTATTTAGGGGAAATAAACAACAGTTTTCCTTTCTCAGTCTCACACTCATGATACTTCAGACAACAGATTGTGGGTTTTCCGCACAAAGCAATTCTGACACTAACTACCGAGAGTCAGGGTAGACCCCAGAGGTTAAGGGCTCCATCCCACAAGACTGCCCTCCACCTCAGCTGCCAGTCTCAAGTAGTGGGTCCTCAGATTACTCACAATTTCTGTCTAACTTAGATATGAATTGGAGGTTCCCATAATTCCCTTCTTGTATTCAATCATTTGCTGCAACAGCTCACAGAACTCAGAGAAACACGTTTATCAGTTTATTATATAATAAATGATAAGATAAAGGATACATATACAGTCTAAGTCCAATGAGTGCACAATAAACCTTTTACTCTATGCTGATTCCCGGCTAAGAATGGAAGAGAATTTATTTGCCTTGAAATGAAGGTTACAGAAGACAAAAAGGAATGATTTGAAAACTATATCCCTTTGGTTAGGCTGTGATAAAAAAGAAAAGCCCTACACATCCAGAAAACCACAAAGGTTAATTTCCCCCCCCCATTGTATGTTGATTATGAGTTGCCTAGGGACTCATCTCCCTATGAGTGGGCCCACAAATCTGCCAGTACCTAGAATTCTGTTCACTGCTGTTGCAGAGGAAAAGATTCAGGACCAGTCTGAACCTACAATGAACTGCTCTTTCCCAGAGTAACTCATGCTACTTCTCTCCACATTGCATTGGTCATAAATGGTCATATGACTAACAACCCAACAACAAGAGAGTTTAAAGTGCAAACATGCTACGTGCGATGAAAGCAAGTAGGTGGAAATACTTGGGAACACAGTAATGGTGACCGCAGGAATGAAGAGAGTAGTACTGACTGCTCGCCATTGTCTTTTTGATGAGACAGAAAATATGAGTAAATGTTATCAGGATAAGTCTGTGAGAAGGAAGATATGATTGAAATAACTTATTCTTTCTTGGGTGATCAGACAACAGATACTCTGAGGTGTCTAGAAGGAAATCAACCTTTGGTGATAATTAAGTGCATTCATAAACGTAAAGTCAAATCACAATGCCTGGCATACAGTCAAGGACTCAACATATACTGTCAATCATTTATAAATTGCTAAGTGATAAGCAAGTTACTGTGTTGTTTTTTTTAAAGTGTTTGTATATTAAGGGTTTTTTAACGAGTGAGACTGGTAACTGAGAACAATTCATTATTAAATCAGTATATTATTATATCTTAATATCTTAATTAGTAAATACTGGACATATTTTTCCCCTTTTCATCAAAGCCTGTTTCTTATGAATTGTCTATACTCATGTCTCACTTCCTACTCTCCTTTTCACTATTCAACAGTCTGAAATTTATCTTGCTTTGCATATCTTCACTGATAACATCATCAGTGACCTCCTAACCAAAACCGAAACCAGTTGGATACTGTAAGCCCTTTTCTTATTTTATCTCCATCTTTAAAAAGCCAAATCATTTTTTCTCATAAGATCACATTCTCCTAGCTTTTTTTATGCTTCTCTGGCTCTTCTTCATTTGCACATTCTTACATTGGCAGTCATTACGTTTCATCCTTGGCCCTCCATTCTTCTCATGTTACACATTTCCTTGGTTTTATACACTCTCGTGTCTCCGATTGCAATTTACATCATAATAATTTCCAAGGAAATAGCTCCACCCCACATTTCCCTTACCTTTGAAAATATATATCAGATATCTTCCTTTGGATATTACATAGGCTTTTGAAAGTAAGGATGTCTAAAATTAATTCACCGATTTCCTCTATAATCCTACTCCTCCCAATCTCTGTATCTGGACTGTAGGATGTGCAGAGTAGAAAGAGTCAAAGTTGAAAAGTAAAGCACGAACCAGAGAGCAAAAGGTCTATTACATTAGATTGAACCATGTGAAATTACTAAATTCAATCTTTTTTGATCTATAAAAATGGCGTCTTGCTCCACAGAGAAATGGTACTTTACTCCAGGAGCAATGGAAATCCATTGTACCATTTTTGTGTAAAAGCAATATTATCTGATTTATATTTTAGAGAGAAACTTCTGGCTATAGTATGGACAAGAGTAAGGCTAATGGAAGGAATACCATTTATGAAACTGTGGAGTAATCCAGACAACTATATGGCTATGGTTATAGAGTGAAATGAAAAATGTAAAGAAGTTTGTAAGGTAGAATTGACAGGGCTTGGCAATTAGCTGTGGAAGGAGGGAAAGAAAATAGATGAGAATGATGGAAGATCAATGGATTCAACAGCTGAAACGATATTGTTGCCATTCACTGAGCTATGAAATACTTGAGAAATGGGTTTAGAGTTGAAAATCATGAAGTTCATTTTTAGTCATGATGAATCTGAAGTGGATTTTTTTATTAAGCACTTGGAAATATGGATCTAAATTCAGATAGAGAGATTCAGATATACATAGAGGGAGCCTGAGATCCACATAATCCTTGTCACTAAGCCATTCACACTTGGAGAAACTGAAATCCAAAGAACAAATCCTGGCTGTTTTCTATTCAATGGAGACTGGATATGCAAGGTGAGCCCTGGGTGTGCAATGGTCCAGTAGATTCAGACACTGAAGGACAGAGCCATGTTGCCTTCACTGCAGTGTAGTCACCCTACCCCTGGTCAGCAGGGTCCACTAATGAGCTCATCATTCCAATACGTAATTTCTCCAGCAGTGGAGATTGAGAGGTCTTCATTGCAATACTATTCCTGGGTCAAAAATAGGACATTTTTCTCCCCTACTGAAATGCAACAGAGGCACATAAGTGTTCTCTCCCAATAGTGTGATTACTTCCCTTCCTTGGTAGACTCCACGTCTTAAAGGCAGAGATCTTATCTTCTAAATTCTTGTACCTAATAACCAGTTATATCTAGCAAATTAGAATACACTAAATAAAGATTTGTTGGATTATATTAATCTCACAAATGATGCAAAAGTATTCAGGTAAGTTTGGAATGCTTATTTTACAAATAGGAAAGGGCAATTTTCTTAGTTATTAGAAGTAGAAATGTAAACTCATTTTTCTGTTTTTGTTATGCATGTAAAATTGAAAACAAGATATGACATTGGTCGCTCCACTTGCTGTCAGATATATGTCTTGTCCTTCCCCTGCTCATCTTTAAATCATAGGATATAATACTTCAGGTTCTCATGAAAACTGGTTTCTAGTAGGTTCAACTCATGGGAGGCACTGGTGGAAGACTGGAGGGCAGGCAGAGCTTTCCTTCATCATCTTCTTCATCTTCATTTTTGCCTTCTTCCTCCTTCCTCCCACCACTCTTCTCTGTTATGAGTGACATCCCCTGCAGTGGGCACTTCTCCTCCATGGCCCTACGACCATGGCTCCCAGTCCTGCTGGGTAGTCTCCCCTCTAGTTTTCCACCTTCTAGCAGGTGGACTCAGATTTCAGACACTCTTGTACTACCTTCTCCTTTTGCCCTCCAGCCCTGTAGATGCAGAAGCTTCTCATTATGGCAAATTACTATGTTGCCTCTTGCCATTTCATTAACTTGTCCATTACTTGTATAAGCAATTAACATGTATTAAATTTTCTCTGTTTAAAATATCTGGAGTAGTTTCTGATTTTCCCGTTGATTCTGACAAAAAGCCAAATGAACTTGAGCAGTACTGATGGGTATGGAAATAGACTAGATTAAGAGAAATAGTACTCCCAGCATTCTGAAGTGATCAAACCACACCTAGATTCTTTGCTTTAGTTATTTTAAGAAAAATATGTTGAGACAGAGTATCCAGAGTACAACTGACTCTGATAATGAAGGATATAGAAACCTTACTACATGAAGCAAAATAAAGGATCCTGGGGATGTAGGTATAAGGATCATTTGACTATTGAAAGTGTTGTCATGTTGAAGAAGAAAGAGACATTTTATTTTGTTTTATGGTGAAAAATAAGGAGGATCAAATTATAAATGAATGCAAAGGAAGAATCTTCCAATAAACAAAAATGATGGGCCTACCTCATCAAGTTTGATTTACCAGTCACCAAAAATGGCCAAAAACAGGTTGCTGGACCATTTTCAAGAGAGTTCTGTAGTAGTGTGGAGCTATACTGGATGATATATAACATCTTTTCTAAATTGAAAAGTACATGGTATACAACACCAAAGGCACAATCCATGAAAGGAAGAATTGATAAGCTGGACTTCATTAAAATTAAAAGCTTCTGGCTGAAAAAGACAACATCAAGAGAATAAGAAGACAAGCCACATATTGAGAGAAATATTTGCAAAAGATACATCTGATAAAGGACTTCATAAAATTTATAAAAATCCCTCAAAATTAAACAGTAAGAAAATGAACAATTAGGTTTTAAATTGGGCCAAAGACCTTACCGGACACCTCACCAAAAAAGACATACAGATTGCAAATAAGCATATGAAAAGATGCCCACACTATATGTCATTAATAATATGCAAATTAAAACAGCAATGAGATTCTATTCTACACCTATTAGAGTGGTCAAAATTCAAAACACCATATGCTAATGGGGATGAGGAGCAACAAGAATTCTCATTCATTGTTGGTAGGATTGGAAAATTGCACAGCCACTTAGAAACACAGTTTGGTGATTTCTTATGAAGTAAACATACTTTTACCATATTATCCATCCATCACACTCCTTGATGTCTATCCAATGGAGTTGAAAACTTATGTTCACACTAAAACCTGCACCCAAATATTTAGAGCACCTTTTTTGTAACTGCCAAAAGTTGGAAGCAACAAACATTTCCTTCAGCAGGTGAACGGATTAATAAACTGGTGCATCCGGACACTGTATTAATCAACACCAAATAAAAAATAAGCTACCTAGCCATGAAAACACATAGAGGAAACTTAAATGCACATTACTTAGTGAAAGAAACCAATGTGCAAAGGCTACACACTGTGTGATTCCAACTATATGACATTCTGGAAAAGGCGAAATTATGGAGACAGAGCAAAGCTCATGGCTGGCAGAGTTGGGGGTGGGAAGGATTGACTGGGGAGAGCACAGATTTTGAGGGCAGTGAAAATTCTCTATAATACTGTAATGATGAATACATTATACATTTGTCCAAACCCATAAAATGTGTAACACTAAGTGAATCCTAATGTAAATGATGGGCTTTTGGTGATTATGATGTGATTGTAGGTTCATCGATTTTAACAAATGAACTACCTTGGTGGAAGATGTTGCTAATGAGGGTGGCTATGAATATGTGGCAGTAGGGGGTATATGGAAAATCTCTGCACTTTCTTAATTTTGCAGTGAACCTAAAACTTATCTAAAAATTAAACCCTTAACAAAAAAGGTTATGGTTTACCCAGGTCTCTTCAATTAGACCAACTATATTAACAGAATAAGAACACAGTATCTCTAAACCTGGAAGTTATGAACTTTCTGCAGTTAAAAATATTTATTTAAGCCAATAAAATTCAAGACCACCCAACCTATTCTCAAAACACCTCACAGTTAGCAATTTACATTTGCAAGAAGACTAAGATATGGCTCATTTGTGATCATGTTCTTCTCAAAATAGTCTCCGTCAATTTGTGGCTTTATTTGAGCAGAAACTATCAAGAAGGCTGCTATTTCAATAGGATTGATACTTGCCCATCTGGGTAGATCCACATAACAACAGTTTGGTGATAGACATATTTTTTTTAAACCTAAATCTTGTTTTACCTCTATAGATTTTTTCACCTCGCTTTCTCCTTGATTTTATCCCAAGTATTTTGAAAATGTTCCAATTTTGACATCAATCCAATTGCAGAGAACTCTAGCATAAAATGAAGAAAGACACATGAAAAGAACAGCATTAACCATACAAAACACATTCATGCCACATTTATAAGGCAATCAGAGAAAACATGCTTACATACCCAAGATATACGATCTTATAACAATCTGATAAAAGTAATAAATCTTTAATTTATCTATGCTGGTCAACTAATTATATATTCTCTTTTAACAATAACTAGAATTCAGATGCTATTTCATTGCTATATTTTCCATGACTGAAACTTTAAAAAATTCCTTATGAATCAATTGCAACAGAATATAGCTATTTATATCTATTTTTCTTGATACCCTTAATATAAATATCTCCTTTAGGCCCAAACCATAAACAAACAAAAAAATAAGTATTTCTATCTGCTGCATAATAGCATTGTATGATAAAACCATTCCAAAACCCAGTGGCTTAAAATAATAAGGATTTAGTCAGTTTATAAGCCTTCAGGTCAGCAGATTAGGCTAAACTTGGCTGGGCTGGGCTGGGTCGGACTTGCTCACATACATGTCTAATGGTTAGCTGGCTATCGTCAGAGCAGTGTCTAGGATGTCTGTCTTTCGTCATTCACCAAGGTAGCCTGAGCATGCTGTAATGGTGAGAGCTGAGAAGAAAAACAGAAAAGAGAGAAATCTGCAAGTGCTTTTGCAGGACTCTTGCCTCAAGGTTACCACCAATCCTTTGACCAAAGAATCACACAGCCAATCGCAGTGTGGAAGGTGCAAGCAATGGGTGTGTGACAACATGACCAGATAAATTGGGGCCAAATAAGACAAAGAAAATATTCCTAAGTATACAGGTTATGGCTTATACATGTGCAATAACCTACCTAATAAAGGGATAAATCCCTTTGTGCTGATCCTTAAGCTGAATGTTTTTATTCAGCAATAGATCAACAAGTTAGGTGCCCTCTATTTACAGTATTTTCTGTGATGACAACTTTAAAATATTCCATGTTTATCAACTGCTGAAGAACTTAGTTATTTAGATTTACTCCACTTGATTTTTTTTTTTTGTAAAAGTTTTTCACTTTCAGCCCAATGAATAAACAAAAATGCAAGTTTCTTTCTGGTGTTGGCTTTCCTGGAGAGCTTCTGATCCCGAATCAAGGTTCTCCTTTAACCAACATTTAAGCGTATGAAATGGTCCACTGTCCACATTTGGATCTTTGGCAAATATAATGCAGCACTTTTAATGTGGCCATGGAAATGATTACTGGTAATTGAACACAGAGAATGATTCATCATCCACTCATACTTTACGTTTTTTCTTTACCTCCTACTGCTCAGGAATAAAAGCAATCACCATTATGTAACCATATTTGAAAGAATTAGTAGTCAAAAGCCCAGTGCCTGTTGCCAAATATGTTTTTTTACATATTTTTTAAATTTAAGAATAAACAATCCAAGTAGCTTTTGTTTTCTGTTAAACCATAATTGTATTAAGGGTTCACATAAACCTGTGCCTCCTCAAACTTCTGAAGCAACTGAATAGGTTTATTATCATGAAAAGTAGGAAAATATTACTAAATTTTTCTTTTCTTCAAAGAGGCTCTTTAGAGATGCTACAGTAGTAGACAGAACCCAAAAGATGATTTCATGTGAAATTTCTTTTTTGCTTTATTTTCCTGGTTTCAAAAGGACATTCATACATTGGCATAAATATCACTTGTCTCATTACAAATAAGTACCCAAACAAATGAGCACATTTTAAATCAACAAAAAGTGTACAAAAGTTCAGTCTTCTGGAAAATGTTTGAAAGATATTGTGGATTTTTCCATTTACAGAAAACTTATTGTTATTTTCCTTTCCACATCTGCTATTCATTTGAATGACTTCCCAACAATTCATTGAGTAAAGGTGCCAAAGTATTGCCACTAATAATTCTCAAGTATCTTCTCCCTTCGCTTTTAAATAAAATGTCTTTAGTACATAGAAAGGTACATAGTTACATGTGAACCCATATTCAGATTCTTAACTACAAATCTTTAGTTTTGGTGAACCCTATTTTGTGTAAATAAGGTGCACTGGCAGGTGGGGAATTGAGGTGTAGCTTTCTCATCTGCTTATCATTTGTGTAACTACTGCTAAGACATAAATGTCCCAAGGAAGCTTACTTACAAAAAATAAAAGTCTGTAGAAAATCATTCAGTAAAGGACAATATTCTGTGACATAAATGCCCAATCTCTTTTTGTAATTGTGGATTTTTGCATTTTGCATTTCCCTAAAAGGAGACATACCTCTTTTTCTAGCATGAAGAACTACAGAACATCCTTAGTTTCGGGGCTGAAAATGTAAAAGTAATGGTGTTTTTGTCCCACTGGCACAGATCCTTTAAGCTTTAAAAGAACCTCCTACTTCTTAATCTCTCTCTCCATATTCTTGCCAAGCTCTCTGGAAATCTGAGTTTTGGACGCCTTCCAAAACCACATCTCATCCATATGCCTGCCCAGAGGAAGACATTCCGCAGGCTCTTTCCTTCACTCTATGAATGATTCATGTGTTAAGATCTTAAATACTAGCTGAACCAAGGACCTAATGGCTTGAAAACCTGGTCTGACGTCAAGGAAGTGTGCTGTTTTAGGGACATGTTTCTAAGGCTGGTTGTTTACCCTTGTTCAGTCCAATCAGAGGGCCCTTTATTAGGCAAGCAGAGGGCATGACAGTGTCCTATTTTGAGATCTTTTCTGAGATTCACACTTCTGATGGGCACATCAGCTGTGACATCAAAGTGGGGTAATGGACTTTTGCTGACAGCAGTCTATTTGAGTTTACACTAGGAAAGGGAAGTGGCAAGTTAATTTGATTATTTTCCTCCAGGAAATATAAGCCATACTGAAAAACCACTTTCACCACCTACAGCAAGATCACAAATTAAAATGCCTCCAGGAAAGGTTGATCACTAAAGTTAGTGGCCACGTGGGAAAGGTTAAAACAGAGGGAATGCCCAGCAGAAAAAGAGCCTGCCCCTATGCAGTTGCAGTTCAATGTTTTTTTTTTTGAATGCACACATGGAACCAGAGTGGCCAAAATTTCCAAGATTTGAAAAGGGAAGCCCCAAGTCTTTATTCTTATGTGAACTCTCCCAATTTTAAATGTTGGCAATTAATTCAAATGTAAACAATGTCTAAGCCAAACATACACATCTGTGGGCCAGATTTGGGCACTACTGCCAAGTCTGCAGACGTTGGCCTACGGCTTTACTTCCTTTTATTGCATTTAAAGGTGTTTTAAATATTTTGGAGAGAAATAAAATGGGGCTTGGATGCTTTAAAATATCAGTAAAGCTCTGTCAAAGGATTATAAAATGGCAAGAAAATAATTTCACTTTATGGAACAGGGAAAGAGCATAAGTCTTGAATGATAAATGGTTCTGAGTTAAAATCTTGGCTGAACCATCTACTTACTAGCTGTGGGACGTAGAGGCTGTTACCTAAACTCTGAATTTCTGTTTGGGAAATGGTGATAATTTTCATTTCATGTGGCTGTTGTAAGAAGGTAACATGCCATTTACATGAATTTCTTAGTTACCTTGCTCCTAGCACATAGTAAGAACTTAATAAGGGCAAACTTTTCATATTAGTGCAATATATTATTAATATATTAATAATGAACACAATTACGTTAGCCAATATTTGTTGAGCGCTTACCAAATAATTGGCACAGTTCTAGTCCTAATACTTTTAATCATTAAGGCAGTCCTATGAAGTAGGCAATATTTTTAAGTCTATTTCACATACAAGGAAACAGACTTAGGATGTCTAATTAACATACTCAAGATGACAAGTACTAAAGGATGGATGGAGGCAGGGAAGGATTTAAACAAAGGTGCCTGCCTCCAGCACCTGAAGTCTTTACCATTACACTAAATTAAAAGTTGGCTGTATTAAAATTAGTCTTTTAATTTGTTCTACTTAAAAAGAAGACAACAGGTCTAAAATGGAGTCACTTCTGCTAAGCACAACAAACTGAGACTTAATACCTAACTTAATTATAGTATGGAATCTTAGACCAGTCGATCTGGAATTACCCAGTTGAGCACTCCTGAGGTGATCAGCTTCACAGGCACCACCATCCCCTAAAGAAAGGTGACCTTGCCACAATGAATACACTAAGCTCTTTGCTAGTAACTTCCTTGTCCCACCCCACTTCTGCACATAAACGTGTTTCATTCTGTATGGGTCTTCAGAGCTCCCTTCTATCTGTTAGGTGGGATACTACCCAATCTGTGAATGATTGAATAAAGCCAATAAGATCTTTAAAAATTAATCAGCTCAATTTTTAAAAAAATAGTTCTAAACAATAAAGGTGCTGGAATTAGGAAAGGCATTTCAAGAAAGAGGAGATGCACTCCTTTCTGACCCAAAGACCACCCCAAGCAATTCAGTGAATACATTTCTTTTGTAAATGGAAGGAAAATCCAGATTTGCTTTGAACAGTGTAAGATAACCTCTGGAAGTTAAATAAATATATCTTTTTATGCATTTACATGACTCTAAATCTCTTGCCTTGGTGTAAAATCAAAACCTTCTTTATATGAGTAATTTGAAGTTAGTTAATAAGAATTCTTTGATAATGCTTATGCATAATTAGTTTTACTAGAAAAAGCACAGAAGCCTGCACAAAAAGTACAGATTATATGTTTACTGACAGCAAAGAAAAATGTCTCTCATTTAAATCCATGTCATTTACCCTTTTAAAAACTTTGGGTAAGTTATCCAGTTCCAATTTCCTTTTTCCTTCTATCATAAACTCAATTTTTTTCAGCTTCCCACTCCTTCTATCATGTAAGTGAAGATGAGTTCATTCCCAGCTCCAGAGATGGGTCCTGGCTCATCCACAAATGGCTCTCTCTTGGTATTTCCTCTTGATTTAAAGGTAGTCATGTGACCTGAGTTGGTGCAATTAGACTAAAGAGAAAGACTTACATTATGTACTTGATGTACAGATGTGTCTCTCTGACTCCTGCTTGCTGTGAACAAAGCCTGTAAGATAAGATGGCACAGGGAATCAAATCCCCCTTCCAATGACAAGGAGAACCAGACTTAGCATAAAGCCAACGCTTCAGACAGTAGAGTAAAAGGTCAGAAAGAACTGAGGTTTTTCATGGAATTGTTGAATCACTCAGAGTCTTGTTTTTAGTTTTCTGTGCTAATAAACTACATTATTATCAGGGGTTTATGTTACTTATAGTGAAAACCTTTGTAACTGATAAATTAGTTTTCATATACTATATGATTGATAAATATTTGTAAAATTTTAAATCATTGACTATCTTTGTTCATTCTATTAACTGTCTATGGGAAACCAAAGAATTCAGATCCCGTGGCTATGCTCAAGTTACCTTCATTTTTCTTGCAGTCTGATATAGTCATAAAATATAAAAGGACCCCGAACAACCTCTAGAAAGTTAGGCTACAGTTTCTTTTTTTCAGCCTTAGCCAGTGACAGGCAGTCTCTCTCCACTGAAATTGATATACCCAGAATTGTAGCTGGTATCTTCTTTCCTTGGAGGCAAAAATATTTATTTCTGTTAACTGGTAAGTTCCGTGAGGTCAGAAATCACAGTTGTAAATATCTGATAAATGCAATTAATGCTCTCTCTCTCCCATTCAGTTGAGACCAGAAACCAGGTAAATTTTCTTAATGTTATGCAAAATAAAGGAAAGAGATAGCAAACCAGAAATTGTACGAATAATTGTCTTTTAGTTTAATCAGTGCTTCTCAGCTTTAGTAGAACAACAGAATTATCTGTGGCGTTTTTAAAGAATATCTATGCCTTCTCCCTATCCAGGAATTCGTTTTTCATTGGTCTGAGATGTGACCTAGACATAAGTAGTTGATTAATGTTTCTAGATGATTTTAATTTCAGCCCAGGTTATAATGAAATAGTTTAAATTATCTAAAGAAGTTTCAAAGCTATATTGCTCTTGCTTCTTCAGATGAAACTTTAGCAGTGTTTCCATGTAAGTATAACACATTGCTACTCTCTGTATATATTTTTCCAAAGCTAATAGTTCTTGGCATAACTGGATGACTTTCAAACAACAGTTATAGCATCCGAGATATTGAATGGCTATTTACACATCAAAGTGGGTTTTTTCCAATATTGAAAGCACAGAAGAAATCCAGAACAGATTTCATGAAGATTTTCTTGTCTACAACTATGTGAGTCATTGAAAGAAATGCTTTGCTCATATTCCTGACAGAAATTCAGAAAAACACTTTCAATGTAAATAAATGACTCAAGGAAATTGAAATTCAGATCAACCTTGGAGATCACCTCTTCCAGTGTTTTTCAAAGTGTGGTCTTCAGCCTGCTTGTATCAAGTGCTTATTAAAATACATAATCCAGGACTCCATCCCTAATCTCACTGCATGGGAATCTCTGGTGCTGTAGCCCAAGAATGGTGTTGCAAATGAGACCACAGGTGATTCTAATGTATGTTAATCAACTCTCAACTTTGAGAATCACAAATAGTTACATCCAGTCAGATTCCTTACTCAAAAAATTCTTGAAATCTTTCCTGTCATTTTTGTACATCCCCTTTTGACACACTGAAATGCTTACATTTCATTGGTTTTGAAAAATCCCTTACTCTTCCCATAATCTTTGATGCTTCTTGTCAGGTATTCAAATGACCCACTTGGTGACGTCCCCTGTGCTGCTCACATTCACCCCACTGTGGGAGCACCACACACATATTTTTGTATAGTCTCTGGGGAGGTAGCCACTTCAGAAAAGAAGCACAAATGTTTAGATCCTAAAGGTTAACGTTTGTTTCTTTGAAATGGATAATATACACAGAAGCTTTCAAAAAGAATTCAAAACTTGTTGAAGTCCCTGTCATGACATATAAAACTCTTCTGAAATAATCACTAACACTGACACTTTTCAGTGTGTAAAGCACTGAGTAAATCATTCCACAACAGCCAAGAAGTCGGTGTTAGTTTTCGATTGGTGACATGACTTGTCCCAAATCCTGCAGCCAGTGTGCAGCAGAGGCGGCGATCTGCATGTTCAGGCTTCCTGCTGTATTCCACAGCAAGATGTTTCTCTCTAGTCTCTAGTCCAGCTGCCGAAGGGTTCATTTTGTTCCCATTATAAAAGCTTGTCCCTCCCCTCAGCTCATTTAAATGAACTTTCCTCTTTTGAGCTACTCAGAAGCAAGAGTAACAATTATAAGTGTCCTTTGAACAAGAAGAGATTTATTACTTTTCATCAAAGGACACTTGTTACAACAGGGGTGCTTCCTGTGTAGCAGATACGGGTCCATCTCTGGGCCCAGCAGACCACAGGCAATCTCCCCTATCCATTTGCTCTTTTGTGTCACTATTCCCTTATCACCAGTGACCAGCTTTGGACCCCCATTGTTAGGAACCCCTTACCATACAGTTGTGCAGCTGAGCTGTTGCATCTTCTATAAGACATCAGTCAAGAAGGCACTAGAACACTGGGGAAGCTGCCCAGGCTCCTCTCAGCCAGCTGTGACTTAACCTAAGATAAGGACACCTTTTGTCACTGGTGTGCCCAGAGAGGGGCACCTTCTCAGTGTTTGCCCACTTGAGGGAAGCACCTTTTCCTAATGTGCAAAAAGGCACTGTGGAGACCCTGCCTAGGTGCAACTGTTGAAGGAAAAACAAAAGAAAAAACAAAAGGCTGGTGCTTTATCAGGTGAAGTTTTGTTTCTCAGAGATAGTTGTAGAGTGTGTGCAGAACTGGAAGCCTACAGTGAGAGTAACATCCAGCTCCTTATCTATTGCCCAGTCCACATTTGTGAGGGAATTGGACCTTCCTTCACTCGGTCTCACATTAGGGATAGTGAAATTCACCCAACTACCACAAAGACAGTATTGTAAGAACCCTGGATGAGAACAGGAGTAAAGAACCTATGCATGAGAGGACGCTCCAGCACCGTGTGTTCCCAGACGTTAGTGTTCCAGGAGACTCACCTGGGCAGCTTGTGAAAAATGCTGATTCCTGGTCCCAGCCCACATATCTGATTTGGCTCTGGGTAGGGCCGGCTCCATCTGCAGAACTCTACGACGGGTAGGGCTTAGGGGAGGCCACCTGGTTGGAAGAGGAAGCTAGGAGCTTTGCCATGAGGCTACGTTTGCAAAGCAAGCATACTCTTTAATTTCATGTGTATGTTACAGAGCAATATCGGCATTAAAGTTTCCAAATACTCTTTTATTCACACTTTACATAAGAATGATTACATTGGCCGTATTAAAAGTGATATTGTTATCTGAGAATGGAAGGGGGTGGTGGAGAACAGGGTGGCCACAGCCCTTGGGACTAACACTGAGTGGAGTCCAGGCATCTGCCATTCTAGCTGTCACCATAGACAAGCTTCATGTACTGATTGATTCATTCATTCAACAAAATATTTATTGAGTTACTAGGTATGTTGCAGACATTGTTCTAGTTAGGATCTTGGGACATAGTAATAAATGATATTAAATAACAATAATAAAAACTGGTGAAAGTCCTTCCCCATGGATTACATTGTAGTCAGGTCAAACAGGCAGTAAAACAGACATAATATGTCAGAGAATTACATAGTATGTTAAAAGATGTCTCTCATTTTTGAGAAACACGGTCTTAGGAAGCAACACATTCCTTAGGTAGATGCCCCCCTAATATATATTTAGGCTGTTATATATTGTATGTAATATGTATTTGATAATATGTATAATATATATAATAATATATATAAATAACATGTATTTAGGTTGTTACTAGGGTATTTTTCCAGGAGGCTAAATAACTAGAGCTACAGGCAAACTAAATGTATCTTCATAGGCTTCAAAATGACAGATGCCAGCCTCACGTGAGTTTACATACATGTGGATGTGTGCATTCAGGTATAAGTGTGAACACCTTGTGGACAACTACAACGTCTTTCCTACATCATTTTTGCCACAGCCTTACATCCTTTGTTCCATACGATGCTTCCTTTCCAAGAAGGGAAGCAAGGCTTGTGGCCTCTCTGAAGGGCAACTGTGAACTGAAGCGGCTCCCTGCCTCGGCATTTATATAGTGAACAAATACACATATACGAATGCATATACCTATAAAAACAGCTCGATAATTTCTTTTTCTACATAAGATGTAAAATTCATATAGAAAGCTAAGGAGAGATAAACGACTTTATACTAATTCTCTTAATATAATCACACCAAATGTCAGGACAGTGTCATTTAAAATCCTTTAATGATTTTAAAACAAATGGTTCCTGGAACAGGAAAATAGTTGAACTAACATTGCTAAAATTGATTTAATCTATCTGAAATTGAAATATTAAATGAGCCTATTCTATTCCATTTACATTTCAAATAGTGTTAGAAAATACCTGAGGACCTCTCAGCCAAAATTTAACGGGATCCTTCAGTCTGTTCATCAATTCAGTGTAACTGTAATTGTATGTGAATTTAGTCTTCATTCAGTGTAATTTGGTATATAGAAAAGAGTCTATTATCACTATGTATGTCTCTCTACAACCTTCCTTTGTGAAGATTCCAGACTCGATTTATCAACACCAGAAACTTACTTAGCATGGTTGTGTATTCTATATATATTTTTTTCCAACGTTAATGTGAGTCATCATAGCATATCTCTTTAACCATATGTGCTAGAGCTAAGGACAGACAGTTATTTTAATATTCCTGGCCTAGAATCCTTCCCACAACAAACACATTTGATGCTCATACATGGTCCCTTTCTTGCCGACACTCACGCCTGTCAAAATGGCATGGTGCCTACTCAACATATGGACTGCTAGCTTTTCTCACTGGGACATAGTTGCCAAAGAAAGATGGGTTAAGCTGGGCACCCTGTGTAGCAAAGCAGGTGACAGCTTCTGTCCCCGTCTTCCATTATGTGGCTGCCACTCCTCTAGCCACATGCCACTTTCTAACCTCTCTTTTACAGGAAAAGGAAGAGAGATCTTTGACAATATCCCTTTTACTCTCAACAGTTTCTACTTACTGCCTTTGATCTCACTACCTTTTATTTAAAGTGAAGAAATCTATCCTCTGCCAA
Source organism: Manis pentadactyla (assembly GCF_030020395.1). NCBI lineage: Eukaryota > Metazoa > Chordata > Mammalia > Pholidota > Manidae > Manis > Manis pentadactyla. Next base: position 15,302,401 of record NC_080026.1, on the reverse strand, counting down.
GAACACACTAGAATTTAAAAATCATTTGGAAGCACGAAGTTGTAAGAAAAGTTGATAGCCAGCAAAAGCACTAAGAAGGTGCACACACACACACACACACACACACACACACACACACACAGAACAAATCTGGGTGCTTTCTTCCCCCTGCTTTTCATTTTCCACCTAGAATAGGCCAGGGCTGGGCAGGAACAGCAGCACTAAATATGAAGAAAGAACTTAGTGATTGTTTAAGTCTTACACAAATAGACCTATCTTATTACGTTAATCCAGTGACTCATTTCCTCCCACCCAGGCTACATCCTGTTTGGTTTGCAATTTTTATTTTAAAATTTCCAAACCAATTTTTATTTGTCCAAATGAGTTTGTTTTGGCAATAACAGAAAATACAAACTTTCCCTAAACAAAGGCTTCTCCTTCGGGTTTCTGTGTCTTCATCATTCTCCAGGAAACCCAAATAAGGTATTTGATCTCAGTCTGACTTCTGAGTCCACAGACCACAGGGAATTTTACCAAAATATTTTACCAAACAAGCCCAAGTGAACTTAAAGATACCAGATATAAATCATAGCCTGGGGTTGGGAACCATGAATTAGTCAATTAATAATAATTAACGCCTGTTCTGTACCAGATACCTTTATAAGAAACATTTCATTTCATCATGACCTGGCCTTGTAATGTAGGAGTCATCGTTATTCCATTTGAGATGTATAGAAATCTGATCAATAATCTCTGTGGAATCTCTTTGACACTGTTCTCTGATAGTAAAAACAGCTAAAATTCATTAAACGCTTACTGTGCACTGTTCTAAAAACCTTATGCATATCTGTTCATCTAAAAAGTCATGAGGTAATCTCTGTCAATACCTATGTATGGATGAGGAAAAGGAAGCACTAGAAAGTTAACCAATTTATCCAAGGTTGCAGCTACTAAGTGGAAATGTCAGAATTCAAACCAAGCTAGTATCACTCCAGTTACATCATCACTGACCACTGCTCTGACTGCATTAGGTGATCCTATTACACATTCTTGACCAAATATTTAGTCATATACTTTGTTAATACTTTAAGGACTAGGACTCATATTTTTTTTCCTTAAAGTACTCTTTCATCTTGCCTCTCTTATGATCAGAGTCTCCTTCAGCTCTGCACTTCAAAAACAAATAAAACCCAGATTGTTATCTTGACATTCAATAGACTCCAAGTGTATCTGGCCCCTATCATACCCTTCAACCTGCATCTTCAAATATGAGCGTGTGTACTTTATTCCTGAACATTATGCGATTTATTCATGTGGTTTGTTTTGTTTCCTAATCCAAGAAGTCCTTGGGATTTCTATGTAAAGCCTGCAGTCAAGCCCATTTCCGGTTCCACTTCTACCCTTAGTATCTCCTCTGTCTACTTCAACCCACAGCAATTTCTCCAGCCACTAAATGTCTGGAGAACTTGCCAATATACCACTTGTTCATAATGCTCAGTAACATTGTTATCATGAGGCTTGTCAAGAATATTAGCACATATACCATATGTACTATTTTCAGGTGTGTATGTGTAATCTCCCCAGTTAGCATATGAACTCTTTGAGGAGAAGGATCATGTCTTACATTTTCATGGTGTAATACCTGTTACATGTATTGTGTGACTCCTGTATTCATCAGTCACCAATGATTCCTTTCTTTGCCGTTATTATATTCTATACTCCTTGTGAATGACTTTCCTTAAGAATGTAGGCCCCAGGTACAGAAATGGATGTGATTACTTCACAAAAGGTTACCTTTTAACCAGCACAATTATTTGCATCACTCTGAAAGGTCAATATCAATGAGAAGATAAAATAATTATATTTCAATAATAGACCTCTCAAGGATGAATTTCTCCCAAACATCGTGTTTTATAAAACAGCAAAAGTTGTTTTAATTGCCTAATAGTTTGGTTACTTATGCCAGGAAATGGAAGGTCATTATTAAACTTACATCATTTATTTGACATTGTACACCTGTCATTTGCATGAATAAATACATTACCAAAAATGGAAACTTGCGTTATGCTAAGCAGTCAAGGTGTGCATTCAATGTTTGATTTTCAATAGTCAAGTGTTACTTAGAACTAATCTGAAAGTTCATTTAGTCATACATGAGCAAATGTTAGTGGTATTCCTGGACTGGCTTTTCTGAAATCTTGCCAAGAGTCCAGAAAATTGACTAGTTGACTTATCAAGACTGTTTCAACTCTGATTCTGGGAATTCAGGATTCTTTGCCTGTCTACCCGCTTCTGGTTAAAGGCAACCACTTTGGTCTCATTCTCTCTCACATATTTTGGAAGGTCTCCAAGTGTAAAATGGTACAACATATGTAGCCTGCAAGCAGGGCAGGCATAAAACACCATAAGGATACACTAAAGCAAACTTCAAGCTGTGGGATGCTGGGAAACAATCATAGGCAACACACCAACTTGGCATGAAACAATCAGAGAATGAGGTGGCTCTTTTTGAGCAAAAACATAATACTGCCTAAGAGGCAAAGACCCCAAGATAGAAATATTGCACCCAGCAGTCCATGCTGCTAGCCATGGGTGATCTTCAGAGGTACTCTGTGTGAAGGGGCTGATACAGTCTTTCTTTCTTTCCATTTGTATTCACATGCTGAAAATACTGACCCAACAGCAGCCTCCTTGACTAACCACATATCCATGCAAACTAAACAAAACCTGTTCTCCCTTTCCAACTCTTCTCTTCCAAGTGAACTGCTACTCATCCTTAAAAAAAGGTCAACTCTTCAGCAACCCTTGACTATCTCAGGAGGAGTTAACAGCACCCTCTTCTTCAGTCTCTCAGTACTCTATGGCATTTCTATCATTGTCTTTTATTTATTTACCTGTTGTTTAGTCTTCCTGGATGTATGATAAGCTACCTCAAAGCAGGAACCACGTCATTTTTCACTACCAGACATCCCAAGTGACAACCATAGTGGCCTGCACAGAGAATGTACTGCATAAATATTTGTTGGGTGAATTCATGAAATTACTATTTTTTATCATTCATTTAATAAATATTTATCACAAGCCTCTTTCTGTGCATTACTCCAGATACTCAAGATATAGCAGTGAATGAGAAACACATATTCTTCCACTATAGAGATTATATCATATGGGGAGGAGACAGAAAATAAATATAAAAAATAAGAAACATATTGCTGATGTTGCATCATGTTAAATAATGAGAAAAATAAAATAAAGTAAGACAAAAATATAGGGATTCTTAGAGGAAAATTGTAGTTCTAAATAGGATGACCAGAGGCCTCACAGAGAGTATCTAGGAATAAAGGGAAATAAGTGAAGGGGCCATAAACATATCAGAAAAAAGCAGAGTGCAGAGAAAGCACATGTAGAAATGTCCTGAGTCAGAAAAGTGTTTAAAAGCACTTAATGTCTACAAATAGTTTCCTGGATGTAGCAAAATAATACACAATGATTTGATTTAAGAGATTCAATAAAACAAGGAAAACATTGGAGTCATTTCCAATGAAGACTCAGGAATTCTGAGATTGTCTCTAAGTTTGTATGGTAATGTAATTTTCTTTATCAACTCAGTAAAATCTAAATTCTGTATTGCCCTAATAAATGCTATAATCTCTGTCAGGACCAATATATTCATTTCTAAGTGGGGAGAATTCCTTAGGTTCAGTCAGACCAAGTAGGGAAGTCCTAGTTTTTCTTCCCAAAACATACCACCAAATCTTTGGCATGGTTTGGCAAATAGGACTCCCAGTTTATGGGCTTTCCTATTTCCTGACTCATGTAGGACTTCTTTCCTTTCTCCTAAGTGTCCTAATTCTTTGACCTCCATTCGTACATTCTCTGACCTCACCTCCCAAATCTTGCGGCCCACATTCTCTTCACCTCCGTGGCAAATTCTTGACAGCTCACCAGAGATGACTGAGCCCTACGGACCAAACTCCACCCATCAAACTCTGAAATAAAGCCCATGGTTTTAGGAATTCTCTTTCTACTGTCACTAACTCAGCCATCTCCAAAGGCTGAAACAGTCCATCATAATAGGGGAAGATTGCCCCTCATTTTCCTTCCCTCCTCACTGTTTCCTTATCTTGCTCTTTTAAGCTGCTGTCTCTGAGGCACAATTTCACATAGAAAGTTCACTGGAAAAATAGTAAATTTCACTTTATGTATAACTTCATTTAAAACAATTTTCCTATGATCTGAGGAGTGTGAAATAAGTTTTTTTGTATTACAAACATATGAGAACAAAGGTCTTAACCCAGTATCTTAACCTGTAACCTAAGTGTGCATTTTCTAGGGGAGAGAGCTTACAGTTTATATCAAATTCTCAATAATATCAATTAAAAAAAAAACATTAAAAACCAATAAATGTTTTTTCTTAAAAAACATTAGTTTGCACAGACCAAAAAGAAAAGACTTTTGAAATGATATTTAAGCGTGAAGACAACATGTGCCCAAGGTATAGGTAATGTTAAAAAAAGAGACTGCTAGACTCAGAGACTCCCAGAATGAGCTAGTGGTTACCAAAGGGGAGGGGTGTGGGAGGGCGGGTGGGGAGGGAGGGAGAAGGGGATTAAGGGGTATTATGTTTGGTACACATGGTGTGGGGGATCACGGGGAGAACAGTGTAGCACAGAGAAGGCACATAGTGGATCTGTGGCATCTTGCTGTACTGATGGACAGTGAATGCATTGGGGTATAGGTGGGGACTTGAAAATATGGGTAAATGTAGAAACCACACTGTTTTTTCATGTGAAACCTTCATAAGAGTGTATATCAATCATACCTTAATACAAATAAATAAATAAATAAATAAAAGAACATTAGCAGAAAAAAAAAAGAGACTGCTAATCCACATTAATTTACATGTTGTCAATGATCTGTGTCAATCAAGTATCTAAAAATGCCAACTGGAGAAACAAAAATACTTTCCCATTCTTGACTGTATTGCTTTCTAAAAGCTTATCTGAAGGAAAGGCATTCTGGACATATGTGATTTACACAGAAGGCTACAACAGACTGATCAACAGCATTCTTATCAGATTATCATGAAGGGCCTTCATATGCGCATAGGTGTGTAAGTGTATCCTTTAACTGTAGAAACTGTGCACTGTAGTTGTTTCAGAACACTGAGGCTTGTGGACTTATTATCGGTTCCTACTTTGCCTCTGTCTCATTCCATAAATTGTAGGCTGATGTCTTAGTCCTTATATCTCCATTTTTTTCCCCATACATCACAATCAACTACTTTTAAATTATTTACTTTTAAATTATTCACAGCATTTTTTTCATCTCAGATCAGTTTTCCATGACTACTCAAGATATTCTGTTCATTACTTCACAAATACCCCATCAGGAGATGCAAATTACTTTCCATATTATCTTAAGGACTGACTGCTAAATGAAGCCAAAGACTAAATCAGCAGGTCATACAATATATGTCTTATAGGCAGATATAAAATAATTTTAAATTATATTTTTGTTGCAGTAACAATTCCATTAGCGTTCTTTGCTAGGATAAGGCAGCAGTCATCAAAGGCATGACGGCCATGGTGTTGTACAAGGCAGCCAATTAAGTTTGGAAAGAAAACAATCAGCCTTGTATTTATATTTACATTTACTTTATTATATCATGTTCTTTGTTTCCTATATTTTGTGTATATGGTACAATATAAAGTAAACTACACTACTTCATAATATACTAGATATTAACTTCAACTAGTCTGTATAAACACACTACTCCTTAATATGTTCATATTACTGCTACTATATTATTACTAAGTTGTTAATATATATTATACTTGTAACAAAATATATAATAGAGTTCTATAAATCTATTAAATTAAAAAAAATATGCATAGCTTACAGGGTAAGTGCATGCTTAAAAGATCTATTACTGAAGGGTAAAACTAAAATCAGTTTGGAGACCACTGGTGCCGTGATGTGATGTTAAGGATTCATTCAACACGGAAGTAAAAATCTAAATACAAAAAAGTACATTGGGTAAGGGTAATGGTTATTGCAATCACTGGTGACACCCAAGAAGTAGAATTTTAAAATACCTATTGTAGTGTGGTTGATGAGAGGACTGTGCTGGTTAGCACAAGAGTGGGGGATACTTCTTTTCAAGCAGCATGAAACACTAAAGTCCATTTGAGAAAAGAGAAAAATAGGGGTGGGCACACATCTCCCAAGTACCTCATTGGCCCTCCTCTCTGGGGAAGTCTGGATTATGAGCTGCAAGTTTCCAGTGAACAAGGTAAACTGGATTTTGATTGGGATTGGGAAAGCCAGCATAACATGATTGCCCATATTAAAAAGTGCACTGGTCATAGTACCTGTGGTTTCTAGGAATGAGGGGATGACGAAAACCCCTTATTGGCACACCAGTGAGATCTCCATGACACTACCTGTCACACACTGACCATGAACAAAAATCGAGAATTGAAAGGCATTGCACCTTGTTCCCATTTCAGTTTTTTCAGAAAATAAAGCAATGGATTTTTTAAATGTTGATTAATCTACAAATATGATATTAAATCATTCTTGAGTCGAAATAGAATGCAAATTCCAGGTTTAGCCTTCAAGGACTAGGAAGTGAGGTTAGGTTAGGCACTTTTTAATTGTGGAAGGTAAGCCATCTTGCACATAGCTGAAGAAACAACCTAACAACTCAACGCTTTTCCCGTCAATCTAGACTCCAATATCACATAACAGAGGAAGAAAGCGTCAGCAAAGAAGTTGGCGTTCCATGGCAGATAGGCACTGCTTGAATCCTAGCTCAACCCTAGCTTGAACCCATATTCCTGTTAATTGTAGCAATGTTCAAAAATTATGGCTTTCCGAAAGGCGGAAGGAAAATAATGCCCAAGACACCTGAAACAGAAACATGACTCCATTTTTAGAAAATACCAGGTGTGGAAATTAAGAGTTCTTTAGGTTTCTTCAACTTTCTGGAATTTTTAAAACTCTGAATGGCTGTTCACACTCGTGGTCTCCCCACCCCCACTTGCCGGGGGATGCTTGGGGTCCTCTCCGTTGCACACTGACGCCCCCTTAGAGGATTCCTGCTCGCCTTAGTGTTTTTCCTCTCTCCTTCAGCTGTCATTCCTTCTCAGTTTATCATCATCATCGATGAAGCCTAGAGGTAGCTTGTCTGCCATAAATACTTATCTGATCAAGAAGGGAAAAAGCCTTTTGGAACATGACTAGGTGGCCTGTCTTGTCCTTTATTTGCCTGGGGAAATGTGAGAATTTGTAATCCCTATTGCTAGAGATTTCTGGTCATTTTGAAGCACCATTAAAATGATTATCAAAGCTTTAAATTCAGCAATGGAACACATGATTCTCTTAATGACAAGGTCAACTTAATTGGGTGTCTGTCCTAAGTGAAATATTGCTCATAACTTGCATCTCCAAATGCAGTTTAACATAAAATAATATAAGTTGGAATATTTAAAAAGGCAGTGTATAGAAAATGAAACTGCATAATATACCTTCAGGTCTGAGTTTTCTAGTATAGATTGCAAGAAAACATAACTAATCAACAATCCTTATCAATTAAACATATTTTAATTAGTCCTGTGCTAGTAGGCAAATGTGACTCCTGTCATTCTCAACCCAATCTTTTAAGAAAGACTTATTTAATATATGTTAACTTGATTTTTCACTTATTTTCCTTATTAGATGTGATGACCTTGTGTTTCATTTACTTGTTCCCTGTGTCCTTGCCTAGAAAGAATGGCAGATAATTTCTTAAGTCTTATGATTATGTTTACTGATAAAAATGTTACTATGCTGCCAAATTCTCAGTCTAGTCGATGCATTTATTGCTAATTTACAGATGTATAGTGTATTTGTACTGAGTCCTAATTATTTTCCAATAGTCTCTGGGAATGGCATTTTTTAAACTGCCTAATGTGAAACCACATTTTCACCTACTCTTTTTCTAAAAATTGTAAATACATGGCACAGCAGAAGCCCTTCCTCTTTAACCTCAGGGAAACTGAATTAAATAGCACTTGGCATCAGGCGTCCAACGTGTGTAATCATTATGGTAGGCCCTGTGCCAATTGCGGTCAAGCACACCCCTCCGTATGCAGTAGTAAGGAACGGCAAGGATGGCAGGCATCCCATTGAAGAATTAATTAGCAGACTGCCTGGACTCATCAGAATAGTAAATAATTATCCTCTGGCAAACTTAGTCAGATGTTAAAAGAAATTACAGTCTGAATTGATGTCATTGGTCACAATTCCTTATATAAAAGCTACCAATGGCTACATTCTTACATAGGACTTGAAAGAGGCACCTGCCAGGTGGTGAACCATCAATGTCATCCTTTCCTGCCTGTAGGCACCCTGGCCATCCGAACTTCCCCTATTACCCCCAAATTCTTGAGCCAGCTTCTCTTCTTCTTCTATTTGAATCCTGGTACCACTCTTATGTTCCCAAGTGTTTGACTGAATCAAGATACTGACTTGCCTTGTTCAGCATGATTTTAATCCTGTCAGAGCCTTTAAAACTCAAAGGCAGCTTCATGTCATCTATCCATGTCCTTGAAAAGAGATTTCACAAGGGTTGGTTACCTTCTTCCTATTGTGTCATTAACTTTGGTCAGGCAATAATGCTTGAGAATGAAGAGCCTGATAATTGGTCAATCTACTAAATTAGACATGTGTGGGAAGGATGTCTGGCAATGGTCCCTCCTCTGTGCTATAAATTGGACAAGAAATGCAAATCAATGCCTTCCCAGATAGTAGGTATCCTTATGTTATGCAAACCATGAACTGGGCCACTTGAAGTAACTTTAGAGACAAAAGAAAAAGGCAAGTACAATAATGACACAGATTTTTATTTTAGAAAACAAAAAACATTAAAAATCCAATAAAGTTGGGTGCTTTCTTAGCTCAGAGTCACCCTGGGCTCTCATGTAGTTTGAACATATAACAGATGTAGCTCTGGGGGAACCATACCCAGAAGAACTCTTTCACCTCATATCAAAACACCTCATATGCTCATGTGAAGTGCTCAGTATGCTTTTCCATAGAAATACAATATGGCATCCATAAAATGACATTTTACAGCGTGACAGATGTTCTGTTCTCAATTTTGACAGGAAAATGGGCTACTTGGAAGAGCAAAGTCATCTGAATTACTTTTACCTCAGTGATGCTAAATAGTCCTTTTGTGTCTTCAAGCATCTAGTCATTGACGCATTGCCCTCAGTAGTTCATGCACTTCAGGCATTACTAACCTGAAATGGATGTAGATCACAAGTCAAGTTTCCATTACTAGCATCCCCACCCCAGAAACATCTCTTTTTCCCAGACAGGAGTTCTCTAACTGTTCAAGCTTCTTTCAGGAGTAAAGAATTCAAGAAATAATGCCACTCAGGATGCGGTGATCACCAGGAGTCACACAACCTTTGAGTCAGGAATTGTAACTGTCTTCTCCTCATCCATTTTTAGATTACTAAGGATTCCTTGGTACTATCCAGGAACCACCAGGATTGATAGAATTTTAATAGACAGTAACAGAAAAACCTGTCTCAACCCTCCACCTTTGGGAACAGGAAAATCAGTTGCTTAGTCGAGGCAGTCTTTAACAAAAGGTCAAACAAAATCATGTTGGAGACTTTGGGAGACTTTAAGTAGCTGCTTACGACAGCCACTTAGGTGAGTCCTTTACCCGGGGTGTCCCCTCACTGTCTCCATTGAAATTAGGAGACCCCACATCCTGCTCCTTCGCCTTCCCTCTGCTTCATTGCCCTTCAACTCAGACCCCCATTCACACATGAAGACTTGAAGGAAATGGAGGTATGCAAGAGATTTGTGATTTAGTGAGCATTTTTATTTAAAATATAAAATGATTCTTGAACGGCAAAGAAGACTGTGCTTCACAGAGACCGCATTCATTCTTACGTACTGACGCTGGGATCAGGCAAAAGACTAGTTATGGGGAACAAGGACCACCACCAAAATGATTTGAAGTTGAAATGTTGAAATTTGATGTTAAGTGAAAGCAAAGTTCTTGGTGAAAGTTCTGCATTGTTTTTACAATGGTGATTTGTTTTCTCAGAACTTCATGAAAAAAATCTATGGATGCAATATCTCCAAGAACCCTGCCTGTCAGGTAGGTGATGATTCTTTTTTTCAAACATAATTTGCTTTGGTGGCTTACATTTTAAAAGGCAAGATAGAGCAAAACTATGAGATATTTGATCTTGGTGAAACTCTCTTAAGGCAGTAAAGTCTAAAATAGGGTTAGAAAAAAAAAAAACATGACCAGAGCATTTGACCAAAAAAAGACATCACAGAAAGATTCTTGTTGCTAGATCAAAGATAATCAAGAGAGATACACAAAGAATGCCTTTTTGGCTAAGAGGTTGAAGGAAGGATATTTATAAGCTCTTAACTCCAAATCTTAAGATATCTATGACTGTCATGTGGAAGGAATAAATTCAATATGGTACAAGCCAAGAAGCCCTTTTAGAATAAAAGAGCAAATGAATGAAACAAAATATGACATCTTGCATATGAAGCATAACACATCTATTTTTAGAGAAATCTCTCTTGTTACCTTCTCCTCGCTTCCGAAATAACCACATTAAGAGAACCACTCACTGGGACTAACATTTCATAAACTCCAGCTTGGGCATCTTACTAAATGCGTCTACGATGTGTTGGGAATTATATAGTAATATACAGATGTTGGTTACTTAGAAAGACTTTCCTCTGTTATGGACAGAAATGACAAACCCACTCTCAGAGTCACGACCCTACTTAAAAACAGATAAAATTAATTGTCTCTATGGATTAAAAAAAAAAAAAAGCTTTTCTTTTTCCCCTTCACATTAACATTTCTTACCTACGGGTGTAGTGAGGAGTGTGTTTTGGAAATGATAGCAAGAGCTTTGAACTCTAATGATTCTTACAAAATTAAAGGCTATTGTCAACCATTTTAGATATTTTTGCTTTCTCACTGGAAATGCAGAGTACAAAAGCACCATCTTGTGGTTAAAAGGAAAAAGTACTTCAACACAAGCCAATCTGTATTCCAAAAAACTTTTTTCATGCATTTTTATGAAATATTTGTCAAGTTTAATTTTGAGCACTTGGTAACTTTCTCTAAAACAGATGGCCAACTGACTTAATACAATTTAGAGTTGAATGTATCTTTAATACATTTGTATAATTATACGATTTAAGAGTTCAAACCCCAGCACATAATAACCATGAGAGTGAAATTCCTTAGTCTTCAAATGGAAGTTTTCAAAATTAAACTTTAAAACAAAAATAGAATTTAGTTTTAATACACAGAAAACTTTGTCTTTGTGTTTTACTAATGAAACTTTTCCTATTGATAATTTTAAATTAGAAGTTTAGTCACTTGTTTGTCTAGAGGGAAGTAGTAATTTTTCTCACAGAATTGACATAACAAAATTAATTTTTTTAAACATTAGCAAGTGTATATGGAAAATTTCATTCACAGGGATAAGACAAGAGATGAATAGGAGTGACTCAAACAGCAATAGATATGCTGATAGAATTTGATTGAATATGGGGTACCTAGCCATTGTATATTTTTTTCTCTTTCAGCAATACTGAATACCATATGTCTGAGTATCATGTCTTCCTGTACATTGCAACTTCATTACTATGTTATCATTGTTCTCATTATACAAGTGTGATAACCAACTTATAAGCAAGTCAAACAACTTGCCCAAGTTCACAGCACTAGGAAAAGCAGAAACAGAATTGGAATCAAGACCTCAGGATCTCCCTCATTTTCTAATGGTTTCCAAACCCTAGATGTACCAGGATTACCAAGGATGTGTTTCCAGTCCCTGGGGATTCTGATTTGGTAGATGAGTCTGGAGTTCAAGAATCTACGTTTAAAAACTTCCTATCGTTCTAGTGAAACAAACTAGGCTGTGGAAGCTAAAAATAACAAGCAAGATAAACAAAGAGAGACAAAATTAAACCTCAATGAAGTCTCTCTATTATAACTATCTTAATTTATAACTTTTTAAATTCATAACTCTACTTCAAAATTTATTAAAAAGCACACCTACTCTAAAAGCTTTTCCTGATGAATCCAACTCCCTTTCTCAATTTCTCCTTCACTACACAGACACACACAAAAAATATCACCAGTAAACGTCTATGTAGCAGATATTATGCTGGATGATCTAGGTATTTTATCATGTTTAAATAATGACATAATATACAATAATCTTTCTTTAAATTCCGTATAGTTAACTGATTCTCACAGCATGCTTTCACTGATTTTTGTCCATCTCTTTATCTATGTCCAACCCATGGATGCAACTGAGAAACAAGTGCAGTTTCAACAAGAGTGTAAATTGACATTTTCTTTCAGTTAATGAGTAAGATAAAAATAAAACAGGAAGACATGCTGGATTTCATTAATCAATGAATGAGTGACTATTCTGCTGAGTTGGATAATCATTGTCAAATATTAGAATATTTTTTGTATTTTGTACTATTCACTATGTAACATTTACAAACAAGATACACTTTCAGATTTAATCTACGATATTAGCATTTGCCATCACTTTCTTCAACCTAGAAATCAAGGAAATGACAAATTATCCCTGATATATATGGTTGTCAATTTTTATACAGTATATGCTATTAATATATTGTTTCCACCCTATAAATATCATTGACATAAATAATATTGTCTATTGTCACAATTTTATCCCAGTAACTGGAGAGGTAAATGAATATTAAAAGGGAGAAATGGGAAAAGAAATGATATAAAGAGATTTCATTTTTTTCTTGATTGAAGAGAATTTGATTTAATTCATATTATTCTAAAGTTCATGTTAACTTTCAAAGTAACACAATTTTCAGTGAAGGAGCACATAAACCTTGCTTATACAACTTTTCTTCTTCATATGAAATAGAAACTGTAAACTTTCTGATCGCAATGGTAAATAAAAAATTTTGTCTGCATGTTTAATCTGCTGTAAAAAGCTTTCTTGGAAAATATATTGTAAATTTGAATTTAAAAAATTAACAGGAGATACTTTGGCAAGTACTTTGAAGGAAACTAATCAAAACTTATACATATCAGCGATCGATGGGTAACAAAAGGAACTAAATAATAGCATACCAATATAGTCACATGAATCATTGGAAATATAATTTGATTATCTCTGTACTTTAAAGTTAGAAATACTGAACAATAGTTAAATATTGAAGTGGGTGAATTAAGAGTGGACCTAAATATTAGAAGATAATAACATTATCTGAGTAACACTAAGAGTTTTCCCACCCACCATTTGACAATATTCCTAATCATCACCAGTCTATGATGGTTGCCTAAATTCCCGTATTATTCTTTTCAGGTACTTCAAAAAGATGACACATTCAAACCAAGTTGCGCTCATCTACTAACATCTCAACAGAAATTACTTTATCACATTAACAATCACTTTTGAGAAACTACTCAGGAAAAATCAAATTGTAAAGTAATTGGACTAAAGGAAATGAAAGTCTATGAAGTTCAACATATGAAAAATTGCCAATATGAATGAAAAGTCATAGTGAGGGAATATGGCAGCCTAGAAGCAATCAGGGGTCCAGTTAGAAGCAGAGCAACACTGAAATGTTGCTAAAGTGCTAAGATACACAAGTTATACAGAAATTTTGTTTCCCTGGGAAGAAACAGATTGTAAAAGGAAAAAAGATTTTGATCTTTAATATTTGATATTTCATTCAACTTAAGTAAAATGCAATTAATTTATAACTTAATTGCTTAAAAGTGTATCATTATTCAGATTTTAAAATTTTTCTAGCTAGATATTGTTTTTTATTTTTCTTAGTTTTTGTTTTGTTAAACAAATTAATGTAATTGAGATTATAAAGAGATATTTAAGTCATTCTATCTGTTTTTCAAAGTACCGGAATGAGAATCCACAATAAATTTCACTTTCAGCTAAGCCAATAATTGTCCTTGGCTCAATGGATAAGCTTCTCAGTCCCTCTGAGTTTGTCTCTTTATCAGTAAAATGAAGATTTCGGACTAAATAAACTCTAAGATATTTTCCTCTTCTTCTCTGCCACGCTTCTGGATTATTTTAAGCAAATACACAGTATAATTTCATTTTCTTCATAAATAATTCAACATATGCCTCTAAAAAACAAAGGTTCTTTTTTATACCTAATTACAGTGCAGTTATCACAAAAATTCTCAATATTGTCAAATTTCCAGCCAACATCCAAATTTCCCCTGTTGTCTCATAATTTATTGCTTATAGTTGATTTTTTTAAAAATTGAGATCCAAAGACCACAGATTGCAACAGCTATTCGGTATTTTTAAAATCTACATTTACCCCTCTTTCTTTTCTTTTTTATTTTTAAATTTTTTATCCCCAGTTCACTTGCTTAAGAAGTAAAGAATTTTTTTCAGTAGAATTTTCCAGACTCTGGTGTTTGTTGATGGCATCTTCTTGGTGTCATCTAGCAGGTTTTTCTATCTCCTCTCCATATGCTCCAAAGTCTTGAGGCATAGTAATGTTCAATACTTTGGCAAGACTACCTTGCAGATACTAATGTGTACTTCTTATTGCATATACTGTTTTAACTGTTAAGATTGATCAGTGATAGCTTAGCTCATCCATTCAAAAATTCCCATCAGCTTTTTACCTGCTTCAGCAAACATTGATAATCATTCCCAAGATATATTATATCATTAGGGATAGCAAAATGATGATATTCTGATTTTATCATTTTTTCCACACTTATTAGTTGGAATCCTTTCTCCTAAAAACCTCCTAATTTCCGATTTCTTGTCCAGTAGGTGGGGAACTCAGAAGTCGTCATTCCATCCTATTAATTCAATTGAAGAAGTGAGGTCACAAGACAAACCTCTGTTCCTAAAATTGGAAAGATAAACAAATGAATACAGAGAATCACTACTTGCAAGAACAGACACCCATAACCAGAAATATCCATGAGAGCAAGTACCACTATAGGAAAATCTGAACTATAATGGACATTTGCTGGAAGTTCAGTGTGGACAGCTGAGAGTTTAAAATTCCAGAAGATCCCAGTCTTGAGATACCCCCACACTTTTGTGAGGTTTACCTCCAGGAGTTCTACCATATTCTTACAGTGACTATCAAAGAAAAAGCTCCTCAAACTTTTGGCAAGGGGAGATGAAAGGAACCATTTTGAAATATTCCAGAACATTCTATTCTTCTTAAGAAGGCCTGCCCTCAAGTGAAACTATTTCACCAGAGCCTAACCTCTTGGAGTTTCATAAGAGTTTAACAAACCTGAGGGAAGGGAAATAATCCAACCTCACCCCTCACCCCACTGTAGCCATCCTTTCTTATCTAGTTGGGGTGGTGAGAAGCATAGTTCAGGAGTACAGGCTCACTAAAATACTGAGACTGAATCATAGGACTGCAAAACACTTCCCCTGTGCCCACAGTTTTCCACTATATTATTAAAGGCCTATTTATCACAGTTTATTTTACCCAGTATATCAGGTCCACCTTTCAACAGAAAAATTACAAGACACAGTAAGGAAACAAAACAAAACAAAACAATGAAACAAAAAAATCCCACCAATTTGGAGAGATTGAACAGGCATCAGAATTAAGTTAGATGTGGTAAAAATGTTGGAATTATCTGATAGACCAGGAATTTTAAAAAATTATAATTAATATGATAAGGGCTTTAATAGAAAAAGTAAACAACAGGCAAGAACACAATATAATGCAAACAGAGAGAGAGAATTTCTCAGAAAGAATTTAAAAATGCTAGAAATAAAAAATGCTATAACTAAAATGAAGAATGCCTTTGATGGGCTCTTTCATTAATAGACTGCACACAGCTGAGGAAAGACTCTCTGAGTTTGAGGATATCACAATAGAAACTTCCAAAATTGAAAAGCAAAGAGAAATAAAGACTAAAAATTAAACAGAAGAGAATATCAATAACTATTGTAGAACTAATTGATCTAACAGTTTAGAGTTCAAAATAAGAACAACAATTTGAATATGTATGCCAAATCACAAAA
Source organism: Manis pentadactyla (assembly GCF_030020395.1). NCBI lineage: Eukaryota > Metazoa > Chordata > Mammalia > Pholidota > Manidae > Manis > Manis pentadactyla. The sequence continues at coordinate 15,286,328 of NC_080026.1, read as the reverse complement.
TTTTCATACTATATTTTGACAAGTTTTCAAAAGATATTTTGAAGATCACACATGTTGATTATTTTCCCACAAGACATCAACAAACATGTGGAGTCTTCAAACAAGGACCTTCTAGGGGTCCTAAAAATAAATACTACTTCTTTCGGTCTAACCTCACCTCTAAGATCCCAAGAAGACCTCTATGTATTGTTGCCTCATGTACTAAGAGTGACAAGCTTAGTCTGAATAAGAACTTGTTTTGATTAAATTTGCACAAGCTGTTCACCAGAATTTCTAGCAGATAAGTCCTTCTGTTCACTTGTTAGTGTCATAATCAACAGGGAGCCCAAATAAACATGCTGTTAGTCCCTTAGGTTCCTTACACATTGAAGAAAAGAAAGTTTGGGCCACTGATCTGGCAAAGTGTTCACCAATACCTTACAATGGGGCATATGACAAAAAAACGAAAAATTTTCTTCTCTAAGTGTCAATTTCAAATATCAGGTTATGTGGTTATTCATTTTAATGTCTATGTCAAAGAGAAACCCGTAAGCTGTTGTTCAGGGCTTTGTCAGAACAGGAGTTACAGCAGGAGAAAACACACACACTTAAATTAGTATTTCCCATAATTCTGTTTGTGAGGCTTACTGTTAGTATTTACTCAATATAATTTGGTCCTCATTGACCAACTATGAGAAGGTGTCAAAGCAATCCAAATCTACCCTTTTGATAGATTTGAGAATGTCAGAGAGAGGAAATAAAAAGAGATGGAAAGAAAACAGATGTAAATTCACTTTGTCCCATATTCCAGTGACCATACCCCCACCCATTAAATGACTAAAACTAAAAAGGAAGAAAAAGTTTAATATTAAGTTCTAAAATAAATTTTCTTTCTGATCTTTGTGGAGCTGTTTAGATACTTATAAGCATTATCTATTGAAAAATTAAGTCTTTACAAGGAAGAAAATCCTTGAAGAGAATCATCTTGCTTTAGATGTCTCTGTTAATATTACTGTTAATAAAAATAATAATTACAAATAGACACCACAAATTTGAGCAGCTGCTATATGCTTTACATATTTAATCTTCATTATACACTTATAAAGGTGGGATTATTATTTGCTTATAAGAAAAATGAGGGCCATAGTAAGCAAGCCATTTTTTTCAAAGTAACATAGCCAGTATTATCAATTTGTTTTCCTTTCATGATTCATGTTTTATGAGTGTGTGTCCTGAGAAATCTCTGCCAATCTTGATGTAGAAAATATTTTCTCAATATTTTCTTATGGAAATTGTCTTAGTTTTAGATCTTACATTTAGTTTTATAATCCACTTGTACCTATTTTCTTAAATGGTCTCAGATAAGTTGGATTTCATTATTTTGCATCTAGAGTCAAATTTTTTTCAATTTCATATATGTCAAAAAGACTATTCATTCTCCATGAAATTACTGTGGCAGCTTTATCAAAAGCCAATTGACCATATATGTGCAGGTCTATTTCTATACTCAATTCTGTTCCATTGATCAATGTGTCATCCTTAAATCAGTATTATACTGTTTTGTTAAAGTAACTTTATAGTAAGTTTTAAAATCAGGTAGTGTGAGTCCTCCAAATTTTGGGATATTTTAAATTGTTTTGGGTAATCTAGGTTGCTTTGATATCTGTATAAATTTTGTGATCTGCTTTTCAATTTTTTTTAAAAAAAAGCCTGCTGGGTTTCTAATGAAATTTGATGTTTTACAATATTGAGTTTTCTGCCCCATAAACAGTACTACTCTCCAGTTTTTTCTTTCTTAATTTCTCTCAATTATGTTTTGTGGTTTTCAGTATACTGGTCTTGCATCCTTTTAAAAAAATTTTATCCCTAAATATTTTATGGATTTTTATGCTATTATATATGATAATTTGTACTTCAATTTCTAGGTGTTTATTGGTCCTATATGGAAATGCAATTGATTCTTTTCCTTAATTTAAATTTTTATTTTGTGTGTTGATGTTAAATCCTTTTCAATATCCATTAATATAATATTATGACCATTTCCTTTTTTTAATCTTTTGACATAGTAGAGCCCATCAATTGCTGTTGGAATGTTCAGCCAATCTTGCATTCCTGGGATAAATCCAGGTTCGTAATTATGTGCTGTTATTTTTCTGTAATGCTAGACTTGGCTTACTAATATTTCATTAATTATTGTTCTGCTATATTTATGAGAGGTATTGGTCTGTAGTTTCTTATAATGTCTTTGTATAATTTTTATATCAAGGTATCAGGGCAATATTGACTTGATGAAGTGAATTTAGAAGTCTACCCTTGCTTGTTTTTCTGGAAGAACTTATAAAAAGGAAGTTTCTTCCTTAAATGTTTAATAGAATTACCAGTGAAGCCAAGTGGGGCTTGAAATTTGTTGAAAGTTTTTAACTACAAATGCTATAAATTCAGTGTCTTAATAAATATGGTAATATTCAGGTTGTATATTTCTTGTTGAGTGATATTTGGCAGTTTCTATCTTTTAAGAAATTACTTCCCTTTCACTTAAGTTGTCAAGTTTTATGACCATAACATTGCTCATAATATTTCTTTATTATTTTTTAATGCCTATAGGGTCTGTAATAATGTAGCCTTTTTCATTCCTGATATTGGTAATTGCTATCTTCTTTCCTTTTTCTTTAGTCTAGCTAAATGCTTATTAATTTTTACTAATCTTTTCAAAGAACCAACTTCTCATTTCATTAATTTCCTCTATTAGCTTTCTTTTTTCTATTTTATTGATTATGCTCTCATTACTATTTCTTTCCCTCTTTTTGTTTATATTGAATTTAGTTTTGTTTTTATAGTCTTAAGTGGAAACTTAAGCCCTTTCTTTTTTATCCCGCTTTATTGAGATATAGCTGAACATAACACTGTGTAAGTTTAAAGTATGCAATGTGATGCTTTGATACATGTATATATTATGAAATGCTTACTAAAATTAAGTTCATTAACATATCATCTACATTACATAATTAATATTTTCCTATTGTCATTTTTATTGTTGATAACATTAGAGCTCTATTCTCATAACAACTTTCAAATATAAAATGCATTATTGTTAACTATAGTTACCATGCTGTACATTACATCCCCCAAAATTACTCATCTCATAACTGAAAATTTGACCAACTTTGCTTTGATGAACATCTCCACATTTCCCCCACCCCTGTCTCTGGCAACCACCATTACACTCTATTTTTTATGAGTTTGAAATTTTTGGATTCCACATATAAGTGAGATCATACAGTATTTGTTTTCCTCTATCTCACTTATTTCACTTAACATTATTTCCTCAAGGTCCACCCAAGTTGCTGCAATGCAAATTTCTTCTTTTTTATGACTGAATAATATTCCATTGGGTGTATTTATTATCCTATTTTCTTTATACATTTATCCATCAACAGACATTTAGATTGTTTCTATGTCTTGTCTGTTGTAAATAATGCTGCACTGAACACAGTTATGCAGATATCTCTTCCACATAATGATTTCTTCTTTAGATATGCACCCAGAAGTGGGTTGCTGGATCATATGGTTGTTTTATTTTTAATTTTTTTGAGGTAACTCCATACTGTTTTCCACATTGGCTGTGCCAGTTTACATTCCTACCAACAGTGCACAAGGGTTCCTTTTTCCCACATCCTTGCCAGCATCTTTTTGGTAATAGCCACATTCTAACAGATGTAATGTGCTATCTCATTGCAGTTTTGGGTTGAATTTCTTTGATGATTAGTGATGTTAAGCATCTTTTCATTTATTAGTTGGCCAATTGTATGTCCTCTTGGAAAAATGTCTATTTAGTTCTTATCTGCATTTTTAAAGCTGATTTTTTTTTTTTTTTTGGCTATGGAGTTACATGAATTCTTTATATATTTTGGGTATTAACCCTTTATCAAATACATTATTTGCAAATTTTTCCCCAGTCCGTAGGTTGCCTATTCATGTTGTTGATTTTTCCTTTGGCCGTGCAAAAGATTTTTAGTTTGATGTAGTCTCACTTGTTGATCTTTTGCTTTTCTTCCTTGTACTTCTGGTGGCATATTGAAAATAATCATTGCCTTTATTTCTCTTCTAATATAAACATTTGATACATTTGCTATTTAGCAACTCTTTAGTTGCATTCCCCCAAACTTAATATGTCATGTTTTTATTTTCATTCAGTTCAAAGTATTTTCTAACTTCCCAATGATTTATTTTTTGATCTATGAGATATTTAGAAGTGCATTGTGTAATTTCCAAATACTTAGGTTTTTTTTCCCAGATATCTGTCTGATAAAAAATTCTAATTTGGTATTACTTCAGCCTGATGCTATAATGTATATGATTACAACTGTTTAGCATTTGTGGCATTTTGAATGACCCAGAAAATGTTTATCTTCATCAATGTTCCAAGTATACTTAAAAAGATAAGTGTTTTTGTTTTGGATATTGTTCATTGGGATATTCTGAAACTGGCAGTGTGGTAAAGATAATTAACAGTATTGTCCAAGTCTTCTTACTATTCTTTTTGTCTATGTGAGCCATTTATAAAGAAAGGAATGTCGAATTCTACAACTATAATTGTGGATTTGTCTCTGTTCTGTCAATTCTATCAGGTTTTTTCTTTATATATTTTCAAGCTCTATTATTTGAAGAACATGTATTTAGCATTGTTAAAGCTTCTGGATTAAATGACTCCTTTATCATTATGTAATGTCCCTTTATAGTTCTCATAATGTTTCTTGTTCTGAAGTCTACATTGTCTAATGCTTATATATCTGCATCAGCTTCCTTTGACTAGGGTTTACATGGGATATTTTTTTTCAGCACTTAACTTTGATCAACGTCTTTGTATATAAGGTAAGTTTCTTTTGACATAATATAGTTTGATCTTGCTATTGTTAATCCAATTTGAGAATACCTAGCTATTAACTGACATGTGTACACAACTTACATGTTATATAATTACCAATATGAATTTAAATCTACCTTTTTACTATTTGTTTCTAAATGTGGGTATATTCTTAATTCTTTTTTTCCATTTCTTTCTGCTTCTTCTTTGAGTTAAATGTGTATTTTCCTGATTAAATTTCATCTCCATGACTGGGCCATTAGTTACAGGTTTTTGTTTTACTCTTTAATGTTTTCTCTAGGGTTTACAATATCCACCTGTAACTTCTCATAACCTACATTCCAAAAATATATCACTTCAGTATGTTGGCAGAATCACACCACATCATTTACTTTTACTAATTTCTTGCTATTGCTTTCATATATTTTACTAATCACGTTATAAATCCCGCAATACTGTGTTAGCATTTTTGCTTTAGTCATTCAATTATCTTTTTAAAGCATTTTTTTAAAAAGAAAAAATATTTAGTCTAACACTTTAATCATTTATATCATTTTTCAATCCTGTACATCCAAACATTCATGTTGTATCATATTCTTTCTGCCTGAAATATTTCCTTTAACATTTCTTATAGTGTGAATTCACTGACAGTGAATTTCTCATCTTTCTCATTTGCTGAACAAGTCTTCTATTTCACTTTCATTATTAAAAGCTATTTTTGCTTGGTATAAAATTATGGGTTAACAGGGTTTTTTTCTTCTTTCAGGACTTCAAAGATATTAATCCATTACCTTCTGCCTTGTTTAGTCTCTGATGAGAAGCCTCCTGTCATTCTTACATTTGGTCATCTGTATGTAATGTGTCTTTTTCGTATGGATGCTGTTAAGATTTTTACTTCATATTTGAATTTCATATATTTGGCTATGATGTGCCTAACTATGTTATTTATTTTAATTTATCATGCTCGAGAGTCTTTAGCTTCTTTGATCTGCTGTTTATCATTTTTCATTCATTTTGGAAAATAATTAACCATTATCTCTTTGAATGTTTATTCCTTACCATAGTCTCTATCTTCTCATGAAATTGTAATCATATATATACATATATACATATATATGTTAAATGATTGTATATTATCCTACAGCTATTAGATACTCTATTCTGCTATTATTGTTGTTTCTTCCTTTCTTTCCTTTCTCTCTTTTGTTTAAGTTTGGATAAATTCTATTGATCTAATTTAAAGTTTATTAATTCTTTCCATGCTATTTCCAGGCTGCTGATAAGCCCATCAATTGAAATTTTTTTCTCTGTTAGCACACTTTCATTTCCAGCATTCTCATTGGATTTTTAATCTCCATATGTCTGCTGAAATTTCCCATCTGGTCATGCATGTGTTCCTCTTTTCTATTGCTCCCTTTAACATATTTAGTATAGTTATTTCAAAGTACTTCATCTAATGTTCCATAAACAGGGTCACATATTGGTTTGATTCTGTTGACTGTTTATCTCTGGTACTGGGTTATTTTTGCTCCTGTTTTTTTATATATTATATCATATTTGATCAAATGCAGACATTGTGTATACAGGAAAAATAGTGAGTTAAGTGTACAATATGAAATGGGCACATTTCTTCTTTTGTCAGTCCCTTAGTGTAGAGACTGGGTCACTTTAAGCAGTAGTTGAACTCAGCTGGATTTGTTTGTTGCTCTAATTACCTTTAGTTCACCGTTGACTTCAAATTCCTCCAGTGATAGATTGCTACTACCTTGTACTTAGTACAGGTCCTAAAGAACTTTGCTCAGCTTTTCTGCCCCATTCTCACCTTTCAGCAGTCTGCATGCCTGTGCCACAGAAGAGATGTCACTCCAGAATCTTTCTCCTCCTCTAGAGGTGGCCAATCTGCTTTAGCTTGTTACTAAGTATAAGGCTTATGTGGGTTCCTGGAGATTTTCAATGTCTTATTCTAGCCTTTGCATTCCTTCTCCTGTCAGCACGGCCACCAAAATCTGTTTCATATCAATGGAGGATCTTGTTCAAAATTGAGGTTCATTATCCTATCCTGTAACAGAACACTGCTTGTTATGAGTGCAAGATCCTGGGCTCAGTAAATTTCCTATTCTATTCCCTAGTGGCAGGCAACTTTTTCTTCTATTTCTATTCCACTGACAGCCATACTTCCTGCTTGGTATCAGAGGTGAGAGGCTGTGGAGGGTTACCTATCTCTCTCTCAGAGGCAGGCACTTTTATTTCACATAAGAAAACGATTCAGAAAAAGGATAGATCCTGCACCTTTCTCTCAACAACAGCCAGTTACCATCTGCATGCCTGCACCACTAAAGATTTCTCTCGGGTCTCCTAATACACCTCTGGTTCTCCTCATGAGCATTCAGTTAGGGCCCATGGGCAAGCATTGTTGAGTGCTAGCAGACTCTTCTTTGGGGCTTTCAAGGGTTCTAAACTCTCATGCTGGCCCATATTTGACCTTGAAGACTTCGTTAAATTTTTAATTTGTATTAGTCAGTATTATCCAGAATACAGAGCCAACAGTGTGAGTGTGTCTGTTGTATTGTAAGGAAATTTCCTATAAGGAATAGGCTCGTGTGATTATGGAGGTCGAAGAGTCCAGGCCCAGCAGAGCTGATGGCGTTTGAGTCTGAAGGTCTAGGAAGCAGCAGAGCCAATGGTACAAGTTCCAGCCCAAGTCTAAGTCTGAAGTCAAGGAGAAGACTGATGTTCTAGTTCAAAGACAGTCAGGTGGAGAGAAAGAATACGTTTAAACTATTCAGGCCCTTATGGATTTGATGAGAACCACCCATGTCACAGTGTACATCTGCTTTACTCCATCTATTAATTCAAATGTTAATCTTGTCCAGAAATACTCTTACAAACAAACCCTATAAGAATGTTAATAACAATCAAACTCAATAATAATCAATAAGGTTAAACTGACTATCTGGGCATTCCATGGTCCAGTTAACAAATAAAATTAACCGTCACACACTGATTTTCTTCTTACCTAGTTTGATGGCTTCCTCCTCTTTTTACCGTGCTCTATCAAAGGCAAATCTGGTGTGTGTAGGCCTCCTCTCCTTGGAGGGGCTTATCATCCTTAGGAATTCAGGGATCCTGGCCGCTTTGCACCCTTGGCTCTCCGATGAGCACAAGTTATGATTTTATTGATTATCCCATGTTTTTGTGGTTAGCGTAGGAGTGATCGATATCCAAAGTAGAAGCACCTTTCTCAAGTACTCCTAACATCCAGAGGAAAAGGCTTTTAAATCAAGGCACGTTTATTGAATACCTGTCAGCTTTGTTTGCCTTTTTATAATCATTGAAAAGATAAGTAATAATGCAATGTCTCTACTTTTAAAGTGTTACAAATCTAGTGCATGGTAATAATGGGTATGTAAAAATAATACTAATAGTTCAGTAAGAATAATATAATAATAATTTTTTTAAGCTAAGAACCTAGGATACCAAGGTATTTATAATGTACAAAAGTAACTATACTGATTAAAATTTTGCTTAGAGCCAATCCTATGTTGCATATTACTAAAAATAATAGTAACATTGGCCTGATTACTCATTTGCAGTGAAATAATAATAAATAATAATAAACAGTTGAAAAAATAATCTTTTATCTCTAGATATTTTTTTACATGCAAAGTGTTTGTAATAGCATTCTTCATCAAATAATACCTGTTATCATTTGTAAGAATAAAACTCAAGAAGAGGAGCCAAGATAGCGGCATGAGTAGAGCAGCAGCAATCTCCTCCCAAAACCACATATATCTATGAAAATATAACAAAGACAACTCTTTCGGAGAGGGGCGGAAGATGGCGGCGTGAGTAGAGCAGCGGAAATCTCCTCCCAAAACAACATATATCTATGAAAATATAACAAAGACAACCCTTCCTAGAATAAAGACCAGAGGACACAGGACAATATCCAGACCACATCCGCACCTGAGAGAACCCAGCGCCTCACGAAGGGGGTAAGATACAAGCCCCGGCCCCGCGGGAGCCGAGCGCCCCTCCCCCCAGCTCCCGGCGGGAGAAGAGCAGGCAGAGCGGGAGGGAGACGGAGCCCAGGACTGCCGAACACCCAGCCCCCGCCATCCGGGCCAGAGTGCAGGGCGCTCGATACTAGGAAAACAGGGCAGCAAGAACAGTGAGCAGGCACTGGAGGCTGGGCGACAGAGGACATAAGAAAAGCGCGCGACCATTTTTTTTTGCTTTTTTGCTGTTTTGTTTTGGCGAGCGCTTTTTGGAAGTCTTAAAGGGATAGGGACCCCAATACTAGGGAAACAGGGCAGCAACACCGGTGAGCAGAGGCCTGAGGCTGGCACCGGAGAATAAAGAAAAACGAACAACCAACTTTTTTTTTTTTTTTTTTTTTTTAATTAAAAAAATTTTTTTTTTTCTTCTTTTTTTTTTTTTTTTTGGTGGGCGTTGTTTTGTTTTGGTGGGTGCTTTTTGGAAGTCTTAAAGGGGCAGGGCAGGACACTTAATCCAGAGGTAGGGAATCCGGGATCTCTGGGCACCCTAACCCCTGGACTGCAGGGAGCAGGGAGGCCCCTTACGGAGATAAATAGCCTCCCAGCAGCTCCTGCTCCAACGCTACTCCACCATTTTGGAGAAGCTGCCCGAGCCAGGCCACGCCCACAGCAACAGCGGAGATTAACTCCATAGCAGACGGGCAGGAAGCAGAAACCCTGTCTGCACGCAGCTGCACAGCACAAGCCACTAGAGGTCGCTGTTCCCCCAGGAGAGGAGGGCCACAAACCAACAAGAAGGGAAGTCCTTCCAGCCGTCACTCGTCCCAGTTCTGCAGACTATTCCTATCACCATGAAAAGGCAAAGCTACAGGCAGACAAAGATCACAGAGACAACACCAGAGAAGGAGACAGACCTAACCAGTCTTCCTGACAAAGAATTCAAAATAAGAATCATAAACATGCTGACAGAGATGCAGAGAAATACGCAAGAGAAATGGGATGAAGTCCAGAAGGAGATCACAGATGCCAGAAAGGAGATCGCAGAAATGAAACAAACTCTGGAAGGGTTTATAAGCAGAATGGATAGAATGCAAGAGGCCATTGATGGAATTGAAATCAGAGAACAGGAACGCATAGAAGCTGACATAGAGAGAGACAAAAGGATCTCCAGGAATGAAACAATATTAAGAGAACTGTGTGACCAATCCAAAAGGAACAATATCCATATTATAGGGTTACCAGAAGAGGAAGAGAGAGGAAAAGGGATGCAAACTATCTTAGAAGAAATAATTGCTGAAAACTTCCCCACACTGGGGGAGGAAGTAATCGAACAGACCACGGAAATACACAGAACCCCCAACAGAAAGGATCCAAGAAGGGCAACACCAAGACACATAATAATTAAAATGGCAAAGATCAAGGACAAGAAAAGAGTGTGAAAGGCAGCTAGAGAGAAAAAGGTCACCTATAAAGGGAAACCCATCAGGCTAACGTCAGATTTCTCAACAGAAACACTACAGGCTAGAAGAGAATGGCATGATATATTTAATACAATGAAACAGAAGGGCCTTGAACCAAGGATACTGTATCCAGCACGACTATCATTCAAATATGATGGTGGGATTAAACAATTCAAAGACAAACAAAAGCTGAGGGAATTTGCTTTCCACAAACCACCTCTACAGAACATCTTACAGGGACTGCTCTAGATGGGAGCACTCCTAGAAAGAGCACAGCACAAAACACCCAACATATGTAGAAACGAGGAGGAGGAACAAGAAGGGAGAGAAGAAAAGAATCTCCAGATAGTGTATATAACAGCTCAATAAGCGAGCTAAGTTAGGCAGTAAGATACTAAAGAGGCTAACCTTGAACCTTTGGTAACCACGAATTTAAAGCCTGCAATGGCAATAAGTACATATCTTTCAATAGTCACCCTAAATGTTAATGGGTTGAATGCACCAATCAAAAGACACAGAGTAACAGAATGGATAAAAAAGCAAGACCCATCTATATGCTGCTTACAAGAAACTCACCTCAAACCCAAAGACATGTACAGACTAAAAGTCAAGGGATGGAAAAACATATTTCAAGCAAACAACAGTGAGAAGAAAGCAGGGGTTGCAGTACTAATATCAGACAAAATAGACTTCAAAACAAAGAAAGTAACAAGAGATAAAGAAGGACACTACATAATGATAAAGGGCTCAGTCAAACAAGAGGATATAACCAATCTAAATATATATGCACCCAACACAGGAGCACCATCATATGTGAAACAAATACTAACAGAACTAAAGAGGGATATAGACTGCAATGCATTCATTCTAGGAGACTTCAACACACCACTCACCCCAAAGGATAGATCCACTGGGCAGAAAATAAGTAAGGACACGGAAGCACTGAACAACACAGTAGAGCAGATGGACCTAATAGACATCTATAGAACTCTACATCCAAAAGCAACAGGATATACATTCTTCTCAAGTGCACATGGAACATTCTCCAGAATAGACCACATACTAGGCCACAAAAAGAGCCTCAGTGGACCTAATAGACATCTACAGAACTCTACATCCAAAAGCAACAGGATAAACATTCTTCTCAAGTGCATATGGAACATTCTCCAGAATAGACCACATACTAGGCCACAAAAAGAGCCTCAGTAAATTCCAAAAGATTGAAATCCTACCAACCAACTTTTCAGACCACAAAGGCATAAAACTAGAAATAAACTGTACAAAGAAAGCAAAGAGGCTCACAAACACATGGAGGCTTAACAACACGCTCCTAAATAATCAATGGATCAATGACCAAATCAAAATGGAGATCCAGCAATATATGCAAACAAATGACAACAACAACACTAAGCCCCAACTTCTGTGGGACACAGCAAAAGCAGTCTTAAGAGGAAAGTATATAGCAATCCAAGCATATTTAAAAAAGGAAGAGCAATCCAAAATGAATGGTCTAATGTCACAATTATTGAAATTGGAAAAAGAAGAACAGATGAGGCCTAAGGTCAGCAGAAGGAGGAACATAATAAAGATCAAAGAAGAAATAAATAAAATTGAGAAGAATAAAACAATAGCAAAAATCAATGACACCAAGAGCTGGTTCTTCGAGAAAATAAACAAAATAGATAAGCCTCTAGCCAGACTTATTAAGAAGAAAAGAGAGTCAACACAAATCAACAGTATCAGAAACGAGAAAGGAAAAATCACGACGGACCCCACGGAAATGCAAAGAATTATTGGAGAATACTATGAAAACCTATATGCTAACAAGCTGGGAAACCTAGGAGAAATGGACAACTTCCTAGAAAAATATAACCTTCCAAGATTGACCCAGGAAGAAACAGAAAATCTAAACAGACCAATTACCAGCAACGAAATTGAAGCGGTAATCAAAAAACTACCAAAGAACAAAACCCCCGGGCCAGATGAATTTACCTCGGAATTTTATCAGACATACAGGGAAGACATAATACCCATTCTCCTTAAAGTTTTCCAAAAAATAGAGGAGGAGGGGATACTTCCAAACTCATTCTATGAAGCTAACATCACCCTAATACCAAAACCAGGCAAAGACCCCACCAAAAAAGAAAACTATAGACCAATATCCCTGATGAACTTAGATGCAAAAATACTCAACAAAATATTAGCAAACCGAATTCAAAAATACATCAAAAGGATCATACACCATGACCAAGTGGGATTCATCCCAGGGATGCAAGGATGGTACAACATTCGAAAGTCCATCAACATCATCCACCACATCAGCAAAAAGAAAGACAAAAACCACATGATCATCTCCATAGATGCTGAAAAAGCATTTGACAAAGTTCAACATCCATTCATGTTAAAAACTCTCAGCAAAATGGGAATAGAGGGCAAGTACCTCAACATAATAAAGGCCATCTATGATAAACCCAGAGCCAACATTATATTGAACAGCGAGAAGCTGAAAGCATTTCCTCTGAGATCGGGAACTAGACAGGGATGCCCACTCTCTCCACTGTTATTTAACATAGTACTGGAGGTCCTAGCCACGGCAATCAGACAAAACAAAGAAATACAAGGAATCCAGATTGGTAAAGAAGAAGTTAAACTGTCACTATTTGCAGATGACATGATACTGTACATAAAAAACCCTAAAGACTCTACCCCAAAACTACTAGAACTGATATCGGAATACAGCAAAGTTGCAGGATACAAAATCAACACACAGAAATCTGTGGCTTTCCTATATACTAACAATGAACCAACAGAAAGAGAAATCAGGAAAACAACTCCATTCACCATTGCATCAAAAAAAATAAAATACCTACTAATAAACCTAACCAAAGAAGTGAAAGACTTATACTCTGAAAACTACAAGTCACTCTTAAGAGAAATTAAAGGGGACACTAACAGATGGAAAATCATCCCATGCTCGTGGCTAGGAAGAATTAATATCGTCAAAATGGCCATCCTGCCCAAAGCAATATACAGATTTGATGCAATCCCTATGAAACTACCAGCAACATTCTTCAATGAACTGGAACAAATAATTCAAAAATTCATATGGAAACACCAAAGACCCCGAATAGCCAAAGCAATCCTGAGAAAGAAGAATAAAGTAGGGGGGGTCTCGCTCCCCAACTTCAAACTCTACTATAAAGCCATAGTAATCGAGACAATTTGGTACTGGCACAAGAGCAGAGCCACAGACCAATGGAACAGACTAGAGAATCCAGACATTAACCCAGACATATATGGTCAATTAATATTTGATAAAGGAGCCATGGACATACAATGGCAAAATGACAGTCTCTTCAACAGGTGGTGCTGGCAAAACTGGACAGCTACATGTAGGAGAATGAAACTGGACCATTGTCTAACCCCATATACAAAAGTAAACTCAAAATGGATCAAAGACCTGAATGTAAGCCATGAAACCATTAAACTCTTGGAAGAAAACATAGACGAAAACCTATTAGACATAAACATGAGGGACCTCTTCTTGAACATATCTCCCCGGGCAAGGAAAACAACAGCAAAAATGAGTAAGTGGGACTATATTAAGCTGAAAAGCTTCTGTACAGCAAAAGACACCATCAATAGAACAAGAAGGATCCCTACAGTATGGGAGAATATATTTGAAAATGACACATCCGATAAAGGCTTGACGTCCAGAATATATAAGGAGCTCACACGCCTCAACAAACAAAAAACAAATAACCCAATTAAAAAATGGGCAGAGGAACTGAACAGACAGTTCTCCAAAAAAGAAATACAGATGGCCAACAGACACATGAAAAGATGCTCCACATCGCTAATTATCAGAGAAATGCAAATTAAAACTACAATGAGGTATCACCTCACACCAGTAAGGATGGCTGCCATCCAAAAGACAAACAACAACAAATGTTGGCGAGGCTGTGGAGAAAGGGGAACCCTCCTACACTGCTGGTGGGAATGTAAGTTAGTTCAACCATTGCGGAAAGCAGTATGGAGGTACATCAAAATGCTCAAAACAGCCTTACCATTTGCCCCAGGAATTGCACTCCTAGGAATTTACCCTAAGAACGCAGCAATCAAGTTTGAGAAAGACAGATGCACCCCTATGTTTATTGCAGCACTATTTACAATAGCCAAGAATTGGAAGCAACCTAAATGTCCATCGATAGATGAATGGATAAAGAAGAGGTGGTACATATACACAATGGAATACTACTCAGCCATAAGAAAAGGGCAAATCCTACCATTTGCAGCAACATGGATGGAGCTGGAGGGTATTATGCTCAGTGAAATAAGCCAAGTGGAGAAAGAGAAATACCAAATGATTTCACTCATCTGTGGAATATAAGAACAAAGGAAAAACTGAAGGAACAAAACATCAGCAGAATCACAGAACTCAAGAATGGACTAACAGGTACCAAAGGGAAAGGGACTGGGGAGGATGGGTGGGTAGGGAGGGATAAGGGGGGGGAGAAGAAGGGTGGTATTAAGATTAGCATGCATGGGGGGGTGGGAGAAAGGGGAGGGCTGTACAACACAGAGAAGGCAAGTAGTGTTTCTACAACATTTTGCTATGCTGATGGACAGTGACTATAAAGGGGTTTATAGGGGGGACCTGGTATAGGGGAGAGCCTAGTAAACATAATATTCATCATGTAAGTGTAGATTAGTGATACCAAAAACAAAGCAAAAAAAAAAAAAAAAAAAAAAGGGCAGTTCCTGTGTGGTAACCTCCAACAAGTTCTACACAAGGGTATAAAGGGCATATAAAAGTGTAGGCAAAGGGTCTGTTTGTGTTTATACAGAGGATCAAAGCCTAATTGGGCTACCCCGAAAATGAACTAAGATACGATATGAAAAAGAACTTCCAACATCTGCACTCTCTGGAAGACTCATGCCAGAAGATGATCATCAAAAAACCCCAACAAAGATCCACGCACTGCTACAGCTGTAGATGCACTCATCCCACCAGTTCCTGGACTTGCCATGGGAATGAGGAAGGAGATATCTAAGCTGTCCTATGCATACAGTAAAACAACAAATTTGACTGGATCTATACTGTTGGAACTCAACCAAGAATTAGGACAAGTGCAAATTGTAGCGCTCCAAAATCTTACAACTACAGACTATTTACTGTTAAAAGAACATAAGGGATGTGAACAGTCCCCAGGAATGGGTTGTTTTAATTTGTCTGATTTCTCTCAGACTGTTCAAGTTCAGTTGGACAATATCCACCATATCATAGATAAGTTTTCACAAATGCCTAAGGTGCCTTAATGGTTTTCTTGGTTTCACTGGAGATGGCTGGTAATTACAGATATGCTTTGGTTATGTAACTATACTCCTATTATGTTAATGTGTGAGCGCAATTTAAGTAGTAGCTTAAAACCTATATATGCTGAAGTTACTCTACAAGAAGATATGTCAAAGAAATAATCAATCTTCCCATGTTTTCTTCCTCCTGCTACTTCTATAGCTTTTCTTCTTCCTTCCTAATTAAAACCCTTAAATAGAATTCGTGCCTCATATCAAATTTACCGAGTATCATTACTCCTCCAAGTGGTAAAGATACCTCAAGACAAATGCTGGGCATAGAAGCCACAGGGCATAAATATGCAAAGAAGTAAAAAGCTAACCTTTTCAAACAATAAGGCTTCCCTCTCACTTACCAACTTCACATTTCCCTGTATGGCCCCGGAAGATGACTGGTTAGCCAGAGACGGGTAAGATTCCTCAAGGGAGGAACAACCTAAGACAGGCACAGTCGCAGGGGGGCCATCAGGTGAGAAATTGGGGATCAACAGAGGTGAGGCTTACAACCTCACCCCCCCTGTTCTGAGAGAAATCTTCTGCATACGTGGATGTTTTATTGCCCTGGTCTAGCTTGGATTAACACATAGTCTACAGGCACACACCTGATCATCTACAGTTGATCTCTTACAACATTAAACTGTGTTTTCAGCATTTTATTAAAAATAATAATAATAAAGAGAGAAATGTGGTATCCACATATAAATCAAGTATAAAAATCAAATGAGTATTCATATTTGAACTGACTGTTTATAGTTCATAATGCATGAGCAAAACTGAAAGTTTCTGTGATGACTGCCCTTGTACTGTTCACCATGTAACTTATTCACTATGTAAGAATTTGTTCTCCATGTAAGAACTTGTTCGTTACGCTTCAGAAGATTGGAGACTGACGAGAATTAGGCTTGGGGTGGATTAATGATTGTGCATTGAGCATTGACTCCCCTATACAGAATTTTATTGTTGTTAACAACCATTTGATCAATAAATATGAGAGATGCCCTCACAAAAAATAAATAAATAAATAAATAAACAAATAAATAAATAAATAAAGTACACCCTTCCAATTGTAAAATAAATAAATAACCGGGATGTAATGTATAGCATAAAGAATATAGTCAAAATATTGTAACAACT
Source organism: Manis pentadactyla (assembly GCF_030020395.1). Lineage (NCBI taxonomy): Eukaryota > Metazoa > Chordata > Mammalia > Pholidota > Manidae > Manis > Manis pentadactyla. Next base: position 15,269,538 of record NC_080026.1, on the reverse strand, counting down.
TGGTATGGTGATAGCTGGTACCTAGAATTATCATGTATATAAATGTTGAATCACTGTGTTGTACAACTGAAACTAATGTAATGTAATACTGTGTGTCAACTACCCTTCAATAAAAAATAATTATCTACCAAAAAAAAAAAAAAAAACTTTTCAAGAAAAACTGCTTCATTTTTTGAATGGCCAGTTTAGGCTCCCTAAACTTCAATCCTAAATTCTAACGAGCTAGCATCATGCTTGTCTTTCATGACTTTACTGTTTTGTCTTTTATTAGAATTGAGAGCTGAAATGTAATGATGTTAAACAAATGGTAAATAGGCACCTTGTTCTCTTTGCTCTATAACAGCATGGAAGTAGGAAGAGAGTTTGACAGAGATTAACTATGTTTTATATGAAAGCTTTCCGTCTAGGAAGCAAATAAAATATGAACCCACTTTCCACAATAAATAACACTTCTATATTACTAAGAGTTCAGTAAAATAACAATTGGTTATTTTTTTAAATTACATAATGTAGATAAGTAAAAACTTAATTAACTTCAACTTTTCATTTTTTTATTTCATATTATAAAAATAATTTTTTCAAAGTTAGGGATGCAAACATTCTCTGGGACCTTTAAAAGTTTGAAGGTTCTTGGCACAGTACCTGTAAATGTATTATGAATAAAATGATCTTACTCCTACCTTCTTTCCCATGTCCAAGTGTGATTATAAGGGCAGGAAGGTGACAAAGACCAAACCACTATTAGCAATAGCTCTGTATATCCTAAATCAAACAATTTATAAACTAACACCAGCAGAAAGAACCCCACTATATAGCCTAATAGGGGAAAGGGTGGCTGTGTCTTTAATATCATTGAAGTTTATTCTTGTCATTCAGATTCACATGGGTAAACATGATCAACCCAAAACTCACTTCTAATATGTTTAAAAAAATCAATCTTAGAAAACGTTTATATACTGATAGCTTATTTCTCCACTTCAGCTACAAATTAGAATATGTATTTAAAAGAAAAAGTGTTTGCCTTAAAAAGAAAACACAGAAAAATATTTCTGTGGGAAGGGATAATAAATTGTTCCAAATCTACATAAACTGCAGCAGGTATAAACCATGTAATATTCACCTAATGTTTGGAGAATCCCACTAAACACTTTAGAATGCCATCACAATTTCTCCAATATAGGAACCAAGTTTCCACCAAAATCTCCACTGTCTTTGACTATTTGTTGTTCATGCTATGGGTGCTGGTGCCAAATTCAAATCTACAAGAAATAACCAAGGTAAGTACCTGAAAAATTCATGCCCCTTTCCCGTCACCAGGAATATAGTCAACAATGGCCCGAGCATGAAAATTACCACAATTTTGATACCTTAGAATTCTTTGAATCTTACTGAAGATGTAATTGTTTTATGAAGTTGTTTTGTCCAAAGTCTCTTTCAGTTCCTCCAAGAATTATTCAAGAATTATTTGCTAAGAGGCAACAGCATCAAGGAAATCTGTGGGCAATGGCCAACTTCCACTTGCTCTTCTCCCTCTGTTTTCCCTGTTTCAGGCAGTGGAAAGATGTCAGTGAAGTTGGGACTCCCCCAACAGGACAATTTCCCACCCAGTCTGAACCATTCAGCCAACTCAGCACAGAGCGAACTGGTGGTCATGGGTTAGCACCCAGGCTTCTTCACTGTTTGTCTTGTTATTTTTTAAACTGTGCTCTATGACAATTGTACCCAGAATTTCAATTTTTCCTGAAGACAAAATGACAAAATTATTTCAACAATTCAGATGTGGAAAGCTAATTAAGTATACGAGTTCAGCAACTGATCACGTTCCACTGATTTCAACCATCTGCCTCAACATTTGTTCCTATGTGTACCAGCTTTAGTAGCTCCTTTCCTCTAATAGCAATTAATGAAACTGTCAATAAGCTACATCTATCATGCAATGCTGTAACAATTTACCAAAGGATAACATTATGAGATAAATTATATTTAACAATTGTACAAAAATGACTCTTATTATCAGATGTTGTACAGTGTCAACTAGTTTTCTTCTTAATTCATGCTTCTCAATTAACTCTCTAATTAATTTAGCACACATTTTATGTATGATTTGTAATTTTAAACTCTTGGTCAGATTTGCCATCTATTTTTAAATGCTGAATGCTTATGCGAGAAACATATTAATGAAACTCAACCTCTGTGCAAATTACCGAGCCTTGATTTTATTTTCGTTCACATTCTGAGGTCCACTGTACGTTTTTAATAAGTATTAACAACAACTGTGGGATTCATTAAGTGGCAAACCATACTGTTACCAAGTTTCTGTGCTGTATTTCAAAGAATAGCACAAGCACAAACACAGATTTGTATCATTATTTTATTTTTTAATGAGATTAATTTGTAAATACCTTCAAGAAAACAGTGCACTGAGAAACAAAATATAAATGGTTTTATAAAAATAAATCCTATCCAATTAATTTAATCTTTCACAGTAACTGAAGAGATGTGGTACAACACTCATACAAATGAAAAATATACAAAATCATTTGACTCTGCCAGGAATTCGGGGGTTATTTTCATTGCAATGCAGAAAAAAAAAATGGAGAAAAATATATTAACACTTCTTTCTTATGTTTTCCTAAACACACAGTAAATGCTGAAAGTCTGCCTCATCAATACTAAGTAGCCCTCTCTTTAGCCACTACTTTCATCCAAATGTTTATCTGTATACACTCACCCAAACCTAAAACTGCTTATGTCTCTATGGTGACCACCACCTTCTGTTTCCATACCAAAGTTTAAAATGCTGTTAGAGAGGAAAAAAAAATCTTTCATATCATGACATATCCAGGACGTCTTTACAAAGCTGCAAAATATAGATGATCCTACACCTTCACCTTCCTCTTCCATTAAATTATTTGGATAATATAGACCTAAGCCAAGAATTTTCAAAAAGTTTTTACTGTCTTGCAGTGAAGGATATGAACAAAATAATGTATCTGAAAACATCATAGTGAAAATATACACCCAGTTTCTAAATGAGTTAAATAAAAAGACAATTTGGAATCTTAATGAATCCTAAAATGGATATATATGTAGTATTATTCCCATCCTACACTAAGCTATGCTCATCCTCAGACTCATGTACATCAAGACTAGACATGATTGCAGGACCGACTGAGCACTTACCAAAAATATGTTTATAAGGAATATATAAGAACCTTTTGAGAAACAACTCATTCTAGAGGAGAGTAAAACAACACTGAGTTGGTTCAAGTATAGAAGCTCAGCTTTGTTAAGGCCTAGTAATGGGTGAATTCACCACTCAGGTTATCTCCAGCTCAGTCCTATAAATGTGTGTTTTATCCCATTTAACCCATGAGGAGATTGAAGTTTAAAAAATTTTGATTAACAATATAAAAGTCAAAGTATGACCATTAAGTTACATAGCAACATAAATAGAGAAATGACTCGTCTTTTCTGTGCCCAGCTCACCAATTATATTCATAAATCCTTCCCTGTTCCTCACACAACTTTTGGGTTATGTCTGTCTGTCCCTGCCCCACAAATTTAAAACCAAACTATTGAAAACACCTATACATACATCTCACAAAAAAATTCCTTAGATTTTGCTGGATATTATCATTTATAGACATAAATAAGCACAAGTTCATATAGTAGAATTTGGAGTAAGGGTTGAAGGAATACAATGTGATGCTAAGCAGTCTTGTTTCTCCTGTGTTTTTATATTTCTGTTTAATTAGCAATTCTTATTGCAACTATTGCTATTGTACTACTGGTGTATACAGAGAATTTAAATAACCCAGGGAAGAATAACTAAAGTAATTCAAAAAATAGGAAGTAGATTCTTGGAAGAATGATGAAAATGAATTGGGTGTTACAGTAGAAAGATTAAGCTCAACATGATAATCTGGCCTCCTTTAAACAGGACCACTTTTATTATGTAAATATCTTCTATTTTAAAACTGATACTCCATTGGTTAATTAAAATAATCAGGTGCAAAATCCCCTAAACCAAAGGGGGCAGTGGAACCGAGAAATACTGCCATCTTTGAATCACAGGAGAATAAATCCACCCCAGCCAAGGATTCACTGAAATTACTTCATCAGTAAATTACTTAATCAGTCGTATCTACATTAATTTCACTTTTTAAAGTAGAAAATATCTAATTAAAGTCATCATTTATATCTTGCATTTCATCCTAAGTAACATTCATTCTTAAATCTACTACCTACTATAACATAAGTGAAACAAACTAATGACAATCCTGCAATTTCTCAGTAACTCAATGACAACACTAAAATTTTATATCATGCCCCAATGAAAGAGCCTAGACATGGGCCACAAGGAAAGACAAATTCTCTTCCTTATGTCAAAAGAAAGGCAGGAAGGAACTAAGGGAGGGAGGAAAGGAGGAAAAATCTTTGTCCTGATTATATATTACACAAATATCACATCCAAAGTCATACAGCCCACTCATTCGACATGTCACTGAGAGCCATGTGGGTGATTACCAGAAACAAGCCATAGTGCCTCTAATGGTTGGATGTTACGATGCAGAGTGATTTGTGCGGGTTAAATGGGCATGGCTCAAGAGCCTTTTGATATTTATTAAACACATATGAGAACTTCTAAGTTTCGTTTGCCATTTTCTAACATTGTTCATAACCACAATCCCTCCATTGTCTGAAATAGTCCACGCTTTTTCCTTTCTTTTTCCTTTTGGAATTTTCCTAACTTTTATCCTTTCTAGTTCAAGATGCCTATGGAGTATTGCAAGTTAAATTTCCATCAAGTTTTACTATAGAAGATATCTATAAGAAGGGAAAGAACTAACTTACTAAGACCACAACAAAGAAAAAAACTAGGCAATTTGGCACAATCTGAAATAGTTGTAATTTTTTTAATGGAGCAAAAGGTGGTTGCAATATCAAAGCACCAAATTTAGCTATGAACTCTCTTGCAGCCAAGGCAAAAAAATACATATATATAGAAGGAAGTGTTCATTTCTACTGCTCACTCTTCAGAGTCCTGAGACTGGAGCCTCCCGTGGTAAGAACCAGAATGCAAGCAGCACCAGCAATCATAACAGACCCTCCTAAGAACTGACTTCTGAGGTAATCTCACTGTGGCTTCATTCCCCTTTCCTAAAATAACCTCTTAATCTTGACGTCTATCATCTGGGCAGTAGATAAAGATGAAGACACACATCACAAAATTCAATGTACCACTCAGTGACTTGTAACAGGAAATGATTTTGTTCATTAGTAATGCTCCAGTCATTTTCCAGGCAAGTCTAAAAGATTCACATGCAACATCTGAAATACAAGTAGAAAAATCCAGCATGTCTAGCATTATCAGGAAAATCAACTTCAGCATGGACTTTTTCCACTTAACTGAAGCAAACCCTTTCAACAATAGTTTTGAATGCATTTTTTTTAAGAAAATTAGCTAAGCTTCTTTAATGACAAGTTCAGGGTTATCATTTTGATTACTAATTACTGGACTGTATGATGAAACAATGCCCTAGGGACTCACAAGGCACAGAGGGCTCCTTCTCCTGCATAAATTGTCCCTAATCTGCTTCTCTTTTGCATGAGGAGTCCTTCCTTGGATATCTGTTACTTCTCACAGTTGTCAATATGTTACTGTTTTCATCTGCTCCCTTATTCTATACACAGCTGCCTGCGTAATGAGGTTCTGAAAGTGTGCCAGCCTCTCCTCTGCACTAAGGCTCTGAATTGTCTTTCTCATTTAAAGGGTTTATTCATTTAACCCTGGCTCACAGTTTGGTTTCAGATCATGGGCTAAAATCTGCCTTCTAGACCCATTGAGGTTCACCACATTGTATTTGCTATTGTTATTTTCCCAGAGAGCATCACATGTTTAAAATAGATTGGTTTCTGTTACCATAAATTATAAACAAGAACTTTCCAGGAGTTTAATATATGACTTAATAGCCTTAGAGAAATGCAAAGAACCTTTAAGTTTCATTCTCATAAACATCTTGGGTTTCCACACACAAAAAAATGACACTTAAATAAGAAAAATGTATCTATTTCCATCATGGTTAATGATGGCTCTTTAAAAAGGTCATCTCAAATACATACATACACCGCAAACCTTAAATATCCACCAAGGTTATGGTTTTCCTCATGGACCTCCTATTACTTATTCTCAATCCATTCCCTCATTTCATCTTCACCAAGCCCCAGTCTTTTGCATCTGTGACTCTTGACTTTATTTCTGCTTCTGGTATTTGAGCTTGAGCTTTTCCAATGAACCTGGCTTGGATGTTTTTCTGGCTTTTGACTCTATGGGTTACCTGTGGTAGAAATCCCTTGTTATAGCTTCAGGATAAAAAAAAAAAAAAGGGAAAAGAAACAAATGTAAACCTAGTCACAGAAGCTCTGGCAGCCACCCTTCATGTTCTATCAAAAGTATTTAGTATCCCAATTTCAAGGTCATTGTGATTAAAGCAAGTTCAATCCCAATTGATACTTTGTATCAGTTGGAGGTAAGTTATATTTCCTGGCATAGTGAAAGACATATGGAATAGGGATATGGAAATAATTATTTCATGACTTGTTTCCTTTTCCAAATGCATTTAACAACTTTACAGGATTAAGTATGCAAAAATTTAATCAGAAACATGTGACTATAAAGTTAGTGATTGCTTAATAAGAACGCTTAACTCAATACCGTGAAAATTGCTGGCCACAATTTTCAACAACCCGCTGACTTGTCTTTAAAGTAATGCAACAGAAGGTTGAGGGTACTTTTCCTATCGTCTTGGAAATTCATCTGAAGCTCCAGTAATGAAATCAGTAGGCTACAAGTACATTCACCTTCTGAAAATAAACAAATAAACACACCTATGCTAGACTTAACTGAAAGAAAACAGAAACAATCCAATGATTTTATCAGTCACAGTGACTCACTTCCTGCCCATATAGAGTAGAAAATAAACTGGAAAGGAGAATTGAAATGCATCATCAAATAGAGAATGCTATGGCATTAATTCCCTTTCCCCAACGCAAAGGAAAGAAAGGCACCGCTCCCCTCGTCCAAGAGAAGAAAGATTGGAGTGCCTGCCATTCAAACAGGCATTTAACTTCCCAGCTAAATATTTGCTAAGCCACGGAGCTCCTGGTGAACCAGAAATGAGTGAAGTGATGTGATCGGACAGTTTATAAAGTGTCCCACTGAGACTGGGAACATAGATAAACAAAGTGATTCACATCTGCTTCCTGCTCAGAACATTTCAAATGCAAGGACCTGGGTGGGTTGTCAGAGGTGGTTCAGCTGTGAGATCAACGTGGCGTTTTAGCAGTTTATGTGCTTAGAGATCCTGTCTCCTTGGGCCAAGTGGTCACCACTGAAAGTAGCTGACCTCAAAGCAAGTCCATAACATTCTGTCCGAGAAGGTTGCTGTCGGGTTTGAGGAACTCCACTAGAAGTGGCTAAGGGACTGTTCCCCTGGGGTCAGGAAGGGAAGAAGGTCAGGCAAAGTTCATAGCTGTGTCGGAGAATGGGAACAGACTCTGAACAGACTGAGTTTGCCCTACTGGGACCCTAATCTCCTGGCAAAATGACCAAGTATTTTGGACAGGGGGCATATGGCCATTTGCCAAAGGAGTTTAATAATTCCAAAATATTTATTACACATTTCAGATGATAGGTTATGACCAATTCTAAAATATAATTCTTGAAAACAATGCATGATGTGCTGTGCTGCAGAAACACGTTTATGCTTAAAATAATGCCCAAAATTATGTGTTAGAGAGCATTCTGGCACATTTTGTACTATCAATATTCTATGCCTGATATGGCTCTGAAGGCTGTGTCCTGAAAAGAGAGAGAAATGTGAGTAAGAAAACCCTAAGTCATTTTTAACTTAATGAAGTAGGACTTGGATTTAACATTAACAACCAGAAATATTTCAAGTAATAATTCAGCCTTTTGAAAACAGCTATTGAGGGGAGCTCTTAGGAAACAGTACGGTAATCTTGGCAATACTCCCAAATTGTTAGACTGTCCCCACTGAAAGGAAGGACCCAAAAGAAGTGGTCATCCTCACTTGTCCAGCAACAGTGGAAAGCTTGGGGTTTATGCCTGGGTCCATCAAAACACTCAACGTGAATCTCTTCTTTCTAAAAAAGAGCCCCCTCTGATTTAATCAGCAAACCCTTTGAATAAATGAAGAGACAATCCAAATCTGGTATTTTAAAACAAAAATTAAGACTTATACTTTTGAAACTAAAGTGGCATTCAGTTGCAAACCTGAAAGCAGAAAGAGATCAAAACGTGCATTGTTTGGAAGACGGGAAAAGATTTAAATTTAAACAAGTGAATTGATCATGTGGTAAAATCCTTCCTTATGAACCATGTGCCTTCCAATACTTTCAAAATCTACTATATCTTTTCTAGACACAATGCTGCCAACTTTAGCTCCTCCTCAAATGTCACAATTTTGATTTTTAAGGTGATCTTGTTTAGATATAACACATCACACCTTCTTGTTCTCAAAGTCTTTTAAGTTTATTTAACTATAATGAATGACCTTTTGGAAAAAAATACCTAGTATATCCAAATGAAAAATTCTCTACATCTTGAAATTCACCTTAGATTCAACAATTTGGAAAAATTAAGAGGGAATAACATTTGGAGGTTACACATTTGGAGTTTTTTTGTTTGTTTAATTCAGTATTTCACCCAGGATCCTTCCAAATCCCAAATGGAGGGAACTTCCTGGAAAGAGAAGAGATCCTTAAAAAGAAATTCTTTATTAGAATCATATTCTCCTTTTCCTTTCTTATATATATATATCTCTCTCTACTAAACCTACAGGGTGTTGCTAGGTAATTAAAACAAGTTTATATTTTCTGAATCCTAGAAGTCAGTTTTAAAATATTTCTGTGTTAGAAGCAAATAATATCAACCACATTTTTAATTAACATAAGAGTAGAAACAAATAGTGTATGTATAGGTCTGGATTCCATTCAGGAATCTCTTGCCCTCCTGCACCTTTTGCTAGTTAGGTATGTGTGCAGAAGCACAATGAGGCACCAGTGGACTAAAATGAGCTACAGAATGTAAGGCTCGCCCCGTTCCTTCCCTCTTCCAGGATCTAACAGGACACACTGGGCGGGGCCGGGTTGGAGGACAGCCCCAGCAGCCGACTCTCTCTCCTAATCCTGTTTCACTAAGGAATGATTTTTTTTCCTACCATCATGTCCAAATGACAAAGGAAAAACTCAAAAAAATAAATAAAGTTTGCATCTGTTAAGTACCACCTACATCTGCCCACAGATCTTCGTGACGCAGATTGAGAACACTGCGCGTATGTCACTAGGCAGAGGGGGATGGAGTTTGTTGCACAAATCCCATTGGCAAGGATGTATTTAAGTGGGTTGAATTACACCCATCTGATAAACAACATTTGGGTTCACCACAGGGAGGGCTTGGAAAGAAAGCGGCTGCTCACGAGGAGGTGCTGACACTTGGGAAGAAACCAGTGAGGAAATGTAGCAAAACAAAATCCCATTTAACTACTGAAGATGGCTTTTCTCCAGCATGAGACTTTGCTGGTCATTGCTGTCTTGGAGGAAGTCGCACAGATACTGATATGCCCAGATAAAAGTCAAGACTCCTTCTTCAAATAACTTATTTTATTTGAAGTTATTCCGTAATACTCAGTAAACCTATAGGATTCTGCTGCAGAAAGACTGCTGTGTAAAAAACAAAATTCAGGGAATTTTAAAGTCATTGGGATAAACTATTCTTACAGATTCAGTTGAATTTAAATTAATTCCACTTCTGAGTCTGTGTAAAATTTGGCATTTGGTTAGTGTGCTATATATATGAATGTAATTGATATTTTTTCAACTGACCTCTTATACAGCAATCTTGCTAAATTAACCTATAAATTTTAATAATACATCTATAGATGCCTCAGAATTTTTGATATGTGCCATCAAATCATGTAAAATAAAATGACAACTTACTCCTTTCCAATTCTCAGAACTTCCTTTCTCTTGACTTAATGCATCAGTCAGGCTCTTCAAGACAACACTGAAATGAAATAAATATTAAGCCACATTTTTCCATTCTGTGAATCAAAAGGAAAGCTGTCAGCATTTCTCCATGAATGATGATATTTCTGGATTTTTTTTTGTAAATACTCTTCATCAAATTAATAGTCCCCTTCTATTCATAATTTGCTAAGATCATGAGTTAAGATTGAGTTTCATCATTAGCTTTTTCTCCATCTATTGAGACGGTCACATGTTCTTCCCTTTGTGAGACACACTGATTGCTTTTGTAATGACAAATCAATTTGGCATTCCAAATAAACTTAATCATGATGTATTCTTTTTGGATATTACTGTATTGGGCTGGCTAGCACTTTGTTTAGGGGTTTTATATTTATGTTCATGAATAAGATTGACTGTAAATATACTTTATCATGATGTCCATATGAAGTTTCAGTGTCATGGTTATACATGCCGCATAAAACAATTTGAAGAGTGTTCCTTCTTTACTCTCTGGTAGAATTGATCTAAGTAGATTTTTTTTTAACCGTTTGACAGAATTTATCAAAGATGACAAATGGATTAGGTGTACACTTCCGTGACAGATTGGATTTTGTTAGTTGGCTTGAGTTTTTGTTTTTTTTTTTAAATTAAGGATTCAATATCTTTAATAGTCAAAGGGTCATTTGTTTCTTTTATTGCATCAGTCTTGGTAAGTTTTGTATTTTTAGGTATGTATCAATATTCAAATGCACATTACTAGTTAGTTGTCCATAATATCCTCTTTCATATTGTTAATTTCTGAAGGATCTATTACGATGTCATTTTTTTTCCATTTTCTATATTGTTCACCTGTGACTTCTTATTTTTTTTTTGATCATTCTACAAAAAATTTATTTATTTTATTGGTCTTTTCAAAAAAATAACTTTTGGCTTTCTTGATCTCTATTTTATGATAGTTTCTATTACATTATTTCCTGCATTTATTTTATTATTTACTGCCTCCTACTTTCATTGGGTTTAATTTACTGCCTTTAAGTAATTTTTTGAGATTGATGCTTGCCTTACTAATTTTCATCAATTCTTGTTTTCTGGTATATGTGTGTATGTATATCATAAGTTTTGATGTGTAGAATTTTCATCATTTCATTCCTTTGAATATCTGAGACTCAATTTGCAGACTAAAATAAGGTGCTTCTTGTAAACATCATATTGTTGAATTTTTTATCATCTAAAAATATTGGAAACATTATTTGAAACATTAATCCCTTTCCACCTAATGCAATCACTGGTATTCATGGTTTATATACATATATATATATATCAGTTTACTATATGTTTTCTGTTTGTTTTACTTGTTCTGTGTTTTCTCTCACACAGTACCTTCATTTGGGTTGATTATTGTTTCCTTCCACTTTTTTCCTTTCCATTAGTTTGGAAGTTTTCCTTATTTTTACTCTTCCTTTTGTGTTTACCCTAGACATTACAATGAGCCTTCTTGCCATATCAAAGTCTAACATAATACATTTACCAACTTCTGAACAATAGAAGAACTTTGGATGATTTTAATTCAAGCCACTACCCCCCATAGTATATGTCATTCTTGTTTTATAGTGTAATTCTCCATGTATTTGAAATTTCATAGCATTGCTATTATACTTAGATTGCATAATTTCCACTTAGACTTATATAAATTTTAGTTTCACTATTATCAGTGCTCCTTGTTCTTCTCTGAATCCCTAAGCTTCTATTTAGGATTATTCTTCCTCTCTTTTCTCTGAACAATATCCTCCAGTATGGCCTTCAGTGTGAGTGTGAGTCTGCTGGTCATAATTCTCTTGTGTTGCTGTTTCTTTAATTTTGTCTACAGATATCTTCTGGAGATATTCTTTTGAAGGATATTTTCATTAGCTATAGGATCTTACATTAGCAATTATTTTTCTAGTGATACTTTAAAGCAATTATTCTTTAAATTTCATTGTTTTGGCTTTCATACTTTTTTTTTTGTTTTGTTTTGCTTTCTGTGAGCTGATTGTTGCTTTTTTGAAGATAACCAGTGTTATTTCTTCAACTACATTTAAATTTTCCTTTTTTCCTCAATTTTCTGCTGTTTAACCATGATTTGCTTAGGTGTTTTTTCTTTCTTTTTCATTATTATTGCTCGGGGTTTATAGGGATTCTTCAATCTTTGGCTTAATGTCTTCTATTAGTTTAGGAAATTATCATTTATTATCTCTTCAACTATTGCTTCTATTCCTTCTTTCTTCTTAGACTTTGACTGAATATATGTTAACACTTATTGTAGCCTCTAAGTTTTTTACTCTGTCTTCTGTAGATTCCACTCTTTACTCCCTCTGAGCATGGATGTCTAAAGTGCTGTTCAGCGTCTAATCGTCTCTCTAAATTTAGCAAACTCCTCTGGGGGAAAAAATCACCTCTAAATCTGACCCCACTGACTTCCTGACCCCTAGACCCAGTCCCACTTTCATTCTTCACTCATCCTGCACAGATTTCTCTCTATCTTATTAGAGGCCTAAAGAACTCAAGTGAATGGTACCCTTTTATATTTTATCTAAATTTTGGTTTTCTCGCAGCAGCTGGATGGGTCCAAACATCTTGTCCCCTATCCCAGTACCTATAATATGTAAAAGAATAAAAAATGCATTCTTAGGCAATCATTCCCACAAGCTGAAGCATCATCCTCAAAATTTGAGAAGACATCTGTATTAGAGAACTGGAAAACCATCTAAACAGTATTTTTGGTTAATAACCTTGCTTTCTCAGGTTAGGTCTAATACATGCAATGTGAAGAAGCAGAAGCAAAGGCAACCATCCTTCCAAAAACCTGAAATAGGTGAAGTTGGCCTTTAGTGCCTCTTTCGATTCTCTTGCCCAAGGCCCCAGTGATCTTTGTCAGTTATGAGAGAGGAGTATGGAGGAGATACCTTGGGTCTCAACCCAATCTTCTTTTCTCTCTGCATATAAGGATGTTAATAGATTAAAATACCAAATGTGGGAAAAGCTTTAATTTAGACTTAAATTGATTGAAACACAATTATTAGAACTTCAAGATATTATAAGCTTGTGGGAGAATATTTTTTACATGTTTCTTTCAATTGCTACAACACCCTGGGTAACCCCCAAGTCCATCCCTGAGCAGAAGGAATGTCCTTTAGCAGCAGGGACAGGATTATAATGATGCCATCAGGAAGTTATAGCAGCTCATAATTACCAAACACTTATGCTATGACTAGTAATTTGATATATTCTTTAAATATGTTATCTTCATCACAAAAACCCGATAACAACCTGCCCAAAGTCACTCAACTGCAGTGTCATAACCAAGATTTAAAACAAACCCATATCACCTCAGGGTTCATGCCCTATGAATGGGGCCTAAGGAGTGGGAAAGTGACTATTTCTTAGAGTGTGATGTTTTCCAGAGTCTTCACTCTTCACTGGTATTCTGTATTTCTTTTTTGTAACTTAGTCCATAAATTCAGTCAGCTCCATATTTGTTTAATTGGATCTTTATTAAGAAAATGATGGCTAGACCACTGCATTCCATGTGCTAATGTCCGGCTAAGCTTTGGGTAATAGGTAATGGATAGAAGACAATGTCTTAGAAGCCAAGATTCATAATGCCAGGGAAGAACTCTTGGAAAAAGAGTAAAGTTAAGCTTAGACAACTCACAATCAAGAATGACTAAGAAGCCCTTAGTCAAAGAGGAAGTAGAAAGGTAAGTCAAATATTCAGACACAGTACATCTCTCTCCCTTTCTCAGTGGTTCCAGTGAAACAATTGATGCCCAGTTTCCTTGATATTTATTTAGGTATTTTTAGATGTCTGCTCTACCCTACTACTAGAGAACTTCTGGATAGGTGAGGCAAAAACTTATTCTATTTTGATATACCAAGCATTTAGCACCACACCAGGAACATGGATTGTGTGGATGAATAGATGAAAAAAAGAGAAAAAGGAGGGAGGATTCTCCAGATACTTGAGGATCATGAAACTGTCTCTGTAAAATTCTTCTCTTCTTGAGTGGGGTACTACACAGGGATTACAGGCTTAACACTAGGTTAAGTACAACATCTGGAATATCCTGACATTAAATAAGTGAGCCATGCCTATATTAAAATGAAACATGAAGCTACCTTTGAGAAGAAAGGAAAAGAAAGAAATGCATATTTCTGCCAATTAGAGATACCTCAAAATTATTTCTAATAGCCCTTAGTTATTATGCCCCTGCCTTCTCATTTAAAAAAAAAACTGTGTTTGCAAGAGGTAAAGTAGAGGAAGGTTTTTGAATAAATGAAGTCTGTTATCTGACACAGCTCAGTTGGGTAGCTGATCATGCACAGTTTCTCATAAGGAGTCTCCAAGACAATGTTTCATGCTTTTAAATTTGGTGCTCTTGGTCTGTGCCCTGAAAATCATCACTACTAGCCTGGCCAAACATTCCCACAGTGAGCACCACAGACCGAGTCTCTCTGCAAATACACACATATTCCTGACTATTTGAACAGAATTTCCTCCACTCAGAAAATAGTCACTTTTGTATATAGATAAATTGATTAGCTAAGACCATACCATTCCAACTGTAAAATAGCATGAGGGGCTATATTTCAACAGTCAAGATGAGGAGTTTTTCATTTAAGCATTGAGTAACCCTTCAAAGTAATGACATGACAAAACCAATTATTCAGTGTGAGTAGGAAGCTCCTCCAGTTAACAATTGGAAGGAAATCAAAATGGTGACCAAATATTTTATATAACACAGAGCGAAGAAAGAAAGAGAGACTCGGTCTCGTGATTTGAAGGGTTTAGGAACCTTGGGAGTTGTGCTAATAAACTTCTGTGCATAAATTGTCTGACTGCAAGAGGGATCAGTGTGTTCAAAAGATTTAAAAAGCAATAGGGATAACTTTTAATCTACATGTAGAATTTACTTTTGTGACAAGTGAAAGCATGTAATTGGGACAAAATTATCAGAGGACAAATAGGCACAAAGATCTCCATTCACCCCACCAAACCCCCTAGAGCTCAGCCCTGAGACTGGCCTTAAGTTGGGAACAAAATCTCATTTTTTTCTAATTAACATGGACAATGTTATTGTGGTTTGTCAGGTAAAATATTGAGGTGAACAGGGTGCATGAGGAGACAGTGAAAAGCACAGGTTAAAGAAGAGCAGAGTAACAGTCAAGCCAAAGTCAAACAAATATTGTGTACTTACACACTCCCCAAAGCTGTGGTATTGCACAACTCCAAGGGCACCGTTCTCAAAGAATAAAATTATGGTGACTGTCAGGATCATGCAGTGCACTTCTAAGAACTTTGACCAGTGAGGATATATGAAATCATGGACAGGAGAGTAAATGTTGTACCTGGTTCATCATGTTTTGGTTCCCTAAAAACTGGTTAAAACATACAGAAATTCTCATATACTCAACATATAAGATGAATCCAAAGTTCATTCCCAGATATTTTAGAAGAATCAGAACTGTAGCTGACACTGTGCTGAATGTGTTGTGTTTGTCTGTGCTTTTCTAAGCCTTGGCTTATTAGATGTCATTTAATCTTTATAAAAAAATAGTGAAAATGAGTGAGTATTCATATTTTAATAATATAAAAAATGGCTCCATTCCTTCCATGGATTTGGTGGCATCCAGCATATGCAGGCTGCATGTGCCAAAGGTAGACCAATAAATGTACCCAGGAGAGGCAGGAAAAGATTTGACACTTCTCCATATACATTCATAGAAAAATACAATTGTCACATCACTGGGAACTCATATGGTTCCGTCCACATACCATTATATATACTTGTGTTTTCCTCCAAATGAGCTGGTCAAAATGTAAAGAGGAAATTATTTAAACAAATAAAACAAAAGTCAACTGGAAATATTGTTAATCATACCGAAGTACATACTATTATGAAGAATCTTCTCTGTTTCTTAAAATAAAAAGCAAGCAAACTAAAGTCAGGGGCTTTTTTAAAAAAGCAATTTCTATGGCATTAGAATGTTTTCACATATTCTGTTTAATCAGATGCACCTTCTAGAAATGGCTTATGACAGAATTATTGTTAAAGTCCATGATTATGACCTTGGGATACGGCAATCTTGAAATGCCATCTGAGTCAGTCTTTAAAAAGATAAAAACAATCTTCATTATCAGTGTAGTATTAAGAATGGTATGTTGTATGAATCACAACCTTTTCAAGCATAAGGATTTAAAGGAAAAACTTTTTCAAAATTCCATAGTCCCCACATATTGTAAATATATTTTTTGTATCCACTTTTGAGCAAATACATTGCAACAAAACTTCTAGGACTTTAAATGAATTGGAATTTTATTAATTACAACTGTGTGTGTGTGTGTGTGTGTGTGTGTGTGTGTGTGTGTGTGTGTGTGTGTGTGTTAGGGAAATGTGCAAGTTGGGTGTATATTTGCATATGTGAGAAGAGAAGGAAGACTAACTCGCGCCAGTGCTTATTGCACGTGTCCAGGGTAATATCAAAGGAGCTTCACAGCTTCAAGGGTTCCGTAGGCAACACTTTTGTAAGTACTGGTTCATCATGTTCTAGTTCCCTAAAAAACTGGTTAAAACGTATAGAAGCTCTCATATACTCAATATGTAAAATGAAACCAAATTGCCCATTCCTGGCCATTTCAGAAAAATAAAAATCATAGCTTACACTTGTTGAGTGTGTTTTATTTGTCCATGCTCCTCTAAGCACCTGTCTTGTGAATTCAGTTGCTCTTCACAACACTGTGAGGTAGGTGCTCTCATTATCTTCCATGACACAGATGAGGAAACAAATGCCCAGAGAGGTTAAAGTATTTGTTAAAGATCACAGAGCTAAAAAGTGTCAGAACCAAGATTCAAACTCAGATAGCCCATCTCTGAAACCTTCATCTCTGGGGTGAAGGGGGCTCTGTTATCACTTCGGATGGTAGAAAACTTGATTAGATGAGATTGCCTCACATATTGCAGGACATTGACCATTCCTTTCCTTCTCCCATTAAATACTAATAACAGGCCCAAGGTTCTGTGACAAAAGTGGTTCTCCACCCCAGTTCTTCCAAGCATTTACTTGGAAGAGGAATTGTATAAGTTGAAAACATGAGAAGCCTTATTTCCCAGGCAATACCACAGCTCACAAGGGGTCTACACACACATACACACACACACACACACACACACACACACACACACACACACACATTCACATACTCATGCACAACCAACAAAATAAAAGTTAACTGAATTAAACATTTTTCTTACTTGTTTTACTTTCTCACAAACATTGTCTTCACTCTATGCCTTATGTCTAGAGGAAACAAGCACAATGAAGAAAAGACAAGGAAAACAGAACTGAAAACACAAAAATTAAACGTGAAGAAAAAAAAGTGGGAAGAACAGAAAGCAAAAAAGAATTCAGAAAAAAGTCATTATCTCTATAACCCATGGAGAAAGGAGTTAGCTGCTCATAAAATAAAAGCAGTCAGAAAGCCAAAACCATTGCTTGACTTGACTTGGCTCAACATTTGCTTACATATTTTAGAGAACCCTTGAATTTCAGAATGGAGATGGCCCAGCAAATGACTGTAGACCAAACCCCCACCAAATGGAAGAAGTCCCCTGGCAACTTCTGTGACAGATGGCCTTGCAGCCTGTACCACATGCCATTTCCAAGAGCAGGCAGATCATTATCTACTTTCAGGAGGAATCCATGTCTCTTTTGTATAGTACTAATTGTTAGAAAGTTGTTCTCATTTAGAACAGAAATCTGCTATGCTTCAGCCTCATTTCTACCCTCTGGAACCATATGGAGTGAGTTAAATCTTTCTTTCATATGATATGGCTCCAGAATTTTGAAGCACTTATTATGTTGCCCCCAGTCTTCTCTGTTTATACCTAAAACAAACATATGTAAAACTTATGATATGCCCTCCAAAGAGCTATATATCTGATAGTATGACCAATCAGTGTCCTCAAAACCCATCTCATTTCTTTCTCAATAGTAACTTTTTTTCATACAGAGCTCAAAATCAGCACATCTGGTGTGTATTTGTTTTGGTGTGCTCTGTGAACTCTGCATATACATATGTATGTAACTATGAATATGTACACACAAATATAAACTACACATGGAGTTTGTGTGTTTGCATATAAATATATAGACACATTCCCTGATGAACATAGATGCAAAAATTCTCAACAAAATATTAGCAAACTGAATTCAAAAAATGCATGAAAAGCATCTTCCATTACCATCAAGTGGGATTTATTCCTGGGATGCAAGGATGGTACAATATTCATATATTAATCAATATCAGATACTACATTGACAAAAAGAAGAATCAAAACCACATGATCATCTCAATAGATGCTGAAAAAGCATTTGACAAAATTTAACATCCATTCATGATAAAAACTCTCAACAAAATGGAAATAGAGGGTATGTACCTCAACATAATAAAGGTCATGTGTGACAAACCCACAGATAACATCATACTCAATGGTGAAAAGCTGAAAGCTTTTCCTCTAAGATCAGGAACAAGACAAGGATGTTCACTCTCTTTATTCAACATAGTAGTAGAAGTCCTAGCCACAGCAATCAGACAAGATAAAATGCATCCAAGTTGGTAAGAAAGAAGTTAAACTGTCATTATTTGCAGATGACACGATATAATATATAGAAAACCCTAAAGACTTTAGCAAAAAACTGTTAGAACTAATATACAGAAATATGTTGTTTTCTTATGTACTAACAATGAACGAGCAGAAAAAAGAAATCAGGAAAACAATTCCATTTACAATTGCTTCAAAAATAATGATAAAATACCTAGGAATAAACCTAACCAAGGAGGTGAAAGACCTATACTCTGAAAACTGTAAGACACTCATGAAAGAAATTAAAGAAGACACCATTAAATGGAAATCTATCCCATGCTCATGGATAGGAAGAATTAATATTGTCAAAATAGGCATTCTACCCAAAGCAATTTACATATTCAATGCAATTCTTATAAAAATACCAGAGGAATTTGTCAATGAACTACAGAAAATAATCCTAAAGTTCATATGGACTACAAAAGACCCTGAATAACCAAAGCAATCCTAAGAACAAAGCTGGGAGTATTAGACTCCCTGACTTCCAGCTATACCACAAAGCTACAGTAATCAAAACAGTATGGAACTGGCACAAGAACAGATCCATAGTTCAATGCAACAGAATAGAGAACCCAGATATAAACCCATGCATATATGGTCAATTAATATACGATAAAGAAGCCATGAATATACAGTGAGGAAAAGACAGTCTCTTCAATAAAAGGTATTGGGAAACTGGACAGCTACATGCAAGAGAATGAAATCGAATTAGTTCCTAACTCTATACACAAAATTAAATTCATAATGGATGAAAGATCTAAATGTAAGATGTGAAACCATAAAACTCTTAAAATAAAACATAGGCAAAAATCTCTTGAACATAAGTATGACCAAATTTTTCCTGGACACATTTCCTAGGGCAAAGGAAATAAAATAAAAAATGAATAAGTTGGCCTACATCAAACTGAAAAGCTGTACAGCAAAGGACACCAGCAGAACAAAAAGGAAACCTACAGTATGGGAGAATACATGCATAAATAATCATACAATAAAGAGTTAACACTCAAAATATATAAAGAACTCCTATGCCTCAACACCAAAAAAACAAATAACCCAATTAAGAAATGGAAAGAGGATCTGAACAGACATTTCCCCAAACAAGAAATACAGATGGCAAATGAAAAGATGCTCCATATTGCTAATCATCAAGGAAATGCAAATCAAAACCACTATGAGATATCACCTAACACCAATCATAATGACCATATCCAAAAGAAAAGAAATAACAAGTGTGAGTGAGGATGTGGAGAAAAGGGAAATTTCCCACACAGGTGGTGGGAATGTCAATTGTTGCAGCCACTGTGGAAAACAGTATGGAGGTTCCTCATAAAACTAAAAATAGAAATATCTCTTAACTCAGTAATTCCACTTGTAGGAATTTACTCAAAGAAAGCAAAATGCTTGATTCAAAAAACTTACATGCACCCCTATATTTATTGCTGCCTTATTTACAATGACCAAGATATGGAAGTAAGCTAAGTATCCACCAATAGATAAATGGGTAAAGAAGATGTGGTACACATATACAATGGAATATTATTCAGCCATTAAAACAATCCTGCCATTTGCAATAACAGGGATGGATCTAGAGGGTATTATACTCAGTGAAATAAGCCAGACAGAGAAAGCAAAATACCATATGATTTCACATACTTGTGGAATACAGAGTCATAGACACTGAGAAGTGACTGGTGGTTACCAGGGGAAGGGTTCAGTTGGGTGGGGGTAGGGGGGTAAAGGGATAAAGGGGCACAAAAATTCTCAATCATAAGTTGGTCACAGGATGGCAGTACAGCATGGAGAATATGGCAAATTATTCTTTAACATCTTCCTATGTTGACAGATAGTAACTGCACTAATGGGGGTGAGGATTTAATAATATGGGTAACTGCTGAACTGCTTTGATGCATACCTGAACCAATATAAAATTATATATCAACTATACTTCAATAAATATATATATATATTATATATACACATATATGTGTATGCATATGTGTAAAATATGCACATAGCTCACCTTTCCTTCCTTCCTAAGTGTTTCTTCTTCTCATGGCTCTAGTCCCACCCCAGTACATATAGTGAGTTCACCTATTTCTGGCTTATCTCATCCCTCTAGAAATAAGATAGCTTTAGAGCTATATTTACATTTTTTAGCTCAACCTTTAGGGATGCTCGCATATTCCTGACTCCTGTGTGTCCAGTCTTGAGTAATTAGTGCAGCCTCAGCTTCTGAAAGTAAGGAAAGCATTTAGACACTCACATTAGAAAAGCTGAATAACTCTGAAAATATGTGGCAGTGTAAACAAAATTCAAATCCTATGATAATGGCAAGCCTGACATTAATCTGAAAGCATTTTTCTTCTCTTTCATTCTGTTTCCAGTTAGATATTTCTTCCACCATTTCTGTTAGTTTATCACTTGTCCATTTCCTATCTTATTTTCAAAGAGAAGGAGAATAATTCCTTCTTTGATATTGAAGGGAATGTCTACAGGGGCCTGAGTTCAAATCTGCTTAATTTCTCACATTGTAATGTGCGTTTTGTGGTTCAGTACTTTAGCAACCCGAAAATGGAAGGGTTGCTCCCAGGTTATGATAATGTAATTGGATCTAAGTCACTGCCATCATTTCATCCCACAGAAAGTTATTTTGATCTTTCTCCTGGGGGCAGGAGTCGAGTTGGTTGGTGGGGGGGTTGGGGTGTGTGGAGCAGCATCTAGCTCTTTTTGAAAGGCTTTCATTTCATCCCACCGCTTCACAGCTCATAAAACGTGCCCTCAGATGCCCTCCATGGCTCCTGCTGTCTTCTCCTCCCACGACACTTCTTTATTCTTTCTCTCCTCTTCCTTCTCTACCCTTTGCTAAAATGGAGATTAGAGAGAGAATAATCTGGTTTCAGATTAGGACAGATGAGAAGAGGAAGAAGAGTCAGGAGATGCTCTGAAGGCACTGGTGTGGGCACCTGGAGCACCACAGAGGTGCCCCCAAGCTAGGCACGAGGAGCGCCTTGGGAATCAGGGTGGAGGGTTGGGCGCCAATTACTCATTCCACTTCACCTGACAGTTTTGCTCTGGCCAAACTCTAAAGAGACTCACCCTGGTTTTGTTCTCTTAACTCAAACTCTGCATGAGTCATTGAAGCTTTCAAGTGAGTGATGTCAGAGAGCTACTGAAGGTTAATCCAGTTTGTACCAAAAGAGAAGAAGGATATTTATATCTTCAAGATCCAACCACTCCACTTCCTACAAGTATTCCATGACATCCCACCCCCCACCAAAGCTGGTCAGAAATCATCAGTCCACATTTGTTTCCCAGCCACCCTTCCTGTGGGACTGTCCAGATCCTCGCCCTGTTCTGTTGACACTCAGTGAGTTTTCTCCCAGTTTACAGGCATAGATTTAAACATCAGCAGGATTCACAAAGCTCTCTCATAATCCTTGCTCTTGATCTGAGTTGACAGCATTTCTTTCTCTTCCTAACAACTGAGTCCAACCTGTACCAAGTGCATTGACCCTGTTACCACCCTCCCACAACTCTTCACCATCTGCCTTGTAATTTTTTTAAACAATCCAAAGCATTGGGGCACAAATTCCCTGAACAACCCTTCCTTCATCTCCACTAGTCTGATCTGCCCCAGAGCAGGTACAAGTTCAAAATGAAACTTGCCCCTAGTCATCTCTAAAATGAATTAAATAATCCACCTGTGTTCTTAAACCTGTTTCCTGTCTCCTCTGGGACCTTACTTTTTATCTAGCAAGGCCTTATCCACTCCTTACCTTCAATCTTACCACCTTTATGCCTTAGTCTTCAAAACATTCAGGTCTTCACCATCCTCAAATAAAAGCTACTATCTTATTCCTTTTATTTCTCTTGTTTGTAAAAAAAAAAAAAGTGTATAATCAAAGTATTTATTTGTATGACAGCATTATTTCTAAGAAAAAGTATTCATTTTATTTACAGGAAAAATTTTACTATCAATGATGTGTTTATGAGAGACATAGTGTAGTGCATGAATTTTTCTCAATTACGTGATGCTGTCCTCAAGGGGCAAAACTGGTTCTTGGGGGGCAAAAATTTCTAATATTAGAATGTATTCTGGCTCTCCAAAGCTCAACTGTACTCAATAAAGTAGTATTTCTTTGTATTTAGTACCTCTGTCTTTAGGGAGAGTTTTAATTTAATTTTCTCCTGAAAAGTGGGTTACAATAATGAAAAAAAGATTGAGAAAAGCTGGTGTCACAGATCCAGACTACCTGGGCTCAACATCCTGGACCTGCCACTGCTTGGTTTGCTGTGTGAGCTCTGGCAGGTTACCTAACCTCATTGTACCACAATTTACTTACTTATAAAATGGGGATATTAACACCTGTTTCACAAAGTTGACTTTTTAAAAAAAGACTAATCAAAGTGATATATGCAATGCTGACTATTAGCTTGCTCTTTCAACCAATTCAATCACGCATACAACAAATCAGCTATGAAATCTCACCCCTGCCTAACTCTTCAAATTCTTCTCTTTCCATGCTCCTTCTCACTCATCCTACTCCAGCTACACTCAAACGTGTATACAGGTCCTCGGAACACCAGGCTTATTTCCAGTTTCAAGTCTTGGCTCTTGGTAGTTTCTCCATCTGGAATCTCTTCCCCCAGATATTCCCGTGGCTCACTCCCTCACTTTATCCAGGGTTCTGCTCAGATGTTATCTCTTTAAGGGGTTTCCCTGATTTTTATCCCCATATTTTTTCTCTCCTTACGCCTCATATTTTTTTCACACAGCATCCCTCTTTGAAATTACACTTTGGTTATTTAGTTACAAATCCTTCCCTAGAGTATGAACTACAGGAGAATGGAGCTTCACTGGTATAGTCATTGCTCTATTCTCAGTTCCAAGAACACTGTGAAAGGGCCACATACTGTATTATTCCACTTATATGAAATATCCAGAACAGGTAAATCCATAGGCACAGAAAGCAGATTAAGGTGCCAGGGTCTGGGGAAGAAGGGATCATGGGAAGTCACTGCCTAAAAACTATGGGTTTTTCTTCAGGGGTGTTGACAGTTTTTGGAACTAGAGAGAAGTGGTGGTTGTGCAGCAATGGGAATGTATCAAATAACCATGAATTGTTCACTTTAAATAGTTCGTTTATCAGATTTTTTTAAATACCAAAAACCATAATAAAAGTAGGTATCTTTGATTAACTCCTTATAAACATCTGGTCCTGATGACCATCTTCCATTCTCTCCTCCTTGGGACTTTATGACACTGTTCTTTTCCAGTCTTCCTGCTCTCTCTGTTCTTTCCCATTCTCTCTTTTACTGGACACCTCTGCCTTCTTTATACAAAGTTCCCAGCCATTTTCTTGTCTTGTGCTCTATGCAGTATCTGAGTAATCTTATATATGTAACATCAAATATATGCTTATGACTCCACAAAGGCCTGGAAATCTAGCTTCTTTCTTAAAATCCAAGCCAAAGTGCTTTTTTTTGACTGAGGGTATCTGTAATCAAACATCTCATTGGCGCCTCAAGCTTAGCATGACTACAGTTAGAATTATCATCCTCCTCCACAAACTTATTTTTCCTCTAGGCTCCTCATTCTCAGCAAAAGCCAATGCTCTTAAAGTGTGGTCCCCAAACTAACACAATTAGCCTCCTTAGGGAATTTGTTGTAAATTATAAGCAGATTCCGGGACTCCACTCCAGACCTACTCAGTTAGGAGCTTTGGGGGTGGGGAACTGCACTCCTCTGGGTGATTCTGGGGCAAGTTAAGGTTGGAGAACCATTGGATAAAGATATAATATTCACCCAGTCACCCAAGTAGGAATCTTGAGTTTCTTTTGTACTCCCTGACTTTTTTCCATATTTCCTGTCTAATTCACTGAGGAATCCTAATTGATCACCAAACCTTCCTAAGCAATGAGATCTTCCCCTCCTTCCCCGATGCACATTTTCATGCTCCTCATACACTTCTGAGGCCTTCTGCAATATTCTTGAAATGGGTCCCTGGCACAATCTCTACCCTCGGCCTGGGTCTGAATTTCCCCCCTAAATATAAGGTGAAGTCACACTCAAGTGTCATTGCCAGGAAACCTTCTCGACCACACCCAATAAATTCATTGCTTGTTTCACTTCTTTCATTTTAATATTTAGTATTATGTTTGCTTCTGCAACTGAACCAGTGAGCTCCAGTGTGATTCTTGGTCTGCCTATATCAGAATCAGATTCCTGGACCCTACATCCAACCTCAAGATTTCTGAGAGTAGAGCATAGAAATCTAGATTTTAACAATCCCTCCCCATTAAATTTTTGATCTACAGAAAAATTGAAAATAAGTACACTGTTTTCCATTTTTATAAAACTGTAGAAAAGGCATACTAACATACAGTGACAGAATGTAGATCAGCATTTGCCTAGGAGAGAACAGGAGAAATGGGAAGAATTAAAAAGGGGCACAAGGCTGTTTCTGGGGGTACTGGATATTTTCACTATTTTAGCTATTGTGATGGTTTCAAGGCAGTATACATATGCAGAATCATATCAGATTGTACATTTTAAATATGCGTGATTTATTGCATGTCAATTATAACTCAATAAAGACATTCATATGAAAATTGATTAATTAAGAAGAAAATAACTACACTAATATATGAGCTTCAGTTTGCTTGTTTTCCCAAAGTCTAGTACATGATTGGTACTGAATGAATATTTGTTTCATAAATATATATATATATATACATGTATATGTGTGTATATATATATATAGTTACATAATCTGTATATATTTCAAACACAGCATTTAAATCTGAACTTGTCTTTTCTCTCAAACTATCATTGTTTCCCTTACCTTTCTTGTCTGAGTTAACAAAGTCTCTATCGGGGATTAAAGATGGCTGCGTGAGAGGAGAGACAGAGGCTTCCTCCTAAAACTGGATACAATTAGAAAATTTAATTGGCGCAACTAATCCTGAGAGAGCAACAGGAAAGAGGACGCGTCAGACTGCACACACCTGGAGAAAAGAGCAGACCTCAGCGAACGGGGTAACGCACCGGAGCTGTGGCTCCGCGGGACCAGAGCCCCTCCCTCACCCCAGCTCCCCGGTGGGAGGAAGACAAATGGACCAGGGAGGGAGTGGAAGGCCTGGGACTGCTGAACACCCAGCTCCGGAGACCTGCTCTGGGAGCACAAACCTACACTTCATGGTGCTTTCATGAGACTCGCATGACTACCGGGTTGGAAAGTTAATACAGGCAGAGATCCTGGGGAGACTGGGATTCTGGCTGCTTGTGGAAAGCAGGGATCCATATCCGGCTGCGCTGGGACAGAAACTTATACCTGTGTGACCAGCCCACTGGCTCAGGCAGTGGAGACAGACGCAGGAGCCAGGAGGCGGGGAACAGCTCTTTCCTACCCCCAGGCACCAGTACCGCTCCCCTGCGACCCCCGACATTGCTTCAGGGGCTGAGCAGCTCCAGAATAGAGCTTCTGGACACTAGAGGGCGCCATATACAAACATGAAACGCCAAAGGAACCTTGTCCAGAGTAAAATTGTTAATATAACTCCCGAGAAAGATTTAAATGATATGGACCTCGTGACTCTTCCTGAAAGGGAGTTCAAAATAAAAATAATCAACAACCTAATGGAGGTACGGAAAGACATCCAAGAACTCAGGAATGAATTCAGGTCAGAGATCCAATCGTTAAAGAACACGATGGAAGGTACAAAGTCTCTGTCAGAGTATCACTGAGCTATTTTCTCTTTTTCTCCCCACATTTATAATTAACCAATACCAATGACTCCATGAACAGTATTTGAGTTACAAGTGTTGAGGTCATCAACAACTTGTCCTTTATATTTTCTTCCTCCTGGTAACCACCCCAGTTCTTTATCCAAGGAACATAATTAACGTTTTACTTTTCAATATATTAACTTTTATCCTAATCAAAATAAAATATTAAAAAGTTAAAATTGGCCAGGAACTCATAAAGCACAAATGTTAGCTCAGCTCCACCCTTCAAATGTCAATGAAAACTGAGGTCTAAGCACAGTATATTATCTTTCAAGGGTAGAGGCCTTCTTTCTTTAAATTCAGGCTTAACTGATATACCATTAATTTGGGGAACCCTTCTCAAGAACAAATATCTAAGAGCAGTCCTCAATCTCTGCAGTTTATGGAGTGAGGCCATTTCTTACCCAGGTTGCAATCTTCTAAAAAAGGAGACATACAACAATACTTAAATGGCTGCTAGAAGTTATATTCATCCATCATCATTGGAAGAACTGGTTAAAATGGAATAAGAATCTCATCTCAATTTTTATTCTAACCATGAATTTTGCAATAACTCCAGATTTTAAGTTATAATTTTCAATCATCTCTGTATTTGTAGATTTTGTTCATTGGATGGTGTTATCCTGTTAAAAATAATTTCTCTTTTTCTCAAAAAGAAAAGAATCTTGAAGTAAGAAAAAAAATGACCATATAAAAATAAGAAAGCAAAATAATATTTAATATGTACTTTAATGGGTTTTCCCATTCAAATTTTCCAAATGAGTAATATCTTCATCCCACATTGTCTTTAACTGGAATCCCCAAATTTAAACGTAAATTCAAAATCAGTGATACATCCATAGGTTTTTATTTTTTATGAAATACATGTTTAAATATATATTTCCTTTTATAGCCTTTATAATTAGGGATAAGCAGTTGAACAAATATCATAAAAGAAAATAGATATGAATTACTCAGAATATACTCACATAGTCAAGAAACATTCCAATGCCTTGAGAGAGAAACTTCAGATATAAAGTGGGAGATCTGGAACCACTACTTCTAAGATTTTGTATTCCCATTTGAGAAGGTTGAGGATGGAAATAAAAACATACTTATTGAAAGTCTACTGATTAACAATAAGGATGATTCAGAGAGACTTGGGAAGAACAAGGAAGAACAAGGGTACAGATTCCACTCAATTATACTCACAGCTGTCCAGCTAAATAGTTCATGATCCAGCCTGGGAGAGTTTAGTGGCAGACACTCAGTAAATTCTCATTAGTAGTTGTACTAAAATGATTATCCTGACAGCAACCAAGTAAAGGACAGGTCCTTCAACTAATATACCAATTTCACAGAAGAAGGAACTAAAAATGTGTTTCTAATTTTTTACTATACAGGTGGACTCAGAATAAGAATTAGAGTAACACCTATAAAAGCCTCCCAAGGATCACTTCAAACTCTAGATTTTTTAGGCTGAAACCTATTCCAACTAAGTATGTGCAGATTCTTGAGAAATTTGACCAGCTAACGCTACCATTGGGGATGATAGCCTTAAATAACCTACCCACCTATACATTTAGTTTTCTGCTGGTTATATGGAAACTAATACAGCTAAAATTTAAAACAGCATGATTTGATGGCCACCTGAAAGGTCATCTGTTGGATAATGTATGTGTTGACTTCTATTAAATTAAATGTAGAATTTCTCAATTTATTTGTTTTCTGTTCCTTCTTTATCCACACTTTGTCATTAGTATGAATATCGTATGTGTCCAGACAAAGAGGAAAAAGAGGAGAGATGTAAAGCTGGTGGGGGCCACCAGAAATTATTGTTGGGCCCCTGAAGACCCATAGAGTCGAGTCTGTAGTGTTGCTTATAACCCCCTTCTGTCATCCTCACAGATCCTCATAGACTCACCTGGGGAAAGTACGTGGAAGAGGTTGGGAAGAAACCTTTAGATCTGCCATGTGTGTCGTGTCCATGGTCATGTCTATTAATGTCTGAACCAGTACATTAGACCAGGACTATAATCTATTCTTCCTTTTATAGGGACTTGGTCAACGTTTCTTTACTCTCTTATGTACTCTTCATGATTTATGCTGAATTCTCTATTAGCTCAAACTGAAGAATAAGACAGAGTTGTAAATAACTTTAGTCAGTGCAGGTAAGCCAAAAAGTCCTTTAATTTTCGTAACATTTTTCTATCCTGTTTCAAGTAATTGATGTTTTATTTGGAAGTGCAGACAAGAAAGAAATCATTGTTCATAGATCAAATAAATATAATGGACTCAGGCTATTTTTCAAGCAGTGCTTCAAAGCCATCAAACATAGTAGGGATGTAACAAGTGTTGACTTTGCTAAGAGTTTGAGTCATTCTGTCTGGCACTTGGGGTAGAGATGTGGTTGGACAAAACATATCTTGTGTAGTAAAATATGTTCAAAGCATTCTATTTGCATATTGAAAACAATATTATAATGCAAACCCCTTACCCATGATACTGAAAACAAAACTTCTCACTTTATTTCAGAACATGGATCCTAAATAGCTGTGGTATATTTTGTGTTCCAGGTGTTCTCTTCAGTAGAGTTTTAAGGTCATTAGGGGCAGAAACAATGTCACCTACTCGATGGTTTGGGCTTGCAGTGAGTTTTCAGTGAACAATCGTTCATTGACTGAATCTATAATAAAAGGAAATAGAACCAGCAAGCAAAAAGTAAAATAATACTCAGATATTATTCTTGCCTCATGCCAAAATCTTGTTAGTCATCAGTATTCTATTTGATTTTGGGGTAGAGCTGGTATGTTGTCTCCTACATGCACCCCACACTCCCATCATAAGGTATCAGCAACAGTGTTAGTGGCAATGGCTATCATTTCTAGATTACATTCATTATAACAAGAACTTTAAATCATTTTCTCTAACCTTCACAATAATCTGAAAGCAGAAATTATTTTCTTTTTTTTACTACTGAGTAAACACATAAAATTAACCAGCTTGCAGCTCATACACCTAGAGAAGCAGCACTGTGTGCTATTTAGGCCATGAGCTGTATCATCAATGCAGTCATTTACTTGAGACCCAATTCTTACCATCTCGTCTGCAAGTTGCTTCACCTCCTTAAGCTTTTGTTTCTTTGATTACAAAGTGATAGTTATAACCTTATCTTGGCCATTGGATTGTGGTGAAAACTTAGTGAGACACTCAATGGAAAGAGCTTAGCAAGTGTTTGGGATATACTGCATGCACACACACACACACACTCACAAGCAAATACCAAAGCCTGTGTTTTCAACCATGCTAGTTCTCAGAAACTTCCCCTAAGGTACTATATTCTCTCTTTACCTCTATGCTTTTGCTAGTTTATTTGCCTTTCACTATATAACTAATACTCTTTTCTTGGACCATAATTCAAGCAGAGATAATTACATTCTCATTCATCCCTCAAGTCTGAGGATAGCTTCTTCAAAAATTAACCATGCATCCCAAAACTAAGCCACATTCCCATAGAATCAAGGATACTGATCTCTCATATTACTTACTAAGCCAGGGGGTTATTCTGTCATATAACTGTATTGTGCATTGTGTATGTGCCTACCTGTCTGTGTCCACCAATAGATTGTGAGAGCTCAATGACAAGAACGATGTCTTTTGACTCAGGATCCCTTACTATCTAACACAGGTCCTGAGCTGCAGATCATACTCAACAAATATTGGGAAGATAGATGAATCAAGGCAGGGGTGTATGGAGGAAATGGCTGAGCTACCAAGACCACCAACCATGTGGATGTGGATCTTCCAAATCGGAGTGAGCAGGCACTGAATGAAAATGAGAGTCAGGGATTCAAGAAACAGAACACTGAGCTGCATTAAACTAGGTTTCCTCCGTTGGAACAAAACACAAACTTATAGGCCAAATGCTGCAGAAGGCAATATATAAGTATAAAGAATTCAGAATCTTTCCTTCTCCCCTTCCCAAGTCTTTGGGACCCTAAGTTTATCTCAAAGCAGGGACACTATACTCCTACCCCCAGAGTAGTGAGTGCCGTCAGAGTCCGCAGACCATCAGAGTTCCCAAACTTCGTGGACAGCGTTTCTAAAAAGGGATGTTAAAATGCAGATTCTAATTTAGTTGTTCTGGGAATGTATAGTTTTTACTAGGTGTTACTGACCATGTCTGAGAGGGAATATCACAAAAATTATGGGCAGTGTTCAAAAACCAAAAAAATAGTGAGGCATTTTATTCTAAACCAGAGTTTCTCAACTTTGGCTGTACATTAAAAAGACCTGGGAAGCTTCTTACAAACACAATACCAGACCAGTGGCCACCTCTGCCCATTTTCCCCATCCATTAATCAAAACTGGGGGACTTTGTGCAGAGTAATTCTTAGGTAAAGCCCGTGGGAACCACTGTTCCCCCAGTCCACCGGTGCCACTCAAAGTCTGGTCCAGTCCTGGTGCAATATGTAAACTGTTTGCCACTGGTCCTGTGATGAGCTAAATGCCCAGACTGACGGTGTTTAGAAACTCTTACAGCAATATGACAAATTACGTTTATGTCTAGTGAATCTAATAATAAAAATAGATGGACTAGTTAAATAAAAAAGCTGGCTTATCAAGAAACATTTTTACATCCCTTCAAGGAAGGCTTCTGAATAATTAAATGTCCCACTGTTGAAGTTACGTTAGACACCTGGTTTCAGCTGTTACTTCTCAGAGCTGAAACATTAAGGTCAGTGATAAACTGCCGCGGCAGATCATGCCAGAGACCTGGGTACAACAGGGTTAATGAGCAGGAATGGGGTAGGTGGGGTTACGAACCAGGAACACAGGCCCTCCAAGTTAGGTAGCTTTCTTTCCCTTTAATTGCCCTGAAAACACACAGGCTCTCACATAACACGGAAGGTGAGAGCTGAATGAAGTTTTCTGGGTAATGGCTTGAAATGTTTTCCTTACGAGAAGTGGTGTTGAGTTACAGCGTGCAGACTGAGCACGGGGAGGAGAGAAGCGCAGCCTCAGCCTGGCCCCCACCTTTTCTTGGCTTCTAAGAAGGTGGACACAGGCTCTCAGAGACGAGACAAGTGATATGTTGAACTATCTGGTGGCTGGAATCCATTGCTTCCAGAGGGACCGAAGGGCAGTGTTTAAGAGGGTTTACAGGGGCCAGCCCAGCAGGCACAGATGCTCTGCTGTGAAATGCCACGCAGGCAGAGACTGACAAGCGGCAGGAGCTGAGCTCTCCCTCAGCCCGACGGCCGTTTCCTGCTGTGTTCAGGGGAGGGGGCGCCTTCTGGCTACTCGGCTGCCTCAGCTCCCTCTCCACGCAAGGTAAGCAGGCTGCAGGGGAAGCCCTGGGACCATGAACAAGATTCGAAAGTTTTTCCGAGGAAGTGGGAGAGTCCTGGCATTTATATTCGCAGCTTCTGTCATCTGGCTGCTCTTTGACATGGCAGCTCTCCGCCTCTCATTCAGTGAGATCAACAGTCAGGTCCTCAAGGAAGACATCGTCAGGAGGGAGCGGATAGGGCTCAGAGTGCAGCCAGACCAAATGAAGGTCCTGTACAGCAGCATGAAAGAGGCGAAGGCCCCACTGAGGGGACACCGGAAAGGCATATGGGGCAAAGAGAACTTCCGAAAGACTGAAGGGAGTATGCTCAGGGCTGAGGATGATTTGGTCCAGACCCAGAGGGAGAGCCAGGTGCAGAAAGCCCCGGGAAGGGGCAAGGTTCCACCTTTGTGGCATCCTATGGCTTTTCCCAAGGGGGAGACAGGCGAGCAAGATGTCCATCCTGAAGCCTCCTCTCGCCATGTGGCGCCAAAGCAAACAACTCAAGGGGCTCAGAAAACCCCATTCACAGCAGCAAGAGGAACTCTGTTGGCCAAAATATCTGCACACTCAGGTCCTGTCAGTGTAGACCAGGGGACTCTGAAGAGTCATCATCTCAGCAGTGACACATCAAAACAAGCAGCTGTAAAGAACCTGAATGTGACCAGCAGTCTCAAAACTGACATAGCGAAGTGGCAATCACAGTCACTGGAAAATGAGAGGACACTCCCTGCCAGCCCCCCAGTGCCAAAATCTAGGGAAGGCATAGCCTTAAATAAAACTGAGACTCAGAGCAAAGAACTAAATGCAAATAAACACAAAGCCAAGAAGAACCTTCCCTTTTCCAAGCTGGTTGCCAATTCAAATCACTCTGAGAAGCAACGTATTAGTGAGACAGAGTTGGGACACTTGCCGGAGGATGATGGGGCCAAAGTGGCTGGTGGGAAGAAATTCAGTTTCTCTGAAAACCATGTTGTGATTGTAACCAAGGAGGAGGAACTTAAGGCAGATGCCAAAGAGGTCCCCGGTCCTAAGACCAACACTACAGCTCCTATTGTATTGGCTGAAAGCCAAGAGAAGCACATTTCCAGGAATAGAAGTGAGATATCTTTCTCTTCATTTGCTGTGCAGAGAGCAAGAGAGTCTCGAATCAATCAAACCTTAGCTGGGGGATTACAGCCAGAAAGAATCAACTTAACCGCCAAGGCCCAGCTTGCAGCACTCAACCAAAGTCACATAAAAGCCCTTTTACCTGAAAACCACGGAATGCACCACGTGCTAAGAATCGATGTGACCCTTTCTCCAAGGGATCCCAAAGCTCCAGGCCAGTTTGGACGTCCTGTAGTCGTTCCACCTGGAAAGGAGAAGGAGGCAGAAAGAAGATGGAATGAAGGGAACTTCAATGTCTATCTCAGCGATTTGATCCCAGTGGACAGAGCGATTGAAGACACAAGACCCACTGGGTAAGATCCGTTGCTCTTCCCTTTTCTCAACCCAAAGTATTTGGGTGCTCATAGAGAAATTGAAATCTAGATAATTTGTGTGATTCTTAGTCACCTAGAGAATTAAAGCAACATTATTTGTTGGGTGCAATCCAAACAGTCTACCATTTACACAGAGGAAAACTCCAATACGAGCATGCCCACCGTGTTCTCTGTCTACACTGATTTCTCTGAGGCTTTGGCCCTCATTCCTGTCCATTTATATTCCATTTCCTTTCCTCTATTGAAAACCTATTAAAGTGATTCGACAAACTTAATTCCTGCAAAGGCATATATGAAAGGTAGAGCTGAAAATGAAATTCCATTAAAACAATGACAACTAAATAAATTCCCAATTTCAGAACTTTTCATTATTAGAAAGCCTGTCAGGAATATATTTGGGGAAGTAGCAAAAGGAGGAGCCTCTAGGCTCCCCTGGAATCATCTGAATCAGCAGAGTCCTGCCCAGTCGTGAGTAATGATCACCAGAATAGCAAGTTAAGAAGTGACTTTACTCCCCAAGTTTAATGTCCTTTCCAGGTGGGGATGGTGGACATTTCAGGAGTTCAGTAATACAGGAATAATAATGTTGGGAAAAGTTAATCAGCCAATAACTAGCAAACACCCAAAGAACAGGAAAAGCATATTAAAAACCTCTTACATTTCTAGAATGTCACTGTTTACTAAGAGCCTGCATACACAGCACAGGAACTTCATAAGAACCCTAGAAAGGAGGTGGCAGATATTATAAGTTCAAATTAACAGATGAGGACACTCAGAAATCATATCACTTCCCCAAGCTTCTTAATGAGACTTCATCAAACAGTTCTTCAGAGAGTTAAATTCCCGAACTATATCACTAGAAGATGGGTCAAGTCATAAATATGTGATCTGGTTCAAATATAGCTGGGTTCGCAGCTCTTTTCGGCCTACTCATAATTTGAGGATACTTTGTTTCCATATATTCACCCTTCAGTGTGTGATAATACAGCTCCACGTATGCCTTAGCATTCAACTCCTGAGCCAAACAGTGTTTGCCTAGGGAATGTCAATATTCAGGCTTGGCATATGTGGTATGTAAACAATGGTCTTATTTGGTCTCTGTAGAAAACTTCTGTGTGATCAAGGTAGTCAGTGTTACTAAGAAAAAGGTGGATATAGATGTGCCTATATTCATAATAGTAAGAGGAGCCCCTTCACTGTGATGTCAGGAGAGGCTGTTTGCAGCTCTCTGAGCCATTGGCAGATGGCTTGAGGAGAACACAAATATACCCAAAACAGAGATAAAGAAACTGAGGCCCTGGGGAGTTATATTGTCTGTGGTGATAGAGCCAGTGATTATTATGGCAGTGGTTAAAATCTATGCTCAAAATTATGCTGTGCTGTTAATCCCCCACCTCTTGCTGAACACCACCCCCTAAAAAGGATCCTAAAAATCATGTTGGACCAGCTCTGATCTGAAATCCTGAGTATCACATTGCATGTTTGTGTATGATGTATAGATATAGATATAGATATGTTATTTATTTATTCACTTCTTTGTTTTTAATACACCGGCTTTGAACACAAAATGCCAGAGAATGAAGGAGTAGTTAAAGTAGCTTTGTCTTAACATCCCGTTAGAGGCCCGGCAGACTGCCATGGAGCCTGGGGAAGAGTCAGACACCGCACAGAAGCACAGGCTGCCCTTCCAAACAAGAGAAAGGGCAATTGTGTGAGGGCCAAGAACAAGTAATAATGATGTTATCATCCAAGTGATTTATGGAAGGCTCGGTGGCTCCCTGTGCTTGTTAGTTTCTGGAAGTTGGTCTGCGGGAGTTAAGGGATGCAGCCCAGGAAAGTCAGGCAGGCTCTGTCTTGTGAAGGAAGCTGTCCCGACTGTAGGAGAAACTGACACGTGTGCTTGGGAGGATGAGTCAGACGGCATGTGGTCCTCTCCCTGTTATCACACAACCCACCTTGGCTAAACACAGGCGCTCTCGGCAAGCTGCCTACCTGATGCTCCACCCCACCAGCAGGATGGAGGTGACGGTTCAGCCACCAGGAGTCCTATGTACAGGACCCCCTAAAGTGTGTGAGCCATTCTGTGTCTCTCTTCCTTGACACAGGATAAAATATTTTTCCTTTACCCAAACACTCTGACCACAAACATGTTGCAAGTTCTGTGTTCATATGGGTAGAGGTTGCAAGAAAAAACAAACGAAAAACATTTGATTCATCAGGTTGGCAGGTTCTCTTCATTTGCTGTGCGGAGAGCAAGAGAGTCTCGAATTTGCTCTTTCTGCAAATTTGATGTTTTCTTACCTTGATTTTGTTATCAGGCTTGCTCAAAAAATATATGAGATGGCTTATAAGAATACACACTGTAAGGTTCTTTAAGATAGTAGATTTTAAGAGTCAGCAGAAGGGGGAAATTGTTATAGAATATAATAAAACATCAAAGAGAGAGGAGGAAGGAAGGAAGGAAGGGAGGGAGGGAGGAAGGGAGGAAGTGTCTGTGAGAATACAGGACGGCTGGCCTTAAAATTAGCTACGGTAGTGGCCCACTGAAACCTTTGCATTTTAAAAGTTCTAGGAAATAATCTCTTAATCCACCATTATGGATTGATTAACACAGTAACAGGCATATAAAAACTGCCTATTGAAAATACACTGAACCAGAAAAAAAAAGGACAAAAAGCATAAATTTGCTAGTATGCTCGTTGAAATTCAATTCTCCCCAGCAAAGATAATAACTAGTTGTTAGTTAATATCTTCTTAAGGGTGATTTCCCTGGCTGCCAGGCTGCAGTTGACATCAAGAAGGAGAGACAAGCCCAGGACAACTTTACCTGCTCTGGTTCTGAAAGCAGATTGTCGTTTCCAAACCCGCTCTTCCCATCTTTTTTCCTGAGTCCCAAAGAACCATTTCTAAGATGATGAGATGCAATCATAGCCTTTTTCAAAAGCCCCAGAACTTCTTTCTGTGATCAGCATCATTCTGACTATCCCTTTGCAGGGCCCCCCAGGTTGCTGCCCATCCCAGGGCAGCCTTGGCTTTCTGTGTGTGACCTTCTCTCCATTGTGGCCTCTGCAAAAGGAGAGCCAGTCCCTTGATCCTTTCCTACACATCATGTTCACTGCCATCACTGGTATTTTTCTTAACTGGTCCCTTCCCACAGCTCCAGCCATCCTCACCTTGCTTAGTCCTTGCTATTTGCTCCCACACATCTTAATCTGCTATTGCTCAAAATCCAGTGGTACCTTATCTCCACCTAGACCATGATTTGACTGTGACCTTTAAATTCCAATGAACCTTAATGCACATGTGGTCACCCAAACGTTCCCTGCTGTGTGCAGTTCGCTAACTGGAGCCTTGAGGTTGGATGTTTTGCCTTCTCAGTGAAAATAAAAACATCTAAAGAAGACTCTGTTGTTAACTTTGTATTACCTCTTTAGCCCTGAGCACACTGTGGTGCTCTCAAAAAATGCAAGTTAACACAATATGGCTTTAAAAGTATGGTTCCCTGAAATGTGTACTTAATGAATGAGAGGCAACCATTCAAATGAGGCTTGCATTGAGTCTTTTTATAAATTAATAATGACCTCCTAATTTTTCATTTTGATCAGATGGAA
Organism: Manis pentadactyla; assembly: GCF_030020395.1. Lineage (NCBI taxonomy): Eukaryota > Metazoa > Chordata > Mammalia > Pholidota > Manidae > Manis > Manis pentadactyla. The sequence goes on along the minus strand of NC_080026.1, from coordinate 15,232,609 downwards.
TATGTTAGTCTCTGACTTAAGGTAAATACATCCTGTTCTAACATTATGATCTATTCATTAATTTATGTTTATTCTTTAGTTCATCCTTTTGTTGTTTGGTTTTTCATTTTAATGTTTTGACTTTCAAAGGAGGAAAATCTCCTTATTTTATGTAAAAGAATATTTTGTGTCAGTAATAGAATTTCATTTTTACCTATAAAATATGCTTCAAGTAAAATGCTTTTTTTGACAGTCTTTGGAGGGTTCCATATTTAATCCTTTATAAAAAAGCTAATCCTTGCAGTTCTTGCTCTTAATTATTGAAGTTTGTTTCAGTTTGCAATAATCAACACACATACCCAGGCTTTGCTAAAACACGGTCCTATTCACTGAAAATGCAGGGCAATTATTCCACGTAGAGAAGTCTGTCTTCTGGCCTGCAGGTATAGTTAAGACGCAACTCCAAAAATGAACTTATTTTAAGAGTGTACTTCCGGAATCTTTATTTAGAGAAAAATGACTCAAAGAAATTTTTACTGCCAGCATTAAGTTTTTAAATTACAGTAAGAATAGCATACTGTTCTACCACTCTACATTGTCATGATGTTACTCGACTACTTCTGTTAATGCTTTGCTTCTCCTACAGAACCCTGGCAAGCCCCTCAATAAGGCAATTCAAACCAGTCTTTATTTTCTTAGCCCAGAGCTGGGACTGCCAACCAATAATCTGATTCCTTCCCACACAGCGCAAGAGAGTTTTCTTTTGGCACATACAAAAAGCAAAAGAAGCACTGTGCATTTGCCATGAACCAGTGTAAATTACTGAGGAAAAAGAAAAGCCTTCCTGGAACCTTAATTTCTATCTCTTCCCTCCCATCCTGCTCCTAGTGAAGTAAAAAGCCACAACTAATGAGGAGCAGCAGCTAAGAGAGAAAAAAATTAACCAGCCACATTTTTTTCCAAACTCCAGGCTTCTAAAACTCTATCAGGTTGGGAGAAAAGAGAAAATAAAATTAAATCGTTCACTTTTGTTTTTTTATTTTTATATGGGATGGATATTTTAACTGATTGAAATGAGACTGCTTTTGTGACTGATAGTGATAGGAGAACATTATCTAAAATTGACTAGCGAAGCTATGAGTCCTCCCTGAGAAAACAAACAGGAGCAGGGAAAAAAATCTCCAAGAAGGGTCTAAAGGGTTTTTGCTGGTTTCCCTCCATGGTTGTGCACAATGCAATGGTGCTTTTGAACTGTGTATGTTCATGCATATTTGTGTGTTGTGTGTGTTAGAGCACAATATGCTAATTCACTGAAAAGTCACATTGGAGAGCAGGAAATAAAAAGCAAAATTTGTTTAAAAGGTGCAAACCAGATCATAACATAACAAAGGCTAAATATGCCCAAAAGAGATTACAGAGCTGTTGGATACTTTTATTTACAACACTCTTCCCATACCTAGAGGAATAATAAAGAGAAAGATGATCAGAAGACCTAAAGCACATTTCTTCTAATGCAAAGAGAACAAAATAGTTAAGCTGTGCCTAATTAATGTAAAACTGAGGAATGTTGAAGCAAATCAGTGACTTTTTCTTTTGGAAGAGGCTAATTAGTAAATATAGGAATTCAAAACTGTTTACACTTCTTTTTTACACATCTAATCCAGGACCCAATTTAACCATCAGCCTAATTTTATCAGATTCTTCCTGTAATAATGCCCCAGGAACTCTTGTTCCAGAAAATAGCTTCCTGTTGGGCTATTCTGGGGGACCCATCCAGAGCACAGTTTCTCAAAAAAGAAATACTTTTGCTCAAGGTTCAGAAAATCTGGGGAAAATAACAATGTTTAGAAGCTCTCTTTTGTTGCTTGCTTTCAAAATGAAAGGAGCTTTTGAGTCTCCTGTATGTTTAAAAAAAGTCTATATTCTTCCAAACTAAATTATCTTCTAAACTGTTGCTTCTAAAATGTTGGTATCACGGCCATGTGGAGAAGGGGTGATATGAAGAAACTTAGTATTTATAAGGGCTTTGATGACTTGGTCTGCTCTTTTGATCCTTAAAAGGGTTCCTCAACCTCAAGGCAGGTCTCGTCGTCCCAGCTTTACCTACAGAGAAGCCGGGACGTGAAGAGGAAGCTGAGGTTGCAGGTTGCAGTCGAGACGGTGGCAGTTCATTGCATCCCTTGTGCTATCTGCTCGCTGCCTGTTGTGAACCGCATGCACCATGCCAGGCAGCTGGGACCTTTCATCATTCACATGCACCATCTCATTTGATCCTTACAAAAGCCATGCTGGATTGATAAGAATTCTTACCAACAAATGAGGAAAAAAAATAACAAAGGGGAAGGTAACTTGCCTGTGGGTCCACACCTCATAGAGGACAGCGTTGGGGCCCAGGCTTTGGTCTTCCGGTTCTTCCTCACTCAGTGATGCTTTTGCTACCCCAGGCTGGTTCCCTCCCCGATGCAGCTTCTCCTCCCTCACCGTGGCCACCATCACCTCCGCCTCTCCTGGGTTTTTCAAGGCCCTCTGCATGAGGGGAATGGCCCCCTGGCTGAGCCTCTGACATGTGTGTGGGTAGGTGCAGGCATGCATGTGTAGATTTTATATGCGTGTGCTTTTACGGTAACCCATTATCACAGCAATACTGTGCAATCTCACATGATTCACAGATGATCAAAGTAAGGCTCTAAAGGAGCAGATGATGGAGCTACGGTCCCAGCAAGCCAACAACAGACTTGAGAGTCCAAGGAAGATTCCCTGACTTCTAATTCTAGTGCTCTTCCCATAGGATACAGTTCCTCCTTCCTTCATTTCCTTATAATCATGACTGAGGCAGAAATTAGAACATTGCTCTCCCTCATAACTGCGGGGGATTTAGTTTTGCATGCTAGGTACCTTGTCTGGGAGAAAACCTGCAGGAAACCCTTTTCTATTCAGCTGTAAGCAAAGGTGAGTCTTTAAAACTGCCCAACAGCCACAGCTTTGCAGCGAACAGATCCCTGGGCTCCTACTGCCGACAGCTGAGCGTGGTCCTGCCTTCGCGGCGCATAGAGCAAAACATTATGCGGAAGCACGGGGTACAACTGGAGTAAGGATGAGAAGGGCAGAAGCTGGCCAGAGAGGGCAGAAGTGTTTGAGCTGTGACCTGAGTCCGGGAAGTTGGGCAAAGGGCTGGAAAGGATGATCCACTGAGAAGCGGAAGGAGATTGGACCCGGGGCCGGGGAGAGCAGTGAGGGTGGAGAGAAAGCAGCAGCCAGTGCTCGGGACCTTGTTAAGGTTCTTCTAAGAGCCAGCAGGAAATAATGCCAAAAGTTCTAAAGCCACAGAAAGAACATTTAAGTGACCTTTCTTCGGGGATCTCATGACCCAGAGGGAAGCACAGGTGAATGGAGACTCATGTTGCCCAGAGAATCACAGAATGTTAATACTGGACGAAGCTTCAACAGTGATCTAATCCAGTCCCGTATGGTACAAAGCAGCCAGGAGGGAAGTGACTTGCCCAAGGTCATAGGCTGCAGGCGAGACAGAGCCCAACTCCCTCCAGAGCCATTCCTGACGCTTGGCACTGCCTTCTTCTCCTCTCCCTCCCCTCCCAAGTTCACTCTGACATCTGCCTGCTAACACGAGTATTGTTTAAGTGGTTGGTATTGATGCTGGTGGTTTATATTTCTAAACCTGAGTCCAGTGGCTTTGATGGATGTATGGTTACCTCAGGAACCCCCCCAGGAACAGCTTCAGCAGGCCAAGGCCTTAGGAGCAGAAGCGGTGAGCATGACTGAAATCTCCTAAATTAGTAGGTGATTCTGACTGAATGTCAGGGCTGGTCTACCTTAGAAAGAACAAACCTTAAAAGTAAAGTTTTTATATAACTATACCCTCTTATCAGTGAAAGGAAAAGAGGCACCAATAATTCTAAGGTCTTGGAGAAAAGAATATAACTCCAGACAAATGCTCGGTCCTTCTGATCCTCCCCCAGATACCAGAGCTTGGGGAGGGAAGGCCCCTGAAGGTTCACATCAAGGCAGTAGTTGAATTGCAAATAGAAGTTGAGAAAATATTCTCCTCGACCTTCTTTTCAAACCTGAGAAGACAGAGACTTGACCCCCAGAGCATATTTTGACTGTTTTGGAATGAAATAAAATAAAAATGTATAGAAATGAAAGAATGTTATCCTTCCCTCAATCTTCTGATTCAAAACCTTCTTTGTTTGATAGGCTACATTCCAATCAGGTTAGTGGCTGAGCATTCAGCACACACAGGCCAAGAAGGGAAAACACATCTCTTTCTGAGTCTCTTGATAATGAGCCTTGGTAGATCTGGATTACAAGTTTGCCTGAGCAAAGGGCAGTGCACCCAGTCAAAATGTGTGCATTTGCACTGGAGATATCACGGGGGTTCATCACAGGATTAAAAAAAGCACATAGGTTTTTTACAAAGTATTTTTATATCCATTTTCCATTGTCACAAATATTCTGTGATGAAGATGTTGTAATCTTTACACTAAAAGTGAAGAAACTGAGACCCTGGAAAGTTATGTGACTTGTCCCTGCCGTGTGGCCAGTAAGGGTTAGAAAGAACTCAGGTCAGTCCCTCCTCATCTTTCTCAAGGCCAGGGTCGTCCTTCCCACCACAGTCATGTGTCACCTGTGTGTAGGACACTGGAATCCCCACAGTAGAGTCCCTATTTGTTTTTAGTACTTGGATTGGTGACAATAATCAAAGTCTAGACTTTCCCCAAACAAAACAGACTGGGTTAGTTTTTAGGTATAGCATGGGGCCTGTAGATTCTAAATAACTAACTCGTGTAATGAATGGGCCTATACAATAAATATATGGTTTCTTAAACTCAACAAATCTTATAAACCCAGAAATATATTGCACCTAAATTTGACTTTACTTAGGTTGCAACTTCTCCCCCAATACAGCAGAAAGCAAGGTTTCCAATGGGCAAACTGGAAGAAAGGAAATTTGCTTCAGTTGAGTCAATGTAGTGTAATTTGAAATGGTTTTTACAATCAATGGAAACTAGACGACTGTTTGTAAGAATGGTGCAAGAGTTAATAATGCTGAAAGCCTTTCTAGTCTGATGCCTTTAAACAAAAAACATACGCTGGTTTTTCTGGACACCCGGAAACATATTTAACCTGTTTAGTAATTCAGGAAACCTATACCTATAAATGTTAGAGCGGCCTGACATCTCAGCCACCCAAATCAAAGCACACTGAAACTGTACTTGAAACCTCTCCCATCTCTTTCTGTGACCCTCCTCCCCATTGTTAATGTTGTCCCTTTTTCCAGGCACCAATATAATCCGCACCTATATAATCTTTCACAGGGTCATCTTTAATGTGATTCCTTAAACACAATCTGCAATATGTATTTGTCAATAATTGACAGAGGTACAGCTTATTTTGTGGGATATTTGTATCTAATGGAATCCTTAGATTCCTAATAACTATTTATAATGGTGAAATTAGTGAATAAGGTAAATAAGGCACCAGGACTGGTTGGGGGAAATGGAAGATCAGATATTCTGTGAGCGGAGGTGACTTCCCCAAATATCTCAAATCTGAGAACTCCTTCTACCTCCAGTTTCAGCCTGACTAATATTACAGCATTTTGTAGAACCTCTTTGTAAAAGAGACTAATCTACTGATTCATAATACAAGAATATTTATCTGCATTAGCCTACTTGGTGAACTCTCCCCAGTGTGTTTTCACATGTCACTAGTTGTTTCTAAAGTCAACCAAATATCAACAATAAAGCAACTCTCAGAATTTCACAGCTGGCTGGCTGGTTTTGACAGCTTAAGCAGAATATGTGCAGCTGACCCTTCCTTTTTAGAATTAATTTTTTTCAAGTGTTGTAAAGAATATTTAAGTGAGAAATGTGCACTTCCCATTAATTTACATTATAAGATTAGAAATGAGGAAGTCATAGGAAGTCGCTGATGCCTTCTGCACCCTCCCCTTCACTCAAGCTATTAAACTCCTCTTAGCTTGGCCTCCTGTTTCCTAACCTAGAGCCCACGATGAAGTTGACCATTTCACACCAGTACCCTCAAGAACCCCTACCTCTTTTCTTTGTCCCACATTTGCTCTGAAGACCACTAAGCTAGTCTAACAACTGCTTTATCTCCTCTTTCACTCAGGCTGACAGATCCTGTTGGAGCAAGTCACACCTGTATTTTAACTATAATTTTGGGGTCTCTAAGCTGAAGAAAGTGCTCAGTGCTCAGAAATCCTGTATTTGTAGCTGGCCTGTCCTATCCCCCATTGCTCTTAGTGTCTGTCCCTAATATTCTCCATTTTCCACAAGCCCCTACTCTATTACATTAACAGATAACCTTTCTTCCAATATGAGGTACAAGTTTTTTCAACTTCATTCCTATACATAAACTTATCTGTTTGCATTATCATCTTATGTTCTTCTTTTCTCAAAGGAATATATCTCTTTCTCTATCATTTAAACTTTTGGGTTAAGCTCCATTCCATCTCCATTCATTCATCCATCCATTTAATATGTTCAGCAATATTTATTATGTGCAACTGTGCAAGAAACTTGTGACACTGTAGTAAGCAAGGCAGGTTTGCCCTGCTTCACGAACTTTTGGATACAGAAGATAAAATCCATAAATTAATGCTATGGCAGAAATACAAGTGTCTGTAATAGGGAATAATAGGAGGGTTAACTGTCAGTAGAGTAGTCAGAGAAGGCTTCTCTGGAGATAATATTTATGTAAGCAAAGGCCTACATGAACAGAAGAAGCCATCCATGAAGGCATGGAAGGGTAGCAATAAGTGCCAGAAGTTAAGGAAACAATAAAAGCTGGAAGGGGGTTAACATCTCTCAAGGAACATAAAGAAGGCCAGTGTAGTCAGCTGGAGTGTGTGAGGGGACAGTGACATGATCCACAGGTAGTTGGAAAGAAGGACGGGGCCACATCATATTGTCTATGGAAAAGAACTGAATTTTTTTAAACTTTATCCCATAGAATTTCACTGAAGGATTCAGTACAGGAGAGTAGTGTGGATACGGTGAAGAGTAGAAACAGAAAGCCCTGTTCAGATACCTCAGCAATAATCTTGAAAAAAAGACGATCAAAGCTCAAGCATCTGGGGGCAACTGTAGAAGTGTAAGGAAATTGGAATTCAGATGTACTTTGGCAATACAATGGACAGAAATTGATGACAGATTAGTTTTATTGACTGTCAGAAAGATGTTAACTCTAGGGTGACATCCACTATTTCTACAGTGACATGGCTGATGATGCCATTCATTCATACAGAGAAATCAGTTGTGTTCGATGGGGTGAAATCAACATTCTGTTTCACTTATATGTAAGATGTTTATAACACATTATAAGAGGAGATGTCAAGTAGTTGATTGGATATGTCAGTCTGGAATTGAGGAGAAATCTGACTTGGATATAAATTTGGAAGTTGCAGATTTAAATCTGTGGGCACAGATGAAATCTTACCATAAGACAGTACATAGAAGAAAAGAAAGCCCAGAACCCAGCTCTAAGAATCTGCTGTTTAGAGATTAAGAGGAGGGGAAAGCTGAGAAGGAGACTGAAGGGCAAAAATCAGTGAGTTTTGGTGAACACCAGGTGAACGTAATGTTTTATGGGACAGAAAAAAACGAATGTGACTCAAGGAGGCAAGACTTGTCAATTGTTCAATTGCTGCTTCAAGGAGAGGGATTCTGTTCCACCAACAATCTAATCACTAATTCTATCAACTCTCAACTCTACCTTCTCTGAAGTCCATAAATATGATTCTGTTCCTTCTTTCTCAGGAAATGGATATGGCAAATTTTACCTCCTTTCCCACCTACCTTATCTCTTTCTTTTCTAGATTTTCTCTCAAAATTATCTACAAAATAGTTTCCACTCCCTCATCCTTTTACTCTTTAATTCATTGTATTGTATCCCTACCCATTTCACCTTTGCAAAACCTTATTCTCATCCTTTCTGGCCTTTGATATTGACCACCAAAATACTGATGATCGAATCTTCGCATTAGAGATTTTTTTGCTGTGTGAAAAAATTCCAGAGTTTGTCTAATATCAAAATTGTCCTTCCATTGTTGGAATTGTTGGTAATTATGCAACCAAACACTATAGTGTTTTATTCAATGCTTGGAAACCTCTCTATCCATATTCTTTCTTCTTTTCTTCTAATCATTTTTCTTTCCTATATTGAATTTACATATTATAATTCATAATTTGATATCACACTTTTACGGTCTTCTATGTGTAAATTCCTAAACTCCAAAGGAGCCACAACTGTAGTAAAAAAGAAAAAAAAAAGTCCAGGAAACTAATACAGATTTTGGTTTCAGGAAAGGAAGTGCTGCTATAACAAATACCTAAAAATGTGGAAGTATTATCCCAATAAAATCCAAAGAATTTGGTGATGGCACAGGCTACAAGAATTTTTAGAAGCATGATGGGCAAAGCCTAAATTACCTTGAAGAAATTTTTGGTAGAATATGGTTGTTAAAGATGATGATGTGGCTTAGAAGGAAGTGAGGATCTCAGTAAAGAAAGCTACTCTCGTCTTTGAGAACGCATATGTTGTCTTGAGCAGACTGTTGATAGAAATATGAGCATTATAAGTTCTTCTTGTGAGGGACCCAAAAAGAAATACAGAATACATTATTGAGGGCTGGAAGAAAGGTGATCTATGTAATAGAGTGGCTTAACTAAATTGAGTCCTGCATTCATGTGAAAAACAGAATTTACAATGAACTTGAGTATTTAGTTGAGGCAGACTACTAGCAAAGTGTTGAAGGTGTGACCTGATATCTTCTTTCTGTTCATAGAGAAATATGAGAGGAAAGAGAGAAACTGAGTAAAGAACTGTTAAGCAAAATTTCTCATAATTTATTATAATAGCCACAGGAAACTAATAAAGCCCAGAAGGGAAGTCAGGAGATCTCATATTATTCAGCTATGCCAATAGACGGATCTTTAGTGTAGAACCAGATTAATTTAGGCTGCCTGCTCACTAGATTAAGATATCTGATCAAGACTTGTTATTTTGATTTTACATCACTTGAAGATTCAGGACATGCTCCCATAATCCCTCAACTTATTCTTTTAAGATTGGTTACAAATGATAGGGAAAATAAGTCTACTTTGTCATAGAGCTCAAGTTCCCAACCTGGCCTATCAATAACTTTGGGTCACTCTTTTGTTTGTGTGTTAATTTTTCATTTTGTTTGTTATTTAAGACACAAGTTCTCAGGCCTTCTTCCTAATTTTCTGGGACTGCAAATAGGATATGTTATGTTTTTCTATGGTGTTTTATGGGACAGAAAAAAACGAATGTGACTCAAGGAGGCAAGACTTGTCAATTGATCAATTGCTGCCTCAAGCATTTTATACATTATTATGACAACAGGCCATTTCAGTGAACCATTGAGATTGCAGACCGTAGCTGTATTTGCCTACCATTTCCTAAGTACCTGGTATGTGTCAGGGATATACTAGGTGAGTTTTATGTAATATCTGCATTGAATCAGACAACAAAATTCTTAATCGCAGCTTTGTGCCCTGCATTCATGTGGAAAACAGAACTTACAATGAACTTGAGTATTTAGTTGGCAAACTGAGTTTTGAAGATATTACACAGCTTATCCAGGCTAGTAATTAAGGGAACTCATATTTGACCACATATCTATCTTATTCCAAATTCCATGCTCTGAGTGCAGAAAAATCAGCACAGTGCAGTGGAATGAAACTGTTCATTCCCATTCCCATATACAGCCTTTCTACGGCAATGATGTTGGACAGTTCATTTAACTTCTCAGACACTACCTTCAGTTCGCCCTATTTGAACAAAATCACAATAATATGCATCTCAAGTAGTTGTTATAAAGATTGAATTTAATTATGTAAATAGTAATACTTAACCAACTGTAAAGTGCCATGCAAATATATTTTTACTATAGTTTTTACTTTTACCTGTTTTTTATTTACAGACTTAGCAAAATATGATAATGTTATATGGCAGAAGCACTTGCTCTCATAAGATGCCACATCTGCTGCTGGCTGCTTTCATTCTTAAGACTAAAGACTTCCTGAAAAGTTATTTCTGGAGCCAGACTGGACCAGAATTTGAGTCCCAACTCCGCCAGTGTATTTACTGACAGCATAATTATGGACTAGTCTCTGTATGATTTCATTATTCACCTATAAAAAGAGGAAGAGATGATCTTGGTTTGAGGTTTAAATTGAAATAATAATACAGAGTGCCTATAATATTTATTTATGATCATTATGATTAATTATTGCGTCACTAACAGTAACTGTGTTAGAAGGATGGCAAATATGCTGTGAGGTTCCCTGGGCACCATCCTGGGAAGACTAACACAGGCAGAAGATGGAAGAATGCCAGCAACGAGGCAGCATACACTGCAGGGCATGGCAAGGAACCAAGACCAATTACAACCCACCAGAACACCAGCTCCCACTGTAGCCTTGTTCTCATTTCCATGCCTGAAAAAATGATTCAACTGTGGCTCCTCTGTAGCACAAAGAGTCTCAGCAAGGAACCCCTAAACAGATAAGGAAGTGAAGATTTAAATTTCACATATATATATATATGTAAGCACATTCACATGCAGAGTGGGAAGAGTGGGAGAAAGAATATTTCCTTTGGCACTTGGCAAAAAGAAGTGTAATCATAAACTAAGCAGTTAACTAAATAAGTCAGAATGTTCTCTCGTGATATATAATCTAATTAGAAAAGCAATAGCAACCATTTGGTGAATTCTTGAACTAGGAATTGTGCTAGACGTTTTATGTACAATCTCGCTAGGCTGTAAAATGCTGTTAATTAAGGAATCATGACCTCATTTTACAGCTGAGGAAACTGAGGCACAGAAAGATTAAGTAAGGTTTCAGTGGGTAAAGATCTGAGAAATATTGATGGTGGAATTCAACATAGTGTCTAACCATCTGCAAAGCCCATGTCTCATGTGATGGCTCCACAGGAAGTTCTCATGTCTTACAAGGCTAGTCCTTTCATAGCAATGACTGTTACTGGCTATTCTGCCTCTGCTCTTTTATTTTGTTTATACTCCTCTCCAGGAAAAAATGCATGATAAAATCAGCATTGATAGGTAGGTAGATGACAGGTGGAGAGAGAGAGAGAGTATACGTGTGTATGTGCACAGTTGCCATCTGTAACTTTTAAAATGACCCTGTGGGTCTTGTTAGCATATTGCTTGTGCTCTGCTTGTGTTCTGACCCAGGTGTACAGAGCAACTAGTTCACGACGGCCTGCCAACCACCAGTGTCATCATGTGCTTTGTGGATGAGGTGTGGTCCACTCTCCTGCGGTCTGTCCATAGCGTCCTTAACCGCTCTCCTTCACATCTCATCAAGGAGATTCTGCTTGTGGATGACTTCAGCACCAAAGGTAAGAAAAACACTCTTGGAAAATCAAAGTCTCATATGAGGCAGTAGCAGTTTGGATGGATGGGAAAAAATTGTAGCCGCACTTGATGAAATATAAACATTTACAAAATGCCAAATCATTGTTGCATGTGCTTTCGAGGCCTAAGTCCAAGCATTTCTGGGATACACAAAGGCCCCTCTAACTGTCCTCTGGGGCCTCTTCAGTTAGCCACCTCAGACTTCCCTTCAGCTGTGATTTCTCTTCCATGTAGGAATAATTTTCTAACTCCAGCTCCCTGGAGATGGGTGCTTTGAAGTTCCAGAGACTAGAAGATGTTCTCTACAATTGCACAAATACGTTTTTATGGATTTAATAAGCAAAGACCCCACAATTAATGCAATGCCTTTCCTAGTAGTAATAAGTAGAGTTGGAGTTAGACTGTATGGAAAACAAAGAAATGGAAGGCCTACAGCTTCTCCCCCAATAACAAAACCTAGTATGTGTTCAGTTAAGAGCTGAAAAGACAAATTGACAGTAGGACCAGAGAAGTGAGGTTCTAACAGAGTTCAAAAGCAGAATCCACCAAGCTCTTTCTTTTTGTTTTTATTATGGTGAAGAAGAATCTTCTCTGGGTTGTAAAGTAATTTGTGCATGGACATGATCCCACAACTGCCAGAGGTCCATTACTGCCACATTAGGAATTCCTTACATGCAACGCACTTCAGAAAATTTTAAAAAATAGCAAAGAGTTGGTGATCTTATTTGAGCAGCTTGGACTTGACCATGCCCACAGTGACATGAGCCAGTTTCCTTAGCCTCAGGGTGCCTTCCAGGATCATACTGAGCCCTTGGAGCAGTGAGCACTGAAGGAAAGCTTCTTGAAAATTATAAGAGGTAGCCTTGAAAGCATAAACAGAAAACCGTATCTAGTTACCAAGCAGATAATAGTCCCTTTGGGAATGGCATATCCAGATTTTGTGGGACTTGAAGCTTTTATAGTTGTTTTTTTTTTAAGAAAAATAACACAAAATTAGTAGGAAATTGAGCAGGAGAAGTATTCCTGGAAGCCATTCCTACCTGGGATATCTGTCAAAGCTTACTTAACACAGAGAAGTGACTTCAAACCACATAAATATACCCCATAACCTACCCCCCACCAAAAAAAAAAAATGTTTCCTTAGCTGAATCCCTCTACAGCCCTATAGCAAGAGAGCGGAGGTATGATGGAGGGGACGTCATAGCAGGAAGTGACAGTGGTCTTAACTGATTGCAGTTGCAATATCTTTCTTTTGTAAATGTTTCTATTTGCATGCAGTTCTTAGCCTCCTCCCCAGTCTTGGAAGGTCCTTTGCAAGGGAAGAAGGTTGGACAGAAAAGTGAGCCTCATTTTTTTGGGTAAATTTGCCCCTGCCCTGACAAATACTCAGAAAAAGTGCACCTTTCTCTGTGTAACTTGGCAACACTGAAAAGAAGCATTTGGGATTTGGGAAAATGGACAGTTTAGAGTATTGAACACAGATTAAAACCCATCCAAGAAAATGACATCCAAAAATAAAATCACGGCCCAAAAAGAGTAAACTTTAGTGACTATACTAAATGTCATAGTGTTTGGAATTTGAGAAGGCATTTCTGGTATCATCCAGATCTAGTCAATTAAAGTGTTTCTTTGTCTATTCTTACTCTGATATAGATTACTTAAAAGATAATTTGGATAAATACATGTCTCAGTTTCCAAAAGTTCGGATTCTTCACCTCAAAGAGAGACATGGCTTAATAAGGGCCAGGCTGGCAGGGGCACAGATCGCAACAGGTAAGAAGCTGTGCATTTTTCTGTTCTGGTTACATTTTTATTTTAGTTTTTTTTCTTCAAATATATAGCAAATTTGAAATAATACTACCATGAACACTCATATCCATCAAGTCCTCTTACCAGTTTTTAGCTCTGCAATATGTGCACCTCTCACACACACAAACACACACTCGCACGCACATTTGTATAGATACACTTTTTCTCTGAGCTTTTGAAAAAGGACTTACAGATATCATATATCATAACACTATACTTCTGAGTCCCTCAGTCAGCATCTCGGAGAGCAGACATTCTCACACATAAGCACAAACTTCATATCTAAATATTATCTAATATATGCTCCTTTCAAATTTCCTCATTGCACCCCAAAATTTCATAGCTGTTTCTTTTGAAATTCAAGATCTAATTCAGTTCCATCCAGGGCGTTTGGTTGTTGGGGCCTCCTTAGTTTTCAGTCTAGAGTGGGCAACCACACACATTGCTTACTGTCCACTGACTTTTTTTTTTTTGAAGAGAACAGATAAGTTGTTTTGTATAATTAAGCACATTCTGAAATGTTCTCAATTTTCCTCATGTTACCTACAGGATGAATGTTTTTGGCATGAGTGTATGTAGAATTCTACTACATAGGGGATGGGAACTGTGGACTTATTGCTTCAAATCAAGAGGCACATGATGTCAAGTCATCCCACCCTTAGCAATACTGATTTTGAGCACTTGGTTAAGGTGTTGACAGCTAGAGCTTTCCTTTGGAAGTAGGAAGTAATATGTGGGTGATACTTTGATCCATGTGAATAATCTGTTTCCTCACAACATTTTATCCAAAAGTTTAGCAATCATTGATGACCATTCTTTAGATCAGGTATTACAGTGAGGGCTGCAAAATTGTTTTCCTAATTCTTTCCTTCCTTCTTTTATGAGCTGGCATTCACTTGTAGAGAAGAAATCTCTCTTTGTCTCTTTCTCTCTCCCTTCCTCCCTGCCTGTCTCCCTCTTTCCTCCTCGTCTCTCATGCCCCCATCACTATGGATTTAAGCCTTAACAATTCAATGTGTATATTATTAGCATTATTTTTCTTTTGGTGCTCAAATTGTCACATTTTTGGCCTCTAGGAGCTTCTTCAAACCTGTGCCTTTTTGACCTGACCCCATCAGTATTTGAGGACTTTAGAATGAATTTTCTCTTCCCTGACCTTTGTCTTCATTTCCGGTAGTCCATTCTGTCTTCCCAAAGAGCAATATGACTTCTTTTCCTCTCCTCTTTTTAGTGTGAGACGTGGTGGGTGACAGAGGAAGTAAATTTTTCAGTCCCTAAGTATTCTAAAAATAACGTCAAACATTGCCTTTCATTTTTCCTTCCTTCTATGAAAGGACCTATACCATTCCAGACACTTTCTATGCTAATTGATTTAGTCTTCACAGAACTCTCCTAGTAAGTACAACCATTTTTTCATTTTACACATGAGAATATGCAGGCATGGTGAGGTCATGACTTGCCTAATTTCTCCCAGCTAGTGAATGGTAGAGCCAGGTTTAGAACCCAGAAAGCTTGCACTCTTTTCACTACATTCTGCTGTGTCTAGAGACTTAGCCACCACTCTGCCCTTGTAGCCACGGCATCGCAGGCCTCTACCAGCTTGGATTCAAGCATTTTCTGATGGTGAATTACCCTCCCATCTGTGTTTCACTTCCTTGTAACTAGACCCCAAATTTGGAACTCTTCTTATCCCACTGATTTGCTAACACATTTATTCTCCCTGTAATGGAAATTTTAAATTGTCAACAAACACATTACACCAAAATCGGCATTGTAGCAAACAGCTAAATAAGATGCTTGATGACAGACTGCATATGGAAAAATTGAATGATAGTCCATGTCTGATTTCCTTAGGAGAGCATTTATCCACATGTGAGGCAAAAATAGGACAGTGAGGAAATAATCCAAGTAGGTAACTTTTGAGCTAAGATCTAGGTAAAGAGCATTCCCTGGCCAATGAACAAGAAGTGCAAATGTCCTGGTACAGAAACAAGCTCTGTATATTCAAGGTGGAGACAGAAATTTATTGTGGCTGATGGGTGCTGACCATGGAGACAGTGGTAGGTGATTCATTTAGGGTGAAAGGCAAAGGCAGTCTTTTGTAAAATTTTGTAAGTCACTGAAGGAATGTAGGCATTATTCTTGGTATAATGTGAAGAGTCTCTGTAATCAGAGATCAGCAGTTACCAGTTCAGAAATTTTCTCTAGAATGCCTCAGCCAAACAAAGAGATCAAAGATGAGAATCTGAATATAGAACCTGACAGGCCTTAACAGCTTTTGCTCCCTAAAGATCTCCCCTTTAGGATTCAGAAATAAGTAAAGGGAAGTCACAGGCAAGGACGAAATCAGAGATCCAAGGACATGCAGAAAAAGAAGTCAAGTGGCCCCATTTTGGTTCCAGGGTATTATCAGGCTCTCTGAAACTCTGAAGCAGTCTTCTCCAAAACAACCAGGGCAAAACAGCAAGTCTCTTACCACTAGCAATGCTCACTATGCATTCAGGTTCCAAGGCATGGGAGGTTGTCCATCTGAATCCGATTCAGGCAAAAAGATCAGGTCCAAGCAGTTCTGTACTGGGGATGAATTGTCAGAGAGGGCAAGTAGGGTCCCAAAATGTGAAGGGTTAGCCCGCCGTCAGTGAATCTCTAACGAAAGTCCCTTATTATAAGAGCAACAGAAGTAAAAAAGATGGGGTAATTGAATTATAACTGAACAAGCTGACCACGCAGATCAATGTGTATTGACAAGCCAGTTATTGCCCTGCCACAAGTTGCCCACGGTTCAGTCAGTGGTACATTCTGGAGAGTCAGAGAAGAGATCAGATTCTCCTTTTCTTCCAAACATGTCATTTAGTGAAACGCTTGATGTTGCTGTGAGAATTCCAAACAATCCTTTGCTTAACTTGAAGTACATGGACACATGATATTTAACTCCTAGTCAACTCTGAGGTCTGCTGAAGAGCCACAGTCCTTCTCCAAATATCTGCAACTTGTTTCTAAAACAGGTGGTTTCCTCTGCATCATTCATAAATCATGATGTAAAATTAAATGGCCAGTCATGCCCACATCCCTCAAGGAACCCTAATATAACACTTCGGCACTAGTTGGTGCTGGCAACAAGTACCCATGCTGGTCAGCTAAATAAAAGTAGGGGTCAATACTCAGCAAGAAGCCGAAGGTGTCTGACATATTGAGCAACTCTGGGTTGGCCAAAATATAAATACATAAATAAGTGACAATCAAATCCATCTGCAAAAATCCAGCATTGCTGGGACCTGCTTTTGGAAAAGAAAAAAGAAATCTGCCACGTGGTCATAAAAATTAGGTTAATTATTTAGTGCTGTAAGTTAGACACTTACTGAAAAACAGTAATAATACTAACCATTTATTAGGAATTTAGGTATTAGGTACATCTCAGGTAAAGTTCAAAGGGGTTAAATAACTTACCTAATGTGGCTAAGAAAAGCAGAGTTATATGACTTCAACCCTACATTCATTTAATATTGCCTCAGCCTCTCAAGGTCAGGAACAGTGAAAGATCCACAGACAACAGCCACCACAATTAGATATCCCACCCAGTCAGCTCCCTGTTCTAATTCCTGAGATCTTATTTTGCATGAAAACATCTGAAAGTGAAGCAATGACATTCATGCATGGAAGATTCTCTCTCCCAAAATAAAATAGCATAAAGTACCATCCTGTGCTTTGGGCAGATGCTGCTTCCCTCGGGTCCTGGCAACAAGTGAATGAAAACCTTTGTGGGGATCTAGGCTAGGTGGAAAGTGAATGCAGGTTTGAGGACTCATCTTTCTGCCCCTGGGAATGGAGGAAGTCATTCCAGGCCCCTGTGCCCTAAAACCTGCTATGGGAATGGGGACCAGCAGCCTAGTGAAGACAGCTCTTTGGTTTGCATGGGCCCGTAGTGGGAGCGCTGAGAGAAGGGAGACCGTGTTTTGCACATTCTCTACCACTAGCCAGGTAGGACCTTAACAAGCCATTCTTACATACCCTACACATTTACATGACCCCTGTGAACCCCCACAACAGGGTAAGGGCTGTGCAAGATGGCACACTTAGGTGATAATGATCTTTCATGATTAAACAAGCCACAATTCCCTGACAATAGGACTCTCACAGCAAGATCAGGAGATGTAACTGCTGTCTCCAAGAGTAGGGCATGATGGGGCAGGGGATTTCTGCTTAGCACAACTCGGTTCTGCCTAAATAAATTTTTCAAGAACCCTCCCCCACCAAGACCTTTGCTAAGGTCAATCCGTTTACCTTCATGCAAAAATTCCATTGTTGGTCAGGTAATAAGATATTGAATCCATAGTTTACAGATGTCAGTAGGTAATGACGTATCATCCAGATATTTTTTTCACGTTGCTCCTTGCCTACTGCTATCTTCTGCTTTTACTTTAAGCCTTCCCATACTCATAGCTCTGCCTCTTTATGTTTTTTTTTTTTGAACACAGGCAATGGAATGAACTACCTGTATCCTAATATCAGCCTCCACTTAGCTGTGCAAACTTGGAAAAGTTGCCCAAGGTCTTTGTTCTTACATGGGAATAAAACTTAGACCTATTATTTCTTTATCTCTTAAATGGGAATAAAAATTATACCTGTACTTCAGGTTTGCTGTAAGCATTAAATAAAACGACCATGTAAAATGCTTAGAACAGTGTCTGGCATAGATTAAGCACTTAATAGAAGACAACTGATGTTATCATAGGCTTGTCAGGAGCTGAGGGGAGCAGGCAGGTGTCAGAGTGGTCAGTTAAAACCATAAACCAAAATGAAAGCAAGAATCAGATCTTACTCACTTCCTGCAATAGTCCAAGTACAAGTGCAAGGGAAGAAAGCCCTGCCCCCCGCAATGGTCCACTTTCCCGGGGACAAACAGTAAGTATATCAGAATAGATGTGAGGATCATCCTTCTCACTTTCTCAGGAGCCCTGAACAACACGGCTGTTGCTTCCTCCTATTTTATGGCCTGGGGACCAGGGTGAGAGTAAAGGGGAAGGACTAGGAGTGGAAAAGTACTGAATAGTGATCAGGAGTGAAGAAAAATGTCCTGAAGATCTATCCACCCCCTGTCAGGTGAGGCAGAGGTCTTGGCCTGAGAGAGGCCTCCAAATGGAGGAACCTGGGAGAGGAACGCAGCTGTGCTGCAAGCAGGTCCAGCCAAGACAGGGCCGGGGGGACCTGAGTCCCTGACTGTAACTCCCTGCAGGGACTGTGGCTGCCAGCTAGTCCGGTGGAGGACAGCCTTCCCCCAGGAGGCTGGCCATGCAAACCTTTTTATGGCTTAGAGCCAGGCCTGAAAGATCACACGTAGGATTTTGGCCCAGATTCCGCAGCCTATTATTGTTAATCATACACACACACTCACACTCCATTTGTATAAAATTACTTGGAACAATGTAGATACTGCTGAGATTTTCATTAGGGAGAATTACTTCACACAACTAAAAAGAAAAAAAAAAGAATTTTTAATATTTCTAGCTCCCAAGTTTTTCTTTTTTTCTCCTGTAACTTATTTAATTGTGATAAAAGAGACATAGCACAAAATTTACCATCTTGACCATTTTTTAAGTATACAGTTCAGTCTGGTGAATTATGTTCACATTGTTGTGCAACCAATCTCCAGAACTCTTTCATCTTGTAAAACTAAAACTCTGTACCCATTAAACAGCTCCTCTCCCCTCGACCGCAACCCTTTTAACACTACCTCCTAGTCTAGCTGTAGGTGAGTTCTTTGGTCCTCTTACACGGGAATAAAACTTAGATCTATATCTCTCTCTTTTTAATGGGAATAAAAATTAGACTGCTAGTTCAGGTTTGTTATAAGGATTAAATATGACAACCACATAGTTTCTTCTTTTCTTTAATTTCTTTTCATCCCTACTTCATGGAGCAAGTCTTCCTCTTGACCATTCCTAAGTCCACACTTTGAATGCCAAACTCGTCCTGGTCTGCAAAACAAAGTCCCAGTCCTCCACCCCCAAGTTGATGGGACCCACCCTCCTTAAAAAAGACATAAGCAACTGCTTTTAATATCACGGATTCCCTTCCGAGTCTTGACTACCCATTCTAGGAGGCTCCTCATTTTTTCCCATGTATAAGTGATGCTTGCCCCACAGGACTGCTAGAAACAAAATTTCTTTCATTTCATTATAGAATGAAATTATAGGGACCAGGAATTGAGTGAGAAGAAAAGATTACTGCCTTCAGGACCACATTTCTGGAGCAATCACCAAGACCTTTGAACAGGAAGTACATACACTTAGTAATATCACATTTTCAATTTTTTTTTTTCTGGCTCTCCAGGTGATGTGTTGACATTCTTAGATTCCCACGTGGAATGTAATGTTGGTTGGTTGGAACCTCTTCTGGAAAGAGTTTATTTAAGTAGAAAGAAAGTAGCCTGTCCGGTAATTGAAGTCATCAATGATAAGGATATGAGGTAATGCTGTCATATTCCTCAACATACTTCTAAGTAGGACTTCACCCAGCAGTAGCAGAGAGTGCTGGTCATACTCCTAATAGGTACACTTTTACAAGTCAAAGAAATACAGTGTATCCACTTAAATAAGTGGCAATACATGATAGATCTCTTGGGATCAGAGCAGGTCAATCCAAGAGTGTTTTTGATCCTCACAAGTTCTTCACCCTTAATTCCACCCTTAATTCCAATAAATCCTAATATTCATTGAGCAGTTCTTTTCCCTTTCTATTCAGTTGAACTCAAAACTATTTATTTTCTTAAGAACTAGGATTGGTTCTTTCTGTGGAAAACACATATATGCTCCTAAGGTGATTTTTTCCCTACAAAAAGGGCCAGAATGTTGTTAAAAGAAAAATATAAATGAAAAGCAAGCAATCCAGCTAATTATTCACTAGTGCAAATTATACTCATAAATTTTCTTGAAATGTTAAAAACTGTGAGATGATCTAAAATCATTTGCAGAGACACTTTTTCATTCATTTCATCAAGACATGGTGTCAGGTTGATTAGGTATATATGTGTAATCTCAGGTAGCTCTTTGTCTTTTTTTCTGGATTAGTTACATGACAGTGGACAACTTTCAAAGAGGCATCTTTGTGTGGCCCATGAACTTCGGTTGGCGAACAATCCCTCCAGATGTTGTTGCAAAAAACAGAATTAAAGAAACTGATATAATAAGGTAAGGGTGTGAAATTTAAGATTAGGAAGCCATCTTTTCATTGAGGCATAGGAAGCAATTCCACAAAACGACTGTATCCTGTCATTGTACAGAACATCAAGAATTACAGTTCTGGCCAATAGATGGCCAAAGCAGAGTTTTCCTGAAAAATCTAGCTTCCCTTTATAGAAACTCACCTTTAAATGGTCAGTTGCACCCTATTCAGCCTGAACCCAGAGAAATTCATTAACATTACTTCTTCTTTCTGGGACTTACAACCCAAGAAACATAAGCTAGTTTGATGTGCTGCATGAATGCCAAATAAACATACATAATATTAAAGTCCACATGAGTAAAAATTAAGAGAGTAATGGTAATAAAACTACCATTATAATAATAGCTACTGTTAGGATTTTCTATTTAGAGTGTAATCCTACCCCTTCCATGGGAGGGGTGCCAAATTCTGTGCATGAATTAAGATAAAGACACAGAAGCTGGATAGGAATTTAAACTGGGGTTTTATTGCCAGACAAGCTGGACTGAAAACAGAGCTTAGACCTGGTGCCAAAGCGGGCACTTCCTAAGGCTTCCTCCAGGGTCTAGACCTGCAGGACAAGCACACAGCTGACCTCAGTCTTAAGCTGAGGGAGTCTCTTTCCTAGCTGGAGAGAGAAAATGAGAAAACACAAGCCAGCAAGTCCCAAGAGAAAGCCCAAGTCCAAACTGGGCTTTGCAACATCTTTCCCTGAACCTACCCCTCAATAAAGCGCCGTTCATCCCTTGCCCGGTGTGGTACTTTCACAATCGCTACCCCTACCGGGTTAAGTAGAAGCACCATTACTCATTCAACACTATGCAGTTAGCCTTCTCTGTAACGCTAGGCAGGAAATGGTAGACTCCCATTAGAGGGATGAGGAAATGGAAACTTAAAAAGATTTAAGTAATTTTCCAGGGGTATACAGCTAAGTAAAAGAATAAATTGGGATTCAAACCCAGATCTGCCTAAACTTAACACTCTTGCTCTTATCCCACATCTCAAGAACCTCTTTGCATTTGTTAGACTCCCAGTTTGAGGGTCAATGTTGTGACTCAGTGCAGATTATATTCAACATAATGTTTGGAGGAGAATGCATTCAGCATAGTCTGGAAAGGATACCTGGGATGCAGATAGAATAGGTACATAAAGGGTTGGGGAGCAGAGAAAGGAATTACTTTACCCTGGAGATCGCTGTGTACCACAAACAAAAGGCAGGCTCTCCACACAAATGCTTTCAGCTGGCCCAATGGTAACCACCATGAAAAGTGATTACTGCTTTGACTGAATGCTGACTCAAATGTAGTCTCTATCAATAACAGTAGTGAAGGCTCTGGAGTAAAACGCTTTGGATTTAAATCTCGACTCTGCCACTTACTAGTGGTGTAAGCTTTAAGGAGTTACTTAACCTCTTTGAGTCTCTGTTTCCTCATTTTTCCATTAGGACAAATAGAAGTAGCTACTTCTATTATGTAAGAATTAAATCAAACATAGTGAGGTGCTTTAAAATGCAGTTGCCACATAACAAGCTCTCAGTAGTTTGTCTACAGTTAAGGCAGTATAGTGGACTGAGAGATCGCTGAGGCAAGCCAGACCACCTAAACTGAACCCCACACGTACATCACACTTGTCTGCAACCTTGGGAAAGTTTCTTTTATTTTGGTGTTGTCGTTTCTTAATGGTCCATGGTCACAGGCTTTTTGTAAAGTCTGAATTAATATGTATATAGTACCAACAACTGTGTCTGGTCCTTCCTTAGCACTAAGTAAGAGTTGTTAAAAATAACATCTCTGGAGAGTTCATGTCAGAGACTAAAGGTCAGGTAAGAATCCCAGGCCCCATCTTAGCTGACCCTAATCAATCTCTGCCTCTGTAAACCATGGAACTCATCACTTAAATGCTATTTGTGACTCCATCCCAAGACCTCTCCACATTTGGTAGCAATTCTGGAATACCTCCTAACTCCACCACAGCCGTATGGGGGTGCGTTCTCAAAGCTGAACTCCCAAGACATGCAAACTTAACAAACAAACAATTTTCTTTCTGTAGGTGCCCTGTCATGGCAGGGGGATTATTTTCTATTGACAAAAATTACTTTTTCGAACTTGGAACATATGACCCTGGGCTTGACGTTTGGGGAGGAGAAAATATGGAACTCTCATTCAAGGTATTACCAAGTGTTTCTCAAATTCTTTTTGCAATTAAGAGTTTACAATTTTTAAGTGGTTTCATTTTACTAATATAATCAGATATGTGACTGCCTCTGGGAGGACTTTTCGTAGAAATGTTAGGGCCTCTGGATAAATGTTTTTATATCCCAGATTGACTTTGGAAGAAGTGATAGCTCCCTTGTAATTTATTAGCTGTCCCTTATATTTCACAACACTGTTTCTGCATCTGAATGGGGGGTCGGGGGGATAATTGTCTGCCATTTACGGTAAATGCTAATACACAGTAACTTTCCTGGAACATTTTTCTAACATATTAAAGTAATGACATCATTCAGTAATGGGTCCTCTGGGACGGCACTAGTGACAGAAACACAAAAAGTGCCTCTAGAGCAGGTCACCAAGAGGCTGCAGTGCCGCGACTTTGGACATCTCAGATAATCGTGATCATACAATCGTGATTAACATCTAAGGAAGCTGCTATCAAGAAGAACAGCTTTCACGTTGTATCCCACAAGTCATATGGATCGTCCCAAGATGTGAGAAGGGAAAGTCAAAAACATGGAAACATATACTTCTTTCCTTGATTCAATGGAAGCAGGAACTCATGTTTTATACACTGAGATTCTATAAGGATATTTTTAGAAAAAAAATTATTTACAGTGCAGGGTTGGGGAAGAAAAAATATACATTTTACTAATCCTAAAATGGTCCACAGCAATACACAAAACTAGATAAACCTGTTGAGTTTCATTTGCTATGGAAAAGCATTTTGTAGGTTGCGCCTACTGCTTCCTCCAAGAGGGAGAGAGTCAGTCACCAGGTGGTTTCTTGTTGTTCGCTGCCCACGGTTTGTGAGCAATCACTTGATAATTGATGCTGATCATCAAACTGTTCCAGGTATGGATGTGTGGCGGTGAAATTGAGATCATTCCCTGTTCCCGAGTGGGCCACATATTCAGAAGCGACAATCCGTACTCCTTCCCCAAAGACCGGATGAAGACAGTGGAGCGGAACCTGGTGCGGGTTGCCGAGGTCTGGCTTGATGAATACAAGGAGCTCTTCTACGGCCACGGGGACCACCTCATAGACCAAGGGTTAGATGTCGGAAACCTCACCCAACAACGGGAACTCCGAAAGAAACTAAAATGCAAAAGTTTCAAGTGGTACTTGGAGAATGTTTTCCCCGACTTGAAGGCTCCCATTGTGAGGGCTAGTGGTGTGGTAAGTTCCAATGGCAATTTAAAATCTGACTCCGTAAAAATAATGCAAAATCGCTTTTGGAAATGTGTGGGAAAGAGTGGATTATTCCATTATAAATGAACCCCTAGGATGAGGGCAGGTGAGACCAAGCATGGCTGAGGATTAAGTATAGCTGAGCTTGAGGAAGGCTTCCAGGCAGCCAGTTCATTATTAGGTCAGCAAATACATAGTGAGGGTCAATAAACCCAGCAGTATTTCAGAGCTGGATTACAGGGTGATGAATAAAGTAGCCTGGATCACTTCTTCATGGAGCTTAAAGCTAAGTAGGGAAGGAAAATTACAAACAAATAGGCAAATAAAGGGTAAGGAAAAAAATATCATAGCTCTCATGTAGGCAACTGGCCACAAGTGATGAATCCTTCCAGTTATGGGAATAAACTCTGAGGAGACAGCGAAGGCCAGGGGCCAGCCAGAACTCAAGGGAAGAGCCCTAGACAGAATGTGCAAAAACTCTAAGACATGTGACCGTGTGAGGCTTCAAGAACTGGAGAGATGACTGTTGTTACTCAGGATGTGAAGGAGGGAAGAACGACACGGATGGCGGAGAGGAGGCAGCGAGGAGTCAGGGTCACATAGGTCCTCGTAGGTACAGAAAGGATACTTGCTTTTTTCTTTTCTTTCCCCCTTTACTCTCCCTCCCTCCCTCCCTCCTTCCCTCCTTCCTTCCTTCCTTCCTCCCTTCCTTCCTTCCTTCCTTCCTTCCTTCCTTCCTTCCTTCCTTCCTTCCTTCCTTCCTTCCTTCCTTCCTTCCCTCTCTCTCCAGCTCTCTTTCTTTCCTTTCTTTCTTCTAAATGTAATGGGAAATTACTGAGTAGGATTAAGCAATGGAATAACAGCTATGTAAACTTCAAAGATGGGTTGAAAATAACAAATTGTCAGACAATCAGGGAAAATTCCAGGTCACAAGGTTTCGTACCAATAGGGAAGAATCCTCACTAGACAGGATGAATAGAGTACATAACTAAGAAAAACCTCAAGGAAAAGGGGAAACTGGACAAAAGCCATTTCAAACCCATGCTAGGAAGGAGGCTTCATCTGGAAAGGATGGTGTTGCATGAGAACATGTACCATAGACCCGGTTTAGAGATGGTTAGTCAAACCTTGACCTAGAGCTCTTCCCAAATCATGCATATTTTAAATCTCTTTTATTGTGTTATTTCTCATGTAAATTTTACAATATTCCCAGAGTTGTTTCATTTTTGTTCAGAATTTCCTTTCTCTTCATGCAAGAGGTTCTCAAAGTTGAACATCTGTAAGCCTGCTCTTTTAGGCTATGTTTTTTCAGTTCTCCCTAGAAAGTGAATTGCACAAACTAAGCACTCTGCCTAACAAACCTCCTGATGACAAAGACTTAGTAAAGCCATTCTCCTTGATGGCATAGGGAAGTTCTGGAAGAGTGTGGGAGAAAATGAGTCTGAAAATATGTACTCTCTTTATAAAATTCAGCTGACAAGTACGTATATGTGATCTGTTTATTATAATGTAATGTATTATAAAATTACCATTTTTATAGGTCAAAATAGCCGCCATGTCAGGTGATTCTACCTGATATTTTGCCTTAGGTAATTCATTATCAAGAACACCCTGCATTTATACACTGTTCGCATAATATGCTTGTAAAATAAAATTCCATCTCCTGATCAGGAAAAAAAGAAATTCTCACCATAGTAATTTTTTCCTGTCCAGCAACACAGAATCTCAGCAAGAGCATTACTGAATACTAACCACCAGAGGGAACTAAAAACTACCTTTTGCCTCCTCTGTGAGGCTAACTTAAGTTTCCATAAAATTTTTGAAGAACTCTCCTAATAAAGAGCCCCTTGCTGGTGATATATAAAGTACATTTAATATAACATATTAAAATGCAGAAAACATTTTTAAATGATTTTAACAAATTTTATTTGTTGCCTTCCTTAGACAAATTTTAATCAAGATGTCGTTTGCTCCCTTCAGAAGCAACTAATAGGGAGCATTGTCTTTAAAAAAAAAAAAAGTGGACCTTTCTCCCGGCAATTCAAAGTAAGATTAACTAGACTGTTATTTTGGAGGGACAATTTTGAAATGTTCCAAGAAAATAAACTCCACAATTTTTTGCTACTTGTTCCATGTTTTCCCTTCTTCTAACCTACAAACTTAGGAATTTAAATTCGGTGAAAGTTTTATATATTTTTTAAATGAGAACAAATCATTTTTTATTGAACCAAAAATATTTGAAACAAATAAAAGAACCTTGCCAATAATGTGTTCTTATATTGCCTTAAATTCTTAGTAAACAGCCTAAAGCCTAATGTTTAACAATTCTGTGATAAGTTGTGGGGAACACCTACCTCCTAAACTGGAAAAAGGAAATGATTCAAAATGGATAATTTAAAACTTATGTACTACCTGATTTTTTAAAAATTAAAATGTTTTACAATAGGAGCATGGATACAATTCTTTAAAAATAAACATTCATAAGATAAAGAATAACGATTCCTTAGCACTTCTTAGGTCATTTCTATATTAAAAATAGCAGTTTTTCCAGTAATTTTCAATAGGAGGGAAAGGAAACACAGTCAGCTAAAGTGGGGGAATAGAAGGCAAGGGAGAGAAACATTTTCTCTTTTGTCTAATGGCTTTCAGGGCTTGGATGAAGGGACTGCACAAAATAAATGCAAAGAAATTAGACTCAGGGTTCCCAAACACTGTTCTGGGCAATGTTATCACTAGTGCTGCCAAAAATAGGATTCCATGGTCAAGTACTATATTAGGCAAACACTCATATTACATTCCTCTTAGAGCAGCAAGCTAAACATTAACATACGGAAGGTTCTGAGAAGTTCTGGAACAAGACAACCTATTAGCTATGTTGAAGCCAGAGTTTTCCCGAACCACTTGAAGATGGAATATTTTCTGAGTAATCCTCAAGTCCAGAAGCCTAAATTTACATGTTAAGACACAGTAAATTGGGACACCATTTCCTTTCTGTAAACTCCAGGATTATTCTGCATTGGTGCATTTTAATGAAATCTCTTCTGTGAGGTTCATGGTGCTTGATGCCTTCTGTGTGGTCGACTGCTCCCATTTACTAATGTGGAAAGTCTCCTCCCATATTTGTCATCTTAAATTGTGCATAGATCTTTCTTGGAGGATTTGTGACAGAAGTTCTGTCCTAGATTTGTTTTGCATGCCAGCCGCCCCAGAAGTGACCAACCTGGTACGATTTTTCTGTTCGCTTTTGCGCCTTGAGGGTCTGTCAGTGTTCCTATCCAAAGCAAGGAGTGGAAATTTGTTTCTCAAACCCAGTGAAGTTTGGTACATGGTTTCGGATTGCCAAGGGATGAAGCAGCTCCCCGCCGTCTCCTTATGCTAACGGGTGAATTGTTCCCAGGACGCCATGCCACTGACGCTCTCACTCTGTAGTTTTCTACTCTTATGGGGATGACAGCAATTTCAAGTCTCTGGCTTATTCATGCCCAAGTTTTTCTCCTATTCTCGTAGTATTGGTCCCTTGCTTACCGTGAATGGCAGTTTTTCCCCAGTTGCTTGTAGATTTTTTTCCCCTGCATTTCCTGGTCTCTTAGATGCCCCTTACTTTCTTGCAAGAGAAGCTATGCCAGTGAAAGTGAGGCCCAACCCACTAAGCACCCTTGCGCTGGTGACTCTGTGGGCCCCGCAACTGCCCCATTCAGAACCCCAGAGGTGTAGCTCTGTGTTAGGCACCACGGAAGAAAGTCCCCACCAACCTCCCAGCTCAGGAGGCTTTCCTGAGGATAGTCTTGGCTCTGCACAGCTCTCCTAAAATCTGAGAAGTCTAAATTGCACTAGTAACACACCACCTCGTTAGCCCTGCCCAGGATGTGAAAAGGCAGTGAGAGAATCAACATCTTTCCGCATTAAATGCTGACTTATACAACACAGCCTCCATTTTTAACCTTGTAAATCTATTAAAGCCTGGGGGCCTGACAGAAAGTGTCTTTACCCTTGGCTCTGTACTAGCTTTCGTGACTTTCCTATAATGAATTGTAGCTTGCCTGAGTCATTAGAAAGATTCTGACAGGAAATCAGCTGGAATCTGCTGTTCTTTGAAGGACTCAATTTATCTATGATTCAGTACCTAAACAGTCAAATAGCTTGAAGGGGTCAGCCAGGGAACAGACCTTGTAACTATCGGTTGCATTAAATTGCAAGTATGTGCATTGGCTTTTTAATACATGCATCAGAAAACCTTGAGATGAGAAAATAATTACTTTTCTTACCACCTTTTGCTCATTCCCTATTCAGCATTCCAGGCAAGGGTTAATTAAAAGCTTCTTTTTGTTGGCTCTGTGGCTGAATCACAGGCTAAAATTGACAGATTGAGGCTGTACTTTAGCAAGATTACAGTATGTCTCTGTTGCAGACAGCAACCAATACAATTGTATAGTGTTAAGGAAAGCTAAGCTACCAATGTAACTATCTTTTAACTATGTTATAGTTTTATTTTCTGTGTTTTCTGAATGTCTCGTTGTACTTTAAAATATTTTTTTCTTAATGCATATTTTATATTTTGCTTCCTAGCTTATTAATGTGGACTTGGGTAAATGCCTTTCCATTGAAAACACCACAGCCACTCTGGAAGACTGTGATGGGAGCAGCAAGGTACAATGAGCTGGGGTTTTCTCCCTCCTCATGGGGGCAGTTGATAGTTGGTTGCAGGTATAGTTGATGACTGTGGGGTATGATATCACTCACTTGAGAAATTCACTTTTGCTTATAGAAACAATGATTAATGTGTACATTTTGATCAATCGTAAATTCACTGATAAGAGGTCCACCACCAAATGTAAAGACACTTGACCAAGAAAGTAAAGGTGTGGGTACTGATGTCTACCCACCAAGGACCCAGTTCTGACTCCACTGACTTTGTGAAAACCTGGATCTTTGGTCGATAACAGTGTCTAGCCCTCAAGCTGGTGTGAGGATGGAATTACCTAATACATAGGAAGCATGCAGAATATATAACACTTAGTGCTCCCCTAATGTTTGCCACCCTAATAATAAAGATAAGAATGTAAAAAAATAGCACATTACATATAAAGATGAAATAATAAAGGAAATAAAGGCAGAACATATTTTTAAATACTTAAGGGAGTCATCTTACTTTCTGAGTCTGTCCTCGCCTCTCATTCTTCTACATCCTGAGGGAGTCAAGCAACTCACATGATCCTTGATCCACAGTGGAAAATCCTGCAGCAAAACTCTGACACACTCAGAACACAATGGTTAGGAGAGGGCTCAAGGCCAAGATCAGGGACTCCACAGTGGCAGAGGTGAGCTCTCAGGCATGGCACCTTCTTCTCCAACATATGTGCCCTGCCCATTCTCATTCTGTGGGGACAGGACTCAGAGGAGCATGGATCCATGAACAGAACTCAGCCTCCTGAAATTGCAGATCACTCTTTGGTAGAGAAGCTATTTTGTGATGATAATCTAGGCATGCCCAGACGTACCTCTTTGCTTTGAGTTTGAGAGACTGGTCCTCTATTTTCCAGCACATCCCCTTTCTACCTTTTAATTCAAAGCTTCTAGAAAAAAAGACATTTTTTGTCATTGCTATTGCAATACTTTAGCTATGGATTTTAAACCTGAAGCAAGGAGAGCTCTTTCTAATAAGGAAAGAGAAGAAACAGTGGGAAGAGAAATGCGTCCAGCATCAGCTGGGAGAAACAACTTCCACAAATTAACAATTCGAAGAGGACTTAAAACCATGAATTGTAAAACAAAAGCACAGTTAGTCCAAATTATATGAAAGTAAAATATTAAATAGTGTAATCCTTTAATTCTCATCTTCGCAGAGACTGTTTGTGCCTGATTAACCAATAGTTTATCTGAAAACCCAGGTTCTAATCCCATAACCGTCGAGTCTTCGGAGAGGATGCTAAAAGGCAAGAGCATGAATTACATAGCCCCTGCCTTCCATAAATACCTATCTCCCTGTTTGTCTTGTTACTCATTTTTAGCTCTGCTTCTTGTGGTTTGAGTAATAAAAAGTAAATGAACATAGATGAAGTTAACTTATTTTTGGCAGGATTAATGAGGCTTAATATGAAGCCAGTGACTATGGCATTCATCCAAATAAACTCAAAAAGAATAAATCCTTAGGACTGAACCATCGAGATCTACCCTTCACCTTACCTAAAAAAGTCTCCTTAGTTATTAACTTTTCAACCAGTGGAGATGTCCCCTTTCAAGGTAATATCTAGCTTCCCTTACTAGCCACATTGCTTCCTCATATTATGATATACCTTATTGCTTCTCAAATTTTAACATGCACACCAATTACCCGGGGAGTTTGTCACAATGTAGATATTCAATAGGTCCATGGTAGGGCTAAGATTCAGCATTTCCAACTAGCTTCCAAGATTTGAATACCCGTAAGAGTGGAGAGGTCTAACCCAATGAAATACTTAATCATCTAAGTTTCAATTATATTGCAAAGGATTCAGTAGATAAAAACTTTAAGATAGCCTTAACCAGCAGTCTGTTTTTGTCTAATATGCTTATATTGTTGCAAAATAACACATTTCCCATAGACCCAGATCCTTAGAATAAAATAACCAGGGAGGTAGTTGAGGTTGTAAATAACAGGAGAAAATATTTTTGAAAATTGAAAGCGTCGTTCCATTACCTGTGTTTATTTTAGACATTGGCAACAGCCCAGAACTGGATTTCTCAAAGACAGTTGCTATGAACTTGGGATGCTAACACAGCAGCAACCTGATGATTCCTTGTGCTATTAGCAAAGAAAGGTTTTTTCATCTTTCTTACAATAGAACCTGTTTAACCTTAAGAAAGATTTTTAAGCTTCCCTACAAAGCCTCTAAGACTTTGGTTGTCTAGATACTCATAACAAAGAAGCACAATAATTTCCACCAAAGTAATTTAGGACTGTGGCTTGGATCCCTCTTTGGCACCCCCATAGCTACAGGTGGTCAAATGTCCCAAAACTTCAAGCATCACTGTTGTCTGGGGGTCAGAACACCTGAAATAACACCTAACTGTACTAAGTAATTTTTATTATTGCAACTAACATTTATTGAGGGTTTACTGTGTGATACACACTTGACAGCCCTTATCCCAACCCTCTGAGATAAACATTATGACTATACAACTTAAAAATGATAAAAATGAGATTAGGTTGGGTAACAATATACCCAGACTATCAGGATTGAAAGTGGCAGTACCAAGATTTGAATACTCTACATCTGAACAAAGCGCCTATATTCTTAGCCATTGCCAATAAAAATGTTTGACAAAGCCCCTACCTGCATTTACTGCCTGCAGTGACCTCCTTCTTCATTTCCCCCACAGCTTCAGCAATTTAATTACACCTGGTTAAGACTTATTAAACATGGAGAATGGTGCTTAGCTCCCATCCCCGATGAGGGCGCCCTGCGGCTGCACGCCTGTGATAACAGAAACAAAGAGCTAAAATGGCTGCATAAATCAACATCTGTCTTTCGTCCAGAACTGGTAAGCAGAATATTTGTACCTCATCTTTACCACAAACCCAACTTTCCATTAAATGGGACATAAAACCTTCACTGTCAGCTTCCTCAATCGGAAGCTTTAAATGTGTTTGTGACAATAGAGGCAGTGTGAAAGAAAGCTCGTATTGAGAGATTAATAGATATTTTTGTAAATTGTCAAGCCTTTTTTTTTTTTTTACAATATTTATTTCAAATCTGTTATTTTAAACAGAAGTCACCAGGTTCTTTTGGTTGTACTGTTATCAGCATCTGTGTTTCTAAAAGCATTTGCTTTAGTCAGTTATAGGCAATGCCAAGAGTAAGGCTTATAGGCTAGAATGGCTGTCACTGGTGACCAGAAAACTTACAGGGAGAGTGTATGAGGAAAGCAGGAGGCAGTGGGCTTCCTACAAGCCCTGAACTTTAGTATGCAACTGGTTTGCAGGCATTCTGCCTCCTTCCTGTGGAGGGAGGTTTTTTTTCTCATTCCCCGATTCCTAGAGAGCTGGGTTCTTTCAAGGGTTTTGGAGCCAGCTCCCTGCAGCTTAAAGGAGCTGATTGTATGCAGTCACATTCAGTTATATCACATCCATACCTTGAAGCCAGCCATGATGGTGTTGCCACGCAGCTGCATCTGGGAGGTCTTTCCCTGCGCACCAGGTGAAACCTAAACCTGGAGGGGAGAGTGTTCTTGACTCTGAAGGGAAAGAATTCTTGAGCAGGTTGGAGGAATGTAGGTAAGGAAGGAATTCATTAGAGAGAGAGTAGAAATGACTGGTAGTGGCCTTGCAGGCAGCTGAGAGCAGGAAATGCAGAGGTGCAGGAGGTAAGGTTGCTAAGCATTTCTTGGTATTGGGCGATGCCCTTGCCATCTCTTAAGGCCAGGATCACTTGGCGTCCTGTCCACTTGGATCTGCACTGCCTGGGGAGAGCCCCTACCACCCTAGGACTTGGGGAGCCACGGAGCAAAGATGGAGTGAGATTATATTCTGATAACTTCCCAAAGAAGGGAGATTTTCAGGCAGGCTTCCTGCAAGTTCCCAGATGATGGGAATTTGCAGGCCCAAATCTGAGCTCTCAGCAGCCCCTCCCTACTTATCAGGAGTAAAACGAAGACTTGGAAATAGAATGAAATAGCAAAAAGACAAAACACAGTAAGTTGAACAGTGAGAAAGCTTTATTTAAAGGTACACACTTTATTTAAAAGTACAAAAGAGAGAAAAAGTGTGGGCATCCTCAGAGAGGAGGCACACTAAAACACTGGGATTTATGTCTTTTAAGAATTTTTCAAAGGGCCAGTGGATATAGACTTGTAAATGGTCTCAAAATGCTTATCTCCAGTGAGAGACATTACCCTCTTTATTATCAGTCCTCCAGGTAATTCCACAAAATTAACTTGACACAGAAATTGGTCACTTCCTCACCAGGATAGCACCTTCCCTCTGGGAACATATCAATCAAGACCACCCACCCTGCCCCCAAAGTGGATGGAGTTATTGTCCATTTGCTACAGAATATGTTAGGAATCTTACTTCCTAATATCTTGTTTTTAAAATGGAATCTTAGCTTTTAGATATAATCCTTCCTGTTCTTACTATACTGTTTTTGTCTCAGCATTTTTCATCATAGGCAGGAAAAGTTAGCTATGACGCTTGTCCCAGGTCCCTGGCCTACACCAATGGGAGTATTGACACCCATGCTACAAAACAAGGCAGTTTTTCCAGAGTTCTGGCTATTACTACTTACCAGAACACCCCTGCTCTTCTCTATTCATTCTCAAAGTCCTGTCATCTTTTCCCAATTCTATGTTAATAGGACACAAATTTATAAGCCTTATTCTAGAACCTTGAAATGGCAAGAATGATTTGGGGCCAACCTTCTCAAATTTTCTATCTTGAACAAGTAGCCACAAAATCCACTGAGTGCTGTGAATATTTGAAGACCATCACTTTGCTCAGGGCTGTCTTCAAAGTAAACACACCTTTTTCATGGGATTGCTTCCATTCCTTTTGATGTCACAGCCAGGGACTATTTCCTTTATGAAACTTTTCTCCTGGCTTAGGGTTAAAATCAGGCACGCACGGAATAACACATTCTCTAATCTTCCTCTCCTTCAATCCTCTCTATTACATTTCAATGCCTCAGGGACATTTTTTTTTTCTCTTCAGTGATAATGATTATTATTGCGTTATTCAGAAAAATTAGAAATTACTAGTATGTAAGCTGCTAATTTTATGTTGCAGAGTCTTGGAAAAATCCATAAACATCACTGAATAAAGTATATCTGACTTTTATTTCCTTAACATCAAAGGAAGGTTGTGATGGGGAGGGAGGGAGAAAGAGAGAGAGAAAGAGAAGAACAAGAACATATTCCTCATCTCCAGGAGTGAATCCGTTAGCAGAAGAAATTTCAGACTGGTGAGAAAATATTTAGGAATAAACAGTCCTTAAATCACACAGGGCTTATTTACAAACTGGTTTGGCCCCATTAAGAACTGAAGCCTTCATTAGCTGTTTTTTTATCGGCCCAATCTTAGTCCCCCTAAATGGCAAGCCTATTTGTGAAGAAGGTAATTTAATTAAGATGCAAACATTAGAAAGCTGTTTCCCTACCTTGTTTGTGTCTAAGACTTTGTAATATGTTATATAGCTATTTT
Organism: Manis pentadactyla; assembly: GCF_030020395.1. Classification (NCBI taxonomy): domain Eukaryota; kingdom Metazoa; phylum Chordata; class Mammalia; order Pholidota; family Manidae; genus Manis; species Manis pentadactyla. The sequence goes on along the minus strand of NC_080026.1, from coordinate 15,198,594 downwards.
CTGCCTTGGGTTCCTTCTTTTCCATGCTGCTAAATGTCATGGTGATGAATATCTTAACAATTGTGTTTCTTCTTTTTTCAGTATTTTGGTTGTTTTCATACTATACCTCCTAAGTCCCCCAAGACACGTAAGTCTTAAAAATAAAAAGAGAGAAATGCAGAATGAACTATGACTAACAGGAGCATGTCTCTCCTTTTAGAAAGCATCAGGTTGAGTTTCACAGAAGGAGGAAGGGTAGTAGTGAGTTTGACACTGGATACCAATGAACTAGTGAAATTATGCATTTTTAAACCTGTATTTAACAAATGTTTTGTAGGCCAGCCCTTCCCAAATGCTATGGATTATGACATAATCCACCTAAAAGGAAATTATCTCACAGGGGGCTTTTAGGACTTTGGGGCATGGGATGCCCCTCCATCACTGGTTTCTTCAGGTGTCTTTAGGTTGGGGACAAGTTATTTAGTTACCTCTTCATAGTACACCAGCAGAAAATTGTAGATGATCCAGAATGATTTTGCTCAAGAATAATTCTTTTACAAAAGGAGATACTCTTTGAGCATACTCAAGTATCACATTTCCAAAGTCCTACAAGGATGACAATAGTCTTGTAGGAATAGGAACATCTTTAAAATTTATTATAAAATCACTCCTGTTTGATGATTTTTAAAGTATTTCAAAATAATATACATACATGTGTGTGTGTGTATAATTAAAATTATCTTTGTCATAGTCATAGAATTTGGAGAGAATTTATAGGTAAAAATTATTATAGAGTTATGAGCAAACTCTAAGTTGGTTATCTACCATTTCTAGGATACTCAATAAATATTAAGCAAAAATAGAACCCTCTGAAATACCTTTGATTTTTTTCTAATTACATGTGGATTTTCTGGACATTATGCATTATGTACTATCAGAATTATGGCAGGGAACTCATAAATCAATACATCATTACTGATAGTTTGTGTTCCAAGTTTGCATTCTCATTAAGGTATGGACTTAATTAAGAAGTGAACTAACTCACTTTTTGTGCTGGTGTGTGTTTTTGCTTTACCACCATCTGTCAAATATAGAAAATGCCTTCTGGACTTCTTTTAAATAATAGTTATCAGCTATATCATCAGAAAATTCATCTTTTACTTCCTGAGGAATTAGAAGTCTTGTAACTTGGAGAAGTGTAAGAACTTAGTTTGAGATAGATACAAACTCAATACAGTCCAAAGCCTATGCTTGTGTGACTGATTTAGTTCAGGAGAATTCCTAAATAATCAGAAATATAATTAATTTTTTCTTTAATTGGTTTTCATTTCTTTACATCTCAGCTGTCAAATTCATTCTGTGGCTCATTCCCAGATGCCTTTTCTTTCCAGGTGAATCACATTGTTTTTGGAAACTATCATCAGTTGTTATGCCTGGAAGGACATTTTTCTAGGAAGACCCTGAAAGTTGCTGCTTGTGACCCACAGAAACAATATCAAAAGTGGAAATTTGAAAAATATTATGAAGACTGAAGAGCAACTGATATTTTTATCTTGCAAACCCATTAGACACTGAAAATGGCAGTGAACTTGGTGACTGTTTTTCTCCATGGTAGTTTACATTTTCAAAATTTATAGCATTTGAATGGAAGCTTTAAAAAACCCACAGTATTTGAGATACCAAAAGTTAACTCAGGGAAACAGTCCAACTTTGGATCAGAGTCCTTTTTCAACACCAGGTGACCTTTCGAATTGCTTGCTTCCTGCCCTGCTGCCTGTGCTGAAACTCGGCCTTCAAATTTCCCTGTGCAATCAAACAGGTACCAGGAAATGAAGACCAAGTACTTGGGGAAGCACGATCGTGATGACTGGATTTGATAATAATCAGATCTTTTGGCCTGTAAGTAGATACAATCAATGAGAACCTGGTCCTTTATATGCTATTTTTTTCATCAGAAGATAATTAGTTAGGTTCTTATGGATAAAAAAACCTCAGAAACACCGAGCTACCACTTTGATGAAATTCCTCCTGACTACATGCATGTTCACCTGACAGTTTGGAAGAGAACTGATGCAATACTCCTTGATGGCAGGGTTTTGATGTAGATGATTACATCATGTTTTTTCCCAGTCTGAATCAGTGTAAAAATTTTCAAGTGAGCAAGCACTTACTCAATTCTAGATATGGACATTGTTTCAGCTCATTTTGTGCTTTTAAAACTACACTTTAAAAGAAAACAGTCATATTAGTAACTTCCTAGACTTATGTGGATATTTTTTTAAAAAAAGGATATACAAAGAAAGGGTCTGGATCACAGCACACTGCAGTAAGCAAAAATACATTTAATAGTTGAACACACTCTAATGCAGGACCAGTTAGGAAGAGATGAAACAAAGCAGAAAAAGAACACTGAAAAAATATTAAGGTTCTTTTTTATAAATGATTTAAAAGCATTCATAGGGTTAAGGTATGCTAAAAAAGAAAAGGCTTTAAAAGATTTCAAGGTAAAAATAAAATGAAGGCAACATAATGAAAGGGGAAGAGAATGAGGTAAGCAACCCCAAGAAGAGAATTTAGAAAAAATGAGACTCAGCCAGAAAAGAAAGGCAATCTTGATCTGTTTGGTGGAAAGGGAAAGAATAAAGGCCTAGATATGGACCTGTTGATAACAGTAATAAATTTGGATTGAAGTCCAATATTTCTTGTATCTAAAATGAACTTCTAATGTTAGTCATGCCAGTACGGGTATACCAGGAGAGATCTTAGAAATCCTAATATGCTTTACATTCATTTTGGTAAGAAAGTTGATGCTCAGAAGACACATTACCTGTCTAGACATTTCATGCCAGTTAGTGAGAGAATGAGGATTAGAATTTGAATCTCTACAGACGGACTATTCTACTGCCCCGGGCCACTGGACTAAACAAATCTGTTCCACAGAATTCTTAAGAAAAGGATACATAAACCTTTTCGCAAGGGGTGGATCTCTGGAGAATAGCCATGCTATATGCTTGTTAATATTTTAAAAAAAACTTTTTGCTGATGGTAAAACTGGGCATCTTTAATTCTGACTACCTATTAAAAATGTAATTTTAACTCCCAATTAATTACACAAAAGCAGAGTAGTAACTTATGATTGGAAGGAGAAGCAGTTTTGCATATTTGCATCATTTTAAAGATGTTTTATTTGAATAATTGACATGGCAGATGAGATAAGAAATGACTAGAAAATTAGACAATTACCTCCAAAACAGAGCCATACAAGGGATAAAGCACTAACTGAATGGCTGACCAAACTGCATGCATGGGGTGCCTCATGCACTTCTTCATGTCCCTGAGAAATGTTGAAAGTTTTCCTCCACCAATCTAAAAACTCTCTTTTTATTCAAAAATACTTTCCACCAAAAACCTCAACTCTGTTCAGAAAAAGATGAATTATGTTTTGGATTCTCTTACCTTCAGGCATACCAGCAGAAGAAATGTAAATGTTTCTCTCAGAAACCTTCTACGGTATATTCAGTGTATGCTTTTCCTGACTTCTCCTGAACATACTTAACCATGAAACTATCCTGAAATCTATATTGTCAATATAACAAAGGATTGTTTTCATACATCATATTTTTGGTTTTGGTAGAATTTTAAACACAGCTTTGCCATGTACTTGCTCAATTGCTACAGTGCGAGGAATTAATCACTAGTTAAGAATTTTATAGGCCTAACCTGAATAGTATCGACTAATCATGAAATCTACTACCAATATTTTTTAAGCCTTGCCCTCTAAATATCCTTTGCAGAGGACTGTAATAAGGGTATACATGCTACTAGGTCTCCTGCTACTTCTAATGAGAAACCCTTGGATGGGACACATTAGGATCCAAATCAGCCCTGAATTCTTCAAAGGGGGCTATGTTACTGGGGACTTAAGCTTTCCCTGGATTGGCTTGAATTATTACCTTTTCTGAGAAAAACCTCTATGCATCTTGTTACCTTAAACACAGTATAGTCTTGGTAATATTTTGTAGGACTTATTTGATTGAAAACTCACTCACCAAAACATCTGAGTGTTTCTGAGCCTTTAAGTTTGAACAATTTCTTTCTTTTTTTCAAGCTACCCAGAACTTCCACCCCACCCTCTCCAAAGAGTGATACAGCTGGTGTTGGTACAACTGTGTTTTATCACCAGTGTCAGATCTGCTCAGTTCTGCTTGCTGATATTCGATCAGCTGTCAATCACAGGCCAAAAACCACCATGTACCATGATCACAATGTATTCTTAGCTTCTCCAAAACTAATTTGGAAATATTCTCTTGGATATTAAAACACCTTGCTTCTAGGATCCCCTTAGGGATCGTAGAGGGGCAAAGATGGTGCATTGGAATTCAGTTTCCCCAGTCAACCTTGATTTCATGAATGGCTTAGCATAATTTTCGAGGGGTTCTCATGTAAGAGAATGGGGTTGAGTCTGACCAAATACTGTCATCTTTATTTGTTCTAACATGTTTAACTTCCATATTCAAACACAGGAAAGAAATTATGCCTCAGATGAAAGCCCCAATATCTTGGATAAAATCAAGGAAATTACAAGTAATACAGGGAAAAGGGAAGGGAATGAATTGTCTTTGAGTACCTACAACTGAGTGACGTGTGTCTTATTCAACTCATCATTTAGACGAGGAGGGTGGGTGCCAGGGTTGGCTTAAAGTCATCCCACAGGTACGAGGTCAAATCTGTTTTCTTTTTACCTGGCTGAAAAGGAGTCTCTTTCCCTGCATCATGCTGCTACAGCTCAAGTTGGCTCGGTTAAAATTCCTTGGCAGTGTGGAGTCAAACCCCTTAGGTCTCTCTCTTGAATGTTGTATAGACAAGACATAGAGGCTGAATCCCTCTGTGTTAAACAGCCAAAGTGTAAGCTGAACAATAGCTGTCCCCACATGCTTTGCAGTTTCTATCTCTTTGACTTTATGCAGGACATATATCTTTTCCATTTCCTAGAACCTGGAAAATAAGATGGGAAAGTGGACATAGAGAAATTGCTTCTCCATGAATAATAGTACCAACTCTTCTTTCCCAACCATTAATCAAAGCTGACAGATTGCTCAATTTGAACAGAGGAGGGAAGTGAAAAATGGAAGAATCCTTTAATTTAAAAAACAAACTAAGACTTGTACCTTTCACTTCATTGTACAGATTGTTGCCAGAGTGCTTTTGCAACAAACTTTGTATAAGTTAACTCACCAATTGCTACAATGCCCTGAAATGAGAAAAGGAACACTAATCAAAGTTAGTGTACAAAATGCTTATTTTTGCCAATCATTCATTCCAAGGACAGGTTTGAATAAGTCATGAGTAAGTATTATATACTCCTGGTAATGTTAAATGATTGGTATTTCAGGTGTTGATGGTGCCCTTGTCTGAAAGAAAGAAAAGATGTACCATCACACTTAGCAGATTTAATGCTTCTGCGAATTAGTTAACCCCTCCAATGGGTCAACTAATAGCATTAACTCCAGTTAGGGTCTACTTTGAAAGTTTATATGAATCTCTACTTTGCAAAACACACATGAAAATTCTCATTTTTCTACAAATAGAGAAACTTCTAATATACTGAGTTCCTAATGATGATAGTTGCCATCAAATAAGTATCAAATAATTTCTGTGAAAACCAGAGGCTTTCTATTTTATTACTGAATGATAGGTATCTCTCAGTTCAAGAATATTGGTCATAAATGTCTGTATAAATAAAGCTTATATTAGATGTTAAAACTAAACTTTTTGACAGCATAGATTGTCTTTACTTGACCTTCAAAACATATTGATCTTTATAAATATATATGTATATATACATGTATATATTTTGTGCTTTGAACTGGGAAAAAGTAAAACCAAGAATTTCTGTTAACAAGAAAAGAAAATTAAGAAATGTTTTTAGATGTTTTTAGATATTTTAGATATTTTTAGCTCTCTTTTAATTACATAGCTTTGTCTACACCTAGCCTTCTGGATAAGAGTATCTCAGGTGGACTTTTACTCTGGTTACTGTTTTCCATACTTGAAAGGGGTAACCAAACTCTAATCAGATTTTTGTTAGCCGGTTTAGGATTATGCACATGCCTTAATTCTTCTTCAAACAAGTTCCCAAACATTGTAAGCTTTATATATTGGCAGTAAGAGGTGCATATGAAAGCAAAGGAAGGCAAAAATCCAATTAGTGAATCTTGTTATTGATGACCTGAAGACATCTGTGAATGGAGGAACTCAAAACTATGGAGTATAAAGGAATTTGGAATTCATTTGAACATTTTTAAGTACCCAATTTTTCTGTCTGGCCAACTGAAGTTATTATAAAGGAGGAATCAAATACAAAATTTTATTTCCAGGTAAAAATTCAAATTATTTTCCAAATTCATTTGCAACACTCTCCCAAGCGGGCAGTTAATTACTAGAAACCATCATTTGATGTTGTAGTTTGTCATGTATCTGAGTGATTTCTGCTGCTCCCTACCTGTGCCATTGTGTTTAGGTTGATTCGGTGGCCTAGTCACCTGTGCTCTTCATGAGCTGTCTACACATTTTCATATTCATATTTATTATGTCACTGTCTGATATTTTAATATTGGCAAATGTTTGCTATAACTTTCAACATTACTTTTTTATAGCCTTCTTGTTTTTACAGAGCAATGGAAGTTCAGGCTATGAAGGCAATGCTTGCCTTTCTCATATGGTCAAATATATTTCTTCTTTATGATACTCTGGTGCTCCATCTTTTTCCATAATTCTCTATTATTACTTATTTTAAATGTTTTTTCCTATCAGTTTGAAAAACTTAAATGTCCAATCTCCATTTGAATATGTGCCAAAAATACTATCCCATGTAAATATACAGAAACAATTACAATAAAAGTGTCAGAATAGTTTAAATGTATTACCTTGATGACTACAAAGATATATATAGATATATATATATAGATATATATATATTGTTCAAGTTATTGGACTTAAGATGTATCTGAAGCAATAGCTCAGTTCCTGTAGCAAAAACAGAAAATTTTCATGAATGTTACATATCTACCCACCAGAGGTTATTTTTGCAATTTCATATACAATCATTTCAAGACCTTTTTGAAATAAATAATGCAAACGAATTAAAATAAGGTATTCTCTTGATTTCTGAAGCAGCATTTATTGATGGTCTTAAATGCGGCTGATAGCAAGGGTTTTTTCTAAATTTTAAAAGGCAAGCTAGGGAAAACAAAGTCTAAACACCAAAAACAAGGACACAAACTTTTATTGACAGCAAGCCACAAAGACCAGTTCTTTACTTAAATTGTTAACAGATAGACTGATAGATAATAAATAGGCTCTGACATAGTCTGTGTCTTCAAAGGTAGCATTATATGAAAGGTCAATTTGTATGGACAGAGAAATAGAGCTGTTATTAATTCCTATTTACCCAGCAACCAAGGAATTAAGTCGTGTAAGAAATACCAGTATTTGAACAATAAATCAATTCTCTCTTGTACCAAGTACCAGGGTCCTTACAGCCCTGAACCTTGAATCATCAAAGTCGTAAGCCAATTTGTGTTCAGGTGTGTGCCATATACGTTTCAAATAAGATAAATACCCCTCAGGTAATCTGAAACAGACCTTTGTCTCTCCTAGTTTACAAAGAATCCAACAGCCACTAATCATTATCACATTACCTGTAGTCACTTAACTCTATGGTTTTAGTGTGAGATGGCAGCATAGGACAATGGACACCAACGTCAAAGAACAGTTGCAGTGTTTTCTTGGGACTATCTTGCCTCATCCATGAGCATTAAGCATTTACTCATTGACATATGCTGAGAAAGTCTCTGTTCACAGATTCTTTCAAGGTTGGTTAATTATCTGGTAAGAACACAAAACTAAAAAGGCTATAGTTACTGTATGTTAGTGCCCCTAAAAACTAGTTGGTTGGTCATGTCACATGGCTATAGACCACCCACCTTACTCAGGTTCCACAGCAATTCATCACCTCTGCTGGAATAATTCAAAACACAGGCTTTTTGATGATAGGTTAACAATAGGGTCCTTTTCCACAATGGACAATGCAATACTGTGCTTTGACATTAAGTAGAAAATTGTAGAGATCATCAGTAACCCAGAAAATAAAACAGGTTGTCCAGGTGGAAACATTTTGAGGATCCAAAAAAGTGGGAAATTGTCCCAATGCATTAATCTTTACATCAATGCATTAATAAAGACCTGATTTCCGTGGCTTTCTTCTGAAAAGTTGCATTGTCAAGAGTGAAATCTATAGGTTCTGTAAATTAAGGGTGACATATAACATGGTCATATGGCCAGGTTGCCAAGTATCTGTTTGAAAGAATAAAAGGAGCACTTCAATCTTGAACTCAAAATTGAGTCTTGTAAACACTAAATAATAGTATAAGATATTAAGGAAATATATTATATGACCAAGAAGAATTAAAGAAATTTCCATTAGAATGTGTGGGATTTGTTACACATAAATAAGCAATAATCTGAGAAGGTTTTTCACAAAATGAAAAAGAAATAAACAAAGGGTTGAATAGTACAATGAAGACTGTATTACATTCAGACAATAAGGAATTGTCTTTTATTTTCAGGGCAAAAACATATCTTTATCTGTGGTGACAGAAAGTTCAGGGTAATATATATGGAAGCATGAAATGAAAATTTATGGAACTGTCTAAGAATATAAATACATATTCTCCCTTTTCATAAATATTCAGTATATTATTTGTCACATTGGTTTGAGTGAAACAATTTTAATCATCTTGATTTGGGCTGAGGTCCAATAAATTATATATTCCCATCTATCAGAGCTTTCTCACTAAAAATACATGCACACATTCTACTTTGAAAATATTCTAAGATAATTATTTCCATTTTCATAGTAACTAGTACAGTTATGACTAGAGTTGTCTCAGGTTTCTAAGGAAAGAAAATTATTCTGAGAAACTGTTAATAAGAGAAAGTGTGGTAATAGGGTATTTTCTTAAAATTGTGCTAAAGCTGTCATTTTCACCTTTAATGAGTTTAGCTGTGGAAGACAAGATTTTATTTTCCATCACAGAAATAAACTATCTGCTATAACTCTTTAGTCTATTGCCCACCAGTCTTCTAGCCCCTCCCAGTATCAACCTCACAATGGATTTAATTCATCTTGAGAGCATAAAGCCAACATTTAGTAAACAGAATTTTCCCTATTGACAGTTACTCAGCTCCTCTAGTGAGAAAATTCAATGAATGGTAACACCTAGGAAGGGGGCCTATACAGAATTTTCACTCTGCAGAAGCTGTGGAAAACCACTTACATCCTTTTGGAAGATAATAGGAAAGGCCGAATATTTTGGAAAGTATGTTGCCAGAGTCTATAAAACCATGTTTAAAAGAAAGAAAAGTTCAATGCCAGACTTTCTGTCACCCTCAGTGTACAAGAAAAAAAGACACCTAAAGAAATACAGGGCATTTCTAATAGTCCTCTTTCGTTTGATGACTATACTTCCCCGCATTGCTACTTTTCAAGCCAAATCATGCCAGATTCTCCAGGGGTGCCTGCTGTTTGGGCTCATTTCCCAAGGCTATATTAGTGAAGTTTTAAAAAGCAAATGCCCAAGAATGCATCTAAAGCTTTTTGATCTGGGGCTACCAGACTGAATTTTGTCTAAGGTTATTTTGACATTATTCTACAGTGACACAGAGATTAAGCTTCCACATCTTTAAAAGGGACGACTCAAATGAGGCACACAAAGATGCACCTCAGGAAAAAAGAATTAGCTTTTGCTTTAGTGAGCATGAGAACTTCTCAGTTCCGGTTAGTTTATAAATGCATCAGAGACTCGAATTCATCGATTCTTTGCTTGGTGTTCCCCTTCCTGATTTTCCGGTAGGATATTGTATTGTATCTTGAATAAGCATTTCTGGAGATATCATTCTTCTTCCCAAAGGCTGGCTGCTCATCAGGTGTCACAGGTTGGGAACTGGGGCTGCTCAGTGGAGAGTCCTCACTGGCATCATCTTCTCTTAATTGAGAACCCTCTTCAATTTTTTTCTTAAATTCTATTTCTCGAACTTCATCTTCATCATCGTTGCAATCATCTTCATCACCATCATTATTAATTTCTTCATCCCACGTCTCTTGCTCCTCATCATGTTTAGAATGCAACACATCGACGTGGCTAGGTTTCCGAAACCCCAACCATTCAATTTCAGTTGCCTGGTGAGCTTTGTTCTTCCTGTCCTCATCTTCTCTCTCTCCTAGAGGTTGTTCAGCAACCCTTTCCTTTTGCTTACTTATTTCCTGATTACTGCTGCTCAGAGGAATCTTCTCCCAATGATGCCCTGTAGCAAAATCAGTTAGTATTGAGATGGGCAGAGGTTCCAAAATGCCGAGCTGTTATTCTCCAAATTATTTTCCGGACAGTCATTTCACCACATATGTTTTATAGGATATTCTGTGGGTGACCAATAGGACTTATACAATAAAATAGGCCACACCATCAAATTAGTTTAGAAAATACTGGATTAAACACAGGTAAGTAAGCTTCGTCAGAATGTATCCAAGCCTTTAACATGTTAATGAACATTGTAAATCTCCAAGGTTTGGCAACCAAACCTCATTTGGCAATGAAACATTTTTTTGTGTGGACTACAGATCTCGCAAGACTGGTATGCCCTGAGACACACTATTAAAAATCCTGTCATGACTGAATACGTGAATACATAAACTAAAACATTTAGACCAGCTGTTCTACACACACACACACACACTTAAGGAAAATTAGAAATGTATTTCACAAGGAAAAAAAGGCTTTCTTCCAATAGTTAAAAACAATGACTGCCCATGTCTGGGCATGGCCAAAGCAACGCATTCAGTGTTTGCCACCATGCTGCTCAGAGTTCTCCTAAAGCACCAGGTGTAGGAGGAACAGGGGGCCACGGATGGTCAGGAGTCATGTGCTGGGCTAACTGAGGCACGGAGCCCACGGAAGCACACACAGTAGAGTCTGATCTGCCATTGATTTCTACATAGCGCAGATTTAAAACTCAGTTGGAAATCATATCTACATAACACTAGCTTAGGCTATCATTTTAGGCATATCCTTAATGACAACTAATTAACTCGAGTTGTTTGGTACTGTGTAATTTTTAAACCGATTAATTCATCACCAATTTTACTTTTCGAATAGTAGGTCATATCAGCATATCTTTAACAATAAGAGAGTAGAGGTTGTTCTCTGGTTGTTTATCCCTAAAGGAATCATGGGAAAGCTTCAGTCTGTGGTATGCACGACTCAGAAATACTGCCTGGGCTGTATTCCTGGTCAGGCCTGGCCTCACTCTTCCCTTTCAACACCATAAAGGTCTTTAAATAAAGTGAGAGGGCAGCGTTCTCCTGTGCCCTTCCCCTCCAAGGCAATTTTCTTTTACTGAAAGATGTTCACAAGTCCATTTCCATTCAATATTTCTCATTACCTTTTCATTTTTTTCCCCAGTTATAGGAACCAGATTGTAAAGTTACAAAAAATAAATAGAATTGAAGATGGATTACCACTCCTAACTAGTTGCACACAGCTCCTATCAGGTTGTTGGTGCTCAGTCAATGTTCTTTACATTTATAAATGAATATGCATTAGAATGTTTGCTATAATCTTAAGCTCTCTTTATATATATGTTTTTGTTTTGACAAGAACCAAACAAACTGAACTTTTTGCTCATATTCATGACGGAGGCATGGAGTTGTCATGCCTAACATTACTTCTTGAATTTAAATCATAGTTTTTCCTCAATATTTAGCATTTTCTTATTTTTCAACACAGGGTAATTCTCTTTGGAGACTTTATACCTGTTTGCCATTGTGAAAATAAAAGGCACCAAAATGTGCACCTCTAACCTACGGGAAAAAAAGTTCTACCAAACACAAAAGGATTCATGCAGGGAAAAATTCCCTCCAAAACCATCTACTCGAAAAATCCAGACTTCTTTCATTCTCTATTTGATATAAATGAAAGATCCTAGAAAGCTGTTGTCTCTTGCGTACTTGTTTGATCAGAAATTTGAAAGGGGCTCTAGATGGAAGACTGAGATACTGCCTCTGAGAGCAGAAGCAGCAGAATGATTAGGGTAAAGAGGTATCTGGTTCATTTCATAGGGGTTTAAGTTTATAAATTACCTGTAATAATGTAAGAGCTTGACAATGGTGGTTGCTTCTCCCTTAAGCATCTACGCAGTGGACCACTGCATGTGGTCAGCAGACAATCTGAGAGGAGTCCAGAAAAGTGGACAAACTCAGGGAACCACCAGTTACATTGATGTCTTCCTTGGCATCTACTACTTTTTGTGACGTTCTAATATTTCACAGAATAATATCTTCCAGATTTTGTCTGTTAACGTCCTAACTAAGCTAAACTGCTTAGGTGTAACAAGCTGGCTTCAATTTTGAGAAAAGATGTTTTTGGCTGCAAGAGAGGGCATGAATGACAGATTTTTATCCTGAATTTTTTCTAGAAATTGTTTGAATGTAGGTGTCTCCTGAGAAGAGAGGTCTAAAGAATTTTTTGTCTGTTAGTCTTGTGAGTTCATTTGAAGCATAATCACTTAAAAGTAGGTGTTCTTTTTTTTCTCCCATTTTCTGAAAGAATGCAATTAAAATTAACTTCATCACTTGGGAGATTTTTTTTGACAGGATTGAGGTGACCATTTTGTGCTTACATCTAAAGACTAGAATTTTTCTCTAGATAAATACATTTGTAAGATTATTTTAAACAGTTTGTCAGTGGTAAACTTTTAGGATAAAACCATTTTTGAAATATTTACCTTACACGAAGTGCCTAATATAGATTTGGGGATACTAAATCAAAAAGAAAAGTTGACTTAATGGACTAACTTATTAAGAGACAGATATCATATCATCAGGTCAAAGTGTGCCAATCAGTTATACCAATCCCTGCATTCCCAGCCTTGGAGCTTCTGGAATACTTTCTAAGGTGGAACCCGTAGATAATCAAGACTCCCCTTATCAGCCTGTAGCAGCTTTGGCTTTTGAAGGCATTGCCAGGATTGCTTTTTCAACACCACACTCACACAACATCCCATGCAAACTTGTCATCCATATGCAGTCAAACAATTTCTGTGCACAAAACAGAAGTTCCTCTTACCTTCTCTGAATGACATTTCATCAACACTTGTTTCTTGGAGACAAAGATCTGTGATAGCCTTATGAACAATAAAGAGATTATCTTCTGGTTTTTCTGGGAGGAAAACAACCACAAGATTAACATTGTAATATTTACGTAGTTCAAGTTTAAATAAATTATCAATTTAGACTCTAGGTAGTTTCTTTGATTTTTAATTATGAGCATTAAAAATAACTATCACTCTGCTAATGTTTTTTCATTTTTCTTTTATTTATAGACATAGTGACAACCTTTCCTTTACTTTAAGATATAGAAACATGGATCAGACAATTTCAGGTATACTTAGAAGGAAAACTTGAAATTCTGAACTTCCTTTGCTCAAATAATAAGGGAGATGTGCATAATAATAATAAATAACAGTAGTTAACATTTAATCAGCACTTAGTAATCCTTGCAACAACCCTGCAAATGTCAGTACTATTATTCTGCCTTCTTGCACTGAGTAAACCAAGGCTCCAGGAGACTGGGAAAGTTGTCTAGGGTCACAGAGCTATCAAATCAGTATGCCTGGATTTGACACGATTCAGAGGCTTAGTCCTGATGCCATGCAGCCCCGGTAGAATCAGGAGCCGGGTTTGCACAGGGACTGGGGTGGGAGGATGTGCAGCTCATTCCTGTCGTAGCACTTGATTAAAAGAATCTTGAATGAGTTTACAAATCAAATCAAACAAATTGAAGAGAAGGAAAATGCCTTACCTTTTAGAATCTTCTCATCTGTAGACCAGTTGAGAACCACCTTGCTTTGTAATTTTTCACTTTCTTCCTGATATCCTTCTGTGGGAAAATCTTCAAGACTAGGTGCCACCCTGTAGTATGGTGGGGTGCCACCCGCATCGCTGGCTTCTTCATTTGGTTTAGCGACTGGTTGTTGACCATTTTCAGGCGGTGAGTCCCCGTTACACTCAGCCCGACTGAACGTCCCTGGCACATCTGTCATGATGTCCAGGTGGGTCTGACTTGGAGAGAGAGCTCTGGGGAACCTGTGGGAGCAGATCCTTGGTAAGACAAGGTTCTCTTGCCTTCAAGTCCTACTGTTCCAACTCCTGCTCTAAGAATACAAATTATTTACTTTCATACATAATAACAAGCTTCTTTTCCTGAAGGCATCCAGAGAGAGTTTAGGAAAAAAGCAATAGGATTTGTCAGATTTGCCACCAGCCCATGAGCAAGAATCTGGCCAATCACGACCTTCTTTGTTGCTTAGCCATCCCACTTGAAGAATTAATGGCAGCCTTTTGATTTACGTAAACAAACAATCTGAGGCAGTCAGGCTTTTGTGCTGGCATGTAGAGGGGGACTTTCGGCTTGTCAGTCCCCCTCTGGGAACAGAGATTTCTGTCCCTTTTCATAATAGCCCTTTGTCATTTTCCTTGTAACAGGAGCCACAATTGTTCCACAGCTTTAATCCAGAGAGAATGACCACCTTGAGGCATATTAGTTCTGTGTAACCAGCTTAACATTTCCAAACAGATTTTGTTCAAATAAAACCTCAGCTATTTTGTAGGGGATAAGGCATCTTTTCTTATTTATTAAAGAGTAAAAACAGCTTATCAAAAATTGTAAACAGGACAACTTCATTATAAATAGTTCTGGGAGCAGCTTCCCTGGTTTGTTTTTTCAGGAGCCCAGAGAAAGGATTTAAGAAGACAAATTCTGCCGTCTTGCTAATATCCAAAATTTTACATCCCAGAGTAATTCATTTGGTCGATAGTTTCTTATCCTCTTGTTTATTTATGTCTATTGAAGCTCAACCAGTCTTTTAAGACCCTAATGTAATTTCTTCTGTGAAGTTTTCCCTTCCCCACCCCAGTAGAATCATTCTAATGTTCCCTACAGATATTACATGATGCTGTGAAGTCACTGGTACCAACCCAGTTTGCCCTTGAAGAAAACACAAGTGATTATGGGAAACATTTGCTATTTATAACCCCTTCCTTTTCAAGGAAAGCATTAATTCTTTTTCATTTTTGGATCTCATAGTGCAAAGCGATCCCAGAACCTAGCCCGCACTGGGTTGGAATGCTCTTCTCTTCCTCAAGGCCAAACCCCTGCCCTTACCAGCACCTGCAAATTCTCAGCTCTTGGGCTGAAATCGTTCTTTCTTTAATGACACTTTCCCTGGCCCCAGGATTGGGATGGGACTCCTGTTCCACATGATTTTTGTCCTTCAAAGTACTCTGCATAGATGTGATTTGACAAGTAAATGTACAATTATCTACATAATGTCTCTTTCACCAACTAGAATCTAAGCTTTATCTGGACAGGACCCATGTTTAACTTGCTTACCTACATCCCCAGCATCGAGCATCTGCCTCGAACTAGGTGGGTACTCAATTTTAAAAAATACTATTATTGAGTAAATGAATAAATTTTACTCCTGAGACAATACAGCTCAGAATTTTTCTAAGGGAAGAAGGATAGAAGTTGGAGAGTAATTGTAAGTTTATCACCTTCAAAACTGTGTCCAGGGCTGAGTCCATTAGGGTCTGTATCAAGGACGACAAATACCTGGCTCGCTGGTCTCCTCCCATCCTCATCTACCTCCAAGAGATCCTAGAACTCTCTCCCTTGTCATCACCAGCTCTTCTCTATCCAATACATTAATTGTTTGCATAGGGAAGAAAAATAATTTTCCTTCTACCCTTCTCAGTTCTTAGTTGACATTCTGGTAGTAAAAGATTTACAGGAGAAAAAGGAACCGGGAGACACCCAGGGACACTGAGCAACTCCCTGAGGTGGCCCAAGCTGTCACCATAAATACCATCTCCAGACAAAAAAAAAAGTGTGTGTTGGGCCACATATGGGTGTTACCAGGAAAAGCACAATAAATAAGGGTAAGGTGTGTTATACAGATTTAAGTGGGTACCTTCTCCATTGATAAGACTCTCTTGTGATTCATTGTCATCCTTCTCTTCCCCGTGCAGAGAGGGAGACACACTTACAACTGGAGATTTTCTTTATAAATGTCAATTTCCCCTACAAAAGAGTAACTTCTGCTTTCAGAGATTCTCTGTCTGCTGTTTCTCAAAAATAAGCAGCTCAGAATAATCCTTATGTCAGAGAAGCATTTTGGAGTGAAATATTTTGCTACCCTTTATTTGTTTTTATTGACTACTTATATAGGACTTACTATAGGGCAGGAACTGTTCATATTTCTTCACAAATAGTAACACATTTGATCTTTATAACAACCCTGTAAGATAAGTACTATTTTTTTACCCATTTTACAGACTAGAAAAATGAAGCACAGGAAGATTAAGTAACTCCCTCAACATCACACAGCTAGTAAAGCTCTTGTTGAGATTTGGCAGCAGAGACGAAAACTGTTGGGGAGGAAGAAATTTCCTGTACCCCTTCCAGTTCTTTTATCTAGTTTAACAATCAAATTGAAATGAGACAGATTAACAGGAGAAATGTTTTAAAGTTTACTTATGTATGTATAGGGAAAACATAAACATGGTAGGAGTAAAACTGCAGTATTTCCAGAATCTCTTGCCTGGCCTTAGTGCATCTCCGTATCAATAGGTGTTTCCAAGGGCTGGAGAAAGGTAGGCCATCTCCATATCAATAGGAAATTACAAGGGCGAGCAAGGGCCTATCTGGACCAACCAGAGAGGTTGGGTGGGGTCTCTTCTGCTGTTAGGTCATGAGAGACACGGGAAAGCAGAAGTGGGCGACTGCTTGTAAGAAATAAACAGGTTTCTCCCACTTTATTTCTCCCTTTGACTGATTTCAGTTACAAAGGTATTTTGCCCAGGGATTTTCCCCTTGGAGTTACACAAGGTTTCCAAAGACAGTCAGGGAGAATGAGGTATTTATGTCATCCTGAACCAAGGAGAAGGGGCACGGGTCTGAGACTTCAAAGGAAAAGGGAAGTAATTCACAGGAATATGAAAAGTAAATGTTTGGTAAAAAAAATACTTGATGGGCCACACAGAAACAATGAGGTAGGGCTGTTTGGGCCACAGAGAGAAATTGTAACAGACTTAGTCACATCCCTCCCTGTCTATCACACCTAGTTTACATTATAATACACTTATATGAGATGGTAGCCTCTGTCTAATTTCTTTTTATGCAGCTATGTCTTTTGGGCCTTAATGGTTTTCAGCTCAAAATAATCTTCATGTCACAATAGCACATATTGGGCGGCCTGCCCTTGGTCCCTATAAAACAGAGTGCCAACCCTGGCCCTAGCCCTGGGTGCCAATGTTTCCTTGGGCCAGAGGTCCTACTGGGCTCCAGCATGATGCATTAGCTACCCTGGCAGTGGATTCAATCATAGTCAGAAGAAGGCAGGAGGGGGCCTGAGGTGGGCTCAAGGCCTTCCCAAGACAGACACCCCAGTGGCTGGGGATAGCATTGAGAGGGCCAGGAGTTCCCTCCCACAAGGAGTAACAGAGCTAGTCATTTAATTCAGAGATCAAAATCTGGAGCTTCAGGGCTAATCAATCTGCCTCACAAACTTAGAACAGCCCAGAATCTGGAGCAAGAAGAAAACTAAATAGAATGGAATGGAGTCAGATAGGGAATGCAGCAACTAAGACCAAAATTAGGAACACAGGGGACATACTACTTGACTATGAGACCCTTAAAGGCAAGAGGTGACACTAAACCAACCAAAATCCCAAGAATTAACGTAGAAGTACAGAAATGCTCGTGTTGGTTTTAAAGATCTGTCTCCAGTTACTCTCAATTCTCTTGAGACTGCCAAGCCCTTCAATTCAGGGATATGGCAGAGTTTAGAGAGTTTCATTTACCTTTCCTCCACCCACATTTCTGTGACCCTACAGCAACCTGCAGCTTACAGTTTAGTTTTTATGGGAGTTTAATTTTCAGGGGATTATCTTCTTTCTAATGCCTTGCTTTGACATTTTTTGCTGGCATTAGAATTATTTCAGATTTAGGAAGATAGAAAAATGATCCAGAGTTCTGTCAGTCTTGACTAACCAGCATGTTCACCTCCAAAAAAAAAAAAAGTGTTTTTATGCTGTCCTACGGGAAATGGATTGTAACGTATTATTTTTCCTTTAAGTACGTGGCAACACAAGATGTATTTAGCACAAGATGAATATAACTCCAGGGAGAAAATGTGTTCCCAGCTTGGGGTAAATAAACCTTTGAAGCCGAAATCAGTCAAAGGGATAAATAAAGTGGGAGAAACCCATTTATTGCTTAGAAGAGGACATCTACTCGTGCTCACCTGTGTCTCTCCCTACTTCGCTGTGAAGAAGCCAAAAAATACCTCTCTGGTTCCAGTGCCTGCTTGCTCTCCATCCCATTTGTAATCACCTATTGATACGGAGATGGATGGATATTTCTCTCCACCTGTTCGAAACACCTACTGATACAGAGATACACTAAGGCCAGGTGAGGGATTCTGAAAATACTGCAATTTTCCTACAATGAGTCTATCCAAATACCAAATAAAACACAGGGCATTTTATCCATAAAAAACAAGTTGTCACCTATGTTTGCCATGTTGGGGAAGAAAAATATTCCTTTAACCTGCAAGGTTCTTTTGGCTGGTCTAAGAATTAAAATGTATATGAGAGATTAACCAGAGAGACACAAACAAAAGTCATAGCATGTCTACCTCCTGTATACACTGGAGAGACCCAGGAAAACAGAGTAACTCTCTGAAATGGCCATAGCCATCACCTTAAATACCTTCTTTAGCTTAAGACAAAAGAGGATGTTGGGGATTGGAAGCCAGTAATGAAGTGACCAGGAAAAGGACAGTAAACAAGGGTAAGTTTGTTATGCAGATTTAAGTCATTGCCTTCTCTATTGATAAGAGTTTCTAGAGTTTTAGGGTCCCCCTTCTCTTCCAGGTACAGAAGGGAGACACCCTTACAAACAGAGACATGTAAATGTCTCTTACAAAAGGGTAACTTCTACTCAGTTTTCAGAACTTGTGTCTGCAGATTCTTAAAAATAACCAGCTTAAAATAATCAATATGCCAAAAAGTAGATTTTGTGTTAAAAAAAAAAGACACAGGCCTAACATGGAGTCATTTTTGCTAGGCCAAGTCTTCACACCAGGACTTAAGCCTAACCTAACTGTAGTTTCAAACTCTCCCAGAAAATGTCATCAGTCAGATATTTTCGGGTCAGCATGGATAAGATAATGACACAAATGCCCTCTTCATCCCCAAAGGAAGATGAGGTCATCCAAGTAATGAGACCCTAACTCTTGCCTCCTCTCATTAGCATAGACAACATCAGAATCTTTTAGGATGCAAACTATTTGTATCCATGACACACTGATGTATTGATAAATACACCCTCCTTTCTGTATCTTGGCTATAAAGTATTTCAGATGTCTCCAAGCTAAGGGTCTCCAGAACAGTTTATAGGAAGCATGGTCCTCAGTATGACTATGATTAAACTCTGTCTTTCTTAAATGAAACACTTGGGGTGGCAAAATTTGCTCCCCTTTGGTAAGCTACCTATGATTTGTAAAGTATGTTAGGATTTGTAGTAAATGCTCCTCAATTCAAATACTGTTACATAATCTTCACTGCATGAAACTTGACTTTCTTTTGTATGACTTACTGGAGTATTTGTTTTTTCCCCTAGTTACTATTCTTAATGGTATAAATGTAACCACCATCAAATCTATAACAAAATATAATAATGAAAGGATTTTCACATGAGAATGTAAAGTATCAAAATAAAATTATGTAAATAGCCATATTCTACTTGTCAAATATCAAATGATTAATGTTAAGGCTATATTAGGTCCAGAAATAAAATTTGGTGAAAAGTTATAAAATTCTAACTTTTGATAATATGTGAAAAACCAAGCCACAAATTAATGATACACCTAAGGGATGGCCAATGACCACTGAATAAAAACAAGAAATAAATTTAAAAGACAAGTTTTTGATCCTGGCAGCTTGAAACCAATTCTTATACAAACAGAGATGTGCATGGTTGGGGGAGGGGCATCGAATCAATCAGGGGGTTTGAAAGAGAAAAGATAGAAAGAGAAAAGGCAGGGACATGGCACAAGCATCAGTTAACTTTTCTTGCCTATGATTAAAAATGTTGCAATATAAATAGTGTAGTAAGAACAGGAGGAACTCCATCACAAGGCTAAGATTCCACTTTAAAAACCAGGGAGTTGGGGGTTAGATTCCTAATATATTTTATGATAATCATCCAACAACTGACCCTATCTTAAGGCAGGGCAAGCAGTCCTAAATGATATGTCCCCACTGCTTGAAAGTAACCACTATCTTAGAAAGACACAGGATCAAGAACTTCCTTGTGTTAAGTTTGTCTTACAGAATATCTAGAGGACAGTCTATGTATGATGACACAATGTCTCTCACAGGAGATAGATTTCATAAGACCAAAAATCAAGCCTACATGCTCCCCACCCCACTGCCACCCCCCCCTCCCAGCGCTTTGCCCCATTCCTGAAAGCCTTAAAAGACAGAATCTTAAGCCCTTAAGTGCACCTCTTTTCTGAGGTTGCCCACACTCCCCTTCTTTTGAGTGCATACTTTCTGACTTAAATAAAGACTTCTCACTTCTCAACTTACTACATTTTTTGTCTCTGCACTCTACCAGTGGTAAACATCTTTGCTACTTTGCTATTTTTTCTATGTTAAAGACTCAAGCACAAGTCCTCTCTCTCTCTGTCCTCTTTCAGGCAAGTAGTGAGGGGCTACTGAGATCTCTTATTTGGGCTTGCAAGTTCCCATCACCTGGGTGACCCAGACAGGACTGCAGCTGTACAATCATGCTCTTTAGTAGCCTGCCTGAAAATCTCCTTCCTTTGCCTTTGGGAAGCTCTCAGAACATAATCTCACTCCATCCAGGGCTCTGCAGCTCCCCCAAATCCTGGCGTGGTAGGGGCCTAGTTCCCATGCAGTGCAGATCTAAGTGGACACTGGATGCCAGGTGACCCTGGTGTCAGGAGTTGGCAAGGCATGTGCCCTATGCCGAGGAGGAGTTCAAGAAGCTTCCCTTTCCTCCCTCTGTTCTTCCTTGTTCTCTGCTTCCTGCAAGGCCGCTGCCATTCCTGCTAGTCTCGCTTTAATGAATTCCTTCCTCACCTGTAGTCAACCAACCGGCTTGAGAATTCTTTCTAGTTCAGAGTCAAGAACCCTCCCCCATCCAGGTTGAAGTGTCAGCTAGTGCACAGGGAGAGACCCATCAAGATGTTGCTGTCCAACAACAGAACCACTAAGAGATCTATCTATAGATCTATTTATCTATGTATGTACGTCTCTGAAGGGATTTGACCCTACGCAAATGTGAGTGCTGCTTAAGTTGTCTCTAAGTCTGGCACTGGAGCTTGAAGTCTCTGGGGAAGGAAGTTGGAAAGGAAAGAGGGATGTAAGGACAAGAATAAGCTGGAGTCCCAAGGACAAACTGAAATCGGTCTCAGTTCTCCCTGCCTCTGACCTTAGTGGCATGAGGGTCTTCCAGAGATGCTGGTTCCTGGGTTATGGCCAAGGAATCAGAGAGGCTGCCCCATCCAAAAAGTGAACCAGCAGATCATCAACAGTGTGTGTTACAAAAGAGCTGCAGCTTCACTTCTGCCCTACAAATCTCACACGAGAATGTATCTGTAGCCCATTGTTCTTTTTCTGGTAAAAAAACAAAATTCAAGTAAATTTGAAGATCAAATTGGCCTTATTAAGGGGTCCATGAATCAGGCAGCATCCCACCCAGCACACAGAGAGATGCTCTGAGGACCTGTGCAAAATGGAAAGTTTTTATAAACAGGAGGGTGGGGAAAAACGTTATCAGCCAAAGAAGTGATTAGGGATTCTTTCTGTAAGGTCACCATCCCTTAGGAGAAGAAGGGCCTTATGCCAATGACTCAGCAGTGATCAGGAAATTCCAGACTGAAGGGCTTAAAATTCCACTTCAGGGAGAAGCTGGAACTGCAACTACGTAAGGCAGTAAACCCCAGTCTGGTGACTTGGTTCGGCAGAAATAACCCACACTGGGCCTGTGTTTTTCTTTTTAACCCTGGAAATATTCAAAAAAGGGAATTGTGGGAAATGTAGTTTCGACTGGTCAGGGTGATGCATGACATTGTCACCAACATGGACTTTCAGTACCTTTCTGAGCCAGCTACCAATAATCCATAGAATCTTCTTTAGGGAATAGAGTGATCCCCAAGGAAATGTGCAACCCTTCAGGACCTGAGGAGACAGGATAATCTGACTTGGTTCATTTAAGAGATTAAAGTTCCAAATTGTAAGGGCAGCCCAGGAAGAGTAAATTGTTAAATACAAAATGTTGTAATATAATAAAATCTATCAGTCTCAATATATTTCACCTCAAAAAACAGTAATTGCCACCTAGTATGAATTAGATTAAGCTGATTAATCTGGTGCCATGTTAGTGCCCTGTGTTTATATTTATGCATGGTATGAAAAAACAGCTGTCATTTTGGCAATATAAAATATTGACGTAAAGGATAGTTTCTTCCAGGAAGCCAATAGTGAAGTCTATGTGTAATATGTGAGTTTTAAGAATTTAATGATACAAAATTTGGAAAGCTAACTGCATGATGCCAGAGACGTGCTTTCCAACCTTGGCAGTGACTCAATGGTTGGGGGAGGAAGAATTTCCATCTACCTAAACATACAGCCTTTTTTATACTCCAGGAAAAGTGTATCTCTTTGTGGTCCTAGAATCTGAGACCTTACCTCCTGGTGAATCACTGCACACCATTTTAAAGAAAAGTACTGGAAGAAACAGGCTGTGTATTTGATGAAAATTAGAGGAGAGCATAGCCCTGAACAAAGGGGCCGTCCTTGTGGTCAAGAGAGGCAGCAGTTGGGAATGAGTAGGTAGAGAAACAACCAAGAAATAAGAGATCCCCTCAAACAGAGGACAAAGGAGTATTATATTCAGTGACCCCTACAGTGGTCAAGGGGATGGACTCAAGTATCAGCTCTGATACTTGAAATCTTTTCTCTGCTGCTCTGGGACTCTGGACAAGTGTACAAATCAGGCTTGTTTGGGTTGCAGATTTCAAAAAATCAATTGAAAAAACATCTTAATTCTGTGAATTTAACAGATCATTTAACTAGAAAGTCCAGAGTTGGCTCTGTACTTATTTGGATCCAAGCATTTGAACAATGCCACAGGTAACCTTCCCCTCTCAATTACAAGGAAGATGAATATTAGGAAGTATTGGGTGGACCAATGGATCAGTCTTTTTCTAGTACTCTGTTAATATCACCAACTGAGTTGGTAGGCTCAATGGCGACCACCCCAAAAGGTGTCCACGTCCTAATTCCCTTATCTGTGAACTGCTACCTTACGTGGGAAGAGGGACTTTGCAGGCATGCAAAGATTAGGGCTCTTGGATGGAGAGATTGTCCTAGATTATCAGATTGAATCTGATATAAAATCACAAGGGTCCTGATGAAAAAAGAGGCAAAAAGGTCAAAGGGAGCAGTAGGAGACAGGACCCAACTGCAAGCGGCGGGAGTGATTCCAGAAGGGATCTTGAGCCAAGAGACGTGGGCCGCCTATCACAGCTGAAAAGGACAAGAAAACACGTTCTTCCCTGAGGCCTTTGAATGGAACACAGCACTGCCAACACTTTGCTTTTAGACTTCCAAACTCTAGGATTGAAAGAGAATGAATTTGTGTTGCTTTAAGTTACTAAACTTGTTACATCAGTAATTGCGAAATTAATATACTGAGTTTCTCACTTCTCTGCCATCATTTTCATTTACTGGCTAGGGGCAGAAAACTCAGCTTTTCCAACCATTTGTGGGATACGTATTTTTGAATCTCATCTTGGATTGCTTCTTACTGGCGGGAAAGACCTCTCATAATAAGGTTGTATTTTTTCCTCTCTCATCTTTGAGACAGTACGGGTTTGACTGAAACTTGTATCAGTTTACCAAAACCATGAGAAAATGGCCAGCCCTCCAGCATCCTGATACTTTTCTTATGAAGTCTCCCAAGATCTGTCTTCAGTAGAGAATGGTGTGAGTCAGGAATCAAGGGGACGGTGTAGGGCAGTGATGGGCAGCTTCACACGCAGGGAGGAGCGGACTCTCACTGCTTCTCCTCTCTCCTCCGTAATCCAGCCTCACATTTGAAGGTCAATAATCTGCACCCCACTCTTAGCATCCACTTCTTTAAAGTGCAATGTTTCATTAGAGGGAAGTAAAAGAGGTTCGAGTCAAAATAAATTCCACCGAAATGGGAATTATTCTAGCTTGCATAAAGTTTTCCTCTTTCTCTCTTTCTTTGTCTCCCTCTCTCTCTCATACATTGTTCAACTTTTCTCTGTATTGGCTGTTTCTCTCAGGCAAGCTCTAGGTCATAGCAAATATTTCCTCTGGTAGCCCTAAATTTACATTATCAAGATAATCACTGATGCAAGAGAGAGAGGAGCATTTCTTTCCCATTAATTCCAACCAGAGCCTCTGGGGTGGACCTCATGGGGCCCGTTTGGGATATGGGTTAATTCCTGAGCCACTTGTGACCAGGAGGGTAGAATCCTCCCACTGGCCAGGTCTGGGGTAAGCTTCCTCTCTCGAGCAGAAAAATGGGCATAGAAAACGAGAGGGACGAGAGGGTGAACAAACAAGCAGGAAGCAGAAGGCAGTAGATGCCTACCATCTGAAGAGACTCAGTCCCTCATCGTTAAAAGGTACATTTGAATACGATATTCCTCTTAGAATTGTTGTAAAAACTGAATGGGCTAATCCAGGGGAATTGCTTAGCGTCTGTGTAGGATAGTAGGTACTCATTCCTATCTGCTTGCATTGTTTTACAGTGAATTTTATGTATTTACTAAGTGCAGACTAAGTGCTTCATGACACTGCTGTTATTATTACTGTAGCCACGTAGCTTTGGAAAAGGCGCTTTCCCTATCTGAGCCCCATTCCTTCACATGAACAGCGATGATGGCACGTCCCCTGTCACATGACAATGAAAAGTGGGTAAAGGCGCAGGATACCCAGCACAGGAATGTCACATGGAAGAGACCTGTGAAGAACAGATACTATTTTTATTATCTGAGCAGGAAAGTCTCCTGAAGGAACAGGACACATGTATCTCATCTACATATACATGGATCTGTTTACAAGCCAAACTCTGAAATTTGACTTCTGAGATGGTGGGTGGAGTCAGGAACAATGTTTCTTTTTAACTCAGAAGGAGACAATGCAGCAGCTATGATGTGCCTGCTCTCGAGACTGGCACACGTACAAGGAGCTTGGATCTCATATGGCTCCAGGCCTGCCCCTTCCTGGAGTCCCCAGGAAAATTTCAGTCATTGGCACCTTTACCATAGTTTGCTGGAGGGAATCATTACAATTACGGTGGCATCTGATTCACCTAATAACACACACCAGAGTGGGTCCCATGACTTCAGCCCTCTTATCTTGGATTGGGATTAGTATGTGAAAATCAGCCTATGGCCACTAGGAACACCTGTGTGCATCGACTTGGGAGAAACCAATTCTAAAAGAGTATGAAATAACAAGGAGGCTCTGTGAATCTTGACCTGTAGAGCTGTCTCTCACATGAATCCACGCAGTAGAGGATGAACTGTGCTTGAGATTGTTGCAGAATAATTGCATTGGCAAGGGAGGCAACATCCCACAAAATGAAATCATTTCACTCTCTTGCCATAATTTTAAGAGTATACTATCCTAGATGCATAAGGAGTGTCCCCAAAGGGCTGGGCTCTGTAAAGCTTTTAACCACACAATTAGAATTCAGTCTTACTTACAGTAGGAGTTTTTCTTGATGCATTCTAATGGAAAAAATGGTTTCTCTAGTCACAGAAATTCCATATCTTAGCTAGGTAGAAATGCAATATATGCAGGTGCTTCTAAAACCACAGAAAGAGAATTTTTAACTGTGCATGCATACACACTGTCTGGTAGTTTGAGAGCATTTTTTGCAATCCTCCTGGGGAGGCAGAACTGTATGAAAGTAATATCGCTGTCAGCAGCATCCCCCCTGAACTATTTTGAGTGTCACTAGGAGTTTAAGGCAACTTGTTGTTTTTCAGAGGAGAAAGGCGACAAAATAATTAAACACATTTTTCCTTAAGGAAAAAAAGTAAAAACAAGTCATCTCTGCCTTTGTAACAAGGTGATAGTGATATGACCGTGAACAAGTACAATTTCTCCTAAGATGCCTCTGATAATTTAGCTCAGTAAACTTTGTCTTGGCTAAGCAGGAAAAATTCACATGCTCTCCATGAGTGAAATAAATCTGCAGAAATATTAGAATCTCTTGTAAAGCCTTTGTGTTGAAACCAAGAAAGGAACTTGGATAGCTGTGCAGATTCTCCTGACCTTTAGATTAGGACAGCAATGATTTTAAAGCTCTATTTATTGATTAGCTTACTTACCCCCAAAAGCTTGAAGCCAGAAAAGAAATGTCTTTCCAGAGGCGTGCAACTCAGAAACAGAGAAAAGAGGGCACACTCACCCCGGGGCGTCTACACAAGAAAGTCAGCTCAGGCTTGAAGAATTGTTCACACGGACCACTATAGGAGTCCTCCAACCGGTCTCCCCGCTCCAGTCTGTAATCCTCTGTCCTCCACCTCCACATTGAGATAGTATTGTAAATCCCACACTACATTATCTGGTTCACAGTAGATGCTCAGTAAAAAAAAAAAATGAATTTTTGGAAGATTCTCTATTTGCCATAATCTCCTACACACACACACACACACACACACACAGACACACACGCTCTCTCAGCTTTTGCTTATTGCTCCACTGCTTGTCATACGAAGTGCAAACTCCTGATAACACGATACAGCTGCTTCTCAGGTTTATCACCCCAAATTACCACGTTCTCTCTTCTGTCCTTAACGTGGAGAGCCGTTCCGCATCACCACACGGGGTTCCCGTGTCCAGGCCTCAGCCTGTTCTTCTCCCGTGTCTGGACTGCCTGCCTCCTCACATCACCGAGCCTGCTCCTTGGTTCTCTCCACACAAGCCAGAGCCAGGTCTCAAGTCCCGCCTCAAACATTAAATCCTCTGCAGAAATTTTTATGACAGTTTTACCCAAAGGCTCTGCTTGTATTCTTCTTTGGGCTCCCTTTGCAGTATCTCTGCACGTTATTTTAATGACACCTCATTATTTTTACCTTGCGTTATTATTTGTGTAATTATCTTACTACCAGAAAAGCTAAATATTGTAAAGGAAAGACCTTGATTTAAATCTCAGTTCCGAAAACTATATGAATTTAGGCAAATTCCTTAATTTTTAGAACTTCGGGGAATCTGGAGAATGTCTACCTCATGGAGTTTTTTAGAAGATTGAATTACGTGACAAAATGTATGTGGACCATCTGGTACAGTGCCTGATACGTAGTGATAGTTGAATAAAAGTACCGATCTTATTTATGAATATATTATCAGGTCCTTGAAAGCTTTGTGGGATTCATTTTTTACTTCTATGGGGGCAAGTATGGCACCTGGTTCGTGGCCTATGTTATACACATATGCTTTGAGTTGGCAATAGAGCTTTCTGGCATTAGAATGTGACAGTAAAATTCATTTGAACAAATCTCCTTCCTTCCTGTTTTTATCCATTTAAATTAAATATTAGAGATTCAGGATCCAAGTGTTAGGTTTTCTGCAGCGTAGAATTGTGGTACAAATTTAGAAGATGCCACCTACCGGTAGACAGGCATAATTTAAGTTACAAAATAAAATAAACAACTCCATGGCCCCACAGAAGATTGTTCTCAAAGTGCTCTGCTCCTCACACACCTTCCTGGTTGGTCAATGGACAGACTCTCTTCATAGGATGTATATTGGCTAATACACTCTTCATGTATTAGAAAAGTGTATTATGTATCATCTATTAGAGGGATTTCTAAGTCAGCCCTGACTAATTTGGAGGTGAATATTCCAGATCAGATTTTCCAGAGCAGAGAGCCCAAGCAGAGAAGGAGCATGTGTTCAGAGAGGATACAACTTGCTTGACATGTTTAGAAACACCTAAATTCTGACCAGGTAGACCCCACTGCAACTCTCAATGTGCCCTTCACCAGCAGATCTTCGAAAAATAATTTAACACACGAAAGTCATAATTCCTGATCTGAAAAACAGATATGATTATAGAACCTACCCTCAGAGACCTATTGTGAGGATTAAGTAATATCCAATCCAGAGAGCTCTGTGGCTGGTATATAATATACACTCTAGAAATGGACTTGTTTGTAAAAGATTTATCTGATAAAGGGTTAACATCCAAAATATAGAGAGAGCCCATATGCCTCAACACCAAAAAAATATATATAATAACCCAATTTAAAAAATGGGCAGAGGACCTGAACAGACATTTCTCCAAAGAGGGAATACAAATGGCCAACAGGCACATGAAAAGATGTTTCACATCACTAATCATCAGGGAAATGCAAATCAAAATGAGACATCTCCTCACATCAGTCATCATGGCCACTATCCAAAAGACAAGAAATAACAAGTGTGGAGAAATGGGAACCCTCCAACACTGTTGGTGGGAATGTAAATTGGTGCAACTGCTGTGGAAAGCAGTATGGAGGTTCCTCAACAAACTAAAAATAGAAATACCATATGACCCAGTAACTCCACTCCTAGGAATTCACCTGAAGAAAACAAAATCTCTGATTCAAAAAGATATATGCACACTTAAGTTTACTGCCACATTATTTACAATAGCCAAGGGATGGAAGCAACCAAAGTGTGTATCAATTGATGAATGGATAAAGCACATATGGTACATATACTCAATGGAATATTATTCAGCCATAAAAATATCCTGCCATTTGCAGCAACGTGGACAGGCCTGGAGGGTATTATACTCAGTAAAATAAGGTATTATTTCACTTATTTGTGGACTATAAAAACAAAGCAAAACAGAAGGAACAAGACAGCAGTAAACTCACAGACACTGAGAAGTGACTAGTGGTTACTATGGGGGAGGGTTGGGGTGGGTGGTTGGGGAGGGTAAGGGGGCTAAAGGAGCACAAAAATTCTCAGTCATAATGTAAGTTGGTCAAGGGGATAATAGTATAGCATGAGAATATAGTCAATAATGCTATAACTTAAAGCTTTGGGAATTAAAATTCTGGGAATGAGTAATAGAAAAATAACTGTAATGGTAATAATAATCAATACACTCTAGCATTTACACAAGATTGGTCATAGTTTTTAATACAATAGCCATAAATCTGTACACCAACCCTTCAAGACAGCTATTATTGGTGTCATCCTTTAACAGATGAGAAAACTAAGAAATGGAAAATTTAAATAAGATTGTGTAAACCAATCCTGGGACAGAGCCAGGAGCCAGGATCTGAACCCAGGAAGGCTGGCCCCAGAGCCTGGGCTCTTAACACTGATCTCCACTTTATTAAAAATAGAACAACGTTCAGTCCAGAAACAAGTCACATGGACTAAACAGTTATTCTCCAAAATACGGGGCCGTTTTCCACAGAGTTTTTATTTTATGGCAGCCCCAGGGGAATAAGTGACTAATATTGCAGTCACAAGCTATCTTTTCAGATATTCAATCATATGTTGTTGTTGTTGTTTTAAATTTTCCAGATTAGGTTGGTCTTCACTCTTCCTTGACAATATCCCAATGTTGGGTTCCAACTGTTCATAGATAGACTTGCAACAAATCTTTATACTTGTTTGCATCTCCAATTTAAAAACTGGCCTGCATGATAATAACCAACCTGTCCTTACTAGGTTCACAGAGATTGAAGGAATGGAGGAGTCCTAGCAACCTCTATAAAAGGCTGGTTTTGAGGCAAAGAGCTAATGGCACCGAAAAGCCTAAAACTATACCTAGTTTTTACCATTTATAGTAAGAGACATAATTTAATGGGTAGTTTCTGCAAGACTGTATTCTTACAAGATTCCATGGCTGAGAACAGAAATGCGCGCATACGGCTGGCTCTTGCAACTAATTTGAAGGAGCAACTTGCTGCTGCGTCCATCCAAAATCCCAAGAGAGAAGAGGCAAACAAGAAGAGAGGGAGAGGAATCAGAACTAACAGTCATCTGTAAGGGGAAACTGGTGCTCGTTCAGCAGTTACCCGTCTCCTTTCTCCTTTCTAATTGCTCACACTCTGTGCACAGGCTTTTGGATAATAATCATATGTGCATAAAAGGAGCATTCCGGTGTTCAGTCTTTCACAACGAGTCATTCATTTGATGTGATTGAAGCAAATCATTTCAGACTGAGTCCAGTTACAAGCTTTTCAAAGGCAATGCCTGGCAGCCCAGTATCACAGACAACGTGTCACTGACGTGATGGCTTGGAGAACCTGGCGGTGAGCAAGACCTACGTTTGGAACACTTAAACGTGCTTCTAAAAAGATAAGCTGACCTCAGTTAGGTTTGAATTGTTCTATACATCTCTGTGATAGGGGACTGCTTTCATTTGTCTCCCTTTGGGTGAGTAGCCCTCACGGGTAAAGAGGTTTTCAACTCATAGTCTAACTTAGCAGCAGCTTACGTTGCTAGTTTAGTTACATAGCTCTCTGCTTTCATTTTGGGAGCTAAAGAGGGGGAAAACTTAACATACTGCATCACAAGTAGTTCATGGAAATGCCAGAATCACTACTACTCGGGTACTCCTGCCTCTTGGTCATAGAGCCAAAGGTGCTCAGGGATGAAGGGATCTTGGAGTTGAATCTGTGAAACATACAGCCTCATGTTTAAATCTCCTCTACAATAGCCACTGCAGGCATTCAACTATTATCTTTTTGAACATCTTTAAATAATGGAGAATTCAGTGCTTCACGGAGGTAGCCATTCTTTGAATGGCTCTGAGTTCTGAAAAGTTACCCTTGTACAGAGCTGAACGTTCACGCTTACATTGTTTGTTCTTGATCGAATCCTCTGGAGCCACACAGAACAAGTCTAGTCTGTCTTCCACCTGACAGTCCCTCGGATATTTGAAGACAGCTACCATTCCCTGTCCTTTCCCCCAAGTCTTCCCCTTTCTGGAACAAACATCTCGGGTTGCATTAGCTGTTCCTCATGTAACATTGTATTATCTTTACACTGTTAAACATTCTTCTGTGAACATGTCTTCATTTTCCTGTGTACAGAGCTGATTGTGAACAGATATACAGTACCGTAGACAAACTGTGTATGACAATATTGAAATAGTCACTATAATTAATTTACTAAAATATGCACTATAATTGCCAAAAAGCCATGGTTCCTAGTCCCTCTCTGAGTGTCCACCATTGCCCTTGTCCATCATCTGGGATCTTCCTGACATTTCTATGACCAATAGTCAAGGGCTGCTCCTAAACCAATGTCTGTTTGACTGGTAAATGCTCAAACCATATCAGTTGCTAAATAATTTAAATATGACCTTCTTGGGGAGGATGAAATTTCTTCTACCTCTCAAGTTTCCTCCAGATGATCTAAGAATCAAACTGACATGAGCCAGATTAACAAGAGAAAAAAAAAAGTCTAATTGTGCACACACAGGGACTTCATAGACATGAGATTCCAAAGACAGCCAGGGAGAATGAGGTGCATATGTCATCCTGGACCAAGGAGAAAGGGGTAGTGTTTTGAGACTTCAAAGGAAAAGGCAAGTAATTCACAGGAATATGAGAAGAGTAAATGTTTGGTAAACAAAATACTTGATGGGCCACACAGAAAAAATGGGGGGCTGCACAGAGAGGAATTTTAACAAATAGGCTTTGTCACATCCCCCTGCCCATCATCCCTTGTGTACATTATAATACAGCTATCTCTGGTGATAGCTCTCCTCCTGCAGCAGTTCATCCATCTAAATTCTTTGTGTGCTGTTGGGGTCAGGGGAGGTCAGAGTCTGTTGGGCCTAGATGGTTTTCAGTTCAAAATAATCTTCATGTCACAATGACGCATCTTGGGGCAGCCTGCCCTTGGGCCCTACAACCCATTCCTAAATATCTTTTTTAAAGCAATGCCGAGAAATCAGAAAAGAAAAACAACAACAATTTTAAAAAAGTCTAACATTTATTCAGCACTTCCTCTGTGCCTAGCACTATGGCAAGTGCTTCCAAGTATTATTTTGGTTTAATTGTGATAACATGACTATGGAGTAGTCACCATTATTCCTATTCTGTAAATGAGAAAACTAAGATCCTCAGAGGTTACATATCTTGTCCATTGCTTCACAGCTATTAATGGCTAGAGCTAGAATTAAAAAACAGATTGATGGTCAAATAAATTTGGAAATTGCTAAAGATTCTTTATTCTCTTAGAACATGATGATGAACTCAAGCACATTAAAGATTCTGAGATGTTCTTTAATACATAAAGTGTCTTAGCGCAATGTATTTGAGGTTTGACCCTTTTTTTGTTTAATATTAATAAACACTTTGGCAAACCAATGCTCAAGTATTTTGTAAGTGGATCCTCACTGTTGACTCATGGTAATCTAAATGATGACTCAGGGCCCCATATCTTTTTTCATGGGTGTTATTGTTAAGGGTAAGCTCCCCTTTCCTATCCTTGAAACATGTGTTTGGAACCCAAAGGCAGGAATTTAATTCTTTCCCTCTTCTATTACCTTTAGTTAAATTCATGCCATTGTTTTAGCTAGTCAAAATCACAAATCGGTCATCTTGCATAGTCACTGTTGCTCTTGATTTAATTCTTTAGATTAGCTGCGCAAATTCTCCACATCTTCACCTAGACTGGGAATTATAAATGTTAAACATAGAACTGAGAACTTCCACTTTCAGCTCCAATATGTAAGAAAGTTGAAAGTCATCACTTTCATCCTTATGATTAAAACATCTGGATAAACTGAAACTCAGAGACTTTTCTCAGACCCAACAGAGAACTGAGGTTTCAGGACAAAGCATTACCCCCCAAATCTGAAAAGACAAGTCCATTCAGATAGACACTGTTGATACTTATTTACTTAGAGCAGAAGATACTGGAAAATGAACTTACAGTTAGGAATGCTTACATGGTAATTTTGACAAATTGCTAAAGGCTGAGTGAAGACTCATGTGAAAAGTGAAAATCCAGAGACACAGGCCCAAAAAGAGACTTGAGATTTAATCATAAACCTACTGAATGCTTCCCCTGACTAACACCTCCCCACACAGCAATGGGACTCTGGTATACGAGTGCATTATAGCTGACGGAGTAGTAAGACATAGAGTTTCTCTGAAGAAAAGTACCTAGGGAAGTCCACAAATAATAAAAAGGAGATATTAAAGGAAGAATTTGAAGCCTCTGGCACCTAATGCTATAGTGAACACTAAACAGTCCAACTGCCAGCTAGTTCAACATAAATCCTTACATTAAAGGCCCATCACCAAAAAAAAAAAAATTCACAAAGTATATCAAAAACGAAAACAAAAAACAAAAACCACAGTCTGAAGGGACAAAACAAGCATTAGAACCAGACTCAGATATGAAATAAATATTGAAATGATCAGACAGGATTTTATAATATATCTATGATCCATATGTTAAGGGTTTTAATGAAAAAGTACACAATGTGCAAGAACAGATGAGTGACATAAGCAAAGAAATGGAAACTCTAAAAATAAATCAAAAGAAAATGCTCAAAATAAAGAAAAAAACACTGTAATAGAAATGAAGAATGCTTCTGGGGGGCTCATTGATAGCCTCAATTTAGCTGAGGAAAGAATCAGCTAGCATAAACATAGGTCAGTAACAACCTCCCAAACTGAAATGCAAAGAGAAAAAACAATAAGTAAAAAAAATAACACATCTAAAATTTTGGGGGCAATTTCAAAAGTCATAACACATGTATAATTAAAA
This sequence comes from Manis pentadactyla, assembly GCF_030020395.1. Taxonomy (NCBI): domain Eukaryota; kingdom Metazoa; phylum Chordata; class Mammalia; order Pholidota; family Manidae; genus Manis; species Manis pentadactyla. The sequence continues at coordinate 15,164,624 of NC_080026.1, read as the reverse complement.
TACCAGGATTAAAAAGAACGCAGCAGAAGAAATGTTTAAAGTAATAATGGTCAAAAACTTTCTAAAATTAATGACAGACACAAAACCACAGATCCAGGAAGATCAGAGAATACCAAAAAAGATAAATAAGGAAAACAAAACAAAAATCTAATCATATCATATTAAAATTTCAGAAAACCACAGACAAAAAGAGAAAATCATGAAAGAAGCCTGGGGGCAGGAGGACACCTTCCCTGTAGTGGAGCCAAAGTAAGAATTAGAGCAGACTTCTTATCAGAAACCATGCAAGCAATAGGAGAGTACAGTGAAATAGCTAGGCTGTTGAAAGAACAAATCTACCAACCTCGAATTCTATATTCTGTGACATTTTCTTTCAATAGTGAAGGAGAAATAAAGATTTTTCTCAGATAAATAGAAATTGAGAGAATTGATCACCAACAGATCTGTACTACAAGAAATGTTAAACATGGAAGAATCCTGGGAAACCATATTAAGAAGCAATGCATTGAGAAGAATCCATTAGGAGGAATTCATGGGGAAGCCATCTATCTCCTCTTTGAATGACATCATCCTGTTACGTAGCCCTTGTTCAGACACATGTGAACCATCTTCAATAAGGTATTTATCATTGCATTAAGTCCATTCTTCTCCACCCTTTCTTTGGGAGAGAAAGTCCAGTATGCCTATAGAGTAGCAGATATACTCATACCACAGGCAATGTTTCTTGCTAAAGAACAAAATGATGCTATTCTGCCATGAAATGCCGTAAGCAACTCTTGCTGAATCCTCTTCTAGGATCTTATAAATCATCTCTTTAATAATTCATTCTGGAACCTTGCCCAACATTAATTTAAAGCACACTAATCTGGAGTGGCAGAATATACTCTTTTTTTGTTGTTCTTCCTTTTTTGTAAATGTGAGTCTACATCTGCATTTTCCTGTCTTTCATTTTCCCTTTATCCTGCAAATTTCTTCACATATCACTGTCCTTTGCACCCTACGGTATTGTACTCTGCTGCTTGATTTGCCCACAGCAGAAACTTAAGTTTTAGCAGCAGGAATACCTCTTATATTATTTTATCCCATCTTTATCTTCTAGTCTTCCTTACCAATGTTTATTATGTATAGTTTAGTGTAGAAGTCTTTCTCATAAAACACAAAGCAAAATGGGAATTAAATAATTCTCTCCTATGTCAGCCATCACCTGTATACCCTAATTGTGAAATAACTTCCTATTCTTGAATTTATTCTTTTGATGATCTTATTCTTGCCCTAAAATCATAAGTTGCAACCCATTTTGGACCTTAGCATTTCTAATACTGATCTTCAGATCTTTGTTTCCCCCTCTGGTGTCATTCTACATTTTTCCAACACTAGGAATTCTTATCTTCATTGCTCTACATCTGAGGTCACTGGACAGTCCAGTACACTTTGTATACTGGTATCCGGTTCAAATCTCTTCCTTCTCCATACATTTATTACAATATATACAAATGCAGATTAATAAAATTGTCTGCCAATCTAGATCCTTCTTGAAATAAATCACTAGCAGAGGTTGCATACCTCTCAAGTTAATAAAATGCCTATCATCACAGTATTGAAATAAGGAAAATCAGTTTCCTGTTTCTTGATAAAAAAGAAAATGTGATAATTTCTACTGTTACTCACTTGAGATATTTAATAATAAGAAAGCTTAGTGAAATAAGTCAGACAAAAACAAATACTGAATGATATCATTTATATGTGGAATCTTTAGAAGTCAAACTCACAGAAACAGAGTAAAATGATAGTTACCAGGGGTTGGGGGTACAGGTAAAGGGGATATGTTGGTCAAAGAGTTCAAACTTACAGTTATAAGATGAAAAATTTCTGGGAATCTAATGTACAGCATTAGAGTATAGTTAATAATACTATATTATATATTTGAAAGTTGCTAAGAGAGTAAATATTAAATATTCTTGCTATAAAAAAGAAATAACAATTATGTGACATGAGGCAGGTGTTAGGTAACGCTATGGTGGTAATCATTTTGCAGCATCTAAGTGTATTAAATCAACATGTTGTATACCTTAAAGTCACAGAACAAGTCAATTGAATCTCAATAGAGTTGGGGGAGGTGGAATAAGAGCTTGAAGTAATAGTTGTATGAGGCATAATATAATTATAGTGCATAAATAGTAATATAATACAAGGATCAAATAATGGAAAGAACTTTATTTCTCAAAAATCCGGGTTTGTGTCTATATTTAATACTGCCTAAATGTGGGTGGGTAGATAATGTAGAGGTGAAAGAAGCCAGTCTGGCCCACGGAATCTGTAGCTAGTTGTTGATTCCATAACATTTGCCAGTAACCAGGCTGTGTGATGTCCAAGACTAAATCAAGGAATTATACTTTTCTCTGTAGATTATATGTTCTAAGCCCTTTACCATGCTGTAATGTCTTCTCTAATTCCTTCCCCACTCAGTCCCTGCTCCCTATCACCACAACAACACATACCTTATAAGGACAGCCTTTATTAACAGTTATAAGGTAAGACCTTTTGATTTCTCTTCAAGGATCTCATCCATATCCATATTCTCTGCTTGTGGACTACTGACTTTTCAAAGTCTGCAATACCTGAATGCTATATAACCAACAGGAAAAGAAAAATAGTGCCTCTACTTTGTAATCATAAAGAAGGCTACTCAAAATCCTAAACCAAAAAGGAAAGCAAAATGTTTCCAGAACCTCATCCTGGAAGATACTTAAATATTCTTGAGAAGCTTTATTCGCCATTAAAATATCTAAAAGAAAATTCAAAGACTGCAGAGGTGGGCCACTGGAGGTGTATTTAAAATCCTCTGCCCTTGAAGCTGGGTTAGTAGAGCTCACACCAGTTTCATTTGATTAGCTTCTTCTTTAAGCCTATGCAATTCTCGCAGCTAGTACTATACTTTTCCTTTATTTCTGACTGTTGGGCTTATGGCCCTTAATAAAAAAGTGACATGGATAACTGCCAGAATAACACAATTGGCTAGAACCCAAAATTCTGACCTTTCTCTGGTGTGCTAGGTTGTTCATCAGAGCCTAGTTGTCTAAATCTACTATTAGCTGAAAAATTTTCCACACTCTTCCATCTGCCCTCAAGAAGGAATCTGGTGGAACTATTTTGGAAAAGACCAAGCTCCACTTTGACCTTCCCATCACCCTCCCAACAACCCAATGAGATAGTCTTGTTGTCTGCCTTTCATGGTGTTGGAAACCTGAGCTTGGAATGTTAAGCAAGTTATTCAAGGTTATGGAAACTGTGAAGAGCAGAGCAAGGTTAAACTCCAGATCTATCTAGCTACAACGTCCATCCTATTTCTATAATACCAGCCAGCTCCAGAATAGTGTTATTAATAAGGTCGATCTTAAGAATGTTTTAGAATATTAAAGAAGTATTTCAATGCACTTGCATGCAATATTAGCTAATCACTTACCTTAAGAAGCAATTACTTTTCCCCATCTGTCCAATCAGAAGTTCAGCTATCAAGATATTTGGTACACTTTCTGAGCTCGGGTAGGACCAGATCACCTGCACACACCACCTGGCAGGGGATGTGATGACAGGTGATGTGCACACATAAACTTCTCCAGAGCAGAGTGACACCTAGGCTGGGGACTATAGATTTCCAAAGGAGAGGAAAAGATGAACTCAGAGTAATTTCAAGGGTTCTGCCGATATACACAAGTTCCTACCATATAGCATTTTCTGTGGACTTGTCAGGAGACAGCAATGAGAGAGTAAAGTAAAATGGAGTCTAATGTTCCAAATCATTTAAAAATAAATGTGCTATTTTAAAACGTGTTATTTTAAAGCAAATACGCAAGCTCGGCCACATGTCCTGCTCACACTGGCTCCCTTCCCCTCACCACCTTGCTCTTCTCTGGGTCACTGCACACCACAGCTGCCAGAGGTGGCAGGAGCGTCCTCTGGGACTGCCTCAGACACCTGGACGGGGAGACCCAGGGGAGGGACCGCAACTTCTATACGAAGAGAGGATCTGCCAAAATAAAGAGAAGTTGCAAATATGGTCTAAATCCGTGTCTCGTTTTCATGTGTTTCTTTAACTCTTCTTTCAATTTCTACCACAGGCAAAATGGGAAGATACAAAAAACAAACAAACAAACAAACAAAAAACCCTGAAAAGTATTTGTAAATATCAGTCAGGATCACTTTCAGACTGAGTTCTCAATTGAAATAATTGTCTTATTGCAAACAGCTATTCATCTCAGTAGGCAAGATCTGTGCATTTGATTAGAAGTTGGATTGACAGAGCTGAAGTCTGAACACCCTAGACTCTATGCGATGGCACTCCATGAAGTGAGAAGAGACGGAGGAGGGAATGGCTTGTGGCGTGGGATACATGGCAAAGGCCAACCTGCTTGTCGAGAATTCTCAAGAAACAACTTAATCAAAATTAGCTAACAAAGTGGAATTTCAATTTGATATTTGAGTGGAAGACTAAAATGATTCTACATCAAAGTGAATTGTAAAGAATAAAAAAAAAATCACGGAGGAGTCTGGTCATTCCACTGGAAATCTGAAGACAAAAGTAGACATTTATGTGGACTTAGATGACTAGGTATAAAAATATATCAAGAAAAATCATAAACGTAAACTGAAAATCTTAACTAAAGAGAATTTAAAAAGAGAAAACTTTGGGCTCTCTTTATAGGTTAAATGCATCACTTCCTTCAATATTCATAAGAGCCTTGTAAGACAAATATTATTATTTCTAATTTAAGGATTAGGAGGCCATGATTCTGAAAGATACATAGTGTGCCTAAGGTCACAAAGATATTTGTGTTCCTTCAAATGTGGGTAGGTGTTCTGTAAAAAGAGTTCCATGGTAAATAGTTTTTTTGAAAAACACCTTATATTATTTTTCTCTTCCAGACATCAGTTTCTGAGAGGGTGTGCAGAGATAAATCTTTGCAACTTCTCTTTAGCCCAGAACTTCTCAAACTCATAACATGATTGGAAATGTGTTTGTGTGCTTATGTGTATGTGCTCTTACTGCATTTGTGAGCTAATAAGTGTTCCACTGGAAGCTTTCTGGAAAAGACAGCAAGAGGCTATAATAGAGCTAAACCAGTAAGACTAAATGTAATACAGATAAATTTAAATTTGTAATTAGATATTTTAAGAGTCCAATTATTGCAAAAACAAAATTCAGAGCAAGAGTGTCTTTTAAAATGTCTGGGAGAAAGGGTACCATGAGTCAAAAAATGATGACAGAGCCAAAAGTTAATGAAATCTTAGGCTACATTAATAGAAAACATGTCTATACCAAGGGAGGGTAAGGGGTATATCTGACCCTTGAATTAGAATGTTGACAACTTAAAGGAGAATCAGACACTGACCGTGAAGTTGTAAATTCTGGGAACTATGTCACATGACATTATTGGGGAATTTTGGAATATTTCAATTGATGTAAATATTTGGCTGGAGATTTGGATTTGCTAAGGTGTGGTGGTTGTCTTCCTGTAGTTAACAGATTGTGATAAAGACAATGATGTTGACATGGTGATTTTTCAGAAGTATGACTAACAAATTGTAGTCATTAAGGATCAAGTTTAGATGTAATATAATAAAATGATTCAATAAGCTAAGAAGAAAATGAGCTGATGAAAAATTAGGAGTTTTAGATAGTCTCTTAGACGTAGCCAAGGAAGAGAGGCATTTTTTTCCAGTTACTTCACTTAATTGGGGTTCACTCTGAAAACTCATTAATGAAAAAGGGAGTCTCAGAAATCTCATAACCTTGTTAAAAGAAAGAGAAGTTTAATTATTGATATGCAGAATCTAGTAGCATCCTTGGTTACCAAAGCACTGTTCTGTTGACCCAACTCAGTGACTTTAGTCATTGACTGTGCTTATGACTGCTTCTCCTCTTTGCTGCTGTGACTGTGTTGACCTGCCTCACAACCAACGAGTTTCTCTCCTTCTCGTGGCTTCTAATGCTTCAAGGTAGGAGAACAGACCTCCCCCAACCACCCCTCCCTGCCCCTGGCCCCCAGCTTCTTCTCACTAGTTTCTTTCTCTGTTATATGGTTTCTGACATCTCTGCTGATGATTTTCTCTACAGCTTACCTTAAAACCTTCTAGGAAATCATCATGTTGGATTAGGCGAGAAGCTTCATGTTGTCAACATCCAGTACCATGCGTCAATGTTAGATTTCTCTCACCAGGCTGTTTTACAGATTGCTTTCTCCTGATAGCTGCCTTGGGGAGAACTACCCAGACGTGATCTACTCAGCTCCGACCAGCATGATGCGGTCACGTGAGAGCAAACCCTACAACCCATAGGAAGGAAGTTCTTATGAGGGAATATACATGGCGGTCACTTTAAATGGCCTATCCAATACCACCATGTTACTAATTGGGTTCGTTCTCCTCGGTTCTTGTCCCCGCTGCAATAAAGAATTGAAAGGCAGAGACACAGTAGTGAAACAGAGTGAAGGTTTTAATTGAATACACGCTAAGGGAGGAGCAGGCCAGAGTCAAAGTAGACAAAGGCCTCAGTCTGTTAGGCGAGAAGCTTCTATATTGCATTCTGGTCCCAGGTACCTGCTTGACTGGCAAGGTGGGGTTATTTGATTTACAGGTCTTTTCTATACAGTCACCCTTCTCAGTGAGCATGTCCTTTCCCCACCATGAGGGTTGCTCTGGGCAGTTCTTAGTTCCTTCAACTGGGATCTGACTGGGGAGGAAGTTATCTCCCTGCAAAGCCTGTGTTGTCTCCACATGGCATCCCCTCCCTGGGCAGAGTTTGGGCCTTTTTTTTAACCTTCTCTGGGCAGCTTCTTCTCTGAGCCTTATCTTCCCCTTTCCTGCTGCTCATGTCCATATTTCTACCTAACATTCCTAACAACCATCTCATAGGAATGCTTTAGAAGGTGCTTCTGTTTTTTATGAGAGGTTAAATAAGACCTCCTCCTCTATATTTCCTTCAAACACTAATATTCTATTATATTGGAACATAACCCTAAGCCATTATTTTTTCTTCATAGTGATAAACTAAATCTTAGGTCTTATGGAAATAATAGATTTATGGCACCATATTTAATAAAAGCACAATTGAACATAACATTATTTCTTCCAACAGAAGCCCCTAAACTAGACAATTTATTAACAAGACAAAAGAGAAATGGGAATAAGATGTTAACATACACAGACACAAATACCTATTTCACATGTTCCCTCCAGCTCTTATTAGCTGAATTTAAGCAGATCTCAACCTCTCTGAGACTCAGTTTCTTTACTTGAAAAGAAGAAAGATCATCACCAATTTTCAAGGTGTGGGAATCAAATTCTTATAAAATTATAAGAATTCATATAATAATTCTTTATAAATTACAAACATTTCTATAATACCTTAACCAATAATCCAGAAATGATTAAAATCAAAGGATTTTGTTTCCCTTAGTATCCCTAGTTAGCTGAGTAAGTTCTTTCAAGCAACTGTGGAGTACCTTTAGAGGGGCTCAGAAGAAAATTGGGCATTTGGAATTTTCATAAGGGCAAAAATATTCAGACATTCTTCTCGGTGACAACCTTACTAACAGGCAGCAGTTCTACCTTGATTCTCACCTTTTCCTTCTCCACATTTCTACCATTTGATTTTCCTCAATGATTCATAAGTACAGATCCACCAATTATTCTGTGTTTCGTATTAATCTCTGCAAGCCAAACTAAGTTACAACTTAGACAATAAATCCTAAAGGAAACACCCAAGAGACTGTCTTGCCACAGTTCTTGCATCTCTGACATAAGCCAAGATAATAAATAAGACTCACATGGCATATAACTAAAAATAGATTTCCTGTGTGGTTTTTGTCACACACGCATCTCAGCTTTCTTTTTTCATGTTTATCTCAATGTACTACGCATTTAGCTGCTCGGAATCATTTCACGGACTAGCTAGGAAGCTGCAGTAAACTCTTGGTAACTAAAAGAACAAGTGGTTACTAAAAGAGTGGGTTATTTAAATATCTTTATGTTCATAACAATAGATTTGTTTGAGACCAATCTTCCTGCTATGGCTAACTCATAAAGAACTCATATCTAAGGAGAAGATACCATGCATTTTTTCCTGCAATGGACCATTATCCTTAGATATTCACTCATTCAACAAACATTTCTTGAGTGTCTATAATGTGCCAGACACCGTTCCCAGGGCTGAGGCTATTGAAGTCAACAAGACAGATGAGTATTCTGCTCTCACAAATTCACAGTTCTGTTTTAAGAAGGCAAATAGTAAGCAAGGAAATAAATTAATAGGCAATTCCAGATGGAGGTAAGTGTTATAAAGAAAAGAAAGCATGTAACAGAATAAGGAAATCAAGAGAAATGGGGGACAGGAAAGGATTTTTAGATTGGGTGATGATGATAGGCTCTGAGGAGTGGAGCACTGAGTGATGAGAAGCCTGTCCCTTGAACACTGGAAAAAGAATGGTTAAAGCAGAAGGAACCACATGGCAAGTATGACATATTTAGGGAAGAAAGGCCAGTGTGGCTATAGCATGGAAATCAGAATGTGGCTGGAGATGTCCTCAATGTGACAGACAAAAGCCACAGTCTGCAAGGACTTGTGCATATGATAAGGAGTTTGTACTTAATCTAAACTCAGTAGGAAGCATTTGGGGAGTTTTTAGCAATGGAGTGATGGGCTGTAATTTACATTTTTAAGAATTTACTTTGGCTATTTAGGGGATAAGAATGGCATTCGAGAAACTATTTAGGTTTTTGAAACATTAGTAACACCAAGCCAAAAAAGAAAAGAAGCTAATGGCCTGGGCTATTGTTGTAAAGGTGGGAGGAAGAAATGGTGGCTGCCAGAGGTGAACAGATCCAGAGTATGTTTGGAGGTAAATTCAATGGGATTTTTGATCAATGTGACATAGGAAATAAAAATGAGGAATTTCAGCCGTAATTTCTGTACTTTATTCCTCAGAACATTACATGGTAGGAGTTTAACATTGATATTATAAATAAAATGTCTCCATGTAACAGAAAGTTTGAGAATGAGGAAGGGTCCACTAGAGAATTGTAGAACAGTGCATTGTGAGACCATTGGAGAAACCAAAGCAAACCCTGTCTGGTTTTGTGATCATTGGAGGAAGACCAGGCATTCTGAGTTTCTGGAATTTTCCACTTCCTTTCTATTTTATAACAGGTTATTCCAGTTCTGTCTTTTCAAGACTCTACATTTTATACAATGTTTCTTTAAGCACCACAACCCTATCATCTGGTTTCAATAAAAGTTGGTCAGCATATCTGTGAACAATGAAAAGAGAAAACAAAATACAAGTGAAAAAAGTATGTAAAGGCAAAGCGAATGAAAGAAATAAAGGGAAAAAGGCAAGAGACGTGCTTGAAAAGTACAAAGAAAGTTTATCTCTAATCCTCAGCTTCTGTGTACTTTTGAACTGAGGAAGTTTTGAACTGAGTGAGTTCAAAAGGTGGTCAAGACTGGTGAAGTGTCTTTCTTAACAGAAAAATTTTAACCGAGTCTACTTGAAAAAGGCATATTTAGAGATCCTCTAATAAGATTCTCAGTGGTGAAAAAAAAAAAATTTTCAACCTAATCTTTTAGATTCAATAAGTTAGTTGTCTCAGTGAAAGAGGAGTCTAGTGAAGCAACTTTTATAAAATCCTGAAAGAAAAACTCTACAGAGAACTGTGGCTCCAAAGCATTGCACATCAGGCCTTTCTCCTGTTTTTTTTCATCCTTTTTATTGTCTAATCAAGGAACTGAAAGTCAGGCTGCCAAAGCATTGCAAAAGTCTGAATTCTTTGTGAAGGGAATTTGAAATAATCACATTATGCCTGTCAAAGCTCTGTATTTGTGGAGGTGAACAGTGACAAACAAGAGAAAAATTCTGCCATCTGTGTCTGCATTGCAAGGATAATGCTCAGGACCCTTTGTACTTGGTGCAAGAATAGCATGGACTCTCAGTCTCGGTCCTTGAAGTACAAATATGATTGCACAAGGCGTCCCGTGGAAAGCTTCTGCCTTGAACTCCATGGCCCTTGGTATTTTGATGAACATAGTTTCACAACCTTATAAATAATGCAAGGGAATTTCAGTGAAAACATCATGAAAGTAGTCTTGGGTTGTAGGAAGTTTCATAAAGCTTTACTTTTGTAAATCTCAAGGTAATTGTAAGCCTCTAATTTTATCAGCTCATTACATCTGGGAAATAGCTCCTTTTAACCACAAAATGAAGAGTGGAAGAAATTTAAGGGTTCAGAGCTCTAAACTGTGTTAAGTCATTTTTTAAACAGTTACAGAAGCTATTTTGTCATCATGAATAAATAAAACAAAGTGGTATTTGAGTGAAAATTGAAGGTACTGCTTCATTAAATAAGTATTTATATGGAACTTTTCATGGTAAAATGGCCAAACCCAAATTGGATAATGGGGCCAGAGGGAGGGACCCACTATTTTTTTGTGATATCAAAGTAGAAAACAAGTTCTCTTTTTTATTGGTAATCATCAAGGACTAGTATACCCCCGCTCGAAACAACATTTTCCATCAATGGAGGAAAAAGAACTAGTATATATGGATGGTTAAGGGAAATCTGGAAAAGCGTGCCAAAAGGAAGATCATGCATTATAGCTTAATTCAGGTATTTAAGCTACTTTATTAGAAAACCAAATGATATTGCAAAAAAAGCACAGAGTATCTAGCAAGAAATTCATGTTGTATCCATACCATGTCACTTTACCAGCCATATGACCTCAGGCCATTACTTCCCTTTTTTTTTTGAGCTTTAATTTTCCTAACTGTAAGCTTAAGATTCAAAATTAATCTTATGGAGCTGCTGAAAAAAATAAATGAGACATCACCTTAGACAGTCCCGATTCATGGTAGATAATACGCAGAACATCTTCACATCGAATTCACAGTGTCTTCATTAGTATAGGTAGCAAAACTGGATCAATTTGTACTTAAAAGAAATCAGCATTATTCAAGAACTAAGAAAACTAAATTCCATATTTTCATCTTCCTTTAAAATCCTGCATCCTTCTCTGTAATTACAAAGAGGCATTTTATTAGTGTTAGTGGATTAACTACCTCTTTGCACAAGGAAACTTCTTCCTGTTACCTTAGAATCTAATAGGATAATGGGAAACTCAACTTTTTTTTCTTTTTATAGGCTTAGGGATTAAGGAAAAAAGTTAAAATAAGAGGCTACAAGACAGGCAATTTCTTCTCTCTCAGAGGCATTTGTAGAGAAGGGATCAGAATTTCTAGAGAAGAGCAACAAATGTGGATTTATTTAAGGTGAATTTTGTTAGTTGAAGAGTAATGATCTTAGTTATAGAACTCAAGATTATCTATATATAAAGGGAAGTTCTAGAATCAATTAAAGAATTTATCAACCTCCACCCTCTTAAAAATGTTGGGGAAATAGATGCCAAAGTTAGGCATTTTTTAAACATAATTAACATTTACTGGATCTTTAGTATGGACCAGGTACTGTATTGGGAGCTTACATTAAAGATCTCATTTAATCACCCAACAACTTCATGAGGTTTATAATATTTTGACCTCTATATTAGAGATATGGAAACAGGCCAAGATCATACAGTTATTAGACATAGAATCCAGCATCTGATTCCAAAGTCTAGTCTCTCAACCCCTTCTCTGCAGGCTGCGACAGCACTGGTACATCTCATAAGCGTCTACTCAAACCTTCCCACGTACCACTCACAACCTCCTGGTCATACTTCATGGGATCAAATGCTTCAAACGGAGTAGTATGATATGGGATTCAGTCTGACAATTTGTTATTCTCATTTCCTTCAAGAGTCCAGGAGAGAATGCATATTGGGCTGCTTAGGTTTTTTTCAAGTGAATATATAAACAAAACCACTCCATTTTCTTTTCCAAGTGTCAGTAGGTACAAATTACAGTAAACACATCAGATTGATGTGCAGGAATTCCCCCACTATCAATGTGAACCAGTGTTTACATTCTGTGGGGACAGGAGGCTATAAGTGAACACTCCCATAGTGTTCTTGTGATCCAAAATATCTGTAAGACTCTGTTGGATAGAAACAGGAATGCAAGGTGTCACTTCTTCATGACTGAGGTAACATGGGGGAAAGGGATTCTCCTAAAAATGTTTTTCTGGGAAGACATTAATAGTCTATGTACCACTTCTCTTGCTTTGCTGTTTGGATTGCCCACCTTAGATGGCATCTCCTATGGCACCACATCAAAGGACTACCATGCAAGTTTACACTGAAAAAGGAGCCAACCTTGTATTTAGCCCTATCCTTCTAAAATTGGTTTTTGTTTGGAATTTCAGAAAAAAACATATCAGATTGAAAGCATACTTATTCTATATGTTTCCTTGGAATCTACCAAAAGTACCAAAAATTTTTTAATTGGGAAAGAATATTATATCTACAGGTTCAGAAAAAGAGCTATAAAACAACGAAACAGAACACAGAAACAAAAAATCATGAAGACACACAAAAAATCTACCAATTTCAGTAGAATGTGAGACAAAAAAACTATAAGCTTATACATCTTACAGTAAGCCAGTGGATCACTAAAGACTTTTCCAGTGACTTCTTGTATAAAATAAAGAAGAAAAAGGGCATGAGAGTCCAAAAAAGACTCAAGAGTAATGCCCTAAGAAAGTCAAAGTCAATGCTATGCAAATAGCATAGAGAAACTGCCTCTGAGGCTGGGATATTTGATCTCAAAAAACCATCTGGAAGTAATACAAGGAGAAGAAGAATAAAAGGGGAACAAAAGCCAGATCTGTAGTTAAAGAAAATGCAACTGAGCAGAAATAAATCCCAAATGATCACCTTTAAAACCACCCTAAGCCAAGAGGCTCTACTGAAACCCAAGATGACCTCTGACTAGTTCACCTGCTCACCCTGAAAGGAAACATGCTGTGAGGCCAGAAAACAGTGTTATGTTGATGAGCACTTGCAAGGCAACATCCCTGATCTGCCCATATCCCCGCTCAAGCCTGGGGTTCTTGTCCACACTGCTCTCCATCAAAGTGCAGGTGCGCATTAATTTCCTCATCAAGAAGATCAATGAACATAAAGATTCCAGTATGAGACCCTCAACCAGTAGCTACAATTTCTTCTTATGAACAAAAAGACAAGAACAAGCACCACCCCCCTATAAAATCTACACTAAAAAATAGAAGAAAATTAAACCATGCTACTCTATGTTCTTATTAAATTAATAGGGTTCTAAACTCTGAAAAGGGATTCAGTGAAGAGCTCCACGTGATCAAGAACACACCAAGGAGACAGTTACTCTGGGTGAAGAGTTGCCAGAAACAACACATTGTATCATTTAGGTCTTTAGGAATTGTAACAATCAGATACAGAATATAAAGTAGCTACTCTCTGTATATTTTTAAAAACAAAACATTGATTTTTTTAAATGAGCAGGGAATAAAAGGGTACTAAGGAATGTTGAAAATTTTAAGAAGAACCACTTAGAACATTTACAGAATGTAGGCAATGGAGTTAAACATTCAGTAAATGGATTAAATAGATTAGACACAACTGAAAGGACAATCCGAAGAAATTATCAAGAATTAGTTACTTGGGAAGAAATCAAGATGGAAACTGGAAGACAGGAAATCCAAAAGAAAGGTTAAAATACAGAAACATAGAATGGAATTATCTAACATGCATCTAATTAAATATCCAGAAAGAGAAAGTAGAATGAAGGAGAGGTGATATGCAAGAGATAGAGCTGCCAAATGGCCAGTACTGATGAAAGATAACAAGCCTTAAATAAGGAAAGCCAAATATATACCAGTCAGGATAAACAAAAAAAAATCAACACTTAGACATATTGTAGTAAAAAGGTAGGTTACCAAATTTAACAAGAAGATATTAAAATTATTCACTTAAAGAAATACACCTAGAAAGGATAATAAATTGCAGACTTCTTAAGAGCAAAAACTGAATAAAGAAAATTATAAAATAAAATCTTCAGTGTGCTGACAGAAAATGCTACATACCTATGATTATGTACCCAGAAAAAACTTTACTTCAAAAAATGTCAAATAAAGATTATTTTATATTAAAAAAAAAGAATTCACCACTAGAGTTTCACTAAAGGATCTTCTAAAGGATCAATATTAGGAAGAAAGAAAATTATCTCAGAAGGATTATCTGATATGCAAGAAGAAATTATAAGAAATCAATGAAGATGAAGATAATAAATAACATAGATTAATATATTAATTAGAATTTTTAGAAATGCAGTTATTAATTTCAGTGATAAAATTCCATTAAAATTCAATATTGAAAGGTTTTGGTTATTAAGAACTTGATTCTGAGTTTTACAAAAATAAATGGAAGTATTAGAAAGAAAACAGATAGAAATCATGAGAAAAAAATAAAGGCATTGGAGAATAAAATACTCAGATTTTTGAACTATAAAAAGTGGGAATTCAAGAGAAAGAAAAAAGAGGTGTAGCAAAAGCACTCATCACAGGAAAAAAAATAGAAGCAGACCATCATTGACAAAGATGAAAAAGATCAATTTTTCATATCAAAAGATCAACCTAAAGAAGTTTAATAAAAATATATCACTCATACTCCTTATTCTGATTGATAGGCAAATTTTTAAATTGCAAGAATAATCATTTCAAAATATACTTTATAAGAGAAACAAACTGGCTCTGGATTGTTTACCTGCAAAACTAGAAACCAAGAAAGCAAATAATAATTATTAAATTATTAGTGCAATCCTAAACTGCACTGTCATACTAATAGAACATTCACCTGAGAAAGCAGAGATGTTTTGATACATCAGACTCAGAAAATAAGCCTCTAGGGAAGTTTGAAAACCAAGTTGTGAAGCATTACATATGATGTAATATGATTTATGAGTATATTAAGTGTTTAGAGTTTTATATATTAAAAACTATAATTTAACAAATAGACTATAAATATTTTTCAAAATACAAGTTACTATGCCCAAAGATGAATAGAAAGAGTCACTAAAGCATTAACAATACCTCTGAGGAAGTGAGTAGTAGTTAATTTGGAACATTTTTAACTAGATTTAGTAAAAACATAAGAATTGTTTTGTCACTGCCAAGCAACTATGTTCATGAACATTCTCACTTGAGGATGTTTGGTAATCCATGGTGACTCCTTCCTGTTAAGCATGTTCCCTGTTCTAGCACCTCACAAGGAGAGTTTGCCCTTACAAACCTGACATTTTCAAATTCCTTTTTGTTTTCAAAATAAACCCAAAGGGCACACATATTTCCACTGCTTTTTAAAATGACTGTCAAACTTTTGTCTGTTCCAGGTTGAGTGATATATACACAGTGTTTTAAATTTTTTGTTTTTAATGCAAGAGATGTCAATAAATATCTTTTGGACCATTAAATGTGAAATGCATCCCCCTTGTGGGTAAAATTGCAATATTTTCAGAGTCTCTCTCCTGGCCTTAAGTGCATCTCCGTATCAATAGGTGTTTCCAAGGGGAGAAGAGAAGTAGTTCATCTCCATATCAATAGGTGTGCACATGGGGGAATGAGGGCAATTCTGGACTGGAGAGGTTGGGTAGGGTCCCTTTTTGCAGCCTGGTCGTGAGAGATATGAGCAAGCAGAAGTGGATCACTGCTTGTAAGAAATAAGTGGGTTTCTCCCACTTTATTTCTCCCTTTGACTAATTTCAGCTTCAAAGTTTATTTGCCCCAGGCTGGGATCATATTTTCCCCCTGAAGTTACACCTCTAAAATAGAAACAAATAAAAACTTCCAATACACAAAGGTAAAGCACATGGATTTTTCTTTTATAATCCCTTGAATTCTAACATCAGCATAGATACTGCAAACACGATCACACATTAAACTCAAAGATTTTGCTAAAGGCAATGAACATCAACTCAAAACTGATCTGGCAATATACCCTTTCTAATTTCAGTGTATCTTTTTTCCAAAAGTTAGGTCTTTTGCCATCTCCAATGACAGAAAAAGGGGAGAAACTCATTAATTGTAATTGGCCTGCAAATTCTGAGACAGACTCTTAATCTATTGAGTATTTAAACGCAATCCATTCAAAACCCTCTGATTACTAACAGGTTTGAGCACCCATTTGAGCCTGACCGTCAGTATTACTTGATCTCAAATAAGAAAGAGAAGAGTTTGGGATCACAAAAAACAAAGCCAATCTCAATACTTCCCTTGTACATGTGCAATGCCAGGTAATGAGAGAAACATAAAAATGAGTAAGTAAATTTTCCTTCAAAGAATATAACATTTTTAGGGGCATAAGATAAGGGCATAAATGACTATACAGTATAACAAAGATGAATATAATCAGAGCTATTAGGAAAAAGAATCATGAAAATCAAAGATGGTTAAAGACTGGAGAGCTCACATCAAGGTGGAGAAAACATGGAGGAAATTGTGGGTGTGTGCATGGAGATGCTTGTACATGTATATATACATATGTGTGGGGTGATGGAGAAGATGGCATCTGAGCTAATTTATAAATAATGGATTGAATTTCAGAAAATTAGAAATGAAGGAAGGGTTTCTGTAGTCTCAGGGAACAGCATCCACAAAATGATAATGTCAAGAAATCTTGGGAGTGGAATGGGGGTACAAAATACCAAACAGAATCCATGATAATTTTGACATGCATTTGGTCATTCTACAGAGTCTGTTCAAGCAGGTAATCTTGAAATGGTATATACCTGAAGGTGTTTTACCTTAACTTAAATATGCAGGTGTAGATTTATTCACCAACATTTGACCTTGAGCTGAGTACTCTTCTTTGAGTATGAGTCATCATTCCAATGTCATCATTCTTGCATAAAATATTATCCAGAATATCCAGTTCCAATTTCTTTAAGGTGAAGGAGAATGAAAAGACCCTTGTGAAGCAATCTAAGTGCAGAATTTTGGATTTTTGCTACTTTTTTCCAACCTTTTATAGTCCTGCCCAATTTCAGCAACAATTTTTAAATGACAAATATTGGGAACAAAAACAACCAAAACCTGGAAGAGCATAGATCTTCAAGGGAGCATTAAGCAGAGGTCTGCTAAGAAAGCCTCTGTTGTATATGTATATACCTTCACACATATTTAAGGCATATAAAGTTCTGACAAATATCTCAAAGCCTAGAAATGAAGATAGCAAGTTATCTTGGAATCTGGTGTTAAGGGAAGAACCACTAGAATGGCTCTTCAGTTAGCTAAATGTAACCCAAGTTGCAACCTACCCTCCAAGATCTAAAGACATAATGGGAACTTTCATCAGCTGACAGCAGATGGCCGTGGTATGCCAAGTTGAACACCACTGGAAGAAAGTAAAGAAGCCAAAGGAAACACTGATTCCTGTCTTTAGATCCTAAAATTAGCTGTGTATGACTGCTGAATGTCTTATGAGTTGACATTGTCCTTAATGAAGTTCACTAACAGGAAAGGGTCACAAAAGAGATTTTACACAAGGGAAGAAGAATCCTCAGCCTATGGTCTTTGCTCAAAACCAGAACCTTCCTAGGCATACAAAGAGGGGTTGCTCCAGTGTAAAAAGTAGACCACAGCTCCTTCCAGTTTAAACATCCCATCAAGACAGGGATCTTAATGACAAAAGACTGAGCATGTGAAGAAAACTAAAAGAACTGCTATCTTAGAAACTCACACTCTCTTGGTTGAATTAAATACCAGATAGCCTAAACTGGCTTCTTTTCAAGAAATACCAAGCTATTGAAGCCCTGAGACCAGGAAAAGTGTGAGCACCTTGAATTCTGGAAGGCAGGACTTCAGCAATGAAAATTTGTGACAGCAACAGAATCAAGAGGAACTGAACCTGGGACCACTAGTGGCTTTTTCAAATTCTCTATTCTCTACTTCTCTTCTCAGGAAGTTTGGAAGCACAACCAAGGCCCCAAGATGCTCAGAGAATTTAGGAAGGAAGATGGAACAGGATCCATGAAGGATGGCTTCCTCCTGATAATGTGAGCAAATCGAAGGCTCACAAAATTAATGTAATTCTTGAAGACATATGATCTTTTTTTACTTTATGTTGGTAAAGCAGGTCTCACTGGTTAAATTTAGAATAAAGAAAAGTGGGAAACATTTCTAGGCCTGATGGAAGAAATGTGTGAATAAAAAAGATGTGATGGGGGGAAAACCATGGATTCACTTCAGTCAGGACCTTTTTCAGAAACAGGGCAAAGGGAGAGACAAAAATCACCGGGGTTAAAGGAATTGAAGAAACCCCTTGCAGAAGGCTGCCACTTCAGTGCAGTAACATTCAGAGTCACTTGCTGAAAACGAGGGAGTAATTGAGGTTTGCACAGAGTAAGGGTTTCACATGGCCGTGACAGGAAATCACTAGGAGGTAGTTCTCTTCTAAAGACACTATTAATATTTTTGACATTTTTCATATTTTTTATTATGCTTTTTTCCCTATCACTCAGAGTCCAACCTTTTATCAATACCAGAGCTGGCAGTGAAATAATAAGCTTCTAGATCAGTGTTTCTTAAAGCTTGTTTCCTTGGCTACCTGTGTGATAATTTGTTTAAAAGGAAGATTCCTGACCCCATTCAGCCCTATGTGGTGGAATCTCTGGAAACTGGTGTCTGGGATTCTGCCTTTTAACAAGTTTCCCAGGTGATTCTGATGCAGAAAGCCAGCACCTCTCTGAGGACTGCTGTTTCAGAACCACCGTCTTAGCTCATGTCTAGTCTAGTGAGTCCTATGCATGACTACTCACCCACATCCTGTTTTTAATCAGTGGCTCTGCCTGTAGCTTTAGAACTAAACCAAAAGTGTCACAAACTGTGGTGAGGAAATGACAACTCTTTTTTCAAGTATAGTTACTTAACATCAGATCCGTGCCCATTGTCATCTTCCATACTTTACTTATTTTGTATTTTTTAAAAAATACTTTAAAAATTTGCTTATACATCATTTATTGATGGTGAAAATGGTAGAATTACTATAATTAAGCAATTTTATAAATTTTCTAATAGTAAACTGCAATGTCTAGTCAATTCATTTTTTCTCATTTTCTCCACTATTTAGCTGATGAAGGAATGAGATTTAAAGACGTATTGACATGTTTACTTAATTCTGGACATTTATGGACAAGGCAGTTACAAAATTTCACCCTCCAAGGTGCAAATACTGTTTTTCTCATTTCCTTTCTGGCACTACTGGTTCAGTAATGT
This sequence comes from Manis pentadactyla, assembly GCF_030020395.1. Classification (NCBI taxonomy): domain Eukaryota; kingdom Metazoa; phylum Chordata; class Mammalia; order Pholidota; family Manidae; genus Manis; species Manis pentadactyla. The sequence continues at coordinate 15,145,394 of NC_080026.1, read as the reverse complement.
TTGGAGATTGAGACAGGCAACAAGTGTGGCAAGACGGAAGACACTTTCTTCAAACAGCCATTGAGAAAGAAAGTGGGTTCCATGTAAACTTCTCTGTTCAGCAAACACTTCACTGACACTTTCGTCAGTAATAAATTTGTAATTTGAGAAGAATGTTCTTAGGTCACAATCATCAAACTGATACTGCTGTAAAAATAAGGAAAGCTCACTTCAACTCCAAGTGACTTGCTCACATTAACAATTTTGTAGTTTTCCTTATCGTATGTCTGACTTGTTATAACATAAGGAGGCTCTTTGCCCTCCTCCTCTAAAGAGTTTGTATGCAACAATGACCATATTTCTAACTCCAACCTGAGCCAGGTGGCCATTAAAGCATACAGGCATATGCTGAGAATATTCCAGACCACTGCAATAAAGCAAATATCACAATGAAGTGAGTCAAATTAATTTTTTGTCATTCCAGTGCATGTAAAAGTTATGTTTATACTATACTGTAGTTTATTAAGTATGCAATAGTATTATGTCTAAAAAAACAATGTACAGATACTAATTCAAAAATATGTTGTTACTAAAAACTGCCAACCATTATCTCAGCTTTTGGTCTGTCAGAATCACTGAGCACTATAGCGAATATAGCAATAATGAAAAAGTTTGAAATATTGTGAGAATTATCAAAATAGATAACAAAGACACAAAGTAAGAAAATGCTTTTGGAAAAATGGCACCAATAGACTTGCTTGATTAAAGGTTGCCACAAACCTTCAATTATAGAAAATATAATATCTGGGAAGCATGATAAAGTGCAATAAAATGAGGTATGCCTTTACTGCATATCTTTACCTTAGAATTTACCATACTATAATACAATTCTCTATCCTTCTGGTACAACTTTAAGTATTGAAGTGAGGAGCTTTTATATGTTTTGAGTTTCTAATAACATAGTTCCCACTACTTAAAATTGGCTCAAGAGTTATTCATTGAATTGTTGGATGATTGAAGAAGAAAATTTAATATACATAGTCTTTGGCTAAACAAGTCTTTTCCCTTTAATAAATACTTTATTCATCTAGTAACTAAAGATAAATAAGAAAAAAGGAAAATTATACATGCCACCAATGTTGTGTTAAGTTGTACACCTATGAAAGAATAATGATGATCTCAGAAAACATATCACAGAGTGATGATATTATTTACCATGAGAATTTATTAGTGGTAGGTGTTCTCATTGTTCTAGATTGAGAAACTTGATTCTGTCAACATCATTATTGTACTTGTGATCTGTCTTTTCTCTTTGGCTGCTTTTAAGATTTTCTCATTGACTTAAGTGTTCCATGCTTCCACCATAATGTGCAACTGCAATCTTTTTCTATTTATCTTGCTTAAAATGTCTTTCTGACTCTAATCATTCATTTTTTATCAATTATGATAAAGTTTCAATCATCACCTCTTCAAATATAACTTCCCTCTCATTTTCTCCATTTCATTCTTCCAGAATATCCATGAGATGTACATTGGATCTTTTCATTCTCTCCTATCTTTAACATGTTTCTAATATTCTAGAATCAATCATTTCTCCAAGGAAAGCTGTTTTCTTTTATCAAATAATGGTATTAGAAACCAAGATCTTGGTACTAAGTGTGCTCATTGATACTAGGGTACCATTTCTTCAAGGCCCTCTCAGCAGACAGAGCCAGTTAATGTGTGTATGTAAATTAACTCATGTATATAATATATATAAATATTTCTCTATGTAATCATCTTTATCTATATTAAGCTGATATTGAGTGCATACTGATGCCTCCAACTCTAATCCATTTCCTCATGGGTTGTTCTAGCCTATTCCTTTGCTTATCCATAATCTCCCACTCCAACAGAGAAAAACCTGGCTCCCATAATCAGTCATTTATTTATTAAGTATTCAATTCCAATGTAAATGTACGGCAGTATAAGACTGGTTAACTGGTACCCTCAAGGTAAACAAATTTTTCAACTAGAGCACAATGTTTATGTATAGTTTCTTTTGCCTTTAATTTTATAAACTCCAATCATTTCCAATGTTATTTAGGTCAGCCCCTTTTCCTACTTTCTCAAGTAGGTTGTTTCTTACATTAGTCATACAGTTAGACTGTCTTGTCACATTCTGCATTCAATCTGAGGAACCCCAACCTCCTAAGTGAGTTTTTGTTAATTTGCATACATTAAGAGTCATTCTTCGTGCCATAAAGTTCTCCGAGTTTTGACAAATGCATGGTGTCATGTATCCACAATTACAGTATCACACAGGATAGTTTTGACACTCTTGTCCTAGTCTGCTTGGGATACTATAACCAAATTCCACAGACCAGAGGCTTTAACAACAGAAATTTATTTTTTCACAATTCTGAATCCTGGTTCCATATCCAGTTCAAGGAAGAGATTCTGGCGGGGTTTGGGTTCTGCTGAGAGTTCTTTTCCTGGTTTGCAGATGGCTGTTTTGTCCTCAAATGGTCATTCCCATCCCAAGGCTCTGCTCCAGACTGACTTCTACACACACACACACACACACACACACACACACACACACACACACACAATCACGAAGACCACCCAACCCTACCCCCAAGGCCCTGGAAACCACTGATCTTTTCACTATTGCTACAGTATTGCCTTTTCCAGAATGTTGCATGAATGGAATCATACAATATATAGTCTTGTCAGACTAGCTTCTTTAAGTTAGAAACATGTACTTAAGATTCATCATGTCTTTTTCTGGCTTGAAAGTTCATTTTTTTAATAGCTGAATAACATTCTATTATATGGATCTGCCACACTTTGTTCATCCATTAGCCCATTAAAGGATATTTTAGTTGTTTCAGATTTTTGGTGATGGTAAATAAAGCTGTTACAAATATTTGTGTGTGGGTTCTTATGTGGGCATGTCTCAAATCAGTTGGGTAAATACCTAGGAGCATGATTGCTGGATCACATGGTCAGAATAGGTACAGCTTTGTAAAAAAACTGCCAAACTGTCTTCCAAAGTAGCTGTACTATTTTGCATTCCTAGCAACAAGGAAAGAGCATTCCTGTTGCTCCACATCTTCCCGGCAATTGATATTATCAGTTTTTTGGATTTTAGTCATACTAATAGCCATGCAGTAGTATATAACTGTATTTCAATTTTCAAATCCCAAATGACAGATGGTATTGAGTTATTTTAATACACTTATTTGCTGCCTATGTATCATCTTTGAAGATGTGTTTGTTTAGGTCCACTGAACATGCTTCAATAGGGTTGTTTGTGTTCCTATTTTTCAATTTTAAAAGCTGAATTTACATTTTGGTGACAAGTCATTCTTCAAGTATATGTTTCGTGAATATTTTCTTCCAGTCTATGACTTTTCTTTTGATACTTTTAACAGAGTCTATCCCAAAGCAGAAATTTTTAATATGACCAATGTATCAATTATTTCTTTCATGAATCATCCTTTTGGTGTATTCAAAAAATCATCACCAGACCCGAGGACATGGAGACTTTCCCCTGTGTTATCTTCTAGAATTTTTACACTTTTATGTTTTACATCTAGATTTATGATCGATTTTGAGTTAATTTTGTGAAATGTGTTTTTCATATGGATATCCAATTGTCCCAGAACTATTTTTTGAAAACACTGTCCTTTCTCCTTTTAACTGTCTGTATTCCTTTGTCAAAGATCAGTGACTATTTGTATAGGTCTATTTCTGGGTTCTCTGTTCTGTTTCAGTGATCTGTATTTCTATTCTTTTGCCAATACTGTACTCTCTTTATTATTGTAGATTTGTAGATAGACTAGAAATTGGGTACTGTGATTCCTCCAACCTCCCCCTCCTCTTCTCTTCTTCTCTTTCTTTTTCTTCTTCCTTCTCCTTCTTCATTATGTTGGCTAGTCTTTCGCCTTGACATAAAAACTTTACAATCAATTTGTTAATGTCTACAAAATAGCTTGCTGGAACTTTGGGATTTCACTACATCTATACATTAAGTCAGGAAGAACTGAAAACTTATCACAATTGAGTGTTCCAATCCATGAACACAGATTATCTATTTATTTAGACTTTCTTGGATTTCTTTCATCAGAGTTTTAGTTTTCCGCATTCGGATTCTACACATGTTTTGTCAGGTTTATACCTAAGATTTTCATTTCTTGGTCATATTATAAAAGGTACTGTTTAATTTCAAGCTCCAGTTGTTCATTGCTGTTACTTAGGAAACTGACTTTTATTTATTACTTATAGTAATTTGTATGCTGTGACCTTGCTACACTCAGTTATTAGTTCCAGAATTTTTGTTGTTACTGATTCTTTGGGATTTCCCACATATACAATTATGTCATCTGCAAACAAACACAGTTTTATTTCTTCCTTCCCCATTTGCATACCTTTTGTATCCTTTCCTTGTTTAGCACACTAGCTTGTACCTTCAGTACAATAGTAAAGAGAAGTAGTGAGAGGACATTCCTGGTTTATATCTGATCTTAGGGGGAAAGCACTCAGTTTCTCACTATTGTGATATTAACTATAGGGTTTTCTTTGTAAATGTTATCAAGTTAGTGAGTTATCCTAAGATATATGTGTTTTACATTCTTTCAAATTATTTTATATCCTCAAGTTTTAATAGTTCTACTATTTGTGCTATTTCCTGACTTTTTTATGGTTAATCATTTCCTTTCGTGCTTTTCAATTTTGATTATGAGAGTTTTGTTTTGTTTTTCTGTGGAATTTCTGTCTTCTGCTCATAAAGACATGCCCACATAGAAGTGATAAAGTCCAGCATGCCAATCACTGACTTCCCTTAAGTACACTGAATCCGTGAGCAGAATTTGAAAACAAGTAACTGGTTCACTCTTTAATGTTCTCTTGAAATTTCCTATCATTTCATGCAACTGTTGGACAAAGCTGTGAGATCAATAATAGGCTTGGATTCAGTTTCCTACTCAGTTTCTTGGCTAGTTATACTGTCTTGGTGAGGTTCTTTAATTTCAAAGGTCTTTAATCTTACCATTTCTCTATGTAAAAATTAAAAATGGTAACATTCACCATTTATGTTTACTCAAAGTTTAGAGAAGATGCAATATCTTTATATTATTAAGTTTGTGAACTCCCTGAATGGTGGTGTACCCAGATTAAGGTAGTCCCCAGGTCCCCAACTCCTGATGTCATGCCTTTCTGTAAGCCTGGCTTTTTTAGTGTGGGTAGGTCCTGAGGCATGTGTCTAATAAACATAATATGACACAGTTGAGGGAATGACACTCCTGTGATTATGTTCTGTTTTACGGCAAAGATGATGGGATGTCATTCCTGCAGTTTTATTTATGACTCTGTCTTGTTTACAATCTCCCTCTTTCTTTCCATTTCTGACTTTTAATAAGCAAGCTGTCACAAATCCTATGGCCACAGGAAATTATTCTGACTACAATCTGAGAGAACTTCATAGTAAATTCTTCCCCAGTAAAGCCTCCAGGTGAGAACTCAACCCTGGGTGACACCTTGAATGCAGCCTCATGAGTCCCTGAGCAAACCCAGCTAAGCTTTGCCAATACTTACAACCCACAGAAACTTTGAGATAATAAATATGTTTTAACCTCTAAGTTTATAGTAATTTGTTAAACAACCAAAAACTAATATACATACAAAGCCTCCATTAAGTGGGTAATGCCTTTAAGAACCTTAAAGAGGTAGGTGTTAAAAGGTCAGCCCAGATTTCTAAAATCTGCTTTGAAAACATTTTATTTAAGGTAGGTAGGTAAAGAGGCAGAGATAGAGATAGAGATAGAAATAGAGAGAGAGAGAGAGAGAAGAAGAAGAAGAAGAAAGTTCTGGTATTGAAGAAAAGCATTATTTATTTCAGAAAGGAATCAAATTTTTATTGCCCATAGATCTATAAGGAACTAAAGTTCCAATAATTTTGTGATCTAAAGGGTTCAATATAGTTGTTATGTATTATTTACAGTACTTAGGTTGTATATATCCACAAATACATAATTTTATGATCAATACCAATACACAAACTATGTCCAAGTTTGATTTCTTCCATTCAGACTAGGTTTTTAATACTGATTGTATGTGCAATATTAAAATATAAAAGTATTATAAATTAGAAAATGATTTTTAAAAAGTTCATTTCAAAAAATATAGTTCCCACCTGTTTGACATGGTGATGTTTCTTTAGCCACATGACAGACTAACTCCCAATGTGCTTGATTCGAATTTGGTTTATCAGTGTTATACTAGAAAAGTTCATTTTCATAACAAATTGCCAATTAATGCAATTTGTCAATATTACATATTTGACAACTTTGGGGTTAAGAAAACCTTCTTTTCAATCCTTAACCTAGTTAAATTACATCAAAGTGAACCATTGCTGGATTAGTTTATAAAATCTCTTAGAGCCCCAATAAGGTCAGTCTCAATCTGAAAAGTTCTACTGTGAGAAATTTACCCACATTTCCACTAAACAACAGCTGGTTTTCTTGCAAATTGTGAACACCCAAGACATGATATACCTTTCCTTCCTGTACTTTGGTTAAAAAGTGCTTTGCTTTTTTTCCAGAACATAGCTAACTCTTGACACTAATTCTTATCACAGATTACAGTGAAACTTGCTCTCTCCCATCTCTGCCCTTTGTAGGGTTTGATGTTTACTGTAACAAAGCATTACACTGTATTTAGTATGTAAAGCCACAAGAAAAGCAAATGACTTATCTTCTGCTTTCCCAGATCATCTGTGGAAGTTCTTGAAACATTGTTTACACTATAGAATACCTTAAAGTCATCTTTCCTCACATAGATGTGATATGTCTTTCCCCTAGACCTGACAAAATAGGATTAACAAGAAATGCTGTGTTCATGTAAGGACATCTTCAACATGACAATTCACATCTGCGATGAGAAATAATATCAGTTTAATCATGACTGTTTTGCAAACCCTTGTTGAACATAAATGTATTGCTAACAATGAAGTTATTAATGTGCTTATATCTGAAAACTTGCCTGTGGAGACTAGGGGAAAGAGTCATATTAAATGTGTTTGTCTTCCTATTTACCAAAGACAGTTTCCTCACTGGTACAGTACCTACAATTGTGCATTTTAAGTATTCCTGGGGGAAGAGGGAGGGGGTCCTGTGACAATAACTATATGGAATCAGCAAAAGAGTAAACAATGTTTAGAGATATTAAGAGAATAGGCTTACTGAACTGGCTTCCAATTTCAGCATGGCCACTGACCATGACAGAAACTTTGAATTCCTGCTTTCTTATCTGTTCACCTAACTCCTATCTACAGGGTGATTTCAGAGATCTCATGGAAATCATCTCTAACCTACCTGCATTCAGTAAATGGTAGACAGGGTGACTAGTTCCTGTGAAACGTGCTGCACTCTGCTTTTCTTGTGAATGCTTCTCAAGCAGGGTCCACTGAATGCTCCTGAGTTCAAAGGATTAATAAAAAGCAGGTCCCAATAAGGGATCTTCTATTTTCTTTTGTTATTTATTTCTTACCCTTCAAGCTTCCTTACCTTCCCTTTTTTTTCCCTCAAAATGACTCATTCTTTACTCAGTTTATTTATGTGTAGTCACCAAAGTGGACTATCAAATGTCTCTATTTTTCCCAAACACACAGACACACACACATGCATCCACACACACACAACCCAGCTCAAAATCAGTAAGGACTATTCGGTACCTGGTCTGGATTACTCAACTCTAGAACAGAGGTAATGAGCAGTTGTATCATCAAAATAGAGAAATCATGTACTTTAATGTGCTTTGAATAAACATGTGATTGCAAGGTTATAAGGAACGTGATACTAACATAAGTAATCGGCAAAATAGTGCTGAGGCAATATTTGGAATACGTAATATAAAGTGAGGGAGTAATGTGAAAAAAATCTCCAGGAGGAACATCATTTTACTGACTCTAATTTCTCAAATTTTAAACATTTAGTTTTAAAAACCGCACAAACTGTAGGATCTTGAGGGTTCTAGGCTTGTCATCTATGTTTAGGCAGAACAAAATTTGAATGGGGTAAGAATGACATTCCCACCCATTTTGTTTGGGCTGCTGATAAAAACGACCTTATAATCTTCCTCAGCACATTTTTAGATAACATCCTTCCATGGTTCTCCTGAAGATTAAGCCCTCATTAAATCTTATATTTCTCACTTTATTGTCACTGTGGAAGTGAGAAATGGCTGATGATCACCGTTGTTTATGATCCTTCCTAGATTTGAAAAGAAAGATTAAAAGTTGCCTATTATTCAGCCTCCTCAGAAGCAAACAGTTTTTGTAACCTACCAATTAGACTATGGAAGCGATTCCAAATAATTATAGTCTGTCTCTCTTTTATTCACACTTGATTCCAAAACGTTCTGTTTTTTTCACATGGATAATCTAGAAAATAAATATTACTCTTGCCTTCAGAGGCAACATTCAAATGATCAGATACTTGCCTTAACTTGTTATACATAGTATCAAACTTATTACTTAGTTTCCTCTCTGTCTGCTTAGAATTTGAGCTGTCCTAGTGGAGAAATGACTTAAGAAGCAAAAAAATAATGGTACAAACATTTAAATAGAGGTCACAGTTGCCAGGACACACGGGATGTCAGTTTTGCAATCCATCTGCACTTTCCCACGAAGCTGGGTGGAGTTGCGCTGCACGAGTCTAAAGATATTTCCGAAATAAGCAAACACCAAAGGGCATCACGGCCCATCAGAAGCGACTCTCTTCTTCTTCCACAGCGCGGTGAAGGCCGGGGATGAATTTTAAGAGTTGTTTCCGGACACTTCCCCTCCTGCTTTTCCGGGGCAGGGTCCCAAACAGGCTTGAGGAGTTGCCCTCCCACAAGGGAGACAGGGACCCGCTGCTGGCGGTACTAACGCTCCGGTTCTTCCTCGAGGAAGACCTCTTCAGAAGATCATCCCCATCCTTGGGGACAAAACACTCATCGTCGGTGCTCGTCTGCCGGCTGAAGGCTCCCCTGCTCGAGTCCTCGGACACGCCGGTCTGGTAACCGTCCTCGCTGTCCATGGTCACAGAGCTCAACCAGCTCTTGCAGCTGCTCGCACTGGATAACCGATGCCGCTCCAGCCGGGCCGGGCCTGGCCCAGGCAGGGTTCCAAACAAAGTTGATTCATCCACGTCCATGTTTTCCAAACTTGGGCAGTTGGATGCATCACCTAGAATGCAGAAAACAAAGTCTGCTGTGCAATGGATCTGAGCATCACTCCCTCCAGGTAAAGACACCAAAATTTCTCTTCAAAGGGTACAACAAAGAGCAAAGATGAATAATGTTTTTTTACTGAGCTTTGACTTGCATGATTAAGAAGCTGTTTAAGGGGTCACCTAATGAACTTTATAGTAGCATTTCCCAAACTATCGTTCATGGACTAGCTTCCACATAAAAGGAGGCCACAGTCAGGCAATATGGTAATACTAGATTAAATCAATTTAAACAAGATTCTTCATAGGAGAAGGGTTCAACTCATCTGACAGTATGCCAGTGTGACTTGTGAATCTCCAAAAGAATCATTTCTTAAACTGAAGTGACCCTAAAACCTTTTATTAAAGTTCTCACAGAAATGGAGTTTTGAAGAACATACATGGGGAAATGCTGTCTGATGTACTGCCTCCATTTAGCTCCTCTGATTTTGAGTTATTGTCCTTTAAAAATTGTAAGACTACTTATAACATCATTTAAAGTATATAGGAAGCAGTTATAAAACCTGAACCTCTGGGCTGATTATAGAGAATTCAAAGGTGTTTAAAACCAAAAGGATATCTTCCAGCCTCAATCTTAATACCAAATTTTTTCCTAGAGTACTTTATTACTGAAATGCTGTTGAAGGGTACTGTATCAGAAAACATCCCTGTCCCCAAAAAATAATTCATTTGATGAAATTGAATTTTGTCTTCTTAGATGAGTTTTTTTCATCAACCTTTTAAAACCCACAGCTGAGTTCTCCAAACTCAAATTTCTGTCATGCACCCACATCTGATCACACCCCACTTATTTCTGTGCTTGTTCTAAGTTTGTTGGTGTGCCGCCTAAAAAAGGAGATCATTTGAAACACTGGACTGAGAAAGACATAGTAGGAGACTCTTCTTTGGGAGAAGTAATAGAACATCGCACACTTAGAAGTGGTTTTGTTTTGTGCTGATTCCCTCTGCTTTGTCCTTGGTTGACAATATTAAAAAAAGACTTAGTTTTCCATTTGATCTGCAAGGTTCAGGATAGCCACCCCTACAGTGGCTAGTCATAGGCTTTCCTTGTTGCTAATCCAACCTACTTTACTCCGTCCTGCAATCAGTTGATGAATTTCTTTTGACTGGAGAGTGGTTGTCTTGCACAACCTCATGCCCTGGATATTGATCTAGGTCTAGAAAAAATAAACTAAAAGAAGAATTCCTTCAGTCTCAAAAAATATGTACAAGGATGACCTTCAGAGGAGTCAGTCCATCTCCTTGCTCCCAAACCAAGGACTTTGTCTACACAAGGCCATTCCTGTGGGACCCCAGGACTGCCTACACTTAACAGGCCAAACCCCATCTCCACTCCAGGATGCTCCAAAAGTGGAGGCAAAGGTTTTCCAAACATCCTTAAGTCTACAGAATTCCACACAGTGGCTGTATTTGGTATCTTTGTCTTGCTAAGCAAACTTCAGATCCCCAAAAGTCTATTATGGAGTTTTAAAAAATAGTAACTTAAAAACATAAAATAGAGAAGTAACTCACACGTTTCAATTTTAAAAAATAATGCAACTTAAACACAAACCTCTAAGCCATAAATTAATGCCTAATTAATAATTAAATGTATCTTTTTCTTCTAGTAAACAGACTATCACTTTCAACAGATATTTTAGGTTATAAATAGAGACTTTAGCTTGATATTACCTGAAGAAGATATAACCTATATTTAACACCAACCTAGCTAATGCTTTCAGTGAATTATTTATACATACAAGTTCATTCCTCAGGTTACACCAGTCACACAGCAAATGTCAAATCAACAAATTTTAGATTGAACCCTTCCTTCCCTTTAGATTTCACACAATGGCAAGAGCTATCCATTTCCTGATAATTAATGATCATTCACATGTCTGTCTTGGGCTTGGGGGCACACAAAGAAGGATTTGTCTGATTTAATGTAACTTATACATTTCAAGCAATGATAGGAGCTCCTCCTGAGAAGCATGCTACCAGCCTAACTTCAATAGTTTCTGAGAACTGCACAGCCATAAACATTCTCAGGAATTTAATTAATCTGCTAAAGTAGTAGGGAAATCAGGCAGTCATTTCTACTGTCCTTCTAAAATCTCCAAGTACCTCTTGCAAGCATGCGCACACATGACATGTTTTTGTGTGCGTATATTATGTGTATGGAGGAGGGGGCGTGACTTGACTTAGTGCACCTCCAAATACGCAGGTCACTCCAAAGGTCATGCCAGAGGCACACAGACTAGCATTCTGGATCCATGCTAGACAATTCTTATAATGATGATGATCTTAAAACAGTTTAGAAGCAGAAATACTGAACGGATGAACTATACTGTGGCTTCTGAGCAGGAAATTACACTTACCATGAAGCAGGCGCTGTTCCTGTAACTGCAGAGATCTGAACTCCACCCATTTTTTCTTCAGGGTTTGCTGAGAAAGAAGAAAAAAAGTGCTAATTATTAGGAAACCCCAATGAAGATAGCAACACTTCTAGGTGTTGAGATAGCTCATTAGATTGTTGTACTTTCTTGCTAACACCAACAACCCAGCCCATTCATTGGGAAGATTCTTTTTTCTGTATAAAAGAGGGATATTGGGAATACGACTTTGTCAAAAAATAATCTAGAAGCACCAACAAGTTGAAACAATGACTTTGTTTCAATAGATACAATAGACAATAGAAACAATTGCATTTACACATTTTTATTTTTAAAAATATAAAACTGGACTGCTTGAATTTGTGTCCATTCACTAGCTATTTAGGCAAGAATATACACTCTAGGCTTATCCCCTGACCTGTAAAATAAAGACAGTAATAGAACCTAAACCCTGGGATTGACATGAGGATGAAATGAGTTGGTAGATATAAACTATGTACATGAGTGACTAGAAGGCAGTAAAGGTTCAATAAATACCATCATCATCCTATAAGCCTGGGGTACTGAAACAGTCTTTTCTCTGGACATCTACATATTCTCCACACCAAAAAAGGAGACGCTGACCTGTTTTGGGAGGCTCCCTTGGAGGGCTAACCTTAGAACACTGCAAAGCACCCTGACTTCTTAACTTGTCAGCTGCCCAGCACGTGGGAACAGGGGCCCAGGGTGGGAATAAAGCCGCTGCTCTCACGGTCAAGGCTGCATGTGAGGCCCGGCCTCGCCCACTGATCGCTCTCAGGCAAAGGGAATCGAAACCAAACCAGGCTGAAGCCATCTGACAAGGCACAGCCAACAGCCCATTCTCCCTCCTGCTCGGTGTCCTCTCTTCTAGCCCCGTTTGCCATTCCGGGTCCCCACAGCAAGCTCCGCAAGGTGGCCTAGTTCAGGTTTGCCCGTGTACACTTATCCCGAAAGGAAAAGCAGCCTACTTGGAAACAAACAGCCCTTTGTAAAAAAGCAATCTGGGCGGGGCAGATGAAGGTTGAAAAGGAAGAAGGATGAAAAGCACAATTAGAAGAGGAAGGTCTAAGGAAAAGAAAAAGAAAATTACAAGAATGTCATTAAATGCGTAAGTGAAAAACAGCTGGCTCCTTAGCTCTCGAACTGACTAGCCACCAGGCAGGATTTTCCAAGCCTTGATAACAGCAACAGTTAGCGGCAATCATCATGGCTGCCAGTACAATCTACAAGTGGTAAAATCAAAGCCAGAAAATGCCTGGCTAGGTTAATTCCTTGCTCTTTCTATACTACAATATAGTTTATATGGCTATAAGACTGCTAGACTACCTGATCACAGCTCTTGGTATCTGTGTGCACCTGTGGACACATGAAGGGCAGAGTTAGAGACCTGAGGAGCATAGAACTAGCAAGGATCTGACATAAACAGTGGTCTCCCCCTACCCACAGTTTCACTTCCCATGGTTTCAGTTATCCATGGCTGGGAAGCAGATGATCTTCCTTCTGATGTGTCATGAGAAAGTGAACAGTAGCCTAACTCCTCATCAAATTGCCCACATCATTCACCTCACTTTATCTCATCACATAGGTGTTTTTATCAACTCACACCATCAAAAGAAGCGTGAGTACAGTACAATAAGATATTTGACAGAGAGAGATCACATTTACATAACTTTTGTTACAGTGTATTGTTTCGCTGTTCTATTTTATTATTAGTTATTGCTGTTGATCTCTTACTGTGCCTAGTTTATAAATTAAACTTTACCATTAGTATCTAGGTATAGGAAAAACAGTAGATACAGGGTTTGATACAATCCACAGTTTCAGACATCCACTGGGGGTCTTGGCATGTATTCCCTCCAGATGAACTGGAGGTGGACGGGGGGGACTACTGTATAGCAACTCCTTTCTTCTTTCTTAGAAAGGTTTATCTCCTACAAGCGAGGAGAGTCCAGTAGAGGAGCATAAGGATAGGCTGACCGCCAAGACTAAATACAGAGAAAAGAGGAAGTTGTATTTCTTCATAAATTCTGTAAGTGTAAAAATATAAAGTCACGGCTTGCCAAATAGTTCATTTCTGTGAAAATAAAGGTTTTAAAATATGTAATCTGTTGATTTGGCCCTGTCATCTAAGTATATCGTCACTTAAACCAAGAAAATACCACTGAAAAGAGCAGATGTGTCAAAGTAACTGAAACTTTTTAGTCTATACCTAAGCTTCCCTAATTTTCTCTGAGTCTGTTTCTGCCTGTTATTAACATCACAGTTGTATATTTGGATAAATCTAACCTCTCACTGTTAGAAGATTAAAGCACATTGATATCTAACCATAATGGGCCGCATCAATTCACTGAGCCTAGCTCAATACCTACATAGCAGCTGCTCAGTAAATACTGGTTGAATGAATATGTGAAAGAATGGCTTCCTGAAGCATCACTCAATTTATCAGAGATTATTTTGTATTTGATATAATTCTAATGTTCTCAACCTACATGAGATATATAGTTAAGTGCCATTTCCATGGCACTTAACTAATTGTATGGTGCTTTCACAAATAATATGCTGTTGAACTTTCTTAACTGTCTTAAAAAGTTCCATATCAGAAAAACAAAGCTTCAATGTAGCAAAATGTTTCTCAAGGGCTACAAATCCCCTAGATAGTAGAGCTGGATTAAAAAGTAGTTTCCCCAGACAGCACATTGGATGAGCTGTTTTCATGTTAAACATTTGAATCATAGGTCATGAGAAAGGGAATCCCTGAAAAAAATCCTCGGAAAGGACCGCCGTTTCTAAAGAGCTTGTGGCTCCGACAGAGAGTCTTTAACGGATAGAGAGCACACCTAAGAGGACACACAGACTAAATGTCATTGTGTGAGGGGGAAGCCAGCCTGACCCCAGTTAGAAGTCAGACCCAGACATTTCTGGCTCAAGAGATGAACTGGAAATCTCATAATTTCAAGATTAGAAAAGGAACAGAAATGAAAGAAAGTAAGCAGGCGTGCACCCAAAGGTCTTCTGGACGTGCGGAAGCAGAAAGAGGTAGCTAGGATTTGGATCACGCGGTCATATATGGTTCAAATGCACTTATCTGAAGCGGATGACAGAGACAAGGTTTCTCCTCAAGAAAAGAACCTTAGCTAGAGCTCCGCCACCATGAAAAGGAGGCGGAGGAAAACTGCTGACGGCGGCAGTCGCTCATGTAGAGCCTGTGCCGAGAGGCAAGAGTGCAAAAACATAGCCTGTGACCTGAGCCAAGCAGCACACTGAGCCTCCAGGGAAGGCTTCCAAGCTGCCAGATCTGGCTCTAGATTGGGAATCTTTAAGTGAAGAGTTAAAGCAACTGCCCAACTATCCTCCCCAGAGGAACAGAGAAGCCATCATACAAGGGAAGTGGGTGATCTAAACTCCAAAACTTGAATGATAAAAAAGACAACCAGAGTGATAATTAGTACATGGAGTTGCTCCAAATAAAATGAACATACAATGGTATCTGAAAAAAAAATTTTTTAAGAATATTTATAATCCTCTGAGGAAGAAACAAAATCAGTGCTGATCAGGACAAGAAATTTGAAACAAAGAAATAAAACAAGAAGAGATAGACATAAAAAAGAACTACTTGAGAAATAAAAGTTACTCAATTTTTAAAACTCGGTGGAGAGAACACATCCTGTACAGAACACAGGTGACATTACTGAAGATGCTACTAAACAATTTAAGAAGAACATAATAAAAAAAAGGTAAAGTGATACACAATATGAAAGAGTGGTTAGGAAGCATGGAATGTAAATGAAGAGAGTCTAAAATATGTCTAATATGGATTCCAGAAGACAATTAAGTGAGGAATAGTGAGCCAGATATACTCAAAAAGATCAAGGTGATAGTTTCCCAAAACTTAAGAAAGTCACAAGTCTTTAGATTGAAAGGCTACTGCAAGTTCTAAGCACAGATTTCAAAATGAATCTAGACCTAATCACATTATGGTGCAACTGTAGATCAGTAAAGACAAAAGCACACCTTAGAAGCAACCAGAAACAGATAAAACACAAATCCAAATACCAGTTTTTGAAAAGACTCAAAAATAGATAATGTTCTAAAGAAAATTGCCTAGGGAAAAAAAAAATAAGAAAAGGCTTAAGAAGTAGTACAAACAAAAATGGAGACATAATCACAGTTGTGAAGAGAGAAAAAGATGAGAACAGAATTTGTATCATCATCTTTTTATAAAAAGTTAAAAACTTGAAAACTTTATTAACAAAAACTTAATTCCATAAAACTGGCTCCAAAAACCAAACAAAACAGAATACCTGAGTAGTCTTATAACGAATACAGAAACTGAAGCAGAGTTCAGAAGTATTTCACCAGAAAGAACCCCAAACCCAGATGACTCAGCTGGTGTTACAAGAATTCTATCAGAGAATAAAAAGGGGAAGATTCTCCCCAGCTCATGCTAAAAGTCCAGCAAACATGATACCAAGACTAAAGAATGATAGTCTGAGAAAATAAAACTACAGGCCATTCTACCTGTAAATGAAGTTACCTTGAAAAATCTTAAATAAAATGTCAGCAAAGCAAATCTACAAGTACATAAAGAATGATTACAAATTGTGACCAGGTGGGGTTTATTCTAGAAATGAAAGAGTAGTTTCACATTAGAAAAATCTTTAAGTGTTATTAATCATACTGACAGATTTTAAAAAATAAACAAGACCATCTTAATGCATACAGAAAAAGGTACTTGATAAAATTTACAAGAGCTAAAAATATTCCCAGTAAACTTAGTATAGAAGGAAGTCTCCTCAGTGTGAAAACTATAGTCACAGAGACAGCTCATTTCTGATTGATAGGGAAAGAATGGGAAGAATTCCCTTTAAAACCAAGAATAAAACAAGGATGACAATTATTACAGTTTCTATTCATCACTGTATTGTAGGCCCTAGCCAGCACCGTAAAGTAAGAAAAGTAACTTAATGTCATTATTAGCAGTTATTATCATCATAGAAAACCCAAAATCATCTACAGATAATTTATTAGAAAGTATATAGTTTATAAATAGTTTGATTTAGTTTGAACCTAATAGCAGCACAGAAAAATTGATGTTACATATCTATACACTAACCTTAATCAAAACAGCTACTTTTATAAGAAACTATAACAAAAATCAGAATGTACAAAGGAATAAATCTAACAAAAGATATAAGATCTATGCATAAAATTTTAAGATTTAATTAAAAGACTTAAACGAGAATGGTGAGATTATCAATCATTAAGAAAACTCAATACCATACAGATGTCAAATCTCCTCAAATTGATCTATCTAAGTTGTGATATCAATTTACCTCCAACATTCATTTATGGAACTTGTAATCTGATTCTAAAGTTTATACAGATGATCAAAGGACCAAAAATAACCTGGAACATTTGCCCAACCAGCTACCAATATTTATTATGAGGGTATAATAACTGAGTTTCAGATAAACAAAGTGACCCATGGATCAGAATAGGAAGCCTATAATAAAATCCATGCCTATATGGAACTTGCTTAAAAAGAGAAGCTTCACTGCACATCAGTTGGGGGAAAATAATTGAAAAATAAATGGCACTGGGAGAACTGAGTATTCATAAGAAGAAAAAATGAAGGTGGACTCCTTGTTATACTATATAGAAAGATTAGTTCTGGATGTATTAAGAACTTACGTGTAACAAGGAAAAACTTTAAAACTTTCAGAGGAAAATACAGAAAATTCAGATTACTTACAAAGGACAAATAATTAGGAGCTCTGTCATGAATAAAAATACCAAAGGAACAATACATTCAAAATCCTAAGGGGACAAAACATCAACAGAATAATTCCGTTATCTAGCAAAACGTTCTTTCAATATTAGCAGTGGAAATAAGGACATTTTTCAACAGAGAAGAACCTACTTACCCTCACTGAGGAAGTATTCAGCAGGAAGGAAAGTAAAGCCGGAGGTAAGAAACAGAATGCAGGAGACAACAGAAAACACAGGAGTTTAACAGGTCAGTATATTTGTTCACTACCAGTTATTTAGAGAAAAAAACTATGTTTTCATGTTAAAAACTGACAAAATTCTCTAAAGTAAAGCAATAATAAGAAAGATAGGATTTTAAGTGAACATTTAAATATGTTAAGATTCTCAGGACGTTCTGGAGAGGATGGAGAGATTGAAAAATTCATACATCGCTAGAAATAATAATAGTTAAGTATGTATATTAAAGCCTCAGGAGAAAATGTTCAAAGGACACAAATTGTTTAGAAGCATGAAATAATTCTGTTGTGCAAGATATTATATTATTCCATGAAATATAACCTATCTTATCACTTACATAACATCACCAGTTTATTTTGAACATTTCTTTCCTTTTTTTACAAAAGACTGAAAAAGCCAGTTATACTTTAAGAAAAGAAAGATGTTCACAAATACTATCTCTTTTGCAAAAACAAATTGACTATTTTAAAAATCTATGTGTAATACGAAGTACTGTATTCTCCTTACAAAAATTTAATGATAAAATGTTAGAGGCATTTCCCGCAAAGTCAATAATAAGCCTATCACTAATTACAATATGCTGAAAGTCTTAGCCAATGTTATAAGAAAAGAAAAATAAATAAATTAAATAACTGGGGGTAAAGGAGCAAAACTTTTGTTATCTGCACATGATATTATGTTTAAATAGAATCTAAGAGAATCTACAAATCATTAGAATAAAAGTTGCTCAGCAAGACTACTAGATTTAAAAATTTACACAAAAATCATTTTAAAAAATTAAAAGATTTTTAAAATTAAAAGCTCATATTTATTATGAAAAGAAAAATGAGAAGATACATAAGAATAACTATGATAAAAGATATGTAAAAAATTAGTACACAACATAAAAAAAATGTAAAAACATATTAATAAATTAATTATAAAAGGTTTTTGAAGTACATAAAAGACCTGAATTAAAAGATTAAGATCCTGTGTTTGATGTAAGAAAACTGAAAAAACAATAAAGACATCAATTGATATTTATTCTATAAATGCAATTCAGTTCCTATCCAAATCTGAAAAGAGAATTGTTTTTCAAGGAATTATATAAGTCAGTTGAAAATATCACAGGGTTAAGCAAACTGGCAAAAGTATAAAACCAATGTTATCAAAGAAGTTGATGATATAGATGCAGAGGAAGAAAATACAAGGTAAAATATGAACATAGAACTCCACCCTCATGGGCTCAGCAATTCATAAGTGCATATTTCTTAAAGAAAACTAATAAATGGCAGCTATTCTAAGCAAACTCTGAGTGCTCAGCCTGCCTGTAGAAAGCCTTGCATTCCCTGCTCAGACTGGTAGCTCATGACCACGCAGGGGGAGTCATGGGGATACAGAGGTCATCTGGGCTGGAGGAGGGGTCTGCGAGGCCGTGATGAACATGCACATGAATGAGGAGCTGGGCTTCATGGGCTGGCAGAGCCTCACCAAACTGGCAAACAGATTTTTTAAGACCCTCAAATAACCATCCCAAGGAATTTTCACAGAGCATCCTGTGTTAAGCACTCTCTTCTGGAAACTCTAATTCTTTTCCTTTTCAGAGTTGATAGTATGTTTGCCAATGAAAGTACATTCAAGGACAGCCACAGGAGAAGATAATTTCTGTAATGTGAACGTGGCAGAATGAAAGGACACAGAGGCGGACAATGGAAAAGCAAAAATTCCAGGCCCTCCTGCACATGCATGCAGCACTTGGGAAAATCATGGGAAGACCAGCTCTTCCTTCTTTTTTTGTTTTTTTTTTTCAAACAAAATGTAAATCAAGAGAGACTACAGGTGCATTAATAAAAAGATCTTCAAGTGATGTGCCTTCCTGTTGCCTTTCTGAGCCTCATAGACACAGAGAAGGAGGAAGTGATTTGCACTAGTTTGTGGAATTTAATATTCCTGCAAAGGTAATTGTGTGGCTCTTGATAATTCAGCAGTTTAAACTCATCACGACATTTCCTTCTCAAGGGCTATTTCAGTTCCTCAAATAGATTTTTATTCTACCACTCACACATTCAGGGATGAAAAATGTGCCTGACTGTATTAAATTAAATTACCTTTAAAACTTGCATCTTTGCTTCAAGCTCTGTTCTTTTGAGAATCATTGTTCCATTAAGAGTCTCTATCCTGTGTTAAGGAAAAAGGGTGGAAGGGAATAGCATGAGTGATACTTCCAAACAAGTACCATCCTGATGGAGTGCTACACTTTGATCACAGACTATACTTAAAAAGCAACAGAAGTGTTACGATTCTCATGGCACTTCAAGTATGTAGACCTGAGTCAAAGCTTCCGACGACACTAAGAGAAAGAAAATGGAAAACAACACAACAAAAACAAAACTCCCCTTGAGAGGGTGGCTGAAAGAAAACATTCCAGCTAGTTTTTAAACTATAGCTCATTTTATGGAAGCCACTATATGGCAATGATAGTTGTTCTCTACTAGAATCTATTCTTGTGGGTCTACTGAATCACATCTTTTACTTGGTGAATATTTATCAGACATCTACTATGTGCCAGACTTTAGACAACGTGGTAAGAATGAAACAATGTTTTCTGCAACGAAAACAACAGGCTCTAGGGATTCACACAATAGAACCGACATGCCATTTCTTGAAACAGGCAAAACTCCTCTCCTCCCTAACAGGGAAAAATCCTTTCCTCCCAAGGAATCTAGGAAACTTTACCTCTGTAGGTTGACTTAATTTTGCAACTAGAACAAATAGAACCAGAAATACTATGAGATAATAACCTTCATATGATTCTCTCATCCAAACCCTTTTAAATTTATAAACTTTAATCCTAGAATTCTTAATTTAATGGTGTTCTTTTCTCTCCATACCAAATGTGTTTCTAAATATCAAAAGACTTGATCTATTCAGAGTTGATTTGTTTTGTAGGTTCACATTAGGCTTTCATTTGCCTACTAAGCTATCAATCTGAATAACAAACTTCACACGTGAGTCATATACCTAAGCATTTAAAAAATATTGGTTCATATTCCTTCTGATAAATAAGCTGTAACTCTTTATCTATAAAAATGCAGGGAATTTTTCAAGGCATGGTAAAATAACAGCATTAAACATGGAAGCCAATTTTCCTCTCTTTCTAATAGCATTATACCCAAGATAATGAGGTGATAGGAAGCCAAGATACTGTCTGCTTTCTCCTTAGTGTCGTCTTGACTTCGGGAAACAGTGAGCATCCTTATGAATTTGTTTGGTATGACTCAATGTTGGTCTGACCTACCCAGCATTAGCTGTCTAGTGCAAAGCCACAGACATAGATTGGTCATTCTCTTCAGTATTTGTACAGACTGTCTCAATTTCCTGATCACTAGATTGCCATTTGTCTCTTCCCATTACTCCTTATTTATCCACCTAAGATCTATTGACTTCATCCACTTGGAACATAGGTTTCTGATTCTAACTGCCAGCATTTTCTCTTGGACTGTATAGTTCCTACCTTATGGATTCATGTTTCTCTAGAGCACGAGGGTCCCTATCCTTTACCCTGAGCTCATAGGATCCACAGATTTGGACTCTATCCTCTAACACCACCAGTCACCTCTCAAAACTGCTCACATGCAAACATCCTTTCAAGTTATAGACCAGAACACAGAAGAGCACCCAGCAGATTTCCTATTGGTAGTTTACAATGAGCAGCTGTGGTGTAGCTAAGAGAAAGATCCCAACATTGAGAGCAGGTGGTCAAACCCCAACCTTGTCACTTGCTGAGTGGTTGATCTTAACTAGACCTCATTCAAGCCTCAATCTCTTCATCCATAAATGGGTAAAACTAACCTCACAAAGTGCTGTGAAGAACGAGTGGGATAATGCAGGACCCACCTTAAGTAGAATAAATCGCAAACTACTTGGCCTGGCTGATGAGCCCCTGCTGTATCACCTAGCCAACTCTGTCTTCATTTCTATACCCCTCCTAATCCACCAACCACCATCATACTGGTTTTCTATCTCTTGGATGTGCCAAGCCCATTTTGAAAACAAGAGACCTCTCTCTTTACCGGAACTGCTCTCACCTGGGGTCCATACCACCATCCCATCTCTTCATTTAATTCTTTACTCAAATGTCCCCTCCTCCAAGGACCATTTTCAACACCTAAGCTAAACTCAGTACCCTATCCCCTTTCTTTTTTTACTTCCTTCATGGCAGTAATCAATAATTAAACTGTCAAAGTTATTTATTTTGCAGGCTTTTCCTATCCATCCCCTTCCACAATTAATAAAGCATTAGAAGAGTCTTTGTCACCCCTGAGCCTTTCATGGAGCTGGAAACATAGTAGAAGCTCAATAAATGCTATTTGAACAAACGAGCAAATTCCATCTTTTAACTGATTAGTAAGATGGCATTAAGGTTGTAGGGACAGTATGGTGAAAGAGTCAGATCTCTAACTGCAGACAGGACTGTCCCATCAGCAAGTCTGGAATGCTAGGAGACATGAGTGTGTATGTTTGCAGGGCAGGGAGGGCTGCTCAGACTTTGCTCTTCCTTGCAAATGGAACACTAGAAGAGGAGAACAATTGGCTTGTGGTAAAAGGAAAAACTCAGCCTTTCGCACCTCTTATTTGTTCTAAGCACAAGATTATATCAACCATGAAAACTGGACCATCTCCTCTCTGTCCAAAAAGAAGCTGTGCTGGTTTGATTGAATTTGACATATAAAAAAATTGTTAAAATGCCCTCCCTCCTATACAGACGTTTGGGCTATTGATGTCCCCTGACTTCAGATGTTGACAGCATGTTCAAATCTGAGGAAACCTTGAGAAACGAAAGGAACTGATGGAAAGGACTGTACCCAGCCCAAAGCTATGGTGCACTGCCTCCCTTCTTGTGTACTTGAACAAAAAGCCTATTCATTCACTCAACAGGCATTATGAGACACCAGGACATTTTCAAAGGCCCAAGAGAAGCAGATAGTTACGTGAGCAGGTTTCCTGAAGATCTGATCAGGTCAACAACTTGTTTGTGGGTAAAGCCTTCTGTGCTCACACCATTGATATTTGCAAGGACATCACCTAGGAGATGCCGAGAAAAATGAGTTTTAAAACGTTTTGTTCAAGAATCCCTCCTAACATGCAAATGAAACAAAATAAGCAAGCCCCAAACCTTAGCAACACACCGGAGCTAAGAAAATTCAAAGCCACAATCATGTCCTGATCTTCACTATTAAAAAGTTTTCTTGTCTTGCTATTTAAATAATTCCTAACATGAGCAAAGTTGTAAGTTACCAGCTTGCAAGCCAGCGCAGTGTGCTGGGCTGTCTTCCTGGATTTTGCAGACCAGAGTGCACATATCTGAGGACCAAGTGCTCTGATTCGGGAGCCTGTAAGTCTGTAAAAATTAGAATGATGCATCATTAGTCGTCCAGAAACTCAAAATCTGTTTGTCAAAAAGTAAAATAGTATCATTTACCTGAAGTGATATAATAAATAAGTGCAAAGAACCATTTAGAAAGTCTTTCCTGAATATAAACTAAATCAAAGCTACCAATCTTACAATTCTACCAATCTGTAGTCAATCCCATTATTTAAAAAAAATAAAATCTGGCTTCAGAAAGAAATTAGGATAATTCTCTGGTACAAGATTTTATATTTTCAAGCCCAAGAGGCCACCTGATGCTTCTGTTATTGCATATTTATCAAGAAACTACAGAGAGGCTTAAAGATGGTGGTGTGAGAGGTGAGACAGAAACCTCCTCCCAAAACCACACATAAAATGAAAATATAGCAAATACATCTAATCCTGAAAGAGCAACAGGAAAGAAGGCTGTAGCAGACCGCCTACACCTGGGGAAAACAGCAGACCTCAAGGAAAAGGGTAAAGTAACAAAGCCGTGATCTGGAGGGACTCAAGCCCTTCCCCCACCCCAGTTCACTGGAGGGAGGAAGAGAAACAGAGCCAGAAAGGGTGGAGGCCTAGGACTACTGAACACCCAGCCCTGGAGATCTGCTCTGAGAGCACAAACCTACATTACATAGTGCTCTGGAGATTAGTGGGTTTGGAAAACTAAGACAGGTGGAATACTTGGAGAAACTGAGATTACAGCCGCTTGTGGAGAACACACATCCAAAACCAGCTGCTCTGGGATAAAAGAAAGGCAGGCATCATGACAGACTTCCTAGCAGCAAGAGGGCTACTAAAGGGGCAAGGATTGTACAGAGCTTGCTGCTCAGGAGAAAAGACAGGTGGAGAAAATTCTCCAGGCATACTATGTCCAGCAGGTTGAGAACTTTCAGGAGCTTCAGGCACTCTATCCCAGTGGCTGGCTACACAGGTACAAGGCCCCTCACTGCAATACACAGCCTGCTGTGCCTTCCTCCCCTCCAGCACTAGCTCACAAACCAGCTGCCCCCACTTTTGTGCCAGGCCAGCCAGAGAGTGGCCCCACCTACGGCAGCTACAAGTGCAGATCATCAGGCTTCTCGCTGCACACTCGGCCCACTGGCCCTGGCAGTGGAGGCAGGCACTGCAGCTGGGAAGCAGGAAAGAGCTCTTTCCTCCCTATAGACACCAGCGTCCCTTGCCTGCAACCCCTGCCATCACTCCAGGGCTGAGCAACTCCAGAGACTAGAGCTTCTGCGCACTAAAGGGCACCACCTACAAATATGAAATGCCAAAGGAATTCAGTTCAACCCAAAATCCCTCATACATCAGAAAGAGGAACAAGTGAAATTAAACAAATCAATCTTCCTGAAAGAGATTTCAAAATAAAAACCATAAACATGCTCAAGGAGCTACAGAAAAGTATTCAAGAAACCCAGGGAGGAATTCAAGAATGAGATACAAACATTAAAGAATACAGTATCTGAAATGAAACATACAATGGAGGGATTTAAAAGCAGATTAGATGAAGTAGAGGAGACAGTGAATGAAATAGAAATTAGAAAAGAGAAATAGAAAGAAGTTGAGGTACAGGGAGAAAAAAGGATCTCTAGGAATGAAAGAATATTGACAGAACTGTGTGACCAACACAAATGGAACAATATTCACATTATAGAGGTACCAGAAGAAGGAGAAAGATAAAAAAGGGATAGAAAGTGTTTTTGAGGAGTTAATAGCTGAGAACCTCCCCAATCTGGGGAAGGACATAGTCTCTCAGGGCATGGAGGTGCACAGATCTACCAATATAAGAGACCCAAGAAGACAACACCAAGACATATAATAATTAAAATGGCAAAGATCAAGGATAAGGACAGACTATTAAAAGCAGCCAGAGACAGAAAAAAGATCACAAAGAAAGGAAAACTCATAAGGCTATCATCAGACTTCTCAGAAGAAACCTTACAGGGCAGAAGGGAGTGGCATGACATATTTAATGCAATAAAGCAGAAAGGCCTGAACCAAGAATACTCTATCTGGCAAGACTATCATTTAAATTTGAAGGAGGGATTAAACAATTTCCAGTTAAGCAAAAGCTGAGAGAATTTACCTCCCACAAACAGGCTCTACAGTGTACTTTGGAGGGACATCTATAGATGGAAGTGTTCCTAAGGCCAAATAGCTGTCACCAGAAGAAATAAAACCACAGTAAAGAAAGCAGAACAATGAATTACTAAGCAAATGGAAAATCAAATCAACTACCCCTAAAATCAGTCAAGGGATAGACAGAGTACAGAATATGATACTTAATATATAAAGAATGCAGGAGCAAGAAAAAGGAGGAAAAAAAGAGAACCTTTAGATTGTGTTTGTAATTGCATACTGAGTGAGTTAAGTTAGACTGTTAGATAATAAGGAAGTTACCCTTGAACCTTTGGTAACCACAAATCTAAAGCCTGCAATGGTAATAAGTACATACCTATCAATGATCACTCTAAATGTAAATGGTCTGAACGCACCAATCAAAAGACACAGAGTCACTGAATTCATAAAAAAATAAGACCCATCTATATGCTGCCTACAAGAGACTCACTTCAAACTCAAAGACATACAGACTAAAAGTGAAGGGACGGAAAAGATATTTCATGCAACTAATAGGGAGAAAAAAAGAAGGAGTTGAAAGAAATATCTTTTCCATCCCTTCACTTTTAGTCTGTGTACTAAAGGTAACAAAGAAGGTAACAAGAGACAAAGAAGAACATTACATAATGATAAAGGGGTCAGTCCAACAAGAGGATATATAACCATTGTAAATATCTATTCACCTAACACAGGAGCACCTACATATGGGAAACAAATACTAACAGAATTAAAGGGGGAAATTGAATGCAATGCATTCATTTTAGGAGACTTTAACACATCACTCACTCCAAAGGACAGATCAACCAGACAGAAAATAAGTAAGGAGACAGAGGCACTGAACAACACATTAGAACAGATGGACCTAACAGACATTCTATAGAACACTCCACTCTAAAGCAGCAGGATACACATTCTTCTCAAATGCACATGGAGAATTTTGAAGAGTAGATCATATACCAGGCCACAAAAAGAGTCTCAATAAAATCAAAAAGATTGAAATTATACCAACCAGCTTCTCAGACCACAAAAGTATGAAACTAGAAATAAATTATGCAAAGAAAACAAAAACATCCACAAGCACATGGAGGCTTAACAACATGATCCTAAATAACCAATGGATCAATGACCAAATATAATCAGAGATCAAACAATATATGGAGACAAATGACAACAATAACTCAACACTGCAAAATCTGTGAGATGCAGTGAAGGTCATGCTAAGAGGGAAGTATATTGCAATACAGGCCTACCTCAGGAAAGAACAATCCCATATGACAGTCTAAACTCACAATTAATTAAACTAGAAAAAGATAAATAAATGAGGCCCAAAGTAAGTAGAAGAAGAGACATAATAAAGATTAGAGCATAAATAAATAAAATCAAGAAGAATAAAACAATGGAAAGAATCAATGAAAGAAGGAACTGGTTCTTTGAGAAAATGTACAAAATAGATAAACCTCTAGCCATACTTATCAAGAAAAAAAGAGAGTCTACACACATAAACAGAATCAGAAATGAGAATGGAAAAATCATGATGGAGACCACAGAAATACAAAGAATTATTAGAGAATACTATGAAAAAGTATATGCTAACAAACTGGATAACCCAGAAGAAATGGACAAATTTCTAGAAAAATACAAACTTCCAATGCTGACCCAGGATGAAACAGAAAATCTGAACAGACCAATTACCACCAAAGAAATTGAATTGGTAATCAAAAAACTACCTAAGAACAGAACTCCTGGACCAGATGGCTTCACTAATGAATTTTATCAAACATTTAGTGAAGACCTAATACCCATCTTCCTTAAAGTTTTCCAAAAAGTAGAAGAGGAGGGAATACCCCCAAACTCATTATATGATGCCAACATTGCTCTAATACCAAAAACAGACAAATACACCACAAAAAAAGAAAATTACATACCAATATCCCTGATGATCACATATACAAAATATTCAACAAAATATTAGCAAATTGAATTAAAAAATACATCAAAAAGATCATCCATCAGATCAAGTAGGACTTATTCCAGGGATGCAAGGATGGTACAATATTAGAAAATCCTTCACTATCATCCACATCAACAAAAAAAGGGAAAAAAACACATAATCATCTCTATAGATGCTGAAAAAGCATTCAACAAAATTCAACATCCATTCATGATAAAAACTCTAAAAAAAATGGGTATAGAGGGCAAGTACCTCAACATAATAAAGGCCATATATGACAAACCCACAGCCAGCATCATACTTAACAGCAAGAAGCTTAAAGCCTTTCCTTTAAGATCGGGAAAAAGACAAGGATGTCCACTCTCCCCACTTTTATTCAACATAGTTCTGGAGGTCCTAGCCATGGCAATCAGACAACACAAAGAAATAAAAGGCATCCAGGTTGGTAAGTAAGAAGTCAAATTGTCACTGTTTGCAGATGACATGACATTGTACATAAAAAACCCTAAAGAATCCACCCAAAACTACTAGAACTAATAACTGAATTCAGCAAAGTTGAAGAATACAAAAGTAATACACAGAAATATGTTGCATTCCTATATACTAATGATGAGCTAGTAGAAAGAGAAATCAGGAAAACAATTCCAGTTACAATAGCATCAAAAGAATAAAATACTAAGGAATAAACCTAACCAAGGAGGTGAAAGACCTACACCTTGAAAACTATAAGATGCTCTTGAGAATAATTAAAGAAGACATCGATAAATGGAAATACATCCCAAGCTCATGGATAGGAAGAATTAATTTTGTCAAAATGGCCATCCTGTGTAAAGCAATCTACAGTTCAATCAATCCCTATTAAAATACCAACAAACTACAGCAAATAGTTCTAAACTTCATATGGAACCACAAAAGACCCCAAATAGCCAGAGCAATCCTGAGAAGGAAAAATAATGCAGGGGGAATTATGCTTCCCAACTTCAAGCTGTGCTACAAAGCCACAGTAATCAACACAATTTGGTACTGGCACAAGAACAGACCCATAGATCAATGGAACAGAATAGAGAGCCCAGATATAAACTCAAGCATATATGGTCAATTAATATAAGATAAAGGAGCCATAGACATACAATGGGGAAATGACAGCCTCTTCAACAGCTGGTGTTGGCAAAACTGGACAGCTACATGTAAGAGAATGGAACTGGGTTATTGTCTAACTCCATACACAAAAGTAAACTCAAAAGGGATCAAAGACCTGAATGTAAGTCATGAAACTGTAAAACTCTTAGAGGAAAACATAGGCAAAAATCTCTTGAAGATAAACATGAGCAACTTTTTCCTGAACACATCTCCTCAGGCAAGGGAAAAATAAGCAAATATGAACAAATGGGACTATGTCAAACTAAAAAGCTTCTGTACAGCAAAGGACACCATCAGTAGAACAAAAAGGCATCCTACAGTATGGAAGAATATATTTGTAAATGACATATCTGGCAAGGGGTTAACATCCAAAATATATAAAGAACTCGCATGCCTCAGCACCCAAAAAGCAAATAACCTATTAAAAAATGGGTGGTGGATATGAACAGATACTTCACCAAAAACAGGCATATGAAAAGATGCTCCACATCACTAATTATCAGGGAAATGCAAATTAAAACCACAATGAGATATCACCTCACATCAGTAAGGATGGCCAACATCCAAAACACAGGAACAACAAATGCTGGCGAGGATGCAGAGAAAGGCGAACTCTCCTACACTGCTGGTGGGAATGTAAATTAGCTGAACCATTGTGGAAAGCAATATGGAGGTTCCTCAAATAACTAAAAATAGAAATACCATTTGACCTGGGAATTCCACTCCTAGGAATTTACCGAAATAAAGTAAGATCTCAGATTCAAAAAGACATAAGCACCTCTATGTTTATTGCAGCAATATTTACAAGTGCCAAGATATGGAAGCAACCTAAGTGCCCATCAGTAGATGAATGGATAAAGAAGAGGTGGTACATATACACAACGGAATACTATTCAGCAATGAGAAGAAAACAGATACTACCATTTGCAACAGCATGGATGGAGCTAGAGGGTATTATGCTCAGTGAAATAATCCAGATGGAGAAAGACAAGTACAAATGATTCCCTCATTTGTGGAGTATAACAAACAAAGCATAACTGAAGGAACAAAACAACAGCAGACTCACAGACTCCAAGAAGGGACTAGCGGTTACCAAAGGGAAGGGGTGGGGGACAGTGGGTAGGGAGGGAGGGAGAAGGGGATTGAGGAGTATTATGATTAGTACACATGTTGGGGGTGTCACAGGGAAGACATTGCAGCACAGAGAAGATAAGTAGTGGCTCTGTGTTATCTTACTACACTGCTGGACAGTGACGTCAGTGGGGTATGGGGGGGACTTGATAATATGGGTGAATGTAGTAAGCACAGTGTCTTTGATGTGAAACCTTCATAAGAGTGTATATCAATGATATCTTAATAAAAAAATTATTAAAATGGCAAAAAAAAGAAGTTATATTTCTCATTTCCCAAAGGATAAAATAATTGTGGCCAAGAGCAAAGAGAAAAACCTCTATATGGTTTTCCCAACTAAAGCACTCATTACAGGAGCCCATGAAACAGTACACATCCAGCCAGGCAGATATGCCCACAATAATTATTTTAAATCAGAGTTCTGCAAATAATGACAATCTGCACTGCATTAATTCAAAAGTACTATAATTGGCTCAATTACTTTCATTTCTGAGTTCTGTCTGGTGTGCCTGCCCTGAATGCCTCCCAGTTCATTAGTCACCCAGCTAAATTAGAAAAGGTAATGCTTCACCTCTTGCCTCAGGCTGGCAAAAACAGCTTGGTTTTGTTTCTGTTTTTGTTTTTTGCTTTTTCAAATTGTACTAAGAACACTGCATAAATACTTGCAAGATACAGTGTTCCAGTGACTATAATGAACATATTTTTCTTTTTTTGCACATTAAGCTTAGGAAGTTTAGTTTCATATAAGATCAAAACCAGCATTCTGAATTGGATCGGGATCTTTTAAACATCTGATTCGAAAAAATTAAATCACATTACAGTACTGCTTCCTTGTGGAGAAATTAATGTCTGATGTTCATTACCTCTTATTTTATAGACATACAGGCTCCAGAACCAGAAGTCAGTCATGTACAAGTAATTTACAGAAACTTGATTTTAACTTCTATGGGATTTCTTTTCACTCTAGAAAGGATTTGGAATCCCCACACCTCAAAGGTAGAAGGGACTTTTAAAGATCCTGTAATATTCTTATCTACTTCCCTTTTAACAGCTTGTTTATGAGGGTGTCTTCTTGCCCCATCCCAGACCCTTCCAGAGGGGGAAAGGTGGTCTAGTTCATGTAACACATGATCCGAAGCTGCAACAGGCACTCACCACTGTTACAGTGATTCTCATTAGTAGTCAGATTTTACCCTCCCTGTCCGGTAACCAGAGTACAGGGAAAGGGAAGCCTGTTGATTTGTGAAGCTGACAACTGTGTATGTGTTTGCAACAGGTGTAAAACTTGTGGGTTAGAGATAGAGAAGAAAAGGCAGATGTCCTAAAATCATGGAATGAAAGGATTAGTCAGATTCTTTCTCTCATCCAGGCTTCTGGTTTCCATTTTTAGGGGCCAGTGAAAGAAGGATCATCTGCATTTATCAGAGAAAAAAGTCACATTACCCCTTCTCCTGCCCAATGACCTTCATTCTAACACCTGTCATTTGCTGATCTACTGGTACCAGGCACATTGCTAAGTACTTGGTATTTGGTATTTCATTTGAAACTCTTAAGAACTCCATAGGCAGCATTCATGCACACCTCATTAGGTATGCATGAATCTATAGTGTGTATTCCTATCATGCTGAATGATTCTTATTAGCAGTGCAAAACTAGCACCCACGGAAAAGCATGAAAGAAGGCAGACTTGTTCTCTTCCAAGGGATGCCTCTCCTGGTAGGCAGGGACCCTATTACACGTTAACAATGGGTGCACAATGATGGATACATGAGTCTCTCTTGGGTCTTCAAAAAGTTCCCAGAACATTTCCCCTCTTTGATGTCTACTGCAAATCTATGACTACTAGGGAAGAGATGATGGCATGGAGCTGGTAATGGAAAGCTTACACCACCAGGGAATTTGTGGAAGAGTGGGATTCCTGCAGTTCAGAGGTGAAACCATGAGCGCAGATTGATCTACCAAGGTTCATGGTGCTGTAACCTGTTGTCTACCAATGGTAGTTTTGACTCTTGCTCCATGCAGAATAAGTTTTTATGGAATGGGGAAGAAACACAGGGAAGCAATGACATATATCATAGAAGAGTGAGAAAAAAATCCTTATTTGTCACATTAAATTTAAATAAGTAAGAACTCATTGATTTTCAGCAGCAACTGCAGCACATCCTAGTGGATGATTCTCACTGGAAAAGCAGCAGTCACAGAAAGCACAATGTCTCCACAGCGGAAAAAGGAGGGTTTCATCCGAATGTGGAATAAGAGAGGGTACTATGCTTCTAAAGCCTGATGGGAGAATTATAGATTTCACCAAATTTAGAAGTAGAAGAGTTCAGAAAGTAGAAGGCATCTTCTTTTCTCCTGTCATCTTTTCCCTCACTGCAGCTAGACTTCCATTGTGTTTCTTTATTCATAAAGTATGTTTTACTTAAAGGCTTCCTGTTCCTAATCATAAAATACATACTGACTTAACAGTTGTGGGGCTGATATTCAGTCAGCAAAGTTTTCTGAAAGCAGCACTAAGCAAAACTAAGACCTAAACGCTGCTGTGCCTTATAAATATGATTATGCGTAACATACCTAAAAGAAATGCAAAACTGTAATGAGAAAAAAAACAGTAAAACTTAAACTACTACTGTTGCACTTAATCAGACTAGACTTCATGTGACTTAACTCACCATCTTTACAAACACAGTCATGGGAAAGCAGGCAGCAAATGAAAAATAAAATTTGGGGACTATTACATAGAAATCTATAGACTGTCAAAATGTTCCTAAAGTGTGAGGCAACGGGTGAGTAGAGTCAAATGTTCGTAAGGGTTTCAATAATAATTATAAAGTGTTATCATTAAGATAAAGAGTAAAAATTTCTCTTCATATCCAATACAAAATCTTTTATTATTTTTGAAATTTTAAAAGGAGATATACAGGAATACATGTAGTCCATATACACAAATATATATGCTTTCAAGTATTTCTTGAATACTAAATATAGATTTAAAATCTGATATACAGTATAAAATTATAATGCAAAACACATCAGAAGTGCAAATACATAAAATACACATCTATAAAGAGTATTTCACTCTCTTATTTAAGACCCGGCTGATATCAAGAATTTCTGATCAGTCTCAGACTTATGGGAAGGCTGAGGCAACCAAAAACAAGGAGCTGAGCATGTCTTAGGGGTTTTATTTTATCCTCTTCAATGTTCTTCCTTTGATAGTACCCAACACACTGAAAAACTACCCTAAACAATCACACATTGAATAAAAGTCACAGGCTCCATCACTCAGCATCCTGACTCCACTCTTCCTTTGCAAAGATCATGGCCCTACAGTGTCACTTTTTTCATTAAAAGTCTGAAAAATTTCAAGACTGCCCACCTGAATTTCAAATCCAAATGTTCCATTATCATGCTTTTCCACAGTAACAAGCTTTCTGTAATTAAAAAACAAAACAAAACTTCATGAAGATTGAACTATCAAATCTGGCATATATTTATCATTAAAAATAACTGTCATAATTAAAAATAGCTGGCATGTATGTAAACTATGTGAATGTGTGTGTGTGCCTGTGTGTGTATGTGTTATCAACAGTCTGGTGAGCTGTACTCTTAAATATCTTGGTGAGAGACCAAAAATTAAATGAATTTCTTTACCTTTGAGACCAGGAAAAGTCTCCTAAAGAACTTGATCTGGTCAAAGCAAGCTGAAAAACATAACAAGCACATCGTTATCAAAAGGTCCTTAAGACACATCTGTAAAATGTTTTAAATCACAAAGGACTTTGTTCTCCATCACCACTGGCCCAGCTCAAGGGAAATTGTTACATAAAGGCAGTAATTTCCATTCTTTAGTGATAGCAAAGAGAATTGGGAAAGGGAACATTCAAGCATTTCTTTTAAAAGATAAAAAAGGCTCTGGTAGTAAGACACTGTGTCCAAAGAGTTAATGAAATGTGGCAAAACTCCAAAGCTTCCAAAAAAGAACTTTGTATCTAATCTGTATTTAAAATAGCCCTGAAAGATTAACCATAGCAATTATAACCCACACGGAAGTGCAAAGAAAAATAATACCCATAGGACAGCATATAAAACCCAAATACTTGATAGTTTTTGGAGTTGCTGATGAAATGACTGCATTTATTGTAATAGTTCAATATGCTGCTTCTTTTAGCAGGATCGAGTAATCTCTAAAGAACCAGCTCATATACAGAAACACAATTTGGGTGAAAGCTGGGGTTCAAAACCTCAATTCTGCTTATAATTTATTTTTTCTATAGTTTTGGAAGAGTGTAGTTAGATTTTCAGTCAAGAAAGGAAAGGAACTGAGAATAGTATAAATGGTATAAGTAATATCATCTTCACTCCTCTGCATGTTTTAGAAAAAAACATATATACATCAGCTTCCAGGATACAGTCTACCCTTATAAATAGAAGAAAGGTGGCAACTCATTTAGGTGATTGTGGTGAGTTTTGTGTTTTTTAATTTTGTTTATTTTTTTAAAGAATTGACAAATCTTAATCAACCCTTCCTCAAGTGTTGGTCCAGGGGCCCCAAACATCAGCTTATCCTGTTAGCTAACCCACAGTGTTTAACTATCATCCTAATATGCTTGTCACATATGAGTGAATACATAAAATGTCGGGAGATCAATGCATAATCTGTCCAAACAAAAATAGAAAATGAACTAGATAAGGAGAAAAATACGTAGAAAAAATTAATGCAAATCCTCATTAAGGTATTTGTTAGCAGAGAAGCCTACATCACAATAAGGAATTTGAATGACCAAGTATCAGCATTCTCACAAATTTTCTGGAATGGTTCAGTGTTCAGAATTTGCCTATTGGTCAGTAAAGTTAATGTAATGGAGAGTTGGTATCTTCCCACCAGTTGGATGTAAATGAATTACATTTTCCCTTCTGTCAATTCTGGACCTCAAATTATTTTTATCACCCTAAAGACTGTAATAGGAAGGCTCAGACCCATAAAGATTAGCTAAATTTGCTTACAGGTATCTATTTCCAATTTATAAGGATTAACTGTGGAAGGCTACTACAATTTGTATGGCTTGTTTCAGCCTAATTTTGCCTGGATAAGTACAAAACAAGGTGGAGGAACCATCCAGCTATGTAGTTGTCTGTTTGTCTGCAAAGCAAATCTAAGACCTCTATGAATAGATTTCCCTACAACTCTCCTGCTAACTTTTCTATCTAGCTAATTGACTAGTTGAAGATGAAATGTTTGTCTGGCCTAGCAGCTACTCAATTGCTGTGGACTGACTGATTTGGGTTATCACCAATACACACAAAAATCAGACTTAGTCCAATTATAAATTCATTTCCACTCTGGAATAGCAAAGAAGCTATTTTAGGCACCTAACATTTAAATAAAAAACTGTTTTAATAAATGAGGCACCATCAAATTCCCCAACACATACTACATCTGGACACAAAGCCTACTTGTTTTTGACCTGGGCTGTCAGCATGAGGCAATGTGGAGAGGACTGGTCTCAGGGCTCAACCTCACTTGCACACCAAACGATCTGCGTAAGTGAAAAGCGTCTCTAAGGTCTTCGTAAAGGGCTACACTTTGAGAGGCTTTCCCTGCGGCCCTTTTCCAACAGTTATCAGCCCTCTTCTGGACTCAGCAGTGGAGGCTCTGCTCCTCAGCCAGAGCCTTTCTCAGGGTTGTAGTGGTGCCACCAAAACGCATGAATGAGGAACTGGTGCGCAACGAACAGCATATGTGGCAACAGCTGTCTTTTATTACACATTATCTAATATGAGAAATCTAGGTTTAGCAATTTGGCAGGCCTGCAAACGACACATTCAATTACGACTGCTGAGTAGACAAAGCTCCTTAACCCCTTGCTGGCTGTAAAGACGGCTGGGGTTGAGTTTCTGATTCCTCTTCTTTTGTTTTTAGTCAGTTGACTTAAAAGATCTGGCATTGATATTCAAAATGTAACTTTTGCTATGAAGTGATTCACAATATCCCTCCTTAATGGGACACCAAGACCATATATTCCAGCTGTCAGTTTACAAAAGACAGAGGTAATCTGCAGCTCAAGCAGAGAGCCAGCCAGCCTTAGAGAAGTTCAAAGTTCAGTACTGTAGCCACTTCTGCTGCTGAGTAACAGACTGTTACTTCCTGGTCCCTAGTCTGTGCCCTCATTTCCTGAAACTGGTCGGGGGTGGGCAGTGGGCATAGAGAAGGGGAGGAGAGGACACTTATTTACAAGTGAGGAGTTTTCTGTTTTTATTGTTTGTTTCAAAAGTTCCCAAATCATGTGCTCTACTCCCTTTCCAGTGCCCTGCCTCAGTCTCCCCAAATCTTCCCTGAACACAGCTCTTCTCTTCCCCCTTTTAAGTCAGGAGCCTAAGGATGCTAGAACTCCTCACACTATTCAAAGATATGGCAAAATAACGGAGCTGAACCCAATTTCCTAACTTGTAAGCACCCTCAAGAGCCCCAGGCGGAATGCTGGGCCTCCCAGGAAAATCTCATTGCAGACTTGGAAGCTCTTTTTCAAGAAAAATGGTTGGATACTGACTCGAATCCCATCACAGTATTGATTAGAGAATATGTCCTAATTCTTTTGTAGTGAAATTAACAGTTTTCTACCTCAAGGTATTCATTAAGTGATCAAAATACCTTGTTGTAGTTAGTAACATTTGGGAGTTTGGGTAACAGATGGGTGTGGGGCCAGAAATAACCGTGAAAGGTGCTGAGGAACAGAACCCCCGAAATACACAGGTTAGAATTCAACGCGATATTCTGTATCTGATTAAGAGCAATTTCCCTCCCAGAAGTTGCCTATTTAGTAATAACTCCATAACCACAAGATGATCAGGCCAAGAGAGTCAGTTTGTGGACCACCAATGCCCATGCCTAAAACACCTGTTTGTCAGGTTCGGTTCTCACTAGAGCATTCAGTGAAAAGCACTTTCTAAAGGCAACAGACTCCCCTGAAGGTGTGGGAGATAGGGCACGATCGCCATGCCTTTGGCACGCCCTCTAGACTCTCCTTACTTCCTCCTGCGTCCTTGTCATATTTTCCACTGCAGGGATTATTTTTCTAAAGCTAAGCTCAGGAGCAGAAGCCGTACTGGGGTGTCTGTCACCTCCTGCAAATACAGGTATTGAGATTATATGCACACACAGAAACCTACTTTTAAACAATTCTGAGTGTCAACACCCAAATGATTCTGAAGATTAATCCGAAACTACAGGCTAACCAGAGACAGCTTTGCAGAAACCAAAGCCAGCAATAACGAGAAGTATGAATCGTTCACGTCAGCCCTGAAAGTGCTGAAAATAACAGTGGGCAGAGGAACACCTGCTCGTGTGATTGCCTCACAGGGATCGTGTTGCCTGCGATTCAGTCAGTGCCAAATGGGTGATTATTCTCTAAAAACCAGTTAAAGGAAATTAAGATCCATTTGGAAAATCCTGAAATGCTGGGATAAACTTGCATCAAGTCTCACTGATGATAATTGTATAGAGTCGTAAGTATCATATACATGAGGTTTTGTTTTGCTTTTTTTTGTTTTCCTTAAAGTAATTCTCACAACAGGAAAAAAAACCTGTTGGATAGGAGGAATCTGTCATGGGAAAGAATATTAGGAAAGGGAAAAGACCTCGAAAAGATGAGAACATCCAAATAAATTAACTGATTTATATACATGTTTGTATATATGGGCATATACATATTATATAATACACACACGTGTACATTTCATATGCTTTAGTTCCTCGTATTTTCTTCCTCTGATGATCTACCGACTGCTTCTTTTCATTTCATGCTATCCTCACTCAGGCGTGAAGGCAGAAGGAACTCCTCCAGCCTCACGGCCTTTCATATTCAAGTATTCAGGTCTCTCCTTCATTCCCTCCATTCTCTCTTTCTCCAACCACTGAAGAAGTTGTTCCGTTACACTTGTCTAACCACTTACTGACACAACACGTGCAGTTCTAGAGAAAGTTTCCTGGAACCTCTACTTCTCAAACACACTGAGTGGCTCTGGGTGCTTCCTCAGGGAAGTGTCCAAGTGTTTTGCAAAGTAGCTCAGCTCTGAGATCTCCCCGCTCCTCCCACAGACACTTGCCCAGCCCTCCTGACACAATAATGTGCTCTTACCTAAACATGCCCTAAAGGCCTGGAGCTCTGTGCCTGAGCATTCATTTTTCCCTTGCTATGGGAATATTTGTCCTTCAAGGTTGTATTAAAAGACATGCACTTGGATTAGAGCATTTGTGTTGTTTTGCATTATATAATGCTTATATGGTTTGCCTCCTGAATTGTAAACCCCAAAAGGCCAAGAAACCTGTTCTCATTTTTGCATCTCTATATCTGAGACTTGGATAAAGATTTTGGTACTTCCCACTAATACTTTACTTTTGGACAGATAGTAAATTGACAGAAGTATTCATCACTATATTAAATTTAATGTCATAAAAACACTTTGGATTTTAAAAGATCAATAAACTAAACCATGGAAAATCATGTCCTCATCTTCATTGTGAAAAATAACAAGGCACCAACTATGTACATCACTAGAAAAGATCATGACTCTCCCACTGTAACTCTTTCATCCTCAAATTAGAAAGCTTAAGAGTGACAAATGATGTACATGCAAGATTTCAGAGCAAAATTTCATGCTTAAAACAATTCTAAATATTTTGCGTATAGGCACTCTGTCTAAATTCAGACAGGTGCTTGGAGCATTGAAGCAACATATAGAGCCAAAATGTGAAGAGGTGTTATGGTTAAAAATATTATTTTTTATAAATTGGAAGCTGTACAATGAAAAGAATTCAAAATCAGTTCAATTGGGCATGGGTTTTTCCAAATGAGTATTCATCTCTAGGAAAATACTTTCCAGTAAAAATAACAATTATAGTACCATCAAGCACATACTACATGCCAATTATGTGTTAAGCACTGCATGTTTCCTCACTGAAATGGCAGAATAGCCCCCTTGGGTGGTTGCATTATTACTTTAATTTTAGAAAAAAAGAAAATTGAATATTAGAGAGGCAAGTGACTTGCTCAAGATCCCACAGGTAGTAAGTGAATGAGCTGATGTTCAATCTGGCACTCACTCACCCAATAAGAGTCTTGATTGCCAATAGCATGAGGTATGTGCCCATGCTCCAGAGCTGCCGATAATTTAGCGAACAAAATTTGTCCTCAAAAAAACTACTCTCCTTTGATTATGAACAGAAATGACTATCAAGGACAGAAAGTGAGGCTAAGAGGGAAAGAATCACTGAGAGACATACAGGGGAAAAAATACCAGTGGTTCTCAAACTAGTCATGACTCTACACTCTGTCTTCAAGTTTGGTGCACTTAATGTTTTTCATTTTACCTGAACACCTCTTCAAAGGAGAAAAACAATCTTAAGTTGTGCCTTGGAAAAAAATGTTTTATTATGACCTTAAATCTTTGGACTAATCTATGGGATCCTCACTTTCATCACTAATTCCAAAGCCTCTAAAATAACAATTTTAGAATGAAGTCAAACAAACATATCACTCTGCTCTTAAGAGAACATGAACAGTCTCAAAGGTACAAAATAAGTGATCCTACCTGTTTTCTTCCCCGAGGTAAAGTAGCCACAGTGTCTGCCAGCATTTGAATCCTTCTATTATCATCCATCGGAAAGCTGCCCGTGAGGGTAGGGTAAGAGCTATATGCTGGACCAGCACAGTACTCCACCAAATTGCCATTGCTGCTGTGTTGAACAAGCCTTTGTAGAGACATTGTGAATAAAGATTACCCCAGTTTAGCGCATGGTTGAGTGGCCTTGCAGGACGGGGGAAGCTGAAAGTATAACCCTCTGACAAGTAATCAAAAGTAGCAAAGCAGAAAGAGCCCATGTGACTTCTGTGGTTTGAGGTACTTGTTATACAAACCCTATCTTGCAGTTCACTCCCACTTCTCAATGTTCTTTTCTTTTAAACCCCTGGGAGAACCTGAAGCTAGTTTTAGCCATTAAAAAAAAAAAAATCAACCTTTTTCTTCTCCTTCAAACAGCCTGAACTCTTATGCTTTCATGTTCTATGGCAAGTTGTGTTCAAAACACCATCTGCCTTTTTTTTTAAAGAAAAAAAGAAAAACTTGCCAAGTTGTGCCATTTGTTTCCCATCCATTCTCCTACTTAGTGTGGGTGGTGCAACGTGAAAGTCAGGATGCGTGGATATTCAGTTCTTGTGAATATAAGCATGAATTATAGGGTCCAGTCATGATGTTCTCTCACGAAGTCCCTGTGATGTATTTCCCCTGCAGTATACCCTGGCTGATTAATGTTCATCAAAAAAGACATTTTATCTGCCACTTGGGCTGTAGCCATTCAGCATTCTTCTGGCTGCCCTTCTACTACTTTGTCCTGACTCAAATTATCCGTCATTGTACAAGTAACACTGAGAGGGGATGACTGGCACATTTAGAGCACAAAGTTGGCTTTATCTTAGACTGGACTTTGCTGTAGCATCAGCAAGTGGTTCTGGGGAGGAAGGGAGAGGGCAGGAAGGTATTGGACAAACCCGGGGGCCCAGGAGTGTTGCTAGTTGGTCCCAGAATGAATATATGGGCCAAGGGCACCATCTTGAAGTGCTCAAAACAGGTTTCAGAGGAGCAGACACATAAAGAGAAGGAGGAATCAAAACAGAAATCAAAAAGAGAAGTTTTATATATATAGTATGAAAAGTCAACTGTGATTTTCAAAATGATTCTGAAGGTCAACAGTAGAGTTTAAAAGAGTCGGAAAGTCTTTGAACTAAAATAGAAGTTAAGGCAAATTCAGCTCAAGCAGATCATGCCAAATGTAGAGAGTATAAAGTCTTTTGAGTTAATGGTGCTCCTGGAGACGGAGCCACCTCAGAAGTGTTTAAAGCCCTGCCACAGCCTGACTTAATACTCCTGCAACTGGGATTCTAAAGGGAACAAAGTGACACCTCCCAAGCAAAAAAAACTTCTAAATGAGGGATTACAATGCGTACGGCTTCAGGGGCCAGGTGGGTAAAGTCGCTTAACCTATGTGTAAAACAAAAGGGAGTGGTGGAGACTTCGGCAACTAAAGGATATGTCAATTGTAAAGACATTTATGTAACCCACATGTGAGTAATTTTGGAGTGTTGGGACATAGAAAAAAAAGGGAAAAAAGGTAAGAGGATCTAGAAGACAAACTTGGCCAAGTTTTAATCATTCATGAGACTCTGAGACAGCTTTGAGAGGGTTGACCCTGGGGCTCCAGGGCCAAACTACTTGGATTCAAATCCTGATTCTGCTGCTTCAACAGTATTGTGACCTCATGAGAGTCACTTAGTCTCTGTGCTGTGGACTGAATTATGTCCCTCCACACTCATATGTAGGCCTTACAGCCTCCAGAAATACATGAAAATAAATTTCCTATTTTTAAGCCATTCAGTCTATGATATTTGGTATTATGATATTATGGTATTGGTCCAAGCTGATTAGTATACTCTCTAAACTTCAGTATTTACATATCTAAAATAAAAATGTGTAGGGGGTAATAGAATAATCTGAATAATCCATACATAGCACTTGGTACAAAGTGAAGTATTACTGTTGAGTTTTTTTTAAGTAACAAGAATTCAAAAGGACAAGCTTCAAAGGAAATGACTTTAATTCTATGTGAGTTGCCCTATTTGTTACCAGATGTTTATATATGTAGCAAGTATGCCCTCACCCACAGTAGAGTAGTCTAAAGGCTGGAGTACATGTCCAAATCCTTGCTGTGTGCACTAAGTAAGGTATGTTTGAAAGCATTGTTAGAACCGGTGTCTGAAATTTCTGGATTACATTAGCTCAACCCATCCACTTATTAAAGTGCACATGGGAGAGAAGTAATGGTTGCTCAAAAATTAGGAGGCTTCTGTATCCTTCTGATTGTAAGATAGTTATTGAGTTTTTTGTGTGTCTTATTTTGTCTATGTGCCTTTATTTGAACAAGAAGCCTTTATTTGTCTTCCTGGAATAGTATAGGAATTAGTGGGGGGTTGTTTGTTTGCTTATTCATTTTATTCACACAGGAAGCCTTAATTTGGCTTCCCGGACTGATGTAGGAGATGGGATAAAGTCACATGGACAACATGTGAGTATTTTATGTTTGAGTTTACATAAGGTAAGTTTAGTTTGGTAAGGTTACTGACATATAGGAGAGCCCACTGACTGTGACAACGGCTTTGACCTATTTCCCACCTTAACTGAGTGATGGGGCTAGGTGGATGGGTGTGTCCATCTTCCCCAAAGACCCAGGGTGGGTCACTGGGATGCCAAAAGCATTCCAAAGAGGAGTAGCCTTCTTCATAAAAGGGCAATTAAAACTCTACCATGAGGACTGCCTCTGAAAAGCAGACACCTCAGGAGAGGGAAGTCACAGAAGCCAAGGCCATGAAGTTCCTGTTACCGAAATCCTAATGTGGATACAAACCAAATATTAGCTTAGAATCATGACATACATAAAACAGCCAACACACTCTCACAAACACACACACACCCATAAAGTTCAAACCGCATACAAATAATACTAAACAATAGATCATATTATATTTTTAATACAAGTACAAGGAAACAATTTTCTGACCTATAGAAGTTTAATCCAATCAAATCATGAATTTATGGATAGACTACATTATTATCGAAGAGGTTAAGCATCTGAATGCATCAGGGGCCTTAAACAGGTTAACTAGATCGGTTCTTCACGAATCCACTAAGTAAGACCATTTCAAGCCTTTCTATAAATGTAAAAGTAGGTATCTTTATACATTCACTTTCAGAATTTATCACATGGAAACATCATTCATTGCATATTTAACAATTCCATTTATTTTTTTTTTATCTACTTGAGATTTAGAAAAAGGACTGAGCATTATGGGAATATGATGAGCTAGATCTTAAGAGGAGAAGGTATAAAGTAATATGTGGGCCACTCGGAAGATCAATGTGTGGGTAGGTTTTTAAAAGAACTCTTGTTTGTGGACATGTCAGTGAATCTATACAAAATGCTCTCTAGGTGCAGAGAGGAGTTGTTTAAGTCATCAGAAGACAGTCTCTACAGTAATTTAAAAACTGTCCTCCTCAGAATGTAAGGAGATCCTCTGAGTTACCTGGGAAAAGGGAGGTGAAAGAAGAACGCATGAGAGGTTCTGAGATTTCCAGCCCCGACTTCAACCACAGTAGCTCTGCTTTTCATTGCTTTATACTGTGCTCTGCCTCATACCACACAGTTTCCTTGGGTTAAAAAATAAAAAAAACTGAATAAAACAACAGGCTTATAGGAGAGAAATGAATAAACACACACTGTGTGAAGAACAAGAGCCTATTAAGTCTTTTTAGAAGAAAGTGTCAGCCCACTAATGAGTCCCCCAATTTCCATAGATGTAGTCCCCCTTTCAAGAGATAAAACCCTAATAATAAAAGCTCTCTTTAAGCATAAACAGAAAGTAATCAGGGTAATCAGTAATCAAAAGATCCCTAATTCTGAATTTGTAAAAAGAAACTCTTTTAAAACAATTTTTCTTCATGAATCTATTAAGACAAAGATATAGAGGGTTTAACTGAACTACATTTGCATCCTAAGAGAATAGCCCTATGAAATGGAGATGCAAGAAAAGTTAAGTGTCTAAAAGAAATACGATTAGTTTCTTTGCTTAAGGACTATTATCTAACAACAACAACAAAAAGGTAGCTATTTTTCTTTTAAAGTTACTTGATTAATAAGGTATTTGGTAACATGCTCAACCAAGTATAAAGATCAAATACATATTTTTACTGCCATAACCATGACATAAATGAGTAAAATGACTTTAGTAAAATGGGTTGTTTCCATTTGAAGATAGAGGTAATTTATTTAAATAATTTCATTCAAATCCATTTGTGTCAAAGAGCAGGACCTTAAACATTTGGGCAATAAAAACAAGTATTTATAAATAGGTAACATATCTGTATGTATGTATGTATGTATGTATATATGTATGTGTGAGAGAGAGAAGGAGGAAGAGAAAAAAGGGAGAAAAAGAGAGAAATGAAGTAGAAATCATAAATAGAGCAAAAATTAGAGAAGAAATTGAGAAAGGAGTCAAAAGTCTATCCTTTAAAAAATCATGAGGTCCAGGTAATTTTACCAGGGCTATATCAAATTTCCAAGATAAGGATAAGTCTTATATTAATTGTCCCAGAGCATAAAACACGATGCACTTAATAAAGCTAACTAATCTGAATCTAAACTAAATATAGAGGGTGAAAAGGAAGGAAGGAAGCGAATGAGGGTGAGGGGAAATTAAGCCATTTTCACTTATTAATTCTGATACAAATTCCCTAATTAAAATATCAAATTGAGTCCACTCCAGCAAAGAAGATGTATTCCAAGAATACAAGGATAGTTCAACAGTAGGATATAAAATATTAGAAGAAATCACTAAATCTTAGGATGGAAGAAGAAATTCAATGTCAACAGATGGCAAAGCTATCAAGACTCATCTTTGCTTTGAAAAAATCCCAAGTAAGCTAGGTATAGAAGGAAAACTTTAACACAATGAAGGGTATCTGCCAGAAACACCCACCAAATGCTATCCTTAATGTTGACATGTGTTTCCATTATAGAGGGAACAAAGTCAGGGATGACAACACTTCCCACTCACCACTGTTGGACTCTGTGTCACAGATAGGAAGTATAGAGTTTTTAAAGAAAGAGACAAAACTGTAAGTTAGGTTGATGGTATGTTGTATAACTAAAATATCCAAGACAATCCACTGATGAAAAGATGTAGTAAGACAGTTTTCCTAAGTGTAGAATTTAAAGGAAAACATATAAGAAGAAATAAATTTCTCAAACAGCAGCAATGGATGATAAGGACTTGCAATAATGGGGGAAAGAAACGCCAATAGCCAAAAACTCATAAAACAGGAATGAACCTACTAAGCTTTTTAAAGATTTTATGAAGAACATTATTAAGTCCAGACCAACGGAAAGAAATACCATGTTCCCACATGACAAGAATCTTTCTTGTAAAGACATCTATTATCCCCAAATTTTCTAAAATATTCAGTATACTGCAAATCAAAACCCACGGGTTTTGTTTAGTTGTTTGTTAACAACATTTGATATCCATTCTTATACTCATCTGAAAGAGGAAGTACACAAGACTAGCCAAGAAGAATTTGGAAATAATAATGGCAGAGGATGGAAGTAAGGATGGGCCTTGAGAAAATAACCCTATTTGTACCCTATTTGAGTACTGAAAAATGTTCTAAGAGTTATTGCCAAATAGGTCAATAAGTGACAAACAGAATGTTGTCAAATAAGTAGAGAATCCCCCAAATCCCATACATATTCAGAAATGTATTATATCATCAACTTGTTTTAATTCACTGGGAAAAGAATAGACCCTTCAATAAATGGGGTTGGTACCCATTTGGAAAAGAATTAAATCATAGTCCTTTATTATAATATAATACTATATTTCATATATAAATATATTATTTTAGGAA
Source organism: Manis pentadactyla (assembly GCF_030020395.1). NCBI lineage: Eukaryota > Metazoa > Chordata > Mammalia > Pholidota > Manidae > Manis > Manis pentadactyla. The sequence goes on along the minus strand of NC_080026.1, from coordinate 15,100,511 downwards.
GATTACATTGGGAATGGTTTTCCTAACAATATATAAAAGTTCAGAGAGCATTAGCAACATAAAGATTAAAATCCTCTGTTCGAAGAAAGCTCTAATGTCCTATTAACATTACATTATACTACAAAACTTTAACATAGGTTGAAGCTAAGTGGCAGCAAGAAATTATGTGTGCTACACAATTGATTAAAGGCCATAATACAGAGAGAGTGCTTAAGATTACACTTGCAGAAAAGTATTTTTAAATGAGTAAAAACTATGCACAGGTAATTTACAGAAGAAATACAAATCACCAATACATTTATTAAAGAATGTTCAAATGTATTAGTAATCAGGAAAGTAGAACTTGAACCAACAGTTAGATACTAATTATTGCCCACCAAATGAACAAAAATAAAAATTGATGATATACAGTATATTGATGAAGTTACAAATAAATGGGCTTGTAGCAGTTTGTAGGAAAATATTTCAATAAAGCTTTATTAGTAGAGTAATTTGAACAGCATTGAAATTTAAAACACACATACCAGGAATTCTACTTTTATGAATTTGCCCTACAGAAATACTCTAAAATGTGCAGAATACAGTACAAAAATGTTGCTGGTGGCATTGGAAAAATTGGAGTTTTAAATGTATTATCATTGAGAAGTGATAAATAATATATGATAATTTAATTCAATGGAATACTCTGCATGCATTAGAAAGTATAAAATAAACATTTATCTGCATAAAGATCTTTAAAACAAAGTAGGAGAAAAGATAAAATAATGTGCATAATATGATCTCATTTATGCTTTTTTCTTAAAGAGAGATAACATACATATATGTACACTGACATGTATACACATTAAAAAGGTTACACATATATGTACCAACCTGTTTACCTATGGACAAGGAGTTGTGGAAGAAAGTGGGAATAGTGTGAAGGAATACTTTCAGAATTTATTTTCTATATGCTTTGAACCTTTTATAATAAGCATGCATTCATACATTAGTTGGACAACTTTAAAAATACCAATAATTCTCAGAGAATTTTAAAAAGCCAGTCACATTTTGTTGATAATTATATCTTAAGATTTTCTAGGTCCTCATACTTCTGTTTATGCTTACTGATGAGAATTACTGATGTATCCACTAGAGGTTTACTGTTTGTTTATAGGCTGAGATTTTATTTTGCTTAATGGGATTTTTTTCACCCTTTTAGTAATTCCTTCATATCTCTTTATGATCTTCTTCTAACCAAATAAAATTCCTCCTCAGAAACGATTGCTGATGTCTGCACAAAATAATATATAGGACAGGTGGGAAACACAATCACAGGCTACTAATTTTTATGGAGGTAAAGGGCACTGGACTGTCCCGCTGACATCCACTGTTTCCCAAAAGGCACTTCTCAACTGCCTAATTCAGTTCTCATTAGTCATCTGTTACCCTTCCCCCAGCCCCTCCCCAACACAACTGCATTTCAAAATCCAAATTTGTTATCTAAATTCGAGGTAAACAAATAATAGTGTTCCTTCCTCTTCCCTTAGCTACCACCCTGTGTCACCCTCAGGGCCCAGCTTTTACCTCACTTGCCCAATGGGCGTGGGCAATGCTACCCCACAGAATCGAGAATGGCTTCAGGGCTATAGAAAGTAACTTCTTAGAAAGCAACAAAGTTGCTTGGGATTGGAATTTTGTGTAATAAAACTTGGCACAGTGAAACACTGACATTGAGACCTGGGTAATTTCCCCCTGGCCTTTGAATAAAATCCAAACTCCTTATCCTGTTGTTTGGGGTCATGTGTGTTCTAGCAGATTCTGTGACCTCATATCAGACCACATCCTGGTGACTGGCGTTCCTTCTAACCCTCCAACAGAAAGCAGTTTCTCCTCAGGGCTTTTGCACTGACTCTTCCCTCTGCCAAAACACTGCTCCCACCCCCAGCAAGCTCCATGAGTCTTGTTCTCTCCCTCTCCTCAAGTCTCAGCTCAAGTATTACCTACTACAGAGGGTCTGACTATTCCCTCCTGAACGGATAACGGGGTTCCACAAGCCACATCCACAAGAGCAGCTCCAGGGAGGGCTTTCACCGTGGAGTTCCCTAAGCAGACACCCCTCCAACCTGCTCACCTTTCAGGGCTGCCTGCAGAGGCCTGCCACCTGAAGGGGGCTTGCCTAAGGCCAGAGGAAGAGAATCGGCAGAGAAGGGCCAACAGGAAGTAACTTACTGGAATATTCTTCACCTCCATTTTTGTTTTCAGAGTCTAGAAAGGGGGAAGGGGTGCATGTGTGTGGTGTGTGTGCACATGTGAGTGTGCAGCAGAAGGAACATCAGAAGAGCAATAAGGTAACTTCTTAGAATATCAGAATCCTATGGTTTACTTCTATCCCTGTCTATTTACATTTTTTAAGGCATGAAATCTCAATTTCTTTGAAATTTAAATATTATACAGGGAAAAACAGTATATTATCTATTTCTATGTGTCCATAACCTAACACAGAGCCTGATTAAATATGGGCATCAGTAACTATTTCTTAACTTTATTTAATTAAAATAATAATGGCAAACAGAGACAGCACATGGTAGTAAGCAGAGAGAGGAACCAATAATTTTGGAAAATCCACAGTATTTGTTAGAATCTCTAATAAAGAATAGAATCAACTATATATGAAACTGAATATCTATTCACCTCTATCTATCTATCTATACATCCTTGAAGTCATAAGAAAATACTAGCTAAACTTGCAGAATGTTAGACTGGAAGAAACCTCAGCACCATCTCATTTAACTCCCTTAATTTCAGGTAAAAAAGTCCTAGAAATGTTAAGTGTTGCCAAAAAGATGGAGTCATCTAATGACAGTGCTATGACTATATTACTTGGTCTTCTTCAATTCATCTATAAGCACTTACCAATATTACCACAGTACCAGCTAGGCAATGTGCTAAAGTGTTTAATTTCCTAAAAACATGAGAATAGTACCATATTTATCATTCTTTTCTAGATAAGGACACTGAGGCTAACACAGTCGTTTAATGTAAGTCAGGATTAGAATCCACATCATCCATTTCGAATGACGACAGTACAAACCACCTGCAATGTGGACTCCCCAGAATCGTGCTAACACTGCAGGGATACAAAGGTGAGCCAAATCTGACCATCTCCCTCATGGAGACCAGAAACCAATAAGGGAGATACAGAGATTGGAAAAAAAAAAAATCTCAGTATGATAGCAATTAAAACAATGATTCTAACAAATACAATGGATTTACCAAAGAGGGCAAAGTATTTCCTCTACTGTAGCTCACCTGATACCCCAAAGAAGTTTACAATCCAGATGAAGTGATATGACCTGTACATAATTAACCATAATAAAACAAATACTGTCAATTATCGGTTACTCTCTGTTATGGGTTGAATTGCACCTCCAAAAAAGATCTGCGGAAGTCCTAGCTCTTTGTACTTGTATGACCATGTAATGAAGTTAAGATGAGGTCTTAGGATGAGCCTTAATCCAATAGCAAGGCTGGTATCCTTATAAGAACAGGAAAACACAATGTTGAAGAAAGACAGTCAGGAGGAGCACAATGTGGTGACAGAGGCAGATTGTGGATTGCAGACGTTGCAGTTGTGGGCCAAGGAAGCCCGGGACCAATGGCCACCATCAGAAGCTGGGAAGAGGCCAGGAAGGATGTTACCCAGAGACTCAGAGGGAGCAGAAACCTAATAAAACCTTGATTTCAGACTCTGGCATCTACAACTGTGAGAGCGAAAAAAATCTGTTTGCTTTCAGCACTTAGTTTGTGGTAATTTGTCACAGCAGCTCTGGGAAATTCAAATAGTGTCCACTATTCCTCACATTTAGAGGTACTATGACAATATTAAAAGTGGAATGGGCTATCAGTCTCAAAAGCAGGTCGTTATTTCCCACCTGCTTGGCCTAGATATTGACTCAAAACACAGTGAAAGTTCTTTGGAATAACAAGAATGGAAATTTTACTTATAAATATATTTATATGTAAATAAATATAAAATGATTTTATATATGATTTTATATAAATAATGAATATATATTAATAAAAAGAATTGTGTTGAATTTGGAAGCACGGATACTTTCTCTTTAGCCAAGCACTGTGAACATTCTACTTTACTAAGAAGCTGGGGGGGCAGGGGGCAAAGTTGTGAAATGAGTAATTTAACCTAAGGTAGTTGGACAGCTGGCTTATTTCCCAAAAGCCTAGGGAAAGTGTCATGAAGTTCAGACCCTGAGTTTCCAGAAGCACTCATCCAGGACTGCCCCCTCCTCACCAGTGGAAAAGCACAGAGGCCACTACCTCCCTGGGCCACACCTGATCATGTGGACCTACGAGCATCAGCCAGAAAGTGGTTCATCGCCCTTGTCGGGCAAGGACACTATTTTCTACTTAGGAGTACTGATTTCCAGGCTTGAACAAACTCATCAATTACTGTATGTACAACTACTGACACCTCTGCTTGTAAAGAGAAGATGGTGGACATAAAACCAGAAGGGAGAACTGCGTAAGGGACCACAACAGTGATCAAGGCACAGAGAGCCTGTTTCCTTCTCTAGCTGTACCACCTACCAGCTCTAAGCCTTTGGAAAAGTCAGTGCCAGTTTGGGGCACATACCTCATATACCCAATGCAGGCAGGGAGAAATGCCACATCATCATAAGGATCAAAATAAATGACACAGGAAATGGAAAAGATCGTTGAGAATATAAAGTCATAAAAATGTAATGATTTGAAAGTTCCCTGGAGGATGCTAGAATTTGACACACAACCTATGCTTCTGTTGCTGTATTTCTAAAAACCGTTATGGTCCAATTCCATTACACACACCATAACAATGGTGACACAGTGTTCTAAATCCACAGAATATCATCACATCAGACTCCCTCACATAATTTGTAGCATCTTCCCTGGCCTGTGTGCTACACCCTTTCATAGCTGTGTGTCCTTGTATATGTGCCCTTAACATGTATACTGCTTATGAAAGGAGGAAGGCCAACTGGTTCAGCTTGAGTTCTTAGGTCCCCGGGCAAGTTGCTAAACTGAGCTATGCTTCATTGTCCTATCACCAAAGAAAACAACAATATGCAGCACTTAGTAATTGCACAATAAGTGCATCCTGCAATCATAATTATTACTCATAGTTTCCCCTCCAACTACCCTGCTCTGCTGTGCTCCCTGAATACACTTGGTTCTTTCCAACTTCTCACCTTTGTTTACAACACATTGTTCATATGGATTTACCTACTCCACCTCTAACCATAAAATCCTACCCCTTCTCCTGGGTCCAACTTAAATGCCACATCTTTCAGGAAGTCTTCCCTGATATCCCCAAGCAGATAGGAGCATCACCTCCCCAGAGCATCTATAACATGTCTAGGGGATCTTTCTTATGATGAATCACATTTTACCATACTATAATTATCTGTACCTGTTTTTTTCTTCCTCAGTAAATTGTGAGTTCACCTCCCCCACCCCTGCCCCAAGACATCTTTTCCCATTCATCTTTGTGTCCCTCTAGCGCTTAGATGAGTGACTTTCTCAGGAGAGCTGCTCAGTGGGCATGTGATGAATGCATTCTTAATTGGTCCAAAGCTCTGGCAGGTGTTTTATTCTCCCAGTGATTCTTTACTTTGAGCAATGTAGGTATTTGATGAATAATATTTACTGTGTTTTTAATATTTAAATATAAGTTATGGTTACAGAAATGTTTGAGTTAATTATAATGAGTATGAAATAATTTGTTAGTTTGAAAGGAAACCCAATACAGTATTAATATACATTTTGTACTTTATTTCTATGATGATAAGATGCCATCAATTGCAATATGCAACACTGATTTGCTAAATATTTTTCAAGAAAAACTTCCATATTAAATGTATGCATTCATGGGGAGAAACATTATAATTCCATAAATGAAAATGTGAAGAGAGGTGCATCAGAAGTGAAGAAGTACAGTTAAAGCTCTTTCTCCCAACATAAGCCCCTTGTTGCTCCAAGATGTACACAGTTAACTCGCCCAGCCAGGTCAGTAGGCCGTCTCATTTGTCTCAGTCTCCTTTTCCTATTGATTGGACCTCATGTTTCATCATTTCTGCCTCTAGAATGTCTAAAATCTGTCTCTTTCTTTCCATGACTACCTATATCTTCCAAGCTCAAGCCCTGAGTTCAGTGCTCAACACAGAACAAATGGCAAACAATTGGTCCCCCTATAGTTAGCTTCCTCAGCCTATTAGTATCTAATCATGCCATACCCCATGCCCACTGAATTAAGTTTGAACTTCTCACCCTTGTATTTAAAATCACCCACAGTCTAATTCTTACCTAGTTTTCCAGTCTTAACTTTTAACCTAAATGCACTGATTTAGAGGCTTCAAAATGTAAGTGTCTTCCTGACAATATACCTAGTGTTGTCATTTCTCTGTATATTTGTTCAAACAGTCCTGTCTTCTAAAACCTCCTCCCTACGACCATTCATTGAGCTTTCCTGTTAAGAGCTGAGTTCAAATGTCACCTCCTCTGTAAGGCATTTCCTGATGACAGCAGTCAGAATGTCTCATTACCACTACTGAGCACCCATGAAATTTAGAACCTGCCCTTCTGCCTTTTAGTACTCACACAGCCATTGACACATCATCATATATCTAGTTATTTATTTGCATGGCCATTCCCCCATTAGGGTGGGGTCCCTGTTTGTATATTTGTGATCCTCATAGGCTTGAACAACATCTTGGTTTAGTAAAAACCGGATGAGTATATGTCAAATGAACAAATACGATTTCTGGAGCAGATAATTCAGTTGATTGGGATTCACGGGGAGGTTTCTGAGGTGACATGGAAGGAGTCCGAGCACATAAAAGTTACCAAAAGTATGAATTTTATTGCAAGTTCTTCCTCACGCTCATTCAGTGGGACACTCAGAAGTGAGGCGGAGGACCACTGGGCATGTTGACGGATGCACTAGGAGACAGAAGAGCCCTGGTTCCTACCAGCATGTTTTGTTTAAACCAAGTAGGACAAGCACAAAGTGGAAATGGTGAACTATTAAGTATTCTTCGGGTCGGGAAGGCGGAACACTAGAGTGCACGTCATCACCAAAATACCTGTGTTTAGGTCAGCAGTGTCAGAAAAAGATGGCCACACCATTTTACAAGACAGAGAAAAGGAAAGAAAAAAAAGATGCCATTTTACAGGAAGAGAAAAAGCAGCATTTTATGTCTTCCTGCTGGTGGTACAACTTCAGCCTCTGAGCTCTGTTAACACAGAGGATTTCAGCACCGCCCTTCTCCAGAACACTGGAGAATAAAGATGAAACTGTGTGAGAGCTGCATCTGCAGAGACGGTAATTGCCGGCCAGGACTGATTAAAATTCTCACTAGGACCTCAGAGCAGTACACTGATCATGGCTCAGCAATGAAAGCAAAGCTACCAACCGCTTCCCAGAGCACGTGTGGAGTGAGGAACAAAGACAGCAAAATATCTCACTGGCTTCTAGCCACAAGCTAAGAAACTGAATGAAGAAAAAGCCAGATTGTATCGATCTGTCGCTCCTACGATATGATATGCAACTCCACAATCAGGATGTAGGGCGACCCTTCCACTCCCTGCTAAGCAGATTGTTACTGTTCCCTAGCCTTTCTAAACCTGCTGAATTTCAGCTATTATACTAACTCTTACAAGGGCAAAGTGTGTTTGTGCCACATATTTTGTCTCATTCATACACCCGGCAAAATCGTCTGTACATGTTACACACCAATGCATAACCAGATAGGGAGTGTTTCCTTCCCTCCTCACTCCAGAAAACAGGCCCAAGGTTTTACTCCCAGAATTAGAGGCTGCAAAGTGTTGTGTTGTTTTGTTTTGTTTTGTTTTGTTTCCCTCAGCTTTTGGCTCCTACCTTTCTCTGGTTGGGAGAGTCCATTTACTAGTTTTTTTTTAGAGTTGGTATCTTAAAATAGATGCTTTTGAAATATTCTTTACAAAATGCAGGATAACAAGAGCAATGGTGTTCACTACAATTAATTCTGATTCATTTCCCAGTTACTGCTAACTGATGACTTGATTATACTTAATGCCTCTGAATTTCTCAAAAGGGAAAAATTCTCTGAAATAGTCAATAGTTCACAAGTGCCTACCATTGCAAATTTGTCACTCTCCACTGTATCTCTTGCTTGCTGTTTGCTATCCTTTGCTTAAAGGTTGTTTTTGGAACACAGTCTACCCTCCAAGCAACTGCAAAGCCAAAACCAGCTACATTGGAGAATATCCCAGGAAAAATGACGCATTGTATGGGATCCTGGGAGTGTTCCGGAACCCACGAGGAGGTAAAACGGCTTCCGTCATTTTCAAGGGGACCACCTTGACTTAGTGTAAACTTCCCTTTTCCTCCACTTTTGAAACGTGATTTCTCTGAGGAACAGAATCAAGTCATGGAAACTTTGGACTCCATGGGACTTTGAAGATCATCTAATCCATGCTCAACAAACCCTCAGTCCGTCCGTCTTTGTCATTCCCCCAGTGGAGTATAGTTAATTCTCTACTTGATTCCATTTGGGTTTTGAAGCGTTTAGGTGCAGAGCAGAATGTATGTCTGTGTTATTTTGCTTTTAAATACTGGTGACCTGTTAGTTTTATTTCATTTTATAATTGTCTTTCCTTTTCTTTTCTTCTCCCCCACCCCCTCATTTTTTTTGCAGAAACTCTAACATGGTTTGCAAAGAGATGCACAAAATCGGCAGGCAAACCAGGTTTGAAAATAAGTAAGGCAGGCGGAGAGGCAACCAGCAGATTCCCCAGAAGAAATTGTACTTGGCATTAATTTTTCCATTTACATTCATTTTTACAGGTGGCATTTGAAAATTGCTAAGAATAAGCAAGACACAATGGACTTTGCAAAGAGAAGGAAAAATAGATAAGCATTGAACTCAAATGCCAACATCATAGATTGAACAACATTTTCCCAAATTCTGTAAGCTTTTAAAATGCTGTATTTTTTCTTACTAACTCCATCCATGCTGCAGATTTCTTCTCATTTTATATTCCTGGTATATGAGAAGCCATTATAAAGTTTAGCTGGGGAGACCGTAAAAAAAAATCATTCAAAAAACAATATCATCTTACTGATTTGGACAATCTGTCACAAAGAGGTAAACTGACTTGCCTGCGGACACATGGATCCTTGGGCATAGCTGCAGAATAAGGCAGAGGCCTTCTACTCCCCAGAGAAGCCTGCTAAACTTTCAGTATTTTTTGTGGTCTTTCAACTAATGTAAAATTTCAACATGGCATCGGATAACAGGTTACGTCTCAGTAAAATATAAAATGATCAGTTCATTTGTTCACAATGGTATCTCAAGTTCCAGCTCTCCAGCCTTACTATTTTTCAGTACCTCCTAGTAAAAATAGTTCTTGGATGCTGTTTTCTGACAGAAGACCAAATTCTCATACATATTTCTGTTTTTGCTCTCTTTCTACTCCTTTTCATGTGCTCCAGAGGAGGCTGCTAAGATTTCTGAAGCCTGACACCAGAATCGTTTAGGACTCAATCCTGCTGCCTACTGCCTGTCATCCGTCCATCAACTCAAAAATGAATATGTACGAATGTATTTCACAGCCTTGGCGGCACACATTTTAAAGACTCTGACTGACTTACAACATTTTACCAAATTGCTAGAAATATACACTGGCAAAAAAAATAACCCACAATACTAAAACATAATTACAGAAGAGAAAAAAAAAAAAAAAAGTTCATTCCTTAGGTACTGAGAAAAACTCCTAGATAAAACAACACTAAGTGAGATACTGATTTTCTTTTTGACTGTTGTTTGAAATTAAATAAATCGAAGACACTTTTTTTTTTTGTACTTTTCTGAGGTGAAGTAGGAAAGTAGATCGGATGTAGATTCAATCACGGTAACTGGAATTTCATTGGAAACTAAGATCAATTTACTAAAGCAACAACAAAAAAATCCATTCTACTAATGTGCACACTGAGTTAGCATGCCCTTTTTTTTGCAAGAAGGAAACCTGTTGTGGATCTGGAAGGGATTTCACACTCCAATACATTTTCTCTCTCCTAAGCCCTTGCTGTCTCAGGTGGAAAAATGAAGAAAATGCAAAGTTAATTTAATATACATAGTAAAGTTTAAAAAACACACACAGACATTTCCACAGTCTTTTTGTTCAGTAAACAGTCTATGTAAGAACAGGAATTTGGGATGGTGATTACTACAGTGTCCTAAATGTGCTGCCTAGAAAAATTAGGCCACTTTTCCTCTGGAAGAATAAAATGCAAAGGAAGGAAAAGAAAGAGGAGCATTAAGGGTAAGAGGAAGAGATCAAGGGAGAAAGAGGGAGAAGGAAAATAAGCAGGAAGAGGAAAATGTTGAAAACTCTTCTTGAGTTCTGTGAAGACTCTCAGAGTGAGAACGATGACCTAATCTGACATCAAATGCCTTTTCTTTAAATTAAAAAATATATATATATTGAGGTACATATCATAAAAAGCACAAGTCTTAGCATACAGTTTGATTTTGACATGTGCATTTCACCCATCCTCTCATCCCCTCCCTGTGGCAACCACCAGTCCCGGATTCTTTTTAATTTTATACTTCCTGTCTTCCTGTCCACTTGTTCCTTCAAATCACCTTTCTAGCCACACTGAATTTCATCTGGAATCACAAAAATGAAAAATATGATCACGGTAAAAAACATTCATGGAACGATCCCCTTCCTCTGCTTCATTTTACAGACAAGGAATTATCTTAGGTACAAACAGGGTATTTGATTTGCCCAACAACACACATAAAATTATTCTAAATAGATTAGAAGAAATCAGTTGATTCCAAAACAAAATTACTCTAGGTGTGCTGATCTAAATGATGGTCCTTTAGATCAATTTACCAGTGATTTATAAGGGAATATTTAGAAAAGATATATTGTTTGTCCTCAAGTGTTCAATCCCATGCATATAGAAACATTCCACTTGGAAGACTAAGAGTGTCATTTTATTAGAAGTTGTCACAGGAGTATCTTTCCTTGTCCTTGAGTTTCCTAACTAGAAGAGCTCAACTACTTGGTGAAAACTAACCTTCCCTCACTTTTATTTCATATAGAAGAAACTCAAATATGGAAAATACTTTTAGAGTAGATGAAGCTCCAGGTTTAGCCCTTCAAAGGTTGTGCATATCTGCAAAAAAGATTCAGAGAAGAAATCAGGAAGAAGCTAAGACTTGAATAACGGGGTTTGAATAGAGCACAGGAGCTGACTGGCCATTAGTCTTTTGATTATCTAAAGAAGAACATGACTGACATCCTCATATGTCCAGACAAGAGCAATGTGGTTACTACCCTGCAAGTGACTACTTGAGATGGCACTTTCCAGAAGGGGAAGACCATTCAGCATTAGCATGTGTTGTCAATTTATGGAGTGCCTTTTTCTGAAGTTTTACAAAGTTAGGCAAGGTATCTGGGGAAGAGGGTTGGATGAAATCCAATGACTACATATAGGAAATGAGCATGTAACAGTTTCAGAGCATTAAGTACCCATGAAGCCCTAACAAATAAAGCAAAGGACCAAGATTGTGGGAAAAAGAAACTATATCCCATTCTCTTTCAAAAAGAAAAAATGAGGTGAAAAGGAAATTGCCTTTGTCTCCTACCATTTGCAGAGCAAAAGAGAACACATTATTTGCATCTACAAGGACTCCAAGATACTATCAAAAATTATCAGTTTGTGGGTCACAGTTCTTACCAGAGTAACCTAATTGTCTTTGACTCACTTTTAATCTACGTGGATGTGGTGAAAATGGCTGATAGTGCTTAACAGCATTCAGTGTTGGTGTTAAATATAGAAAATTCACAAAAAGATTCATATCTACAGAGGGTGGAAAACATGGTTACATATGATGAAAGAGTCAGAGAGAGAGGAAGGTGGGAAACGTCTCCCTTCCTGCCACATATTTCATTTGTGAACAAAGCTTGCACTGGCTTCAAAGGGATATCTATGCCCCAAAGCAATAGTTACATGTGTAGTGAGGACTGAAAAGCAGGTCCATTATGAATAACATTACCCCAAAAAGTACATGTTACCTGAAGGTAGTGATGGAAAAATGACACATTATTCAAAACTGAAAACAGAATAACTAAATATTGTTACAAGGTGCAAAGACAATCAATTCTGAACATATAACCTTTAATGTAGAGAAGAAAGACTGGGAAGAAAAAAAAAATCACAAGAAAGAGCTTTTTTTTTAAAGATAACCATTTTATGACTTTAATGTGCAATTTTCTGTGACCCTAATTCTTAGACTAGCTTACATATCAGTTGGATCATGTTAATATAGTTGAAGATGAAAAGACACATTGGTGGTCTCACTTCTCATAAGTGTACCATAAGATCATTCACCTCTAAAAAGAGATGAAGGAAATAAGGGCATTTACACCAAAATATTTAAGGACTTCCCATATCAATATATTGTGTAAACAACCATTGGCATTGCTATATATTGGTGTTTGTGTTGACCAGAGTTGTTAGAGCACATAAGCTCTAACACAAAAAAGCAATCACTGTATATCCAGTTTTTGAGGAAACAGTGCTGTGGTACTTCAACAAGTATATCCCTTAAACATCCTTTGTTAAATCATATCTAAAATATTTGACTTGGAAAATTTAATCAGATTATACACCAAACCAACTATGCATTTTTGTCATACTTGCTTTACTTGTATACACTTTATATACAGAAAAACTTATTGATGTTATTGAGTTGATGATTTGGGTTAAATTTAATTTTTTCTCCAGAATCTGAGAATATTCAATTAAGAACAACAACTTTTAATAAGCAAATGCCTACTATGTACCTGGCTCTAAGCTCAGGGAAAACAATTGTGAAGTTGTTAAAACCTTGTCTTGGCCCAGCAGGAGTCTACAGTCTAGAAAGAGTTCCATAGAGGATAAAGCAGAAAACAGTACAAAGTAGTTCAAGAATACAGAGCAGACAGGTCAATTTCTTCTTGGAATGGAGGCTTGAGTTGCCTTTGAAAGACAAAGTCAAGTTGAGAGAATCAGTATAATTTCAACAGATATGGAGGCCAGGGAAGAACCAACATTTCACATGATTTCACATGTGACTCAAGACAAGAAAACACAGAGAGAACTGATCAGAGATTAGTAATGAGGCTGGTGTTTCAGGAGTATGCACTGCTTAGTGAGAGGTAACTACCAGGCACTTGGGGCTGGATCGGTGAGGACCCTTATCTATCGTGCTAAATAACCTGAACTTGAATCAACAATCAAATGGGAATCACTAATTTTTTGAGCAGATGGATAAGTTAACTAAATGGGAATTTGGGGACAATTGATTTGGTAGTGGATCTTACAAGATAAATGGAAGAGAAAGAGATAAAGATCAGTTCGACTAAGCCCATAATCTTAGAAATAGGCAATAAAAACTTGAACTAGGGCAGTGTCAGTGGGGAAAATGGAGGTGAGTAGAAGTCAAAGGCACTGGAGAGGGATAAAGAATAAGACTTTGTGACTCCCAGATGTAAGGAGCAATGGGTGAGGGAACTGATGACTCTGAACCACCCTGGGGAGCAGGAAGGATGGCAATGCCATGGGTAGTGATGGCAAGGAGCCTATGATTCTGCTCCATTGCACGATCTGATTTCTTTGCCCCCATTGCAGTCAAGCCCCAGCAAACAGTGCTCCATCTCTGAGGTCCAAAAATTAAATCACATTGGGAAATCTAATTCCCTCATTATCCCACAAATAATAATCCTCAGAAGATGTTTGCACTGGCATGTTAACAAGTGTCAAGATTCTCTAACTTTCCAAAAACACTTGCTCTGAAAACCATGCTAAATGTACACCTTGAACTAGACTAGATAATTTTGTGTCTGACTATCCCTCAAATTAATGTTCAATTAGAGAATTTGACCTGAGCATCAAAAGGCTATTATGAAATTCATGTTTCAGTTGCTTCCTCTTCCTGTATCAGGCAACCCCCAGTGGTTACCATGATGTCATACTCTACCAGGGAATCTCACCAGTAGGGGAAGAAAGTGGACAGTGACAAGTAGGCAGTGGAAGGTTGGTTAATGACCTACGCAAAAGTAATAGTTTAGAACAAACAATCAAAACAGAGAGATACTCATACAGAGAATGAACTGATGGTTACCATAGGGGAGTTGTGGGGGGAGGGTCAAATAGGTGAAATCACAATTAAGTCATGATGACGAAGAGTATACAGCATAGGGAATGTAGTTAGTAATATTATAATGACTTTGTATGGTGACAAATGGCAACCTCACTTACTATGGTGAGCATTTCATCATGTATATAATTCTTGAATCACTATGTTGTACACCTAAAACTAATAATGTTGTATAATCAACTATACTTCAGTAAAATGTAATGGTTTAGAGTAGTTCAAATGTTAAAAATAGTAAACCAAATTAAATGGAAAATGGAGTTAAGCAATACTATAGATCCCCACTTGGGTGGAGAAGTCAGTGTAGGCAACATGACAGAAAGCTCCTCCAGGTAGCCAGAAATATTTAGCCAAAGATATTGACCTTGTCTCTCTCATAGTTTCCAAAATACACTTAAATATGAACAAACAAGCTCTTTTTAATTTTTAAATCTGGTTCTAAATTCTTGTAAACACATCATCACTGCACCTTAATGAGTGTTCTAACTCTACTGAGGCCAAATAGGGAAGAAAAGCAGAGTGCTGGGAGCTTGGATGAGCCAGTCAAAACCTCTATGAGGAAAGAGCACAGGCAGATGTGCATGGGAATATGGTGGGGGGAATGGAGGTCAATCCCAGGGGCCAAGTCGGTCTGATTCCCGGTTACCAATTCAAGTGCTGTGGCATCAAGAGAAAGCAGATGTGCCAATGTCTGGTGAGCAGAGGAGGCTTGGTGAGAGCTGCCTAAGAATATCAAGTGTGAGAGCATGGAGGGCAGGACAGAGGGAAAGAAAGAGAACAAAAAAGACAATTAGGACACAACAGGAGTGGGTTCTGAAATAAATTCTGTGAACAGGGCCTTCCACCCTGCCTTCCCATCTCTCTTACACATGGCTTACTTCGCTTGGCTCGGTCAGGAGATGTGTCATTCAATACCAGACCTCAGTGGGCATTGCAGACCTAATGCTCAGTACCGGAGGGCCACATAAATACTCTCCATTGTTCAGGGCCAGCTCTGATAGGCATCTGTAATATTTATTCCCACAAAACCTAAGAGCAAACAAAATGTACCCTTCATACTCAGCCCTCATCTTTTCAACCCTGAGTTTCATCTTCATACCGATTTAACCACTGCCAAACATGCAAGGTTTTTGAGCAATTCAGGTGAGCTTCGCTTGAAAGGGGCAGGGCTTTCTGTGTGGACTGTAGTCCCTGGAGGATGCACAAATTCAGCGCACCTGCTCATACGAAACTGAGCACACAGCACCAGCTCATTTCCCCTTCAGAACCAAAACGGTACTTCTCAGAAACCTATGGATGGGGAAGGCAGCTCAAAAGCAGCTGCTAATTACCCCCAAGGGAATCCTTTTATAAGCACCTTTTCTAGCAATCGCTAGCAATTGTCGCTGGTGAGACTTTACACCCTGGAGTCTCCTTTGAGATATTGGGGAGCATCTTCGTGAGCCTAAGCCACGGTGTCCTCTCCCTCATTAGCCCAGCCCTCCTCCTAACCCTGATTCCACACTTCAATTTCCTGGGTATTAATTGAGAATCTACTGTACATGAAGCTATCAGATTAAAGTCTAGACAGCAGAGGGATGAGCTTAAAATGAAAAGATACTTGTGACAAATCGTTTTTTCCAAAAATGGCCTCATCAAGACAGCCTACCCCACAAATTTTCCTCATTCAGTAGTTTTTGAGAGGTGGGATATGCATGCATTCTCCCCCCTTGAGTCTGGGTAAGCCTGAGTCTGAGACATCCAGGGGCATGTTGTGAAAGAAAGAAAATACAGCTTCTGTCCGGTTGCCGGCCTCTAGCCTCTGAGACACCTTAGCTGATGCTGAGTGGAACAAAGATGGGAGGTTCCCACTGAGCCTTGCCCAAACTGCAGATCTGTGAGCAAAATAAATGTTGCCATTAGTCCAAGCCACGAAGTCTTGGGGATCATTTGTTACTTAACAGTAGATTTCCAGAACAGCATACCCCAGGGTGTTTGCAGTCAGTTCAGGGAAATAGGCATGTTCACAAATGACTGTGTAGGTCAAGGTGTAACACAAGTGCCTTAAGAGACCCACAGACTAAAATGAAATGGATGCATATGTCTTCATATCCTGGTTTGTACATAGATAATTTCTAAACACATTAAAAAATTGTAACAGTTACCACTGTGGAGTAGTCCTTGAGTATAAGGGAAGGAAGGCTTCTTTTTGATTTTTTCTATGCTTTAATTCTTACTTTATACATGTACTTACTTGTGTAACTTCAAAAACTGTTTAAAGTTCTATAATAATGGAAAAATCAATAGAGAGGGAAAGAGCTAAACAGGGGCTGCAGGTACCCCACGAAGACAGGTTGCAGCCAAGCTACTGGGAAGAGTCTCCTTTCCTTCCTCTCTCTCTTAGTTTTCCCATCTGTATGAACTGGTACCAACCTCACAGGGTTTCTGTGAAAATTAAAGTGCTGTCAAAGCATCTGACAAAATGCTAAGCACTCAATAAATATTAGTAAAGGTAGCCAAGAAATCCTGAGCTGCTTAGCGCTGGCACGGCATGTGGACACAGGGCCCCAAGTGGCAGAATCAGACTGTTGCTTTAAGAAGAAAGATATTCTCTCTCCTCCTTATGCAATAATAAGGGACCAGCATTCTTAGGTACAATTATAAGAAGGTGTACACAATGGCTTTGATAACAATGTGAGAACTTCTGCAAATGCCACATTGACTTATATTTTGCAAAATGTTAAAAGACCACTAAATGTAAGCCTTCCATCCCACTTCCCCAATCTGCTTCCCCTTCATGGTTTTCATTGGGTGTGACAGGCTGTCTGAGTATTACAGATGACTGCGTTCCATAGGACGCCAAGATTACTGTTCATTCTGCTTTTGCATCTAGGATTTAACTTCTCCCTGTATTTTGAAACTGGGCTTTGTCTTAATTGTGTCAAAGGGCCACGGAGCTTTCCATTTGTTCTCATACATAGTTTTCCCATTCAAGTTATACAGGATGGGTAGGTCACCCAAAAGAGGGACTGGGGTAGGTTTACCTCTTCTTCCCCAAAGTACCCCATGTTCTACAGAGTTTGTGAACACATGACCTAGTTCTGCAGGTATGAAGGGTTGGAGTAGTCTAAAGGGAAGTTGCCCATGAGATTACATGATGTGAGAGCAAACCATAGTATTTTCATAAGCGACAGAAGTACCCTCTTAAGTTTTGCAGACTTCAGGGTAATGGCACATCATTCTCCTTGCAAAATCAAATGAGTAATGAGCAGTTCCTTTCTGACTCAGGAACTTCTGTTGTTTCCTGTTTGGTTTAACGTATGCAGGTATCTTAGAAACAGATGCAATATTATTTCAGCTCTTTGGAGGTGGCTGGACGTGATGTTTTTTTCTTGTAAACCAGGTGTTTCACCTTATCCAAATTTCTGGCATTTCAGGAAAAATTTCTTATCTCCATTTTCCTTTCTTTAACTTAGAGATGGTATCAGCCTATCAAATGTAAGAGAATGCTCTATACTGACAATTAATTAAACAAACGAACATAGTAAAAGCTTTCCAAAGAACAGAGAAATCATGCTAACTGTGTTCATGAGTCAATTGGTTGAGTTTCACTGAAATGTAGCCACTTTAAATCCCTTTTGGTATAAATTGGAGATTAAATAGACAAAGAGATAAACTAAATAATGAACACGATCTTGCTGATTCCATCAGTGTGTAGTGAATATGAATATATGTGTATATGATTTGTAATTAATATGAAGAGTGGACTGTACGAATTGCACACTCTAAACTTTCATTGATACATTGGGTGGCATTGTATAGGGGCATGAAGCACCCCTAATTAGCTCTCTATGAAGTTCTTCAAGGGAAAAAATCATCTACAAAAATTTCGTGACAACATTTACCTGGGACTTCTGAAAGCTCATTCAAGCCACCAGAGAAGTAAACTGTACACAGGAGTTAGGTAATGCAACAGTCAGCCTCAGCCCTCTTCCAGATCATATTCCTCTCCTTTTCATTGTCTTTAACTATGGGAACATTCTGGAAAAGGAAGTGAAAGGCCATGTTCATAGAACAGAGCCAATGATTCTCTTTGATATCTCCTAAGTCCCCTTGTATTACAAGCCTTTAGCACAAGGGTTGCTTCAATAAGATTACTCAGTATAAGACGAACAGGGTCTAAGAATCTAATGCATAATGTGACTATCTCTGATAACACCATATTGTAGAATTGAAATTCAGTAGTATTTAATATATACATAAGTATACAATATCTACATATATCAAATCCTCACATTGTATACTTTAAATACCTTACAATCAGTTATACCTCAATAAACCTGGCAGGGAAAAAAAAGAAGTCTACTGAGGTCGATATTACTTCAAAACAACAAGAAATAGAGCCCCACTAACCCACGGCCTATAGCTAAGTACACCTTGTGTTCTTAGCCTCCCAGGCCATACCTCCTTCTCCACCATGGAAAGGGCCTCTTCAGTGATCTGATTACAACTAATTTGACACCTTTTCTAATTTTATCCCCTCTAGGAAAGAAATTCCTACACTTTCTCATCCATCTGCCAAAATGTACGCACACACATGTGCATGCACACACACACACAAACACAGCCCCTTGCCTTGTGTAGAGAGTAAAAATTTAAATTTCTTAAGTGTTCTTTCTTATTTTATGTATTCTTACAAAAATTTTTAAAAATTTAATTAAAAAAAATTTTTTTAAAGTAAAACTTTTAGAGCATGCCAAAGCAGCAGTATATTTGCAGGGTTACATAGGAATTGCTGATGTTAATGATGTGGATCTGATAATCCACACATCTCTCTACCTGTGCCCAAGAAGAGCGATTTCAACTACAGCACTTCAGATCATTTTTGTTGTCCAGGAATTAACAGTTCTGAGCCCATAACCAGAACTCAGCAGATAATACAAACAAACAACAACAACAAAAAAAAACATACAGAAAATGAATGCCCAGTGACATTTCTGCCCCAGGATGGACTGTTCAGGCCTTCTCGTGGTATGCTGACCTTAGCATCTAACAGCATTTCTCCTCTGATGGAGCCCACTTGCCCTCAAGAAGACCCTTGGTCCGCCTTGTGTTATGGATTGTCATGCATCAGGCCCACACACCTTTAGGCCTCTCTCCGTCAGGTTCTGCATCGCTTCTCCAGGAAGCTTTTCCTGACCATGGTTTCCAAAGGCCACTCCAAGTGTCCCCATGTTCTGTTCTATGTATATGTTCTGTTACAGTTTGGGGGCATTTTCTTACCACACCATACTGTAATTGGATCTCTCTTCTCTGTACTTTCCAGTAGACTGTAACCTCCCCCAGGGCAGAGTGTCTTTCCTCCTTTTTCCCTTGTATCTCCAGCAAATAGCGGAGTGCCAGGCAATGGCTGGTTTTCTCTCTCTATCTATTAAATGAATGATTGCATGCTAGCTGTAGAGCAGGGTGGCAGGGCTTCCATCAGAGGTACTGGTAACAGGGATTCTAAGAGGGAACAGAAGGACTTATGTGACATGAGTAAAATCCACACTTCTAAAGAGACTCAAGTGACTCCCGAGGCATTGGAACCTACCTACATACATTGCAATTTTAAATTAGCCTTTTACCATTCTGACTTTTATACTTACAAAGCAACAGCCAAAATCATAGCTGTACCAGGAGAGGGTGTGCACCCACTGAAAGATGAACTGGCCCAAGTGACAAGATGTTCCTGAAAACAAGTGTAACACCATTTGCATTTGAAAATCTGCCACTTGGGGTACAGAATTTGGTGGGAGCCGAACCTTTCTTCAGGGAGGAAGCAGAGATGGGAGCTGAAAGAAAGTAAGAGTGGAGGAGTGTGCATTCATGTGCATCATCTCCTTGGCTCTCAAGGCAAAGTTGCAAAACAACTGGGCTGGTGGAGAACCCTGTGGAATCTTACTTAGACAGAGGGGAATAAAAATGCTCCTCATTTCAGTTCAGTGACGACTCAATGGAATATGCAGCTTTAAATGAATCTTGTTTCTCTTCAACTTCATTGGACAAAAAAAATTATGTTCGTGTTTTAACCAAAATATATCAAATGCCTCCTAAAAAAGGGATGGGGAAAAAAAAACATTCTTTCCTACCATGCTTATCCAAATGGTCGCTCACTGCTGGAATATGGGGTTAGGTGGTGGGAGGCAGGCTGGTGCAAAGGAGGCAGAAAGAGATCCCAGAGTAACTTGAGGAGACAGACACTGAAAGTATAAACTCCAGTGTGTGCACCACAGATCCTGTATGCTGAGAACCAGCCTGTAAGGGCAGACTCTGGAAGGGTTGATCAGAACAGAGAGATCCAGGTGAGGCCAAAAAATGCAGGGAAGTAAATTCTCCTGGCTTTGGAACAGAGTCTATAGGTAAGTGATAAATACATCCAACTTCCCAGGGGAGAAACAAGTTTAAGGAAAATAAGTAGACTTCCAAACTCCTCTAAGACTTTTTAGGAGGCAATTGTAACATCATACAGATTAGTTTAACTGCCCTAAAAATCTTCTATGCTCCACCTATTCATCCCTCCCTCCTCCTAACCCCTAGCAACCATGGGTCTTTTTACTGTCTGCATAGCTTTCCCCAGGTCATATAATTGGATCATGCAATACATAGCCCTTCCAGATTGGCTTCTTCCTCTTAATAACATACATTTAAATTTCCTCAACATCTTTTCATGGTGTGATAGCTCATTTATTTTTAGTAATGAATAATATTCCATTGTCTGGACATACCACAGTTTATTTATTTATTCACCCCACTAGAGGATATCTTGGTTGCTTCCAAGCTTTGGTAATTGTGAATAAAGCTGCTATAAATATCTGTGTGCAGTTTTTATATGGACATGAGCTTTTAACTCACTTGGGTAAATACCAGGAAGTGAACTGCTGTATTGTATGGTAAGAGTATGTTTAGTTTTGTAAGAAACCTCGTACCTGTTTTCCAGGGTGGCTGTACTGTTTTGCATTCCCACTAGCAATAAATGAGAGTTCCTGTTGCTCCACAGCCTGGCCAGCACTTGGTTTTGTCAATGTTTTGGATATCGGTCACTCCAATAGGTGTGCAGTGCTATTTCGTTGTTGTTTGAATTTGTAATTCTCTAATGACATAGGATATCGGTCATCATACAAATGCTTATTTCCCAACTGTGTATCTTCTTTGATGAGGTGTCTGTTCAGATCTTTTGCACATTTATTAATGAGTTGTTTGTTCTTTTCTCTTATTGTTGAGTTTTTAAGTGCACTTTGCATATTTTGGCTAACAGTCTTTTAGCAGTTATATCTTTTGCAAGTAACTTCTCCCAGTCTGTGGCTCGCCTTTTCATTTTCTTGGCAGTGCCTTCCTCAGATATGTTTTACATTTTGTATCAATTAATTTTTGCCTCCAAAAGTTAATTTGTGCCTTTCATAAATGTAGCAGGCTATTAGGCGCAAGTTTCCCTGTTAACCCAGAATTGGCCATTAGGGCCCCAATATTGGGACAAAAAGCTGGAGAACTAACTGCAGCCACCGCCTCCTTCAGGCTTACTGAAGAAAGGTAAATGGCTCTGTTGCCCTCAACGGTCACCCCAAACTGTGCCCTCCTCTCCCCAGCCATGTCTATGTGGAAGATGGGAGTGGAGAGGAGAAGTGGGACGTCATCTAAACCATGAGGCGGCCTTGAGGCAGGTGGGAAGGAGGGACGCCGCCGGTGTGTCCTCGTCTCCTCACCACCGAGAGCTTCCTGGCGGCCGGGAGCACACCTGCTGGAAGGGGACGCCAACACTTCCTTTCCAGCTTCAGTATCTGCATGCACAGGGGCTTTGCCAATCACTCCCCAGACGGATTTGAACTGAGGGTAAAAAGAGACAGGGCAAGGGGAAGGCTCGGCCCTGGGCAGCTCACAGGCTTGTGTCCCTGGGCCAAATGAACTCAGGAAAAATAGCATGGATGTGTTATCTTGCCATATTCCAAGAGTGAAGGCTGGTTACTGAACAAGCAGACCCCAGTTGCAGGTCTGACCACATGGACAAGGTCTTCCTGGTGCAGGAGCTTCCAAATCAATGACTGTGCAGGGTGGAGGCCCCCCATGGACCTTCTGAAAACTCTCATGTGGATGCATACCTACGGGGGAGAGGGGCTCAGCCGCCAGTTCACAGTAACCAGAGAAACAATCAAAATCTTACCAGAGGAAGGACGAAAACTGCACTAATAAATGTGGGAAACCAGTCCTTTTCTTCTTCCTTCCTCCCCAAACTGTAGGAGCTGAGAAGAAGGAGAGAGAGAGATGGCATCTCCGAGACATACCATACCCCTATCCTTCCATCCTAAAACTTTATATCTAACTTACAATGTCAAAGGGATAGTTTGAAATTGGATTGAGATTGAGTTTTGATAACACTGAATCAGTTGTGTTTTATTTTTGTTTTTGTTTTTTTTATAGAAAACACTGACCAAAAGATCATGGTATCTGCCCAAGGAAAAGGGAAAGTTGAATAAACTTAAGTTATTGTAAAAGAAAAAGAAAAATGGTTACTTTCGTGTTTATGCCCCAGGTAAGTTCAGACAAGTCAATAAACTCAATAATCAAAGTAAACAAAATAATGCGATATTGCCATTAGGAAAAGTGCTCCATTACAGTGCTCACCAGTGAAAAGTAAGGGAGGAAGACACTATATCTACACTCTGCATTGTATTTGTGGTTTTTTTAGTAATAGGAGACCTTGAATCAAAGAGCAAACTATACAGGATTGTTATGAATGCACTCGGTACTGCAGACTTATGGTATATTAAAGGAGTAAACCTTGGGTTTTAGAATTAGAAAGACCTAGATTCAAATTCTGACATTGCTATTTGCCACCTCTGTGTCCTCTCAGAATCCTCATGGAAAATGGCCTCATGAATAATGCCTCCTGAGAGCATTAGTATAAAGATTAAAGTTCAAATGTGACAAGCATAATACCTAGCAGATGATAGGTGGCCAAAAAATAGTGGATATGTCAGCATTTTTTTCTTCATCATTTATTTATTATTGCCATCTGTTATCATGGTTATTTACCGAGAAGATATTTGTAACATCCAGAGAAATAACAGCACTGGTAACAAAACATATTGAAGTTGAAATTTGGGTTTATAGGGAAAAAACAATGAAAAGTTCATAGTTCTGGGTAAACAGAATTTCTCAAAATAACTAACATTTGGCAGTAACTTAGGTTCCCTAGTTTAGGGACTACTTTCCTGCTGAGAAAAACATATGGCTGTTGGGTTTCAGCGCCCCATCTGTGCCTTGTGACAGTGCATCTGGACTAAAGGGGCCTTTCGGCAGCAAAATAAGGCCCAGAGAGGCTAAATGATTCATCTAGGGACTATCTGGTCCCACCTCATGCCCATCTGTCTTTTACATCCCACATCTATTAACATATTAGCTGTTTCAGACGTAGCATACTTTTAAGTGCCACTAAATTTCATTTTTGTCTTTTAAGAAGGGCACCTAAGTCCTGTTTCCTCCAATTGCCATTCTTCATCTTGGGAGAGTCCCAGGCAACAGCCATATGCCAGCCAGCCCGCTGATTCAGCACAACCTGACATTGCACTGAATTACCAGAAGAGGATTTCATTTCATTACAGTCTGTTTGATTTGTGGTCCCTGCTCTCTTCCTTGACCATTTTCGTCTTCATTCATTTCACTCTCTGTGTGTAGAGTGGATGGCAGGCGTGGACAAATCCCTGGATTTGATGCATATCACTTCATTCCTTTTCAGAAGTTCTTATAATTGTTTTCCTGAGGAAAATCAATTAAACTTTTGACTTAAACACACTATTTAAGGATCAATTATGATTCCAATTCACCGTGCCATCTGGGTTGCTCGTTACCACTCTTGGGAACATTTGTAATGGTGAGAAAGTGTGTCTCCCATCCTCATGTTTATTCATCTTCCAGTCTAAGCTCTATCTTCAGACACTGCCCCTGGACCCAAGAAATAGCCACCTGGTTGGTCCAGCCTTGGCTATGTCTACCCCAGACCATTTTCCTGGCCACAGAGAGCTTCTCACTGACATTTCCCTTCTCTCCCCAGCAGAAAAGATAACATTTCCTAATTGCTTTAGTATGTGCCAATCACTCTACCTAGGGCATTGCGTGTATTATTTCTTTAAACCCCAGGGGGTAGACAATATGGTTCACCTCTTTTCAACCGGAATCTCAGAGAAGAAAAGCACTATGCATAAAGCCACTGGGGATTCAAACCCAGGTCTGCCCCTTCACCTAAGCTGCCCACGTGTCCCTCAGAGCCCGTTGGGTTCTGAACCAACAGTCGTCCCATGAGATAAACAAGCTACAGAAACCCCACACATTTTTCTCAAAAGCCAGATCCTCTCTCCATCTTAAGACTCAGAAACCAGTCCTTAACACTTTCCATACTTAACAGTTTGAGATACACTGCCCTGTGTCTTTCCTCTTTGACACCATTCACGTCCAGTAACAAAACTTCCCTGCAGAGGATGCCCTGACCTCTGGTGGTC
This sequence comes from Manis pentadactyla, assembly GCF_030020395.1. NCBI lineage: Eukaryota > Metazoa > Chordata > Mammalia > Pholidota > Manidae > Manis > Manis pentadactyla. Next base: position 15,075,772 of record NC_080026.1, on the reverse strand, counting down.
TAACCTGGAAGTGTGACTGCCACGACGGGGATTTGAGAGACAGCCTGGCGCTCGCAGCTCTCCTTTGGGCTGCAACCTATCTGATTTTCAGTGGCCTCTGTCTGAGCTCTGATTGCCTTATGCAGGCCTATTTTACAGAAAGCACATAAAAGTACCTAGTTTGCTGACCTTTTTTGTAGCAGCTACAAAAAGAAATCCTTTTTTCAATCAATAAGTGTTTATCGATTGTTCTTTGCAGATGATACAGAGAGGTGGACAGGGTTCCTACCCTTAGAAAGGCTAGTGTGGATATAGATAATAATAAATTCTCTCTCATATAATAATAATAAATGCTCTCTCGCTCGCTCTCTCTCTCTCTCACACACACACACACACACATACATACATACACACATTTCCATGAGCTGCCTTACCCTGTCTCCACACCAGAGTATCAGATTTGAGCTCTAGTCCTTAACCAATTTAAACTTGTCTTCTCACCAGTTTCTTTTCTTTTCTCTTAATAAGAACTTGCCAGACCAATCTCTTCTCTTTTCCCTTCTGCTTGCAATTAACATCCCACTCCTGTGTTTATTGGACCTTTCCAATGAACAAAAATTGTCTGATGTCATAAAATCAACATTTGCCTCGACAGATGACACCCCCACCATCAAATTCACCAACAGTATGATATCAGAAAAAGTAGAGGAGACGTCAAAACAAGAATAACAACAGCGACCTAGTCACCAGCAGAAGTCCAAAATATTTAGGAAAGACCCATGAAAGAGCCAAGCAGCTTACTCATTAAACACTTGCATAAAGAATTCATAGAAATAATTCCCTCAGTATTTTATTTACCTTAGTAGGTAACACTTCACTGGAACTTGTTTACTGTCTCCCTTCCCCCACATCAAAGAAAACAATGCAAGATGAGAATCAACCCCCACATTTCAAACTCAAATTTACCATAGAACTTTGGCTGGCAAATCTCAGACTGTGATTCCTCCTGGTCTCCAGGCCAGAACACAAGGTGTGGTCTAGTCAGCTCCACAGGAATTTGCTGCCCCTTTGGTGCAGCAGGACATTCCCTTTCTGAAGAGGAAATCTGATCTGACCGTAATTCACACTGCCCTCCTCGTGTTTCCTGGAGGCGGCTCCCCTCTGCTTCTTTCAGGATGTGGACAAACTGTCCAGGATCAAATACCTCACAAGGAGAGAAAAAAAACAACAAGAATTCAGTAATACCCATGTGATTCTCAAACCCTGAACAAATGGAAAATCAGGGTTCTTCATTCTACAATGAATCAAGTGGAGAAAGAAACCACTTCCTATCTGGAGTCACTTCCAAGCAAATGTTTTACATGTGGCTTTTATGGGGACACTAAGCTTTCAGAATTTCACATACTGCTTACTATAATCTAACTACAAATTTTACTCTGCTCGCTTTTGTTTTCAGATTAATAATGAGTCCAATTTAATTGGAAGGAAGTTTCCTTCTGTCATTTTTAAAAACACAAAATGCAAGCCCTTTAGTTAACTTAATCTTGTTCGACAAAAGCCAGACTTACCTGAGCTTTTTTCTTTGAAGAGAAGCAGACATTGTTTATGTGGTTTATCTTTTTAACAGAAAATCATGTCAGTTTTTGTCCACAAGACATTCATTTCCAGTCCCTAGAAACAATGTATAGAGAGAGCAAATTTGTCCCACACACAGCGTATAAATACGTATCATGGAAAAATTTCCACCTGCAGAAAAAAAACCTCATGATTTGGTTTGGAAAACAAGTCACTTTAAAGTTGTGGAAAACAGGACCTGTTCCCCCCTTTAAGGCAAGATCTGCTGCCGACAGTCATTCTCATTGTTCTGCACCTGTAACCTGTAAAGTAACCAGCTCTCCCTGCATTACTTCGAGATGCTTAGTGTAAATGAGCAGTAGAAGTTAACATATAGTAATCTCAAAAAGAAAAAAAAATTCTTTCTTGAATTTGTTTGTAAAGGACAGCCTTTCTTAATAGAAAACAGATGTTTCCCAAATCACATTTGAATTATTGAGTTCCTAAAAATAAAGACAATTTTTATAATAATAAATCCATTGAAAAACATTGCAGCCTGTGATTATCTATTGTGTGATAGAATCCCTTTATTTCCCATCACCAAATACAAAAAAAATTTATAGGGAAAGCAGTTATAATAGTGTAAATTTTTAACCATGTATGAGAAATCCGGCTTGTCTTATGAGTTCCTTCTAATAAAATTATGATATTACTACCAGCTATTAGTCAAGGTTTTATATGATTATATAAAACCATATATACACTTTAGGAACCAGTTGCTTTGGCATATTCGCCCAGTCACCCATGTGACACCCTCTCTCCTTTAGAATCTAGTCTGATATATCCTGACAATCAGCCTATCTGTCCCAGTAGCTTCTTCCATGACTGGCCAAGAACCTCATCCCTTTATACACCAATTACCTTAAGAGTCATTAGGATCGGCCCAAATTCCATTTCCCCAGAGTCTCTTAAGAGGCCTTACAGGGATATTTCCAGTGTTTTCTCTGTCCCTACCTTTCCTGTTGGGCTAGAGGTGGCTGGAAGAAAGCAGTCAGAGCGGTGGGGCTGCCCTCTGGGAGATCCGGGTCCGGCCCAGGGCTGGGGGAGGGCACAGTGCAGGCCAGCTGGAGGAGAGAAGGAAGAATGATCTGTGTGCCACTGCAAACATGGTACAGTGCCAACTCAAACACCACTCTTTCTCCCAAGGAGTTCAAAGCGCTATGCAAACACTAACTCATGAACCCATGTAGTCATGGAATGACTATTACTTCATTATGTCCTTAAGATAATCACTGCAAGCAAAGTCAAGAGGAAGAGGAGTCTATTCATTGTTTTGTCATTCCTCAGATACTTACTGAGCTCCTGCTGTGTGCTGGGCACTGGAGGTAGAGGAACAGACAAGACAGACAAAGTCTGTGTTCCTAGACTGCCATCTAGTCCATGCCCTCGTGCTTGCCCAGCTGGGACACTAAGCGCTTAGCTACGCTACTTAGTATACTTATTTGCACTTTATTTTTTCCCCAAATTGTTCAATGCAATGTGCTCTGTTCTTCAGAAGGCCCATAAAGTGCTAAGTGCTGAGCAAACACACAGAAGAAAAAATTTTAAGTTACCTGTAAATCTCACTGCAATGATAGGAATTGGGGAAAATCAATTCAAAGTGCTTTCTTTTAAGATGCCATAAACAAAGCTTTATTGTGAGCATTTCTGTCTCATACAATGTTAGTGGAATTACTATAGGTGGACAAGGAGAGTTAAGATCAGTAATACATACCAAGCAGTTTCCATAAACAATCTGGCTTTTAAAAAATGATTAATCAGATGAGCAAGCATGTTTGGTGAAGAAGAGGGCCTTTATCCATGGATCTAATTCTGACCTCACTTTAATTTTATGTGACAAAATGGCAGGACCATATGGTTATCTAAGTCCAATAGGACAAAAGAAACTGGTGTCTGCTTTTTAAAAATACATGACTTTCTGATCAATCATAAAGGATTTAACCTGTTGTGTTTTTAAGATGCGAGGTTAAGGATTTCTAGTCTGTTCTGGGAGTTACTGGCCCAACCCAGTTTAGGCACAACCAGTTTAGAGGCTGTTTTCAGTTCTCACTCAGCAACTTGCACATATTTTGAAAGTCGTAGGGAATTATACCACTTAAAACCTAGCTTCCCTCCCTAATAACCACTTCCCTGCCTAAACAGAATATAATAGAGGTATAATATTGACCTGCTGCTCAAGTGTATTGGTTAACACACATACCGGTGAAATTCAAGCTCCTTCTCTTAGCAGATAAATAGCATCTTATTTTGGCCCCAAACCTCCTTTCCAAGCCTCAGCCTCAGCTTCCCTATTTCCCCAGCCGCAGCACAGATTTCCATAACTATATCATGATTATCTGGCACCTTCTGCCTTGAAGCTGCTCCCTGGCCCCCTCCAACACACACACACACACACACACACACATGCACACATGGATATACACTTTGCCCACCTGGAACACTGTTCCTTCTTCAAGATCTTCAGCTGACTTCTAATTTTTTTCCTCCATTCTCACACCACTAGTTCATCATATATTTATTTATATAGATATCTAACTAAAGCCTGAATAAGTCATGTATAAAGATCATATCTTATTCCTTTGTAACTTAGCAACTAGTATGCAATCTTTATTGAAATTGAATTTTCTATAAAACATCAATATAGCACCTATTGAGACTGGCAAGGGGATCAATTACACTTGAATTTACTTCTGCTGGAAGCATAAATGAGATTTTTTTCTCCCCTCCCTTAATAAATGGGATGTTTTAAAACCTTTTATTAAGCAGAGCTTCTGAGAACAAAATCAAGTAAATAAATTACTAAGTTAAAAACATCTATTATTCTTTATTAAAGAGCTTCTACATTAATATCAATACCACTGTCTTCAGCTTTTCATGCTTTAGATGACCAATAACTTATGAGGTGGGAACATATTCTACTCCAATTACAATATTAACACTGAAGAGAAAGGAGTATGCTTATGGAATTGCTTGTCCCTGTGGGCAAAAAACAGCTAGGCATGGCCAGCAAATAACAGAATGAGCTGAAACAACCTACTTCTGGTTTCAAATCACACAGAAGGAAAACAGAAGAGAGAGAGAGAGAGAGAGAGAGAGAGAGAGAGAGAGAGAGAAGAACCCAGAACAAAGGGAGTGGGATGCTTTAAAAAATTATCCTTAGAATTCATTTTTGCCATTTTTTTCTTTATGAAAAGAAGAAATATACATGCTCTTATAGGTTGTACAGAACATAAAGATAGGCAGTTGAAGATAAATACTATTACAATATAGTATAGAAAATAATATAATATAGAGAATAAATACCACTTAATAAAAAAGTTTTTCTGTATCCAGAACCTTTAAGAAAAATTATTTTTACAGCACCTTACCTTCTTTCAATATGTTTAGGAAGGTTCCTTTCATTTCCTAGATCTGAAATATTGATATGTTTTCTAGTTTTACCTAAAACAAATTTCAGGAAGTCAAAAATTGATCAATGTTGCTTTATACTTCTGGGTGAACCTCTTGTGTGCACGCAGTGTGTATTCTGGTGCGAACCTGTGCACAGCATAGCATGTACATTTAAAACCTCACACTTTTAAAGGGTATAGTAAAATACTTTCACATAGATTATTAGCTTACTCAATCCTAACAGAAACCTTTTAAAGTGGATATGACACCTTACAAATGAAGATACTGAGTCTCAGAGAGATTTAGTATATTACAGAATTACTATACTCAAGCAATTAATACATAAACTATGAGGTTATTTCTATCACATCATACTAAGTGAAAACTTTAAAAATTATTAGAGATGTAGCTTTGATTGTTTGTATTTCTTTTTAAGTGCCTGCACTGTATATTTTGCATCCCAGTTTACTGAGATGCATACATACGATACACAGTGATTTTTTCCGCCCAGATACCTAGAAATCTCCTAAGAATCCAGATGTCATTTAGGGGATGCATTCCCTGATTCATTAGACCTAATCAACATGCAAGCAAATATTTGTTTTCGGAGAAAACCCAAAGGTTTCCATCTTAATTCTTTAACAGGCAATGCAAATTCATTTTATTCTGTCAAAGCCAGCAGAGGGCAGGATACTCCCACCAACAGGCTGCTGGCTGGCACCACCAGCTAAACCCACACAACTACCTAGAGGAGAGTGTTTCAGCATTAGAGCAATCATCATATCCTCCCCGGCACCTGCAAACGGAGGTAGGCTTGAGCTGAGAATAGCGGCTGTGGGACGTGGCCTGGGAAATGTCAGGAAAACTTTCGCTTTGGAGGTGCCCACATTTTGTTTGGGATTTGATCTTTAGATACCTGGAAACTAGCCAGTTCCAATTATCTTCCTGGAATATCTTGCTGAGGAGGCTACACTAGGGAATTAACTGAAGGTAGGGCATGATCATTTCTGTTTCTGGTTTCAGGCCATCCTGGGACACAGCTGGGCTATTACTCTCAGATGCCCTGTCTTGGGTCCCGCACCTCAGTCCATCCAGCACCAACTATATTTCTCTCTGTCCTTCAAAATTTCTAAGGGCACCCCCTTGCATGACCTCCTCTGTCTGACATCACTGCACAGCCCCCGTGATAAGGGGTCATGACCTCCTGCCCACTAATTCAGATCTGCTGACCCTCTCTAGGCCTGACTCAGGGGCCACTTCCTCAAGGATGATCCCAGCCCTGGGATCATCAAGAAACTTTCACCAACGGAACCAGTAGGTGAAAGTTTTGTACCAGGTCTTGGGTCTAAAAAGCCATAGTTGATTCCTTCCAGTCCAGGTTGTAGCATGGTAAATGCAAAAGGGAAGGGGGCAAGGACGAATGCCATAGTTCACAGGACAGACCGACCAGTGCTTCTAAAGGAGGCAGAAAATTTGTAGCAATCGCCTATTCTAGAGTTTTCAAAGTAGGGACTAGAAGTTTGTCATTTGTACCTCAAAGTCTTCCTGAATTGCATGGGGTCTAGGGGAGGGGTGGTAGATTGGTAAGGTTCAGCACTACTTCCCTACCTATACCCCATCCCACCCCTCTTCCCAAACCGGTGAGAACAGTTCCATTTAGCTGTTGTGGAGCAAATGGATATTTCTGACCAGGATTTCCACCTGGCCTTAATAGCACACATTGTTCATACATATATGAGTCTGTTTGCACGTCTACGGAATGTTTACCTGGGCCAGAGCAGCTGATGAATCACCGGACTGCAGACCCAGGGTAGGGGTGGAGAGGAAGCACCCATTCTCTCCTCTCCTCTGTTCCTGGTATATAATTGGCCAGGCGTCCGTCAGTCACCAGGGACCTGCCCACTGAGTTCTTCCAATTGTCGGCCAGGGGCAGGGGGAGGAGACAGTGCCAAGCGAACTGTCTGGGAGTTCCCAGCAGTGAGGGAGAGAGCTGAGCAGCCAGTGTTTGGAGCCTGTGAGAATAAACCCCTGAATTGCCAAATTCTTGCTCTTGCCTTTATTTGGTCTCATCAAAATCATAGGGAACTTCTCCCAGGCACAGAACCCTTCCTCCTGGAGCTACACCTGTATTATTTACGTACACCTCTGGGTAGTAACTAAAGATTTCTCTTAAAGAAAGGGGGCCTGTAAAAAACAGAGAAATAATCCATTCATCAATAATTAAGAAAACTACAAATCAAATTTTAAAATTTGCTCAAAACTCCAAAGGCCTTTCTTTGCTCTTGAAGTAACCAAGCCTGGAAAGGAGGAAAGACCTGAGGTGGGTCACAGGCAGGACAGTGAGAAAACTGGGACTGGAACCCTTACATCCAGTCTCTAAAGCCCCAGACACTTTTCACTAGGATATGGAGCTTGCACTGACCCTGAAGGAAGGGGAGGCATTAAATAAAGGGGAGAGCCCTCGGTCACCTGCAAACAGAGCATTCCAACCAGCAGAGGTACTCGGAGCAAAGGTGAGCCATGAAATGTGGGTGCATGGGCTTGACCAGCAAAAGAAGATTACGTTATGTTTTTCGCACATTTATTGAGCACAACCTGCAAGGCAATGTGTTGAGCACTGGGACAGACTGAATCAGTGGGCAGTAGGTCAGAGTGGTTTACGTTCTAGTGGAGGAGACAGACATGTAACTTAATAAATGCTACACTGGAGAAGTACAAGGTGCTACAAGAGCATTCTTAAACTCTGTGACTCATACCACCTCCTAAATTATTCATTTGGGTTCATCTCTTTAATTACTCAAGCAGTCACCTATTCTAATAGTCCCTGGCTGTCCAGAAAGCTTGCCCAAACCCCCAAACAGGTTATAACCTAGGATCCCACGTTGTATTTAGTTTTCATGTCTTCTCATTCTCCCCCAGTCTGGACTGTTCCCCAGTGTTACCTTTTCTCTGTCTTTCATGACCTTGACACTTTTGAAGAATACTGGTCAGTTGTTTTGCATTAGTTTCCAATTTATTCATGCCACACTCCTTTTGGTACAAATAAGCAATCTGGGTTTGTCTGGTGTTCCCTCATGATTAAACAAAAGTTACAGATTTTGGGCAAAAACACCAGCAAAATGATGTCATGCCTTTCTCAGTGCATCCTATCAGGAAGCCCATGACGTCAACATGTAGTATTACTGGTGGTGTTAACTTTGATCACTTGGTTAAGTTTAGTGTCCGCCAAGTTTCTCCACTGAAGATAATACGTTCTTTTTGTAATTATGATCTTGTAGTGAGATATTGTGAGATTATGCAAGTATCTTGTTTCTAATTATATTTTTCCCCACTGATTTTAGCATCCACTTAAGTCTTCCCTACAACAGTTCTCATGGTGGCATCTGCCAACTGGTGATTTTATATCTCCTCCACTCCTGAATTTACTCATTGGAATTCTACTATAAAGAAGAGCAGCCCTTTCTCCTGTATTTACTTATTTATTCAGTGATCTGTTTTTATCAGCATAGTCTCGTGGATATTTATTTTATTCTATGGAATATAATTCAATATTACCACTCTTTATTTTGCTGCCCAATGGTGCCAACTTTGGCAGTTAGGAGCTATTTCAGGCTGGTGTTTAGCCTTTTCAAAAGTCTCCCATCATTTATTAAACATTTAATTTCTTGCACTACGAAATGATCCATGCTCCTCTGTACTTTCTGCACCCAGCCCTTGATTCAGCCATTTTACTGAAAAATAGTACTTAGAAACCAAGTTCTGGGTATTAGGCATACTCATATTACTAGGGAATCATGGCTCCTAGGCTTTGTAATTGAACAGAGCAAGGAAATAAATATATATGTACATACACACATACATGCACATCTGTATCTGTATATACCTCTCTCCCTATGTATGTGTATATGTTAAAAACTGGTGGTTGAAACTGACACCTATGATTCTGATCCATGGGTTCATTCTCGCCTGTCCTCTTTCTTCGTTTGTATCTCCCTTCTCTGACAGTGATAAATTGGCTCTCGTTATCCACAGTTTATTTTATGTATTTACTCAGTTTTTGAACATACATTAAGTAGTCTCAGCATTACTAATACATATTACTGTGAAAAACAGATTTACTAAAACGAGTGTAATATTGTGTACAGCTCTTTTGTTTTTGGCCTTGTAAAATATATTCAAAATAACTTAGGTTTCTCATTTTCTTTTTTATCCATATGTGATGGTTGTGTTACTCATTTCTAGCACAGTTAGATTCATTGGTTACTATTTTTTTCACTGTTTGGGTTTCCCACACATCCTGGTCAATATTAATTATGTTTTTTTTAAATATGTGAAACACCACTAGGTTCCAAATGTCAGAATTATACCAGGTTCTCCAAGCTGTGCTTAGAGAACTGTGCCTACTCATGCCTTCCACCCATTCCCACTTCTTTATTCTTTCTGCTCTATTCCCACCCATCTCTGTAGACAGCCTATCACATTAGTTTCCAATTTATTCTTGCCACACTCCTTTCAGTACAGATAAGCAGATACATGTATATGTTCTCATATACCCCTTAATTTTTCTTGAAGGGTGCCATACTGTGGATATATTTTGGCACTTTGCTTTTTTTCACATTAAAGTATTTCCTGGATACCACTGTATGTTGGTTTGGAAAGGCCTTTATTTTTATAGCTGCATAGTATTCTCTATTGTATAGCTATACCATAGTTCACTCAAACTCTCTCTTGTGGTAGGGCATTTAGATGGTTTTACATATTTTCCATTTATAAACAATGCTCCAATGAATAATAATGTGCCTATGTTATTTGCATTGCAGGTTTGTCTCCAGAATAATGTCCAAGAAAAGGGGTTGAATCAAAAGGTAAATGCATATGTACCTTTGTTAGAGAATGCTAAATTTTCCTGAGGATATTTTAATACCTATCAAATAACCAAGCCCTATCCCCAAAGATTCTGATATAATTAGCTGAAGAGTGGGGCCAAGCACTGATATCATTTTTTAATACTTTCTCTCACTTTACTGAGGTATAATTTACACTATAAATTCATATACTCCAAGTATACAATTCAATAAGTTTTTAAGTAAATTTATAGAGTTGTGCAAACATCACCAGTATTGGTATCTTTTAAAAGCTTGCTAAGTCATTCTAATAACAACCAAGAATTTAAGACCACTAAATGGTCCACAATTGTTGGTGCTTTTTGCTACCATGTGGAGTTGTTATTAAAGGCCCACTCTGTTGCCTGTAGGCATTAGGCTTTTCTTACACTCTAGTGCCCCTACCAGTTTAGATCCAGCAGAACCTGCTTCACATTGAACAAAAGCATGCAGGCTCAAAATCAGTCTTCGTTTTTCAAAGTGGAGTCAGAATTAACTGCATCTTAGGAGGTTCCAGCAAGTTACACACTTGCCAAATCAGTTCTACTCTACTAGACTCTTGTGCTGAAAGGATGCCATTAAACAAGACTTCACTTGTGACTCCTTTAAAGGTATTCTCTTATTTATGTCATTTGGTCCTTTCTGTCCCAGCAACCATCTGAGCATAACTCTAGGCAAAGGATAAAACAACATAAATTTTAAATATCTCCCATAAGACGTAGTCCTTTGGATGTCTCCTTGAAGAGGCACTCATACTGCTCCGTATACAAAGGATCTAGCCACATAAACCCAGTCTGGGAAATGTTGGGAATGATTTCCTTAGGTAGGTGATATTTGAACTGAGCTCTGATTGATGACTACTCATTAACTGGGTGAAACACAGGGAGGTAAAGAAGTGCACCTCCCACACAAAGCAAGGATTTGCAAAGACCCTGAAGGAGGATAGAACAATGGGCTAGTGTGTGCACGGTGCATGATGATGGGGGAATATGTTGGTGCATGATGATGGGGGAACATGTTACTAGACTAGACAGGTAGGCCTGAGGCCAGATTGCCCAGGTCCTTTAAGGCCTGAAGGATTTTGTTCCTACTTTTAAAAGCAATGGAGACCCACTGGGTTAAATGAAGATAAGAGGGGTTGCATGATCACATTTACTGAGAAAAGTTTACTGTGACTTCAGGAAAGAACACAGACTGGCAGGAATTGCTACTAGAAGACCAATTAGAAAACTGATGCTCTGAAACACGGAGAAATGATGTTTTAAAAATTCTACTGGTGACTGGAGTAGTGCTAATACCGAGAAAAGCAATAGACTGGCAGAACTTAATGATTGGTTGGCCCCAGGGGCTGAGAGAAAGGCATCAAGGATGATCGAGTTACCAGCCTATGCCACCCACTTCCCCTCACCTTGGCAGTCTTCTATAGCACCCCCATCATTACTCCTTGAGATTCTTTTGAAACTTTCAGCTCCTAGCTCTCTCATTCTCTCCAGTCTGTGATAATTCTTGATTTCAATGTATAAGCAGATCATCCTTCCATGATGGTTCCTTGATTTCCTCTCCTTTGGTTATTTTGAATTCTATGCCACCTTAACCATTGATTCCCATGCACATATACTTGACCTTTCACTACGATTAACTGAAATCTTCCCATCGTCTCATTTGCAGAAACCCCTTCTAGTACTCCAACTACAATAATCCTTTGACCCTACGACCTGCATTCCATCGACTCTACCGCAATTGCACTGGTCTTCATCCCACTTTCAGGATTAAACAGCTTGGATTCAAGAATTAATTATTGCAGTAACTCCCCTTCATATACCCTCAACTCACATAGGCCCCTTTCCATCTGTAGAATCTCTTGGCCAAGCCACCATTATGACAATTAAATGATATTTTTTGAAGTTGTGTTAAAAACAGGTGGATGCCAGGTATCTTCTATTTTCCCCTTAAAATCCAGTCTCCTTCCTTCACCTCTCCACGCTATGTCCTGGGAAGCTGACTTATAAGGACTACACATATAGAGTTCCCATGCCCTCTGGCTTTCAAATGGTTCAGCCAATAGAGGGTCTGGACAGGAAAGGCAAGGGTAGAGGATAATTGAGTTCTCGTTGTTTATTTCACTGGCTCCGTTCCTGCAAGCTCACCACAGGTTGTCTGTGCCGCTAAGTGAAGTCAGTTCACTGGCCTGGTGTAGATAAATTTTCCTTTTGAATTTTGGAAATGTGTTCTCCTATCCAGGCCTTCCCATCTAGAGATAATGCTAATAGACCTAGATTCCTATACATCCCTGTAATTCAACTGTGCCCTACTTACAACTTTGTTTAAAGTTTTTTATCAAGTTATAATTGACATGGTGAAATGTACAAGGGCCGATCAACTTTGACAAATGTATACAAACCTGGAAATTCCACATTTCAATCAAGATATGGAACATTTCCATCATATAATAATTTTTTCATGACGCTTTCTAGTCAGTGCACTCTTTGCCAAGGCAAGCGCTGTTCTGATTTCTATCAACATAGATTACTTTTGTTTATTTCGACTTTTTATAAAGTGAATCATATCGTTTTTATTCTTTTGTGTCTTGCTTTTTGTTTTCAACATATCTATGAGATTCATTATATAGTTGTATCTGTAGTATGTCTCCTGTGAGTCTCATTCCATTGTTAAATACACTGCAATTGATCTTTTCTCCTATTCATGGACAATTTTGGTGGTTTCTGGTTATTGGCTTTTATACAAAAAGCTGTAATAAATTCTCTTGTATAATCTTTTTTGTGGGCATATGTTTTCATTTTTCTTAGATAATTAAAGAGGCATGGAATTGATGAGTCACAGGGAAAAATCTATGCTTATCTTTTAAGAAATTTCCAAACAGTGTTTCAAAGTGATTGAGTGATTTCATATTCCACATGTACTGCATGATAGCTCGAATTGCTCCATATTTTTGCAACATTCGGGGTTGTTATATTGTCTTTGGATTTTTAGGCATTTTAATGAGTGTGTGATAGAATCTCATTGTGGTTTAATTGCATTTATAATACTGGGTACCGCCTCATGTATTGACTGACCACTTGTCAGTCTTCTGGGAGCTATCCCAGTGGGAATGAGAGTATTTAACCTTTAATAACTGAATTATGTGTTCATATATTCTCAATGCAAGGCCTTTAATAATATATATTTTCCCAATATTTTCTCCCATTTAGTGCCTTGCCTTTTCATTTTCTGTGGATTAGAGGACAGTATTAGATCAATGTTAATTTCTTATTTTGATCATTGTACTGCGGTTATGAAAATGTTCTTGGTTTTGGCGATACATACTGAAGTATGTAGAGGTAAAAAGAAAATGATACAGTAAATGCTGTAAAATGTTAACACGGGGAATATGAGTGAAAGGTAATCGGCAATTCTTTATACTGGCAACTTTTCTGTACATCTGAAATCATTTCAACATAAAGTTTAAAAAAAAGAATTTATGATATCAAAAAAATCATAGGAAGAAAGCATTTTAATAAGAAATTAAAATTAATAAGAAATAACAAAACACTTTTAATAATAAAGTTATTTAAATAATAATTGTAAAAAGAAGGAAAGTGTTATGACTGAATGTTTGTCACCCCCAAATTCAGAGGTTGAAGCCCTAATCCCAGGGTGATGTATTTGGAGGTAGGGCCTTGGGAGATAATTGGGTTTAGATGAGGTCATAGGGGTGGACCTCCATGATGGGATCAGTGCCGTTATACAAAGAAGAAGGTAAACCAGAGCTTCCTCTCTCTCCACCAGGTGAGGACACAGCAAGGAGACAGCTACCTGCAAACCAGGAAAAGGGCCCTCACCAGACACAGAATCTGCCAGCACCTTAATGTTGGACTTCTTAGCATTCAGAACTGTGAAACACAAATTTGTGTTTTTTAAGCTACTTACTCTATGGTAGTTTGTTATAGCAGCCCAAACTAAGACAAAGATTCATCAGATTTACATGCTAGTGCGAAGTCAGATAGGACTTGAAGCACACTGAAAGATAAGTAGAAGTTAAAATGTAGAAGCCTTACATGCCAGATTAAAGATAGTTAATTGTATTCTTGATGGTGATTGGGGTACATGGACAGTTACTGATCACAGGGACATGTGTGATGTACTATTTTAGGAAGATGAACCTGGCAGAGGCATTCTTGGGGAGATGACAGACTAGCTGGAGACACCAGTTATTTAAGAGATTATTGCAACACCTAGCAAATGAAGATTTGAACTTAGGTGGTAATGAGAATAGAAAGGAAGGGGCAGATATGAAAAATATCATGATGTGGCAGCTATTTTTAAATAGTTATTTTGTGTTTTCCTGCCAACCTCAGTTTGTTCCTCAGGTACCAAAAGCATTTCCATTGGGCCCTGTTGGGATAGCAAGTGTTTTCCAAAAGGGGTGCAGAGCGATTGCAAAAGTCGCTTTCAGGGATATTTTTTATTATTGTGGGAGGAAGAAGAGAGTAGGCAAAGAACTCTGGGAACAAGACTGCCTCTCCCACTAATTCTATCAATTAAAGACTCATAGTAGTTAGTGAGCTGTTCTTTTAAAGTGCAAAGTTCTCACAGGGTAAAGCCACATTTGTACCTGAATGTCATTAAACAAATTATTGATTTTAGTTCAAATTCAAAGCAGAGGAAGGAGATAGGAAAAGCCTTTTTGGGGAGTAGGATAGAGGAGCTATCAGGCAGACACCTGATAACGAAAGGCCCTGAGGGCAGTGAGTATCTGAAACTGGGGGAAGAAATGTCAGGTAGCAACAGGATTTCAAAACAGAAAGGGGCAATGGCCAAATTCAGCGCTGGCATTATGATTAGAGGTCAGAGAGCAATGGATGTGTGCCACTTATATTCCAGCAGGACTTTCGGATGACTGCATTAAGATATTCAGACTAATACTAATAGTTTCTGTTACTTCCATACAACAACTATAATCCTTACAATTCTGCATAACAGATATTATATGGTCATTCCCCAAATGAGGAAACTCACACACAGAGAAATTACATAGCTTGCTCAAGGTTGCTCCAAAACTCATAAATATAAGAGAATTTGACCATAAATTTTTTTGACTGCAAAATGTGCCTTGTTTTCAAGGAAGACCCCTACATTTGGCAGGCTACAAATCTCATCTTCCTTGTATTGGGTTCAGTCTTCTCAGGCTAGAAGTTAATGTATTTTCTAGGTCAACTCAATGTCACTCTGGTCAACCTATGCCCTCTTATAGGAGCGGGTTAAAGACTGGAAGGATTCAGACAACCTGGGCTCCATAGCTCAGCTCTGCCACTTACATGCTATGTAGCTGTAAGCACATTTCTTCACTTGTAAAATAGATGATTGTACTAGCTTACAGTATTCTTGGTGATTGGTTGAGTTACCTATTGCTGCATAACAAACCACCTCATAATCTAGTGGCTTAGAAGTTTTATATTCATTTTGCCCGTAATTCTATAATTTGATTAAAGTCTGGTAGGGATTGCTCATCTCTTTTCACTCAGTGTCAGCGAGGGCAGCTTGAAGTCTGGGGGAAGAATCATGTGAAGGCTCACTCACAAGTCTGGCAGTCGATTCTGGGTGCTGTCTGGTGACTTAGCTGGTGTTGTGAGCTGGAACAGGTACACGTGGCTTCTCCATAGTGTTTTAGCCTCCTCACAACACGGCATTTGAAGACAAAGAGCTATTAGGGAGAAGTTCTATTTCTTTTCATGCTCTAGCCTCAGAAGCCATACAGCATCACTTTTGTGGCATTCTATACTTTGAGGTAGTCTCTAAGGTCTACTCAGGTTTTGAAGGAGTATTGAATTAGTGGAGGAGTGGGAAAATTCTGGAAGAGCATTTGGAACCAAAAGTATTATGGAGGCTGTTCTTGTAAACTAAAATCTGCCACGGTCCACTTGTAGGCCACACCAATTCTCATCTCTTCTGCAAGCAAAATATGCTCACTTTATTCCCCAAGAACCCTCTCCCAAGCTTATCGGGCTTAGGCTTGAGGTCCAGGATCTTGTCATCTAAATCAAATGAGGTTCTTTAGGTCTGGTTTGGGTTTAGTACCTTGAATGCCAGTCTTCTTGATCTGCATTGGCATTTTTCTTAGAAGTCAGAGAGCAATGGATGTGTGCCTCTTATATTCCAGCAGGACTTTCAGATGACTGCATTAAGATATTCAGACTAATAATAATAGTTTCTGTTACTTCCATACAACAACTATAATCCTTACAATTCTGCATAACAGATATTATATCATCATTCCCCAAATGAGGAAACTCACACACAGAGAAATTACATAGCTTGCTCAAGGTCGCTCCAAAGCTCATAAATATAAGAGGAGTTCATAGACCTGTGAACTAAGAGATGGTTCATCTACTCCACACATACCTGACAAACAATGATGTGATAGATGGAAGAAAACCAATAAATATATAAACTCACATTCAAAAAAGGGGAAACAGATGAAACACAGCAATAGCTGGTTCACAAAAATTCCAAAATACAGCCAGGTATATGGTACCAGTTCCTTGATTAGGGCTCAGGCCTACGGCCTAGGAATTCTCCAGGGCTCTTTCCTTGGCTTTTTGGGCCCTTTCAACCCACTCACTTATCTTTTCTATTCCATATGAGGTAGGTCATCTTTCAGCAAAGTGGTTTGCTTGGTCTAATTCTTGCCCATAGATTTTTGGGGATATAAATCCCTCCTTTAATTTTGTACTACCTCTATCCTTTTCAGGACAAGGTGATAAAATTCCTTTAAACACTTTGTGGGTTTCCTATGAATCAATTTATAAATCTACCACATCAGACAAAAGCTATATGTCCAAATCTCACTGGGATAAATCCTTTTATAACTCGGTCTCCCTTTAAGAACGCCCACCTTAAGATTCCCAGGAACCCTGTTGTTATAGAGAAAGAATCAGTGAAGCGCCCTAAGATTAAAGGGCTTTCTATCTGTTTAAAATGGCCTATAAGGCACGATCTTAAAACTTCACGATGCCTTCACAAACAGTTTTATATTTATACCATGTTTTCCTGACAGTACCCTGGATTTGATCTCTGCTAAGAAGCCACATCTTAATTTTAGCATCATTTGCCATCTGGAGAGGCTGGGAATGAGAAACAGTTTTCTTTTCCAACCCAGAAAGTCCTGGAGACTTTATATATAACCATTCTTTCTTTAGCTCCTCTCTCTTCCTTACATTTTACTACAGGCAGCTAGAAGCAGACAGGAGGCAAAGCACTTTCAGCCCTCTTTCTGCAAATCTCCTTAGCTAGAAAATAGGTATATTTCTTATTTTCCATCTTAATGCAGAAGACATTGCTGCTAAACTTTCTGTCACTACATATCAAGAGTCCCCTTTCCTCCAGCTTCCAATACCATTTTCCTCTCTTTCCTTTAAGTCCTCACCGACAGGCTGTCAAGGTCCACAAGTCTTCCTCTCTAAGACTTTCCTTGACCCTTTTAGGATTTTAGGATTTCAATAACACTCTTCTAAAGATGCTTCCAATTTCTGCCTGCCTTCTGGTCATAAAGCTGCTGCCACATATACTAGGTTTAGTTTTGGCTGCACTTCACCTCCTGAAATCAAAATGTGTTTCATGTACTCCTGCCTACAAAACCACCCTAAAACTTAATGGCCTAAAAGAACGATACTTATTTTGCTCAGAAATGTGCAATTAGAGAAGATTCTGTGGGGTTGCTCATCAATGCTCAAGTCAGCCTTAGCAGAGGCAGCTCTGACAACTGAATTCACATTCTGTCTCTGTTCCATGATACTTTTGGGACCTCAGCTGGTAGACTTAAAGTCCATGGACAATTCTCAGGCTGGAGCATGGAATCATCTGAGGGCTTATTAACTTACAAGTCTAACAGCTGATACTGGTTGTGGGCTGAGATCTTTACTGTGGCTGTTGGCTGAAACACCTACACGTGATCAATCCCTGTATCCTGAGCGTCCACCACATGAATGAATACCAAGAGTGAATATTTTGAGAAAAATAGAGAACCAGGAAGATTTACTGCCTTTCATAACTTAGTCTCAGAAGTCATGTATGTCCTTTCTGCTGCACTCTTTTCACTGAGACCGTCACATGTGCCTTTTAAGTTCAAGGGAAGGAGAAATTGATTCCACAGATGGGAAAGTGGCAAGTTTATGGAAAAGCACGTGAGAGCAAAAATATTATTGTCACCATTTTTGTAAAATACAGTCTGCCTTTAAAGAGTTAAATAAAGTAATTTACATTTTAAAAAATAGACGGTCAACACATGTCAGTTCCTTGCCTTAAGCAAAACATACATTTCTTTTCTATCTTCATCTATAATATTGACTTAACATGAGGTATATTCTGGTCTTTAAGGATGCCTTGGATTGAATATAAAATCTTGTGAGTGTATATGTGTGTCTAATGTTTTTAATGTGGAAAGAGCCCATCAGATTCTCAAAATATCAGTGACCAGGAAAAATATGATTAAGAACTATTGCTATGGTCTGTGTCATAGAGTAGAATATTTTTAAAATATGTTTTTGAAAAGGTGCCTATTTCCTGTAATGCCGAAGGTCAGTTTTGTAGATGCATCCCAGGGAGAAATTAGCAGAAGGAAAAAGGAATGCTGATAGAAAAAAATAAATAAATAAGATTTTATATCTTTTTTATAATCCAATCAATATGCATTGTATATTCTTGAGCAAACACATATTGTCTCTTTGCTACATCCTGCCCTTAAATCAGCTCTCTCAACTAAAACCCAAATCAATTTGCAGTAATTCAGTATTCCTATTCATTAGAGTGGGCATCAAAGAAGGTGCATTACGACAGTACTGAAAGCCACTGGCGACTGTGTCAACCTGCCCCTAGAGTTGTTCTTTCTCAGATTTAAATAAACAAGCTCTGATTTCATGAATCTAGCCTCATAAGACTTTAAGCTAGATATATGTGCATCATGATTCAGAGGTGACCAAGCCATGTGAAGGAGGAATTAGTGAAGCAAAACTCTTTCCCTGCTCTGAGCCAGTCTTCATCACTGCAACTCCCATTATCTACTGCTTCTTGAGGAACAAAGAATGGGAAATGGAAGTATACACACAATAAGAAAGTAAAAGAAGAACAGGTATAGTAAGAAAGAAGGGCATAAATGTCACATTAGGAAGCATGTCAAGCACCTGCCACTTCAATCCCCACCATTCCAGAGGGAAAAACATTGTCACTGTCAGAAATAAGATAGAAGTGTCAGAAGTATATATAATTACCTACATTCGTTTAGAATAATAATCAATGGTTTTGTTCCAGAGTTCTGAAAAAATTGCAAATTTTATAGAGAACTAACACTAAAGATTCAAGTAATATAGGTACCATACAAAATATGTTCAAGCTATGTCTACAGTGAAATTGAACATAGCAGGGACAATTTTGGAAATGTTTGCACTGCTTTCAAGTAGTCCTCCCCTCAAAAGTTATTATTCACCGTCTCCCACCATCTGTCCATACCAACCCCCAACATGAACAAATGATTCTGAAGCCGCTGTGATCTCATTCCCTGTCCCCCAGTCACTCTGTATATTACAAACACGTTTTAATGAGCTGAACATATCCAAAATGCTGTTTTAGGGTTTTATTCTGTTACATTTGACGCCATTCAGTCTTAAAAGACCTAGTCCATAGAAGAGATGAGCTTTTTGGTAAGTAATTAGAAAATAAATACAACACATTAAAGACTCCAAGAAATACATTAAAAACTCCAAAAACTCAACACCCAGAAAACAAATAATCCAATTTAAAAAATGGGCAGAGATCTTGAGTAGACATTTTTCCAAAGAAGACACACAGATGGTCAGCAGACACATGAAAGATGCTCAACATCACTAATCATCAGGGAAATGCTAATCAAAACCACTATGAGATATTGCCTCACACCAAAGTGGCTACTTTCAACAAGACAAGAAATAACAAGTGTTGGTGAAGATTTAGAGATAAGGGAACCATCATACATTATTGATGGGAATGTAAATTGGTGTAGGCACTATGGAAAACAGTATGGAGGTTTCTCAAAAACCTAAAAATAAAAACACCATATGACCTGGTAATTCCACTTCTGGGAATTTACTTCAAAAAAAAATCACTAACTCAAAAAGATATATGCATGCCTATGTTTACCACAGCATGATTTACAATAGCCTAAATATGGAAACAACCTAAATGTCTACTGACAGATGAATGGATAAAGAAGATGTGGTACATATATATATAATGGTATATTACTCAGCCAGGAAAAATAATGAAATGCTGCCATTAGAGACAACAGGGATGAATCTAAAGGTTATTATGCGAAGTGAAATAAGTCAAACAAAACAGAAATAGATTCAAACACAGAGGACAAACTGGTGGTTGCCGTAGGGGAGGTGGTTGGAAGTATGGGTGAAATAAGAAGGGGGAAATATTAGTGAGAAGATTTGCTATCTTAAAGAAAACTAAAGTAAAATGACAATGAGACACTACTACATTCCCACCAGAAAGGCTAAAATGAAAAAGTCTGGAGCAATTATTGCTCTCATACCTTGATAGTGAGAGTGTAAAATTGTACAAATACTTTGGACAATAGTTTCCACTCATCATTTGACCCAGAAATTACACTCCTATCTATCAAGCTAGAGAGATGAAAAGACAAATCCACAAAAAAGACTTTTATGTGAATGTTCATAGCATATTTATTCATAACAGTTCCAAAGTGAAAACATCCAAATGACCAACAGATGAACAGATAAACAAACTGTGATATGTTAATACAATAGAACTGTCCCAAGCCATACAAAAGAACAATCTGTGAATACATCTAGTAACATGAATGAATCTCAAAAATTATGATGAGCAAAAGAAGTGAGACTCACAAAAAAATACATTTCAACATTTGACTCTGATGTAACCATTATATATCCAAGTGGACACATCAGGAAGCAACCTGAAATTAGGACTGGGTCTTAGAAGAGAAGTCTGGAACAAATATGTAGGTTTGTGAAAGACAAAAGAGTAAATAAGGTCACCAAGAAGGGATGTTTAGGATGAAGAGAGCCAAAGCCAGAATCCAGGGTAAATATTAGCATCTTAGGGACACACACACAGAGAAAGAAAAATTATGTGAAGAACGCTGAGAAAGAGAACAGGAGGTAGGAGGGAAAGAACCAGAAGAAAGTATTATTTCAGAAAACAAAACCAATTTCTGTTCTGGAGGAGAAGGACATTCTGTGTCAAAAATCCTAGAGGGACTAAGAAAGAAAGGGTATAATGCTCTTTGCTCTGGGTTACGTAAAGTTATTTGTAAGCACAGAGAAGGCGGTTCAGAGGAGCAATTAGAGCCAAAGGTCGATTGTGGTGGATCAAGAAGTGAGTGGGCAGAGAGCCGTGGGTGACAGGAAATGTACCCTACTTCTACAAAAGTTTGCTCCAGAAAGGAAAGAAGAAATAAACAGCAAAGTCTATATATTTTCTGAATGCCGTCTTCCTACCTGCTTGTAAATTTGAAGTATTTAATAAGCACTTTGAAGCAAGTGGACTAGCAGTTAAGTGGTCTATGGTATCACCCATGTATTTCTGGTAAAGAAAAAGCTGACTTAGAAAAAAGTGCATTTCTTAAACTAGTTTCATACAAAAGCAAAGATTCAAACTGCGGTATAGAATTGAAATGTGTTTTGCAAAGTCTTGCTTTTGCTCTGTGCAGGAAACTAAGCTGTATTTCGCTGTCGTGGTTCACCTACATCTCCTGCGATTGTGTCACCTTGTGTTTTTTCATTTAAATATAAAAGGCAAACTCGGCAGTTCCTTTTCCTTAAACTGCTTCAGTAACCAGCAGTTGCCACATTAAGAGCTTTAGCTGGAAGATTATAAAAATAACCTAATGCTTCCCAGCAGTTAACTACTTTTGAACCAGTTCTCCTTTCAGGGATGTAGTGAGGTCAAACCAAGTGGCCAAGGAAGGACAGGCTATGAGAAAGAAGAGAAAGCTGGTTGACATTCAAGAGAAAAAGTCCATTGTGCTTGGAATGTTTTGTGTAAATGTTAAACAGTGCCCACATTTAACCACCTGCTTCTTCTTGTTTAAAAGAGTTCAAATGAACAATTTCGAGCACAATTGAGTAACACTCAAAAGAAAATCAAGTGTAATTTCCTAAGTTGCTGAAGCAAGGGTTCTTCTATGAAATCACCATTAGTATTTCTAAATCCAATTTGATTATATTTGAAATTTACTGTGCACAGTTCAGTCGTAGCTGGAAATTTTTCATGCAGAGATGGCATTACAAGGTAGATCTTTCTAAATGATTGTGTGTGTGTGTGTGTGTGCGCGTGCGCGCACGTGCGCGTGTGTGTTTTAAAATTCCCTGAGTCACATTTGTGATTGAACTAAATTATTAAAAATGATGAAATCTTAATTTTGTTTTGCTTTTATGACACCTTGGAGAGTAGAAAAAAACACTATATAAAGATACCAGCAAATAAAAAAAAGAGAGACCAGCAGCACACAAACTGTATGGCTCAACTTGGAATTCTTCACCAGTTGCTCTCTCTAAATATCCATCAATTAGGGACGAACGTAATGGTGGAATCTTCAGGTCTCTTTCATAAACCCCCTCAGAAGGTAGCTCTTCTACTGCCTTCATTCAATACAAGCTTAACATTATCACTGCTACTTTAAAGTCATTAGCCTCCCTCAAAGGCAGGATCAAGGTTTAAAGGCTCCAATCTGAACTTTACACAAACCCTCCATTCTACTTCTGTAGGTTACTAACTGCCATGTTCATTCTTGCTTTTGTTTTGGAGATTTTTCCTACCAGGGACTTCTTGCCTGTCTATTCCACTTACACAAATCTTTCCCATCCTACAACATTAACTCATTAATTTTCTTGACTCTTCCAAGTCATTGTACCTTATACCTCATTTCTGTGTCTTTATCATTTAATATCTGTACCCACACTCAGCCTTAATAATTTTCTTCCTATGACATCTCTTGTATTACCAGCTTCTAAGGTTAGATAGCTATTCATGTGCATGCTTTATCTTCCTAAATAGTTTATTTTCTTAAATGTAAGAACTTAGTATTTTCTTAACACCACTTACAATGATTACGATACAATGCACTTCGCAGCAATGTTTGATAAAGATTTGTTGACTAATATTTGAAGAGAAAAGAGTGTTTTAACCTATTTTCGTTTAGAAGTGATTGAAGAAACATTAAAGAAACTATTCAAATCAAATTTTAATAACTCTCCTTGACTACAATATATGAATATTTACTATAAAAGTCATAGAGCGTTTCTTAAAAATCTCACTTCCAGAACACTATAAAACAGACTGGCTTTAGTGATCCCCCAGTCTCCAGGAATCGATCCTAAGGGGAAAAAAGTGACTATCCAATTTTAAGTTCAGGCATTACGTTAATTACTTCAGCAGCGTGGATGTTCACCAGCTTTTGCACACATCAGTGTTAAAAAAATAAAAATGCTGAGGTTACCACAAAATTACAACTGAAGAAAAAACTCTGCTACTAGTGCTGCTGAAACTAAAGCATTTGTTTGATTTCAAGCACAGGTTTCACAATTTAAATTCGTGTAAAATACGTATTTTGCCCTTCTCTATGACTACAAGAAGCAGTTAATGACGAAGCCAAATGAGAACCTGACTTGATTGTTGAGCAAGACCATTTGGCTTGTGAATCTTAAGTACCCACTTAATGGCACTTAAGGCCACATTAACAAAACTGCCACCAAAATGAAAAATAAGGAAGAAAAAGTAAAAGAGCTTCAGAGCACATATTAAAAGTAAAACCACTGGCGTATTCTCTTACGCTAAGTCCTAGAAAACATCAACTTTGTAGGGTTGGAAATATAAACCAAACAACCTAATCTTCCCATAATGTCATTCTGGAATAGCCACTATGAATTTGGCTAAACTAATCTCGATTGGGTTTATAACTCTTTCTTGAGCTTTATTACAGACATTTGGTGGGTAGGAGGAGAGTGGTGAATTCCATAGGGTTATTTCTCACTGTACAAAACAAGATATTACTCTGAATGTTTTAAAACTGCATTTTCAAATTTACATGATGTGACCCCTGCTTCTAACGTTCAAGGACTTAGTCACTGTGATACTCCATACCGTAAGACACACGCTCTAACACCCAGTTCCTGCTAAGTGCTAAGAGGAAATTTCAAACAGGCTGAGAAGATAGTGAACGACACAGGTGCGACTCCAGAAAGGGTGACAAGAAAGGCCTGCTGGTGTGACAGTAGTCTAACAGAAACCTACCCCATACAATATCTGAAGGAAGAACATTCCAGGCAAAGGGACTAAAGCAAACTCCCTGGGACTGGTGAGTGTCTGCCAAGTTCAAGGAAAAGCAAAAAGCAGGAGTGTGGTAAACAGTTGGGGCTGGAAGCAAGAATGCAGGTGGGGTTGTGGAGGAGTCCGGAAATGAAGGCAGAAAGGTTGTCAGGTGGCACAGGCAGAGGTGCTTATAGGCCACGTGAGTGTTTGGGATTTTACTTTAAATACGAAGGAAGCCATTTTAGGTCTGAGGGTGCCTACCCAACAGTGTTTCAATAAAGTTTAAATAAGTATAAAGAATGATTACAGGAAAAATAAAACAAAGACTACTGTCCTAAGTGTCATGCACAGAAATGTCTGTTGAAGGAGCACGAGTCTCTCCCAGTAAGGAAAGAAGCCAATTCCTCTAGTGCCTTCTGGAGCCAACATTTACATTCCAAAACCTCACATATTGCATACAAATACAAATAAAAATGCTTAAATAATAGAACATAACTGTATAGAAACCAAAATATGATACATTTTCTTTTTATTTAAAATAGAGTTCTATATGCTTCACAGAAACAAGAGCAAGGAGTGATTAATTTATTATCTTTGCCACTTTACAAAACATTTTCAGAAAATGCATACATAAAAATATAACATTTAAGCAGATAAGTATTTACATCAGGAGGCAGCTGAAAGTTATGCAAGAATATTTAGAAAGCTTTAAAATAAATACTTTATGACTTACTGTTGATAAAGTTAAAACATTTTGGTATGAAGGTTATCAGAATTCTTACTAAATTCTAAAATACTACTATTTCTAAACAAAATAAGTATATATATATATATATATACACATTATATATATGTATATAATGTATATTTCCACAGACTAGAAATTAATGAAACATCTGAATATCATTCATTTCTCTTTGGAATTTGAATTCTCCTCACTGTCAACAATTAAACTGCAACTACTAAAATTGCCATCTGCATATTTTTAATACAAATTATTGCCCAATTCTCATTTTAAAACCTAACTTTTTTCTTCATATTTCTTATATACATTCATTTGGGCCTATCTGTTGAAAGGAAATCTTTTTACATACTTAAGAATATCAGCTAGCTTGTTACAATAAGTCTTTACAACAGTAATTCTTTTCACAGTAGTTCAAGAGTTCAAGGCATGTTTTACAATGTCAAAAAGCAGTGGTTTTGACATTTATGTAATATGTTCTTGGGTGTGAGAGAAGTCACACTACCAAAAGAAAAGTATAATTAGTATTAGTACTTTGAAAGTCAATCCGAAATACCTTTTTTTTTGAGATCTGAATCTAACTTTCTGTTTTTAGGACATTTAAAAACCTGAAACAGATTGTTTGAATGATTTTCTCCAGTCTAGGATCAGAAGATTACAAGAGCTTGACACTAATAACTGTGAAAATAAAAAACTAGAATTGAATATTTTGGCTTATATACCCTTAATTTACATGAAAAGGAAAAAAGAATGGGATTTTTAAAAATCTAATGGCTTGTATTTAGCTTATTTGGAGGAAATGAAGATATTGGTAAATTTCATGCTATGTCTGCATTAGTTAGAATTTAGACGTGTAACTGCTCCTTTATAGGCAAAGTCAATAACTAGGTTTCAAATGGAATGAAAACTCAAAACAAGGGTCTTGCTGCAGATTGTCTGGGTTGAAAAATTAAATCAACAGGTTAAACACACATCTCTTGATATCCTGGGAATGCTAGGATGAAAATTTTTTTTTCTGAGTTCTCTATTCAATTTGCAGATGTCAAGAACCATTTAAAAATTTTAACTCTCATTTTCTGAAGACATGTAAGCAAGGCCCTTTTCTGAAGATACATAAGCACATAAAGTGTTTTTTTGAAAAATACAAAAATGTTTCTGAGTTGAGGAGTCCATTGCTTGGATTTCAACCACTACCTGCCCCTCAGCTGGAAGTATATGTGCGGGGGCACAACATGCCCAGCTGGACCTGGTGACATGCAGAACAAGGCTGATTTCCTAATACATTAAGATTCTTAGTGCCTATGTCAACATTCAAGTTCATGTAGCCCAGGCACAAGGCAAAAGTAGACATTCTTTATGTGAGGTAAAAGCTAGAATATAACCAGACTGTAACTAGAATATAGCTAGAATATATCTATAACTTTTTAGAATTTGAAAGAAAGTCTTCTCTGCTATTAACAACTACCCTCTTCATCAGGCCAAATGAAAAATTACCAGAGGAGGCATGAGATGAAAACATCTTAGGAAGGTCAGTGCAGAACAATCTAGAAGGACAGGCATTATAGAGTGATTGTAGTTTATGAAATTCAGCAGATATTTTTTTGATATATTGAAAGAAAATGAAGCCAAAGATGAACTAATGAGACACTACAAGAGGCGCTGAGAATAAAGTCACTAATATGCTACTAGACATGGTCCCAAATTAAATTACCAAATCATCTTTCATTCCCATTCTAGTGCATAAAGAGAAAGAACAATTCTTACAGAAAGGAATGAACATATTATTTTAGCAGAAATAAAAAGAGAAGTGGGATTTTATCATCACCATTAAATGGCACATTTATGTTAGTGTACATTCAAGGTAGGTTTAGGTGCATGCTAATTATTTTTAAATTGGTAAGTGTTGGATATGGTAGGACACTGTGGTGGGTGTCACCACTGGTTCGCCTATCAGTTCTGCTAATAACTAGCAGTCATTTAATCTCTGATCCTTGGTTTCTTTGTCTATAAATATGGCAATTGAATTATAAAACCTCTTATATCCTTTACAATTCCAAATTTCGGATTTTGTTTTTGTGACACAGCTAAAATACTTTAGCCCACAAGGGACTGTCTTTCATTAGAAGGTTAAATACTAGTATGATTATGTTAAATAATACATGTTAGTTAAATAATAAAAATAGCTATTTTTTAAAATTAGGGGCTAACGATAATTTTGGAAGACAGCGAAGGAACAGTTTAAAAGGAGGTGAGAAAAATAATGAAACAAAGGAGAAGCTAGAGGGAAGAAAGTCAAATATATGAAAGTTTTCATTAAAACACTTTGAAAAACCACCTATATTATAGAAGTTCTACTTAATTTAACATTTTTATGAAATTTTTCTATTCCAACTGACATTTCTTCCTGTTTAGAAGAAGCCCTCAGGAGCAGAAAGATTACTGTCTTCACGAAATAGTGCAAAAAGTCCATGTAGATATTAGCTTACGGAGGGTGCTAATACAAAGCACCATTAAATACAGAAGTAGTATATCTCACAAAAGAAAAGACGTTTTACAATATCTCCGAAAACCATAATGACACCGTTTTAAGACACTGATTCTTAAACATTTCTAAATAACTTATAATATTGTATTTGTAAATTTATTTAAAAGAATGTATTAAAAACATCAACTGTCATCAGCTTTACTCATTTGCTACTGTTACCTTCTTAATTTCCTGATTCCACACTTTAAATAAGTTTATTTCATCAAAATACATTTCCATATTTATTTAAAATAATTAATCAATACATGATAAGCCATTTTAAGTAGAACTCTGTATAATGGCAAATGTGGGCTCCCTATTTTCAGATGATTTGTTAAATAGATTCCCTGGTACTTTTGCAGAAAATCTAAGACAGTCCTGAGTTTTCTCTGCCTCAGTAAGTCACATGGTGGCAAAATTCTAGCATAGTAAAAGTGGATTGGTTTTGTTGAATAATTCTACTAAAGCAGAAGTATTAACAATGATAAGTGAGAGAATTTCTCACCAAATGTACCTATTGTAGGTTTTCATTTTACAACAAAAGTTGATTTTGAAGTCTTCAGACACTGCCATCGGGTTACTATTTTCACACAATCACGGAAATTTAAAATGCAAAGTTAACTGAAACCATAAAGATGAAAAGCAAGTGCTACGCCAAAAATAGTGCACGACACAGTCATGTTTCACTTAACTTTCAAGTCAGAACATAAATTAAGAATTCTAGATGTGACATGCCAAATATTTTAGACACAGAAGAAAGCTCATACAGAATTTGTACCAATTACACACTTAAATGCATAGCTTATAAGGCAAAAAGTTCATGCTGAAATGCTGACAATAAATAATGCTTCCCTTATTTTAGGAAGCAATGCTGCATATAAATCTGTCCACTACTTTATAGAGTACTGAAATTTCATCAATAGCATTTTCCCAAGCTTTATGTTTTACCCAAAGCCAAAATTTGAAAGGAGCAAAGAACGGATGCTTTGAGCCTAAAATTAGTATTTTTTGCTTATAACAATTCAAAAGAAATACTACACAAGGAGACTCCATCAAAAACAAGTAATATGAAGTTAACAGCATGGGCACATACAGTATGTCTTATGCTCTAAACTTTATCCTATTTTTGTAAGTGAGCATTTTCTATTTATAATCAAGTTGAGAATTAAGGAAAAGTCGAACTTTAAACTTTTCCTAACTTTTAACTATAAGTTAACTTTTGACATATTTTTGTTAACCAAACCCCTTTCTTAAGAAATATACTTGGTAACTGAAATACAAGACTATTTAATTGGGAGTTACAGTTATCCAATGCAAAAACAAGAAAAATATCTCAAAATGTACAGATTTCTCTAGGATGAAAGTTGAACTAATAAAAACATGAAATTATATTTTGACACGCTCACATAGATTATAAAACATCAAGGAAAAAGGAGATATTAAAATATGCTCTCTTAAAAACTAAGTATATTTACCCAACATGTGAATTAAACAGGATATATTATTCGTATTTATTTGAAACTATAGTACAACCACAGTAAATAAATAATTTCATTCTTATATATGTAGAAACAATCTATGATAAATCAAGGTAACAAGCACAAGCAAGATAATCCCTTCACGTGGGTATTTTTAAAAACTGATTGTGTGATTTAGATTGTCTGGAATAGCCCAAAAAGACACTATCTAAATGTGTTGTGAGTTGAAAGTAATCTTCAAACTCACTGTCATACATGACTCAAGACATCCTACTTTGTATATACCAAGTATTAAATCTGTTTGTTAATTTGCTTGCTTCCCCCACATACCCACATCCCTGTTCCCATTCCCAAATCAGACTTTAAAATCCCTGAGGGCAGAACTATTCATCTTTTGACTTCCTTCCCTATTGGACCCAATATTGTGGCAAGGAAGATATGGGGTGTTTCATATTATTTAATGAATGGATAGCTGCATGAATGAAAGTATATGCAAACCACAGCTGTCAGTATTTTGCCTCTGATACCTCATCTAAGTCAAGTGAAGATGGGTTCAGTAACACAATTCCCTAGAGAAATGAAGTATGATCACAAATTGTGCTCTCCATGAAAATACATAAGTGTATATCCTTTAGAACACTGAGCCAAGTTTGTGCTTTGTAGAACACCAAAATGCAGAATAGTAAAAGGTTTCCTCGGCCTTAATAAAAGGGGTCAGGGTCAAAGAATTTGGGAAACCCAGTTTAAAGAAATTAGGTAATATTTCTTTACTGCTACACTTCTAAAAGCACATTATATGGTAATGTGCCAGTAGCACTCTTAAGAATCTACCAAAGAACACTTTGGCCTTGAATTATCTCAGCAGAAGTGTGTTCTAAGGAACAGAGTTTAGGGAACAGTGTTTTAGAATAATAAGAGATAGCATAATAAGTGTTCCGCCAAAGCAGAATTATAGATTTGAAGGAAATATTTAATGTCCCATGTAGTATTAAGAATTCGTCACTTTTGTGTCCAAAGGAAGTAGAATAAAGGCGAAATTATCATGAGTCATTTTCTGCACTGCTCACTCATTTTGAACGGGTAGGAGAGTAGATATTTACAGTCACTGGTACCCTCTATAGGGTCTGATTGTTACACTTCATTTAAGAGTTTTCTTAATTTTTCTCAAAATATCTCCTAGCTTCCTTTTCTTCTGTTCTTTTGTTTTCTAAATCTGTATATAGAAATGCAGTGGGGACCTCTGAAAGGCTCTTAAAGGCATCTTCTGCAAAGGATCTTTATGCCTGATGCATCTCTGGAAATACTCAGAAAATATTAATACTCATAACAAACAGGGTGACTAAAAATAGGGTGCCTATGAAATTTCTTTGAGGGAAATATCAATGGATATTTTCCTAACAGTTCATTCAGATCTATTATGATTCTGCAGAACAACTCACTCTGACTAAACCACAAATATCATCATGAAAGATATTTCTGCCTAGGGAGAAATATGGAATTAAAGGGAAAGTAGGACGCTAGCTACGTCTACAATACGGATTACCACAAGATTTGGACCTCCTGCCAGTTCTACCACAAGCTGGGTGACTTTCAGACATTGATCAATATCTCAAGATGTCAGGTGTCTTATTTGTAAATGAGAAGAAGTAACAATCTGAGTTGCTTGCATGTTGCATGCGTCCGGGGCTATCGTAGTACTGGATATGAAGAGTAGGAGAAGGGGGAAGAAGAGACCAAGTCAGCGGTTGCTCTGACCTCACTTCTACCTTACAACCAAGCAGCAACATTTTTACATGTTCCATATACTAAAGTTCAGAGCAATACTTAATATTTGAAAAGATCCTGCTTAATTAAGAATGATAGAGAAAACCATTGATTGTATGATCCAAAGTTTTGTTTGGATAGAACATGCTCTCGTTCACATTTTAATGACTATGTTTTCCTTCATTATTCCTATTCATTCATGTGCTCTTGATTCAAGTAAAATAAAACCTTAGTGACCTTTATTACTTTTTATATAGCTTATTTTACACTTTGCAATATCTTTCTTATTAAATAAAAAGATGAGTCAATGTGTTGCTTCTCAAAATAAAATGAAAGACAACATAGAGAATGGATGGAGTCAACTCCTACCCATGCTTGACTTTAGAGTTATTTTGTCATGCTGCCTTTGGACACTTAAATACTGTACTACGTTATCTTTGAGGTAGAACAACTACAACAATAAAAGGCAAAAACATTCACACAAAGAGGGAAAATGAGAAAGAAAGCTGTGAGAGATTTCTCTTTAACACAATTATTGTTATTAGGCTTTGCAGTCTTCTTTGACACAAAGTTGAGAAATGGTCTTCTTAATACGAAGGGCAGTTAGGCGGGCTGCCCCATTGGCATACCAACACTCACGCATTATTCTCCCCATGACTCGGAGTGCCTTTAAGAGAGAAAAATAATATCAAAGACTTTAGCCACTCACAGACAACACAGTACAAGAGAAGCAAAACCGCAAAGCCAGGAACAGATGCTAGGCTCTGATGAAGAAATAGTAAACTTAATATGAGGAGATCAAGTCCAAACCCTTTAAAAATCCTGTCAAAATAAACATGTTAACCTTACAGAGGCTAACTTTCAATTGAAAATTCAGTCAACTGACTTCTGGGAATGTAGTAGAATGACTATCTTTTAAAATCTTCTAAGAAGGGACATGAAAGACAAAAAGAAATATGGGATGGGTTGGATATTGGATATTCCCTATATATTGATCTGGATCTACATACACATGTGCATCCATTTTTTAAAAAATATTCATCATGCTATATATTATTTGTGTATTTTACCATATGTAGATTATGCCACAATGATAATATAAATATAAATATAAAAAATTCTGAATTTTTTAAAGAATCTATGAACTGTTAAATAAATAAGATAAAAACTCAGAGAAGAAAACAATGAGAATGCATGAACCCAGAGCAATATAAAAAAATCACTAAAGCAAGTGGTCACTCTGGTAGCATCTGCTGATCTCAGAGCCTAGAATTTCAGAATTAACTGACCACACATGAAAGACAGAAAATAAAGTCAAAAGCACACGGAAGGTATCAGATCAAGATGTTTGCAAAGTCCTGAGTATCAGGATGAATCAGTCTTAGAAGGAACTTTATAAAGAAATTTGTATAAATCTTGGCTCTTGGTAAAACAAAAATCAAGCCCAGGCCTTAAAACATTGCAGTAAGCTTGAGCTCATAATGAAAATTTTAAGCACATGAGGAAATAAAGTATCACAAGCAAAAGTCAACTGAAACAATAAATAGTAAAATAAAACTCATCAAAACATTAGATAGAATTAAATGATATAAAATATAAAATAAGTATATAAAATACATTTTTAGAAAAGCAAAGAGGACACTCAAAAGTAGGTAAGAAATAAGAGTATATTTTTAAAAAGAACAAGTACCAAAAAACATTCTTGACATGAAATAAATAACCAATAAAATGAAAAACTAAATCAAAGAGTTAAATGGCAGATTAGACACATCTGAAGGTACAATTAGTGAACTGGAAGATAAATGTTAAGAGATACTGCATAAAGACACAAATATGGAAAAAGAGAATAAGAGACAAGCAAAATAAAATCAAAGGTCTAAGGGGCATTCAATGAGGTCTCTAAACATTGGTAATCGATGCAATGGGAGGAGGAGCTATTGGAGGGGATAATAGCTTTGAATTTTCTAGAACTGAGGAAAGTCACAAATCCTTAGGATTAAAAGCCCAAAAATTGCAAGCAATATTAATCAAGAGACACCTACACAAATATGTCATAGAGAAACTGTAGAATAGTAAATATACAATTTTTATATATTTTATTTAAACACATAGGTAAGTTCTTAAAGTGTGCCCAGATAAACTATTTGTTCAAGATTGAGAATAAAACAGACATTTTCAAACAACCAAACAGTAAACTTGCAACCCCTAGATCCCCATTAAAAAGTCAATTTAAGTAAAATACTAAAGAATGTGTATCAGAAAGTCAGAAATTGATCTTAGAAGGAAACTCCAAGGGCCAAAAAGGAATGTTGAGCAAAGAAAATGTAAACATGTTCATAAGTCTAAACAAACAATGATGGTATAAAATCACAACAATATCTAACACATGGGACTGATGCCAAAAAAGAACTAAAATACTGGGAAAAAATGGACAAAAGTTGCATGTATCAGCATTGTCCAAAACTGACCACATGAAAAATGACTATGGTAGGTGTATTCTAGGGATGCATGATTGTTTTGACAGTGTAGAATTTATAAATGCAATTCACATCATTAAGAGACTATAGCAGAAATGCATATCATCACCTCATAGGAAGAAAGCTTTTATCAAAGCTTTTTACAAACCAGACCTATGGCAAATATCATGTTCAAGGGTGAAGCAAATAAAGTTTTAAGGAGCAAAACAAGGATATCCACTATCATCTCTTCCAGGAAATATTTTACTGGAAGTCCTGGAAACTGACATGAGGACTGGCCCCAGAACTCTCATTATTTGGAGATATGATTGTCTATGTGGACACCCCAAAGGAATCCATAGTTTTATAACAAAGAAATTTTTCCACACATATACATACTGTATACACATACATATAAAAACTAAAAATCTCATGTATGATAATCAACAATAGAATGTAAAAAGAAATCTACAATGATATATCCACTACACAAATATGAAAATAAACAGCTTATAGCTCCACATATTTAAGGAAAAGTGAAAAAAATAAGAAAAATGCCTATAGTAAGTTTCAATAGTATGTTTCACAAATGCAAAAAAGTAAACAGTATGCTTTTAAGTATATATGGCAAAATTCTAAAGAAAAATAAGGTAATAATAAATAATTATAATATTCGGAGGGGTAAGAAATATTTAAACATACTTAAAATATTCATTTTTTAAGCTTGGTAGCAAATTCACTGGTTTCATTTCATTATTATACTTTAAACTTTACATATATGTTATAAATGCTTTTTTTATAAAAAGTTAATTTAAATTTGGTTGTAAAAACCACAAATTCTCCTTCTATAATAGGAGGTAAGATATGTACACAAAATAGAAATAGCGAGACATAAGTCCTGCCTTGATAGAGAAAAAGTTGAGTGAAACATAAAGGATGGGAAAAGATGGGAAGAAAAAACAACTGTATAAAATAATCCCCATGACAAAGCCAGACTAAAAAATGTCACTTTAAAAAGACCTCAAATACTACATTAAATGTGGCAGATGATGCATAGTAATTACTGGGATGGGGGAGGTTAAAGCATTAAAATAATTTGGAATCAGATGGCTTTAGTCTTTCCCCCACCTTCCCTTCTTTCTTCCTGTGGGAGCTAGAAAACTGCAATCTTCACATAAGGCAGAACAAGCACTGCAGTAACCATTTATTGTGTGTCCGCTAGATGATGGCAACGACATGTGTTGTTGGGGATGAAGAGATGAACAGCAATGGTGTCTACCATGAGGAAATGTTTCTGATGAAAGACAATAAGCTCAAACTTCAGCAGGTTAGGGATTTGAAATAGTTTGTTGAATATAAGGATGACTGAAATTGTGATATTCTGTGTGGCTCAGACACTGACTACCCACCAAATATGGCTGCATTCCCAGCCCCCTCACTATGGGACTAATTCTGGGCTATGGACCATGAGTAGAACTGATGTGAGTCAGTTGGAGCCAAGCGTTGAAGAGCCAGTGTGTGATCCTGAAACCCCTCTCTTCTCCTGACCTAGTCTCTTAGAAACTCTAGGCTGAGGTCACAGCATCCCAAGATCAAAGTCACCTGGACTACTGAACCACCCCAAGAGGCACAGATGCCATTAAAAGTTGTCTGTCCTACAGGGGACAT
This sequence comes from Manis pentadactyla, assembly GCF_030020395.1. Classification (NCBI taxonomy): domain Eukaryota; kingdom Metazoa; phylum Chordata; class Mammalia; order Pholidota; family Manidae; genus Manis; species Manis pentadactyla. Next base: position 15,040,949 of record NC_080026.1, on the reverse strand, counting down.
AACAGCTAAAGGGAACACAATCCTTCTGAAGACTTATACAAAGACATACAACTACATACATAGAATGAATTGGAGGTCTAGATTAAGAGCTATATGGTCTCTGAAAATCCTCCCTGATACTTAATAATAATAATCACTGATAATTATATAGGAAAAATTTATATAAGAACATAGCCTTACTTCACAGCTTTGCCACTGGTTTGGGATATTTGGTCGAAACTTCTGGTCGCAAACGACCTTCCTCATGTCCTCTATTGAGGGATCTGAAGGCACCATGTCATAATAAGGCAACTGGTACTCCTCAACAATTCCTATAAGAAATTTGCACAATTAATTTGCTAGTGCAAGTAATAAGCAAAGATGCTTATTTCAAAAAAATACCAACTGAGACTTCTAGGCACAAGTGGTACCCTAGGAAACTGGAAAGTCAGGTTTATTAAAATTATCTGTTACTATAAAACCAGGGACATAATTTAAAGCACTCAGTAACATAGTTATTATGTAAGTTTATGACATCTTACATTATGAAAATTCATGTATTTTGGTAAATTTTATACAAAACATAACATTTAGTTACTTTATATAATATATATCATATTATACTTTATATGTAATAATATGTAAATATTATATTTATATAATTTTAGTAATTATACGAAACAAATTTTGTTCTGAAATTACATGATTATAAAAATAATGTAAATTTTATAAAATGTCACTGTACAATTCAAAAGTAACCTAGTTGTGAAATTTACAGCATGGCCTCACTGCCCTGCAAATGAAGTATATTTCTCCATTAAATAACCTTTCAAAACAAATAGCTTTCTCTTTTTGAAAATTGAGAGACAATCTTTTAAAAGCTGAGTTTCTTAGATTTGCATTTTAGAAGCACTACACCTGAGAATGTTTCATCGAAACAGCCAGAGGCGGTTGAAGACGGACAGTTAACATGAAACTTAATACTTATAGAATCTCATATACAAAGACTTGATCTTAATTATAAAATCATTTGGATTAACTATAGTCCTTTTAATTTAAAATATTTAGACATGCCATAATATTACACAATGAACTTCAAATCATGTTAACTAAATTGCAATTTCAACAGTTGGAAAAAAACTAAGAACAAAAACCTAAAAGCAAATTTAGACAAATATCAATATGAAATTTTAAAAAGTTATAACAAATATGTTTAATCTTGCTCTTTACCAAGCACTGGCCTAAGCCCTCCGTATGTTTTAAGTACTTACTCCTCAAAAACACCATCTTATCACTATTTTACAGAATGGGGAAACTGAGGCACAAGAGTGTCATTAACTTGCTCAAAGTCACACAGCTATGGCAGATGTGGAACCCAATCCCAGTGTCAGGGACTCCTGTGCCCATGTTCTGCACCACTATAATTCTACTGCTTCCATGAATAGTTTCAACTTCCTGAATATTTTACTATCTCATCTCTGAATAAAGGAAAAATATGTTTTCTCATTCAAATAAAACTGTAGTATTGTAAGTTTTTCATTTTTTAAAAAATGAGATTTATGTAAGGCAAAATGACCTCAGTACAAAATGCAGAAACTAACAGTGGTTTACTAATGATAGCTCTTTTATTGAATGTTTACTATTTAACATTCTGTCTTAAAAGCATTCCATGAATTGAATTAATTCATTAAATTCTCAGAACCTAGGGAATCCATTTGTTATGTTTATTTTACAGATGAGAAAAGTGGGGTCAAATAACTTGCCTAAAGTCAGTTATGAAGTTGTTAGACTAGTCCTAAGTCTGTCTCACTTGAAAGTGAAAACTAAACCATTTTCTACCAATATTTAACTTTTCTCCACTGATACAATTTCATCAGATTGCATTCATAGGGTTTCATCCTTTCAAACTCTTCCTCTCATTATTAGCATCTCAACTGCTGGGAGCAGTAGAGTCAAGAAGTTAGTCTTTGCTCACCTCTGCCCTCTACTTTATCCCCCACACATTTCATCATCACAGGAAAGAAAAGAACAAGAAAAGCCTAAGAAACAGAAGACTTCAAGTCCTGTGGCCTTGGCAAGTTTAACTTCTTCAGGCTTCTTTTCTGGAATAAAGTAGGGATACAGCTAATGGCAAACAAATTTTTTTAAAAACTTTTTTGTCAGGTGCTGGCAGAGTAGCACTATGGAAATCAGAATGATCAGAACTGTCACTCTCTCCTACCAAAAAACAAACTCTCCGTTATATGCAGGATGCTTCACTTTTGCCACTGGAAGGATTTCTCCAAAAGGTATTCTCTTAAATACTAGGAAATGACTCAAAACAGTGCTTAGGAGAAAAAAGGATAGAAAATTATATCTTGCATTTAGAGCATCAAGGAAACACAGACACCAAGAATATTTCTAAAATCTTACCTCCAACTGAACACCTTCGTGCTATTTCCCAGTAAACCAGACCAACAGAATAGATGTCAGCTCGTTTAAAGGACTCAAAGATATTCACATTCATTGTATCGTCAAGCATTTCAGGAGCCATATACCTTCAAAAACATGCACATTTCAGATTCGTGTATGACTTTATAGCAGTCCAGTAAAACACAATCTTTGTAACTACTGATACAAAATATAAATTAAGATCTCTTACATGAATTTTACAGGTAGGTCTAAGCCACAATAACAGAATTAAATGATACCATTATTGACCAATCATAAATCTAAGACCTTTTAAAATACAACTGGAGGTCATTCTACTCTATTAAAGCACATGTGCCAGGAGCCCGGAGCTTAGAAAGTACAAGCTAGAGGGAAATTCTGTAAGCAAAGGACTTAGTAGGAGAGATAGAACTCAATTTCCACCAACAGTTTGTTACCATGGAAAGCACAGGGCAGAGTATGTTTTATAAATCACAGTGGGTCCAGTACTGCCACACAGGGCTCAGCAATATTCCATAACTACCTTCTCTGCATGAGCAATTTTATTATACACTGGCTTCGAGATATATACACATATTATATATTGGCTCCAAGAAAATGACAACCTTGTTGGAACAGGACTAAATCAAAGAAATCTATAGTCCATGGAAACTGCCTGAGTCTAACTGTCCTAGGGAAATTTTTAACGATTTCCCAGAATATTAAGGTGAGGATTCTACAGCCCTGCAAATTCCTTGAAAAGTATTATTAGATCCTCTAAAGGATATCTGGCAGCCAAGATTTTCCTAAGGGTCCCTAGTGTGGAGATAGTCAGATGGGCAAATGAAAGCTTGCTCATTATAGTAGAAAAAAGGTCCTTAGGACACCCAATTTGAAAAAACTGTCCTGAAGTGCTCCTGAGGCTTCAGTAAATTGTCCCAGGCAACCAAGGGAAGGACTGAAGGACTAGCTGGAATCTCAAATACAGCTTTGGAGGCCAACTATACCAGCTTTGAAATTTCCTCTTCTCAAGGCCCTTTAACAAGTCCAGGAAAATGTTTTAGTTGTTTCTGATTTTAAGGTCAGGAACCCAAGAATTATGCCAAAGTAGCACAGAGTTTGATATTTAAATAAAAGGAAGTGGAAGTCTGATGGGCCATATGGCCACAGGCTGCTGGTAACAAGAAAACACCAGAAATCCCATTACTAACTGGCCCATCGTCGTGCTGTGTGTGTGGTATGCTCTGTGTATATCATGCTTATTCTTCAGACCTTCAGCGACTCTCTTCTTGAAAGTAGGAACTGTGTCCAAACTCATCAATTTGGGAGACTTAAGGATAAGTACAACTATAGGTAAATATAAACCTTGGTACATAATATTTTTAAATATTAAGGTAATACAGTAGCATATATATGGATTTATTTTATCTATTGAGTACCTATATATAATAGTTACCTAGGCCAACACATTGATTTTGTATCTGTTGTTTAGAACCTAGACATACTGAATTAGCCCAAGTTTTAGTTCATTTATGAGGTATAAAGTCTTTGTAGGAGCTGTACCCTGCTGGTGTTTTTTTCCTCCTATCTGTAGGAGAATATATTCTCGGAACGTGGCATACTAAAATAATATACCACCATCCCTTCTATTCCTCTACACTGGATTCTGCACCCAAATGGCTACTGTCTATATGAGCAAGATGCCCACTTTGCTTGCTCCATAACCATTGTGCCATTGTCTTCTCAATGACCCAGAGAGGACTTCTTGGCTTTCTTGGGCCTAATGACTTTCCATTCAGACCTTCCCCCGCCCACCAAACACACACATACCAGGCATTCACGTTTAGGGAACAGTCATAAGGGCTTAGTGTGCTACCAAAGTTAGTATTTTACCTTTTGGTCCCCACTTTAGGATTCTGAGGTATATCTATTGTGTTCAGTATTGAATCATGCTTCACAGCCAACCCTAAGTCTGCTATGGCACAAGTTTCACATTTTTTCACTAAGATATTCTTTGATTTTATATCTCGATGAGCAATAGCAGGTTTACCTATGAAGCATAAAAAAATATATATTTACTTTTTTTGTTACTGAAGATTGCAATCCTCCGAAAAGCAGCATTTTGAAAACTTGGCTCCAATGTCCCTCCTGAGAGAGGTCTTCCCTGAGCACACATTCCACATCCCAAGTCATTCTCTGATGATCCCACATCATACTCGGATGGGATACATCGGTGTCCCATTGTGCCTTCTGCACAGTTCCTACTACTATCTCAATTATCTTGTTTATTCATTTGTGTGTTTAATTATCTGTCTCTCCCTATGAAGCCTCAGAAGGGCAGTGACTATGTCTTGCTCATTACCATACTAATGATTGCTTAGAATACTAAGTGAAGTTTAGTAGCCGCTAATAAATATTCACTGAGTAGATAGGGAAAGAATTAGCACTGCGAGATCCTCATAAAAACACATAAAATATTCTCTTACAAAACAAATTTCAGATTTCTATTACCCTAGGCCAGCAGTTCTCAAATGTGGCCTTAGATCCCTGGGGATCCTTATGGCTCTTTTCTAATTACATCATCTATGTGACATCACCTTTTGTTCACATACCTCAACCAAAACAACACATTGGAAACAACTGAATGAAGAGCAGGTATGGAAATCCAGGCATGGAGCCAGACATTAAAGGGATTTGCAAAAATGTAAAGCAAAACCATTATGTTCACCAGATGGGTTCTGTATTACAAAAAGTGATGTTAATTTTAAAAACTTTTATGTTAATGTTTAATTGGTTATTATTAAGTAAATTAATAAGTATTTTTTATATTTCTCAATTTTAGTTCTTAATATGGTAAATATTAATAGATAGAACCCATATACACAAAAACTTCCAGGGTCCTTAATAATTTTGAATAGTTTAAAGGGATCATAAATCCAAATTTCAGAGCCACTGCCCTGACTAGATAAATGATTTTCTAGAGCCAGTAATCTATTAACTCAATAAATAGAAAAGATAGGACGTATTATTTGGCCTTCAAATACATGATATATAATTTTTTAAATCACATTACCATTTCCAATTATTTAAACTATCAAAGGTAAACATGTAAATTATTTATATTCACTGAATATAAAGCATTTGCCACCAAGGCAAGATCTCCCAGGTACAGTTGCTAAATGACAAAGATGGAGCCACTAGGAATAAAAATATTATTATGGATAACGTACAAAATGATGAGGATGAATTTTTAAAATCACATTACCATTTCCAATTATTTAAACTATCAAAGGTAAACATGTAAATTATTTATATTCACTGAATATAAAGCATTTGCCACCAAGGCAAGATCTCCCAGGTACAGTTGCTAAATGACAAAGATGGAGCCACTAGGAATAAAAATATTATTATGGATAACGTACAAAATGATGAGGATGTAGATGAGAACTGGCCGTATCATGACAGCATTTTCAGCTTTATAAAGTACTCTTGGTGTTTCTTTACATTTGTCAATTATCTGTCATAACTAAAATACAACTAAGCACTAAACTATAACTTAGTGTTTCTATCCTCCTATTCAAGAAGAAAAAAAAAAATTAGAGGAAAAAAAACCCACATACCTTGAGTGCCCACAATCTCCATATGAAGGTGGGCCAGCCCACTGGCTACTGAGAGTGCCAGTTTGATCATTCCAGCCACGGTCACTATGTTTCTATTCAAATAGTCATATAAGGAGCCCTGCTCATGATATTCAGAGACAAGCCAAAGTTGAGTCCAAGTTCCATTATCTAACAGGAAAAAAGTATATTGCTGCTGTAAATATATGAGGAGAAAGAAACCAGAACTTTTAACAAATGTCAGTGTTTAAATATATACTGTTAACAAAGTTAAACCCTTCAGGGCCGATACTCACAGGTCGATTTAGTAAAGTAAAAACTCTCAATGCATTCCTGAAGATGACGATACCCTAGAACGTGGTATCTGTACCCACCTCTCTATAGGAGCTGGGGGAAGTGATTCTCGTAACTGCACAACTCCTTTCCTGTTCCCTCTACATGATCATATTACCAATGTTATAACCACATTGTAAGAGAAACTACTGAGAGATGCATTGAGTCTCAGTGCTGTGTTATAAATTACTCTGAGCTTTTAAGAAAGATTGTTCCAATAAAAAACAAAACTATAACAAATTTACACACAGTGTTATTACTATCATAAATGCTCTAATATTCTAAGAATGTTCATGTTGTTCACCTTTCAAAATATGAAATTGATTATTTTTCCCCAAAAGCCTATATTAAAAGCCAAACACAGTTACTAGACATTGTCAAATAATTCACCACACCAAGCAAAAAATGAATCCAACTTTTAGAGGTTTTTAGCAGAAGAGAAATTAGCCTAAAACTTCTCTAGGTATTAGAGTCCTGAGAGTTAGCTTTAGCTTTAGCTTCTGAAAATGCCTACAATAGCTATTGTTAAGCATTTATTCTACCAAGTGCTTTAAGTACAAGAGCTCCTCATTATCCAAATATTTAATTTCCAATCCCAGTAGTGATAAAACTTCTTAGGAATGTAACAATCAACATAATGTGATAAAGGACACTAACATACTTACCACATATAGACTAACCCTTACTCACACCGCTCTCCCTGCTTAACACCAGGGCCTAGCTTTGTCCTCTCATATCAATGTCTTTGTCAGACAGTTGGTGAAAAAGAAAAACTACAACTGTTGCAGAAGATCCAGAAATGCATGAGGATGAAAGTGACATGAGAGGCCATTTGGAATCACACACAAAGCCATCAACAAGAAAGCCGTTGACAGAGGGAGACCAGTTAAACTGAAGACGAGAGACTCAAGGGTGATCTCTCCTGTGCCTATTGCTTCATAAGCCAATAAATGTCATGATTAAATTAGCCCCATCAAGATGAGCCCTATAACTACAGTCAACGATGCTAATTAATCTGACCAGTAGGTACGTTATCTCAGTATTTGGCAAGGAAAAAAGCTCTTCGTTTACTAAGAAATATCTTGCTTTCAAGAGTCTAGATGTATTTTCAAAGTTTAAGGAATTAAAATTTTGGGGGGCAATTTTTTTTAAAGGTCATCTGTGGTTTTACTCAGTTTACACCTAGCAAATCAGAAAAGACAAATCATTAGCATGCATAATTATGGCAAAGAAAGGTACTAAGTCTAAAAATGATGCTAAAAAATGATGCTAAGCTTCTCTTTTGCCATCTAATGCTTTCTGATCAAGCTTATAATAGAGGTTTTAATTTTCTTAGGTAATAGTGGCTCCCTGATATCCACAGATAATTTGTTCTTTACATAGAGGTTACTATTTCTACCACACCAAAGTTCTTCATGAGTATAACAGATTCAATTAAAATATATTGACTGGATAAAGTTTAGTTCACTTTTGTGCCTTGTTTCCCTTGGTTAAGGGAACTAACACTTACTCAAATGAGTAAAAGCTATGCAAAAAGAAAAAAGTGAGCATAGGTAATCCACCAATTTCATATCCAATCCCCAATTACTGAAACAGTGAAATATTTCTGTCCTGGTGGGTTAACAGCTGCTATCCAAAGTTTCCAATAACCTTCCTTTGCCCTAGACACCTAAAGCAACTTTCTCCCACCTCTCCCAAGATGCCTCCATATCTCTTCATGAACCAGCAACTAAAGAGGTAACACCTAGCATGGCAGGGTTCTCCCAGAACTCCATTCCAGTTGAAGCTTCTGTTCCGACTTGTTGGTTTCTGTGTCATACGAGTCATCAAGTATTTTAAATATCACCTAGCTATAGCATCATCATGATTTCAAATCACTTGTTTGCCCTTTATTGTACAGTCATGTACGTATATCTGTGGTGAAGAGGAAAGCATTTTCTTTCCTCAAGAAAGAAATTAGACTTTTATGTAGGTTTTATTAAAACAATGAAATTATTTATTCTTATCTGACAATAGACATGGCATTTTTACTTGCTGAACCCAATTAGATTGAAAATACCTTTATTGTCAGCAGCAATGAAACCAAGTATGTTTTCATGTCTCAGCATTACCGTCTGATAAATTTCTGCCTCACGAAACCAAGATCTTTCATCTCTGGAGGAGAATATTTTCACAGCCACATCTTCCCCACACCATCTTCCATGCCAGACCTCACCAAATCTACCTTTTCCTACAATCTCCTGAAGTACAATCGTCCTGGCAATTGTTCTTTGAACCAAGAGAGGTAGACCTGATCAAAGAAAACATGGAATTTGTGATTAAAAACAAGTAAATGCCAGAAAACAACTGTCATGATGGCCATTATTTTAATACACAAAAGCAAACATCTAAGCACTTTAATAGCTTTAACTGATTTTGAAGATACAAGTACTATTATACCAAACTTTAAAGTCAAGGCATGCTAAAAATACTCTAAATTCTTAACATGAATTTCCCATATTCACAAATAAAAATTTCTCGAACACAGCTTGCTGTTGCAGATAGGTGACTTTCCAGAGCTGTTACATATCCCCATGATTTGCACATTAAAGCCAGTCAGGTTACTAAATACATAAAACTTTAAAAAATATATAAGCTGTTAAAATCTAAAATATAATGTATAGTTCCTAGTGCAAGTGGGGAAGCAGAATAATTCTTTGTAAATTTTAGAAAAACAAATGAAAATTATAAAGTGAAGAATCAAATTCAGTAACTAAAAGCAGCATACAGTCAAGGAACAAAAAAAATGAAAGAAAATGTATTCTGACTGCATGTAAAATGTGTAGATTCTTTGTACCAGCAGCTCCACCTCTAGAATCCTATCCTAAAAATTCAAGGCAAAATGCAGAAAAATTCATGCCAAAACGTTTGTTACATTTAATATGGTTTATAAGAAATATAAGGGAAAGTGTCAGATAATAGAAAAATTGTTAAGTACAGTACAGAGATTAAGACCATAGATAAGAAAGACCTGAGTTCAAATTTCAGTTATGCCACATAGTAACCATGGGCAAGTTACTGAACTTCTCTGAGCTTCAGATTACTTGTCTGAAAAATAGGGGATTATAATATTATCTATCTCATAGGGATAATATAAGAATCAATAAGTATGTCTAGCATATTACATGCTCAATAATGGTTAGCCCTTAATATTATATCTTAAGATTGATTACTTGGAGCCATTAATAATGACGCTGCTTAAGAAGAGGTATTTCTTAATGACATGGGAAAATACATTTGCTATAATATTAAATGAAAACAGAACAGTAAATTCCATCCACCTAAAGAAGTGAACCCAGCTACTCAAAATACGCACGGGAAAAAGACAGAAAAGGAAATATGCTAAATGCTATGATAATTATTTCTATGTAATGGAATGAGAGTGAACTGTGATATTCTTCTTTCCAGTTTTGTAGATTTTCTTAATTTCTACAATGGGTATTTATTACTCTTTTAATTAGAGGAAAATAGTTCGAGAGGTTCTAGTATAAATTTATTCTGGGAAGTCATGTTTAGTTATTGTCATTGTGCTCAGATGGCTGGGAAACCCTCATACCAACAGCCCTGTAATGAGCCTCTGCTCCTGAAATGAACCACAGTTTATTCAGACACTCTCATCTTCATGAGAACCACCCACTGTGCCTAAATAAGCACAGACTCTAAGGTTTGCTATTATGGGTCTCAACAATTAGTCACAAAGCCCCACAGCCAGAAAGTTCTGAAATCTAATTCAACTTTTTCATTTTAGAGATGAGAAAATTGGGCCCCGTGGTAAGCAAAGATGGGCCCTGGACTACGGTGCTAGTGGGAGGCAGACCCACAGCTCTAACCCTGCTCTCACCCTTCACTGTACACAACTGCAGTCGCTCCCGTTTGGAAGACTACTAGCAGCAAACCACAAGAACTAGTTTTGCAGGCGTCAGTCAAGTTTCCCACTTGACCAAACAATAAAAGTTGTACTAACAATTATTACAGCAAACTGCAACCTCAATCTCTCTCCTACCTCCTCCCGTCTTACACACATATATTCACAACCATTACTAACAACAACACAACAGTTGGCTAGAGAACCAGATAAGGCAATGTTTTCAAACTGCAAATTGATCAAGTGCATGATCAATGCCCCAGCCCATGGACAAAGGAAGACAGCATCATCTAAGGGTCTCAGCACAGCCACTAAGTCGAGACAGTAAAACTCAATAAAAGCTGCTTCAGTATTTTTCAAGGCAACCACCCAAGATAATCTAATTCCTATACTATACAATGAGAGACCTCACTGGACAATAGATGGCCTTTCCTTCCCCCTCTAGGTTTATTTTACCAGAGGTGGTAGAAACTGATGCCTGTCTGACAGCACGTAACGTCACTATCCATCAGAAGTGTTACATCACCGAAGGAAAGGAGCAACTTATGCCATCTCTTAGAAGCCCCCTGTCACCGGTCCCCCTCTCCAAAATAGTGCAACAAACTCTCAGTCTATTGTTCTGTCTTGCAGGCATTGTGTCTCTTTGAAATTTGTCCCCGACCAGGTCAGGGATAAGCCTCACCATTTTTGCTTCTCAACATTTGACAAAACTGCCTCTTATTTAATGTCGCTGGTTACATAAGAGAAGCAGAGGGGAAAGAGAACCGCCTCAGTTCCTCTCTGTGGATGAGCTCTGGTGGCAGCCTCCTTACTGCAGACAGACCCGTGCTCTCTGATTATCGAACGCAGTGTCACCCTCAGATATTTTCAGCCAGTGGGCACTGTAAACCGATGCAGCCGGCTTTGGGAAAAAGTGCTGAAAATTCTTTCAAATTGGTCATTAGATAAATCATCTGTGTTTGCAGACATTTATGACTTTCTTTTTAAGATGGATCTTCTTAAAGAGGAAAGAGTCTAGCAGTCAATAAATCCAGATTTAGGTTTAAAGATGCACAGGAACACCAAAAAAACTGAACAATAATTTTTTATTTTATGCCCTATCTCATGACTATTTGCTCAAACTGAATACCCAGCTTACAGTTAAAAAAGGAAAATATCTGTACTACTTTTATTTGAATAGGAAATCTTTGGTCATCTTAAATCTATTCAAGGAGTACCTCGAAAAGACACATTTCAACCTAACATCTTCAAGAAGAACTAAAATATTTTGGTGGGGATTAAATACATGGTTCTTCAATCACTTGAACCATTTAAAGAAATCATATAAGGTTGCAAGGAACTTGGCACCAGTCAGTGCCCTCCATGCTTATATTCTGTCCCTAGTAAGTTGCTAGTACTCAAGAAACTAGGGCGAGTAGGCCCCAAAATGTAATACTCAAGGAAAGAAAAAGCATTGAATCCAAACAAGCTTTACTTTTAAAAGAAAGAATGTCAGCTTTCTACCCAATAATTTAATTTGGATTTCAGTTTTATAAACTTTGCGGTTTGGAGACATTCTTTCCAATATTCCACCTTTGAAAACATGCCACCTACTTTGTGCAGGGATAGCACAAACATTAAAACTTTGGTCAGCAAGAGAGAGAGCAAGTGATCTTGCCCCCACAAGAAACAAACTAGCTGGGCTCTTTTACGGACTCCTGGTGAGTCCAAAGCTGCTTTGTTAAATGTGGATGTTCGCTAGATACCAAGGCCCCTCTGTCATCTGCCCCCTTACTGTGCCTGCTTGGATGCCCCTCAAGGCCCTAGGCCCTTGGAGCTCCTCAAAATCTGTTTAAGGTAATCATCCTTAATGATCCTTCAAAGCAAGAGGGGATGCACGGGTTTTTGAAGTTCACACTTCTGCACACCACGTGCTGACCGGACTTCCAGAAGCGTATGATAGCAGGGAGCCTTCTCCATGTTAGGGAGTTGGTAATTGCAGTGGAAACTCACTGCCCTGTCCCCGGAAACCCAAATAGCCCTCAGAGGTTCTGTGCTGCGAGGGAAGCTCATTTAGGCCATAATGCTGCCTGGGACGTTGAACTGTCTCACCAGGGGCTCTGGAGGTGCATTAAAGGCGAAGCGAGTCATCGCACAGGCAGCAGAGGAGTGCTGGGCAGCCCCTTCCCATCCGCAGTTTCTGCGCTGTCGGGACACTTTCTTGATTTTAATCTCTGGGCAGCAGCCTGTTAACTTCACACACATATCCCAGGAGGGACCTACAGATCCCAAAGACCTCCGTAACTACACGCAAAGGTGCTCTAAGAACACAGCTTTGCATAACTGACACCTTTCCCCAGAACTCAACTCCTTAAATACAGTAACTCTTTGGTGACGCCCAAACATCGCCAAGACAGCACCAGTGACTCTTACTAAGCATAACGGGAGGGAAGGGAGAGAAGAGGGACTTTCTTCCTTCAGAAATAAATTCTGAAGACTTCTGAAAACGAGGATCTGAATAACTAAAGTCACAAAAGGCAACTGAGAAAGACTTCATTCTTAGGGCAATGAGACAGTTTTTTCAATCCTAAAACAATCTTCATCAATCCTAAAACAATATTCCACAGCGGAGCTTACCATATACCACATCAAGCATTTTAAATGATGCGGTTCATAACACTTGGGCCTTTGTCTGTTAAAAATTCATTTTGTTTTTATATAAGAGTTTTCTGACTGAAAAATGGGCACATACCGGAGCCAGATCCAGAGGCAGTCACATCATAAATCAGATCTTTTAGGGTTTTCCCAGCATTTACCAGATTGCACTCAGAGAGGGGTTCCTCCACATTCTGCCTCTTTCTCATTCTGTGCGTGCACTGTCGACCTTGGCGTGCCCACGCGGTCAGCACCGCAGCTATGGACAGGAGGCAAACGGGCACCGTGATAACAACGCTCAGCTCCATGGGCCCGAGTTTGGGGGCATCTGGTGATGCTTCAGGTAGAAAAAGAAAGAAAAGGACCATAAATAATCCCGCTCAAAATACTTTAGGAATCGGAAATGCAATCACTAAAATCTCACCTCTATAAGGAGCAGCTAGCTACACACTTTCGTTAGTTAGTAAAGACTCTCTTTGCATAAGCAAAGATGGGAAAGGAGCATTGAGGTTGGGCTGCAGCTAAGAATGGTTATGCCAGGTGACCACGGAGAGCAGAAGTTTTGGATCACGGAAAGCACTAACACAGGATCCTTTTGAAAGCCTCCAAAGCCTTTGACATACTTTTCTACTGTTTTCTCCCCATTTTTTTAGCATTTCATCCTCACGGCACCTTCACTCATTCATGCCACACATAACTGATGAGCTCTTGCAGTGTGTTGCCCCTATCCCAGGTGCTGGCGATACAGAAGTAAGTGAGAGAACCAAACCCTTGCTCCCTTGGCACCTAGATTCCCATACACACACTAAACAGACAGACATGCAGTATAAAAGCAAGAGGTGGTACGTGCTATGAAGAAAAAAATTATTTTTAAAGCCAAGAAAGAGATACAGAGTAATGCTTAAGGCCTCTTTAGATAGAGTGGCCAGGGTAAGTGAGGTGTCAGGGAGCAACAGGGTGGGTGTGTCAGGAGAGCGTGTTCTCGGCAGGACCCTGAGGAGCGGGCCCACTTGGGGTGTTCAGAAACAACCCATGCCCACAGCGTGGTGAACGGGAAGAAGATCGAAGGAAATGGGGCCAGGGAGGCGGACTAGAGAAAGATCACGCGAGGTCTTCTAGGCTAAAAGGAGGACTGTGAACTAAGTAGAAGTTGTCATAGGGTTTGAAACAGACAAAATACTCAATCTTTTATTCTGAGTGGCCACTGTGTCAATAAACACTAGAGATGCAAAAGTAAAAGACACCAAGAAGAACCCAAACGCCATAATCCAGGCAGGAGAAGGCGATCTTGGCGGCCAGCAGCGTGTCCTATCCGCAGTCACATGTTCCCCTTCACTTTGTATACCCTTTTACACTTTTCCTGTTTAATTCCTGGACCTTATCATAACCTGGCACATCATATATTCATTTATTTATTATCTGATTCCCTCCAAAGAATGCATGTTTTATGAGAGGAAGAAATTTGCCTACTTTGTCCCCAAACTATATTCCCAGTGTTTACAGTGGTAGATGACCAATAAACAGCTACCAAATAGCTGAACCACTGTTAAGTTCTACTAGCTTGGTACTTGATACATAAAAGATAAGAATTTTAGAAAGATAAATATGATCACTGAAACCAAATAACACAAGGACATAATTTTAAAACATATAGCCAAATGTTTTTAAAGTTCACATTGCACCTAAGAAAACTTTTTTTTAAATTATTAACAATTTTTTTGAAGTATAGGTGCCATACAATATGACATTAGTTTCAGGCATACATCATAGTGATTCTGCAATTAAATACATTACAAAATGCTCACCATGATAAGGGTAGTTACCATCAGAACTTTCTAAGTTTAATTTTAACAGTATTACATCTGCACTGAACCATGAACCACATTTCTTCAACTCTAAAATGCATATTTTCCTATGTGTTAGAAGAGAAATATTTTTAGTTTAGAAAAAAACAGTGATGCATGAAAAAACTATGATGACAACTTCCTGTTTTGTTTTTTTTTGAAGAAGTTATTTTGACACTTGAAATGAGCACATAGTTCATTTTCTTCTCATTCACTAAAGACATGTTCAGCATCAATTTAATTTTATTCCCAAGTCTTACCATCAAGGATGTTGATTTTTGTTTTTCATAAACCTTAAGGAGTACTGGATAGAACATGGGAAAAGAATTCTGGAGTCTTAAGTTTTCAGACATAAAGGAGAAGTAGAAAAATGCAGGCTTTGGAAAGAGAGAAGCTAGGTTCCAATCAAAGGCAGCCACTTTCTTGATAACTGGCTATTGTGCCTTGGGCTCACTGAATCCCCCCTTCCCAGGTGACTGCACATAGCCAGTGAGAGGGTTAGAAACAACGTATGGAAAGCTATAGAGCAATGCTTGCACCTTAGAATCTCAACAAATGACAGTGATAACGGACCTTGTGAATGAGGACCTTTTTTAGACTTCTTTCTTTGCAATGGCAATCCTAGAGAGCTTATTGTATCAAACGTGCTTACATTTTACTTACAGTACATCAACCAAGATGTTTGCATATAATATGAAAACAAGTATGATTTAATCATAAAGAAAAATGAATCGAATGTTTCAAAAATGTGTTCCCAGAAGTTTCACTATAATCCTGAAAATGTTAGTCTGTTTACTCTCAAGGAGGAAATGATTTCAAATTGTTAACTGAACTTTGGAAATGAACATAATCCATGCTCTCTACTCTGCCAGTGACTTCTGGCAGATCACCCAGTTCCCTTCTCCTGAGGGTTTCAGGACTCCTCTGGAAGCATTACAAGTTGCACAGGTGCACATGAGGAGAGCTTGGGCTTGAGCATTCTTTCAGCAAGTTGCTGAGAGTTCTCTGACTCAACTTTGCTTTAGAAAACATTAACCGTGGGACTTGCAATTTCTAAAGTTCACTATTCCAAAAGAGTTTTATTACCCATTGCACAATGATCTCTCAAATCTAAATTTCAAGTTGAATCTCTATTTTTGAATCCTCACAATGGTATTGAGGAATCTAAGAAAGACACAGAAAGCACTTAATCACTTACAACCTACATAAACGTCTATTTAAAGATGTTTTTAAAAATAAAATTCCACTACTAAATACATTTATTGGGGTAAATTCTATTTTGATGTATGTTTTTAGGAATTATCAATATAGACATCACAGCTGAAAAGCTTATTGATTGTCTGCATTTTAGTAATGCTCTATTAAGTAGAGCTCAGCTCATCACCATGGCAACGAATAAAGAAGCAAAAGGTCAGCAACCCCAAAAATAGAATAATCTCTATAAAAGTGCAGTGCTCTAGTAAGGGCTACTGCTCTCAGGGATGTTTATTACAGATGGGCAATGTTTCTACTTTTGTGAACAAATCTACTGATATGAGTTAATAAGAGAAAAGATTACTCAGCTAGAAAGAAAGCTAGCAACACCATTCAGAAAGAGCTCCTTGAACACTGAGCAATTTTTAAAGCAACATTTGTAAAACTATCTTCTAAACCAAATGTTGATTGTAATCTCTACAGGGGACAAATGAATAAAAACTGTAGCTTATACCCAGTGAGTCCTGGCAGAAGGAGACAGTAGTGCAGTTCAGAATACATTTTAATAAGTTAACTTTGATGAAGGCAGGTTAATTTTTCTATTAGGCTTCACATTTTTTATCATAGGAGAATTATTCTTATTTGATAATTTCCAACTTCTGGGATTGTCTGTGCCAAATGAATTGCATTCTCCAGGAAATAAGAATGCATGGGAGAATATGTGAATCCCAAAATTGAGGTCTGGGGAGTGCTGTATTGCTAATTCAAGTTTTTTCACTCATTAGAAAATTAAATAGAAGAGGATGGAGGAAAAGAGAAAAAAGCACTAGCCCAGAGGGTTGAGAGCCTAGTTCACAAATGTGTCCCTCTATAAGCTCTACAGTACATGAAACCAGGACAGGGCAGGAGAAATACTAACCAGGCAGGGACAAGAGAATGCTGACCTGCATGGGCTAGAAGATCCTGCATAGCTGGAGAGAGTTGTGTGAAAGGCAAAAGAAAGTAAGAAGGTAATAGAAGACAAAGCACAGCAACATAGAAAGCAGAAGGAAGAACGAAGAAAGGAAGAATAAAAAATAATTGGAAATTTTGCAACTCTCCCTAGAGACCTGATTAGAACAAGTGATGGTGAAAGTCAGTGATGGTGGCCACCACTCAAATAAAATTCAGAACTATTTTAAACGTCTGAGCTTCTCCCAGGAAAGTTCACGAA
Organism: Manis pentadactyla; assembly: GCF_030020395.1. Lineage (NCBI taxonomy): Eukaryota > Metazoa > Chordata > Mammalia > Pholidota > Manidae > Manis > Manis pentadactyla. The sequence goes on along the minus strand of NC_080026.1, from coordinate 15,023,822 downwards.
TTCCATTTCCTCCTCGCCACTTCCTATTTTGGCTTTAGGAAGGCAAACTCCACAAGATGAAAAGGATAAGATAAGAAAATGTGGGCATGATCCCCATGTTTCCTTCCCTGCTGACCTCTTCTCTGTATTAAAAGTATGCAAAATTACTGGTGTTTATGAGCTCTATATGACCTTTGACTTAATTTTCATTTCCTTAGTATATGCTATTAGTAGATGCCTTACAACAAAGTAGAAATAAGGACTTGATCAATTGCTTCAAATAACTCATATGGACTGGTACAACAAACTTGTAGTATAATACCTATATTCCATTTAAAGGCATATTTCTCCATATTTGAATGACATTCAGCTGACTAGAAACTAAAACATTTAGGAGTGAGGCATAGAAACTATTTGAGGATAGAGTAACTGAAGAGATACATACTGGCGGGACAACTACCTAAAAATGAATTCAGACAAAGAAAATCTTCATCCAGACAAAGTGCACTTTCGTGAAACTTTACAAGGTTGGTGCTTCCTTCACAGAAGTTGCTGAGCAAGTATCTATAGAAATCTAAAAGGGTCCACAACATCCCTAAAGAACCAGAGTAATTTATTTAATATTAAAACCATCCCTCTCTCTTTTATTAAAGGCTTTGCCCAAGTGAAAAGATACAGTTTTGCAAGGTTGAACCCATGAAGGTGTAAATATTAAGTATTCAGCTGAAAAATAAGGAAACCTTTCTCTCTCCAGCTAATGGCTTTAAAATGTTCTTAGGTAATAAACCAACCAAAAAAGACAATGGTGCTTGAGGCACCTTCTGACGTGTCTGTTTGTGTCCTGGCACCTGAAGAAATGCCACCAGGACCCACTGAAGGCAGTGGTGATGTTCCATCCATCCACCCACCCTATAAACTTTTTATGACACAGGCCTGTGACTTCAATCAAAGTGCCTTTGTTTATTTCACAGGTTTCTAGGGGAAAATGTGGAAATAATACATGCAGCTAAAACAGAAGAGAGAATACATTACCTCTAAGACATTCAAAGCTACCTTGTTAATTAGCTCAACAGGAATAATTTATTTTGTCAAAAATAGAGTGGCATGCGAAATGAGAAATTTCCCAAATCTTCATGATAAACCTCCTTTAACCTGCCATTTCAAAGCATCCTTAAATGTGGGTACTACTGTTTCCAGCATTTGCTTGATGGTAATGAAAATACAATTCTAATTGATGTCTTGTTGGTTTTACTGAATTGGTTCAAAGGATCCAAATAGATTGCTCTGTACAACACTGCACTGCAAACAACTCTCTGGAGGAGATGCCAGAAAGTGAGGCACAGTCCACACCCCTATGGGATTTAAAGTCCATTAAGCAAAACATGATCCATCTAGGGAACAGTTCCAAAGCAACTTCACAACTAAAGATATGGAGAAAAATTTATGTAAGATCAAGGGAAGTGGAAGGTAAGTAAGAAATCATCATGAAAAATTCCACTCATGATGAACAAATCCAATATAAGAGTGTGTAACTGCCCTTACATATGTGAGTACACACGTGAAGTAGAATGTATCTGACTTGCTAAGTCACAAAACACCGGTTTCATCTAACATTCATGGAATTCTGTACTCACTGTCTGCAGGCAGCCCCTCACCACCTGAGGCCTGTTCTAACCTACTGCGTCTTCACAGTAACCCTTACAGATATCAGATTATAACTAATAATCCACTTAGGATTTAATTATGTTAGATTCCTTCCAACATGTTCCACCATAAGGAAAAGCCAGTGATCTACCTTCTTCACGGAGTGAAAATAATCATGTCAAACAGATCATTTCTGATCAACATGAATCTCAGGTACTGAAGAAGAGCAGAATGTGTTCTAACCTAGAGAGTTAACCAAGCAGTGACAGTGAGAGAAATAACATGAGAATTGCGTCTGCCGCTTAGCTGAATCAGATGAGCTATTGACAGGCCACTCCATTGTTCGGTGCTCCACCTGTAAATGGCCATTTGCATATACTGTCTACATCTGGCCTGATTTCATCATTTTATGGCAGGCAGGTCACACCCACATAAAAACATTCCTGGACAGTTCTCCCTGTGCCGCTGGTATTGTGCGAGTATATGAGCAACACTGAGAAGCTTCAATCTTCTGTGTCCATTAGCATCTGCATTTAAGAATACTGTTTTTATATTTGAAGGAGATAGGAATGTTAGATTTAAGAATATAATCTTTGGCATAAAAGGTATGAAGAACTTTGACTCAAGCAGAAGTGAGATTAATAAAACACAGGGAGGAGAATTTAAATAGGCTCCACGGTTTTTCTTAGTTCAGGGCATGCAAGCAGACATTAGTTTCTTAATCTGTCATCAAAAGACATGTCCTCTAATGGTATATATCTGTAAGGAAATTAGACAGTAATTATTCCAGATATTTTAGTTTACTTTACTTAAACCAATCTTTTACTTGGGAAAAATGGAAGTTCTAAGGATGCAGTACTCACATCTTTTGTCTCTGTGTCCCCAGCTCACAGCAGAACTTTGTTCAGAGAAGGCATTTAAAAATACTGACAAGGGAAAAGTTACTCTTCTCTGTCCTGAAGTTCACACTAATATCAATTCTCCCATAGCAAAAACATTCACACAAAATAGTTTGTCTACTTGGAACAGTCATATTTTGATTGTCCTCTACATCATAATCACCCCTCAAAATATTTCAGTATTTAAACTAGTGTTTATTATTTATTATAAATTTAAATTATTCAGATTAATTTAAATAATTTAAATTCAGAATAATTAAAATAATTTAAAATGTCAGAGCTACATAACTGAGAGAGTAGGAGCTTACATAATAAAATACCCTAAGTTAGACTTGGTTATACATTTTACTTGTAACTTCCCACTGCATCCCTATGAACAAAGTTTCCTAATTGAAATCAACGTACTTGTTTCTTGAGATAAGAAATCCTTCCTTTATTTAACTTTTAAAGCACAAATTTGACTTCTTTGTATGCTTATGTTTCATAGCGCTTTCCGGAATATAAAAATCATAGCACCTTTCAGCTATTGAGAGAAGAAATAAAACTCTATCTGGCACACCTGCCAGGTGTGCACTGAATCCTCAGAGAATGAGATATAAATGGATTTGTTCATGTGATGGCAGAACAATTCCACAAGGGGTCCCATGAGTCTGTCTCAGCACGCAGATGTCCCCTTACACTGGCTAGAACAATGGATTTATGTTCAAATTAGAAAACTAGAAGAAACTTAGGAAACAACAATGAATTTTTTTAAAGAATTGAAGATGACAAGACTTTTAAAGTACCAAAAGAATAATACTGAGTCTACAGGTTTTATAATTATGGAATGCTTTAAAATTAATACTTGGTAAAGTCTAATGTTTTGGTACTTCATCTTCCTTCAGAGACAATCCTTCAGTTTGATTTAAAGTCTAATTTAGACATGTACCTAACCAATATGCACTGTTCACCCACCTTAACTGATATAATCAATTTTCCCTTTTCTGTTTACACAACAGAGAACAGAACAGGAAGATAGAAATTGTACTGAGGTTAATAAAGCATCCACAGTCTAATGTTGTGTGTGAACTTTCTTTATTGAAACCAATTGTTTGAAAAGCAAAAAATATAATAGCATTATTAAAATAGTACATTGAAATCTGGAAGGAAAAATAAAAAACTATTACTACATTTACAAGCACTGTATACCTTGGTAGCAAAATGGAGCAAAGGTACGTGGAACTTGAATGTTTTTATCAAATACTCTATTTCCAATGAAGGGTGGCAATTAGTGCAAGCATGCAAGCAGACATTAGTTTCTTAATCTGTCATCAAAAGACATTTCCCATTTGGATGATTTTTATTTCTTCTTGACTATTTCTCTGGCTAAAATTTCCATTACTATATTGAATGAAAGTGGTGAAAGCCACATCCTTGCCTTGTTTCTGATTTTAGAGGAAAAGCTTTCTGTCTTTCACCACTGAGAATGATGTTCTTTGTAGGTTCTTTTTTTTTTTTGTAAACAAACCTTTGTAGGTTTGTTTACAGCTCCCCTGACATATATAATATGCTATTTTATATTGAATTGTTTTTTATTTTTAAAAACCCCACAAGAAACAATTGTTGCAGATTGATGACTAACCCAATAAATAAACAGCTTCTTTGGCTGGGGCTTCCTGACCTTATCCTGAATGAATTTTTATGGAAGACTTTAGAGTGCTGTTGATGTTATCTACCATCACAGCCATTTCTCTGAGCCTGTCTCTGATATCATTTCTGTTAACAAACTGAAATGCAATCCAGCAATGAAAGAATCGAGGAACAAAATGTGATTCCTTCACAAAGGAAAAGACGTGTTTCAATAATAAGGGAGAAAAGTAAAATATAAAATTGTATTGAACAGAGTAACTCAAGTATGCTAAAACAGAAATATGCTGAAATGCTGACAGTGGTAACTCTAGGCCAGTGGATACAAACTCCATACACACTGAATGAATGAAGAACCAGGGGAAGCCCGTGCCCAGGAGGGGCCACCCAGCTTCAGCTTCAGCCGACAGATGGCATGAAAAAGGCCTCAAGGACACCGAATCTGATTTTTCAAGATAAGCCAGATACCTGGATTTTTATATGAAGACTTAATTTTTAACATAATAAATTCACTGTTCTTTTCCAGAAACCATAGATCAAATAAACCTATCTGTGGGCCAGATACAATCTGCCAGCTTGCAAAACTTTGGACAACCTGTTTTGTTATTTCTATGTTCATTAGAATTGGGTTAGCTACAAATAACAGAGGAAAACAAATAGAAATCTCCTTTTCTCTTTCATGTAAAAGAAATTTGAGGATAGGCAGTCCAATGGTAGCAGGGTGGCTCCATGAAGTTTTTAGACAGGCTTCTTTCAGTTTCGTATTGCCATCCCTATGGTGTAGCCACCATCATCCTCATGGCCCAAAGAAGCTGCCACAACTCCAGCCTTTACATCCAGGCAGTATGATGCAGGATGGCATAATAATGCCCACTCCTGTTTTAATGAGTCCCCTAAGAAGTTCTCCAAAACATTGTTGCTCATCTCATAGACAGAACTTAGTCATATGGACACATATTGACTGGAAAATATTGTGACTGAAAATATGGTCTGTTAGGTGGACAGCCATTCAGCCAGCCAAAAGTCTAGGTTCTGCTATTAAATGGGCATTGGGAGAAACTAGATATTTTTGGAATCCTGATTTATAGTCATAGTAGACTTTTGATTCATTATATTTTTTCATTAGAAAAAGAATGTTTAAATATTTTCATTATTTTTGAGACCATGTTCTTAAGTACCCAGAAATTGAAATTTATCAGGAATCCCTGGTAAATTGGAACTTTAATCATTACAGAGTGACTCTTGTCAACTCTATTTGTTTTGCCTCAAAGCTTATTTTGTCTGCTACTAATATAAACCAACATTTTTGTGTGTTTGATATATGCAGCATGGCATACCTTTTCCATCAAAATAATTTCAACATTTCTATAAACTTTCATTTTAGATAAATCTTAACACATGATTGGATTTGTCTTCTCCAATCTGATCATCTTTCTTTTTAACTATTTACATTAAATTATTTACATTTAATTATTATTGACATATTTGGATGCTTTCTTTTTGTCACATCTGTTATGTGCTTTCCTCTCTCTATTTTTAAACTTCTTTTGGATTGTTTTTATTGTTCCATTTTTCACTATTGTAGCTTAGAAGGAACACAGCCACATTCTATTATTTTGTAAGTAACTTGGAAATGACAACAGGTACATTTCAAAGTATAAAGATTAACAATATCTTCAACCTCTTCCTAAAAAAAAAAAAGGCCCTTTATTTTTACTGCTCCCCTGACATATATAATATGCTATTTTATATTGAATTGTTTTTGCTTATTTTTAAAAACCCCACAAGAAACAATTGTTGCAGATTGATGAATTTTAGAATTAGTTTCATATTTATCACTTTCTTTGCCTTTTTTCCCACCTTGCATGCCACAACTTTGGTATTAGTTTCTGCCTGAAGTACATCCTTTAGAAATTCCTTTATCAAGGAGTCTGATAATGTCAAATTCACCTACTTCTGTTACTTTGAAAATGCCTTTTCCTTAGCCTCATTATTTAAAGATATTTTTACTGGGTACTGAATTCTGAGCTACCAGTTATTTTCTTTTAGAATATTGATGATGATATAGTTCTTTTTCTCTTTTTACATTTTTTGATTGACAACACAGTATCAATTCTTCTGTAGCTCCTTTGAATTTCATTTACCTTTTCAGCTGCCAACTTTTGGGATTTTCCTTTGTCTTTAGCATTCTGTAGTTTACAATGCCAGGTCAAGGTTTGGATTTCTTTATTTCTCCTCTTGATAGTCACCGAATTTTTTGCATTTGTAGATTGGTATTCATCAATTCTGAAAAATTCTGTGCTGTTTGTTCTGCAGATACTGCTTTTACCCAATTATTTTTTTTGCTCCCCTATGGACCACTCTGCAAAACCACGTGATAAACCTTCTTATGCTTTATTTGTTATCCTCTTTCATATTTCCCATTATGTATTCTCTATATTACTGCATACAAAATAATTTTTTGTGTTTCTGAGCCCTAATTCTTTTTATAGTTGCTGTATATCAATTTTTGTGAAACCTATCCATTTAAAATTTTTTGTTATTTTTAATTTTAAATAGTTTTGTTATTATTCAAATCTGTAGGTCACATATTTACAATTTCCTACTCCTTAAAAATATTTCCAAACTTGACTTATATTTTTTTTAACTTAGAAGAACATTTGGTCTATAAATTAGTGTCTGACAATTCCAATACATGAAACCTTTGTGATCTGTTTCTGCTGTGTACTCTTTTCTTCTGGCTCATGATCATGCTGTCTTACACCCTGGTGTGCCCAGGGTTCTTACTTTTCATTATTTACCGCTCATGTCCTTGCAAAAGTGTTTGTGTCTCTTTGAGGCCTAATGTCCAAGCGATTTCCTCTAGAGAGTTTGTACTTTCTTCTGGCAGGCAGTGGGGGTAGGGGAGGGCACTCAGAATCTAGGATTATCTTACAGAAAGTTTTTCCTCTGGAAAGTCCCTATACCACGCAATCAATGGAAACTAAGGCCATGTGATGGCCAGGCTTTGTTCACAGCAACTCAGGAACAAAGTTTTTTGTTTGTTTTTAGGTTGTTGTTGGCTTTATTTCTTTTTTTCCTTGCTTTGCTAAGTAATAAGCCCAAGCCTCCTCACTGAGCTTAGAAGGAGGTGGGTTTATATCTGGTTTAAACTTGCAATGAGGAAAGAGACTTGGGTATCTCTGCTAAACATGGTGGTTTCTATTAGACGATCCAATTTGGGCAAACATGTTTCTTGACTCTTATCTTCATTGAATTGAGATCCCTGATACAAAACCCAATATTTTCCTTATTAGAAAAAGCAAACACACATGAGAGAAAAAGTATCAGAAAGTTAGATAATAACGTCTTAAATAATAAGGGCGTTCACTGATTCACATAACGTGAATCTGCAAGTACGCTGTGCCATTATTGAGTCTCCTTGTTAACAAATCATAGAACCAAACTACTTCCATATTTCCTGTCATGTTGAGGCAGTAAACTTGCTTATTGTTTATATTATTACCAAATGTTCTGACACTTTTAGCTAAAAACATCACCGATATCACTCTTTTAACTTTTGCTGATCTAATAGTAAAAAAAAATGATTGTTTTAATTTGCATCTCTACAGCCATTCGTGATGTTGAACATCTTTTCATAGTTTAGTGCTCTGAGTATTCTCTTCTATAAAATTTCTGTTGTCTCTTTGCCCATTTTCTTTCACTTAGCACTCCCTTTCCTTCCCTTTCCCCATGCACGCACGCGCGCGCGCACACACACACACACACACACACACACACACACACACACACAAAAAGCTTTTTATCTTTTAAATAGTTAGCTTTTTTCCAGTCATATATGCCACACATATTTCTATCCCATATTTAGTTTATTTTTGGTCTTGTTTTTGTTATCTTTTATTATTCATTTTTACTTTAGTTTGCATGTAGTCAATTATATCTGTCTTTTCCTTTTATAACAGTTGGATTTCCTGTCTTACTTAAAAACAGCTTCCATACTATAAAGTCATGAAAATCTTTTTTTTCTAAATTTTCCTCTGACATTTAAATTGTTTTATATTTCACAATTAGATATTTAATCAAGCTGTAAATTTATTTTTGTATATGGTATGACACTGTAGTACAGCCCTGTTTTCCTCCAGATGGATAGATAATATGCCAGCATCATTTCAAAAATAAACTATCCTGGAATTTCCAATTCTGCCAAGTTACACTTTAGATGTCCACAGAAGCCCTTCTTGATATGGCAAACACAAAAATGCTGAATAAAATATAAATGGAAAACTCTTTTTCCATTATGTGATTAAGCTGATGAGAAAATAAATGAATTGCTCAGCAGCCAAAAATAAAGTGCAAATCCAGAGAGTGTTCGAGTACTGGGGCTGTCATTTACTCTAAGGGCATCTACCAGTTTTTGGTGGTAAGTGCTTAGCTTACCAGATTGTATCACAAGGTCAGAAGATTAAACCTGGCTCCTGAAATAGTGAAAGGTCAGATCAGAGATCCTTGCATAAATCAGGCAACTATGAATGGTACTACACTGAAAACAAAACAAAATAGAAAGTGTTCTCCAGAGAGAAACAGTGTGTATACTTATCTATTTGTCTGTCTCATCTTGACTTTGAGCATAGCAGAAAAAAATGTTTAAATCTCTGAATTTAAGAGTTCCTCATCACAAATGTGCACCATAGGCAGGCTTAGAGCCAGAATTCATGGTATGTGTTGGCCCAAAACAAACCTAATCAAACTGCAGAATGGGTTCTCTTAGTACACCCCCCAGATACCTGGCAGAAGCTAGTGTAAATCTCTGGAGGAACATATTTTAAACACAGGCATCAAAAGTTTCATCCAGATATGGTTCCCAAAAACATGAGCTCACAAACAAAAATCACAAAACACACAAGGAAAGTAGCCATCAAAAATATGAGTTAGCAGAATATTAAACAGCAGATTCAAACTCACAGAAGCTATAGAGAGTGAAATTATCAGAGATTCAAATATTTTAAAATATGGGGAAAAGAGTTTAAGAGACATGGAGAGTAGACACAGAAGGTCCAACTTACGCAAAATCATTGAAGGAATTGTGAGAAGAACTGAAGAGAACTTATTAGAAAATCATAGACAGAACCCACCATAGGGACACACACCCAAAACATCTTCCAATATGAATGGAACTTTTCATTAACCCTAACCTGGATCTGTATCCTCTACTCCCCTTCACACCCCTACCCCCACCAAACACACACTAATTTGTGTAAATAGGTCTTTTATTTTTGAACTGGAAATATTCCTGAAGAGGTAAGAATATATCATTTACTTTTAAGGTAAATTTTTTCCCACTAAAGTGGTTTCTCTCAATTTCAGAGGAAACTGACAGTTGACAATCTGCATGAGTTTCTGTACGGGATATTTTCTGAAGCTTCAGAGGTCAAAGGTCACTAGAGTCAGAGCAAGAAAGTAGCATCCAGAAAGGTGGGCAGATATTTGTGGGATTGAAGATAGCTATTCTTATCTAGTCTAAAAATACATAGGAAGAAGGAATTAGAGAGGGTACACTATATATTGCATAGTCTATGTTTAATTTTTAAATATTCAGTACAATTCTTGTTCTTTGAAAATAACATATCTGCTGTTAGTGGAGACATGAACTCAAAGCATGAGTTGAATAAATGGCTGTTTTGGGGAATGATTATTGCCTTCAAGTTTTACATAGAAAAAAAACGCTCTAAATATTTGTGATAACAGTTGAACATAGAAGGTTGCTCCAGTGACATCAAAGATATCAACTTCAGTAAACTTCAGGGAAGGGAGCAAGTTTTCTAATATTATATTTCTGCCAAACTATAAAATTACTTCTATCAAGAATAATTATCAACTCTTAAAAATTAAACCCACATGCAATGTCAAAGAATAAAGTATTTTTTAAGGGCAAATGTTTGAATTTATATTTGATCTATATCAAATCTTGCTTACAATGATCTGAAATAATCTGACTTAAATCTAATCCAATTTAGCATTAAAAATGAATGGATAAGGAAGTTTTCAAAGGCCTTTTAAAAGGAAAAGTTTTAAATTAAAATAATAATGAGATTCTTAATAGACTGATTATACCAAGTGTTGACAAAAACATGGACCAACTGGAACTATCATTCATTTCTGTAGTTCATGTAAAATTGTACAAGCAGCTCAAAAACGATTTGGGAGATTATATTTATAAAATAAATATATACTTATCATATGACTTAATAACTCTCCCCTTCAGGATTTTCTTAAGAGAAAAGAAAGCATATATCCAAAGAATTGTACATGGACACTCATAGCAGCCTTGTTAGCAACAGCCCCCAAATGAAAACAAGCTGAATATCCACTGGTGGGTGAATGGGTAAACAAACCACTGTATATCCATACAACAGAGTATTACCCAGCAATAAAAAAAGGAATGAGCTACTGATATACCCAACAACATGAATAAATCTCAGAAACATGCTGAGTGAAAGAAGCCAAGTGCAAAATAATATCTTCTATAAGACTCCTTTTATGTGAAACTCTAGGAAAAGTAAATCTAATCTACAGTGATAGAAAACTGAACAGTTGTCCAGCCCTGGTGAAAGTTAGGATTGACCAAGAACATTTTGAGGTAATGGAAATGTGGTGGTGTTAACAAGGGTGTATGTATGTGTCAGACTCATCCAACTGTACATTTAAAATGTTTGCATTTCACTGTTCCTACATTATTCCTCAATAAAACTGGTTTTTCAAAAAGAAACTAGTTCCTGATTGGCTTCTTAGCAGTTAGAATTTATAGTTAGCCTGGGAAGGACCTACATTCTAGCTGCACTAAATGCCTTTAATTTGCCCAACTACATATGAATCATTTTGTTCTCCAAGACCTTTTTGCAGTCAAAGTCTTGTCTTGTACCCCTGCTGACTGGTTGAATGGGGTCTTACAGATAATCCATTACTGCGCAGACACGGGAGAGGGGCCATGGCCACAGACAAGTGCAGAGACTCCCCTCCTCTTCATCAACCTTTTGGATCTTGGTCATGGGAACATCAGCATCAAATACAGCAAGACTCCACTTCAGGATGCCTCTGATCCACAGATAGCCAGGGAAGATAATATATGGGGAAAAAATGTCCAGAATAGATGCCAGATCACTACCAAACCAAGGAAGTTGATGGGCTCTGAGACAGAGAAAATAAGTATAGTCTGAAGTCCAAGACTGCAAATAGCTTTGGAGGATGAAGTAAACCAAGTCTGACGCCTGAGGGTGCAATATACAGGATAATGCTTTAGAATACAGTTTTCCACGTTCCACTGGACAAGTACCAGGGGTGGTACATGAAAGGTTCTTGACATGAATTGGAGCAGTAACTAAACATGATATTAAATACATTGAATCACAAGATGATTTCTTCTCTAAGTCTCCTAGTTTTTCTGATTATCTATCAAAAAGCTTCATTTCATATGTGGATATCTTTAACACCACTTTCTTCTCTTTTTTAAACAAAAAGAAAACACAAAATACCTAACTGGAATGTTGTAGATGTCTTTGTTTAATCTCATAGTTATCTTCGATTTATGGCAGGTAAACTGGTTTTTGATTTCTGGTAATGATGTCAAGTTTCTGCATAAAATAAATGTTTTTCAGTAAAAAGGGGGAGCAGCTAATTTACAGAAAAAGAACTCCAGTGGAATATTTCTATGGTGATACGTGAACACCAGAGACTGGATAACAGAACCTTAAAAAGTTAATGTGTGAGGAAGAGCATGTATCTATGTATAGATATTAACGTATGAATAAGTACTGAATTATTACTATACTAATAAATATTAAAGAAAATTCACCAACAGGACATTTTCATGTCATAAATTAGTTTTTAATTTGAATTACTTGCACTTTAATATCCCCCAAAGTTTCAGATTCCAGATTACTGATAAAAAGTGAGATGAAAACTTTCAGTAGATTAAGGTAAAACTCCATGAAATTGGGGAAAGACGGGAATATGTCTGTACAATAATAAAGGGTCAATTTCCATTCTACCTCTATCCCGAATGACTGCTATACTTGAGTGTGGGCAAAGGAGACATGCAGAAAGTACCCATAAAAAAATTTTTTAAAAGACTGTCTCCATAAATGTTGGTAATCTACTATTTTTAGTTTTGCTCTTTTACATCTTACTTTCTTGGTATACACTTAAATTTCTTTCCTTTAAAAGAATCAATAAAAATTTATATTTTACTTTAGGTCCATCAATCACTTCAAAAAATACCATTCATATGGACAAATTTCTTCAAAATTATTATACTGTTGTCAATGGTTTGACAGTCTTGTGTAATTAAAAAAAAATCAATCTCAGCGAGGTGCTAGAGTTGGACCAGTCAACAACAGGAGAGAACTGTAAAACAGCTTTTCTTATTTAAAGAAACATAAAGGAGTTTGATTTCTACCATGCACATCATTTCCCAAAAGTAAAATTAAACCTGGAGTGAAGGAAAACACACCCCTTACCTGTTGGAAGGTGCAGTGTTATGTTGTTGCAAAAATCTGTGAAGCAGCATTCAGTTTTGGTAACATTGTTGGAACTGTGACAGAAGACTTGAGCATTTAGCTCTGGGAGAGAAACACAGGACTTGATCACCTGTTCTTTCCCATTGGTTAACATAACCGAAGCCCAACATGCTCCTTCTGTTTGGCAGGTAAAGTTTGAAGAGTCACACAAAAGACATACACACTTCAACCCTGGAAAATGGAAGGCAAAAAGCTTTAAGATACAGAAGATACAATCCTACCAATTTATTTCATAATATTTGAGTGTTGAAATTCGATCTTAATGAAAATTGAGAGTTTGAAGGGTTTAAACGAAGAGCACTGGATGCACAAATGCTAATGCTGTTACTCCCTCAGTCGTGTGTTTTATTAAACAGGTTGTCTGGTCACCATTTATGACTGCTTGTATTTTTGTGAATTTATTCAGTTGCTACTATATTTTAAAACAATATTCTTGTCCATGGTCTAAATCCCTCCTTCTTATGCACATTCAGCTCATTCCTAAATCAACAGATCTTAGGAAATGCCAGGATAGTAACACAGCAACCTGGAGGGACCTTCTACCATCACTTGTGGAACATTGAAGTGTGGTTACAGCAGCTATGTAACCAAACCATCCAGTGTGCTCTGCTCATTTACCTTTTTTCCTTTAAACTTTTAGGTGAATGTGCTAAACACAAACCTAACATACATATTTACAAAGCTCAAAAAACAGTGTGTTTCTTTACGTAATGTTTTGTGATACTTTAACCCTTTTATTATTGTCATAGTACCTTTAAGGCATTGATGAGTGATTGTACCTCCCCCTCTTCACCAAGGAATACATCTTAGAATGAGTCATTTGAACATAGACCATGACCTTCAGGCAATTTTCTTGAACTAACACATCTATTCCATAAAGCAGAACAGTAGATTTTTATTTATCTTTATCAATAAAACTTTAAAAATTAGACTTTACTAAATTAATCTGCTCACTGCACAGGTTTCCTCAACATCCTCCATTTACTGCACACCCCCCACACACACACATTAATTCATGTTCAAAGTGGTGCAGTATTTCTCTCTTCTTATGTAAAATATTTGTCCACATGAAGAATCCAATGGTTGTGAGCAATTTATTCAAATTTTATTAAATTACATTGTTTTAAAATAGTACACTACTAAGTAAGCTGTTTGTATTATTACTTTAATGAACTTTTTGTTTAATCATAACTGCTCCCCATAATCATCTGAATGTACAAAGTTTTACATAAAATCATTTTTACTCAAATTAAAGCCTTTTAATTGCTAATTACTCAAATTGGAGCTGGTTTTATACCTGTAAACTATTTGATACATAAATGATAATTTTTATATTCAATCTCAAATACCAATATAAAAATGTGAATAATATTCCTATATAACCGAGTGTATAAGAAGAAAGAACAAATTACATATTGATCAACAGAAATTATCTCCTTTGATAATTTTTCTTGGCCAGTAAAATACCATCACTGCAAACAGTTTTATTACTATGTGTTAAGGGAAATAACAATCATAAAACAAAATACTATTTCGTTATCAACATTGAACCAGGCACAATAGCTCTTGCCTCTGTTTATTCCAGTGGTGATTCTGTGGCAAATATATTCACTTACTGATATTTATGTGCCTCGGCAGAATCTTATCATCTACACTGATTGACAGATAGGTAAAATCTAAGTTGTTTGTAAAATAATTTGTTACTCCTTGCATAAGAGAGAGCACATATATTGAGGAGCCGTCTGCCTAGATGTCTCTGATGTGGAACGCCTCTCTAGCGTCTTCCAATCTGACAAAAGCCTTCACATCCTGGTTATACTAGCTTTGAATCTTAGCCATTGCTCAGCTCCTCTGCACTTCCATTTCCTTATATGAAAGATTTAAGAAGAAGAATATACCTCCTTAAAGTGCTGTTGTGGAGGATAAATAAGTTATCTATGCAAGTCTTAGAACAATGCCTGGTACATAGGAGGCATTGTAAACATTAGTGCCTATGTCTTCTCCTACTGGAAGAAATAAATCTAGTTGTCCTATGCAAATAAGCAAAATACATTTGTAATCTATAAAAGGAAGGGCTGAGTGAACTAGGGTGCACAGACCATCTAAAAGTCATTACAAAGAAATGCTTCTCTTTCTGCTCTCTGAGTGAACTGAATGCTCTCTTCTTTTAATGGCCCAGGTTAGATCCTAGACAGTCACACAGCAGGGTGGAGTCTGGCCATGGTCCAGATAAAGAATTCAGGAAAAGAGGAAGGCTCCAGGTCTAGCTCTGTCAGTAACTTGCTGCTCAACTTTGGAGAAGATACTTAACCTTGCAGAGTCTCAGTACCATCCTCTGAAAATGGGAAATGAACTAGGGTAAGGGCTGTGGGTCCAAAAATCTTGTAGACTACGACCATTTTAGGACTCTGAATTTAAAATTCATGAAACTGTATAATTACAAAATGTGGAAAGCTCTTTGACAATTAAGAAATTCACTCCACTATGGTTATTCTTCATCCTCATCTTTTTAAGGAGCTGAAGTTGGGAAGAATAATGCACCTGACTTACAATCTCAAAACCATTTGTTTCTACCTAGACTCCTCATCAGAGTCTCCTTGGATTTTCTATTTCCAACAGAAGTCCAGTCTGGAAATCAGGTCAAGTCACTGAGGACTGTGGATCCACTGAGTGAAGATACCAGAAAGCACTCAACAATTAAACACGTACCTTCATGTGTGTTTATCATTTTGTAAGACTCCCCTTGCAACTGGGGGAGCTGTCACTCTCTCCATTGTACAGATAATGACATGAGGCTCCAGATCCAGTGACTGTGCTAACATGGCAGTTATTAGACTGCTCAAGTGATGCTGCTTCTATCCTACCAAGGCTGGTATTTAAAAAAAAAGAACACAGGTACAGAAACCATTTTCCCACCTCACCAGTTTCTAGCAATTGTGAATAAAATATAATGCTAATACACAAGAAAGAAATGAATAATTACCACTTGACGATTGCGATTGTGATCCATATTGTCCTACTTACATTTTGAAACACAGTTGATATTTTTAAAACAAATTCTCCCTACTTACTTTTTATGAAGACAGGTGGTCAAACAAAAGTCAGCATCAGGTGGCTTGCTGCTAGCATAAAGAACCTTACCTCTCAGGTTGTCTGTTTTGTTTTTGGTATAAACCTTGAAGTACCTAACATGGTACTCTGTCTTCAAAGCACTGTTAGCTGCTTGTAAAAATAATTACATAATAGTTCTTATCAAGGAATAATGTGGACATTGAATGATTAACAATCTATAAAACTTTCCTTCAGTTTAAAATAAAAGGAACCAATCAGTAGAATAATAAACACCTAGGTGACGAAGTCAAGACATAGTAAATGCCACCTTACTTTTAAATGTTGCACAACAGAAAACCCTGATATAATTAAGAATTTGTTGATGATAATGGCTTCAAACATCTGCTAAATATTCTCGTTTATTCCAGGTGGATTGGCAGTACCATAGCATTGACAGAGAACAAAGAGCAAACTAAAAGGAACCTAAGATACATATCTAACAGAGAACATATTCAGTCTTGCATTTTTCATATCCCACCAATCCACTCTAAGGTCATATTTGGTATATAATTAAACCATATTTATATCAACCATCCTCAACATAGAAACCTTTGTGCTGCCAATTAAAACATAAGTTGCCCTTAGTAATTTGACTTATGCTTTCATATTTTGTTTTTTTGCAAAAACTGATATAAATTGAGCCAATTATACTAGAATATTCCATGGCAGGATAAATCCATTTGTTAGCAGACAGTAGTCCAGCCTTATGTTTCTTTATTTTACACTTTCCCATTTTAATGTACTTGAATCATATGGAAAGGGACAGCAAATGAAGTTGAAGAAAGAGGTAATTACCCGGAATAAGGAGGTCTATTAGATTTTTCCCCACAAGGAAGATTGCACTTTTCTTGTGTCTCCTCCCACCCCTTTAATTATCCTCTTTCCCCACCTTTTTTGCCAATTAGTCTGTAAAAGCCAAGACATCTGTTACCCACAAGACATCTGTTACCCACATGAAACCAAAGGATGTGCACATTCCTAATCAACCAGAAAATAAATTTTCATCCATGGTTACATGTGATAGCAAGCACACCCTGGTGTCCAGAAATGTAAAACTCATAAGACTACAACAAAAAAAAAACCCTAGATTCACCGATTTGCATGTATGTTCTATTCTTATTTAAAAAGTCATATATTTGTTTGGGAAATATTAGTTGTTTTGAATTACACAAATATTATTTTTAATAAGTTGGTATCCTACATCTTAGGTCTATATGCTAATATATCTATTGACTGGTGCCTTACATAAATTTCTGACAAATCCTCTTTCCTCTTTCCCAGACCTAAGTTGATTCCATTTCCTTAATTTTAGAGCAGGCTATTAAACACATTTTTTTTAAATTCAGAAAACTCTCAAATTCGACCTGCTGAATATGTAATCTTTTCATCATTTGCAGGCTTCTGAATTAAAAGGGAACAATTCAAGGTTATCAGTGTGCTGAACATAAAAATAAAAAGTTCAGCAACCGAAAAGAGCCGGACCACTAGCACCAGGGAATGTGAAGGAAAGTCAGTCAGCGTCAAAGAAAAACCCAGCAAAGATCTCTCTTTCCTCCCAATTCCTTTTCAAAATTTTATTTTCCGGTCAAGCGGTCATTTCAAAACATTTGCCCTTCTTAATGGTAAGGAAAAATGTAACAGAGGAAGAAAGCAGCATTAGTAAAATGTGGGTAATATAAATGTAAACGTTTTGGCCAAAGGAGTTTTCCATAAAGATCCAACTTTTATAATTCTATTTGTCAGGTTTTATCCAAGAAAATTCAGAACTCCAAAAATATGAGAATACGTCCAGGGCAAAGGAAAATCGTTCCTTTGGGCCAAGTGGCAATTGTGTTCCCTGTTCAAGAGGGTCTCTCCCTTATACCCGAGGACTGGAACCACCCAAAAAGATTCTATCCAGCATCTATCCTGCATCTTGCGTCCAGATGGAAGGTTCAAATTAGGAAGAACAGAGCACATTTTGAAATATTTTAGTACTAGCCATTCTGAATGTCCTCAGTCCAAAGGCAGCAATAAGTGAAATCTGAGGTCTCAGCCCACGTCTACCACAAACTACCTAAGACTTCAGACAAGCTTCTCAGCCTCTCCCCTAACATGATAAGGAAGTAGATTCCAAGATTTCTAAAGACCCCTTCAGTATTTTAGAGTCCTCTGCTGCTCTGAGCTCATGTCTCAGTTCTCAGTAGAAGAAACTTTAGGGTTATCCTCACTGTGATAGATAAAAGAGAGGTTAGAAATAAAAGCACCCAAAGGATAAGTCTGCACTCTCAAATTCACACTGATATTTCAGTGGACGAGAGGATCCTACTTGTTTAAAATTCCACAAAAACTCCTGTTGATATTAAAGATGATTCTTTCATCCTACATTTGTCACATGAGAATCTAACGCTTTTTCCAGTATGGTATGTTGGGGAAGTGAAGGGAAAGTTCACAGCCTCTCTGAGTTAGGCTAGACTTCCAGACTTTTGGCTAATCCCTCAGCCACAGTATATACACAGTCACAGAAATGGCACACACCAGACCAAAGCTTTTCAAAAGAACACCATATCTTAGCCATCTGATCCCGCTGACTAGAAACAGAAACATTTCCCAATAATGTTTAAGTGGTTGACAAAAAGTAGAGTTTAAAATTGGCTAGAATTCTGTTCATTTACATATAGCCTCAAAATTGTAACTAATACAGTAAGAATATATATGATGGCATAATGTCATAAAGCTTTCAGTGCAACTTTGAAACTTTTTAACAGAGAAAAATGATGAGTTTAACATTTTTGCATATCAGCATAGTTATTAACTGGAAGGCTTACTTTTCAAAGAAGGGCTTTTCCAAAAATACTATTATTAGCATTAGCCTTTAAGCTCCTACAAATGCAAATGAACCATAAAAGGATATAACCTAATCTACAAGCATGATGACCAAATTATGTGTGTGAATTCTCTTAAAATGTCCCTTTGAAAGATGAAAATGTGGCAAAATTCTGAGATGGGAGAGACCAGCCTTTTCTTTCCTGCCTCTGGAAGGCGAGGCTTGAGTTGGCAGGAGGCTGGCAGAGTAGCAGTTCCATAGTGACTGCTTCTGAGAGCAGTGTTGCATCTCTTAGGCTACATTGTTTCCTTAGGGAGGACACTGCCTGGAGTCCTCTGACCAACTTTAGACTTTGACTGTAGCCACGGAAGGAAGAAAAGCACGTGATTTGGGGTCTCACATTAAGCATCATGGTAACATAAAAAGTATTCCTGATCACAGCACACATTTCCTCTGCCACACTTCCACACAATGCTTACTTCCTTTGAGAAGTTACGTTCTTACACTGGTAGCTTAAATAGTTCCTCATCAAACTGTTCCTCAGTCTTGGGATTTTTAAAATTATTGCCACCTTCTAGGTAAGAGAAGATCAATGCTTAATAGATTCTGATTATATTTAGAATAAAATAAAGTCCACAATTGTTTTCATAACCTAATAGACTAGTAGGTCTAGGTTCTTTCCACACATGGAACCTCATTTTTTTACAATTCAGCCCTCCAGACACACTGATCTCCCCTTTATAGTTCAAAATGATGAGTTCTTTCCCACCTCACGGCCTTCCCTATGCCTGTTCCCTTTGTCGGTCACATACTTCCTCTCAGAATTCTTCCGGCTTCAGAGCCACCACCTTCAACACCTCAGAGAAATCTCCACAAATGATGAAACTTGGTAAATATGCAACTCCCCATCCTACCTGGTATTTATTGCGATCTGTAATTAGCTTATTGGCTGTATCCGCCCCAATAGAATGGAAACTCCATGAAGGCAGGGGTCTTTTCCTGTCCTACCTATAATGATATCCCTAACAAATAGAATAGGGTATGGCATGTGATAAACACCTAACAAGTATTAAATGAAAAAGTGTAAAAAATTGCGAAGTACAGAAGAATGAAAAATAGCCGAACACATAAAAAAAGGCTCACACCCTGTAACTATTCTCATTGTGGTATATTTTCAGAGGTGAATTCTACCTATAAACTCCTTTATAGGTGCTGCTTTTTATTCTGTTGGGATTATACCATGAGCTTTATAATCTCTTCTTTATAGTCATGTAATGGTAGTTGTAGACCTATCATTTGAGTAAGTGAACAGTATGCAGCATTTACTTACTTTCAGGCATTTCCGTTGGTTCCAATTTTTGCAGTTAAATGACACTGTTGAATATCTTTATGGATTAATCTTTAACCAAATTTAATTTCCTAGGCTAGAGTCCCAGAAGTGGTATTACAACATCAGATCTTCTTGTTAGCCATTGTCGAATACCCTTCCAGAAAATCTGTACCAATTAAGACTTCCACTGGCCCTGTGTGAAGGTACCAATTTTGCATACATTTGTCAGCATTAGATATTCTTGCTAAAATCTTAATACTACAATAGATGAAAGTTGCATATTATTTTAATTTGCATTTCCCTACTAATGGGGTTGAGGTTGTTTTTTTTTTCAAACATTTCCTTTGGACTTCCTCTTAGATTTTTGTCCTTGTTGTTTATCTTTTTTGGTGAATTTCTATTCAATTTGAAAGAGCTCTTTATAAAGACAGACATCCTTTGTCATATGCATTACAAATAACTTCTCCCACTTCCATATTTATTTGCTTTTTTCCTATGTACCATCTTCATTCTTTTTGAAAAAATATTTACCCCTTGCCAAAAAGAATGCACATAATATAAAGAAAGAAAGTAAAATCAGTCACCCTTAATCCCATATCCCCAAAATGGCTATTGTTAGCATCCTCTCTAACTATCTCTCTATGGAGTTTTACATACACCTATGCATCATATATTTCACATCGTACCTATGCATAATGATGTTCCCATTAAAATCCTGTAATAGATGAAAATTGTATCTATCTGTCCTTCACTTAACACTTTTCTCCTTTGCCTCCAAGCTTGGCAAACCCTCATCCATTTTTCTGATTTGTTTTTATACGTTTAACCCTTAAGTTCACGTGGAATTTCATTGTGGCTTGTGATAACACATAAATCTCTTTGGCAGGTGATTAGGAATTACCTTTTGGTAAATTCCTCACATGCAAAAATGTTTTAAATCATTATTTAAAGAAGATTGTTGTAAGTTAGTGTACTCCAGAGAAACAGAGCCGATAGGATAGATGTGCGTGCATGTGTGTGTATAATTTCATATATGTAAACAGACAGAGAGAATTTATTTTAAGGAATTGGCTCACTGGATTGTGCAGGGTGACAATTACAAAATTTGCAGGGTACACTGGCAGGCTGGAGACCCAGAAAAGAGTTTATGTTTCAACTCAAGTCTAAAGACAGTTTGGAGGCAGAATTCCCTCTTCTTCCGGAGACCTCAGTTTTGTTCTCTTAAGGCCTTTAACTGCTTTGAGGAGGCACCCAATTATGGACAGTAATCTGCTTTCCTCAAAGTCTGATTTATAAATCTTATTATCATCTAAAAAAATACATTCACAGTAACGTCCAGATTGATGCTTGACTAAGTATCCAGTGTCATGACCTAGACACATTGACATACAAAATTAGCCTTCCCAAGAATTTACAAATTGTCAAGTACAATGTAAGAGCTCAGGAAGAGAAGGAGGTAAGAAAGAGAAAAGACCTTTCCCTAAAAGAACTGTAGAGTTCAAGGGCATTATGTTAATGTGGTACAATGCATCAGGGATGTGCGCGTTGTGTTCTGGGACATGGGGGCTGCGGCTGGGAAGACACAGGCAGGGAAGGCATCTTTTAGGCGAGTCTTGAGGAACACAATCGTTCTGCACCATCCTCAGCCCCCTTCCCTCCTCCGTTCAGAGTACCAATCCCACCTCACCCTCTCAGCAGTCCTCAAAGACCCTCCAGCCAACCCTCACCAGCATGGAGGAGCCATCATAGTCCTCACCCACCGAGCAGTGAGGCAATGTCTCCCATTGAGGCACTGAAATGTATGGGCACTGGCCTGCTCCCACTTTGCCAATGGGTTCCTGCTGCCACCAGAGAAGTTTTGGCCAAAATCCTGAATTGCAGGTTGGGGCTCAGTGCCTTCCCCCAGGGGCCCTGGACCTTCTGCCTCCTCTTTGGTCAGTTTTCAGCCTTTTCCTCGGGTCACCATTGGCATGAGTGAAGTCTGAACTCCATTAGCCCCTGGCAGGTTTCACCCCCTGATTACTTTCTCCATGCACCCAGGTACCATCTAACCACACAGGCTGCAGGCTACTTATTACAGGAAGACCTCAACTCTAGGGTAGCATTTTTAAAACCTGTGTCTCTTTAAAAAAAAAACATGATAATCTCATACCCTTAGTTATCTGTTATTTGAGACTGTGAAATAAAATGTATAGCTTGTCTGGAAACAAATCAGTGCAGTGGAGAATGAGCTTTTTTTTGGAAAAGTGGCCCTCTGCTCTCCAGCCCCCTTGAATATCACCACTTTTGCCTGGGAGAATGACTTTAAAGCCACTGCTTCCTAGGTCTGAATTTATTGAGAGATCTCTCTTGTTTGCACCAAAAGATTCCAGCTTTCCAAACATTGCTAGTGAAGCCTTTCCAGGTTATAAGAAGAAAAACCGATAATTAAGCCCTACATACTTGTTGCAATTTGCCTATTATTTTGGTCTTACTGGGCATGTAGCCGTTATGTTAGTAGTCACATAAAAATCATACTTGGTAACAGTGGTTACTAGATTTGGGGATTACACTGGCCAGTTAAATTTCAAGATTAATTCTGATGCTCAAACAACAGTCAAATTACATTTTTGCTTTCCCAAGAAAGAACGATGAGAGGAAAAAGAAAAAAGCACCTTCTATTGCCATTATTTCAAGAAAGAAATTATTCTTATAATACTGACCAAGGAAGGAAGGACATAAATCTCAGAGCTGAATGTTTACCAAGATCAAAAATATCTTCTAAACATTGCAAATGTTGAACTACATAAGTGTTTTTTATAATGTTACATATTTTGTCCTTTCTGATACGAACTTACTCTGGGGACTAACTGCATCAGAAAGTAGAACTTTCTGTCCAACCATTCTTGTATTTTGTTTTATTCACAATCAGTGGCCACAATCCATAGAGGAAGGTTCTAAACTGGAAATAGCGATCTTCCCCAGTGCTATTTTTAACTCAGTGTGGATATTCTGGAAAACTCAAAAAAGCTGAATAATAATAGCCACAAAGTAAGCTAGTACTATGACAGATCAGTTGTCTTACTAACAAGGGACTTCCTTGCTTAGGGAACGGTTGGGCCTTCTGAGCTCAACTCAGTGAGCTCATGGTAGGAAAATGATCACCTGCCAGAAATTCATCTTGCAATGCTTGCACCCATACTGGGGCACAGATCTTAACATTGTATTTGATTAACCTGAACATTTAGATCTATTTTACAGGACTTGGGGGATAACAGACACTTTTTGATTTATTACAGCCCTGTGTTCAATATATTGCTTGTCAAATCTATGATTTACTTGATGATATAAACTCTTGATCAGGAACACTCCATGTAATTTTAATATAGTTTGCATGGGAAATTGTGACCAGCTTCTGAAGGATACAATTTCCAGCAACATCTTGTAATGATAAGCAGAGATTGCTATTCTGTTGCATGGAGAAATGAACCTGTGCAAAGAAAAAAATAGAGCAGAAGTTCTGATTCAGTCTGGTGCACTTAGCGTCCAAGCTAGGAGAGCTGGGATTCTAATCCTAGCTCTATTAATGTGGCCTGTAAGGCATCTGTACCCTCAAACTGATCTGTGCAAGAAAGAATTCAATTAGGTGATCTCTAACTGTTGTTGTAAAGTTCTATGACCCTAAGAAATGAATGCATCAGAGGCCACCATGCAGTAACAGAAGGAGCAACACGAGCAACTGCATACCAGAGAACAAAGAAGATGTTGTCCTAGATCATAGTTCACAAAGAAAACTGTTGAAGCAAAGATTCTATCAGTCTCTTAAAGACTGAAGTAAATAATCTGTGTTCATACTTTCAATGTCCACTAAGTCAAATTAGTCGGGTTTTGAGTTTTCAATCCCCATGCAATAGAGAAGATAGAAACCAAATAGGAGAGGATCACAGAAAATCTGGTGACAAAAGGAGAAGAGGATCACATGATATAGTCAATCTATTTGGGAAAAATGGGATAAAATACAAAGTCAATAGAGGACACAAGGTTTCAAAAGCTAAGGAAGCTCTAACTTGTTCAAAGGAGGCCATTAAAACTAACCAGTAAAGAAAAGAGACCAGAGTACCAGTCAAACAGGGCTGAAAGAATATGCACATGGAAAAAAGAGGCAAAAATGTCTCAAGTGTAGAAGGAAAACAGAGAAGAAAACTGAAAAGTTAAAGTCCTCAAGAGTTCTCAGGGGTTCACTTGTCAGAAATTTCTATCATGATCCACAGTTATGCATTTATATGATCAGATATGTTAAGGAATAGATAATTCTCAATCTAGAAATAAAAGAAAACTACCCAAAGTAAGAAGCTGATCTAACTAAAAATAGAGCAGCAAGTGAAGAGTTGAAAGGGGAAGAGGAGGGCAAGTGGCTTAGAAGGGAAGTTTTGAAGGCTGATTCCAGCTGGGCCTCTTTCCAACGTGGACCCCAAGACTCAAAGGTTAGGTCGGATAATATGAACACTTCGTATTGAGCTACAGGCATAAAAAAGGACAACATCCCCTGCAAACTAGACAGGTGCGAGTGGCAGCTGTGAAGTGGGGACAAAATTTTTAAATCTATGGGTTTTTTTTAAATATATAATTCTCAGACTTGTAAGATTAACATAGCTGCTTTAGAAGGTGGGTTACATGGCTTTCCGTGGAATTACATTTTCCTTGTTTATCAAAGCATTATTAAACAAAATAACTGCTCTTTTAATAGCAGCTATTTTATTTCAAGACATAAAAGTGAGTTTTGCTGCTTCACTTGTGATAAGCCAGCATACAAAATAATACAAAACAAAAAAACTACAGTAAAGAAATTACCAAAAACCTAATTCTCATAGTTCTGTTCATTTGAGTTTAATATTGTTGGAGTTCAGCAAGTGTAGCAGTGCGAGGATGCTGTGCTTTGGAACACACCCCATCTGTAGTTGAAATCCTGAGCTGTGTTAGACCAACACGTGAAGTTACACCACCGCCCTAACTGCTAATCACTGGTGAAGCAGAGATAATATTCCTGTCTCACAGAGTTTGTATGTGATTAAGAGATATTTTAGACAAAACATTGGACATACAGCAGATGTTAAAAAAATAACTAAAAATTAAGCTCCTGCTATTACAGGTTATGAGCTGTTCAGAACTCAACATTCAAGGCCCAAACCACACTCCTTAAAAATAACTTGCAGTGTTTCTGACAACCCTCTCCGGCTCTGTTTAACTTTTTCTTTGGTAGTGACACTGCCACACTAAGGTGGTAAATCAGCACCTCCAAAGCAAAACAGACATTTTTGTTTTTTCTTTAAAAAAACAACAACACTTGGGCATCTGAGCATGATCAAAGAGGAGCAGTATCTAGAACATTAATTCTCATATGAGTTACCACATTAATTTTTTCCCTTCTCAACCAATTATTTCTTGAGTCTGACAAATAAATTTAGGAAACGCAAATATGTCAATAGAAAACTGAACAAAGTAGATGAACAGAGACAGCAAAACTGAATAAACATGAAAAGGTTTAACCTCATTAAGATTAAAAATGGAAAATTAATACAAAGACATTATTTCCAGTTACCAAGTTGGAAATAATTTTGTAAATTATAACACCCAGAAATGGCAAGCAGTGATCAATGAAATTTTATCTTTATTCACAGTTCATGGAGTATCAGTTGGTACAAACTTCTGGGATTACAACCTGAAGTTTTTGTCTCAAGAGTCCGAAAAATTATGAGTTGTAGTTCCACTTCCTTTGTATGAAAAATTCAGGGGAACATTTTATTTAAAATTCCCATTTTGGAGTTTTATTCACAAAAGTAAAAAATGGAAATAAACTAAATCTCCCAAATCAAAATGTTTAAGTAAATTTTGACAGTACATATGATACTGTTTGTAATAATATTTAATTAAGATGGAAATTGCACACTGTAAATATTCAATGAAAAGAATCATAAAATAACATAGGTTATGATCTCAATTTACATGTAAAGTACAGAGAAACAGAGTAGAAGAAAATGCATCAAACTATTAATAGTGGTTATCTTTTAGGTATAAAACTGAAGATGATTTTACAACACTTTTCTCTAATTTCCTATAATGAACATATATTAATGCTATAATCAGAAATTAACAACAAATTATTTTGTTAAAGTCATTTCTTGTGAATGAATAGAAATATCGTATTCACAAAGAGTCACTGAGGATAGCATAAAAATATCTTCAGTCATCTCTTTGGCATAGGACTTTAAAATTAACTGATGGAGAAGTCTGGTGAACACACACATGTGCACTGCCATCTTACCCCATAGCTTACAGCAACTCCATTTTTAAGACCAAAAATTGGAATTCACTGTCTAAAAATTGGCTAGGATATTTGGAAGCAGGGCTGTCCCTGAGATTCCAGTATCAGATTATCACAGAATGCCTCCCACTCTGCACTGGAAACTAACCTGATCTCTGGGACATAAATCAACAGACAAGCCTAGCCTGATGAACTTTCCATAACGTTCCCCTCATCTTTCAATTCTTCTTGGAACAGGGTCAAAATAGGTCAGGCATAGTAGCCTTCCCCGACTGCGTTGAAGACAATCAGGAAAACGCTGACCGCCCACTGTGTGCAGGACACCGTACAGAACAAGGGGTACCTCTAACCTGACTCAGCAAAATAAGGCTTGTTAGTGCCTTAATGAGCCTGTGTATGGATTGCATAGGCAAGCAAAATTCTCCATAAGCAAACTTAATGCTATAGTAAACTAACAAAAAGAGTCTAAGCAGCCCATAAGTGCTCCCTTGTAGGTGATAAATGACCTTTCAAATTGAACCAAATGCTTTCTCCGAAAGGAGCAGGTGAGTAATGTGCTGCATTTACAATGGGCTTTAGTTATACTTTAGTTATACATGGATAATGTCCCTCAGTTGCAATTTCCTTTGTTAAGAGAAGAAATCACTACTCCATGCTAATGAATCAAACATAGCCTAAGTTACCCTAACTTAATTTCATTTCTATCTACTTTATGCCATTTTATAAACTAGATGATAACACAAAACAATTTTAACAGAAATCCCTTATTTACATAGGAGTTACACAACAAAAGCAAATCATTTGTGATTTTTAAATATTTTTGTTTTTTCATCAATGCTGTAAATGCACATGGTTTAAAAAACAAAGCATAGGAAGAACTGAAATGAAAAGCATCTGCCTAGTGACCCACATATCACCAGTCTCACCTCCCAGAGGTGCTTTTAACTATTTTTGGTACTGTTCTTAAGACATTAACTAAAAATATCACTCGTTCTTGACTAGCCAATTTAAAACATCTGCTGACTTGTTGATTTATAGAAGACTTAGCTCACATACATGCCCTCCAATTTGGGGAGGTGGGCCAGTTTATTGAGATATTTATATGCAGCAACATCCGTCCTTCCTATTGTACAGTTTTATGAGTTTTGACAACAAGTTCAATCACCCTGCCCCCCCCCACTCTCTTAGAACCCTTCCCACCATCCCAGTCCCTAGCCAGCAATGATGTTTTCTGTCCCTACTCCACAATGTCAAATGAATGTAGCTTTTACCATGGCTTCTTCATTTCCTTAAGATATTTGAGATTCATTCATGTTGTTGCATACATCAGTAGTTCACTGAATGAATGTACAGCAGTTTGTTTATCCATTCACTAAAGGACATTTGTTTTTTTCTTTTCCCAGTTTTTGATTAGGAATAAACCTGTAATGAAAACTAATATGTAGATGTTTAGGTGAAATAAATGTCATTTCTTTTTGTGAAAGATCTAGGAGTGAGATTATTATGTTTTATGTAAAGTATATGTTTAACTTTATATAAAAAGTGCCAAAGTGTTTTCTAAAGTGGTTACCCATTTTACCTCCCCACCAGTAAAGTATGAGAGTTCAGTTGGCATTCCTGCCAGCACGTGGCATGTCATCTTTGGTTTTTGTTTGTTCCTTTCAGCCATTCAAATAGATATGCAGGGGTATATCTATTCAGTAAGCATTTCCTCAATGACTAATGAAACTTAACATTTTTGGTGTGATTACTTCCATTCATATACCTTCTTTATATCCTTTCGAATCTTTCACCCACTTCTTATTGAGTTGGTTATTTCTTTATTATTGAGTCTTGAGAATTCTTGATATATGCTGATTCAAGTGCTCTATCAAACATGTATCTTGCAAATATTATCTCCCAGCCTGTGGCTTGTCTTTTCATTCTCATAACAGCATCTTGCAAGGAATGGACATTTTTAATTTTGAAGTCCAATTAGTCAATATCATCTTTTATGGATTATGCTTTTGGTGCTCTCATTTAGAAATGTTGTTTAACCCAACATCAAAAGGTTTTCTTCTATGTTTTCATTTAGAAGTTTTTAAAGCTTCAAATTTTCTAAAAGGTTCATGGTCCATTCTAACACTTGTAGACATGCAAGGCATGTTTTGAGGTTCTTTCTTATTATTTTCTTTCTCCTTTCCTCCCTCCCTCCCTCCCTTCCTATCTTTCATTTGCCTATGGATGTCCACTCCAGCATCATTTGTTGAATAATAACTACCATTTCTCCACTGAATTGCCTTCATAACTTTGTAAAAAAAAAAAAAATCAATTAACCATATATGTATGGATTGATTTCTGGTTTCTATATTCTATTCCCTTAATCAATGTGCCTCTCCTTTTGCCAACGACACACTGTCTTAATTACTATAAATTTGTAAGGCTTCAAATCAGTTGCTGTGAGGATAACTGTTCTTTTTCAAAATTGATTTGGTTATTCTAGTTCCTTTGCCTTTCCATATAAATTTTAAAACCACCTTGGTGAATTCTGCAAAAATCCCAGCTGGAATTTGAATAGGACACTGATTGGGATTACACTGAATCTATAGACCAATTGGGAGACAAATGACATATTAACAGTATTGAGCCTTTGAGTCTGTGACCACAGCATACCATTCCACTTATTTATGTCTTCTAGAAAATCCTTTCAACTGTGCTTTATAGTTTTCAGCATACATATTTTCTACATATATTGTTAGATTTTTACATAAGTCTTTTCGTGGATTTTTAGGTACTATTGTAAATGGCTCATTTCTTTTCCAATTCCTAATTTTTCATTGTTACTATATAAAAATACAATTGATTCTTTTGAATTAATTGTATTCTGCAACTTTGAACTTGAACTAGAACTTGTTAGTTCTAATACCTTTTTAGAGAGGAGAGCTGAAGACTCACAATATAATTATAGACTTATATTTCTCTTTTCAGTTCTGTATCAATTGTTTCATACATTTCAAAGCTCTGTACACTTAGATTATTATATCTTTTTGGTGAAGTGATTCCTTTATCATTATGGTATATTACTTACAACATTTTATTTTCCAAAGTCTACTTTTTCTGTTATTAAGATTGCTACTCCAGCTTGCTTATGATTAGTGTTTTCATGGTAAAACTTTTCTTACACTTTTACTTTTAACCTATTTGTGTCTTTATAGTTAAAGTACATTACTTATATTGATAAGTGAGTTTCCTATAGCCAGCATATAGTTAGGTACTGCTTTTTTTACCTGATCTGATAATCTGTTTTGTAAGTGCTATATTTAAATCACCTATATTTAATGTAATTTTTAATATGGTAGAATTGAAATCTACCATTTTGTTAGTTGCATTCTATTTGTTTCATCTGTGCTTAATGTCTTTACCATTTTAGCATATTTTTAGGTTAATTGAATATTTTTATTTCATTTTATATACATTGCTGGGTCTTTATTTATACCTTAATATTTTAATTTATACTTTTAATATTTTAGGGGTTGCCCTTAATTGTAAAATATGATTCTTTAGTTAATCACAGTACAATGTCAAATAATACTATAATACTTCATATGTAATATAAGAAACTTAACAATTGCATGCTCCCAATTCCTCCTTCCCATCCTTTGTGCTAAGTCTGTCATACATTCTATCTATGCATATGCTATAAACTCAAAGAGCATTGCTACAATTTTTGCTTTAGACAGTCAATGGTCTTTTAGAGTTATTACAGTTGAGGAAAAATATAATGTATATTTATCTTCATTTTAGCCACTTACAGAGATCTTTATTTCTCTGTGCACATCACTCTGATATTACATGCATTCTATCTGAAAAATTCCCTTTAACATTTCTGCAGGGCAAATCTAGGAACAATGAATTCTCACAGTTTTTATCTGTACAAAAATATAGATAACTTTATGTGGAATGTAAGACTGAGTTTTACAGTTTCAAACTTTCTGCACTTAAAGTTATCAATTCATTATTTTTCATTTTGCATAGTTTCTGATGAGAAGTCTGCTGTAAGTCTTAATTTTGTTCCTCTGTATGTAATAGGTCTGTTTGGGCTGCCTTCAAGATTTACTCTTTATCTTTGAATCTCATCAATTAATACATGTGTTTATGGTGTGCAGTTTGGGAGGAGAGGTGTTATCATGCATGGGCTTTACTGAGGCCTATGATTGGTGATGTGTCTTTCATTTTATTTGGGAAATTATTCACCGGTATCTCTTCAGATATTTATTCTATCCCCATCTCTTTTCCATCTAGGATTCCAATTATACACATGTCATTTGATTGTCTCACACCACTTAAATGCTCTGTTTTGGTTCTTTTCGCTATTCCCTTTTTGCCTTCTGACAGCTCCCACTTTAATGTATTGACTTTATAACAGCATAATTGCAGAATTATAATATAATTTCTACTGATCCATCTTCAAGTTCGTGTTTCTTTCTTTGGTCGTATCGAATCAGATGAGAACATCAAGAACATTCCTTTTCACATGTTTTCATAGCTGGCATTTCCATTTGACATTTTCTTATGCTCTTTTTGCTAAAATGCCACATCTCTTCATGGATTTTTTCCACATTTTCCACTACAGCTTTTAATCAGTAATTTTAAATTCCCTGTATGATATTTCCCACATCTGCAGCATATCTAAATCAGTTTGTATTGAATGCCCTGTCCCATAGTAAGATTTTTTTCTCAATTAGTTGTGTATCTCACAATTTTTCATTAAGGTTAATATAATTATATTATTGGTAAATGTAATCATAATATGATAAGGTCTTTAGACTAAAGTGGAAGGTGTCGCAGGATAAAGAAGGATATAAATAGGAAGGATGAAGTGTCAGGTGTAAAGAGTGAAGTAAGAAATAGTACACTATTGACTCAAAATGAACATTAACTTAAGGAAGAATACACTTTGCTCTACAGCAACCACTAAAAAAATAATAACAATTAGAAGAGAGTTAAGAAATCAGTAATAGAAATAAATTGGAATACTAAAAAAAGTGACTAGCTGAAAAGAAGACGAAAAGGGAGAAACAAAGGAACAATAAGAAAAGAGACAAATAGCAAGACGAAGGCTTAAATCCATACCAACAACTACACTAAATGTTAATGGTGTAACCACTTGAATTAAAGGGAGATATTGTCATATAGATTAAGGATAAAAACAAGAACCAACTATATGTTATGTATAAAGGATGCACTTCCAATATAAAGACAGGGAGGTTATAAGTAAAAGGATGGGGAAAATATACATGCAAATATAAAGTATAAGAAAGTTGACAGAACTATACTGATATTAGAGCAGACTTCAAGACTAAAAGTATTTATGAAATCAAGAGGAACATTTCATAATAAATAGTCATTGCATCAGGAAGACATGGCAACTGTAAATGGGTGTGTACCTAATATGAGAGTTTCAAAACACATGAAAAAAAGTACAGAACTGAAGGGAGAAGAAGACAAATCCACAAGTATAGTTAGATATTTTTAACACACCCCTGTCAGTAAATATATAGATGATGTGAACAACAATATCAACAAATATACCTAAATCGCATTTACAAAAAAATATACTCAACAGCCAAAACTATGTATGGTGGAAAAATAACAGCAGATGACTTTGGGGATACAGCATTGAGGAATGACTGGAAAGCACATGAGGAGACTCATTGTGGTGATATTGATCATTAATATGTTCACAAAGACAAGTGAATGCATTTTTCAAAACTCGTGAGTGCACAAATAAAATGTGAATGTCATATGTGTAAATGTTTCATCAAAAAAAGAAAAATGTTAGCAGATCATTGAATTCATGTAATAATATGCTTGATGAAGTATTTAGAAGGTAGCATACTGGTATTTGTAATTTATTTAGAAGTGCATCAATAATAATATGTATTAATGAACAGGGATAGATAAATGGATACACACACACACACACACATATATATATATATATGATAAAGCAAGTATAATGTATAATCTAGTTAGTGGACATATAGGTGATAACTTTAAAATTCTTTCTGGTATATGAAGTTTAATAATAAAATTTTACAGAAAAATGAAAATGAAATAAAAACTTTCCCAGCAAACAAAAATGAATTAGAATTCATTGCCATAAGAACTACAAGAAATGTTGAAAGAAGTTCTTCAGGCTGCAGGAAAATGACACCAGAAGTAAATTCAGATCTACACAAAGTAATGAAGAGCAATGAATGGACATGATAAATATGTGGGTAAGTGAAAAATACTACATTAATTTTTTAATTCACTTAAAGGTAGTTAAGCATCTAAAGTCAAAATAATAACTATTTGTTTCAAGGTTTATAAAATGTTTAGAAGTGAAGTAAAATATATGAGATTAACAGCGTAAAGGACAACTATGCAAATGGAAGAATATGATAGTAAGGTTCTTAACAAAACTATGATAATTTAAAGATAGATATTATAAATCTTGCAGCAATCACTAAAAATAGAACAGAGGTAGCTAATAAACTAATAGTAGAAATAATATAGAATACTAACATTCAGTTAAACTGAACAAAAGCAAAAAATAAGAAATAAAAGGAGAAACATAAAAACAGGATGACAAATTTAAACTCAACCATATTGATAAATACCTTAAATGCATATAGTCTAAATGCTCCAGTTAAAAGACAAGTATGTAAGACTGTATAAAAAAGCAGGAGCCAACCACATGCTGTCTCCAAAAAAAATAATTTAAATAAATATATATGTGTACATGTAAGTTTATATGTACATATAAATGTATTCATATCTAAGTACACAAGTGTACATATATACCCATATAAGTATAATAAGAGGATGGGATCATAATAAGGATTATAATAGTTTATGATAAAAGGATCTATGATATACAAGCACGCAGCACTAGAAAGCTAGAGTAACTATATTAATAGTAAAAAAGGAGATATGCACATATTAAGTAAAAGAAAGCAGGGTTGACCATATTAATATTGGTAGACTTTAAAGCAAAGAATATTACTAGGGATAAAGAGGTACATGTCATAATCATAAATATTACCAGGGATAAAACAGGTTTCCTAATGATAAATATGCAACACAATAATCATAATGTATATGTACCCATTAACAAAGTTTTCAAATACATGAAGCAAAAATTGGAAAAACTAAAAATGAAGTAGACAAATTCACATTTAAATTGAAGATGTCAACAATCCTGAGTAACTAGTAAAATAAAAAGACAGAAAATCAGTAAAGATATAAAAGACTTTAATAACATTGTCAAGGAACTTGACATAAATAACATTTATGGAACACTCTACCCAATTACAGCAGAATACCTATTATTTTCAAGTACACCTGGTACATTCCATAGGTCAGACACATGGCAGACTCTAAAACAAGTAAAAATTAATTCAAAACACTAAAATCAAAGATTATGCTCTTTCACCACCAACAATACCCCTACCCACAGTGGACTGAAATTAGAAATCTAACAAAAGCAATCTGAAAATTACCCAAGTATTTGGAAGATAAACAAAAGACATCTAAATAACCCACAAGTCCCAGCAAAATCCTGAGGAAAACTAGAAAATATTTTGACTCAATGAAAACAGAAACACAACATAGCACAACTTTATGCATGGACTAAAACAGTTGCCTAGGAGGAAGCTTAGAGCTCTAAATGCTTGTATTAGAAAAGAAAGGTCTTAAGTGAATGATTCCTGAAAGGGTCACCAAACTACAGTCCATTTGCTAGCCCATTTTAAATAAAATTGTACTGAAACACATTAACACCTATTTGCTTATGCATTGATCTATAGTTGCTTTTGTACTACAAGGCAGAATCAAGTAGTTGTAACAGACTGCATGACCCTCAAGCCTAAAATACATACTATCTGAATTTTTAAGAAAAAATTGGCAACTCGATCTAATGTACCAGCTAGAATTAAAAGTATCAAATTAAACTCAAAGTAAGTACAGGAAGGAAATAGTGAAGATAAGAGCAGAAAACAATTGGGGGGATGGGGGAAGAACAGAGAAAATCAATAAAACCCAAAGCTATTTATTTGAAAGAAATAACAAGAGTTGGCAAAGACATGGAGAAAAGGGAACCCTCCTACACTGTTGGTGGGTATGTAAACTGGTGTAGCCACTATGGAAAGCATATGGAGGTTCCTCAAAAAATGACTAAATGACCCAGGAATCCCACTTTCAGGAATTTACCTGAAGAAAACAAAATCTTTGATTCAAAAAGACATAGGCACCCCTGTGTTTATTGCTGCATTATTTACAATAGACAAGATATGGAAGCAACCAAAGTATCCATCAATAGCTGAATGGATATATATATATATATACCATGGAATATTACTCATCCATAAAAAAGAATTGAAATCCTGCCATTTGCAACATGATAAACCTGGTAGGTATTATGCTAAGTGAAATAAGCCAGGTGAAGAAAGACAAGTCTCATATGATTTCACTTATATGTGGAATCTAAAAACAAAAGGAAGTGAACAAAACAATAGACTCATAGACACTGAAAAGGGAATGGTGGTTACCATGGGGGAGGGGTCTGGGTGGGTGTTTGAAATAGGTGAAGGGGATAAAGAGACACAAAATCTCAACATAATATAGATTAGTCACAGCGCTGAAAGTACAGCATAGAGAATATAGTCAAGAGTTCTGTAACATCTTTCTGTGTTGACACATAGTAACTACACTAGCTGAGGTCAGCATTTAATAATGTAGATAACAGCTGAATCACTATGTTGTATGCTTGAAACTGACATAATATTGTATATCAACTATACATCAATAAAAATATATCAAAATAGTCACAGTAAGGTGGGTATACAGATTCAATGAGTTATTGTAAGTAAAAATGTTTTAGAGACTATGTATTCTGTATATAGCATAAAATAAATGCTGTCCAAATGTCTATTGTTGATCATTGTTAACCATCATATTATTACCATAGACTTTATAATAAATAAAAATTATGATAATTTTTAAATAAATAAAATAAAATTGATCAACCTCCAGCTAGACTGATCAAGGTAAAATAAAATAAAACACAAATACCCAATGTCAGGAATATAAGAGGGGACAGCACTGCCATTCTTATAAATATTGAAAAGATGATAAGGCAATGTTGAAGACCTTTATGATAGGGCCAATATCCACAAATACCCACAGCAGAGTTCAGTAACATCAATTCTAAAGGAGCATCTTCATCTTGATTCGGCACAATAAATTTCAGTACTTTTAAATAGGTCCAATTATTTCAATGAAGTTAACTTTATTCTCTGTGCAGAAAAGCAATGCCTTTTAATATAGTATAGTTAATATTATATAGCTAGAGAACAACTGTAGGAAGTAAAGATTAAAAAGTGAGAGAGGTTCTTTTAATCATGCATTTATTATCCTGTAAGGAATATTCTGCTAATCATAGAATTATTCTCTATTCAGTGTTTCACATTTAGTGTACTATTTCTTGGAAATACACACTACAGATTCTTCGTGGAATCTGAGAATGCAGTGTTACTTTGGTCATTAGAGCAGGCATATATTCACTGAATAGATCTTCACTCTTGAAGAGCAATCATGGCATGGAGAAAAAAAACACTTTTAGGGGAAACAGGCCAGGAAAATGTCATCAGATAAAATTGTGAGATGTGATGAGTTAATACTCTTTAATATATTTGGCTCTGTTTTAAAACAATCTGGCTCCTTAAAGCGGTGTTCATCTGCATTACCACCCTCTGAGTTAACATCTCTTAAATAAGCATTCATTTGTGAAACTAAACATTTTGCATTAAAATGATCATTGTCCAGATCCTGATGGATTACATTCTTTTCTAATCCTGTTTTTGACTACTTATTTCAGTCAATTATGGTGTTAAATGAAAATTTATAAGAAACTTAATCAACATAGACAGAGATGTGGTGTCTATGTCATTTTACGTTATCACGAGATGTGGATGATAAAACAGATTAGATGAAAATATTATATGTTTCACTTTCAAAATTAGAGCATCCTAATCATTTCTTGATGTGAAAAAGTTTAATGAAAAAGTAGATTGATCTAATTTGGGATGCATAAGTCACTGGCAAATTTAAATTGTTAAAAAATAAATAAATAAGCCAACTCTTGAGTCATTCTGAATGATTCACCCATGAATTCTTGAGGGGATTAATTTAAAACAGTTCAAAAGACCCAGTATATTCACCTACCTATTCTAAAAAGGCAGAAGAGAACAACAGAAAAGGGAAGTTACTCTAGAGGAGAAAAAGTGAAGAATCAGGACAGAGCAGGGCTTGTTAGCCTCACTGGCCAGAGAAGATGAATTTAAGAGGCACAAGGTAAGGCAAGGAAGCCTCCCCTGCAAAACTGCAGTGTTTGGAAATGCAGTCTCCCTTTTCTATTTCACACTCCTACTCACCTCCTCCCTCCCTTTTACTTTTTACTGGATCCCTAAGTGAGAGGAGTAGTGATTTGTATTCTTCCGATGCTGGGGAACGGAGAGGCCCCCATCCTTTAGGGATCCAGCATTCAAAGGACACAGAAAACACAATGCTCATGATCACGGTCTCAGTTTCTACCTCGTTTCCATAGCAAGTGTGGGAAAGGCAGGACCTGCTTCCATGTATAAGAGAACGAGCCACCTCCTTCCACAGACTCTCCACCTTTTCCTCACTTAGCAGTGGCCCCTGAGATTATTGCCTGGAACTCATCAAAGCTGCCTGAAGGCTGGACAAATTAAGGTATTGGAAGCAGAGGTCGCCTGCTCTGGCGCTCTGGATTCATTTTGCCAAGCATTGCATGGCATGGCCTTTTAGTCTTAGTGTCAGGATCCAGAATTCTGATTTATCAGGGCCCCTCTTTCTTTACCCTTAAGCTGTTTAATTGTTAAAAGTTTAGAAAATGGGAATATATTAGCGTTCTACCAAGGAATTTGGCACTAAATTACCAAGTAACAAGAGTCACTTTCTTTATTTTGTCCCCGTTTCCTAGATATCCCCAAGTGCCCCTCTTAAACTAGAAGGGACAGCTGAGACAAGGCAGTGCTCAGGAGTTCCT
Organism: Manis pentadactyla; assembly: GCF_030020395.1. Lineage (NCBI taxonomy): Eukaryota > Metazoa > Chordata > Mammalia > Pholidota > Manidae > Manis > Manis pentadactyla. The sequence goes on along the minus strand of NC_080026.1, from coordinate 14,986,458 downwards.
AGGTCCCTGCAAAGTGGCATTTCTGTATCGCTTATGAAGGTATCCATTATTTTCCCAGTTTCTTAAACAATGTAAAGATAAACCTTGAGATTTTTGACTATCAGCTGTGAAAAATTGAAAACACAGATGGCCAAAGCAATGGAAAATCTAGGTTTCACAGATACACTGTTCTTGGCTCTTGATTTTTTTATGTTCAGCCCAGACTTATCCCCCGAACTACACATCCAAAAAAAAACAGTCGCTGACTTGACATACCTGCTCAGTGTCTAATAGGCATTTTAAACTCAGCATATCCAAAACAGAGCCCCAGCCACCTGCTACTGTTCCCCACACCTCCCATACCTGCTCCTCCTGCAAATGGCCTCACACCACTGAAGGGTCTATTCGTCCTTGGCTTGGGTCAAACATTTGGTGTCACCCTTCATTTCTCTCTCTCACATCCCAGATCCTTTCTTTTTTTTTGGTATGGTTGAAGCAAATTAAAGGCACTCTCTATTTTATGCTTCTGTAAGTTTGAAGTCAGATAAGTTGGAAGCTTTACAGTCAGTGAAGAAGTACACCCCCAAGGACCTCTGCACAGAGTTTGTCCTGGGCCAGAGAAATCTCTTCCTTGGAACCAGGAGCCTCTTGCCACATTTGTGTCGATCAACCAATAAATGACTGTGCTCAAACAAGGACAAAGGTGGCAACATCTTTTGCATTTATAAACTCAGTTGGCCCAAGGCTTTCACTTTCACTTCCAGCACAGCCTAAAGTACCTGGTGCGCTCACTACCTGAAACCCCCATCCCACCCTGATGATTAAACGAAACAGAGTTTTTCACTTTAAAGTAACAGCAGCTAGCTTTCCAGGCTCTTCATAATCCTTTCCCAACCAGAAAACCAAGGAGTTTGATGAAATCAGTAAAGAAGGCAATGTGTAAATCCATATAATAGCCAAATCGCAGCACACATGAATAAATTGTGTGAGGTCATGTCAGTTCTTTCTTATCAAATATCCAGGAGCCCAGAAACTAGGTAATTATAGCAACTCAGAGCAGTCTAATTTTTTAGCCAGTCCAGACCAATAAATATTTTCTCTAAATTTCCATCTGTGGTTACCCTCTGAGATGCTTATCAGAGAGCGATGGTTTCTACTTTGCTGTTAATGCATGACATGCTGTAGGTGACAGACGTGCTAGGGAAGAGCAGCCAAAGCAAAAAGGGTTTATTAGTTTATCGATGTCTTCAGATATTTAAGGTCCCAGGCCTGGTGCTCAGCAGAGCCAATGTGGAAGGTGGAGTTTTCCGTCACACAGTGTTTCTATGTCATCATGTCAGTAGCAACTTTTCATATGACATGTCAGCAAAAACTTTTCATATGACCAATCTGATTAACAATGTAATTTGTAAAAGGAGGTCAAAGATAATGCAGGTACTCACATAAAAAAATTTTTTAAAGAATAAATAAATAATAAACTACCTTGAATCCCTCTTCCAAATTATCAAAAATTTGTATAAAAATTAAGATTCAGAAAAAAAAAAGTAGTTAGCACTAAACATTGTTCCTGTGGGATACAAAAGAGGGTAAAGGTTTTTAAAAGATATTTGAAAACAGTTGCATGACATAAAAAAGCTCATTGTAAAAAGTTTAATTTTGATTGTTTCCCTACTATGTTGACATATTATTTCCATATCAAGCATTTTTCCTAGCCTTCAAAATTTGAGGAAACGATCAAATATGAATGATGATGCATTTTGTTTTCTTCTTTGCACATTTCAATGTCAAAAGTCTCCATGACTTTTTAAGAACACAGCAGGGCATTTTTTCCTGCAGTTGCTATGCTCATGATATCTGAAATATTCTAAAATTTCTGCCATGAAACAAAATATACCTTTGAAGTTAGATTTTTTAAAAATTAAGTCTATTTTTTTTTTAATGCAGCAAAGTTAGCTCCCTACAATAAAAAGGGTTGTACAGACAGCCTCCAGAGGAAATTTCACAGGTGTCCAGACAAAACTGTGATATCTTTAAGGCTTTTGGGGGGTAAATTCTATTAAATCATAAAGAATACTTTGAGTATTCCAAGCTAGTGGAGTTTATGTGAATTTCTTATAAAGACTTTGCCACAGTCAATTTTCTTACCATTGATGAATTTACTAACTCTGAATGTCAGTATTTCATTTTATACCATCATCTTCCAGCTAGTCTCTGGGTTAACTGCTTTCCTAAAAGGCTGTGCTTTTTCAAAGATAACTGAAAATGCTTTAATCCTCACATTGTATCAATTAATCACTTCCAATAATCAAATTTTCACTTGCATGTTGCTTTTAATGATTCCCCCAAGCCACCCGAAATACTGGAGTCTGTACATGCCAGCAATCATAGTACTCAAAACATTCTCCTGCACATGTCGCTAAAAGGAAAACTACCCACTCTGGAGTATAGCTGTTAAAGTCAAACAGATTGTCATCTGGGGAATCAAAAATGCATCGAAATCAGCTTCGGACAAAGCACAGTCTCTAGAAAAACACCAGGTTTTTATATGCAAATGTCTTAAATGTCTGATTGGAACGTTTTAAGAGTGAGTTACCAAGGAATCTGCTCCTGGTCTCCCAAACCCAGGATAGTGTTATAAAGAAAACAGACTTTAAGGGATTTTTCATCATAGAACACTACTATTCACCAAAGATGCATTTGCCCCAGGTTCCAGTAAACGTTATAATGATACGTTTGCTTTCTAGTTTGGACGGAAGGCTGTATTTAGACTCTCAAGGCATAGACCTGTTAAAAACTCAGGGACGTGAGCCAAAATTTTTTTTCCCTGCAACTCTCAGTAAAGATCGTACCTCGAAAGCAATCTACGTTGCAAACCACGCAGATTTAAGCTCCCACTCCCGCCTACTTAGCCTGGCACCAGCGGCTCCTGAGGGATCCCTGCCTCCTGAAACTCAGACGGAATCGCCACCACCACTCGTCACCCTCCCACCACCACCTCCACGCAGTAATCTTCTCTCAGCTCTTCGGGGTTCAGCAGAGAGAGTCCCCGAAGTCACTGGAGAGTGAACTCACGGTGCCACCCAACTCCCAGCCCTGCGCAGACCCACACACAGTCACCTACTCCCTCCCCTGCAACCTGCCCCTAGATTTGTCATCCGCCTCACTCCTACCCCCACACCCCACGTCCCTGCCGCTTTCTCCTTCCTCCTGGGGACCTCCAGCACACCTGTGTACCCCTAAGGCCGCCAGACCTCAGGCGCCCACCCTGCGCCCTACCCCGCGCCGCCTCCACCACCCGGCGCCTCCCACCGCCCGGGGGAAGGTCGGTTTGCTCGGAGCGCCCTCGTCCCCCACCGCGTGCCCGCCCGCAACCGCCCCGGACCCCCACCCCGGCGGGCGCGCGCGTCCCACCTGCAGAGAGTGCCGCGGCGGCGAGCAGCAGGAGAGCCGGGCGGAGCGCGCGGGCCATGGCCCCCGGGCGGCCGCGCCGGGGCTGCGGGCCCCCAGAGCGCGGCGGGGCGGCGGGGCGGCGCGGGCCGCTTTGAAGTTCCCGGGGCGAGGGAGGCCAGCGCAGCCCGGCAGCCCTCGCAGGCGCGCGGTTGGCTCTAACCCGCGCGGGCGCCCCCCTCCCGCGCCTGCCCCATCCCGCACCCCCCGCGGCGGGCTCGCGCGCCGCGCCCGCCCCGGGCCCCGCCGCCAGGCAGGCAGGGGGCGGAGGGGGCGGAGGGGGCGGAGCCCGCCCCTGCCGCGCCTCCGCCCCCCGCGCCCTCTCGCCGCCGCCCGGGCCTGGCGCTGCCCGGCGGGCGGGCAAGGCGGAGCTGGGGGCAAGAAAGCGGGTTGGGTGGAGGCCCCAGGGCTGCGTACACCGGAAGAGGGGCCGGGGTGGCGGGGAAACCCGACAGAGGCTTCAGGAAAACAGAACCCTGCAGCAGCTGCTTCCCGGCTGTCCGCTCTGCGGTCTCTCCCGAAGGTCCACCTGGCCAGCTCGCTTGACCTTCGCTGGCAGTCCAGACCTCTGAAGGTTTTCACCGAGACTGAGCCAGGAGACACCGCCGGGTGTTCCTGCTGGGTTTGTCCCACCCCCAGGTCCTGGCTGCGTGCTCGTATGTGGAGGGACACCTTCTCTTTCAACCCTGGCAATAATCAGTTGTCCAACTGCCCTAGCTATCTGTAGTTTGGGCTTAAACTTTCTCTTCTCTGATGCCTTCTGGGGACCCTGTGAATGGCGACCAAAGCTGGGCCACTCGCGCCAGGTTTGGGGGCAGAGGACCCGTTCTCTGCAAGATATCTATCTCAACAGTTACAGTTTCATTGATTGAAAAACTGGTGTGGTGGTGGTGTGCGGAGACACTTGGGTGGGGGGCGCGGAGGATCATTCCCTCGGATTAAGGAGAGGAGACGAATGATTTAAAATAATAGTAGAAACTTCAGTATTGTTTAATTCCCTGGAGGCTCGTTATTGAATGGTTCTGCTTCCCCATGTGGATTGTGATTGAAAATATAAAAGCAGCCTTGCCAATTAATAGAAATTAGCGTGAATTCCGTCCATGTGTGTAGCCTACACATTAAAGTAAGTGGAAGAGTTTTAACCAGAACAGCACAAAAAGCCAAGAGTCAGTACTGGGGTTATTGCAACTGTTAGGAGGTTCCTGGAAAAGTGATTGTCATATAAATTAACTGCTTTAGAGTAAGAATTGCCTATTCACCCAGCTCAGCTCTAACGGGGAGTATTCTTTCCGAGGTCCATGAAAGACCTGTGGTGAAATGATGTATACAATTAACTTCACCATCAAAGGATCAACACGTTGGGGTGTGGGATGTTTGTGGGACGTCCAAGCATGACAGTGACAGGCCTGAGGCTCCAACCCCCACCGTCACCCTCTTGCATAAATCAAAACATTCCTAAGCATAAAGACTTTGTTCCAATTTTATTCCGGATCCAAGCAAACACACAAACAAACAAACAAATGGAGATGTGGGACAAGCCTGAGCCCTTTCAGACACCCACAACACAGAAGCTTTAAAAAAAAGGGCAAGAAAATGCTAGGACACATATTTTGGCTGACTTGCCTTGCTTATTATTCCACAACTGAAGCCTAGGCTGTGATCTACCATTGGATCATGAAACTTAGAGCTTAAACAGCAGGATTTAGTGTCCCCTCTGGGCCTGCTTCCTCAAGAGTAAATGGAACTTCATCCGACCCTATTTCTCAGAACCGTGACTGGGGTTTGAAAGGGGAAGTGAATGTGAAAGCACTGTGAAACCATCCCTCATGGTATGAATGTCAAGTATTTACCTCCACGTGTGTATTTGTCTCTTGAATGCAGTGAACAACATCCCTGCACGTTGGAAAGCTCTCGTCTTCTAAGAGAACACAAAGTTATTATCCCAAGAAGTCTGAAATTGAATGACTTTAATATTCTAAACCAACTCAACACTGTCCTCTTAGTCTGATGGTACATGGCCCACCAGGGTATTTGCTAGCCACATGTGGACAGGGAGCCCTTGAAATGTTGGAGCCTCAGGACGGTCACTGTCATGCTTGAATGTCCCACAAACATCCCACACCCCAACGCTTTGATTGACATGTGTTACAGCTATAAAATACATGCTAAGTTTTAAAGACTTAGTACAAAATAAGAACGTAAAATATATCATGATGATATATTTTGTGATATAATTTTTTATGTTGTTGAAATGGCAATATTTTGGGCATATTGGGCTAAATAAAATAAATTACTCAATTTATTTTTCTTTTTTACTTTTTAATATGGCTACTAGGAATTTTTAAATTACATCTGTAGTTCACATTCTGCTTCTATTGAACAGTGCTGGTCTGATGAATTCTCACCAGATGGCAAGCATCATTACCTTTGTCTTAGGCATTATTTAAAAAAGAGTCGTTAGGTGCCTTGCCAGTTAACAGATGGCCAGCCAATAAAGGAATCAGGATCTTTTGAATTCTTGGTGCAAAGTTCTTTGACACAACAAAAAGCAGTTAATATGTTAAAATACTCTTAATCTGTAAGAGTATTTTAAACTTCATCTTCAAATACCATTTTACTCTGTCCTCTTGTGCGTCTTCTTCCAACATCAACACTAGGGAAGCTTTGAAATAAGGAGTTAACCATCCTCAATGTCTTGAATCACAATAACTGGCAAAGTATGTTCTCAAGCTATTATAAATATTTCTGACGTGCCTGAATCCTTAGTGCCACCTTCATAGCAACCAAGCAAAGACCTTCACCCTTCTAATTTGTCCCGATTTTTACTTAAAAGAGTGTACTCTATTACACACACACACACACACACACACACACACACACACATGCACACCTATGGAAATTAATCAAGCCTTAATCCAGTATCTTTATAAATGAACTATTATTAAGAAAATACTCTTTAGAGAACATTGACTGGCCCCTGTTATTTACTATAAGCAAAGCAAATGCATTGCTGAAGATGTGATATAAAATAACACATCTTTCATGTTTTCTCTACATAACAGGAAAAAATTTACAAGTGAGTTTTTTTTCCTTTTACTGGAAATAAATTCACATGCAAATGTGTTTCTCAAGATTTAACCTTCCCCCCACCCTTAATCATCTATTTGTGCATATTCATTACCATAGCAACATTACATCATGACTCCTGGATTCTCATAATCAAAGGAAAACAACAGCAACCTATACTCGAGGAGTTCATAACCCATCAGGGAAACAGACTTTGGGTGAATGAGTATTACATCACCAAGGGAAGCAGGTATAGGGACTTCAAACTGAGAAGATTTTAAACGTTTGCAGAATAACCTACCAAATCAATAAGGCAAATAAATGTGGGTAATAACTGAACTTTGAAAATGACTATTTGTTGGATGTGGTCATTTGGGGTTTTTTTTATCATACATGTTTCTTTTATTATTGTCTTTCCCAGAATCTCTAGTGCCATACGTCTGAATTTCTCACTGTGCCCCGGAACATGAACTTAACGTAGAATGAGCGTATGGTGAGGGGGCAAACTTCGATGATTTGCTCTGTACTCTCAAGGTCCAGTCGTTTTTCATTACCTGCATTTTTCCTTCCTTAAACTCACATTCTCCCTAAAGAAGTATATGACACACTCATCTCTGCTCATCTTAGCTCTGAGTCCCAGAAATCTTTGCTTAGGCGGTGCAAATCTCTTCACTTCTTTTCTTCTGCTTTTCTTTTTCTTTCTTTGTTAATCCCATTTCATGAAAACAGTTACATGTTTTAGGACCTTTATAGAGATTCTACAATACATACCTTCTGTGTGTCTACCTCATGGGGCAGCTCAGGTCTCATAAAGAAGAAAAATATTGACACTTCTGTGGACATGAATAATGGGGGATATCAAATGGTTTCTTAGCTCATCTGTCAGTGCTAAAAGCTTAAAGTCTTTTTAAAGTACCTAGATTATCTGTTTGTACCATCTTCCAAAATGGCTGCCCCTTCACTGATTTTCATATCCTTTTATTACTATTAATAGGATCTTTCCATGTAAGTCAAACTTTATCTGTTTTCCTTTCCATGTACCAATGTCAGTGTGCTGAACCGATTAGCTGCTTTAATACAGGTTTTATGTGTAAAAGGCAGGTCAGAGATTCAGGTCCAAGTAGCAAGTCACCACAACGTGGATCACGTCCTTAGAATGAGTCTACAACTATACTCTACTGGAATGAGGTCATAAGGAGATGAAAGAGTAAGATGACTTAGTAGGATGATTATCTGATTGGATATGAGCTGTATATGTAAGTTATACATTGAATTTCAAAGACTTAGTACCCCCAAAAAAATCTCGATAACTTTTTGTATTTTTTATATGTTAAAATGACAATATTTTGGATATACTGGGTTAAATGAAATGTATAATTGAAATTAATTTCACCCTCTTACTTTTTTAATTTGGCTAGTAAAGAATTTAGGATTATTGATATGGCTCTCCTATTTCTATTGGACAATGCTTGCCTCATGAATCCTCATCAGATATCAAAGATCATTCTTCTAGTGCTTAAAATGGTAGTAGAAGCAAGACCTTTCCCAAACACAGAGTTTTAGCTCCAGTTGTCTTTTACTCCTTTCATCTGTTAGATAGCAATCCAGATTCGGTCAATAATAAAGTTACTTTATTTCTCTTGTGTTCTCCATTGTCATTCACACTATTATTTCCAAGCCCCTAGTAACTTCATGCCTGAGTTGGCATAATTACCAACAAAATTGCCTCTACAATTTCATGTTATCCCCATTATCATGTACCCTCAATGCTGCCGTCAGAACAACTTCCTGTTACCGTGGCTCTGATTATGTTTTCCCTGCCATCAAATCTTTAACCATCACCCTCGCTTACAGAATCAAAGCTGAATTCTCTTATACACTGGTTCTCAACATTTTTGATATCATGAACTTCAAAAATTCCTAGGACTCCAAAGAGCTTCTACTTATGTAGGTTATATGTATCGACATTTACTAATTGGAATGTTAAATCAAGAAGGTCTTCAAACGTAAGAATACACAGGCACACATTCCACCAGCCTTCAAAGCAAAGACATCATTACACATCATAGAGCCTCTGAAAAACTCCATAGTACATTTGCGCCAGAATGAGAGTGGAAAAGACAAAATACATCTTAATATGAAGTAGATGTAGTTTTCACCTGGAAGATCCCCCGAAAGATCTTGAGCGCCTTTGGGGCTCCATGAACCACACCTTGAGAACAGTTGCACTGGCCCATCTTTCTGTTCTCTCTCTAGGTGGTCTCTTCCATTTCTGTGACTTCAGTGTTCATATTTTGTGTTATGTGCTCAAGACTCCCAAATCTGTCTCTAGCCTTGATCTTGTTCCTGTACTCCATATTGGCATGTCCTACTATCATCTCTACCTATATAACCTATAAAAGTGATCAAAACTTACATGTGTTTAACAGAACCTGCTCCCCAAATCAACCCTTCCTCCTGTCTTGCTTATCCATACCTTGGTTTTTTTTTTTCCTTTATCTTATCCCTCTCTCTCACCTTTCCCATCCAATTACTCAGCAGTTTTTATGGATTCTGTTATATAAATCTCTCAATTTTTTCTTTTCCTTCCACCTCACTACCACCACCCTACTTAAGATCGCCACCATCTTTTGCTTGAAATGTCAAAAAAGCCTCATAACTGGTCTCCCTTCCTTGGGGTTCACTCCTCTCCAATCTATTCCCATCGACCCTTCAGCCAGGAGAATCTTTTTACAGCACAAAGATGCTCATATCACTGACATAAGAGATATTGCCATTTCTAATACTGGCAGTTCTAACACATATCTGAAATCAGCTTGACACATAATAAGCACTCAATAAGACTTGTCGAATGAATGAGTAAATGGCCTTTAAAACCCTCAATCATATTGTCCTAAACCTGCTTTTTCCAGTGTACTTCCATCTGTCCCTCTGTTCTCCCCACACTAACACTATATTTGTAGAAGCTCCAGAAATGCAACCATGAGAGATGAGAAGGATGCCAGGAGAGTTCAGCAAAATCCAAATTCAAAAATTTCCAATCGAATTGTCTATGTGATCCAGTAGTTTTACTTCCCTGTTCCCAGTAGGGTATGGGCTTGTAGTAAGGGCCCCCAAGTGTGTCTCTGCTCTTAGAAATTCACACATCATTATCAACCCATCCATTTCTCTTGAGATGACTTCTCCACCTTTTCCTTATCTTTTGTGTAGAGATGTAAAATACAATGATACCTCTGTTCATTAACTCTCTGAGGATCAGATTCTTCTTAACAAACTCTATTGTGGTTGAGGGAGAAAGTCATCCCATGTTTGGTCCGTCACTCCAAACCAAGCTGGCTCATAGCTATCACTTCCCGCACAGAGCAAAAGGACTCAAGCCTGAGATGAAAGTAAATATGCCTCACTCCAAGAAAAAAGGAAAAATAACCCCAGCTCATCTTTGACATTTCTAGCCTGTCTTATTTCCCACTTTTTTGCTCCCTCTTTCCTACACAAATAGCTCCTAATATTCCTAATATCCAACCCATTCCTCCCATTCAAACAAGAAAGGTTATGAAATCCTATGTTTTTAGTTCATAAATTGTGTTTCAGAATGAACAAAATTCTATCAGGCTACTGCTTTAGCACTGTATTTGAATACTGTGTCTTTAAGCTTTATTTTGAAGAAAGACATTTTTTCCTTAATGATTTTCAGAAAATAGCAATCTGATTAAGGGGAAATCTGAGGTCTATGGGAAAACTTGGAATCTTACCATGAAGAACGCTCTAAGGCTGTTCCTCTTAGGAGACCAGAATCTTGCTCAATAAATCAAGTCTAATATTTTCTGAGTTTTCAGTGGAGAGAATATTGTCATGTGGAGAAGAGGTGGATGAATAAACATCTCAATAATCAATTCTGCCACCAACAAATGGACTTAGAGGTTGGGGACACAAGGGACACACATAGAAGAAAATGTTCACCCTGTAATAATCTTGCTCAAATGTGGAACACAACGGTCCCTAAATTTCTAGTACTAGAGTTGAAACAAGGCTGGAACATTTAAACAAGCACCACTTAAGGCTCACATGTGAAAAAACAAACCTAGATAAGAAATACAGCCAGGCAACAAAATTCATAAAACATTGTTTGCTCATATTTTATCTTGGGCCTCCTAGAGAGGCTTTGTCCCCAGCTCCAGGCTTATCTTCCTCTGGCCTAGTCAGCACAGGCCATCTTTATCAAAGGGAGGCTTACCCCAGAGAGCAACAGACATTCTCTCTTGCCTTTCTAAACCCACTTTCTACATGTTTATCTTTTCCAAGAATCTTCTTCACCACGTCATTGAGTCCAGGAATATCCATCTGTTTAAAGTGAGACCCCTCACTCCACCCACACAGGTGTGGCCTTACCACTTCCCAAGGGAAGTGTATCAGAATCCAGTGCAAAAAGTACCAAAAGAGACACACATTCCTGCACACACACACACACACACACACACACATACACACATGCAGTAGTTAGCGACCTAATTCACTGCAGCCCCAAACTTACCTCTTGGTGGATGACTGACAGTCAAGTCTGCAATCAAAGCATCAAAGATGGGTTTCCTGAAGAAGGCGGCCCTCCCATTTTCCTGCTACAGCTGTCTCTTAGAGAACAAGCCCAGAAAATAAAATAGAGAAATGGGTAACAGTTGTCATCTGCTTCTTCAAGGTCCTAGAACATGTCATGCTATAACATAGATACATCTAGCAAGCTCTTATGTCCTTGAGATAAGTGAAATGGAGAGCAAGAATATTTTTTACTCTTTGATAAATCTCAGAGGTCAGAGTATCTGATAGCACATGGCATAGAAACAGATAGAAATTTCGTTATTTTCTATCTTGATTTGATTAAGACTACTTCCACAAAGCCCCAACATTTTACTTATGTTTTAAGTTTTCTGGGCCATTAATATACCTTTTGCGTGTATATCAAAGCACTATTGCTAATAGCTGTCTTTTCTTCATTCATTCCATATAGAGTGACCATATGTGATGATAAAGGTTTCTTGACACTTGAGTCCAACAGACCTAGATCCCAACATACTTTTTACTAACAAAAACATAAATAAATCAACACAGTTATTCAGAAATATTTATTAAATACCTATAACATGAAATATGTCATCCCATAGTCCTATAATACATAAGAAGTCAATTTGACCTTGCTGTTTCAAAAGAGTGGACTTATTTTGTTGAGACCATTGAATTCGTGCCATTCTGCTCTTTGACAACTATGTAACTGCAGCCACGGTAAGTCTGCATTTCCTTTCTCATGAATGCTCAATGGGCTATTGTGAGAAAATTACGTTAGAATTAGTATCACTTGGATGATTGAAAGCATTGTAAATACTTGTCCCTTGTAAGCACTCTATAAATGTAAATGCCCATTCTCTTCTTTCCAAGCTTTTACAAAAAATTGTGCTTAGAAATGGTTTCTCTCAAAATGAAGTAAGAGTAGTTTGTAACATTAATTCTTAATACTTTCCACAAGGTAAAATCATGTAACTACTTAAAGTGGCGTTTTGCAGCTAACTCATGCAGGTGGCACCCTGGTTTTCACTTAATTTATTCAATACCTATCACATACAATGCACTGTGGCAGACACTGGGCATATTGAATGAAAAAGAGAGATGTCATCCACTTTTGGAATTTATGCCAAACAAAAGAAAAGATCTTGAACAACTAGTTCATAGTTAATTAGATTGTTGTAAGTATTAGGGCTAATACAAAGTACTATAACAATTATGATGTGGTGAATCTTTCAGAACAGCAAGGAAAGTTTCTGTTAGGAACCATGTTGGGCAAAGCAGAAATTAGGTGTAGGGGTGTGTTTGTGTGTGTGTGTGTGTGTGTGTGTGTGTGTGTGTGTGAGCGTGTGTGCATGCATGTGAAGGACTCAAGGCAAGAAGGCACTTGGTTTTAAAGGAACTTGAGTAAGGCCAATGTAGCCAGATGTGGAAAGTGCTGGAGATGAGCCTGAAGAAGGTTCAGATCAAGTGGACGTCTTTTAGGCTTCATTAAGGATTTGGGTCCTGATTTTTAAAGGAATGGGAAATAACTGGAAAATTTCAAGAAAGGGAATGATCTAATCAGTTTGAAGTGTTAAAATTCACTATTGATACTAATGTAGAGAATGAGCTGTGCCTAGGCAGGAGTGAGATCTTGGTCACTACCTGGAAGGATTATTCAGTCATCTGCACTGTGGGATTTTTGGCAGGAACCAACTTGAGCAGGGGAGAGGGAAAGAAGGGAACTGTGTTGAGGAAGAGAGTAGACAAGGAAGGAGAAAGGAAGAAGCAGGAAAGGAGAAAGTATTCTAGGTATTCCCCAGGGTTATGACGTCTGCACTAGTGGACAAAGATGCCGTTTACTCGAGAGGGAACACTGAGAAGTCAGGTCGGATGTGTGGGAATTCCACTTGGGACACTGAGTTTGAAATGAGCATGAAACAGCCAAGTAGAGCTGAGGAGTCAATAGATACACAGGTCTAAGCTTCAGAAGATTGGTTTGGGTTAGAAGCAAAAATATAAGAGCTCACTTGGGCTGCAGGAAGTAAATGAAACAAGGCCTGTGGATAACATTTCCTGGATACATGTTTTTAGACCAAACATCCAGTGAAACTCTATTGAGGTTTTTCCTAATTTTTTGGTCTCCCAGCAAAGCTCACATTTGGTTCATCCTGATTTAAAATGTTTTCAAGAATCATCCTCTTTGACCGCCAAGGTTTAGACTAACCAATTATTATAACTGCTTAAGAAAATCCAAAGTTCTTACCTTATAAAAATGTTGACTCTATGCATAGAAGACACTATGTACTCGCCAACAACAACTGGCCTGTGCTGGTGTATTGATCTTTTGACTGGGACTTTTCACACTCATTTACTCAAGTATACACATTTGAAGGAGAACTTTGCCCCTTCAAATCTGGGGTTTAAGCCATAAGGCTTTCATTTAATTCACAGCATGAAATAGTTACAATACAGCCATTTCTCAGAAAATCTAATCATGAATGAAAGAAATCTATTTTTGCCTGATTTAAGTATTTGTCAGGGAGGAGGGAAGCAAGATGTAGTTCTATACTAAGTTAATCAGTAAAACTGTATTATTTTAGTCTGCTATATTGCCCTAACTGGGGACATTTCCACATATCTCTGAAGTCAAGGTATTAAGGAACAAAGTTATGCAAGATTTTGAATCTCTACTTCTTTTTAGGAAGAGAGTAGACAAGGAAGGAGAAAGTTAAATTTTCAATTTATATTCCTCTGTGTTCCATATAGAATTTGAGATGCCTTACAAGAAAGCATGGAACAAAATATATATGAATATAATTTGTTCATGAACATATGAATGAAATGTATATAATCATAAATATATGAGATATATATGTATATTTATACACACACAAATACAAATACAAGGGAAAATGCAAATTGGATAGATGACTATCACTGAAGAAACTTAAGAGGCAAAAAACACGTGGGCCAATAACCCCTCCACAGGTACTAAAGTTGGATTGAAGATTTGAGTCAGAAATAATAGCTTTTGCATAAAGGGATGCACCATTACATTCTTTATTATACATAAAAAAGACGTATTCTTGCTTGGGTTTTGTTTAGAAGACAGTGAAAGGTTTCTTTTAAAATATACTCAAAAAATCCCTTAAGTAAAATGCTATAGCAGATTTTGTACGATGTTTTCAGGTAGTATTCTTCAATTCAAGACTAAGACATAATGCCAAACACTATTCAATAACAGCAATTCTGCGAGGGAAGAGAGAAGATGGTCTGGGTGGCCCACATATGTGGGTGGCTCTGTGATGGCCAAACTTAATCCAAAGCTAAAACCTGGCATACCTAGATGACTAATTCTTTACTGTTTTAGATAAGATATCCTAAGGGAATCTATGGAAGCTATGGATCTCCAGGAAAACATCATACACACACACAATGTAGCATATACAAAATGTAATACATAAATTCAAAAGTTTCACTACTCACTTAGAGCCCAGGTTGGAATATGGAATCTATTTAAAAAATCATATTATAAGTTAGAGGTGGTGTGAGAGAGTGCTTAAGAGCATATGCTCTGGCATCAAATAGACTTCAATTTGATTCCAGGCCCTGCCACTTGCTGGCCATGGAGCTTTAAGCAAGCTACTTAACTTGCCTCAGTTTTCTCGTCTATAAAATGGGGTCAATAATATCATTTACTTCACATGGCCAAGGTGAGGATTAAAGAGATAATGCATAGAGAGAGCCTGGCCCAATGTCTTCAACATAGTAAGGACTTGATTAACAGTAGCTATCAGTTGTCATTAGTTAACTAATCAATAATTAATTGAAACTGTTATTACTAATTATGCTGTTTCCATTTCCCTATATGACTAAGAAAATTAGAGAAGTGGTGATCAATCCACAAAATACTAGGCTTACATGTAAATGTAAACTATTTCTCTAGCAGGATACATATAATCTTTTTTCAGATTTATAATGGGGTCCATGAAAAAAGAAGTGCAAAGACCACTCCAAAAAGGCAAACATAAGTTAGCTCCTTTCTTTACGGAGGTACCAACTCACAGCCACTGTTCCCCAGTCTCCATTTTGAGAGGACACTCATGAGCTCTTGGCACATATTTGTCTTATATGTTATTTCTCTAAGAAATAATAGTGACCCCGTGGGCCACTACATGTCACTAAGCTCTTTTATTGATCTGATTCTATTTCTGGACACCCCGCCCTTGACCTGAATGTGCCTGATGCACCCCAGAGGTCCTTGAATGGGTCAAAGTTGGGTTAGCATAAGAAATGATTGAAAACCTCCCAGGTAAGTTACTGAACTGTGCAAAATTACTTTAAAATCCCTCCAAAACTGCCAGCAGTCATCACTGCTTCTCCTGGTTTGGGCTACTCTCTCCTTTTCCATTCCCTGAGTTTTTTCACCTCATGCCTCAGGTCCCCCATGCTTTGTTTTTTGTCTATCTCGGACTCCTTCCTTTGCCCTTTTTAAAGCTACCATTTGCAATAGGAATATTTTGTCGTCGTTGACCAAACAATCGATCAGGATAAATCTCCCAATCTTAACTCTCCTCCACAGGGTTTACTGTATGAGGCTCAAAGATTCTATTTTGTTTATTGCCAGACGTAAGACATAATTTGTTTCATTTTTTCCCCCATTTCAGAACCATTCTGGGCACTTGAAAAAGTCTTATTCCATATCCATGAATTTACTGTATTGGCATGAAAATGTAAAAGCTTTAGGAATTTGAAACTTTTCCAAAAGCCTTGGAAAATTAAGATTGGAGCAAAAATGAGCCCTGTGGACCTCGGAGCCAGTGAGTTTTGCTGTTTGAAGCTTTGCTTGACCATGTGTTTATATGTTATGTGGCTCAAATACAGCCACTTCCAGCTCATACCATTTCTATTTTATCTTTCCCTTAGTATCAAAATTGATGTTTTTAACATTTAATGTAAATATTACAGCTATGAATTTGTTAGCTCAAATAATTATTTGATATTGGGACATCTTCGCTGCAAACAGATCAGTCCCTTTATGAGTACCTATGATAAAGAACAGGTATTTATAGTGCTTACTGTATGCAAGGGGTGTGCTCTGATGCTGTTATAAATTAGCTCACTTTATATTTACCATGCTTTTGTGAGAACAGAGACCCTGCCCATTTCATAGGTGAGGTAAACCAAGGCTCAGAGAACTTAAATGACTGACTTTGTTCACCGAGTGTAATGTTTTTATTTTTAACCCAAGTATGTCTGACTATAAATCCTTTTTTTCTCTGATTAATCAAGAGGGACTCAATTAATTTCATCAGACACAATGAAGGAACCTCCCGAAATTGTGTATTGTTGAGCCCCTGAAGCTTCTAATTCAGTAGATTTAGGTGGAACTTGGAAAACTGGTAAGGACTCAATTAATGGTAAGTGTTGTTAGCTATTTGTTATGCTACCTCAGTTTTTCTAAGAGGACCAAGAACATTAGAGAAGGGGTTATTAATATTCAAAACACTGTATGAATATGCAAATGTGCATCTCTGGGAAACATTCCATAACCTTGTTCAGATTCTCAATGAGGCCCTTGAACCAAGAAAGTTAAAAACCACTGGCTAGAGACAAACACAAGTTGGTTTGTTCCATTTCCTTAATGAAGGTTTCTAGTCACATCTGACTACACTTAATTCACCCTTTAAGAATACCAATGTGCTCAGGGCAGGTGTGTTTTGTTTTACATATTGTTACTCTAAACTTGTAGGGCACAACATGTCTGTAAGCTTTTTTATTGTTCAAATTACAAAATGACTTGGACTATTCCATTTATTACACTAATGTTCTTCATCTATCCCACAATCCCTTGGAATTTCTAAAGCCCATGTTATTTGGATTCATAGCCAGGTTTGGGAACAGCTAGTTTTTACTGAACCACTTGCTATAATGTTAATCTTATCTGTTAACAAAAACTTCTGCCTTAACTAGTACCAGCTAGTGGCTTGAAATAATAAGTGTCCCTAAAAACATCTGTTTTGTGAGTAGATACTAGAACAGTCTTTAAATAGGATACATCTTATTATCACATAATAGCTACAGCTTTTATGTTACTATCCTCCAAGCTGTTAATGGACATGAACGCCTATCATTAGGAAGCCATCCTTGGTACAGAAGGATAACACTCATCACCCTAGTGTAGGATCTGTTCTTTGAATTGATTTCTAGAAGTGAGGTAGCACACACTGTTGTTTCCTTCCCCACGATTCATTACATTACTCCCTTCTTTCTGATGTGCCAACTGCAATGTATCCAGCCCCATGGGGTGGATTTTCACTGGTCCAAGCCACTCCCCTTTGCTAATTATTGGTCTGGTGGTTGGCATGTGACACAGTTCTTACTCATAAACGGGGAAATTGGAGATGGGCAGTCCTGACTTTTGGTTTAGTAGATCACATTCTCATACAGAACCAGGATTCCATGCCAGTCTCAACCCTGCACAAATAACATATACCCCTTTTAAAAAGGAATCTGGTTTCTTACCATACATTGATCTAAATCTATAATTGAACATTATTGTTTTCAGTAAAAGCAGACTGATTTCTGTCTGTATCAAAGCTTGACTTATCCAGTCATTGATGCTGTCTGTTAAAACTGATTAATTTGAAATATCTCTTCAAAACCATGTGCTCAAACTAATCAGTTTCCAGTGAGTACAGCTAATATGAAATAATGTCCAGAAGCCTAGATAGAGGATATTGTAGGCAAGACAAGGGAAAAGAAGCCAGACATTACACCAAACAGAACATTCTATATAGAGCTGATGCACAGTTGGTGACCTTACCATAATGGTAAAATATTCTTTGGTTTCTTCAGACTAATGAGAATCCTGAACAATTGATTTGAAAATAAGAATGTCAACAGTATGACATGCTACAGACAACGTTTAGAAGAATAATTTATTCGCACTATTCACAATAATTATAGCTCAAATGATTGTCATGATTTTAGCAAAGACTCGCAAATGCTCCCTATTTTATAAGCACAGTATCACTGAGAGGACACAACCGGACAGGTTTCCCATCAATCCACCTTGGGTGAATTTTTTTAAAACTACAGTTAAAAAATTGGCTCAAACTGTACTCAGTGGCCATGTAAATGCTTTACATAATATATTATGTGCAAGAAAAAGAATTTGTCTATTCAGTTAGTCTAAACTTTTTTTTTTTTGCTAGAGAAAGCTAACACCTTCCATTTACCTAGCACTTACCTTTAAAGGCTCTAGCAAAACATCTTCATCTAAGAAATATGCTACGTATTACGTGTTTGGGGGCTAGGCCAATGTGAGAACTAGGAAATGTCTAGTCTGCTATCAAAAAGGATTAATTGTACTATTGAAGTAACTGGAATGGAGTCAGAAGACATGGGTCTTGGATGCTCCTTCTGTTTCTCCCACAAACTACCACGCATTTCAGGGGCAAACTACTTAGCCTATTATGACAGCTGATATTTATTTAGTCCTTGCAACAAGATAGGAATTTTATTAAGCATTAAAAAGAGGTTATCTTACTGGACCAACATATTATCCTTTTAGGGTCTTCATATTACTGGCCTCATTCTCATATCAGAAAACTAAAGCTCAGAATTTACAGCTAAATTTACATAACTAGGAAGTTATAGAGCCAGCGTTTGAACCCAGGCAGTATGATTCCAGAAACCAAGCATAACCACCTGGTCTTCCCTTCATTCTTAACCTCATTTTCCTCTTGTATACAACTGCAAGAGAAATATATCAGTCATGTAATTTCTAAGGTATTTTTATACTTTAACATCTTTGAAACATCTATGTTTCTAGGTACCTTACCCTGAAGCAAGATATAATTCAGGAAGAAAGGTAAGTCCCCATACAAATGTATACACTGCAAGGTTATACATTATAAAAATGGTGAAGTTCAATTTAATAAATATTAATTTAGCACCACGAAAGTACCAGATATAGTTTAATTATATAATTGATAATACATTGTACATTTATACATATATGAATAAAATATTCACTATGGAAAAGATTCCAGTTTAGGAAGCAAATGGCAAGTGTGAACCAATCATGTCAGTAATAGGAAACATGCTACAAGGGAAGTGTTCTCAGGATATCTTTACGAGGAAGCACAAGGCACTTGTTCCATTTAGAAATAAAAGAAAAGATCAGAAACATCCTTCTCTGGAAGATGTCCAAGCTGAACCCTAAAAAGAGGGTAGCAGTCAGCCAGAAAGGGAAGATTGGGGAAAGAAAGCCACAGAGCAATGGGACGGAGCCACACGTGTAGGAAGCAGCATGTAGGAACACTTTGACGTTCCTCACATGGGAGGCAGGACACAGTGGAGGATGAGATCAGAGAAGAGGGTGGGGCCACCTAATGAAGGGATTTAAATATTTTTTAAAGTATAGATGCTGTCAGTGGGTCATGGTCAGCACAGAAACTGTACAGGTACCACCTTGCCCCTTGCCTCTGCCCAAGGAGGACACCACCGGAGGATCACTGGTGTTTCCCCACTGCACCTGTCACAGGCCGGCAGTCCTCGGATCGGCGCTCTAGGGAGTCCCGATTCATGGACTGGGATTTGCATTCAGGATGCATCCGGCTGCCACATGCCAATGACAGCTGATGGACAGCTAGCCAGTAGCTCTTCTTGGGCCAGCTGTACACACTCAATAGGGGAGCTTGTTCAAAAACCACAGTTTCAAACTTAGTACCCTGAGTGGGGCCTGATAGTCTGTGTTGGTCATAACTGTAAGGTTGAAGGCACTGGGGGGAGGGGTGAGCACGTCGGACACCGATCATGTGCCAAAGTCCCCAGCTGCTGCCCCCTCCCAACCTGAAAAATGTGCCTTAGGCCAGCCAATCCTCGCCGCTGTAAATCTAAGCTCTGCCTCCCCCACCTTCTTTAAAAACTCACTGCCTGTCTACTTTCGTGTGACTTCCCCGGCCTGTGATAGCCAGACTGCAGAACCTTGCCAGGGAGCATTCAAATAAATTACCTGGCCCTTTGTTGCCTCTCTTTGCCTGCTTATTTTGGCTAAAATTTATCTTACATTTGGTACTGAAACCCGGGAAGGAGTGTGAGTGCGGGGCCCCAAACGGCCACCGGCGGCTCCGCCCCCTCCTTCCCCGACCTGGGACGTCAGCCTGCTCTCCGCGGCGTGGCCTATTTTCCGGTGAGTCCCTCAGTTTCCCCCGGTCTGCTTCCCTTCCTAACTCCATTTCACCTGGTCCGTTAGAAATCGTGCATATGTCCAGGTCTGGGCATTCAGCCCACCCACTGCGAGTATCCGGGATACTCGCCCCTGGCCCTGCGGTGGGGGAGACTTCCCTCACCCAGGATCCCAGGCCATCTCCCCTGACTTGGTGCACTTGGGACGCTGGGCACTCCTCTCAGCGGGATTAGTTGGGAAGTGGGCGCAGACATGGGGAACCAGCCCTCAAAAGCAGAGGCTCAGACCCCACTGCGGTGTCCCATTTCTAATTTGGCTACTCTGTGTTTGTCCCAGGAAGTTCACAAATGGAAGCTAGTCTTTCTTTACTCTGAGGCTGGGCCTCAGTATCCCTTGGACAACCAATCTCGCTGGCCCCCTGAGGGAACTTTCGATTTTGATCTCCTCACCGACTTAACTAATTATTGCCTCTAGAGTGGAGAGTAGAGTGAAATCCCATATGTGCAGGCTTTTTGGACTTTGCACCCCCGCCCAGACCTTTATGTTAACTGTTCAATGACTCAGGTTCTCCTGGCCTGATCTCCAGTTAAATATTGTCAGCCTCTTACTCTGCCCAGTCCTTCCTTTTCTGATCCGCCAGAAAACCTTAGTCGCCCACCTCCCTCAGCTCGCAATCCCCTCCCCCTCTCTCCACCACCATCTTTAAGTTCTTTGTCTTCCCACGTGTCGCCTCCACCTTAAAGTCCAGCATTCTCAACCATGCCGTTGTCCTGCTCTCCTCTTCCAGTGGCTGCACCACCCCTCCCCCTCTCCTTCCGCCTTCACCACCCTCTTCCCCCACAAGAACGTGCTCCTCCTGCCCTCTAGTTCCAGAAGCCACAGACAAGAAGCTGAAGAAAAACAAAGCAATTAGATATCAGTAACTCAAGTCTTTATATCAGTTTGTCTATCTGTGTATATGTTTTTGTGTAAAAAGTGTTGCTGACTGTAGTTGTTGTGTCTCAGTTTGTATGTTTGTGTGTCTAGGTGTGTAAATGAGAAATATTTTCCTACCTCCGGATGGTATTAATAAAAATTGATTTAAAAACAAATGCTTGTGAAAATTAGGCATTCTAAAACTTCCAGGAAATCTGATAAAAAATGTTAAGCATTAATGCTAATTTGAGTTTGACTGAGGCAGGCATGTCCTTGTTATCAGCTGCCTAAGTTTATCTAAAGTCATTTAAGTTGATGGTATCTGTTAAATCTTTCAAAGAAAAATGCTTAAAGTGAAGTGTAGCTTTGTCTAATGTGAGTAACTATTTAAGCAAGTGCCTTAAAACTTTTAACAGCTTCCCAAAATCAAATTCAAAAAGGTGCTTTTTACCTCTAGTTCACTCTGATATTTTCCAGAGGGCCCCTGGAACATGTCAGAGGAATTTTTCTCATTGAGGAAAATATTTGGCTAATTTGGCTTATTTACCTGCTTAATTACCTAGAAGGCACTGTCACAGGGAATGATGCTAAACTTTGTTACTAAATGTTTTGTGTTACAGAAATATCCAAATTTCCTTATGACAACCGTCTTACAGTAAGCTCTCTTCAGATCTTTAACCATTGTCATTTGTAAGTCTTTTGTCATCTATACTCACTGTTTTATTACTCCTAAACTAGAAAAAAACTAGATTTCAGCAGAATAGGTATTAGTTACATAGGATTAAGTAAACTAAGGAAGATGATTCGGTGGCTTTTTATTTCAAATGTTGTTGATAAAGTGTTTTAAGCTTTTTCTCTTAAGCTGACAACAGTTTAGTAAATGACTGCCTTTATAAGCAGAATTGAAATTTTTATCTTTCTCTCTACCTGATCCCTCCAGAATTTAAAAACTCTCAGTGACTATTTTTATATTTCATGGCAGTATGTTTATTTGCATAAGTTCAATAAGAACCTACTTTCCTTGTAAGAAGACCAATTAAAAACACAGGTTATACTACCAAGGCTTTGACTTGAATGTTATACCTGAGAGACACATGCATAAACTCAGATATGAACAGCTTTAAGGAACTAAGGTTGACTATATAAAGCCAACAAAGCCCCTTGGAAGAACTGGCCTGGTACCTTGCTTACAGGGTTCCCAGCAGCCTTACCAGGTGAGTAAGGAAGGTCACTTCCTGGCAGGTGCAGGAATCTCAGGATGTCTTGGAGACCTCGAGAAAAGAAGAATTCACCCAAATCTACAGGTACTGCAGGCAAAACCTGATGGCAAGTCTGGCTTGGCTTTCTGGCCTCAAGAGGCCTTTAAAAGTTCAATCTGAAATTCCAAAAAAAGTCCAGCAAAGCACATTTAAAAGAGCCTATGTAATCAATTACTCTTCTTGCTGCACTTATGCAAATAATAAAGCCAAGTGTTAATTATTTTCTAAATCTAGCTACTTCTAATAAAAATAAGGGTGATTTTAGAGAAAAGTATTGTTTCAATAATGCAGTCTTATCTATGCTAAATCTTAATACTAGTCATTGAGATGTAAACTCAATCCAGAATTTTAATTTCCCCATAATACCTGGCTATAATTCTCAATCAAACTCTTCATATTTCTAGTTCTCATATTTAGCCATGCATTCTTAATCTCATCAAATTTGTCCTTCCAGAATAAAAGCGCCAACTTTCTGAGGCCCTCTCAACTGACCAGTGATAGAGACCTAGCTGCACCCTTTACTGTGCCCCTTCTCAGCATGACGCAGCCAGAGCGGTCATCGCCCCTTTTCCCTGGCAGCAGCTAGAGTCTCTATCTGTAGAAGAGAAAATTAAACAGAAACCATAAGCTTAGACGGAGTGAAATGAAAGCCTCTAAAGAAAGCAGGGTGAGATGTTTGCAGTCAGAGCAATGTAACTACATGCTATGAAACCCCCCCCCCCAACGACGCCCCTTGTCAGGCAGAAGTAGCCAGATCAAGTCGTTGCCCATTATGACCCAAAGGCTGAAATTTAAGGTTGAAGGCACTGAGGGGAGGGGTGAGCACGTCGGACACCGATCACGTGCCAAAGTCCCCGGCTGCTGCCCCCTCCCAACCTGAAAAGTGTGCCTTAGGCTAGCCAATCCTCGCCGCTGTAAATCTAAGCTCTGCCTCCCCCTACCTTCTTTAAAAATTCGCTGCCTGTCTACTTTAGCGTGACTTCCCCAGCCTGTGATAGCCAGACTGCAGAACCTTGCCAGGGGGCATTCAAATAAATTACCTGGCCCTTTGTTGCCTCTCTTTGCCTGTTGATTTCGGCTAAAATTTATCTTATAATAACCTGCACAGGAAGTCCTTGGGCACTGCTGTGTTTGAGAACCGATGATGAAGAGCTTTCAGGACGAAAGGAATGACATGCAGCCAAGCTGCAAAATGGTGGCTCATGAGCTAAACCTATTTCCATATGTTTTATAGGTTTTGCTCAGGATTATATATATTTGTATGTGTATTTTGTATTTCCCAACATTTAAAAATTGGGGAAAATCACATAAAAGCAGGAATTTCTGCTTCTCTTTAAAAATTAGAAAATTTGCAACACTAGGCTTCCACTGTATCATGGTAACAACCAGCGGGAGCTGAGCCGAGCCTCCTCCTTTGGGTGAGCCATGCGTTGACCCTTTTGTCACAGCCCTTTCCATTCCCCACTGGCTCCCTGCCCTTGCAGATGAATATTGCTGCTGCTGACCACTGTTCTCACTTTTGTTTTACTTACATGGATAGTATGTAAAGAGAAGGGGAAAGGGAGAGATTTTTTGGACCTTGTCTTTGTCAAAAGCAGGAAAACAAATGACAAGCCAAAAAGCCAGTCTTCGAGGCAGAAAATTCAAGGGTATTAGAGCATCTGTCTCTCTCTCATGAAATTTCAAGAAAGATGAATGATGTCCCTGTGCTTTGCCAAACAACTGTTTTAAGTCAGGTTCACAATTTTCATGATACCAGGGAAGTTTCATTCTGCCACTATTTTTTCCTATATGTTAGAGAGCAAAAGTTCAGTAGGATTGCAGCAGAGAAAGTCCATCTGCAATGTGACACTACTTGCTGCAGTGCAGAATTTAGTAGGATGGAGTTGGGGGCAGTTTGTCAGTGAAATCACCTCATTATAACCTGACTCCAGCTCTAATGAGGACCTCGGCATTATCTTAAAATATATGCTGTGGCGAGGCCAGTCTTAAATACAGTGGTTCGTGAGTGATCGTGTTATATGCCTGGATTATTTGTGATTTCATAATTGGTTTTCCAATTGTATTCTGGAAATATAAATTACCTTAGGTGAGGTTTCAGAAGCAATCATTCCATTAAACTTCTTGGCAAACAGAACTGGGTAAGGATAGCCATGATGGAGTTTTTTTCCTACAGTTTTCGTTTAAAAAGTACATGTGAATGCAGTCAAGTTGTATACCTTTTAAACAACAGAGATGTAGATAAGGAAAAGTGGAACTCACTTCCCTCTTTCCCCCCTGCCTCTCTACTGTCCTCCACCGCACAGATCCCACTCTCCTTCTCAGAAGTGCTTTACATGGACATTAGGAGAGAGTGTTTCCAGACATTTCTCTACATAGTTACATATACTATGTATACTTTTGTCTGGAGGATTTCTTATCACTTACAGAATTACACTATACGTTTAGTTCAGCAGTTTGCTTTTTCACAGAATAATATGCTTAGGAAATCTGTCCTTATCAGACTTCACCACATGATTTTTAACCTTTATATAGCATTCCATATCAACCATTCTTCTATTGATAGATATTTAGACTATTTCCACTTTTTCCTTATGATGTAGCTCTTAGTACCCTTAACCATATATCTCAGTCCAACCATGTATGTAGAAAAGGTATCTAAAAGTGGCATTTTCCAATTTAAAGTGTATGTATAGTATAATTTTTTAGATACTCCCAAATTGCATTCAACCTGCAAAGTCCCCATGCTCTTGGTGATTATAAATATTTTAAATGTTCACCTAAAGGGCAAAAATATATCTCTGCTTTTATTTGCATTTGGGTATCTTTCACATTTTATTAACCATTTGTCATTTTTATTATTTCTACCAAATTGTTTTTTTCCTTTTTAATTTGCATGAAATCTTTAGAAATTAAGGCTAACTTTCTATGTATACGTGTTGCAAATATTTTTCAGGTTAACTATTATCTTTTATTTCTGCTTTGACATCTATTGCATAGAAATTCTCAACTTCTAACTACTAAAATTAGTTGATGCTTTCCTTTATGCCTTCTGAACTTTGTGAATCCCCAAGAAGTTTCTGCTTAACTCAGGGTTTTAAAGTTACTGTCCTTAATTTTCTACACCTGTTACTCAAGAGGTCTATTGGCCTGGATTTGACTATAGTTAGATGAATGTGGGTCTTCAGCCTTCTTGAAAAGCTTGGTGGACACTGGACATAAGCAAGGCTCTACAGGGCCCAGGTGGTAACGAACAGTGCACACAATTAGAGAACAGGCCCTTTCCCTACCTTTTAACATAATCCAGCTCTTAAGTCTTGTGGTTTGGGAAGTGCAACATGTCCAGAGACAGCACTTTAGACAATAACGTTCCCACTATGTGATCTTTGTCATCACTCAGTCCAGTCCAGATCAGCAGGGGAAACTGCCTCAGTGGGACTCTCTCTACCTGACAAACTGACTTCATAGATAGTAACAATAATAAGAATATTATTACTAATTATTAAAAATGGCATTAATAAGGATGATAATAATAATGCCTAACATTGCTAAGTACTGTGTACCATGATGTTATATATCATCTCATTTAAAACTCCCAGCAACCTTATGATGTAAGCATTACTGTTACTATGACCATCAGCATCTACTCACTTTTCTGAAAGTGCTACCCCTATAAATAGCAGAGCCAGAATTTAAACAAAATCAGTCCAGAGGCTATTATTATAGCTAAAGAATTATCCTGCTTCACACTCAGGTGGTTCATGAAATAACCCTTTGAGAATATCCAAAAAACAACTAAGGAGAATAGCGCAGTGGCTGGTCCTCAAATCTAGTCAGTAGGGGTTATATCATGTAAGTTGAGGGCTAAATCATCATAAGTAGATTCAAAAGTTGATACAAAAAAGAAGCAATAATTTCCAGATGGATAGATCTAAATGTGGGAAAAAAACTAATCCATAAAAGTACTAAGATCAAGTGATTTTTTTTAAACAACTTGTGAGAGGAAATGAACTTTCTAAATACCCAAAAAAA
This sequence comes from Manis pentadactyla, assembly GCF_030020395.1. Lineage (NCBI taxonomy): Eukaryota > Metazoa > Chordata > Mammalia > Pholidota > Manidae > Manis > Manis pentadactyla. The sequence goes on along the minus strand of NC_080026.1, from coordinate 14,960,028 downwards.
CTCAGAAACTACTGAAAATAGATGATCAATTCTACTATGTAAATATAAAAACTTTCCGCATTGCAAAAATGACCAAAAATTGGGAATTTGCAACCAACAGCATTAATCAATGACCAATGACCTTACATGTAAAGTGTTCACATAACTCAGTAAGCAGAGTCCAAGAATCACATTGAAAAAAATGGAAGATAAATATTAATAGCAAAGATGATGCAAGTGGTTCTTAAACACATGAACTGTTCAGCCCTGCTGGTAAGTTTTTAGAATAGTAAACAGAATCATAATAAAGTTACATTTTCATCAACCAGTTTGGCCATGAGAGAGAGAAACAGAGAGAGAGAAACTCTCTATTGGCCAGAGTTTAAGGAAAAATGCATTACGTAAAGTGAATTATGAAAATGTATATTTCTCATACATTGTTGGTTGAAAAGTGTATTGCTACAACCTCTCTATACAGGAGGTTTGAAATGTAAAATTTCTCAAAATGAAATTGCACACACTCTTTGATCCAACAATTCCACACATAGGTATGATACTACAGATATATGATCCTGCAAAAATGGTATGCATAAAAGATATTCACTTTATTGTAATAGCAAAGATGTAAAACTACTTAGTAAGGGACTATTTAATATTTAAGAGAGTGAATAAATTATGCTGTATCCAAGGAAGGGAATACTTCAGAGTCAATAAAAAAAAAAACATCTTAGACTGCTCTATTATTAAGTTAAAAAGCAAGGTCCAGAGGAGCATATTGATTATGGCAGCATATGTGGGGGGAAATTTTGTATACAACACCCCCTCAACACATATACCCATATAGAGAAAATCTGTGGGAATATTCATGAGAAAAGGAAGTCAATTGAATGGTTGCAAAATAAGATTGGAAGAGAGGTTTTGTTTTTTAAGTCATATACTGTGTGTACCTTTTGAATTTTGAATCAAGTTTAAATGTTACCTATTAAAATTGTAATAATTAATGGACAGTATTGGGAAATTTACAAGGATATCTTCAACAGGAAGAGTTTTTTAAAGAAATAAAATGTTGAAGACAACTTCAGTATCTATCAACAAAGAAATTATTTTTTAAAAGGTATTGCATGGAATAGTATGCAGTTTTTAGAACATTAATTTTTTCTTTGTAAATGGTTGCTTACTTTTAAGATTAAAAAAATACAAGTCACCACATAATAAGTATAATCTGATCCCAATGTTTATAAAACAAAAACTACCTATATGTGAATATATGTACACATCTAGGTATGTTTGTAAAAGAGGGCCTGGGATTTTGCGCTCTATGAATACCTGAGAAATACAAGGTAACAGTGGATAATCACTCTCGTTTTTTAATTCACCTCTCTGTTAATAGTTTGATCTGTACAAGGTCATGTGTTACATTTATCGTTAAATATATGTGCTCTTCGTAATTAAAGTCATTGAGACTTTATTTGTATTTGGAGGATGGAGAAGTCAGGAAACTGATGGTTACATAGTAATTTTTAAAATTTTTCTCTGAGTATCCTAGACATGCATATTTTCTACTGAACATACTCAGTATATTCATACACTAGGAAATGTATATCAAATAAATGAAAAATATTTAATTATTTGTTAAATTTTATATGTTAAATTAATCTATAGTGAACAAGTAGACCGCAATAAAAAGAAATTTCTGATAAAAGTCTTAAAAGGTACTTGATTGGGTTTAAAAAAAAAAAAAAAAACAAAGCACTGAGACTTCAAATTCAGTTAAGAAAACAGCCTCAATTCTAACTCAGAGAATTTTATTATGTATTTATTCTTTTGAAGACCAGTGTCAGGCTAATTTACAGATGGTCTGCTGAGCCAGAGGAAAATAACCCCACTTAGCTCATGAATCACAAACAGTTGCTCTAAATAATTATGAATACAACTTCTTGAGGCATCTGCCTTATCCCAAGGGAGTGTTTTACCCATAAGTTTGAATCTGGGTGGATTGATGCCATACTTATAAGTGAAGCTACCTCATAATGAAGTCCTTTGGGTACTTCATAATCTAAATTCCCGACAATAAAAAGCAATTAAAATTAATTCACTTTCATACAGAAATTCTGTCTGTAATTAACAGAGTTTATAAGGAAGCTTATGTTCTAAAGTTTTCACAATTAAATGCTACAGAGCACCTTAGCATATGAGATCTTCATTTTCAGACTTTTGTGGAATGCCAGCTATTAATAGGCAGAAAGCATGTTTTCCACTCTTCTTTTGTGTACTTGAATCTTTAGCTGTATTTAAGATATTATCCAATGATGAGTCTTCATTTTCAAAAAAAGTCACTTATCTTGCATGTGACTAAAGAACTCAATCTGGAAATCAAATGGTTAGGCTTAATGTAATGTCATATATAAAGCAATTAATAGAATTGGGGATTAATTTACCTAATGACAATGACTAAGTGTCTAAGGCGCATGTTGCCTTAAAAGTGGTAAACATAGGTGAGAATAATAATATCTACTATAAAAAACCATAATAAAATAGTATCTACTGTATAGCATCATTAGCAGTTATCAATGAGTTATATGTGTCAAGAGCTTATGTCAAATCCTCCAAGGACTAAAGAAGGCAAATCAAGACCTATTCAAAGTTACTCAAGTGCCATACCACCTTGTTCCAAGGATGTGGGTGTTTAACTTTGTTGTTTTAGATATGAGGAATGGATATGTGTTTTTGCAGTATAACTCAACATGACTCATTTACAAATGATATTAAACAGAACAGATGCAAGAATGCCAGACTACAGCCCTTCATAATTAAGGACATCGGTGAAAAAAAGTGCCTTCCTTAAAAGGCTTCAAGTGAATGATATTCTATGCCATCTACATAATATCCAGGTTAACAGGGCCTTACAGGTAACAATGAATATAAAAATATTCCAAAAATCCTATATTAATCAACAGGCTAAATCTCCACCCCTACCAAACATTTTATTTATGGAAGAGTAAAGAAATTTGCTTTCTCCCCTTTTTTCCCCTATGAGGTGAACATTCTGGTGAAGATTGTATTTTTAAGAAAATAAGAGAAAATTATAATATTAGAAAGATGACTGTACCAAAAATCAGAAAATGTGACTTCTAAAAAATGGCTGTCAAGAGCTGGCTGAATGCCAAAGGAACGTTAGTTCTTCTCTACAGTCCTTAGTTTCCTCATTTTGCAAAATAAAGGGCTAACATTCAAATTTCCCCTAAGTCTCACCAGGTCTACAACAATACAGAATAATGTTTAAGAGACTAAGCTCAGGGACATGCACTGACTGTGTAAATTTGGGCAAATGACTAACTCTTTGTGCTTCAGTTTCCTCATTGGGAAAACCAGAATAATAATAGTATCTACTATACTGCATCAGTAGCAGTCATCAATGAGCGATATGTGTCAAGAGGTTATCGCATTCTCAGTAATAATGATGGCATGACGAAGCTGGTGATGGTGGTGATGGTGGTAAGGATGGTGATGATTTTATGAACTGGGCATTATGAGAGAAGATAAAGTAAAAATATTCATATCATCTGCAAACTGTATAAAATCCTAGAAAATGCAAAACATAACCATATATAGTGGTCCAAGGAAAAACTCAGTTAAAAACTGTAATAGAAGTCTCACCTATGTTTACCACTTCAAAGGCCATTTGTGCCTTAGACATGTAGTCATTGGGTAGGTTAATCCCCAATTCTATTAACTGCTTTAAAATACAACATTACATTAAGCCAGACCATTTGATTTCAAGTATAGGCACTGAAAGACAATCAAGTGTAAGCTTTTTTTATTAGACATAGAGACTTATTGTGAGTGGTGCTGAGTCTATTATTCCTTGTCTTGTTCTTACCCAGTGGTCTTCTTCATACGATGCTTCTTTCACCCTCCTGACCCAGGGACGAATGTTTCCCAGTTATTTGGATGAGTGGGCAACTCATCTAAGTGAGTTAAGAAAACATGGGATTTGCATGTAGAACATGTAAATGCACTTCAAGACATCTGCCCTCTATTTCTTGCTCTCCACATTTTTCTTACTCTACTTGGTCAAGATTCTGAATTCCACACATAGGATTCTTAAAAGTGGCAAGAAAACTACATATCCCTTTCTTACATCATTCAAAGAAAAACAAACACTTAATATTTCATCTTATGATTCAAAGATTCACATTTCCTTAGGCAACTAACAGTACGATTCTTCAAAAAGTCAGAATGATGTCCTTCTGATACCCTTTTTTACTTCTTCTCTTTTTTTACCTCAAGAACAGAGCCACCATTGGGTACTCTTTTATAAATTCACTCTCAGAAATATTTAGTCACATACTTCTACTAAAAAAGGACTCTTCACTAGACAATAAAGTAACCTATGTACTGCCTAGAAACGAAGTTCTTAATGCCAAGACCCATAATCCCTCTGCCCAGGTGGTCTGATTTGGTTAGGAAAACTGTCCTCTGTGGCAACATGAAGCAACTTCGGCAGGCCTCCAGGAAGTTCTCTTTTGCCAAAAGATGGTGAAACTCTAGCTTAATGTTTTCCACCTCAAGTCCCTGTCCCTGTTAAACTGTGGGAGTCTAAGATTAAAAGCCACTCTCCTTTGGTTTGCAGAAGCCCTGTAGTTAATAATTGACTGGAGCTGTGATCAGCACGCTGGAGCCATGTCCACGCACACAAACCGCTAAGAGATGAGAGTGGATGGAACAAAAGGGTAAAGGATACAGCTATTTGCAAAATGTATGGCGATCATGTGGAAAACAGATTGTTAAAATCACTCATGGTCTTTATAGGAAAGTCAAAATTGCTTTTAACTCTTCAGTGTTACTAAACTCATTTACTACACTATCTTCCAGCTCAGGAGGGCAAAATCAGCCCTCAGCAAAACTGTAAGTTTTTTTCTGGGGGGTAATCTGATGTCTTCTTTTGTCCATCCAATGCCCAAGGATAAACAAGTTCCGTTTTTAATTTACTATAAACTGCAAGCAGATAGCCAATCATGTTAAAATTCTGTGTGAGATTACATTGGCTCAACATGAAGACCTGAATTATTTTCCTGCAAATGAAATATATGAGCTTTAGTAAATAGACTCAGTGACTTCTATTATGGGAACACAGAGGTTCATTTTTACTTATTGGATGGATGCTATTTTTCAAAATTTGAGCATCTCGAATTAGTGAGTTGGTGTCGCTAATGAGCATGTTTGTCATTGACTTACAATTCTTTGATCATCTCCACAAAAAATATATGAATATTTTTACTTTATCTTCTCTCATAATGCCCAGTTCATAAAATCATCACCATCCTTACCACCATCACCACCATCACCAGCTTCGTCATGTCATCATTATTACTGAGGATGCGATAACCTCTTGACAGCATCGATGACTGCTACTGATACAGATCAAATCTATTATTTCTGTTATGAAATATACACACTCAAAGAGCAGAGGTTCTGCCTGAGCCAGTTCACACAGGTCCTGCTCAGCATGGGCCATATAGCAAGCACGCTCTTAATGCCAAGTAAGGAGCAACAAAAGAGTTTTTTAGAAAACAACTCAAATGCATAATGAAAAATAAACTCCATATCTTCTGATTTGTCATAGAGCCCCATGAGGGAAAAATAGTCACTCATTTACTTTTTTATTCCTGGCACTGAATACAGCACCTAGCATACATAGTACCTATTAATTGCCTTAATCATTACTCGTTGACAATGAATAAATAAAGGAGGTCTTTTTAACTCACTCGTGACACAATGCAGCACGGTGTAATGGCTAAAATACTTAGCCTCTGTGAATCTGTTTCCTCATCTGTAAATTGAGTGTAATAATATCAGTTGCACAGAGGAACTGTAATGAGTAACTGAAAGAACATGCCCTGACCCAGGGCCTGCCCAGAACAGGTGCCATTCCCTGAACTAGAATCATAGGTACTTTCAGGTGAGTTAATAGGCGAGAAAAGAGCATGATTCCACCTGTCCTGCTATCTGGGTCAGAACAGCCTGCCGCAGGAAGAGGAGGTGGAACTTTCCCTCAAAGAGGGAAACATTTATAGGTAATCTCCATTCTGCAGATATGGAGACTACATTTATAACAGCAAAGGATTTGATGAGAACAATTTGCAATAGTCCAGCATCTTAAATCTAATTGCTCCCTGAGCTGTGGGGCACAGAGCCATTCGGGGACACAGTGGAAGTTTAGGTCCGTAAACCCCCTTGGGCCAGCATCTCTAGGCCTGCCTAGCTGAGTGACTAGAGTGATGAATCCTTATAACCAGCTTCATAGGTCAAGGGCCTGAATATCCATTCTGGAGTATCCAAGTCTCTTTTTTTTTTTCTTTTAGACACAATTTTTATTTTAGCTGACATGTTTGAACCTGCATCAGGACAATGAGAAAATGAAATAAAGAAAATTACATCAACATCAATCACATTTATTATTTACTAGCTGTAGAAATGAACTTAGTAAGGGCAGAAAAAGGTGACATCAAAATCAGTTTCTAAACCAACCCTTCCCCCTGTTATATTGGGAATTGAAAGTGATTGGGACTAGTCTTCTCAGGTTGCAAAGGTACGAGGTGTACTTTCATTCAAATTAACAGACTAATGCATTTAGAGTGTAGAAAGTATTCCTCTTTTATAAGGACTCTGAGCCCAAGGCTAGTGAAATAAAAATCTTGAGTGAGGCACCAGCAGCAAAAATAGACAAACAAAATCAACTTCTTACACGTTCCTCACTATGACTAAATGTTTCAGTGATGGACCTATGACATTTATTAAATTTCCAAGGTAGACCTGCTGGAACTGCTCATTGACCACGGCGAGAGAGCGCTCTGCATCCGGGACTCGAGATTCTGTTTTGGATTGTTTAGGGGAGGGTAAACACAACACATCTCCTGCTCATAAGAGGAACACCGTGTGCTCTTGGAAACATTCACTGCCTTCCCACCCATTCACTGCTTCACCAAGTAACTTACAGAACATTCTACAGCTCTTACAGGCACTCACGTAGAAGCATTGTTTGACAGTAATCAACTTATTTCTTGTGTTGAAATAGGCACTATCAGGCTGTCCTTCTGCTTAATATGATTCTTGCAGGGTTCCAGGAATCGCCCCCAGTGTGATGTCTCAAGAGCAATAGAAAAATAGCCTTGTTTGGCATGACTTTTTTTCCCATTAAGGAGCCACCAAAACAAATCATGGATTGCAAATAACATATTTTTTTTAATTCACCAGATCTGTCTTCTGCAAAGCTATTAGTACCAGCTCAGCCACAGGGGAAAAGAAATCAGAAACAGTCAGGTAGGTGGACAGAGAGAATTTTTGTCATTACAATAAAATGGGGAACCAAGGCATATAATAAAATAACGACCACTTCTGACCAGCATCACTCATCTACCAGAAAGTGCTCTCAGGCTCAAAAACTGCTCAGGGTTGGCATCTTTCAGAGTGAAAGCATGTGGCCGCCTTATGGTATGATTTGAGAAGTGCTTGGATACCCTCTGGCTTCAAAATATTCACCTTGCCAGTTTTCAGAGTTTTAAGATTCCGTTGTTAAGGTTGCATGCCTTGGGGTTAAGACACATGGCTTGTTAGCACAGTGGTACTCCTGACACCCATAATCGTTAAGCCACCGTCCAAACTTTCTGTACATCGTAGCGGCAATGCCTTCTCAAGAGTGAGTTCTTTGGGGGATTCTCCTCAGTTTCCCAAGGCACCTAGATCAGTGCTCCCCCACATTGCTGAACACATTAATCACCTGGAGATGTGGTTAAAATGGTTTCTGATTCAGTAGGTCTGCAGTTGGACTGAAGATTTCTTTGTTCATACTAAATTTCTTGATGCTCTTGCTACTGGTCTGCAGACCACACTTGGAGTAGCAAGCTCTAACATTCATCGCAAGATCACCTAAACTGAGACACAGACCTGGTCAGAAAGCTTTTACTGAAAAGCAACAGTTACTATTTTAGGTTTTGTGGGCTACAGGGTCTCCGTGGCAAGGATTCAACTCTGCCATCATAGCAATGGCATCCATAGGCAGTATATGTCTTTGGCTGTGTTCCAATAACACTTCAAAAACAGGCAGCAGACTAGATTTGGCCCACAGGTCATAGTTTGTGAACCCCTGCTCTACCCATGCCTAATCAAGGTAAAGAAAAATACTTTTAAAACACAACCAAGAGAGCAACCAGGAAGCAAAACTGTGTGTTTGAATATTCTCACGGAAAATGTGGAATTCCCTTCAGCAGCCTAGCCTGGTGCCCTAAACAGACTGGACATGAGAGGTGGAGATGCATGAGTACTAAACCCCTTATCACTTCATAATATTACATATAACCTGCCTTATGCTCACCTGGGGTTTTCCCTAGCAGAATAAGGGACCAGAGAATGGGAAAGGAATAGGGCAAATTTATATCCTGTGGGCTTATGCCCCAACCACCAGCTTTTTGTAGATACAGGTAAAACCACACAATGGACTGTAAGATCCACTGTGCAAGTAACACCAATGATCTGCCCCTTTGCCTTGCTAGCTGTTAAACCCCTTGAACTTATGCACTCTACGTTTGATAGCCTAGAAGTGTTAATACTCTACTAGGCATTCTCCTATACTCACATCCATTCATTTACCCATCAAAGTATTTACTAAGCATCTATTTTGTAACTGGGAGTTACAACAGGAACTCCTAGAAAAAACATGAACAAGACAGACCTTATCCCTGCCCTCAGAATTTATGGTATGATGGTTTCAGACAAACATATACATAATTAAGCTTCAGTGACCATGAGGGCAGGCATACTGGTGCTCCGAGAGATGATGGGACAGACATATAACTGAACTGAGCAGTAACCTGAAGAATGAGCAGCCATTAGCCAGGTTTGAAAGTTGAAAAGTAGCCCAGGAGAAGGGGAGAGTATTGGCAATTGTCTGGAAGCAAAAGAAAGTGTATGTCAGAAGAACTGAAAGGTGTTGACTGAGACTGGAACAGAATTTAAGCAAGGATGGTGAGAGATAAGACTAGACAAGTATGCAAAACCCAAATAATGAAGTCTAATAAATAGGGTGACATTATAATCTATTGACCAAAGCAGAAACATGTGTGAAGGAAAGGAGGAATTGTTAATAATTATGCTGAAATAATCAGCAATAAACTGAAACTATTCTGGGAAAGTGGGACATATGGTCAGCCGACTTATAAACCATATGAAGGAGATATGCTTGTATACAAAGGGCAATGGGAAGCTGTTAAATATTTAGGGCAAACAGTGACCTAACCAGATTTGTGTCTCAAAACAATTATTCTGACTGCATTATAGCAAACAGTACTCGGGACTTAGAATCTGCAGGACTTAGAATGATGAAGTTGACTATTAGGGGACATAGCAAGGAGAAAGAAGGAAGGGGAGTCAAAGATGAATCCTTGGTCTCCACTCTGAGCAAATGGACTATAGTGGTACCAGCCCATAAGTGGTACCAGTCCTTAAGGAAGCACAAGTGCCATTTTAGATTTGTTGGAATGATTATGAATAAAGTTTTGTACATATTAAGTTTAAGAGGCTGTGGAATCTCCCAATAGAAATGTCTAACAGTCAACTGGCTACATATATGGATCTGAAATACATGAGAAAAGGGTGGACATACACTTGGATGGTCATTGTCTGGCAGGTGGTAATTAAGACCATAAATTTCCCATGTAAAATGTGCAGTATGAGAAAAGAAAGTGGCCTAAAACTAAGCAGATATGAACTTCGCAGGCTCCGAAGGCATGCAAAAAATGATAACTTCCTTTATTTTGAGACATATTACATGTTATTGCCTCTTAGATAAGCATCCTTGGTTGAGTGAATTCCTTTATGAACAGTTATCATTTATTAAATGCATAGTCTATAAAAGGTATCTATGTAGCCTGGCACCTAGTAGGCTCTTTATTGTACATCTATTGCTGACAGGCACCCTATGATCCCCAGCAGGAGTCCCACTCAGGCTCGAATTAGAACTTCTGCTGAGGCAGCGAGCCAACCTGGGCATCTTACAGAAGTGGGGCAGAGTCCTGAGCCTGTCGGGGCAAGCTCAGGAGCTGTTCTCTGTCCCCACAGTCTGCATCAGAGATGCTCTTGTATGTTCCCAGAGCAGCCCAAGTTAATTCCCTCCCGGCACTTCCTCTCTGGATTGTTAGCTGTTTCCTTGCCGTATTCCCCACTGGACTGGAAGCCGTTGATGGCAGGAACTGAATCTTGTTTACTGCTGTGGCCCCAAGCTAAGCATAACTCCTGAAAGGTAATAGACTCCTTACATATTTGTAGAATGAAGAGAGGATGGATGGAAGGAAAGAAGACGTTTATGATTTTCTTCCTCTCTCCACTTTTCTTCCTCGGTTGTTTTACTAACCTCGTCACCTTTAGAAAAGTACAAGTTTGCTGGGTCAGAAGGAACGTTTGGATTCAGTGTGTTATGCTGATCTCCTGTATAGGTCATAGTGTGTGGTATCAGGATCTCTGACAACTTTTGATTGGGCAGAAAAAAATAAAACAACTTAGAAGAGAAGCCTAGTGAACACTGAACATTAAGTGCAACTGAGAAAGAAACTCCTTAAAAAACAAAACTACTCCTTTGGTATCAGATTTCGTAAGTAGAGACTCTCAGGCACATTTCTAGCTTGTGACCTCGGCAAGTAGACTACCCTGTCAGTGCCTCAGTTTCCTTAATTATAAAGTGAAGATAAACTGTCTTTCAGGATGGTAAGGATGGCTAGAAGAAATCTGTGTAAAGCACCATCACATAATGATGTAGGCCTACTCCGTGCCACGTCATGTCAGGACCCAGTGCAGATGAGGTATCTAATAAATGGTAATTACTAATGTGGATTATGTTTTCAAATGCGGGCCACTACACACAATGGTCATGTTTTATTGGTTTGGACAATAATGGTTAGTGGCTCAGTGCTGAGAAAATGTGGCATGGACTTCGCCAAGCCTTGACAAAGAAAGAAACAAGAGAACAGGGGAAATGGAAGTAAAGGAGAAAGAAAAAGAGGGTCCGGGTGCTCAAAGGAGATTACTAACATCACAGAATTAATTACTAGTGGTTCCTCATTGTGCAAATGTAGATTCCAAGAGTGGAGCAGATTTGCTAGAGACAACCTTAGCGTCTAACTTAGGCAATGAGGATGCGTAGATGAGAATACGAGGTTTCATCCTTTGTGCATCAATAGTTTCCCCTCAAAAATGAGCAGAATATGACTGTTTGTTTGACCTGGAAACATCTGGGTGTCTGTCTTGACAAATCACTTACATTAAATCATGTGTAGCTATTGGCCAATGCCTTGTAGCCTGGGCAACAGATGACAGATTCTGGAAGCAAATAAAATAGTAATTTACAATATGGGTAACTGTTGAACCACTATGTTATATACTTGGAACCAATATAAGATTGTATAGCAACAATATTTCAATTAAAAAACAGCAATTTCCTGGGGAAGGGACATTAGAACATGAAATGGAAACAATACTTTGATATTGCTGTTAAAGAATTTGGCCTACCATTTTATTCTCTCGAATGATTCATATTTCAGAAGGAGTAAAGGGATGCGTCCAAAGTATTTCCACCCACCCCTTCGGCAAGCTTCATTCCAAACAGCATTTCCCAGCCACTGGAGTAGACTCCTTTGGTGCACTGGGAGGGTGAGAGCTCGTCCAAAGTAACCAACTCTTAAGAAAGATTAAGTAATCCTATTTCAAAACTGTGTCCCCAAAATTATTTAGGGGATTTAACATGCTCCTTGTTTATTAAATTTCATTAGGACCTCATTAAGAAAGCTGTCAGGATAACACAGGGTAGGCACTTAAACATATGTTGACTGAATGAATAAATGTAATCATAAATAAATGACTGGATGAATGAATGAACAGTTGAAGAAATGAATGAAAGATTAAAATATTCTGTGGCCAGAGAACACAGAAGATAGTATGTCAGAATATTAGTTGTCCAAGATCTATTTTACTCCTCTTCCTGTGCACATGGCCAAGAAGCTAGCTAATATATCTCCCAGTCTTCTTGGTCACAGCTAGATGTGACCTTGTGACCAAGTTTAGGCCAGTTTCTGTGATGTGTGCCACTACCACGTCATCTTCAACTTGAACTGTGTTCTTGGTCTTTGGCTTTTCCTCTTCCCATGGGCTGTAAGTGACATGACATGACATGACACAGCTTCAACCATGCGGATGAGGACCATGTTCGAGGGGCAAGTGGAACTATGATTAGAAGAAATCTGGATCCCTGCACGTCCTCACAGAGCATGCCTGCCTAGGCAAGCTTGGCTGACCGGACTATCACATGAGAGCAGAGTAGTATCTTATTTAACCCACAGTGTTCCAGGGCTCTCTTTGCTACATTAGCTAAGCCGCTACTGTAGCTAACAAGTAGCAGCAATATCGATGAACATATGAAATTTGCTGAGGAGCATTGATGACAGCCTGACCTTCTTCACAAGTAAACATCTTTATAAGGTTTGAAGGAGATCTAAAAATAATTCACTGAAGCCGTTTCCTTCAAGTACCTTTAAGACTTTTCTGGGAAATAAAGAGAATGGGTAAAACATAACATTCTGAGGGATATTGAAGAATCAATAGCATTTTTGTGAAAGACTTTATAGGGAATAGAAGTTTCAAGATTTTGAAACTGGAGAATTGAGGAAGTAATTTTATCACACTGGGAAAGTTAGAATAAGAAGACAGCCAGTCTGTGGAACAAAATAATGAGTTCAATTTTCCAAATGTTAAGTTGGAAATTAGAGTTAAAAAAAAAAATGAGTGAACCATTCTGTGGTTGAGTTCCTTTGAGTGACATAGGTTAGTGTTTTTTTTTAAACCACAGAACTTCTCAGTACCTTTAATACACCACTGTTCAACTGGAATCCCAAGAGAGAAGACGTAGCATATTATCCAAACTTGGTTGATTGCAGACCATCTCCTCAGAGAAACGAAGCCTGATGTTCTCTTAGTTTATGCTACAGTCTCCTCTGAGGTTCAAATTTCAGATGAAGTTCAAATTTCGAGGGTGGGTGGAGTCTGGCTTTGAAGGTGATTGGATTGATTTTAATGCAGTCATGTGTCAGGAGGGTAGCCTGATTCCAGAACTGACCAGTCCTGACTGAGAGAGAGCTGCAGCTTTGTGAAGATCAGTCCTGACACGCAGGTGTGGACATCCTGATGAAAACGACCCAAAGCAAGCTCCTTGGTGGCTCAGCAATCAGTGTTGTAAAACACCATTAAGGATGGCCTTGAAACTTTCTAGGGTTATAGAAATGTTCTGTATTTTGATCCGGGTGAAAAAAAATCATTAAAATTGGCACTTAAAAGCCATGCATTTTGCCTTGTGTTAATTAGACCTCAAATTTTTTAAAATGGAACATTGCCCTTGGTGGCCAAAGAGAACATTTGAATTAGATTTTCTTCATTGACAAAATAAGCAAACCCCAACATCTGTGCTACCCCGTTATACCCCCAACTCGGGTCTCACACCTGACTGACTAGGATGCCTAAGTTGCAAGAATGTAGAGAAGTAGCACACCAGAGAGAATAGAGCCTGAATAAGGATATTCATTCAGTTTATTTTTTGGTCCTCAAAAAAAGAATGATAATATTAGCTGTGTTTATTGAGGGTTTGGTGTGTGCAAAGGAACATAGAATTTATCATGCATTAACTCATTTAATCCTCACAATAACCCTGGAATAAGGACACTGTTATGATATTAAATCTAGGCAGATTGGCTCTGGTGCTGCGCTTTTTACCACTACGCTGTAAAGCCTCTCAACAAATATGGCCATTTCCTTTGGAATCCACATTTACACAAGGACTACATGTAATATTATCTTTTAATTAAGAAACATGAGTTTGCTTCTATCACTTTCTAGTCTTCATTTGGTCTCTGGACTGTACTTGGTAATTATGCAGTAACTATATGGCAGTGTTATTAAAACACACATAGGACATGACACTAAAGGACAAGCAACAAAAGTAAAACTTGACAAGTGGGGTCATCAAACTAAAAAGCTTCTGTCCAGCAAAGGAAATAAGAGACTGAAAAGGCAACCTACAGAAAGGGAGCAAGTATTTGTAAAGGGATTAATGTCCAACATAAGTAAGGAATTAACAAAACTCAGTAGCAAAACAAAACAATTCTAGAAAGTGATCAAAAAATGGACAAAGGACTTAAAGGCAATTCTCCAAAGAAGGCAAACAAGTGACTGAGAGGAATATGAAAGGACGTTCAACATCACTAATGAACAGAGAAATGCAAAACAAAACCACAGTGAGATATAACCTCACAGCTATTAGGATGGCTGCCATTAAAAAAGAGAGAGAGAGAGATAACAAGAGTTGGTTATGATGTGGAGAAAGTGAAATTTTTGTACACTGTTGGTGGGAAGGCAAAATGGTGCAGCCATTATGGGAAACTGTGTGGCAGTTTCTCAAGAAATTAAATTGAACTGTCGTATGAGTCAGCAATCTCATTTCCAGATATATATAAAAAATAATTGAAAGCAGGATCTTGAACAGAAATCTGCCCTACCATGTTCATTGCAACATTATTCATCATATCCAAGTTATGGGGACAACTTAAATGTTCATTGATGGAGGAATAAAGAAAATGTACAATAGAATATAATTCAGCTTTAAAAAGAAGGCAGTATTGCCGCCCTGCCATGGGTGAACCTGGAGGACATTACGCTGAGTGAAATAATCCAGTCACAAAAAGACAAATATTACGTGAATCCATTCATGTGAGTTATCTAAAATAGTTAAACTTACAGAAACAGCCAGTAACAGGGCGGTCACCAGGGTCTGGGGAGAGGGGAAAATAGGGAGTTTCTGTACAGCAGGTATAAATTTTAGTTATGTAAAAGGAGAAATTTCTAGAGATCCGCTGTACAACATTGTGCCTATAGTTAACAACACCGTATTGTATATTTAAAAATGTATTAAGAGGGAAGATCTCACGGTAAGTGTTCTTACTCCAATACTAAAAAGAAGAAAGAGGAGCTGTCGCCACATAATACATAATTAGATCATTCCATTTACTCAAAGCTTTGTATCCCTTCCTTTGATGTTCAACATGCTGCTAAACTACAATAGGCAAATCAGATTTTTATCCCATTCTTCCTTTGTTTAACCCCTTGTTATACCATAACTATAAAGAAGCTCAAAACTGAAAAACTTAAAAATAAAGTTAAAGCCTACAGGTGAATCAGAGGGAATTATGAAGCCAACAACATTTAAAATACTGCCTCAAATGTCACCTCCTCTGTGAAGTATTTCCTAAGTCCCAAAGCAGGATGAATTTCTCCTTCCTCTCTATTCTTACAGCTTTGTGGCTGTGGGTTATATCAACATTTATTACACTGGAATATTACATTTATAATTCCACAAAGTGGAAATACATCATAACCAGCCTTGTATTCCAGTGGCTAGCACACTTGGCATATAGTTGATGCTGAATAAATATTTCATTGCTGAATGAAGGAAAATACTTTTACAGGTGCTTGGAAACTTTGTGTTATTTCATATATAAACAGCATCCTTAAATTGATTGAGTGGCAACTGAAAATGACAAATACATTGAAATTAAGCAATGGCTGATTGTTAATTGGCAGTCCACTCCAATAGTCTTTGCATTTGTTTAATTACTAAGTACAAATTATTTCCAAAAAGCTCCATGGGTGATTTTTGAAGTCATTGATATAATGCTTTCAATATATTTCTCCATGGCTTCCCCCTAGCCCTATCCCCAACAATCTTGAAAAATCTACCAATGTGTTTCTCATTTTAATTCTTGCAGTACTTGACAGATTAAATTCTGATTTTTCTGTTACATGCAGCAATCTAAATATTTATCTTTAGCTTTGAATTCTGGATATTTCCTTAGACCATTTTACTAAATGCCATTGAGAGAATTACTGGGTCAGCACATCTACCATGCTCAGCCCCTGGCTGATCTTTGGAATTTATTACAGCCTTCTTCCCTACAGGATCTGAAAATTTCTCAGCACATTGCTCAAGACAGTCATGACTGAAAAAACAGATGAGGCCTAAGTCTCTGAAGCCCAAGATTAACCTGCCCATACCATTGTCCTGCCTTATAAGCCATATTTTCCCAATCAATGCCCCTTTCTCTCTCTCATTCTTTCATATATACCTGAAATCCTACAAACTCTAAATCTGAAGAGCTACAACAGTTATCAAGGTTTTCCTTGTCCCTGAGCTTTGAAGTTCTCCCTGTTCTTTCAGGCTTGGTAGATCTTAAGGTCTTGGTCATTTGTCTGGACTTTGAACCACTTACATTCCTCTCTACAAGTAGCTTTTTCCTGCTGTCACGGGATTCAGAAGGTTTGGTTCTTCAATTCAGGCTACCAAGGTCTTACAGATTGGACTTCAGTAAGTGCAATTCCATATGCTTCTGAATATCCAGGAAAAAAAAAATGTGTGAATACTCAGAAGACTCCTGGGAAACATGAACAAAAGAACATGGAAAGAATCCTGAGGTCCTCTGGACATACATAGTCTTCTGCCTCTACGTTAGCACATTATCAATGTGAGTGCCATATTTGTTGATGGTCATGATAGGAACTTGGACCCCAAGGAGTAAAATATTCTCAATAGTAGGGTCTCTTATGGTGGGAAATACCAAAAGATGGGATAATTCATATATAAAATTTGTAATACTCCCAACTGCAACCCTTCATCTTTTTCCCCCATGTCTAAGTTATTGACTCTTACTATATATAACCTGAAACTGAAGGAACAGCCACATTTGCTTATTGGTATAAATTAAACTAAAATGAGTAACTTCAGGTCTGTACCAACACTTCTTGACTCTTCCAGTGCTGTGTTTCACAGAGAAACTGCTCTTTCCTGATCCCATGTGATTAGGACTAAGGGTGTCTGGATGGGCAAATGGTATAAGGTGCTAGACCCAAGCTTTGCTTACCATGTAATGAGGACTCAGTTATCCTCTGCCCATCATAATTAGTCCACACAATGATCAGTCAAAGCCCCACCCAGACACTTCCTCTATTTGGATATAAGAATGAAGTTTCTCTAATTTGAGACAGAAAACTGTGCTGGCCAAGTTGATGGTAGTAATTCCCACCCAAAAATCAAGCCAAAATGAAAGATAGCAGAACTAAGAGACAGAAAGACAGAAATTCCTGCTGACGTTATCTGAGCCAGCTAGATCTGTTCCTACCTGATACAGCCTATCATTGACCTTGTCAATCACATTGGTCAATAGAAATCCTTTTTTTTTTTTTTTTTTTTGCTTAAAGTAATTTAAAGGGGGATTTTTGTCACCAGAAGAAAACTAATATGGAAATAAATATATGTTTTTATATATGAAATATGATCTTGAAATTTGGGAAACCCAAACTGTTTAAAATGTGCTCTTTGGAGCTGCCACTGTATTCCAACTTGCTACATTTAGAATAATCCCCTGAAGTCCTACCTCCCAAGACCTAAGGACGAGCTAAACAGCAAAAGCAAAAACCACCTGAACTCATTTCTTCTCTGGTTTGGTGGATCCACCTTCCTCTTGAATGAAGTCTTCCTACTAACTTCACTTTACTTCTAAAACTGTTAACATCCCTGCCACTAACACAGTATGTACCACCCTACCTTACACATTTATTTATATATAATATCTTTCTCCTTGACTAAGCTATAAGACCCTCAAAGACAAGGACTGTTTCACTCTAGCTTGGGTTCCCTGAGCTCAGAGATAAAGGTCTAACTGCCCCTAAAGGTGGGGTTAAAATCAGAGATTTTCTTGGGATTCTTTTGAATTATCATGTGTATTATTGATTTTCCACAGAAGATTACTTCGGTTATTCACTGTGATTCCAGAAGTTTCATTAGAGGCAGCAATTACAAAGCAATTACTAAAGCAGATTCTGGGTGAATGCTGGTTTGCTGCTGTTGAATGTGGGCTCAAACTTACAATTTTAAAGAATCAGTTTCTTCCACACTCCCTAGGTAATATTTGGGCAATTGTTCATTTATTTACTTCTGTTCCATAAAGCAATGGAGAATTGAGCATTGTGGTGAATGGCTTACAGTTAACCTAAAATCACTTCATGTTCCACTCTCATTGTTAAAACCTTTTCTGAAATGTCCAAGGGTCCATTTATCAAGATAAAACATAAAAGAATTATTTGGTAGAATGTTCTATAGTGTTTAAGGTTATCATTTGAAACATTAATTCTTTTTGTCATTTATATATAGAAAGAGAAAAATGCTGTAGACCACATCTCTTCAGCCTCAGGACACAAAGCAGAATGTTTATTTTTATTTTAACTAAATTCCCAATAAAGTTGTTATATGTGAGCTTGTTTCTCTCACCTAGAAGATGACTGCAAAGTAAAACAATCCAATCAAGTGAAAGATTTGCAGATCTACTATCTTGTATTCTGATGAAGTAAAAATTCATGACTGAGGTCTAATTTTATATGCTGTGTTCTTGTAATCCCTCAGAAAACCAGAGTTGACACATTAAGAGACACAACTTTTATTATGCTATAAACACATTGAGGAGATGTGAATGTACAGGAACAGCAGAATGGCCCCTAGACTTAATTTGCTCAGCATCTCTATTCATTAGAGTGGAAGGAAGAGTAGATCTTCAAGGGTACATTTGCCTTCCATGAGAAAAAATTTGGAAAGAACCCACCAAAAGAATAAGAGAAGAGATTCCAGCCACAAATTTTTGGAACCTGGAAAACAAATGGATAACTTGGGTCACCCAAGAAGCAAAATCCTCAACTGACAGTGAGAAGAGCTGAGAAGCAACTCATTTCACACTGCATAACCCCAAAGACTCAGGAAATACGGGCACTAGGTACCTCTGTAGATGGTCTAAAGGTGGGGTTAAAATCAGGACAGGTGGTTCTAACTCTGTTTAAGAAATAGTCAGCCTCCAAGATCCCTTCTCCCTCTTGGGAGAAGACAAGAATTTATTCTCAGGAGAAGGTAAAATAGGGAGTTTCTTGCAGAGGTCCCCAGGACACAGTTGACAGTGGGTGCCCTAGCCTCAAAGAGAACAAGAATGTATAAAAGTTGGCATATTAAATGTTGTGACTGCCAGCCTTCTGCCCCGGTTGGATCCCTGAGTGTCAGCAGTCTGTCATATATTCTCCAGGTCAAAGAGTATAAGTTTTCTCTAAAGAATCTGACTGGCCAAAAAGAAAATTCTTCAAGAAAATGACATTTAAATCTCTTTAACTAAATGGCTCACCCATGCACAAGGAGCTTCAATCAGTTTTTCAGGGCCCCACTCTTACATATACCCAGAGAACAACTCTAATATGAATACACACAACAAGAAAAAGATAAAACATAGAGGAGACAAAGAGGTTTCTTTCTCATGAAGAAGAAAGCAACATATGAGCTATAAGTAATATCTATAGAGTTCAAAGATAAATGCTGCAACCATTGAATAAGGACAGGAATGTGTGTGTGTGTGTGTGTGTGTGTGTGCATGTGTGTGTGTGTGTGTGCAAATATATATATATATACATATATATATATACATATACATGTATTCAGAAACAATAACAATTCTTTGGAAATTTAAATTATAGTAGAAATGAAAAAGTCCAAACAATCAGAAGGTAGAGCAATCAGAAGGTAGAGTTGAGAAAAATGTCTCCAAAAAGTAGAACAGTACAATATAGTAAGGAAATAGGGAGAAAACATGAGATTTCAGGAAGAAATCTGATGATGAAAAATGAGGAGAGGGGATCATCAAAAAGATGCAGGCAAAAAGAGCCAGGTGTATCAGACCCCTCTTATGTAATAAGTTCCTCATATCCTCCTGGTCTCCCTGGTCTCTTGTTTCAGTCCCTGCTATGGCAACCAGATCTGCCAGGCTCCAACAAGCTTCACATATGTCTCACCTTAAGCCAGCACTGCATGCCTCTTGACTGCTTCCCTCTGCCTTTTCTGCTGGCACTAAACAGAGGGGATTCCTCAGAACGCTATTTGGTACCCACACATGTATCCACCCTGAAGTTCAGGGCAAACCTTTGACCAGTGAGAAATGGGAGCTAACATATAAATTTCTTACCTCTTTCTTACCTCAAATGTATGATCCTGAGCTGCATGGAGGACAGTCCCACGATATCAGCCCATTAGTAGGTGGTCTTCTTTATCAGGTCTATTTCTTTTCTCATTCACTCCCCTTACCTCTTACTCCTAATTTCTGGATTTACACTGCCAATAAAGTCATAGCAAAGAATTTTTTTGCCTCAAGTTCACTTTCTGGGAAACTAATGCTGAAACATACCAAGATACATCATCTTAAATTTTAACTCTAAGGATGAAGGAAAAAATCCTAAAGCCTCTGGACAGGAAAAATAAAAACAGTTCACAACACTGGAAAGCTAGATAAAAATGATGCAAAGTTTTCCAAGTTCTGAGGGGAAAAAAATCCAACATACACCTACAACTAGAGGCAAAAAAAAAAAAAAGACATTTGGTAAAATTCAACACCCATTTATGGAAAAAATTCATAGCAAACAAAGAAAAGAAGAAACAATCAAATAAAAAGTATTTATAAAAATAGAATCTGAAAAATTAATGATCAAATATGCAGGTAAAATAAAGGCATAAAACTTGACAAAAAGCACACAAATAACAAAACAAAAAATATTTTTCATGTATCATTTCTCAGGTAGTTACCAGAGGATATGTTTCCCCCAAAATGAGATCGTAAACTGAGAAGAAACAAAATATGGGAAACAGGAAACAGGGAATTTAATCTGAGACAGGCAAAGGTAGTCCCTAGGAAGAAGGCAAAGGAGGATGTCAGGAAGGAAGTTTCATACAAGGCTCAGATGACAAGACCACATGAGAACATGTCTAAGGCTGTAGGCTCTAGAAACTTCTTCAATAAGATGATTTAGAATACCTAGAGTTCAAACATAATAAAGGAAGAAATAAACTACAAAATATTTTGGAGATGAGAGAGCAAATAATTATCAATTCAACTCCAGGGAAACTAAAAATGTGTGCAATAAAAAAAAATAATCATAGTGCATTATATGGTCAAACTGTGAAAAATATTCACATGTCATAATTATGTAAACATTGAATATTTATCAACCAAAATTATGGTATAGTGATATTGGATAGATAGAGTGATGAGAAAGCTTTATGTACAGTGTAAGGGTGGAGAATATGGCAAAGAGCCAAATCTCTGTTTTCTCTGGTGGAATGTTAATGTTTAAAAGTTAAAGACTCAAGAATTAGCAACATAAGCAAAATAGAAGTAATATGAAAGTAATATGAAAACAATCAACAGAAAGATTTGAAATCAATTGCCTTTGAGAGTGAGCAATGTAGTCAGAATGACAACTGCTGTTGTTTTGCTTTGTTTTATAAAAACACTGAAAGCTTTGACACTTTAAACCCTGTGAGTGTATAACCTTAGAAAAAAATTAAAGTAAGGATTTCTGTTTCTAGGTATTAAGAAGAAACAAACTTCAGACTTACTATCAGGCCATAATCAACTAGAAAACTTAGGGACATATATGAAACTAGAATTCTCAGACATTGAACAACAGCACAAGACTGTGACAGCAGAGCGATGAGAAACTTTGTCAATAGGGTGAACTCTGTGAATGCTGAATGCTTAAGAATTCTTAGTTCTTCCTTGGAGGTAATTTCCAAAACTCAGTGCAAAAAGAGAGAACCCAGAAAGACTCCAGTAGTGTCACTGGGTAGAGGAGCCAGAGTTCAGAGTTCAAGGAGGCTGAGGGAGCTACTGTGTGAGGCAAGAGTAATGGAGAAGAGGAGAAAAAGCTTCAGAAATATTCATTTTTAGATATTTGGCTAAATATCAATCTGCGCAAGCATAGGGTGAAATTCTACAGTTCTGTGCAAAGAAAACTTCTAGGGGAAAACAATTGCTAGGGAGCTATAAGAACAAACTCAGGAGTTCACACATGTCTGGGAATATTTTGAGTTCACAATTGCCAGAGTGAAAAGTCCTTGTTAAATTGAAAGGGCCGTCATAGAAGAGTCATCCCTTAACAGTAGTGCTTAATTAGCCATAAAGCCTACTTTAGACATGCTCCAATAAAGTTTTTAAAAATAATCCTTGAAAGAATCAAACTGATCTACAACTGCCTAAGCAACTATCACAACAAAGCCCAAAAGACATTTTTTAAAGGAATACAGTAAAATTCTGCATTCAAATAACATAAATCGTACTATGTTAAGAATCCCATTAAAAATCACTATATATGCATAAAAAGGGGAACTATAACCAATAACCAGGAGGAAAGTCAAATCTAGAAATCACAGAATTGTGGAATTAGTAGATAGGAACTGTAAGATAGCTGTGATCGTTATGCTTGAGAACTCAGGGAAAAATGAATACAAACAAGGGAGAAAGGAAGATCTAGAAAGGAACTAAAAAAAGAACTTCCACAGATGACGACTATAACATCTGAAGTAAAACTTCACTGGATAGGATTAACAGCAGACTAGAAACTCTAAAAAAAAAAAGTTGGTGAGCTGAAAAACAAGGCAATATAAATTCTCCAGAATGAGGTATAGAGGATGAAGACTAAAGAAAAAGAAGAAGAGGGAGGAGTGGTAGAAGAAAAAATTTCAGTGACGTGTGGAATAATATCAAGGGGTCTAAGATGAGACACACATGCGACTATAATCCCAGGAATATAAAAGAGACGAGAGGAGGAGGATAGGCAAGGAGAATATAATGTGAAAATGTAATGGCCGAAATTTTGTTTTTAATTTGAAAAGACTATAAACCAAGACTCAGGAAGCTTGATGATCCCCAGTGAGTACAAGAATAAGGAAAACAGCACAGCACCATCAAACTGCTACAACAACAATGATACAGGGGCAAATATTACAGGCAGCCAGAGGGGAAGAGGCCATTGTGTAAAGTGGAACAAACAGAAGAATTACAGCAAGTTTCTCATCAAAAACTATGAAAGCCACAAGACAGTGTGACAACATATCTAAGTTCTGGGGGAAAATTTCAATCTAAACTTGGATACTTGGAGATATCTTTCAAAAATAAAAGCATTGTCATATAGGTAAAAGCTGTGTGAATGCAATGCCAACAGAATGAGAAAAAAAAATTATACTGATGTCAAACAAGGAGAATCAGGTAAATGGTTAGGTACATAGAAAAGATATTATCTCCTCATTTTTAAATTCCTTTAAATATAGCCAAATTTTAAAGCAATAATGAAAATAATGCATTTGGAGTCTTACAATATATGTAGAAGTAAAATGTATAATAACGTCACAGAAGAGGGAAAAAATAAGTTACACTATTATAAAGTTCTTACATTATATTGAAGTTCTGTGATGTAATTTGAAGATAGATTGTGTTAAGTTTAAAATACATATTATAAATCTTAGAAAACACTTCAAAAGATAAAACACAGAAGTATAGCTAATAAGTCAGTGGAAGATCAAAAATAATGAATTGATCTGAAAGAAGACAGGAAAAGAAGAAATAAATAAGGAACATACAACACAGATAAAAAAACTATAAATTGTTAGGTCTAACTCAAATGTATCAGTAAATACACTAAATGTAAGCTGTTTAAACTCTAGAATTAAAAGTCAATGATTGTTGGTTGGGATAAAAAAGCAAGATGCAACTATAGGCTGTGTTCAACGAATTTTCCTTAATATAAAGACCCCAGTAGATTTTTTAAAAAGCATAGAAAGGATACATATTGCAAATAATCAAAATAAAGCTGGAGTGGCTAAACTAAAACCAGTCAATGTAAACTTCAAGACAAGGATTATTACAATGGGTAAAGAAGTGTATTTCATGATGATAAAATGATAATTCTTCAAGAATATATAATAATCCTAAATAATCCAAGAATACACAAGTAATCTTGTATATACATATAACAGAGCTTCAAAATATATAGAACAAAAACTGGAAGAACTCAAAGGAGAAATAGAAAAACCCACAGTTACAATTAGAGATTAAAACTCCTCTCTTAGTACCTAATAGAATAAGCAGGTTGAAAATCAATAGAGATATAAAATACTTGAACAACACCATCAAGGTAATTGGCCAATTGACATGAATAAAACATTTTATCAAAAACCGTACAATACACATTCTTAAGTGCACACGGTTGAGTCACCAAAATATAACATATGTTGGTCAATAAGATAAATCTCAATACATTTAAAAGGACTGAAATCACACAGAGCATTTTCTCTCAACAAAATTCTATTAAATTAGAAATCAATAATAAAAGTCCAAAATATTGGAAATTACATAGTACATTTATAAGTGACCTATGAGTTTAAGAATAAATCACAAGAGAACTTAGAAAATATTTTGAAGTGAATGAAAATGAAAACACACATATCAAACTTTGTGAGATGCAATGGTATTTAGAGATGTACTGTCCAAAACATTAGCCATAAACCACATGCAACTATTTACATTTTAATTTTAATTATTTAAATTTCATAAAATAAAAAATCATGTCCTCAGTCACACTAGCCATATTTCAAGTACTCAATAGCCAGTATAAAGAACACTTCCAGCATCACAGAAAGGTCTATTGGCCACCACTATCTTAGAGGACATGATAAAATGATTATTAAATAATTATTTTGGAGGAAAAAAGTGTCCAAAATCAATTATCTAAGTCTACCTTTTAAGAAATTTTAAAAAAGAACAGCAAATTAAACCCAAAGTAAGTAAATAAAGAAAAGAGTGAAAATCAGTGAAATAGGAAATTGACAAAGAAAATTCAATGAAATCAAAAGCTGGTACTTTGAAATGAACAATAAAATTGATAAACCCCAAAGTAAACAGGAACAAGTAAAAGGAGAGCAGACACAGCTCACCAACAGAAATGAAAAGGGACTTTATCATATACCCTGCAGATGTTAAAAATAAGACATGACTATTATGAATAATTTATGCCAAATATTTGATTGAAAATTTTAATTATGTCAGATTTGATGACTAGAGGAAACATAAAAGTTCCTTGAAATGCACAAACTACCAAAACCAACTGAAGAAGAAATAAAAAACATCTATCAATTTAAAAACCTTTCAAACAGAAAATATTATCAAATTGAATCCAGCAATATATAAATGGGATCATGTACAATTACCAAGTGGTATTATTGCACAAATTCAGTTTAGAAATGTGCATTTTAAAAATCAATTTATATACATCATCATGTTAGCAGAATAAAAGAAAAAGGCATCCAATCATAGCATTAGATGTAAAACAAACATTTGACAAATCTTAATACCCATTCACAATCAAAATTCAGCAATCTCGGAATAGAAAGGAACGTTTTCAGCCAAACAAAAACCATGCAACCTACAGCTAACTTAATGGTAAAAAACTGAATGCTGTTTAGACTGGGAATAAGACAGGATAATACTCCTACAGTTCTGCTCAATTGTACTAGAGGTTCCAGTCAGTGCAATACGACAAGAAAATAAATAAAAGCATACATATTAGAAAAGGAAATGTAAAACCATCTTTACTTGCAGATGATATCATTCTGTATGTACACACACTGAGATAGCCACATAAAAAATCCCCTGAAAGTATAAATGAATTTAACAAAGTCCAAGGAAACAATATTAATATACAAAAAAATCAATTATATTATTTTATTCTAGGAATAAATAATTAGGATATGAAATTCCAAAAAAAGATAACATTTAAAATAGCATCTCAAACATTTAGGACTAAATTTTTCAAAAAATGTTAAAAATATCTACACTAAAACCTGTATCACTAAGAAAAATTAATAAGATGTAAACAAGTGAAGAGATATATCATGCTCAAATAGGAAGACTCAATATTTTTAAGATGCTAATTTTCCCCAGATTCAATACATCCCCAGTGAAAATTACAGCAGGCACTTTTGTAGAAATTGGCACAGAGTCTAACATTCATTTGGAAATGCAGTGGACCTAATGTAGCCAAAAAACTATACTGGAAAATAAAAATAAAGTTTGAGGGCTAAGACTTATAAGCCCACAACAATCAAGACAGTTCATTGTTGGCATAAGGATAGACATGCAGATACTGGAACACAAATAGACTACATATATATAGTCACATGATTTTTGACAAAAGTGCCCAAGTAAGTCAATGAAGAGAAAAAAAGACTTTTCAGCAAATAGTACTAGAGCAGTTATTTATGTGAAAGAAAATGAGATTCGTACATCATAACATGAAAAAATTAACTTGAAATAGACTACAAGCCTACATGTTAAACATAAAAGTATACCACGTCAAGGAAAAAATATGTGAGAAAGTCTTTGTAACCTTGGAGCAGGCAAAAAAAAAAAATTTAGATAGGTCACAGCACGATAAAAGGAAAAAAATCAATTGATCTTCACCAAAATTTATAAATTCTTGTCAAAAAGTGACCTAAAGAAAATAAGTCATATCACAAATTGGGAGAAAATATTCACAATACGTATTTCTAAGAAAGAACTTACATCCAAAATACATGCCAAATCCATACAACTCAGTAAAAAGAAAACAAACTACCCAATTAAAAATGGACAGATATTTTAATAAAACCCTCACATCAAATATGTAAAAGGCCATTAAATCATGAATCAATGCTGAACATCATTAGTCATCAAGGAAATGCAAATTAAATCACAATAAGATACTTTCACTCAGACCTACTAGAATAGCTAAAATTTAAAAAAAAAGACTGACAATACCAAGTGTTGGAGAGATTGTGGGGCAAATGAAACTTGCAACCTTTTTGAATAGAATGCAACACAATATAAATTTCTTATGAAGTTAAATATATATCTAACATATGACTCAGCAATTCTACTGCAAAGAATGAAGATATATATATATATATACACAAAAACTTGTACATAAATGTCCATAGCAGATTTATTCATGATAGCCGAAATTTTGAAACAATCAGATGTCCAACATTTGGTAAATGGAGAAACAAATTGTAACTTATTCATACAATGAATACTGCACAGCAGTAAAAAGGAACAGACTACTGGGGCACACAAAAACATGGACAATCTCAGAAACATTATCCTGAGAGAGAAAAGGTTACCTTTACATGCAACTCTAGAAAAGACAAAACCCATTATGTTGATAGAAAGCAGGTCAGTGGTTACCTATGGTGGGACTGTGAGGTGAGGACTGATGGGAGGAAGTACAAGGCTACCTTTTGTGATGATGTTCTATGTCTTGATTGTGGTGTTGGATCCACATGTGTATACATTTTTCAAAACTCCACCTGAACAGTTAAAATGTATGCATTTTTTCATATGTAAATTATACCTCAACAATTATTAAAGGACTAAACTAATATGAAAAGGAGGTGACAAATGGAGACACAGAAAAAGAAGAGCAAAACGAATGTGAAATAAGAGAAAAGAAAATATGAACAAGTTGGGAAAAGGAAGAGGAAAAGGATAGTTGGAGAAGACAAGAGAGTGAAATGGAGTGAGTCTCAGACTCTTACAGGTCTCCCTGCTTTGGCTTGGCACTTGACTGTTTCCCTTCATCTTCACAGCACCCTGCAAGTTACAGATAATTACCCTCATGTTACTGATATGGAAACTGGGACCTTCGAAAGTCAATTTTCATAGTGAGCTCTCCAGATGTTGAGGTGGAGTTTGCAGAGTATTTACTGGGGCTCAACCTCTTTGGGAGGGAGGAGGGAGAAGTAGGATTGATTAGAAGGAGAGTCAACCCACAGTGAAGGCCCAACAAGCCTCTGCCAGTGCTGGGGAGGCAGTGGGGGTGTTGCTGAAGGGTATATAGACCCTCGGTGTCCGATGAGGCCTCCGCTGTCTGTGCATGTCTGTGGGAGGAGTCCTCTCTCGCTATCACCCACATTTCCCTGAAGTGATTTCAAGACAAGAAAGGGAGAAGGAATCACGTCAACAACTGTAGTAACAAAAACAATTGCTAGCCCTTTTGAGCGACAGACTCTAGATACTTGATTAAGCACCACCTGGAGTCCCATAGCTCCTTCTCAAAGAAAAGCCACCCCCCTGAAGTCCTTCCATTTACAGCTAGAACCTTCTGATCAAACACATTTTTCTCCTTGGGCAACTGATTCTGACCTACTTGGCCTTGAAGCCAACAGCTGTGTACAGCTGTGTAAAGCTTTCAACAGTAGCTTTAAGCTGTGAGGAAAATTTCTAGCTAAAGCAAAGAGCCTTCTCAAGGGAAATGCGTGAATTTACTTTGAATTTGAAATGAAGGGTTTTTGGGTGCTGATACCCTGCCTCCTCCAAGCCCAGATTGGTCTGTAACACAATCTGACTCTTGAGTACTTAAAAATAGAGATAATTGAACACCCCACGCTGTGATGTGGAGCCTTGAAATTCAGTGCTGAATTCAGTGGTGGGAGTGCTGATTTGCATTAACTTAGTCATGCCCACCTCATCAACTTAGGTAACTGATGTTAGGTCCCTAGAGTTTCCTAGGAATCTAGACTAGAATCAGACCAGGATTTTATTCCTAGTTATGCATTTAACTAGTTTTGTGACCTTGGCCAATTCACTCAGTTTCTCTGGGCTAGTTCCTTCATCCATAAACCTTGGGGCTTGGATTGGTTAAGGTCCCTTACAGCTAATTCTGCGATTCAAAATAAATAAAAAATAAAATGTGTCAGGTGGTAGTAGGTGCCATGAGGAAAAGTGAAGCATGGAAAGGAGAACAGAGAATGCTGGCATGAAGTGCTGTTTTAGAAAGAGTACCCAGAAAAGACTCCATGTTAAGTTGAATTTTGAGCAGAGATAGAAGTAAAGGAGAGTGCCACTTAGCAAGCAGAAGGAAGAAGGTTCCAAGCAGAAGGAACAGGGCAGGCAAAGGTCCTGAGATGAGAACTTGCTTAGAATATTTAAGGAAGAGCAGAGAAGCCGGGGGCCCAGACACCAAGGAGAAGAGTCATAATCTAGGAATAGATCTTAGAACAAGCAGGTTATAGGGTCTTGGAGCTAAAATTAAGACTTTAATTCTAAATGGGATAGGAAGTCCTTGAAACATTTTGAGCATAAGAGTAAGATTATCTCACTTATGTTTTAGAAGGATCACCCTGGCTGTTCTGGGGACATGTAAGAGGATAAGGACAGAAAGAGAGAAAACAGCTGGCAATCTATAGTAATAATTCAGGTAAAAAAAAAATGATGGAGCTTTGGTTGAAGGTGGAAGTGGTGGAAAGTGGTCAGATTCTGGATGAATTTCAAAGACAGAAATGATGACATTCAGATGAATTGGATGAAGGGTGTTAGAGAAAGAGAAGGAACCAAGGCCTTGACCTGAACCACAGGTCAAATGGAGTTGCCATTCACTCAACAAGGGGAGGCCACTAAGGCCTTTTAAGTTGGGGAGGGTGGACAGCATGATCACATTTGTGTATCTAAAAGATCATTCTGGCTGCCATATGGAGAATGGGTTAGAGATAGACAAGAGTGGATATGAGGTACCTAGTGAGGAGGTTAAGGAGACAGTCCAGACAAGAGATCCACTAGTGAACTGTCCATGCCATTTTTTGCTATTTTACCAGCTCTGTTTAGTAGCTATGGATTTATATTAATGAATATTAGAAAAAATAAAACATACCAACCCTGTTTACTTCAGGAAATTGCTTAAGAAGCAGGATAATATGGTTTTTTTTAATTTGGGGTAAAAAATATATTTAGCAAATAGTGGGATACTGTAGGCCCTCAAACTAATTTATTTCACATGGTATTGGGAATTTCCTTTACTTGAACTGCAGCCATGTTTGTGGGACCAGCCACCTAGGTATGGCAAATGGGACCAGGCAGGAACCAATCACATGCTCTTCTTTGGAATTCAGATTTATCCCAAGGACAGCAAACTGGCTTCTCTGGAAGGTTTAAATGATTATCTGTAAACTCAGGTAGAGTTGGTCCTTCTCTGTTCTGTGGTCTGGAGAAGCAGAAGAAGTCAGCCGCAAAGAGAAACAAGAAGGAAGGGAATGCGTGGAGAGATGCTGAGACAAGAGCGAGAGGACCCACAGGTGTTCAGTATCTGGTACTGGTCCTTTCCCGAGGCCCAGTGGCCCTTCTGCGTGAGATGCCTAAAACATTCTTTTATACTAATAATAAACACAACATTTTCACTTATCTCTTTCAATAGTTTTTCTTACTTAATACCAAAAGGTCATACCTAATGGCTAGTTCCACAATTAGGAAACAGTGAATTAGAAAGCTTTATTTTGCTTTATGACCACCTAGGGATCTCTTGGAGTTCCTGTATCCACACTCATTGCAGCAACAAAATAAACTTCTAAGTTGTCCAATTTGGGGGCAGTGCACTTGTAGCACACAGAAGCGATGAAAAGAGGGAGTCTAATGAAGGAAAGTAAGCCAACATTGGTTGAAAGAAAAATGAACAGAAGATGCAGCAGTAATCCCATTTAGGAAGAATTAAAAATGAGAGACCTTAGGAAGAAATCAGTGATGAGGTTTCAAAGGAATTATTTAAAATGAGCAAATTATGTTTTAAAATTAATTGCAGGTATGAAAAAATAAATCGGAAGACTTCATGTAAAAATTACTGTTTGAATTCCCACATTAGGTGAGAAGGAAATCATGTCAAATTGAGAAATCTATACCTAGATGAAGTGTTTTGATATTTTCCTTAAAAAAAATATATAAAGCATTGTATTCCAGATCCCCTCACCTCATACCTGACCCCATCTTATTACCCTCAGCAATGACTATTTTTCCCTCTTCTCCCCACAAATCTCAGAGGGAAAAAAATGTGTGACTGATAGAAATATTACAGAACCCACCAGAGTATATGAGACTGCCCACAGGTGGTGAAATGCAAGTCAGAGATCTATATGTCTGCTACAGGTATAATTCACATATTTTCTTTTCTTTAGTTTATCAAGATGAAAATTAGAAATATCATATTGCTTGATTGATATAATGGGATTTAACAGATTATGAAGAATTTTGAAAGTGTTCTATTTTTTAAAATAACCCATATAAGAAATACCAAAAAAAGAAAAAGAAATTTTTACTAAGATACATTTCGTACCTAGTTGGAACTGGGGGAGTGCCCATCACAACTCTCCAGTGCTTGTGCCCAGGGATGGAATGGAGCGGAGCAGCCCAGGATACTGGGCTAGGATGGTGTGTGACAAGGACAGAGTGCTGAGTATATTACTTGGTAATTTTTTTTTAATTTTTAAATTTAATAATTTGTTTTAGGGGCTATAAAATGGGTAGATGTGAATGTCAAAATGGCCACGTTGTTAAAACAACTGCATCGAAATGTCCCCTGCCCTACATGGCATTTATCAGTAGGTCTGTTACGAGAGACAGGTCCTTGGCCTCCTGGAGAAAGAATTCAAGAACAGATGCAAAATCAGTTGAACTTTTATGAATTTATTTGGAAAACAAGATTACAAAACAGGCAAGAGTATGCGACAGAGAGTTGGGACACAGGCAGACCCAGAGGGGGTTACCCCAAGGGAACAATAGGGAACCTTTTTTATATACGGGGAGATGAATATTCATTAAGTACGATTAGGTTTCAAAGGGAACAGATAGTCTTTTGAAGTTCAGGCTTCCTCCATCCTCACATTGTGGGGAGAGATTGCTGACTATAGTTGGCTCCCATTGGAACTGTTAAGGTGCAAAGAGGCGTGATTTTTACCATGCTGATGACAGGGGGACATGATTTTTACTATGTTAATGGATCTGGGAGTGAAGTCTGGGCCAATTTCTCCTTCATGTTGGAACTGGCTGGTTTTGGACAATAGGTTCTCTGTATTTCCTCACATCACATCCTGAGGGAACAGTTTACTCAAAATGTGTAGAATGTAAGCAAGCATCTGACCGGAGTCCCTCTGCCCTTCTCTGCTCATGCCTGGCTGTCTATCTCCCATAAGAGGTCCATGCAGAGGCTGAATCCTGGTCAGCAATAAGCTAAAACTGGCTCTCACCTATGTTTTATTTTGCCATATGGCATTCTCCCCAAAAAAATGTCATTGTGCAATTTCAATATGAAATTTAGATTTTAAATTTATCTTGCAAAACAGGATACTGAAACCCTGGGTCCTTATTCTGAGATAGTGCTCATTCACTAGATCTAAGCATAAGCTGCCTGGGTTTGGGTGCTACATTCTCCCTTCAGTCTCTTACTGGTTGAGTTTGTTCTCCTTGGTTCTCATTCCCACACGGCAGGGATGCAGTAGTGAAGCAGACGTCAAGGGAAGAGCAGGCCAGAGTCAAGGTAGACAAAGGCAGGAAACTTCAAGGCGGGAGGCCTATGTACTGCATTCTGGCTAGGAGGTGTGTAACTATGGGGAGAGGAAATCCCAGGGCAAAACACCTCTAAAACTGAAATCAGTCAAAGGGAGAAATAAAGTTTAAAACCCATTTATTGCTTACAAACTGCAGTCCGGAGCCGTCTCTCTTCTTCTGCTCCAGCAGGAGTAAACCAGCCCTTCCCCTAACCTCTCAGGTTCAGATAAGCCCCAGGTTGTCAGGCTTGATATGGAGATGAACATTCCTCTGCCCCTGAGGAATGCCTATTGATATGCAGATGCACTAAAGCCATACATACCTCTATCCACCCCTGAGGAACACCTGTTGATATGTAGTTGCATTAAAGCCAGGCAAGATATTCTGGAAATATTACAATTTTGCCCACAAGGTGCCTCTTTGACAAGGTGGGGTTGTTTGATTTACAAGTCCTTCCATATGGTCATCTCTCTCAGTGAGCATGTCCTTTATCCATGCTGAGGTACAATTTGGGAGTTCTTAGTTCCAATTGTGCCCCAACACCCCCCAACCCCCTTAGCCCCACTCCACACCCACCCCCTCCCCTGCCACCACCACATTTGGGACCTTGTTGGGAAGGAAGTTATCTCTGTTTTCTTCAAACGGGACCTCCCTGCCTGGGCAGTTTGGCAGCTTTCTCTTTGAACCTTATTTCATGTCTGTCTTTCTATCTATCAAGTCCACCAGGCACCAGGGCTCTGTTTGGGCTCACTTCACTTCTATCTGTACCTTCCTGCTTTGTCCCAGTATGAGTTTGCACCCACTGCCTGTGAGCCTAGAGCCCTGTGGTGAGGAATGTAAATGCACCTTGAAGTTAGGTAGTTGCTACTTTTCTCCCACGTATGTAAACATGTGACGGTTCCGGGATGCCGTCTTCCAATTTGTCAAGTGAAGTTGGAAATTTGTATTCTGTAAAATCATTCCACTTCTAAATATTAGCTACCAATTCATTTTTTTAATGCTGACAACCAAGCAAAACACATCTGTGAACCACCAGCATGTGTCTGCCAGGTTGTCATTCTTCCCTAAACTGTGAGGAAGAAGTCGGCATCAGAAAGCCAGTGATATTCCAGCAACCCAACCATGGCTTTATTTCTAGAAATGCTGGTGTAAAAGTGAAACTGTGGTTTCCCAAGAGCAAATCAAATCTGGTTTGGCTGATTTCACCAGGCACATTTGCAAGCGTTCATTGTATACACGCAGGACCCAATGCCTGAGCCCACCCCTGCCCTCAGGTGACTCCCAGCTTTCTATTTCCACCCACAACAATGAAGATTGATTTTTTGCATGCCCCCTCTCAGCTGTTCCTCTTCAGATTACACCAGTAATGGCAGAATAAATACCATGACTGGCCCAACTTTCTTTCTAAAAGGAGTGATTTGTAGATAAACGGCTTATTTAAAGATGCCCTGAGAACATCTCACAGGAAAAGTCTAAAAATTTAAGTGGAGCATCTGATTCTTTGTAGAGAACATCAAATTACTTCTGAGAAACTCACTTATAACCCCAAACAGCAACTCAACTCTAGGAAACTAGAAGTTTAGGCTTAGAGGATGTGTAACTCCAGGGGAAATATCTGTCTCCCAGCCCAGGACAAATTACCTTTGAAACCAAAATCAGGGAGAAATAAAGTGGGAGAAACCCGTTTATTGGTTACAAGCAGTCATCCACTTCTGCTGGCCTGTGTTTCTCATGACTCAGCTGCAAAAAGTGACTCCACCTCACCTCTCCTGTCCAGATACGCTCTCGTTCCCCCTTGTAATCACCTATTGATATGGAGATGATTACTTCTCTCCACCCCTTAGAAACACCTATTGATATGGAGATACACTAAGGACTAACAAGAGATTCTGAAAATATTGAAATTTTACCCACAAGGTGCATGTGAATCTACTTGCACATAGCATTGCATTTACAGAGTGGGAGCCATTGAGAGCATGCAAAGGCAGGTTGATAGGGAGAAAGGCCGAGTCTGGCCTCAGCATACCATCTGTCAGTTGCTTAAGTGAATGAATTAAAAGAAACAGTGGGTTCATGGGCGTGGTACATTAGTAAACTGGATCCCTGGGAAAAAAACAAGCAAGCAAGTGGCACTGTGCATTTAATCAATATCCATCATGTAAATATTCCACCACAAATGATATTAAGTTAACCATCATTTAACAACAAGCTCACAAAATTGCTGAATTTTTCACAATCACTTGTTCCTGCCAGCTCTGGCATATTGCTAGCTCCATGGCTCCAACTATTGGGCAGTTTAGATATGATAAAACAATTTACCGTGAATACTCTTAAAAGGAATGAAAACCCTTCAGTTTTCTAACCCACGCCAGTTCACAAGCAAACGCCTTTTCTCCTTTCCTTGATGCTTGATACCCCTAAAATGCATGACTAATATTAAATGAAATAGCATAAATGAAATAATAGACTATTTCACACACACACACACACACACACACACACACACATCCCATACTATACCCTTCATGAGCTAATGACTGTTTTCTCTCCTAAGTTATGCATTCCATATGTTCTTTTGTACATATTAGGAGGATTTTTGAGTTAGAAATCTCAGTCCTTGCTCTTCAAAGTGTGGTCCCCAGATAAGCAGCACCACATCACCTGAGATCATACAGGAGAAGCAGGATTTCAGACTGCACTCCTGATCTAATGACCCCAAATCTGTACTGGAACCAGGTCCGTATGCACGTTACAGTTTGGAGAAGGTTGCTCATGGCTCCACTCAATTTATACTTAGGAGCTAGACAAAAACCCTGATGAAATTTGCTATTTACCACACCACAAAAACAAGGAATCAGTCCTGTCCCTCTGTAGTGATGATTTGAAAACTTCTGTAGATTTTTTTCATTTAAGACATAAAAATATTCCACAATTAGTCTGATATAAAAGTTGAAAGCAACTGCCCTCTGTAGAATCCTAACAGTATACTCTTAGGGTACGTCCCTAAATAAGGCAAATTAGAGACACATTCTTTTCTTGGTTCCATCCTCCCTCTTCAGCCTTAATCCAGCAGTTAGTTCCGTGCTGTGATAGAAAGAATACTGTCCCCCCCACACCCAGGTGCCTACATCCTCAACCCCAATGCCTGTGAATATGTAACCTTATAGGACTAAAGGGATTTTACAGGTGGAATTAATTAAGGGTTTTGAGACAGAAGAGTATCCAGGTGTGACCATTGGACTTACTGATTCTTCAAAGCAAACGAGGAAGGCAGGAGAGGCAGAAGAGATGTGACATGGAAGCAGAGGTCAGAGCATCACAGGACCATCAAACCAAGCACTATCGTCCCTACAAACTGAAAAATGAAACAGTTCTCCTCTAGAATCTCCAGAAGGAGCATGATCCTGCCCAAACCTTGGTTGCAGCCCTGTGAAACCTGTTTCAGACCGCTGACCTCCAGAACGGTAAGATTGACAAATCTGTGTCGTTTTAAGCCCTAAATCTGTGGTAATTTGTTAAACAGCAGCAATAGGAAACTAACATGAATGCCTTTCTCCCCCATTAAACTGTGAGCCTTTTAAGGCCATGACAATATCCTCTATGGTTTGGTTGACTGAAAAGCCTAGCCAGTTAGGCTCTTCCTGAAGGTCTGGAGAAGAGTGAGGTACTAATCCATCAATACAAATAAGGTAGTGATCCATTCTCCTACAGTGCGGCTAAATCTGATCTTATTCTTTTGTGACTACTTTTAATTTTTACTTTTACTGCTTAAAACCTATCAGTGGTTTCCCATTACTCAGAATAAAGAAAACCTTCAACAATGACTACAGGGTGTGGTGGCCAGACCCATGCCCATCGTTCCAGCCCTGCCCCCAGTCTTCACTCCCAGCCATGCTGGCCATTCTATTCTTCATATTTGAATCTCCCACCCCTTCTGGGTCCCCTGTATTTGGTTAACCTCTATGTCTTCCCTCCTGTCTCTCTCAATCACTTCTTCCTCCCGGGAGCTCATCCTTCTTTGCTCTACAGATCGCATTCCTTTCTGTTATAGCACTTTCTTCCTTTTGTAAATATAAAAAGGTCTCTCTCCAGCCCTGCTCTCTGTGAGAGCAGAGACCACATCTATTGTACATTTCGGTGCCTGGCATAGAGCAGGGACCCAGTAATTTGTTGGATAAAAAGTATAAAAGAAAAGACCATGTGCAAGAGAAAATGCTTTAGTGATTTATGAGCCTCTAATTCATAAAGAATTATGTGTCAGAAAAACCATTTTAAGAAAAACAATTTTGGAAGTCTCTAGAATATTCTCTCCAGTCACTGACCCCCACTTAGAATCGTGTGCATTGAGCTACTGCCCATATTTAAAGGTTGCGGATATCTGTCTGCTGGGGAGCTCCTAAATGACTCCCCAAACTGGTTAAGGTGCTTAAATCAACATTTCCTTCTACTTTTGTTACCTGGGGGCCAGTAACATGCCAGAACCAATTTCATACATCTCTTCCCAATTTGGGGTTCAGTGATTTCACTTCGGTAGCTTGAAATCTGACTTGGTGAGAGGATTTACACCACAGGAGTGAGCAAATGCTGCAGATACTCTCTTCCTTTTATAGCCTCTTCCTCCTCCCCCCTCCCAGCTCCCCGCTTTGCCTCTTTCTCTCCCCTCCCTTTCCTCTTCCTCCCTTCCTCTCTCCCCTCCTCCTCTCACCAGTTGTTAAATATGCTTGCACACCACTACCTAGAGTTTTTTCACAGACTTATCAAGGGGTGCAGAGCCTGACACCTGAAGCCTTGAGGTATTACCAGGAAATTCTTCCAAGGGGGAATAATTCTAAATTAACTGTCTGGGCATCAGGTCCTCCTGCCTTGGATATTGTCAGGAGGAAGAAAGGGAATGACAAATGCCAAACAGTACTTTTCATTCACAGCTTGTGAATTTTCATCATTCAACATTATAAACTAATAAATGCAAGACTATGGGCTCAAAGGGTTTAGACCATGTAATAAAAACTGTACTGAAGTATCCCAACCTACATTTCAAGTGTCCTTCTGATTTTGGTCAAGCAAAAAAGCAAATATTCATTTACCTTCCCCATAAAGGTCTTGTACACTCATAGGAAGATAAACAGGACCCTTGCACTGATCACCAGCTGGGCCATAGTTTTGAGTAGTTACCTTCTCTTAATGTGAAAAATCTCATATAAATGGTTTTCAGGGCTTCAGTTTACTAAAGATTCTGATATCACTAAGTAAATGCTTAATGGGGTAGTAAAGTACACACAGTCTCTTTTAAGGTCTATCAGTGTTCTACACACAGTAGGATTTTACTAAGTGATAGAAAGTGATTTTAACCAATTTCTTATTGTAAGTGCCCATTACCATTAATTAATATAAAAGTTATAGTTTTTTACCATTTCCACCTGGTTGAAAATCTTCTTCCAGCCAGGATATTTTGAAGACTATTTTAGCTTTTAGAAATTGTTAGATATGCAAAAGGGAATTCCATTCTTAATGAATTAAGTGCATAAAGGAAAAATTGCACTAGTATGTAATTAATCAGTAGATAAAAGAGAACATATCCTTGACAGATGGTAACTACACTTATCATGGTGAACATTTTAGTGATAATTGTCAAATCACTATGCTGTACATCTGAAATCAATGTGATTATCAACTATATTTCAATTAACATAAAACAATTTTAATGAATAAAAGAGAACAATATGAATGAAATTAAAAATCAAGAAACTGACTTTTACTAGTCATTTTACTTACACGTGAATGAATTTCACCATTTAAAAATGGGCCCCCAGATGTTTCTAAATATTTGGAACAAGAAATGCTTAATAAATAACACCTACAAGTGATATTTAGTGTACCAAGACTGGGTTCTTGAACATGAAGCTAGAAAGAAGCTGACGATGTGACTTTTTAGCTTTCCCTAGCTAACCCAGACGTAAGCAGAAGAGAAGCTTTCTCAAAGTAAGTTGAGCTCATCAGCTTTTGCATTATTCAATTTTAAGGTAACTTTTTAAGAATGGCATTGATAGGTGTGTACTTGGCAAAATATTGAAGAAGAGAAATTTGCCAGTATTAGAACTTAAAATGTTATTTATTAGAATAAATTAATTATTAGAATTCTAAAGAATCATTTGCCCAAATACATAAAAATATACAAGAATGTTCTAAAAGTTTATAATTTTATACCACTAATAGCCTACTTGTCTATTAATGGAAACTCTATTATAGAATAGAAAATCATATTAGCATCATTAGCTGTTTGAAAAGATATCAGCATGGATAATGTCCATGCTACATTGCACTGTGATAAAGCAGGTTGTCTAACAGTTTTTTTAGTTTTATGTATATGCTTGTTTATGCATTTAAAAAAATCTATAATGATATATCTACT
Source organism: Manis pentadactyla (assembly GCF_030020395.1). Classification (NCBI taxonomy): domain Eukaryota; kingdom Metazoa; phylum Chordata; class Mammalia; order Pholidota; family Manidae; genus Manis; species Manis pentadactyla. The sequence continues at coordinate 14,921,298 of NC_080026.1, read as the reverse complement.
CTTAATAGTTACATATCTAGAGAATGGGATTGGGATTGGGGAAGGAGGCTCTATTTTCACTTCCTATTTTATATACTTCTATATATGTTAAGGTCTATTTTTAATTTTCTACTACAAACATCAGTGTAAAAGTCTTTTACTCTCTTTGCATGTGGCATATGTTCTCATTTCTTTTGGCCAAATACCTAAGAGTGGAATTGGAGAGTTGTTACAATCCTATCAGCAATATTCAAGTTGGATGCTATTCGATGCTATTATTGGCATTATTTTTTTCATTTCTACTTCCAACTGTTTGCTGCTAGTATGTAGAAGTTGATTACTGTAAATTGATCTTGCTAACTCCTGTATTCTAGTGGCTGTTTGTATATTCCTTTGGATTTTCTATCTATATTGTCATGTTATCTAGGAATAAATATAGTTTTACTGCCCTTCCAGTCTCTGTACTTCTTACTTATTTTTCTTGCCTTTTTTACTGGCTAGATCCCTTATACAATGTTAAATAGAAGGGATTAAGGGTATGTTCGTTTCTTGTTTCTAGTGTTAGGGGGAAAGCAACTTAGTATTTCAGCATTAAGTACGATGTTAGCTCTAGGTGTTCTCTATGTGCCATTTGTCAGGTTGAGGAAATCCCCTTCTATTCCTAGTTTACTGGGGTTTTTTATCACACATGGTTATGAAGTTTGTCAAATACATTTTCTGTATGTACTAAAATTATCATATGGTATTTTTCTTTTTATCCTTTTAATATGATGAAATAATTGACTTATTAAAATAATAAACCAAACTTGCTTTCTTGGAATGTACCCCACTTTTTACACATGACTGGACTTAAAATATATATTGCTGGATTCAATTTTTAATATCCCCCCACACACAATTTCATTGAGACATTATTGTCATATAACATTGTATCAGTTTAAGGTGTACAAGATAATTTTGATATGTATATACTATAAAATGATTACCATTTTAAATTTAGTTAACATCCATCCTCTCGCATTGTTGCACATCTTTTACTTGTGCTAAGAACTTTTAACATCTACTCTTTAAGCAACTTTCCAATATACAATACAGTGTTGTTAACTCTAGTCACCATGCTGTACAATACATCCCCACAACTTATTAATCTTGTAACTGGACATTTGTACTTTTTGACTATCTTCCCTGTATTTCCCCACCTCTGGCAAACACAAATCTAAAATGTTTCTATGAGCTTGATATTGTTGTTGTTTTAGATTCCATATATAAGTGAGATGATACAGTATCTGTCTCTCTTTGTCTGACTTATTTCACTTAACACAATGACTACAAGGTCCATCCATGCTGTCAATAGCAGGATTCCCTTCTTTTTTATGGATGACTAGTATTCCATTCTACATATACCCTATTTTCTTTATCTTTTCATTCATCTGTAGAAATCTAGGTTGTTTCTGTATGTTGGCTATTGTAAATAATGCTGCAGTGAACATGGGAATGCCGGTATCTCTTCAGGACAGTGATTTTGTTTCCTTTGGGTATATACACAGAAGTGGAATTGCTGGATCATATGGTAGTTCTATTTTTATTTTTTTGAGGTATCTCCATGCTGTTTTTCATAGTGGCTGTACCAGTCATCTTCATTCCCACCAACAGTGTTCAAAGGCTCTTTTCTCTACATTGTCATGAATGCATGGATTTTTTCTGGGCTCTTTATTATGCTCCACTGCCCTATGTGTCTATTTGCCAATGCCATGCTGTTCTGATTACTAGAGTTTTGTAATATAATTTGAAATCAGGGAGTGTGATGCCTCTAGCTTTGTTCTTTCTCAAGATTGCTTTGGATTTCAGAGTCTTGTGTGGCTCCATACAAATTTTAATATTTTTTGTTCTATTTCTGTAAAATGCTAATGGTATGTTGGTAGCTATTGCACTGAATCTGTTGACTGCTTTTAGCATTATGAGCACAGAATAGCTTTCCATTTATTTCCATCTTCCTTTCTGTAGACTGCTTTTAGTAGTATGAGCACAGAATAACTTTCCATTTATTTCCATCTTTAATTTCTTTCCTCAATGTCTTGTAGCTTTCAGTATATGTACCTTTCACCGCCTTGGTTAAATTTATTCCAAGATACTCTCTTTGGTACAAATGTTAATGGGGTTGTTTTCTTAACTTCTTTCTGATAGTTAATTAGTAGTGTATAGAAATGCAACTGATTTTTTTTATATGGGCTTTTTTTAATGTAACTTTACTGAATTTGTTGATTAGTCCTAACAGTTTTTTTGATGGAGCTTTAGGATTTTCTGTATATAAATCATATCATCTGCAAATAGAGATAGTTTTATTTCTTCCTTTCCACTTTGGATGCCAATAATTAACTAATCTTGCATTCCCGGAATATACTCCACCTTTTATATGTGACTGGATTCAAAATATATCTTTCTGGATTCAATTTCTATTATATCTAATAATTTTTGCATCTGTGCCCCTGAGAAATTATGGTCTATAGTTCATTTGCAATGTCTTTCATATCAGGATAATTTGGCCTCATAGAATAGATGGATAGTCTTAAATTTTTGAAAGAGTTTGCATAGAATTGGTGTTATTCCTTCCTTAAATATCTGATAAAATTTACCAACATCTGGGCCTGAATTTTCCTTACAGAAATATTTAAAAATATATACTCAAGTTATTTGTATACAGTTTAGGTTTTATATTTCCTCTTGAATCAGTCTTCAGAATTTGTTTCAAGGAATTTCTTTTCACCTCAGTCATCAAATTTGTTGACATGAATTTGTTCATAATATTGCCTTATTACCCTTTGAATGTCTATAGAATCTCTAATAATATTCACTTTTACATTCCTGATACTGATCATTTGTGTCTTTCCATTTTTCTGACCCATTACTTTTATTAAGTTTTTTAAGGAAGCAGATATTTTCACTTCTATGTTTGTTCATATTTTTTTTATTCCTGCTCTATATTATTTCCTCCTATCTTTTTAACTTACATTTAATATATTTTTCCAACTTCTTGAGGAAGCTTAGATCATTTGAGCTATTGTTTCTTTTCTACAATTAGCTTTTAGCACTATGAATTCCCCTTAGTACTGCTTTAGCTGCATCCCACACATTTTGATACTTTGTGTTTCTATTTTCATTTTCTTCAAAATATTTTCTAAATCCTCTTGTGATTTCTTCCTTGAACATTTTGGGAAATATTCTAATTCTCTTTGTTTTTGATTCCTAGTTTAATTCTCTAGATGGACAAATTACATAATCTATATCATTTCAATTATTTTTAATCTATTGAGATATCTTTTATGGCCCAGCACATAATTTCCTTGAGTGAATGCTTCATCTACACTTCAAAAGAATGTATATTCCGTTGTAAGTTGGATCAAGCTTGTTGATTTAAAATTATTTAAATCATTTAAATTTCTACTTGTTCTCTCAATTACTAAGGAAACTGAAACCTCCAACTACAACTATAGATCTATTTTTTAATTCTTTCAAACTCTGTTATTAGGTCCATATATATTTATATTTTATCTTCTTAATTAATTGATCCCCTGTGAAAAGTCCACTTGTGTATATACTCTTTGTCCTAAAACCTACTTTGTTTCATTTTAATACTCTATACCAACTTTCTTCTAATTGGAATTTGGATAATTTACCTTTTTCCGTACTTTTACCCAACCTGAATCTTTATATTTAAAGTGAGTTTCTACTAAGCAACATAGGTTGGTTCTTGCTTTTTAACTGGAATGTTCAGACCAGTTACATTACTGTTGATTATGATTAATTTAAATCTACCTTTTTCCTATTTATTTTTTTCTTCCTGCCTTCTTTTAGACTAATCTTTTTCAGAGGGACATTTTTTAAATTTCATGTTAGTGCTATTATTGATTTATAAGCTGTACATGTGCACATGTGCATGTTTATCTAACGGTTGCTCTAGAGTTTACTATATGTTTACCTTCAAGTAAGATTAATCCTTTCATGTACAGTATACAACACTTATAAAAGTTTATTTCCACTTCTCCTTTATTGTTTGTGTCATATATTTTTTCTCTACACATGTTATAGCAATGAATAGTTGAGTTTATATCTGCTTTAAATAGTCAATCACCTTTAAAAAATTTTTTAAATGAGAAAAAGTATATTAACATATTTACTTTTTCTGGTGCTCTTCACTCCTTTGTATAAATCCGAGTGTCCATCCAAAACAAATATCATTTCTTTTGATTCAGACTTCCTTTGACATTTTTTGTAATGTGAGTTGCTGCTGATGAACATTTCACCTTCGGTTCTTCTTAAAAACTCTTGTTTCAACTTAATTTTTGCAGGACATTTTCACTGGACATATAATTCTAGGTTAACATGATTTTTTTTCTTTCAACACTAAAAATATCATGCCAATGACTTTGGCCTTGCACAGGTTCTAATGAAAAGACCACATTATTCTTATCTTTATTCATCTACATAAATGTGGGCTTCTTTTTTTAGCCACATTAATATGTTCTCTTTATCATGAATTTTTAACAATTTTATTATGATACATCTTAGTGTGGTTTTTAGTGTTTACCGGATTTTGTGTTTATTTGGTTTCTTGGGTTGTGTAGGTTTTCACTGAGTTTTTTAGATCTGTATAGCATTCATGATACTTGGAAAATTTTTAGGCATTATTCCTTCAGATGTTTATCTTCCTCCCCCTCACTTACTGGGATTTCAATTACACATATGTTAGAACACTAGATACTGTCCCCAAATCAATGAGGCACTCTTCATTGTTTTCATATTTTTTTCCTTTTTTTATTTTTTTATTGTTGTGTCTTCAAATTTACTGACCTTTTGATCTTTTGTGTCTAATCTGCTATCATCGCCAGTGAAATTTCCATTTCATATATTGTCATTTTCATCTCTAGCAGCCCCATTTGGTTTTTTTCATATCTTTCCTCTCCTTGTTATTTTCATGTTTTCTTGTAGGCCTATGAACATATTAAGAATAGCTATTTTAGCATCCTTGCCCCACAATTCCATCATCTCTGCTATTTGTAGGTATATATACATATATATATATATGTGTGTGTGTGTGTATGTATGTATCTTTTTTAATTTTTTGATTATGGATTACATTTTCAAGCTTCCTTATATATGCAATAATTTGTTTATTGTATAATAGACATTGTGAATTTTATATTGGTGAGCATGGGATTTTGTTATATTCCTTTAAGGAGTTTTGGACTTTAATCAGGGGAATATTTAAGTGACTAGTGAATCAACTTGAAAGTTAGGATAATTGTTTTATTCTTTTACAGTGTATGCCTCTGAGAGCCTTTATTGTAAGGTTAATTTAACCCCACTACTAAGGTATGGCTGTTCTGAAGTCTCTATGGAATGTTTCATATATTCAATAAGGATTCTTCACTTTGGTTATTATAAATAATTTCTATTCCTATGTGAGCTTGAGAAATTATTAATTTGTAGCTCACCTACAATTATTTAGTCATTCCTTAGAAGATTTTTGTCTAACCTTATGGAGTCTTATCCTGAACATATGTAAGTTGCTGTTCAACCAGATATGTGAGCAAACCCCTATAAACATTTTTTATGTTATTCCTCTGCATAATTCCCTCCTTTCCAGGGCTCTTTCCCTTTCCAGCTTTGCTGGTTTCTACAATCTGCTCAATTTAGCAATATTACAAGGATTTGGGTAGCAGTGGCAGTGATGGTGGTACTAATGTTGTGTTGTGTGGTTTTTTTGTTTGGTTCTCCATCTCTACATCCTAAAAATTTGGTGTGTGTGCCCTTACAGGACTTATTTCATTTGGCTTTCAGTTGTCCATGGCAGAAAGTGTACATCGTTATATTTTCCTTCATTCGTTTCCTTCTCTGAGGTGTAGAAGTCCTGCGCTGCCTTTTGTCTGATATTCAAAAACTTGTTCCACATAGTTTATCCAATTTTTTAATTATTTATGACAAAGGGGTAATTCTGAGCTTCGTTATGCTCAGGATCAGAAAAGGAAGTCTGTATTATGTTGTTAAGTGAATCTTACGAGCATTTGGAAACAAGTTTGATTTGATAAAATTGACTAAGGTATCTTAGTTTCCTACTTGCTGCCGTACAAATTAACACAAATGTATTGGCTTAGAACAACACAGTTCTGTAGGTCAGAGGTCCAAGTCAGCTTTCACTGGGCAAAAATAGCTGCTAGTTGCATTAGCTTCTGTTGGTCGTAAGGGAAGCTCTCTTCCTTGCCTTTCACAGCCTCGTAGGGCCCACTGCCCCCACCTTCAAAGCCAGCACGGTCGCATCTTTGATGCCTTCGTTTCATAGTCACATTTCCCTCTGCCTCCTTCTTCTGCCACCTTCTGCCACTTTGAAGGACATTTGTGGTTCCACGGGGCCCCCACCCAAATGTTCCAGGATAATATCCCCATTTTAAATCCAGCTGATTCCGTCTGCATTCTTAATTCCTTTTTACCATGTAACCTAACAAATTCACACTTTGGGGGATTGGAATGAGGACATCCTTAGGGTTCTATTAATCTACCACTACGAAGAGCAAATAACAATTCACCACATCTTCCAGATTTGATATACTTTTTAGATTTGGTTCTTAAGCCAAACCCAGTAATTTTTACGTAATGTTAATCCTACTATGTATAGTCTTGATAATTCCATTGGCAATAGACTTTCAAAAGCACTTCCATTTGTATTTTTGTAAGATGGAACATAGATGAAACTACTCAAAATTCTGATTTATAGATTTCTGTAATGGTCACTTTATGTATATTAAGAAAATATATTAAATACATAAATAGATGCAGACATAGAGTCATTGCAATATATCTCATTTATAGTAGTTGCTATAAAGCCATGTTCTTATATGAATGCAAATCTTCTTCTCTAAGGTGTGGGATCTTTCTGAGTTTTTCCCCCCAGTTTTATTCAGATATAACTGACATACAGCACTGTATAAATTTAAGGTGATATGACTTAATGATTTGACTTACATGTATTGTGAAATGATTTACCATAGTATGCTAACATTTATTATCTCATATAGATTTAAAAAAAGAAAAGAAATTTTTCTCTGTGAGAATTCCTGGAATCTACTCTTAACTTTTAAATATGCCATACAGTAGTGTTAACTATAGTCGTCATGTTATATTACATCTTTAGTATTTATTTATCTTATAAATGAAGTATGTATCTTTTTGACCCCCTTCATTCTATTCCTACCACCCACCCCCCACCTCTGCTAACCACAAATCTGGTCTCTTTTTCTATGAGTTTGAGATTGTCATTTTGTTTTGTGAGATTACACATATGTAGGATAATAATATATTTGTCTATCTATGTCTAACTTGTTTCATCTATCATAATACCATAATAAAGTACAGCTTTAAATCAAGAAATCAGGAAGTGTGATGCCTCCCGCTTTGTTCTCTTTCTAAGGATTGCTTTGGCTTTTGTGGGACCATATACATTTTTGGAGTGTTTTTTCTACTTCAAAGAAATGCCCTTGGAATCTTGATAGGGATTGCCTTGAATCTACAGATGGCTTTGTGTATTACCAGCACTTTTAACAATAGTAATTCTCCCTATCTATGAACGCAGGATACCTTTACATTGTTTGTGTCTTTTTTAATTTCTTTCATCAATATCTTGCAGTTTTCAGGATACAGATATTTTACCTCCTTGATTAAATTAATTCCCACATCTTTAATTGTTTGATGTTATTGAAATAGGACCATTTTATTTCTATTTCAGAAAATTTATTGTTACTATACAGAAACACTACTGATTTTATGTTAATTTTATACCCTGCAATTTTACTGAATTTGTTGATTAGATCTAACAGTTGTTGTGTTGATGTCTTTTGGATTTTCTATGTATAGAATCAGGTCATCTGCATGTAAAGACTATTTTAATTCTTCCTTTCCAATTCTGATATCTCTCACTTCTTTTTTTTTTTTTTTGCCTGGTTGCTCTGGCTAGGTCTTTCAGTACTATGTTGTTTAAGAATGGTGAGAGCGGGCATCCTTGTTTTGTGGTCTTAGAGGAAAAGCTTTCAACCTTTCACACTGGTTATGATGTTAGCTGTGAGCTTTTATTACATTGTGTGCAGCCTTTATTACATTGAGGTACATTCCTCCTATCCTTTTTAAAGGGTTTTTCAAATGAATGGCTGTTGAATTTTTGCCAAATGCTTTTTCTGCATCTATGGAGATGATCATGTGAATTTTTTTATACAATTAATATATCATTTGCATATGTTGAACCATCTTTGCATCCCATGGATAAATCCCAATTGGTCATTGTGAATGATACTTTTAACATGCTGCTGAATTTGGTTTGCTACTATCATACTGAGAAGTTTTGCATATATATTCATCAGGAATAATGACCTATAGTCTTCTTTTCTTGCGGTGTTTTTTTCTGGCTTTAGAATCAAGGTAATGCTGGCATTATAAAATTAGTTTTGGGTGTTCCCTCCTCTACATTCTTTTCTTTTGTAAGAAAAGGATTGGCATTAATTCTTCTACATGATTGGTAAATTCACTAGTAAATCCATATGGTCCTGAGCTTTTATTCATTGGGAGTTTTTTTGATTATTAATTCAATCTCCTTCCTAGGGACTGGTGTGTTCAGATTTTCTATTTCTTCCTGATTCAGTCTTAGTAGGTTGTATGTCTCTAAGAACTTTTTTCCATTTCTTCTAGGTTGTCCAGTTTGATGTCGTTTTTCATAGTACCATTAACTCTTGACCACCAACCACATGTGCAGGCCCACATACACGCATATTTTTTTCAATAAATATATTGTAAATATTTTGGAAATTTGAAACAGTTGGAAAACTCACAGAAGACGTGATATCATAGAAATATTGACAAAAAAAGAAAAATTTAGGTATGTCATAAATGAATAACATATATGTAGATACTAGTTTATCATTTACTATCATAAAATCAACAGTAGGCTATCAGTAGTTAAGTTTTGGGGAGTCAAAAGTTATACATGGATTTTTCAACTGCATGGGGAGACACACCCCTAACCTCCACATTGTTCAAGGGTCAACTGTGTCTTTTGTATTTCTGTGTTGTCAGTTGTAATGTTATCTCTTTGATTTATGATTTTGTTGATATGAGGCATTTTTTTTTTGTCTTGGTTAGTATAGCTAAAGATTTGTCAGATTTGTTTCTCTTTTCAAGGAACTAAGTGTTAGTTTGATTCATTTTTTCTATTTTCCTGCTCTATTTCATTTATTTCTGCTCTAATCTTTATTTTCTTCTTTCTGCTAAGTTTGGACTCAGTTTATTCTCAGTTTCTAGTACCTTGAGGCATGCAGTTAGGGTGCTTATGTTCTTTCTTCTTAATATAGTCATTTGTTGCTATGAACTACTATCTTAGAAATGCCTTAGAAGTATCCTGCAGGTTTTGGTATGGTGTATTTCTATATTCATTTGTCTTTATACTTTTTTATTTCTTTTTTATTATTTATTCTACTGATTATTCAGGTGATTAGTGTTTAGTAGCCATGTGTTCATGAGGTTTTGAGTTCTCTTCTTTTTATTGATTTCTTGTTTCATACAATTGTGGTCAGAGAAGATACTTGATATGAGTTCAATCTTCTTCTATTTGCTAAGACTTGTACTGTGGCCTACATATGTCTATCCTGGAAAATGTTCCATGAATGCTTGAGAAGAATATTTTCTGCTGTCGTTGGATAGAATGGTCTGTATATGTCTATTAGGTCCATTTGTTTACAATGTAAAAATTGTAGTTTCCTTACTGATTATCTGATTTATCCATGGTTGAGAATGGAATATCAAAGTCCAAAATATTATCATATTGATGTTTACTTTTCCCATTTTCTGTTTTTGCTTTAGATATTTGGGTTCTCTGATGTGCATGTAAATATTTACAATTGTTACAACTTCTTGATGGATAATGACTATCTTTGTCTCTTTTTAACTTTCTTAAGTTAAAATTTATTTTGTCTGGTATGAGTATAGCTACCTCTGCTGCTTTTTGATTACCATTTGCTTGGAACATCTTTTTCCATCCCTTTGCTCTCAGTCTGTGAATGTGTATTTAAGGATAAAGTGAGTCTTTTATAGGCAGTATTTCATTTTTTTAATCCATTCAACCATTCTATGTCTTTTGGGGAATTAATCCTTTTACATTTAAAGTAATGAATGGTAGGTAAAGACTTACTGTTGTCATTTTGTTAGTTGTTTTCTGGCTGTTTTGTAGATATATTTCTTACTTTTCATTCTGTAGTCCTTTTTTATGTTTTGATTTCTTTAGTTGTTGGTATGCTTTGACTTCTTTATCATGTTCTTTTCTGTAATTTTTATACATTCTCCCCTGTGGTTGCCTTGAGACTTAGGCACATAAAATATCTTAAAATTGTAATACCGCAATTTAAACCAATAACAGTTTAACTTTAATAGCATTCCTAAACTTTACACTTTTACTTCTCCCATCACATTTGGGTTATTAATGTTATAATTTACATCTTTTTATATTGTGTATCTGATAAGTTTATTATAGTTAGTTATTTTTACCATGTTTATTTTTTACCTTTTAAAAATAGTTCTAATTAGAGTTCTAAGTGAATTATACACTACCATTACCATATTACAGAGTTAAACTTTGACTATATGTTACCTGTTAGTGAGTTTTCCACTATTTTCTCATGTTTTTATGGTAATTAATATCCTTTTTCTCCCAATCAAAGCACTCTTTAGCATTTATTATGAGGCAAGTCTAGAGGTGATGAACTTTCTCAGCTTTTGTTCAGGAAAGTCTTTATCTTCATTTCCAAAGGATAGTTTTGCTGGGTATAGAATTCTTGGTTGTCAGTTTTTTGCTTCCCATATTTTGAATATATCATCCCATTCTCTCCTGGTCTGAAACATTTCATTTGAGAAATCCACTTATAGTCTTATAAAGGTTCCCTTGTATGTAACTTCTCTATTTTCTCTTGCTGCTTTTGAAATTCTTTGTATTTGACTTGTGAAAATTTAATTATAGTATGTCTTGTTATAGCCTATTTGGTTTCAGCCTATTTGGGAAACTTTAGTCCTCATTGATCTAGATGTCCCTTTTCCTCTCCAGATTTGGGAAGTTTTTAGCCATTATTGCTTTAAATATATTTTCTGTCCTTTTGTCTTTCTCTTCTCCTTCTGGAATCCCTATAATTCTATACTTCTCATTTCCCCATCACAATCAGATTTCCAATGGTCAGGTCCTGCAGATTTCCCCGCAGTCCCTGTGGGATAAGACTGAAACAGGGCTCCCAAGAGATGACCCACAATGCTGGGAGAGCTAGATGTCCACCCTGGGTTCTCTTTTCCCACTGGAAGAACCATAGCTCATGGGAGACTTCTCAGTGTGGTGTTATGTCTTCCTGAGGAAGGGCAATGTGGTCAGAACATAACAGTTCTTACCCTTCTATGGAGTCTATCTTGGCCTCTGTGGTACAGAGGGGTGCTTCAACTTCACCTTCATGTTCTAGGATTTTCAGTGGTATCTTGTTCATAAATAGTTGTTAGGTCATTCCTGACTTTGTCCCCCCCCTCACAAGAAAAACTGTCACCATCTTGGTAACATTACCATATTTTTTGTTTGGTTATAAAATAAATTCTCATTTTCCATATATACAAATGTCTAATCTACTGATTTTAGATATTCACTTATAGTGATATCCTATGAGAATGAAGGTATCCAGAGGACACATTTTTTGTAGTAACTGGCAACAGCTAAGAAGGTCTTAACCTTGTTGAGTGTTAAAATAAGAAGAAAAAAATCTGAATTGTATATTCTTGCAATCTGTAATATTGCAAAACAATGTAAATAAGCCTTTATGTGCAAGGTGATATTGGCAGAGAGACTCTCAGTCAAAAGTCAGAATGATTGTTCATTTTCTCTTTCCTCTCCTCCTTCTTATTTTGCAACTTCATCAAATATACTCCCCTGTGGCTGGCTCAGTTTTCTTCCCAAGCCAATTGTACATTTCTGAGAATATATATACATCACAGTTTTTTTTACCTATCATTCCTTAGTGGAAGTTGCCTACCACCACACACCTGTTGCATAATAGGTCTTAGAGAAACACTCACAAAAATCATCAAATGCTTCACACTCTCCTGAAAATGGTGACCTCTTCCCGGAAATTCTTACCACATTACATATGAACCTATGGCATTTTCAAAATCACGACTTAGTGAAAAAATTATCCTTGCAGACCTTCTGTGTGTTATGGCCTTTCTCAAAGCAAACATAATAATGATTATGGGTATAATTGCAGGCAAAGGGTGTTTCTAGCAAACACTTCCACAGAGCAGCAGTTTCTCCAAGTGACCTAGCAGGACATTCTCCTGAACTCCAGAACAGATGAAGTCACCACCCTGCCCTTCTGACACAATGACAAACTATCACAGCCCTTTAGGTTTATCTTATGAAGTGCCACTTCAGTGAGTTTATCTTATGAAAGCCCTATTGGTGCCAGGGATGAGATTTTCTACACTTTCCCCTTTATCCCAGAGCTGCTGCCATTGGTCTCCATCTTTCCCCATCTTTTTGTCTTCTTTCTGAAATCTTTACCTCTATCCACTAGCTTCATGATTTCTTCATCCGGTCTGGCTCTGTTACTGAATGTCATCATAATCTACATTTGTTGAGTGTTCATATTCATGTCTGTGTCTCTGTGTGCTAAACAACTCATCTAAGAAAGAAAACTAGCTTTTTTATAGAAGTAAAACAGAGAATCCACATAGAAAATTTGGACTTCGAATGCTTTGTGGTTTGGCACAGTTTTTTTTTCAAAAATGGTGAATTGAATCCAGATTTCTGACTTATCTTGAAAAAACTGGAAAATTTGGCAACATGGCATCATGATTCCTATATGCTAGCAATTGACTAGAAATGAATGACACTTGCCTCCATTGATTGAACCCATACTTTCCAGTGTATCTCATTCCTCAGCACTACCTCTTCTTTATCCTCAGCCTACTTGATTTATTTAAATGTAAGAAACTTCTAATAGACAAAGTTGCTAAGAAAGGGAGATATTGTAGGAAGGTCCAGCAGCATTTATGACACATCCATACAGCATCTACTGGGAAGGGAAGGAGGAAAAAAAGGACATTTTTAATGTATTAAGTATGTGGTAAGTGATCCTTGCTATCAAACAGCTCCTATTCTGGAAGGAGAAAGAACTAAGGAAACAGCCCAACTGCAGTAAAATACTCAGGAACTTGATCTGTTCCTAAAGTAGGAACTTGATTATGGTGATGATGGTGAGGTGAAGGAGTTCAGGGACATAAGACCAGGGCAGACTTGATTACAGGGAGCATGTGCTGAGCTCAGCTACTGCACCCAGACGAGATTATAGAGATCTTGCAGCAATAAAGATCTCTTGACCTAAGATTCCTATTACCCTGAGAGTACTCGTATTTTTGCATGGCTTTCCTCTTTGAAAGCAGGTTGGAACTTCCTGTTTGCTTCCTTTCACCTCCTACAATCTTGACTATTAATAGATCATCATTAAAAAGTTATAAAAAGAGTTTATGAAAAAAACAGTATATGAATAATTGAGGAAACTTGAAACTAGATTGATACCAGAGCCTTGGGAATGGCAAGGCTGAGCTTAGTGGTAAGGGTAAAGGGGCCCCAGCTGGGCCCAGCTCTATGGGCAAAGAGTAGGTGGTACCAATTTAAACAATTCCTGGGTACTTGACATTTCTTGGGCAATTGTATCAATTGTGTATATTGTCTACACATTAGCAAAATTAACCTTTTTCTTAATATATATGATTACTTTTCAATACTTCCAAAGGTGTTCTTCAGGCTAAAAATCTTTCCTTTCTGAATTAAGGTCTTTTTAAGAAGAGCCTGATTACTTAAATATCAATGAATTTACCCTTTAGTAAGGAAGAGACAAACTACTTACAGAAGCAAAGAGAACAGTAGCTTTTTTTCTCCTTTTCTCTGTCTTTCTTGTCCCATCTTTGACTGGCAATGAGAAGAGGAAGGGCCATCAGGTGGCCAAGAGAGAGAGAGAGTGAGACCTTTGGACAAACAAATCTGCCTGTGTGGGCACCTGGCCCACTGCTGTTGAAAGGCCATTTTTTTCTCAAGATACATGCTTTTGCCCAACACTGTTGCAACTCTTTTCCAATGCATACTACCCCATGGCATGAACTCCTCTCCCCTTTTTGATGCTGCCAACTTTCCCTCTGGAGCCAATTGCCTGTTTACCAGACATGGCATTAGGGACAAAAATAAAAAACCCCAATAGCTGGGGACATGGTCCCTGAGCATAGTCCCTTAGCTTATTTTCTATGAAAGCCTTATGTGCATAATAAGACTAGTTACTGCCAGTTCCCCACTCTGCAACCCTCTCATCTCCCCAAATCCCTCTACTATTGGGGAACAGGGAATTTGGAAATAATTTTCCTAATCAAGAAACTTTCCAAAAAGCAAGATTGTTTTCTACATTCCATACTCCCTTCAGCTTGAATAACTTCTATTATCTTCAGTTCTCTGCCTGATTAGGGCCAATTTGTGAGCAAGTGAGATTGGCAGCTATCTGACTGTGAGGATTCAAAGGCACTGAAATGTTACCTAAGACTCCTTCCCTCCTTACTCAAACTGGGTTCTAAGGCATTGGTTGTCAAACTTTAGCACAAATCAGAATTCTCTGAAAGGCTTGTTAAAGCACAGATTGCTGGCTGTACAAAAAGTGTCCCCATTTCACATTTCCAATTCTGTAAGTCTGAGGTGTAACCTAATTTGTATTTCTAATAAGTTGCCAGGTGATACTAATTATTTATCTAATTTGATCACTAAGCACTAAAGGAAATACATGTTGTGAAAAGCTGTATAAAGATTTCAAAGGAGATCTTCTGGAGGCAAAGGCCAATACTTGTATGAAGAGTATTCAGCTGGGTACTGATCAGTATCAGTGTCTCCAAAGCTGGAGAAAGAACAACTTGAAAGGATTAGAGGTAATTGCCCTTGGTCTTCACACAGGACCAGGAATAATGCCTATGTCTACTAACTAAGGTTGAAAAACTCATGATTCTTGGGGCCTTCGTTGAAGTACATAGAGGAATCTTGCCTCAGCAGAGGGGAATTATTACCCCTAGGTTAAGGACAGCTCCAGGCACACCTAACAAATCATAAAAGCAAGAGCTAAAAGGACTAAACTGTTTCCAAGACACTGGAACCAAGAATACAGTTGAGGAATATTTTAAAAGTACAATTAATATCCAGGACCAAGTAAGGTGTGATTCAGTCTGGCATCCAATAAAAAATTACCAGGATTGTAAAGAAACAATAAAATATAACTTGTAATGGGAAGAAAAATCAATGAATTGAAACTGTCCCAGGATTGACACAGTTGTTAAAATTAGTAGACATAGATATTAAAGCACTTTTTATATTCTATGTACTCCATGTGGGCAAAACTTGAGACATGGAAGATTTTTTTAAAAACACTCATTGAATTAGAATTCTAGAAGTAAAAATTACAATAAGTGAAATGAGAAATAAATTAGGATAATGGAAGATTGGCTATTGTAGAAGAAAAGACTAGTGAACTTGAAGACAGAGCAATAGAAGCCCTCCAAAATAAATCATAGAAAAAAGAAGTATTAAAAAAAAAAAGGATTGCTGAACTGTGGGAAAACTTTAACTGACATAATATACTTATAATTGAAGTCCCCAAAAGAAAAAAGACCACAGAGAACAAAAAAAATGCAAGAAGTAATGAAAAAAAAAAAATTCCCAAATTTGATGAACACAATTGTCTTGCCAATGGGTTTCAGCCCCAGTCAAGTTCACTATGGATTCAATGTGACCAAAGAAATGACAGTAGAATGTTCATGGGATGAAAGGGTTATACCCAACTTTATTTCCACGGTGGCAGGTCAATCACTAAAATTCCATTCATTCAGAGCAAGTCTGCATGCAGCAAGCTGGTCTCTGCCTCTGGGCCTCTATGCCCGCACAGCCATCACAGCCGTTCTCTGGGCTTGCCACCTATCACATTACATAATTATCCTTTTTTTAAGTGGTTAGAATAAGTAGGTTCTAGTATCTTAAGTTGATTGACTATAATACAATATTGTTGTTTGTATTCACTGTACTGTGTATTAGATCTCTAGGACTTATTTACTACACATTATAACTTTCTATCCTTAAACAATATCTGTTTTATCCTCCCCTACCCAAGTAACCACCATTTTACTCTGTATTTTTGTGAGTTTGTCTTTCTTAGATTCCACACATAAATGATATCATACAGTACTTATCTTTTTATCTCTAACTTATTTCACTTAGCATAATGTTCTCAAGGCCTGTCTATGTTGTCACCAATGGCAGAATGTTCCCCTTTGCCATGTCTGAATATCCACATCTTTATCCATTCATTTGTTAATGGGAATTTTGGTTGTTCCATAACTTCACTATTGTGAATAATGCTGCAAAAACAGGGAGTATATATATCTTCAAACTCCTGTTTTCACTTCCTTTGGATATATACCCAGAAATGGGATTGCTGGATCATATGATAGATCTACTTTCAATTTTATGAGGAACAACTGTATTGTTTTCAATAGTAGTTCAACCAATTTGCATTCCTACCAACGGTTTATAATTGTTTCCTTTCCTCCAGCTTTTGTTATCTGTCTTCTTGATTCTAGCCATTCTAACAGGTATGAGGTGATATCTCATTGTTGTTTTGATTTGCATTCCCCAGATGATTAGTGATATTCAGCATCTTTTCATGTACCTGTGCACCATAAGGATGTCTTCTTTGGAAAAATGTCTATTTAGTTCTGCACAGTTTTAAATCAGATTGGGGTTTTTTTTGAGTTATATGAGTTCTTTATGTATTTTGGATCTTAACCCTTTGTCCAATACATGATTTGAAAAAATTTTCTCTCATTCCATAGGTTGTGTTTTCATTTGTCAATTGTTTTTTTTGCTCTGCAGAAGCCATTAAGTTTGATATAGTCCTGTTTGTTGATTTTGCTTTTTTTGTTTCTGCTTTTGGTGTTATAACAAAAAATCATTGCTAAGACCAATTTCAAGGAGATTCTTCCCTTCATTTTCTTCTAGGAGTTTTATAATACCAGGTCTTACATTTAAATCTTTGATCCATTTTAAGTAAATTTTTATGATCGTGTAATACAGGGGTTCAATTTCATTGTTCTGCATATATTTATCCAGTTTTTCCAGCACCATTCTTGGAGATACTGTCTTTCTCCCATTGGTTGTTCTTGGCTCCTTTGTCAAGTACTAGTTAATGATACATGAATTAATTCTGGACTTTTTATTCTGTTCCATTGGTCTATGTGTCTATTTTTGTGCCAGTTACAAACTGTTTTAATTACTTAGCTTTAATTACTTAGGTAGTATAATTGAAGTGAAGAAGTATGATACCTTAGCTTTGTTTTTTGTTTTCTTTGTCCATCAGGATTGCTTTGGCTACTGAGAGTCTTTTATAGTTCCATACAAATTTTAGGATCCTTTCTTCTAGTTCTGTGAAAAATACCACTGGTATTTGGATGGGAATTGTGTTGGTCTGTAGATGGCTTTGGGTAGTTCAGATACTTTAACAGTATTAATTATTCTGATCCATGAACATAGGATGTCTCTCCATTTGTGTCTTCTTTGATTTCTTTCAGCAAAGTCGAATAGTTTTCATTGAAAGATCTTTCAGTTTTTTGGTTGAATTTATTCCTTAGTATTTTATTGTATTTGATGCTATTGTGAATGTGATAGTTTTTTTTTCTTTCTCTGTTTCATCATTAGTTTGTATAAATGCAACTGATTTCTGTATGTTTATTTTGTGTAATGCAACTTCACTGAAACTGTTGATTAGTTCCTGGTGGGAGTAGGCATCTTTATCTTGTTCCTGATCTTAGGGGAAAAGCTGTCAGTTTCATGAAACAGTGTTGTATTTTGTCATGTGCTTTTTCTGCATCTATTCAGATGATTATATAGTTTTTATCATTCATTTTATTAATGTGATGTATTACATTTACTAATTTGCATATTTTGAGCCATCCTTCTAGCCCAGGAGTAAATCACCTTTGGTCATAGTGTATGTATAATCTTCTTAATATATTCATGAATTTGCTGTTTTGTTCATTTTGTTTTGCTTTTAGATTCCACATGTAAGTGAAACCATATGGTATATGTCTTTCATTTCACTTAGCATAATACCTCTAGGTCTGATGGAATGTTCTTTAAATGTCCATTAAGTCCAGTTGTTCTAATGTATGACTCAGTTCCAAACTTTCCTTGTTGATTTTCTGTACAGATGATCTATCCATTGCTAACAGTGAGGATATTGAAGTCCCATACATTACTGTATTGTTGCCTATTCCTCCCACTGTTACTATTTTTATGGTCATAAAGTTGATATTCAATACCATGAACAATAGCATACACTATGAAATATTCACCCCAGTAAGTGTAACTACCATATGTCACCCTACAAATTTATTACTGTCTTATTAATTAATATTCCCTATGCTGATTTTCATCCCTGTGATGTATTTATTTTATAACTGGAAGTTTGTACCTCTTTATCCTTTTTACCTATTTTGCCTAACCTCCCATCCCACACCCCTATGGCAACTAGGTCAGTCTTTTCTCTGTATTTATGAGTCTATTTCTGATTGGTTGGTTTGTTTTATTTTTTAGATTCCACATGTGAGAAAAAAACAGATGGTATTTATCTTACTCTGTTGGACTTACTACACTGTGTAATACCCTGTAGGTTCATCCATCTTGTCACAAATAATAATATTTCATTCTTTTTTATGGCTAAATAATGTTTCATCGTATATATGTACTACATCTTTATCCATTCATCTGCTGGTGGACATTTACATTGCTTCCATATCTTGGTTATTGTAAATAATGTTGCAGTAAACACAGAGGTGTATATATCTTTTCAAATTAGTGATTTTATTTTCTTTGGGCAAATACCAAGATGTAGAATTATTGGGTCATACGATGTATTTCTATTTCTAATTATCTGAGGAAACTTCATATTGTTGTCCATACAGAATGCCCACAACAGTGCATGAGGGTCCCCTTTCTCCACATCCTGCCCATGTATTTCTTGTCTTGCTGATACTAGCCATTCTGACTGGTTTTGATTTGTACTTCCCTGATGGTTATCTCATTAACTGGTTATTTATCTCATTGTGGTTATGATTTTCATTTCCCTGATGATGAGTGATTTTTGCCATCTGTCTGTGAAAAAAATGCCTTTTCAGATCCTCTGTCTCTTTTTTAATCTGGTTGGTTTTTTGGTGTTGAGTTGTATGAGTTCTTCATATACTCCTTATTAGATACATCATTTGTGGATATATTCTCCAATTTAACAGGTTGTCTTCTCATTTTGTTGACGGTATCCTTTGCTATGAAGAAGCTTTTTAGTTTGATGTAATCTCACTTGTTTATTTTTGCTTTTGTTTCCCTTGCCTGGGGAAACATATCCGGAAGTAAATTGCTAACACAAATGTTCAAACGTTTACTGCCTTTTTTTTTAGGGGTTTTATGTTTTCAGATCCTATTTTAGGTCTTTAATCCATTTCAAGTTTATTTTTGTATATGCTATAAGACAGTGATCCACTTTCTTTCTTTTGCATGTAGCTGTCCAGTTTTCCAGGCACTATTTCTTGAAGAAACTGCCTTTTCCCCATTGTATACGCTTGCCGCCTTTGTCATAGACTGACTGACCATATAAATGTGGGTTTATTTCTGGTTTCTCTATTCTGGTCCATTGATGTATGTCTATTTGTATGCTGGTGCCATACTATTTTGATTACTACAGCTTTGCAGTATAGTTGGAAATCAGGGAGTGTGGTAGTTTCAGCTTTCTTCTTTCTCAAGTGGGGGTCTTTTGTGGTTCCATACAAATTTTAGGATTCTTTGTTCTTTTTCTGTGAAAAGTGCCATTGGTATTTGATATGGATTGCTTTGGTTAATACAGCCATTTTAATAATATTCTTTCAATCCGTGAGCGTGGAATAGCTCTCCATTTATATATGGTGTCTTCAGTTTCTTTCATCAGCATCTTATAGTTTTCAAGGGTACGGTTCTTTCACCTCCCTAGTTAAACTTATTCCTAGGAATGATGTTATTTTTGATACAATTGTAAATGGGATTGTGTTAATTTCTCTTTTTCCTATTTAGTATATAGAAATGCAACAGATTTCTGTATATTGATTTTGTATCCTGTAGCTTTACACAACTTCTGTAATTTTTTTTTTGGTGACATCAATAAGATTTTCTATATAGCCTCATATCATCTCAAATATCAACAATTTCACTCCTTCATTACCAATCTGGATGCCTAGTATTTCTTCTTGTAATCTGATTGCTGGGGTTAGGATTTTCAGTACCATGCAAATAAAAGTAGTGAGAATTGACATCCTTGTTTTGTTTCTGTTCTTAGAGGAAAAGCTTTCAGCTTTTCATGATTGAGTATCTATGATTAGCTGTGTGGGTTGTCGTATATGACCTTTTTTATATTGTGGTATGTTCTCTCTATACTAAATTTGTTCAGCTTTTATCATAAATGATGTTGACTTTGTCAAATGCTTTTTCTTCATCTATTCAGATGATCATGTGGTTTTTATCATTCATTATTTTAATGTATTGTATCACAGTGATTGATTTGCTGATATTGAACCATCTTTGCATCCCTGGAATAAAACCCACTTGATTGTGGTGAATGATCCTTTTAATGTATTTTTTGAATTCAGTCGCCAATATTCTGAGGACTGTTAAATCTATCTTCATTAAAGATATTGGTTTATAATTTGTGATTTTTTAGTTTTATTGTCTGGTTTTGGTATCAGGGTAATGCTGGAATCATAGGATGAAGTTTGAAAGCATTTCTTCCTCATCTGTGTTTTGGAATAGTTGGAAAATGATAGGTATTGAATCTTCCTTAAATGTTTGGTAGAATTCCCACATGAAACCATCTGGTACTGGAATTTCTTTTTGGGGGAGTTTTCTTTTTTTTATTATTGCCAACAATTTCATTACTGGTAGTCAGTCTGTTCAGATTTTTCTTCTTGGTTCAGTCTTGGAAGATTGTATATTTTTAGGAATTTATTCATTTCTTCCAGGTTGTCCAATTTATTGGCACCTAATTTTTCATAATAATCTCTTTTAGTCATTTGTATTTCCGTGGTGTTGGTTGTAATTTATCCTCTTTCATTTTATTTGAGTCCTCTCTCTTTTTTCCTTGATGAGTTAATTTTGTTTCTTTTCAAAGGACCAGATCTTAGTTACACTGAATTTTGTATTTAAGTCTGTTTCATTTATTTCGGTTCTGTTTTATTATTTCCTTCCTGTTACTAACTTTGGGCTGTTTGTATTTTTCTATTTCCTTTAGGTACAAGGTTAGATTGTTTCAGAGTTTTGTTTCTTGAGATAGGCTAGTATCACTATAAATCTCCCTCTTAGAACTGCTTTTGCTGTATCCCAAAGATTTTGAACTGTAATTTTTCTATTTTCATTAGTCTCCAGGTATTTTTTAAATTTCCTCTTTGATTTTTTTTCATTGAATCATTGGTTGTTTAGTAGCATGTTGTTTAGGCCACACGTATTTGTGGCTTCTCTAGTTTTTTCTTGTAATTGATTTGTAGTTTCATACCAATGTGTTCAGAAAAGATGCTTGATATTATTCATATTTTAAAATATGTGATATCCTGGAGAATATTCCATGTGCACTTGAAAAGAACATGTATTCTGCTGGTGTTAGATGGGGTGCTCTGTATATATCAGTTTAGTCCATGTTATTCGACATGTTGTTCAAAGCCACTATTTCCTTATAGATTTTCTGTCTGGATGACCTATCCATGGAAGTGAGATGTTAGAATCCCCTATTATTATTGTATTATTGTCCATTCTCCCTTTATGTACACTAATATTTGCTTTATATATTTAGGTGTGTTTCTGTTGGGTATATAGGTATTTAAAATTGTTATATCTTCTGGCTGGATTTGAATCTTTTATCATTACCCAAGGCCCTTCTTTGTCTTATTACATTTTTTGTTCTAAGGTCTATTTTTACAGACATAAGTACTGTTACTCCAACTTTTTCTTTTATTTCCATTTACATGCAACATCTTTCAATTGGTGTGTGTCTTTAGGTCTGGAATAAGTATCTTGTAGGCAGCATATGGACGGGGTTTTTAAAATCCATTCAAGCACCCTATGTTTTTTGATTGGAGCATTTAGACTACTTACATTTAGAATAATTATTGATAGGTATGTAGTTATTTCCAATTTGTTAATTGTTTTCTATTTTTGTCATTCTTCTCTGTTCCTTCTGCTCTTGCTCTCTTCCCTTATTGATGATGACTTTCATTACTATTGGTTTCTTTTCTCTTTATTTTTTGTGTATTTATTAAAGGTTTATGGCTCCTGGTTGCCATGACATTCATATGATGTTTTAAATTTATAGCAGTCTGCATTAAGTTGGTGGTCACTTATGTTCAAATGCACTTAAATAGAACTATGTGTATATTCTCCCTCATTTTACATATACGGTATCTTTTACAACTTATTGTTATTCTCTTAATGAATGTTAGGTGTAATTGATTTTATTACTTTTGTCTTTTAACCTTCATACCAGCTTTTATCCTTTGCTGTATTTATTTGTCAGTGAAATTTTTTTCATTTCCTACTTCTAGTTATGGCCTTTCCTCTTTAACTAGTCCCTTTAATATTTTTGTAAGGCTGATTTACTGGTGGTAAACTCCCTTACCTTTTGTTTGCCGGAAAAACTCCTAATCTCTCCCTCAATTCTGAATGAAAACCTTGCCAGTTATTCTTGGATGTAGGTTTTGTCCTTTTAGCACATTGAGCATACCATGTCACTCCTTTCTGGCCTGTAAAGTTTCTACAGAAAAATCAGCTGATACATTTGTGAGATTTCCCTGGTATGTAACTGCTTTGCTCTTGCTGTTCTTAAGATTCTCTTTTTATCTTTCATATTTGCCATTTTAATTACTATGTGTCCTCGTGTGGGCCTCCTTAGGTCCATCTTGTTTCAGGCTCTCTGTGATTCCTGGACCAAGCTGTGCTCCCTCCCCAGGTTGTGGAAGTTTTCAGGTATTATTTCTTTAAATAAGGTTCCATCCTTTTCTCTCTCCCTCTGGAACTCCTATAATATGAATGTTAGTACATTTGGCATTGTTCTTCAGGCCCCTATCCTCATTTTTTTTTTTATTCTTTTTTTTGGCTGCTCAGCTTAAGGGCTTTCCATTATTGAGCTTCCATGTCTGATCCATTCTTTTGCTCCTCTAATCTGCTGTTGATTTCCTCTAGTGTACTTTTTATTTCATTTTTTAAATTCTCCTATTCTGATTGGATATATATTCTTTCTTACATATTCTCTTTGTTGGCGTCTTCCCTGAGTTCATTAAGTCTTCTCTCAAATCCAGCATGTATCTTTATAACCATTGAATTGACCTCTTTATCAGCTATATTGCTTAACTCCATTTCTCTTAGTTCTGTTTCTAACATTATCTTGCTTTTATTTGGAGGATATTCCTCTGTCTCCTCACTTTGACTTTTTGTGTTTGTTTCTATGAATTAGGCAATACTGTTACTTCTATGAAGGAGTGGCCTTGCGTAGGAATGTGCCAGGGTATACCACATATTTCCGGTGGCTTTGTCTGGCTGGCTGGAGGCTGACTGGACATAGGCCAGGAGATCCTAGAATCATCCAATCAGGGTGCACCCTGGTGGGAAAGCTAAAGGCCCAGCAGGCACATATAGGCTTGTGGCATGGGAGCCTTGGGTGGCCATCTAGAGCTATTGTGGGCTAGGGTGGCTATCTGGCTGATGCTCAGACCCTGCTCCCAACCACACTATCCATGTTGGGGATAATGTAAACAACAGTGTTTGCCAGCACTTCTGATCCTGGAGAGTTCTAGAGGTTTCCTTGCCCTTTGATGGGTGCTTTAGTTTAGTAAGTAGGCTTTCTTCCCTTACAGTCTAGTTGCTCTTTAAACCAAGTTTTTTCTTTGCACAAGTACAGGTGAATCTGTATGCAGGTCCCTCAATGATCTCTCTCTCCCTACTCTAGGTGGCAGTGTTGGGGTTGGGAGTGTGCTTTTCATCATTACCATGACTGTGTTACTCCTGCCATTCTCCGTGTGACTGCTCTATCCTTGGGCATACAGATGCTCATCCAGCCCCCAGTTCCTCCTCAGGAGGAATCACTATTCACACCGATGGAGATTCAGTGTGTGCATGGGAGGTGAGCTCAGGCTCCTTCTACACTGCCATCTGGACCTCCTCCCTATTTCCTCTTTGTATTTGTTCATATTTGCTAATGTAACTTGGTGCTCTGATGTTGGGTTCACATATACTGATGAGTGATATATTCTTAGTCTATTGACCCTTTTACTGTTATATGGTGACCTTATCTCCTGTTACCATTTTGAGCTGGAGGTCTATTCTGTCTAGGTATGGGAATCCCTGCTTCCTTTTGGTCTCCACTTGCATGGAATGTCCTTTTCCATCCCTTCACTTTGAGCCTCTGTGTGCCTTCAGGACTCAAATCAGTCTCCTGTAGGCAGCATACAGTTGGGTCTCTTTTTTTAAAAAAACCTCCCCAGCCACTCTGTGCCTTCTTATTGATAAATTCAATCCATTTACATTTAGAGTGATTATTGATCTATACAGACTCACTCCTGACATCTCATCATTTGCTTTCTGGTTGTTTTATATCTCCATTTTATTTTTCCCGTTTCTGCCTGCCTTTGTAAATCAGTTGTTTCACTAGTGATTTGCTCAGTTTCCCCATTTTTACATTTTATGATTCTATTCTTAATTTTTACTTTGTGGTTACCATGAGGTTTACATAAAACATCTAATAGATAAGTTACTATCAGCATAAAAAAGGCTATTTTATCTTCATTTGCCTATAAATTTTCTAATTTATATTTTTTGTCACAACTTGCCTTTTTATGCTGTGAATTAGTTAACAAAAAGTTAATATACTTATTGTTATATAAATTAATAATTTAATAGATAATTTAAAGTTAATAGTTAATAAGGCAAGTTTATGCTGTGAATTAGTTAACAAATTATAGTAGCTAATTATTTTTAATATTTTCTTTAAATTTTATATAATAATTAAGTGGCTAACACACCAACCTAACACATTTCATTTTCTAATTCTAATTTTCACCTTTACCAAAATATTTGTACTTTCATAAAGCTTTTGTGTCACTAGTTACCATCTTTTCATGTCAGCTTTAAGAACTTTCAAATTTTCTTGAAGGCTAGTTTACTGGTAGTGAACTCTCTCAGCTTTTGTATGTCTGAGAAAGCTTTTTTTCTCCACATTTTAAGGATAACTTTGCTTGATAATATATTCTTTCCTGGCAATTTTTAACTTTCCATTCTTGGAATATGTCATTCCATACTCTCCTGGAATATATAGTTTCTGCTGAGAAACTGACTGATAGCCCAGTGAGGTTTTCTTTTTAGGTTACTTTCTCCCCATGGCTGCCTTTAAGATTTTTTCCTTTTAACGTTGGTTTTTGAGTTTCTATGTCTTTTGGAGGTATTTTTGCACTGAGATAATAAAGCATTCTATTAACTTTGTAGACTTGTATATTCAATTCCTTCCCCAGGTTTGGGAATTTCTCAGCTATTATTTCTTTAAATAATATAGTTTAAATATATAGTTCTCATAGGATTTCTTCACTTTCAAAACAATCTTAGTTCTCTCTTCTAACTGAATCATTTCTAAAT
The DNA here is from genome assembly GCF_030020395.1 of Manis pentadactyla. Taxonomy (NCBI): domain Eukaryota; kingdom Metazoa; phylum Chordata; class Mammalia; order Pholidota; family Manidae; genus Manis; species Manis pentadactyla. The sequence continues at coordinate 14,895,491 of NC_080026.1, read as the reverse complement.
TCCTGTCCTCCAGTCACTTGCTCTTTCTTCCATTTGCCTGTTACCTACGCTCTCTTATACTCTTCATCTCATTCACTGAATCCTCCAGCTCCAGAAGGTGCTTAGTTTTTTTCAAAATTTCACTGTCTTTGGTAAATAACTTCTTGTGTTCATTAAGTTCACTCCTGAATTCAATGAATTCCCTCTTTGAATTCTCATAGTTTATTTAATTTCTTCATAATAGCTGTCTTGAATTCTTTTATCAATTAGATCATTACCTTTGAGTTTGATTTCTGGAGAATTATTATTTTTTTGTAATAACTTATCCCCTTGATTTTTCATAGTGTTTTGAGGATATGCACTTCTATTACATTTTGAAATGACACATTTTTTTGTGAAGGATTTGTTTACTTTGGCTGTTGAAGTTCAAGAAGGCTGCAATTCAAAAGCTTCTTATTATGTCCTAGAAGGTGGTGCTATAGCTCAAGTTTTGGTTTCTCCTACCAGAGCTGGTTTTCAGAATCGCACTCAGGAGTGCACAGAAAGGGCTGGCAGTAGTGTGTGTGGCGGGGAGGTATAAACTTAGCATCTGAGGCTTTGGAGGTGCCCACAGCCTGACAGGGATTCTTGGGTGCCAGACTCCCAGAGGTCCATGGGTGGGCCTGTGCTGAAATCCCAAACCAGACAGGAAATTCATTCCTTCAGAGTCTTTTGGCGTTCTTGTCTACTTCCTCCCCTTTCCCCAGTCATGGAGATCTCCCCTCATAAGCCCAAGTGCTGCTGGAGAGAAGCAGGTCCCTCTGCAACCCTCACAGCCCCGCAGTCTGTCACTCACCACTTTCCCTTTCCCCCTCCTCTGGCAGAGAGGCAGCCACTGCCGCCAACAAAAGCCCAGGATGATGCAGTTTCCCTGGGTTTTGCCTGCTTCAGTGGGTCCCTCCCCCTCCTCTGCCTCCAAACTCATCTCTCACCCACTCCAGTGGCACGCCGGGGTCTCCTGTGAGACTGGCTGGGCCTCTACAATTCTCTGCCTCCCCTGCATGTCCACTCAGTTTTGCACACTTTGGGTTCCCCTTTTCTCTATCTTAGCAAAGGGGGGTGGTGCAGGCTCATTGACTCCTTGAGTATGCAGCTCCTCTGAAGTCCTAGCCACCCACTTTCAGACACACAAATGGATAGAAATCTGGGTGTCTATATAATGTGCAGAGGCAGTGGTGTTCAGTTATGGGGGTCCAACTAGTACATCAAAGGGTAGAGAAAAAAGCAACAACTCATGCCACCATCACATTGACGTCACTCTGGAGAAGTCGGTGTTTTGCTTCATGATCTAGGTGCTGTTTCCATGGTGCAAACAATTTATAAACATTTATAAATAGGCCTCAAGCTGCATACTTTTATATAGGAATGCTTTTATATATGTAAATAATACTTCAATAAAAATTAAATGTGACTCCATCCGTTTTAGGGTATTTAGCCAAAAGAACTGAAAGCAAGGACTTGAAGAAATGTTTATACACCCATGTCCGTGGCGGCATTATTCACAATAGCCAGAAGATTGAAGCAACCCAAGTATCAACAGGTGAGTGGATAAACAAACTATATATACATACAATGGAGTATCAGCCATAAAAAGAAAGAAGTTCTGATACATGTTATAACAAAGATGAGCCTTGAGGACATTAGGCTAAATGAAATAAGCCAGTTGCACAAAATGATAAATACTGTATGGTTCCACTCATATGCGGTACTTAGAATAATCAAACTTGTAGAATAGTGGTTGTCAGGTAACGGGGGTGTGAGGAATGAGAAGTTATTGTTTGATAAGCAGAGCTTCGGTTTCATAAGAGGAAGAGGTCTGTGGATGGATGGTGGAGATGGCCGCACAACAATATGAACATACTTAATAACATAAGACTGAACAGAATTTACCATCTGTACCATTTTTATGCATATTGTACCACAATTTTTTTTGGAAAACCTTATGATTTAATATATATTCTCTAAGTCAATACATCCTAATGATGCTATTAATTTACCTCTGGTGAACATTTAAGAATTTTCATTAAATTTATAAAGTAGCCACTCACTTCTCGGGCTACTTTAAATCCTATTTTTTCAATCCTATTGAACAAAAGTAGAAAAAACAACAAAGGACTCTCATGAACTAGCCAGGTGAGATGCATCAGACTGCTGTTCACTACACAGGAGCTGATACTAAACAAAATGCTTCACATCCTTCCTCTCATTTGTACTCACAACTCCTCTGTGGGGAAGACGAATCAGATGTATCTGTTAATCCTCATTTCAAAAGTTGGGCAACAACTAAGAACAAAATAAAATCATAGCCAAAAAAAAAGAAATAAACTTAAAACTTTCTGATACAACTTCAAGCTGGAGGACATCATAGAATCTTTTCACAGACTGCTTTTTCCAGCAAAAGCAAATTCAATTTACAAATTAGTTTTGTGCTTCTATTGTTCCTATTAAAAAAAAATGCTTTATATTACATCTTTTCTACAGGCTGAAAAAAATTCACTTTTTGACTTGAAAACATTTTATTTAATTTATACAAATAACTACTAAATACAAAAAGTAGATTAAAACAAAATAGTTATTTTTTTCTGGCAGAGTTTAAATGCACATAATGGATAATTCCGAAGAAAATGCATTTTCCCCACAGCGTTCAGGACTAAAATTCTACTGAAATCTTTGCTCCTAAATCAGTAATATATTCGGTGGTGTCACATGGGTAATGGCTAAATACGTACTGCATAAACTGAAAAAAGTTACAGTCTACACACATACAAATGTGAAGCACTTAAAATGTGAATTTAACTGATAATAAAAGAAAATGTCCATTTCAGAGTATAGTGTTAAAAACATTTCAGTAATAAAATCATAAGACCACATAAAAATAAGCTTTAACATATGCACAAAGCAGTTTTGTAAAAACTGCCAAGTGCACAAGTAATAAATAATTTGCAAGGTTGTGTATAAACAATTCCTAATGTTCAGCATCATTGTAAACATCAGCACATGTGTAAAATGCAGCAAAGTCTGACATTACATTTTGTTTTGCCAAATTGAATTCCTATTATCCAAAGACAGACCAGTGGAGTATGCAGCCAACATTTTGGCAAGTTGGGTCTTTAAAATTAAGAGTAACAGTGCAAGTAAGGAATGCAAAGAATTCCTAGTGCAATAAAGAAGAGAAGCACAGGCAATATTGCTGATTAAAAATTCACCACCTCCTTGAGTTTCCCGTGGGGAGTGTCTAGGAGACCTGTGAAAGATATGCAAAGCCATTGTCTTAATGCCCAGATCTCTTTTAGGATTTCTCTGTGTTCCTCCAGTTCCCTACCTTTGCAACAGTGTCTGTCCGACATTAGTCTCTGCAGTGTGAACAGTTTGTGAAATGCCCAGTTCACAGTCATTGAGCGAGGTTAGGGTGGTTTTGGTGTCTCCCCAACACATGGCTGGGTCGGATGTCTGCCTTGTCAAAGCAGCCATTTGAGGAGGGAGACAGATTCTGTTCTGACAACCAGTCAGGCCAGCATTAGGTCCCAGCTGGACAATGACAACAATGTCAAATCTTCCTTGACACCATCAAAGTGTCAACAGTCAGTTTTCAATTTGTCTAGGGAATTATCAATTTTGGTCAAAGTCTTTTTGATGCGCAGAGCTGTGAGCCTTGCGGATGGATTCTGATACCAGCATTCTTTCATCAGCTTGGCCAGAGAAGTTAATGTCTGAGGAAAGAAAGAACAAACACCAGCGTGAGAAAATCGGTTTTTCGTGGCCCCAGAAGCTGGGAAGATGTGTTAACCATTTTTGCAGAATTTTGCAGGTCTTGTGAAGTTAAAGTGATGTTATTGCCATCTTCTTTAAACAAATAATTAAGGCTTTGACTTGATTTTCAAATGCCACTGATAAAAAAGCTACTCTTGAGTTTCATGAACTCTTCCTTTGGACTCCTAATACTACCAGCTGTTTTTACCAGGTAAATTACATAGGCCAGGCTGGACCCCTTGATTGTTTTATGGATGCTAAAAGCAGTAATAGTAACCCCAAGTTAATATTGAAATTTGCAGATAGGATCATTAATCAATGTCTTAGATTCACTACTACTTAAGAGCAGCAGTGAAGATTTTCAGTGTTGAACCGCTTATGACTGGAATTTCAGATATGCAGGGATGGAAAAGAAGTTAAAAGCATCACTCACAGTCCCTTGTTTTACACATGAAACTGCAATCCTAGGACCAATGGCATAGCAATAAGTCTCCCAATTCCTGGAACTAGCCAAGAGAATTTCTAGGAAATAGAAATTCTTATAAGTATTCCGATTTCCCATTCATCATTAGCAAGATCTATTAGATATGGATCTTTAAAACAGACCGTTTCCTAACCTATTCCACTAAGTCTAAGACCTTTCTTCATGAAATAGGGAGAGAAAGCAATAGGTACCCATGACAGATCACTCAGGAAATATATCAGTGGAAATTCAAGAGTAACAAAAAGAAAACAGCAGAGGATAGTTCTGTAACTAAGAAACTGGCATTCTTACCGGGTCTGAGAACCATCTGTTGGGTATGTTTGGCCGCTGTTGATCCACACAGACCACCTTCCTCATATCTTCAAAACTTGGGTCATTGGGAACCACATCATAAAAGGGTGGCTTGTAATCCTCCACAATACCTTTACACATAGACGAAAATTGTGTTGGGTCAGCAAAAGAATAGACGTTTCCCCAGTGTTCTACTGATGAGTGTCACAGACTAACTTTTATTATCAGTCACAGTGTGTCAGGAAAAAGTACTGTTCACCTTCCTCACTTCAAAGTGATTCTGAAACCTGTAAGTCAGTCTTAAAATAAGTGGATAACAATAAATAGAAGCCCTACAGAAAATCTGAAGAAGAATGATGATTAGAGGAAAATGTTACTTCTCATTTAATTACAATTATTAACAAAATGCTCCAAGACTGTATATAAAGAGCTCCATAGTAATCCACAGGGCACAGTAAATGCAGGACAAAAATCCCTTTGGTGATCAAAATGAGATAAGACATCTAAATAAGATACCCGAATCTAGCAGTTTCAGACCATAAAAAGAAATGAAAAGTTATCCACAAACAAGAGCTAGAGACAAATAGTCCAAAAATATCACCAAAATACCCCTTTTTTGGTTATGAAATGATTAGGGGGGAAAATCATTATAAAACAATCCCTCCCATTGGAAGTTGCGAATAATATGAGGTATTCATTTCCTCATTCCTTCTAGGTGTACTGAACACCGTCTAACTGCCAGGTGCAGCTGTCTGTTTGATGGCTCTATTATTTACTCCCAGACTGAAAGCACAAAACAAAATGTAGAGAAGAACAGTCATACGAGGAGGCGGAAGAAGGGCTGTAAAGGATGGACTCTCCTAAGCAAGGAGGAAAGCAGCTAATTTCAGCTTCTGCGTCGGCCTGGTTTCCAACGCCTTTAGAACCATTTTTTTTTCCCAACAAAAGTACATCAACTCCTTACTTTTCAAAAAGAGTAATTCTACAAATAAAGAAATTTACAACATCCTCATTTGGAATTAGAGAATTGATTCTTCCCCTTGAAACCAAGAAAATCCGCTTTTCCTCCATCATCAAAGGCTTCAACAATGAGGACGGTGCATTACTTGGTTTATCACCCTCTTCAATTCCTCCATGTAACTTTCTTCAATTCCATAATGCCTGACAGGTTGGTGGGGAAGACAAGAGGAAGCTGCGAGGAAAATTATAATTGTTTCTATTTCCAGAAGCCACCCAGAAAGCTTCAAACCCCTTTTCATTTATCAAAGATAATAAATTACTTAACTGTGAGAATCCATTCTCACAAATACCATATAAATGCAAACCTTTTAGATGTAAAATATGACATAATATGAGGAGATGGAGCAAAAAAGTAGTGTTTTAAAATGTATTCAAACTTAAGTGACCATCAGCCTAATATAGATTGCTATATACTTAGAATGTTATATATGAGCCTTGTGGTACCCACTACTTGAAATCTGTAATAGATACATGAAAAATAAAGAAAAATAAATCCAAGCATAATACTAAAGAAAGCCATCAATCACAAGGAGGAGAGCAAGAGAAAAAGGAAGAGAGAAAAACTATAAAAGCAATCAGAAAACAATTGACAAAATGGAAATGAGCACATACCTATCAACAATTACTTTAAAAGTAAATGGACTAAATGCTCCAATCAAAAGACATAAGGTAGCTAGATACATAAAGCAAGACCTATGTATGCTGTATACAGGAGACTCAATTCAGACCTAAAGACACAGAGTAAAAGTAAAGCAATGAAAAAAATATTCTTTGCAAATGGAATTAAAAAAAAAAAACTGGAGTAGCAATACTTAAACAAAATAGACTGTAAAAAAAATGTAACAAAACAAAGAGCATTACTTAATGATAAAGGGATTAATCCAAGATGGTATAACAATTGTAAATTTCTTTGTATCCAACAAAGGAGCATATAAATGAATAAAGAAAATATTAACGTAAGAGAAATTGACAGTAAAACAATGCTAGTAGGGAACTTTAACATCTCACTTATATCAATGAGTAGTTCACCCAGACAGAAAACCAATAAGGAATCAATGACTTTGAATGACACATAAGACAGACAGACTTAGATATACACAGAAACACAGAACGTTCTATCCCAAACCAGCAGAATACACATTCTTTTCAAGTCCACATGGAACATTCTTCAGGATGTGTCACATGTTAGGTTATAAAACAAGGCTCAATACATTTAAGAGGATGGAAATAATATCAAGCATCTCTTCCAACTATAACAGTATGAGACTGGAAATCAATTACAAGAAAAAAAGACTGGAAAAACCAAAAATGCATGGAGGCTAAACAACACACTACAAAACCACCAACAAGTCAATGAAGAAATCAAAATGGAATTCAAAAAATACCTGAAATCTAATGAAAATAGAAATACAGTAGTTCAAAACCTTTGAGACACTGAAAAAGCTTCTAAAGTTCTAAAAAGAAAGCCTTTCAATAAAGAAAAAGCTCAATCTAACCTTTCATTCAAAGGAACCAGAAAAAGACCAAGCAAAGCCCAAAGTTAGTAAAAAGAAGGAAGGAAATAATAAAGATCAGAATGGAAATAAATGAAATAAAAACCAAAAAGAAAAAAATACAAAAGATTGATGAAACTAAAAGTTGGGTCTTCAAAAAGATAAACTTCTTTGAAAAATGATCAACCTTTAGCCAGACTTCACCAAAGAAAAAAAAATCAAATAAAATCAGAACAAGAAGTTACAAACAACACCATAGAAATACAAAGGATTATAAGAAATTACTGCAACAAATTATATGTCAACAAATTGAACAGCCTAGGAAACATGGATAAATTCCTAGAAACATACAATCTTCTAAGATTGAACCAGGAAGAAATAGAACATCTGAACAAACTGATTATTAGTAACAAAATTGAGTCAGTACTCGAAAAGCTCCCAAGAAACAGATGTCCAAGGGCAGATATCTTCACAGGTAAATTCTACCAAACACTTATAGAAGAGCTGATATCTATCCTTCTCAAACTATTCCAAAAAACTCAAGAGGGAAGAATGCTTTCAAATTCATTCTATGAAGCCAGCATTACCCTGATATGAAAATCAGACAGACACTACAAGAAAAGGAAATTACACAGCAATATCCTGATGAACATAGATGCAAAAATCCTCAACAAAATATTGGCAAGCCAATTCACAAATACATTAAAAGGATCATTCACCACAACCAAGTTTATTCCAAGGGATGCAAGGATAGTTCAATATCCACAATCAGTCAATATGATATACCACATTAACGAAAGGGTGAAAGACATATGATCAATATATGCAGAAAAAGCATCTGACAAAAGTCAACATCCATTCATGATAAAACTGGCAATAGAGTGGGTACAGAGGGAATATACCTCAATGTAAAGGCCATCTATGGGAACCCATAGCTAACATTATACTCAGTGGTAAAAGTTGAAAGCTTTTCCCCTAAGAATAGGAAGAAGAGAAGGATTTTCACTCTCATCAGTTTTATTCAACATAGTATTGGAAGTTCTGGGCACAGTAGTCAGATAAGAAAAAGAAATAAGAGGCAAATTGGTAAGGAAGAAGTAAAACTTTCACTATTTGTAGATGACATGATGTTATATATAAAAACCCTAAAGATGCCACCAAAAAACTATTAGAACTAAATGAGTTCAGTAAAGTTGCAGGATGCAAAATCAATATACATAAATATGTTGCATTTCTGTACACTAAAAATGAACTACCAGAAAGAGAAATTAAGAAAATCCCATTTATGACTACATCAAAAAGAATAAAATACCTAGGGATAAAATACCAGAGAAGTGAAAGACCTGTACTCTGAAAACAGTAAGACATCGATGAATGAACTTGAACGTAACTCAAATAAATGTAAAGATATTCCATGCTGATGGATAGGAAGAATCAATACTGTAAAAATGGCCATATTACCCCAAATGCTCTACAGATTTAATGCAATCTTTAGCAATACCAACAGCATTTTTTTTACAGAACTAGAACAAAGAACTCTGAAATTTCTATGGAATCACAATAGGCCCTAAATAACTAAAGTAATCTTGAGAAGGAAGAAAAAAGCTGGAGTTATCACATGCCCTGATTTTAAACTATACTACAAAGCTATATAGTAACCAAAATAGTTTGGTGCTGGTACAACAATAGACACATGGATCAAAAGAACAGCATAGAGAGCCCAGAAATAAACCCACAGTCAATTAATGACAAAGGAGGAAAGAATACACAACAGGGAAAGAACAGTCTCTTCAGTAAATAGTTCTGAGAAAACTGGCCAGCTACATGGAAAAGAATGAAATGAGATCACTTTTGTACAGCATACACAAAAGAAAACTTGAAACAGATTGAAGACCTAAATATAAGACTTGAAACCATGAAACTCCTAAGAGAAAACATAAGCAATAAACTTTTGGGCACTGGCCTTAGCAATTGTTTTTCTGAATACATCTCCTGAGGCTAGGAAAATAAAATAAAAAATAAACAAGTGGGATTACATTCACTCTAAAAAGCATCCACACAGTGAAGGAAACCATCAACAACACAGCAACCTTATGAATGGGAGAATATATTTGTAAATGCTATATCTAATATGGATTAATACCTAAAATATATAAAGAACTCAAATAACTCAATACCAAAAACCCTGAAAAAACCAATTAAAAGTGGGAAAGGACCTGAACAGACATTTTCCCAAAGATATACAGGTAGTCAACAGACACGTGAAAAGATGCTCAATATCACTAATCATCAGGGAAATGGGAACCAAAAACAATGAGATATCACCTCACACCAGTCAGAATGGCTAGTATCAACAAGACAAGAAATAACAAGCATGGGCAAGGATGTGGAGAAACGGAATCTCCATGAACTACTGGTGGAAATGTAAACTGGGGCAGATACTATGGAAACAGTATTGATGTTCCTCAAAATATCAAAAATATAAATATCATATGATGCAGTAATTAGATTCTGGGTAATGATACAAAGAAAACAAAAACACTAATTTGAAAAGATATATGCACCCCTACGTTTATTGCATCATTATTTATAATAGCCAATATATGGAAGCAACCTAAGTGTTCGTCAATAAGATGAATGAGTAAAGAACGTGTGGGATATGTGGTGTGTGAGTACACTATAACAGAATATTGCTCAGCTATAAACGAGCATGAAATCTTGCCATTTTTGACAATATGGAAGGACCTAGAGGGTACTATTCTAAATGAAGTAAGTCAGAGAAAGACAAATACTATATGATTTGACATATATGGAATCTAAATAACTAAATGAAGAAACAAACAAAACAGAAATAGAACTAAAAAATATAGAGAACAAACTGGTGGTTACTACAGTTGGGCAGGGTGGAGAGAAACCGATGAAGGCGATATACTTTTTTTTGTATAAATGAAAAAGACAAAAGCATGGATGGATTTTTAAAACTTAGGATCTAGTGATAGCAAAAACAAATGTCATTATACAAAGCTGAAGTTTTCCTTTGTGTCTATATTTCCTGTATTTTAATCTCGTTAAACGTCCCATATTTTAACAAAAGAAATCAAATTATAATGAAAAATCATTTCATTGTTTATGCCTGGGACTTAAGTACAGCCTCTGTTTCTCCAGTTATCAATTGTTTCCATCTGACTCTGGTCATGTTTGTCCAGAACAAAATAAACCAAGGATTAAACTCTAGCAGTCACGTGAACTCCCTCTGGTCAAAGAACGCAATTATTTCAATCAATATATAGTATATTATGTACCTACTATGTGCAGAACAGCATATTAAATATTGAGGATGATAAAAGTGTAAAACATGCTCTTACTTGCCAATGAACTCAGAATCTAGTGGAAGAGGAGCACAAGCCTTCTCTTTTTTCCTTTGATAATGGATGTCTTGTTAAAAAGAACTTCAAAAATGTTATGCCCCACTACTTACTTTGTATCTCAAAAGGCAAAGACAGATTAGAAATTCCCTATATTTTTACTTGTTAGTTCCTAAGTTATCTCAGTAACCATGTTGATCCCTTAAATACTGTGTTTCAGAGGTTTTGCTTGGCACTGGGGACACAAACAAGGAACAGAGGTCATGCTGGTGATGAAGAACAGAATAAGGGGAAAGGAAGATGTGGAAAAATACAACCAGCGTTACAGGTAGGAGTGGGGAGAAGGGGTGGGGAACGTGGTACTCAGCAGGTTGCAGAAAAGAAAGCATCTGTTTGGTCTTCAAAGTACCAGATCAACTGGGTGTCGGGGCTTGAGAAGACATAGAAAGATAAGGAGTTTGCAAACCAGAGAAGAGCGTGGGGATGAGAATACACCAAGGAGAGGGGACATTCCAGGTGGGGAGAGTGGGCTGGGGAGAACAGGGGTGGGGAGCAGGGGCAAAGTCCCTGTTATAAACAATCCTGAGATGCAGGAGAGATGGAAGGCTGTTCCCTGTGGCTGAAATCTGGTGCGCTTGCTGGTGGGGAGAATGGGAGGTGAAGACAGACTGTAAAAAGACTTGCAGTGTCAAGGTAGGAAGCTACTTACAATTGTTTCTCATTTCTGCCAGCAAGTGGCAACCAAGCTGGGGAGACAGGCAGACAAGTGAACTCTTAAGTCCTTTTCCAACAGCACCCAATGAATGGCTGCAAATCTTGAGCCCAGAAAGAGGACAGCATGTAATCGGGAAAAGTAACTAAAAATGCCAAGTACTTCAAGTGCCAAATGAGTGGGGCAAAGGACACAGAAATGCAGAGGAAAGAGCACTTAACCAGTGGTCAAGGAAGAACAAACTGAGCCAGGCCTTGCTTTTCCACATGAGGCAGCGGGTGTGACTCAAAAGGCCATGAGAAAGAACTCAGAGAAATTCTTCATAACCTCCTCCCCCATGACTCTCAGCAAGTGTTTTCTCCGGGGTATATGTCTATTTGAAAGTTTTCCCTGGGGCAAGTGCATCTTTACTAACCAATATCCCTACGATTAATTTGCTTCCTGGCTCCGAGGAAAGCCCTCGATTGCCACACTTTAGTTCTAACACCTTTAAAGTATGGATCCCAAAGCTGATGTGTGGATAGACAAGAAGGCCCTAGATATACGTCAAAAAAGCAGGAAATGCCAGAGTGGTCTTTCTGAAATGCAAGTGTCGGACACAAGGCCTTCCTCGCGAGCCTGCTCACCCATGCCTGGGACCAGGGGGTTCGTCTTCTCCCCTCCTTGAGAACTGCCTCCGGGACCTACAAGCCTCTCCGCTTCGGTCCTCCCCTGCTAGCCCCCCACCATATCCCACTGCCTCCAGCAAGATCTGTAGAAAAACGGAGGGAAGAGCCGTCATGTCCCTCCTCTACATGCGCTCCGCCGATCACTGCTGCCCACAAGACCGCGCCCCTTCCCACTCCCGTCCTCCGCCACACGCCCGGGCGTCAGCCACACTGGTCACCTGCAGTGCCATCAGCAGGGCCGCCCACTGCCATCACCGTCCCATCTTATTTCTCATCCCCACCTGCACATCTGCTCAGGCTTCTCCACCTGACTAGCTCCCATTCATCTCAGGTGGGACACAGGTCACGTTTCTATCTTCTGAGAAGACAGCCCACCCTGCTGCCACAACTCCAGGCCGCTGGACAAAGTCCACTACCCTCCCTGTACACCTCAACCATACTGGCCTGATCCATTCATTGAATGACTCATCTCTTTAAAATGTGAGCAACTTTAAATTGGATATTTCTTTTGTGTTTTTGCTCTACTGCTTCCTAGAGTGTAATAGAATAGCTAGCATGTTATAGACATGAAATCATATTAATTGAGGGGATGTTGATCATATGTCCATAATCCATTTTCCAAAACCCTTGAGGTTAGACTTGTTTGCACAATTATACTTTCCAAAGGTAATAAAGAGGCACACACCATATTTTCAGTAACACCCTAGCAGAATCTGAGCAATCGCTCACAACCAAACAGATTCCTGCAGTGAAATATATGAACAGTCAGGCTACAGTGGATAAATAAAGGCTCTAAGTAGCCTCATGTCAATTCAGGTAAATGTCAGCTCAGGTGGTCTGCCAAATAAGTCACAAAAAACTTTTCAGGTTTCAAAGCTTTGGGGATTTCTCAATTGCAGATAAGGGGCTGTGAACCTGGCTATACTTTGAATAGTCTGAAGGTGAGGTGAAGAGCCATCCTTGGGATATTGGAAGCATGCAGATCACACTCCTTTCTTTCCTGCAATAGAAACTCATGACCACACAGGAAAACTTCTCCAAGTTCAGAGGTAATGAATGGCAAAGCTAAACTAGCATCCAATTCCCTGTTTACATTCTAGAATTCTTCCCAGCAAGTCAACTGTGACATAATGAAACAGGCTTCTCTCTGCACTGATCTCATGCCACCGTGGGCTCACTTCACATTATACTGTCCCTCCTCACTGTCCTCCAACTCGGGTAGCTGCATCCAATATCCAGGTAACAGGTGAGGGGACAGAGTCCTGGCATCTACATCCATGCAGAGACGTACTGTCAACACTAACTCCTACAGAAATTCAGAAATACTTCAGAGATTAGAACATTACATCTAAAGCCATTTCAGCAAGAATTAGAATGGCTCATATTTGGCTTTTGAGTGGACAATAAGTTAATATAATGTTTCCTTCAAGAGTGGCATTTGGGTGACATCCGTGAGAAAATGTGATTATCTTCATCTTATTAACTGCATATTTATTTTTATAGTTACCTTCCATTTTGTGCCATGTATACTGAATTTCCCATTTCCAGGAAATGATATTAATATCCTTTTAAAACAAAACTAAGTTTGAAAGAGAAAAAAAAGTTAAAGAAAAAGATAAGTACAAGTAGCATTTGAATATGGAAAAAAATCACAAAGGTAGTGTGTGTATGAATGAATCCAGGGAAACACAGAGTTTACAGACAGGCATTCTTCCTGGTAAGGCAGGATTCAAAAAGGTATATCCAAGATTTGTGCTACTTTGCTTAACATTCCTCACAGGACTTTAAAACTTTTATGCTATGGCCCATATCAAAAATGACTAATGCATAAATGGACGAGGCTGGTTGTGGCAGAGGTGCCAACTGCCCAGGGAGTTCTGGTGTCCATAGACCCTGCCTCACTGCCAAGGGCTAAGAGAATCAGCAGGGGCCTTTGGGCATTCTTGTAACCCAGCCAAGCACACTGGCTGGGAGGGCCTGCTGTACCCCTGGGCAAGCTCTCCTTCCTGAAGCAGGAACAGGCTGCAGCACAGACTCTGTCCCTGCTGGGTGGAGGGCGCATGTACCTCGTCAGCTATGTCCTCACCCACCCACCCCACTGCAATTCCTGGGTCTATGGAAGCATGAACACCAAAGTCAAGGCTGTGTTCTCAGATACCAGTGTTAGAAGTAAAAAAGTAATGTCTATTATTGGGATTCTCATCGATGTAGTGTAGTAAAAGTAAGTGGTTTATAGATTACTGTGTGGCCAGACCCCACTAAGAATATTTATTCGTATTAGTTGCCAGAGAGGACAGAAGGCCTGGAGAGATGCAGAGCCAAGCTCGGAGGGAAGCTCTGAACAAGATGCCTTGCATCCCGCATCCTGCCGAAGCCGAAACCAGAGAGAGATGCTCCACAGGAGGGCTCATGAGAACACTGTGTCAATCACCGAATGGTGGGGCTGTGGCAGGATGTAAGACACTTGTCTTGATGGAGTGCTCTCTCCAGGGTGTGTCAAGGAATAAGAGCCACTAAATAGCAAGCAGCACCCCAAAAAAGTTCTGCAGGCTTCAGGACATTTTGTCATGACGTCAGCTGACTGCCCTCCTCTGGGCTTGATCTCTAAATCCGGGACATGAAATTCCAGGAATCAGTGGGGGAAAAGAAATCCATCCTTCCCACTCTACCTCCATATTCCTGCCCCCAGCCGGGCTATAAGCTCAAAAAAACCCAAACAAAACAGAGCAAAACCCTGAAAGAAATTACTCTTATTAATATGAAAAAAAATTTCCCAAGTATGATGATTCTTCCCTTTGTTCAAACCTTAACACATACTAGAATAGTGAAATAAAATTGTGAAACATGGTCTATATTAAGAAAATTAAGAGTCACCACGGTTTCCATCCTAGAGCCCATTGTGCTTAGAACAGAAGCACACGCAGTTCCCTGGCAAGCCCAAGGATTAATTCAAAGAGGTTTTCCCAAGTATGGGTGCCAAGTATTACTCTAACAAGTATTTCCTAGTCCCCACCCCATAAGAGATGCACCTTGGCCAGCCAGGATTTTTCTATGAAACATAAAGTGAAGAGCAGCACAGATGCAGTATCAGAGTGAATGAAGGGTGAGCATACAGGGACGTGGGGAAGAGCCACTGAGACCTGCCTGCACATCATCATTCACTGCCAGTGGAACTGTGATCCCGTGGCTGTTACGGAACATTTATTCCGTGCCAGATACACACCTGGTGCCCTACACACAGGATCACATTTAACCATCCGAACTCTTTGCAGTGAATACTATTAATATTTTTTTCATGATACAACTAATGTAAGTGATCAAGTCAGAGAGTAGGATTTCAGAGTCTGGAATGTTCTAGATTTGGTTCCCCTGCCTCCAGCAGCTCTGGAGAAGCACCCTACATGCACACAGGCTCCTACATGCAGTGCTCTGGCCTGGAGGGGAGCAAAGCCCAAAAACAACATCACAAGAAGGTGTGTAGCAATCAAACATTATAAAGGACCATCTCTCTCCTTCCTTCTAAATGTGTTTGCCTGTACAATCGGCGTATGTTGCCTTTTCAAAAATCCCAGTGTATATTCCGAGGAGAATCTTGGCACCACATTTTCTCTGGGTATGTCTAAGATTAACTGGACTATTGATGACAGTGAAGTACACGTGTCACATAAATGACAACTATAAAATCTACAGTAGACCGTGAGCCCCTGAAGGTAACGGGCCCAAGCTGTTCAGATGATGCTACAGTCAAAGACATGCCAAGGTGGGAGAGTTGAACATAATTTAGCTTTTAAATCTATAAGCAGATGACCACAGTATTGGAGCAACACAACTGTGGAATTTCTGCATATGGGATTCACTGAAGGTTGAGGATCCAGAGAAAGGACTTCTACACTCAAGAAGGAGTATATGCTACAGATGCCTGGAAGGTGCAGTTAAAGGTTCCTGATCAGACCAAAGCTCCACCGCACAAGTGCACAGGCCATGCTGAGCTCGTGTTCAACAGAATCCCTGTGTAAAGTTCTGTCTTCACACCACACTGCCCTCAAGGGACCAGGAAAAAAATGAGTCTGCAGAACTATAAAAGGAGGAAAAGATAAATCCTGCCAGAGAAAACAGAAACATGGGGAAAGCAAGGCTAATGCTTAGCTACAAGACTTTTAAAGGAGAAATGAACTCCTCTTAAACTTGAAAGAGACAGCGAGTTTCACCTATAGCATCAGAACACAAATCATGGACTACCTGCTCGGACAGGCTCTGTCAGCACCCTGGAGGCCGTCTCTGTCTCCTGGCATGCGTGAACCTACTGTAACAGACTCCAATTCAACACCAGATCTCCACAGTACAAGCCTTGGCCCACCGCATCGCCACGACCTAGGACCCTGTCAGGAAATGAGCCTCTCAGCCCAGCCCTGGACCTACCAAATCGGAGACCATGGAGGTGGGCCCACCACTGTGTTGCTCTGACTCTGATGCACATTCCAGTTTAAGAGCTAGTGATTTAAGCAAAACCCTGCCTTAAATTTCTCCAGGAAATTCACATAGGAAAGGTGAGAAAACCATTTTCCCTCCTACTAATTCCAAGTTCTGTGTCAAACTAAACATGGAAAGTAAATTCCAAAAGACACTACTGAGACATTCTGAGCTGTGAAAATGGACTTATCCCTCATTTACTGTACAGAAACAGCATGAAGTTTGTTATTAGTAGCAAATCAATGTAAAATTCTCATGAAAATACAAAATGCATCATATTTTTATACTCCTGGTTCACTTGAGGATCACACTGCTCCAGAAAACTATGGTCATCAATTTTTATAATGGGCTCAAACTCGAAGGACACATAATTATAATGACCTTCCTAAGATATTCATATATTTAAATGAGGTACATTTTATATGCAATAATTTCAAAACTATATATTCTTTTAATGACAGTCCCCAAAGCTGGGAAGAAAGTGAAACAGGTACATCACACCCTAGGGTGAGCAAAATATTGTAAATTAGTACAACTCTTATGAAAAGCAATTTGGCAATATGTGTCAGACCATAAAAACATCCATACTCTTTGACCTATTAGGTCTACTTTTTTTCAGATTAAGAATTGATTCCTCAGGTAAAAAGGTTCTATGAACGAAGATGGCTACTATAGGCCCCACATGAAGAGACAGGGTGTCTAAAATATGGAAATGGTTAATAAAATATCACATAACCACATAAAATACAGATTAACATTAAAAAATGTAAGTGGAAAAAAGACACAAAACTATATCTCTACTATGATCACAATTAAGTAAAAAAATATACATATATGGGTGCATGGAGAAGTAGAAAGAAACACAAATGTTGGAATATAAAAGCAAAATTTCTCCTTTTTCTGTTTTGGAGTAGTGATGACTAAATTATTAATAAATAGTCTTCAAGTAGCATTGAATGTGTTCAAGTTTAGATAAACTGATTTCTCTGTGTGTGGATATGTGGGTACATGAATATTCATGGAGAAGGGGGATTATAGGAAGGGGAGGGGAAAATATCAAATTAGTCACTACCCAGGGATAGTAACTGATTTAAAATGAGACATGGTATTACCCTTGCCTCCCCCTGAAGATCAAACCACAGCACAGAACAGAAGCTCAACCCACAAGAACTAGAGAACAATCTAGATGATGTAAGGGGGCCATCGATAAGTCAAAAAACAACCAAAACATTCTCTCGTTCTCTACCCTTCAAGATTTTTTTTTCCCCAAAATAATGTTAAACAGCATACATCAGCAAACTACCAGTTGTTGAGCTAAATTTTAAGTTGATGATTCTAGTTTCAAATTGACTCCTCTTAATCACAGCCAATCTTTAAAAGCCACTTGGCTTTATGCCTGTGACACAGGGAATGCCTTTGCAACATGAGCTCTTACAGAGCCCGAACCTCAAGTTCGTGCCAAGTTCGGCGTTCATCGCGCAGGCTTGTTCGGTGCTGTGCCAGCACAAACCCCCCACCTCCAATGGCTACCGTCCTGGCCTCCGAACGTTAGCTTCCTCCTCACATGGCGCAAGCTCCCCAGCACACGGCTCATTGCTACACCTCTCCCTCTCTAAATCGTAACTAATTAGAATTGGATTATTCAGGTCCTCAGTGTTTGAGGATGACTGAGGAGAAGGGGAAACAAAGTCAATGCACAATTTTGGGCAAAGTTCAGAACTTTATAAATCAGCAAAACAATTCACAAGGCGCTTGAATGGCACCACATGCAAGTCAGCAGCTCCCAACGACAGAGAAACAATTACCAACAAAATGTTCTTGACTCCATTAAAGAAAAAAAAGTAATTTAAAGGAACTGTCAGGTTTCAATGCATGTATATTTATGTTTAATCTGAAACAAAGGCCCTGATGCCCTTAGAGTTTGTTAAAAGCACACACTGCTGTTAGGGAAGAAAAGAAGGCTCCCGTGACAGCATGCCAATTTTAATTACTGCACATTAAATTACCTTGCTTCCACTCCCCCATAGAACCTCCTAATCTCTGGCTATGTTATTCATGAAAATCATGATTGCTCCAAGAATCTCAATCCTTACATGAAAATATAAGGAGAGATGGAGCACAGATGTTAGAGACTTTGTGCATTGTTTAATACCTCGAATCCAGGACTCCCGGAAAGTAATGGGTCCCGGAAAGGTAATCCATCTGAAAATGACAATTAAACGAATTATATGGCATTTCCTTATGTTTTCCTGGAACAACTTCAGACACATCCTGGGTCTGAAATAAGACTTCCAGTTGTGAAGATATGAAGAGGATGATTTCGTTGCCTCAAGAGATTCTGCTTTAAGAACCACTTTAGGGGGTAGATGCGCATATGCAACTTGAAAGAGTAAGCTTAGTGCTTTCAGAATACAATGTACTTAGTCCAACAATGTATGTGTGGCTGATTAGCATATATAAAAGACAAAAGTAAGAGTTTAATATTGGGAACACAAGTTAAAAATGATTGACATAGGCTTCCCAAAGTGCTGAAGCCATACCATTTCATAAAACTTATTTATAAGAAGACCATCATTATCCATCTACTCAGGCCTTCCTGCTTTTAAACTCCACTAATTCAAAAGGCACGCTTGCTTCTTACACAGGAGTGAATTCCGAATGTACAGTCCAAGCCTTATCTCAATAATCCAAACGTAAGAAGTAAAAATATCTAAAATAGCACACGTCACCCTCGGATTTACCTGAGTGTTCCTTCACCTTAAGCCTTACTTGTGAGAAGAGCAAAGAAGGAGGGAGAACAGGGAGGGAAGACAAAGCACAATAGGAAGAGGAGGAAGGAAGGAAGGAAACGTGGCCTAATCCAAAAAAAAAGCCAAGGAATACCTAGTCTCTTCCAGAAATACTCTTTTCCACCACCATTTCCTCTTGTGTAGTTAAAAGATAACGCTGTTACAGTCCACTTACCAGCTAGAAACCAGACACAACTGCAGATAGATGTGGCCTCAGGCATTCCCCTTGCCCTTTTAACCCTAGCAGAATCAAGAGAATTGGACAAGGATGATGACACATTAGGTCAGATACCTACCATTGCTCACCATTCGTCTGGCTACTTCCCACAAGACAAGACCAAAGGCCCAAATATCAACTCTCTTGTACGAATCGAAACAGTCCACCTGGATGGTTTCATCTAGAACTTCGGGGGCCATGTAACGTTTGGTGCCCACCCGGGGGTTGTTCCCGACGTCGAGCTGATTGGTGCTCTGGGAATGCATGACAGCCAGGCCTAAAAAGGAAGAAAACAGCATCAATGGGTTCGCTTCCTTTCTCAGAGACGGTTGCTGAAGGATTTTAAACCAACCCCAACCAAAAGCGCCTTCTGGTGGAATTCGTGGTCACTGCTGCATTACACCCAGTGTAAGATCTGGAATGCCACTGTGATGACTTACTGTGAGAGCCAGAAAAAGGACTAATGCCAGAACATTCTGGGGCTCTAAGGTTAATATACCAACCTCTGAGACAAAAAGTTTTGGGTAAATAATAAACCAATAGGAGGGTGGTATCTAAAGTAGAAGGAAAGAGGCTGGCGCGGTAAACAGGAGCCTCAACATGGCTTACCAGAAGCAAATTAAACTCTCGAGCTCCCCCACAGCCCCTACTCATCTGCAAACACAAATTTCAAATGGTGTCAGACATGCCAATTTGAGAGAATTTATGACTATTTCAAGTAGGATAGGCCAAGATAGGCCTGATTTATTTGAGAATGGGGTTAGTTTTTGATGCATATGCTGTCCAACTAACAATGGTTTTTACAACACTCACAAGAATGGAAGTGCTGAACTGGAACAAGCCTGCCCCTGTAAACCTGTGCAGCCCAACAGTCCTTTGGGAATCCCTGAAGCCATCCAGGGAGAATGCTTCTCTTCCCCCTCTGTGGCTCTGAATGTGCAAGGTGAGGACTCCGTTATTGCCATGGAGACAGCACGTAGGCTACCTCAGCCTTAGTAATTAGCAAAGGTATCAGGAACTGCATTCAACCAAATCAGACTGATTCCTTCTTTCTCTTATTTTTATAATCAACCCCAAGATTCTCTGGCCACTGTGAACATTTCCTAAATCATATATACCCCTCCACCATTTCCAGAAACTGAGAGTTAAAATAACAGAATATAAAAAAGGTACAGTTTAAATAGAGCACGAAGATAATAGCTGTGGTGGTTTAAAAATAGGTCCACAAGTTTTTCTAAACTTCTCCCTTCACGAGGTTGAAGCTCAATTTCCTAGGCCTTGAGTGTGGGCTGGACTATCAAACAGAACATGACAGAAAGGAGTGTGTCTTCAAAATTAGGACATAAAAGGCATTATGGTTTCCTGTCTGCCCTTTCTCAGCCCACTCTGTGTTATGTCACAAGGCCCACGTGATAAGGAACCGAGGTCTCCTGCCAATAGCCATGTGAGTGTGCCATCTTGGAAGTTCCTCCTGCCCCATCAGATTCCTAAAGCTCTGACCGGCAACTTGGCTGTAATACCCATGAGACCTTGAGCCAGAACCACAGAACCAAGTTGTTCAAGATTCTGAATTTCAGAGGTCTGTGTGAGATAAGGTATTTGTGTTATTTATTTTAAGCTGCTAAGTTTTAGAGTAATTTGTTACTCAGTAATAGATAATTATTACACCAACTAAAAAGACAAAACAACCAAACACAATGTGTGAACACTGACTGAACACTTGCTTAAAAAAACTGGAAAAAATTCAAAGTGGATATTAAATGATTAATTAAAGAATTATCTGTAATTTTAAATGTGATAAATTGTGATTATGCAAGTGATACACTCTAAAGTATTTTTAGATGTTTGCATTTTGAAGTGTTTAGGAGTTAAAGTGCTGTGATATCTGAAACTTACTTTCAAATGGATTAGCAAATATGTATGTACAACCACATATAGATAAAGCAAATACAGCAATATTTTACCAACTGTTGAATCTAAGTGTTGTGGATATGAATGATCATTGTCCTATTCTTTCAACTAACCTGTATGTTTGAAATTTTTATAATAAATAGAACACAGGTATTTTTACAGTATTATATACAGTATGGCTTCTAATGAGTGATCTTTAACTTCTGGGTATAAAGTGTAAAGTTACACACATTATGGTCTTGCAAGAGCTGTGTCCTGTACTACAGATCTACTCCCTGAATAATGATCCCTTTTCACAGATTTTTGCATGAATCCTTGCATCCAATTGGAAGGCTGCAGGCCAAATAAAGACAGTTGAAGAATGAATTAGTTGACCTTATTGCGAAACTCCCCCCATACCCTCCCCACCAACTCCCGTAAACTAAGCCAACAGCTGCCTCAATTTGTCCATCTTCCCTAGACCACTGGACTGTAAGAGCAGCTACTATTTAAATGCTTACTATTTGCCAAGCATTTATAATAATTCCTGAGTCTTAAAAGAATCATGTGAGGTAGGCACAATTGATTTGTAGTAACATGAGTAATACATAAACACAGAACTATGAACTTTCAAGCAATACAGAAGTATACGGCACAGTGTCAAACACTGAATTGCCCTTGCTATATACCCCCTCAATCCTTGCACCAAGCGTAAGATGCCAGAACTGAGGGCAGGTAAATAGGTAGATGAGGAGATCTGCATAGAAACACAGGGTGAGTAACTGGGAGAGCCAGAACTCAAACCCAAATCACCCTGGCTCCAAAAGCCATGGGATAGATGTAAATGTCTTCCATTCCACACTGAAACTGCCTGAAAAATCTTTTGGACCATGCCCTTTCAATGCTATCTTAAGTATTTTTCTTCTCATACTTGGAAAACATCATAAAATAATCTCCCAACATAAATACCAAGACTTTAAAGGAATTCAAAAGAAGTAAATTTTCCTGACATGTCAAATCTCTTGTTTGAAAACAAAAATACATTTTATATGATTGAAGCTAATAGTGTCTAAACCTTTATCAGTCTAACAATAACTACAGTGATATGAATATAAACCATTTTTAATCAAGTAAGGACTCTCAATGGTCCATTGAAATTTATAATGTGAATATTACAATTCAGTTCAAATTAGCACAATTATTCAGCCAATATCCAAGAGGTCTAGGAAGCATAGTTTTATATAGGTAAACATAAATGAAAACAATCTTATTCGTAGTGCAATTAAATGTATTGCAATTATAATCATTAACTAAATGTACAATTAAATGTATTGCAAATTACAATAAAACTGTATTACAATGTACAATTACAAGTGTACATTTAATGATTAATATGTTGACCATAACCGTAACATCTTAGGAATGATATAGCCCAGTGGGGCAAATAATAAATTGATTTGGAGATTTTTTTTCCTCTGTCTTGATAATTTTGCTACAGTTATAGGAAAAAACAAACTTTAGATACCATTTTTAAGGCAAACTCATTCCACAGGTTATTTAATTGTGTACCTTCTTTGTGTAAAGGTTTGTGAAGACAGAATGCAACTGTTTTTTGCCTCTGAGGGGTGGACTGGGTCAGGGACTGACTGAAAAGCACAAAGTGATTTTCTAGGGTAACCTAAAGGTCTGAATTTTTATAGGGATTTGGGTTTTACAGCATTTGTCAAAACTCTGGGAATGTACACTGAAGATTTGTTCATTTCACATGAAATTTACATTTTAACTGAAAAGAAAAAAAAAACAACTGACTCTAGTACTGAAAGATACAGTGGTGTGTATGCTGGAGTCTTTGCAGGGCAGGGCTCTTTCACTGGTAATTTATTTTGGAAAGAGTCAAAGATTAAGATGGCCTGATGAATGGGGAATGGAGAGATATGTGATAAAGCTTAAGAGCAGTAAAATGGCAATAGGAGAATCTAAGTAGTGGGTATCATCCAGTCATTTACTGTGAAGTTCTTTCAATTTGACTGCATGTTTCAAATTCTCATAAGAAAATGTTGGGAGTTTGTGAGCAAGGATGCAGCCTGGCTAAACACTGGAATACAAATACAGTAAAAACAGTAATTAAAAAACATTTTTAAAAATTTACCCAAATCTGCTATGCAACACTGTCCATTCTTCTTAACCAGGATGTTTTTACTCTTTAAGTCTCGATGAGCAATGGCTGGTTTCCCTTGGGTCCCAAATATCTCTATGTGCAAATGTGCGAGACCACTAGCTATGGACAGCACTATTCGCAGGCAGCTAACTGTATCCAGAGTGGTGAGCTGCAGATAGTCATAGAGCGATCCCATTTCATGATAATGTGTGATTAACCACAACTGCGTGCTGGAGTGTCTTGAGGTCATGTCTGAAGCAATGAAGCCTGGAGAGAGCAAGAACAAAAATAACACACATGGCAGAATTCCACAACATAATTTTTATGTGACCCATATGATAGTTATAAAAAATAATTTAACTGCTGTGAAAAGAGATTTACAGAAGGATCAACAGAGAAAAACAATAGTATTTATTCCTTAGGAAGGCACTGGTAATGAATAAGAACTTTTCATATTCATTTCATGGTAAATAATCCTTAAAAAAATTTTAAATACAAAATACATTGTATTAAGTAGGAAGAGTATCTTTGTGTTTACCCATAAATAGTTCATCATGTTCCTATTCCAAGCACAGGTCATTCATCAACCACCCAAAAGATCAGAAAAATTAGTACCTAGACACACATACTCTAGTCTTGACTCTGCCTGTGATTTGCTGGGTAATAGTGGCCCACTCATTCAGGCTCTCTGGATTCTCTCTGCTCAGATGTAAAATCAAGGAGTGAGTTTATATTAAATGACTGACCGACTGAACAAATGAAAAAAGGAACCCATCAAATACAACAAGCACCTACGATGCACTTTTGTTAGTCACACAGGAAAGCCACGGTGATAGTGTTAGTTAGAAAAAAGACATTAAAAGAAGGAAAAATTACACTATAATGTGAAAAGGGTACAATATATATCTGCCAAGGGCAACATGAGTCCAGAGGAGAGACTCATCAATGTCACAGCAGGCTACCATCAGAGTGACAACAGTACTATGTGTACAGATGAAACTAATACTGTATGTCAACTTATCTGTCAATAAATACAATATTTTTTAAGTGACAACTGAAGTGGTCTTAAGAAGAAATGAGATACTGACAGATAAAGATGAAGAGGCAGAAAGGGATATTTTTGAAACATTCTAAGAAGACTTTTGAATACACTGAAGGAACCCTAAAAGTCAGAGGTACTTCCTAACCTAGAAATAAACTGATATGTGCACTTGCCTTTCCTGCTTCAAAGGTACTGTCCTAGCATTTTACATATATATATAATATATATATATATATATATATTATATATATATAATATAATATATATATTAATAAAATAAATATATAAAAATTAATAAAATAAATATAATAAAAATAAATATATATATATAATATATATATTTATATATATAAAATATATAAAAATATATATTTACATATATGCTATTTATATATAAAATAGCATATATGTAAATATATATTTTTAATATGTATATAAAATACACTACAGCATATATGCCTCATATAATACATATATATGTATACACACACACATATACACCTTATGGAGATGCATACAGTGAAGTTTGGGACTTATAAATGAAAGAATTTTTTTTTAAAAGACAGACGTGGCTTTAAGAAGAATCACATGGCTTGTCAAAGTATAATGGAAAAGGAAAATACAGAAAAATGCCTTATACTTGCATAAAACTTTATTTAAAATCTGTGTCACTTTCACATATATTTTCTCATGGAATTTTTCTCAATCGACCAGACAGACAGATATCATTATACTCATCTTACAAATAATGAAGTTACTGCTGGGAGATGCTGAGGATTACACAGCTATTAAGTCGCTACCCACTGCAAATTTGGCACCAGCTGTTCTGGTCCCCCGTACCTTGCATAGGAAGGCTCTGGAAACAAAGAGAGGCCCCCTATTTGATCATCAGATCAACAACAGAAGCAACTAACAATTACTGAGGACTAGCCACGTGCCAGGTGCAGTTCCGAGCGCTCCGCGAGCAGTCCTCAACAGCTGCGTAAAGGATATCACTAAGGTTAAGGTCAGGAATGGTCCCCAACAGTCCGGCTTTGGAACCCATACTCTCACCCACTATACGGCACCGCCCCCAAACAAGCTGACTTCTACTCAAAGACAAGTTGATATTTGTACCCACGGGGTATCTGGACAGTGGACTGAGTACCATTTCCTCACCTTGCCCCCTGCCCTCTCTCCCTCCTGGTCCCTCTGAGCCGGTTCCCACAGCCCATCTTCCCCTCCCACTGCCTCCCTACACTCTGGTCTGTCTTCCTCTGCCTACAGCCGTTTCTCTTGGAACCCTTAGCTCCATAATATGAACCAAAATGTGTATTGAGACATTCGTTATTTTTACTAAGGAAAAGGTTTCTGCTTTATCATTTTAAATCAAATGATATTAACCTTTAATGACTTCTCAAATATTAATATCCCAAACTATAAAAATATCACTCAAAAAGAATTACTATTATATATTTGTGTAGCCTGTACTGATTTCTTTGCCCAAGGGAGAGCAGCTTCTGATTAAATAAATACTTAAGTACATATATACAGACACAAGTAACAAATAAATGTTTATTCGCTTACCCTCCCTAAAGCCCCTTGGTCTTAGAGAAGGCTTCTGTCTGTCCCATTAACTATGCTCTAGACCTTCAGGAAAAATAACTCTGAAATCAGCAGGGCTGTTTCTTTAACTCTCTCTCTCGAATGTCAATGATACAGCTATGTTTGCTTCAAAATGCTAGAGTATTTTATGGGATTTTTGCATTTTGAGTCGAAGCACTGTACTGCTAGCGAAGGTTGAACAAGAGTTTGCCCAGGTACCTACGGGGTGGAATTCGGGCACAGCCACTGGATGTGCCCACAGCAGGAAGAGAAAGTGATCAGGGCAAACACCACATTTAACAGCCAGAGTCAGCCTTCCTCAAGAACTAAAACCCCAACTCTTAAGTGAGCTAATTAGTGTCCCTATGAGCCTCTCACTGGTGACTCCCCAGGAACCAGGCCTGGGCAGCTCTGAGAGCTGAGGGGTGAGGCCACCCCACTGTGGAGCACCGACAGTGGTGTGGGGGGGGGGGGCCCACAGCCAGACTACAGGGTGCCTATCCTGAGCTGGGCAACCTCGCACAAATCACAGAAAATCTTCACCGTGGGGTTCTCTTTTACAAGATAAGGGGAACATCCTCGTGTATCTCAAAGGCGCTTTGTGAGTTACTGTAGGTAAGGAGCTTCATGCCATGCCTAACACAGGAAGCGTTCATGAAGAGTTGGCTACCAGTGTATTTTAAAATAGCTCAGGGTTCAATTAAAACCACAACCATTTTGCAGTTTAACACATTTTTGTGGATGATTTTCCTTACTTCCAGTCGGTCTCAAGCACTTTCACTGTTTAAATGGTGCGGCAGCACCTTTGCTGAGGAGCACAGCTCCGGAGATGGAGGGTGGTGATGGCTGCGTGGTGTCAGTGTACTTCCAGTCACTGAGCCACACGATCAATGTGATTCACATGGGAAACTATATTGTGTCATCATTTTTATTTGAAAGTGTGTAAGATGAGACTTCAGAGCAAAATTTTCACATCAACTCAACCTCCTTGGTTTATTGATGAAGAAAAGAATGCTTGGAGATGTACAACCTTCGCCCAAAATCACACAGTGGGGCTCCATGTGATAAGAATAAAACTCCCGGATCACTGTTCCTGCCCCGAAACTATAAAGCCTCCCCTTAGGCAGTTATCTGTTGACTTCTACACCAGAAATAGCAGAAGGAAGGGTTGAAATCTAAACTAGTCATATAAAAGATATTGTTTTAGGGGGATAAACAGTGAGGGCCTAGAGTTTTTTTTTATATGCATATATGTTTACAGTGGACACATGGTGTGTGAACTGCATGGGTCCACTTACATGTAGATTTTTTTCAATGGGTATAGTGGGAAATTTTTTGGAGATTTGAGACAATTTGTAAAAAACATATTTTCTCCAGCTTACTTCCTTGTAAGAATGCAGTACATAATACATATAACATACAGAATATGTGTTAATTGACTATGCTATCAGTAATGCTTCCAGTCAACAGCAGGCTTGTAGGATTTAAGTTTGGGGGGAGTCAAAAGTTTGCAGACTACAGATTTTCAACAGCTTGGGGGTCAGTCTCCCTAACCTCTGTACTGTTCAAAGGTCAACTGTATATATGTATATGTATGTGTGTAATTTAAGCATATATTTGGTGGGGGGAGTTACCAATAATGAAAGATGGGGGGAAAATCATAATCGGAGATTCAACACAATATGCTCTTCTGATAAAAAAGAAAATAATCTCAAAAAACCTTCTAAAGTTCTTCCATCCAGAAAACTGGTAAAGCAGGGAAAGAAGCTTAACAGAAAAAGGTGATGCATCCTATGAGTTTTTTCAGCTAAAGGACTACACAGTAAAATCAAGCCAGATAGCTGTAATGACGATGAGGGAAACAAGATCTCACAGATTCAGAATTTCTGAAGATCATTAGGTAATAAAAGAATTGGATGATGGTTTGCCTTGTATGATTACACTTAAGGTCACCTAAATTTCCCTCACATGAATCATATTGCAAAGGTGACTCACAAATTCCCCTTGTGATTAAATCCAGTATAATAAATATTTACTGAGCACCTACCATATCCACAGTATTATGGGTGAAAGCAATATACAACGAAGAATTCTTGCCCTCAGAGTACAGTGGAGGGGCACGACAGGTCGTGTAACTTGAGAGCATGGAGGCAGTGACTATTTGCGGAGCAGAGGGATACCCAGAGCGTTTGCTCCACGCACCTGCGAGCCCCATGAGAACCAGCCAGGGTGCCTGGACACGCCCTTCCTTCGGTAAGTCTCCACCCCATGCTAATCAAGAGCAATTCTGTTTAGAGGTGAGTACTTCATGTATGTCACTGCTTCTAACACAATCAAAGCTTTACCTGTTGCTCGACCTTAGTCTGTTCCCATCTCAGAGGAAAAACGGGGGCACGTGAGAGTAATTCTGACTGTCACCTCATACTCTGACTCCAGAATCTAAGAAGCAGTTCCACGTGGTGGCTAACTACCACTTAAGGTACAGGCAGCACTGTGGTTAGGGGTCAAACTGCCCCACGTGAGGCTCAGCTCCAGTATTCAGCCTGCTGTTAAGCAGTGAGTGCTGCGAACCTCTCTGCTCCTCTGCTACCTCGGCAGTTACAACTGAGAAAACAAGGGCATCTGCTCTCCTGCCCTCGCAGTGAACATCACCGAGAAAACGCGCAGCAGTACTTGAAGCGGCGCTCGCTGCAGAGCAACCACTGTCGTGACACTGTAGCACAAGGCAGTGTGTGAGGACGGGGAGCGCACAGGCCCACGGGGAGTGGAGTCAGGAAGCACAGCAAAATCCTCTGGCAGAACTGACAGGTGTTACTGGAGGAAGCTGCGGTCAGAGGGTGGGAGGGGGACCAGTGGGCGATCAAGAACATGACGAAGGCAGAGGAACAGCAAATGTCAGGAGGGCTACCATGCGGGCACATTTGTACAGGAAGTTTCTGAGACCCCTTGAGACCCTACAATTGAGAGGCTGGAATGCTAGGCCCAGAAGTCACAAATGAGACAGACAACGTGGGTGTCATCAGCGGCACTTTGAGCAGGAGGAGCTCAGGTCCCCAGTGGAAGAGCACTCGGTATAGCAGGACAGACTGGGAAAAGGAGACGGACAGCAACAGTAAAAATGAGGAGGATTAGGTGATGGCTAGGGCCCCCGGGGTAAGGGAGGGGCAGAAAATAACACAGACATCGAGACAATGCTGAGATGGAACACACCGCCATATCGTTAGAGCAAAGCTCTGGACCACTGCGAAACCATTACAAGCAGACAACCTGAGTCAGGTTTAGTACTCAATTGCCCGTATGGGAATAGAAATAAATTCCGGCAATGGCCTTCCTACGAGCCAAATGGAATCCAGTTGCCATGAAGTGGCTGACACCATCCTTTGCAGAGTCAAATTCTATATAAACTTTATATCCATTATTAAAGAAGCACTTGGGGAGCATTCATCATACACGTATAAACACATTTAGAGAAACTTGCCAAAAACATCCAAGTCAACAAGTCAACGGGCGTAAGGAATATTCTCACCCTTTATACTTACATACCCGTATTTCAATGGGCTCTTCCCATATGTCACAAATGTTTCTAAGCTTCAGTTTCCAAATTAAAATGTATGCTAAATCCCTCTGTAAATTTGGGCTTTAGAAATTATGCCTCGTTTGAAGGAATGTGCATTTAATTATGGTGTCCCTGGGAGCTGTGAATCTCTAGGAAATCGTCCAAAGATCTTTCTTAGTTCGATTCAAGCAATAAATATTCAAAGAGGGTGGAGTAGGTAGAACACCCGAGGAAGCCTGAAAGTGAACAATATGGGGCAAATTCTTGTTGTTTAAATATTGACCGGCAGGATAAGAATTAGCAATAATGATTTCCTTTTCATCATCCAGAGAATCTTCAAACTCAGCTTCTTTGCAAATTTAAATTTGAGATGAGTGTTAAAAAGAAAACTGAACAGTACATAAATGCCGATGATCCCTCAATGGGTTTTCAGGAGAGACCTGCAAATTCAGACACCAAATCACAGGGGGCTAAGGCAGACAATTACTTATTTCTAGATAAAATTAATGAAGGGGTCATCCTTGTACTTACCTAAGATATTTTCATGCCTCAGCATCACAGTGTTGTACAGTTCTGTTTCCCTGAACCACGACTTCTCATCCCGGGAGGAGAAAATCTTCACGGCAACATTTTCCCCTTGCCAGCTGCCCCGCCACACCTCACCATACCTGCCTTTCCCTGCGGAAAGAGACACACGGGTGACATGGAGAGTGGGACAAGAGAGGGAGCCAATAAACCTCATGCCTGCAACTCTAAACCCTTCCTGTTTACTCAGGAAAACTCAGTTTGGGGCTGTACCTACAACCTTTTGCCTGGAAAGAAATACAAAAGTAAGGTAGAACCTGCCCCTCCTAGGTACCCTATTGCAAGATCAAATTAAACACCCTTACTGTCTGCATTGTACAATTAGCTACTGATTACAAAGCTCCCATTTAAATTCCTCTATGAAAAGGTATGAGCCACGTATGGTTTTCAAAAGCACAAGAAGGTAAAACTTAGAAAATGGTACAGATGATCAGATTTCAACGTTGTGCTGAAAGTCAAGAAAAAGTGCATGTGGCTACACTGAATGGCTCACTCGATTCCTTCCCTTCATACAGGATCAACAAAGACATTTTGGGGGAGTCCAGATTTGGATATTTACATATGTATTTATACTTTTTACAAAGGTGCCTATTAAATCTGAAGGTATGTTTGGGAGAATTAAAAATATATACATAACCCCAAACATAAACAAAACACAATGCTGTGTAGGAGATCAACAAGCAGCCGCTGGAGATCCTAAGGGATTTCTTGGAGGAGGATCTATTTCAAAAGAGGATCTGCGAGGTCTTCAACACACAATCCCAGAACAGTTCTGATTTCTACGGGGCATGGGTACTTGCTCATTAGCCGGTGTGATACCGCCAAGTGGTCTACATGGAGAAGGCCCCTTGGAGAAGACACTTTCAAAAACAGGCCGACTCTAGTGGTGATCTGATCTGTGGGGTGCCTGCTCCTCACCCCCCACCCCCACCCCAGCAGCAACACAACTGTCAGTCTGTCAACTACAAATCCCTCTTCCATCATTCTTCTTCTTAATTATAGGTAGGCACGATCAGAGAGGTTGGGAGGAGGAGGTGATTACCAGGGGACTATGGGGATGGACATGGGGTGTAATTAAGGCTAAAGACTTCCGCTGCACCTTGATAACGACGCAGCAGGAGATAAACCTGCAGGCAGCAGGGCTTCCTACAGAGGCAAGTGGCTGCTGGGCATCGTGGCTTATAACAAGCAGCTGCAGGACCACCTGCATAGATAGGAATACAGTTCTTGGCTGAACAACAAAGCACGGAGAACCCAAACATGGAGAGAGAGAGAGAGCACGTCTGTCCAGGTGACTAGGTCCTGAAACAGAATCGAAACAGCTCACTCTAGATTCCCTTACAATAAACGATGTCCCTGTTAAATATCAATGACCAACCCCAAAGGATATTATATGCGGCCTGTAAGTGCTTACTGGGGGTCACTGTCAGGTCACAAAAATAGTATTTAGTGCAGGAATAACTTTAATGAGGTCATAGAAATTGCCCAGCATGTCTAGTTCAAGATGAAGTCTAGGGCTGCGGTACTACAAAATCAGCTGCTACAAAGCCATATGCTAAGCTTTTCCTGCCTTTGGTTCTATTCTGTATCTTTATTTGCCTTTTCCCCTCATATTTTCATTAGGAAGGAGAGAAAAATGTCCCAGAGAATTATAGACATCACTATAAAGTTGCCTTAAATCCTTTTTTAAAGAATACAGAGATGGGTGTCAGTGTAAGTAGACAGAATTAAAATAGAAACCTACTTCAGTGGTTTTCAAATGCTTTTAAGTTGTCAAGTGATTTTTGCAAATGCAGCCTTATGCAGAAGTCCCTAAAAACAGAAGCAGAACTGTCCAAAAGTCCTGGCCATGGAGCCTCAAAAGGGGCTCCCTAAGGTACCTGAAATTGGGGGTTCACTGATCACCATCTGGTGAGGACTGATCTAGTCCAACTTCCCATGCTTCTGAACCAAAAATGGTAACGTACTATCCAAGCCATTCATCACATTCATTTTTATTCAAGGCTGTACCATATGAACACTAGCTGCAAGCTACTGAAAAAGGCATTGCTTTTATTAGTCTTTAGCACTAAACCAACAAAATGCAACATAACTGAATTTATACTATTTCTAAAATTGCTAAAGAGTATCTATACAACCAGAAACAACGTTTATTTTTAAAAGTGCAATATTCTTTTGCCCTTTGGACCCTGGGCAGTCTCTGAGGACTGGTCTTGAAATCTACTGCTCTGTGAATAGCGATGGCCATGGGACAGAAGGGCAGGGGTAAGCCAGACAGGTAAATGCCCACTCACTGCCCTCTCACCACTACCAGATACCCTTCTCTGTAAGCAAATAGGATGCTAGCTGGCATAAGCGTTGTATGCAATGAGCCCATCTGGGCCTTTACCATCTTTCTTTTCTCTAATCACAGTTCACTTGGAGGTGACATGTGAAGTGGGGTTCAAAATGGTCACAGTAGCTGCGGACTAAGGGAAAGCAATGGCAACAGGCTCCTGCTGGCCGCCTGTACGCCTGAAGGTGGCAGTTACTGCTCTTACTACCTCTGCCCATCCCCCTCCCACCACTAGGTTGGGGTGTTGTGCTTTCTATGAAAAGAACAAGAAAAGTTAGAAGACAGCCAAATGGCAAAGGCAGCTTATGATGGCCGGCCACCTTCCGAAAGCAAAAGACGGGCTGGCAGGGGCTGCAGAGCCACGCCCAGAGAAACCGGGAGAACTAGGAACAGAGTATGGGGCCACTGCCACCCATTGCTGCTCCTGTGGCCTGCCTGCCATCTATAGGAGAAATTAATAAATACTATTACGTGACTTGCAAATACCCATCACATGAAAGTAAAACCAATAAAAACCAGGACTTAAAAAAAAACAAAAACACATTTTGGCATTTTGCACCATCTTCCTAGAGGGCAATCAACAATACATAATACAAGCCATTAAAAAGTCACAAATTCTGACCCAGGCACTGCAATTCCTGGGAATTTAGTCTCAACACTGAAAAGAAAGAAGCAATGTGTGCAGAAACTTTTTCAAGTAGTATTGTTAAAGTTAAATTATCATTCAATAGACTATTATTACATAATCTTTTCAAGTATTTGTGATATGTACAACTACACAGAAATGTGTGTGATCTTAAAGCTGAAAAAAGGAATACAAATTACATACACACTTTGATTACATTGATATATATATATCTTCCTATATGGGAAAATGCAAGAGGCCATAAAGAAATGTACATAGCTCTTGTTCAGACAAAGCAGTTATAAAGAAAGCTTTGGTAAAGTGATCTCATTATTTCTAAAGGCAGGAGACAAGCGAGAGGGATAAGCAAATTTATTGTCCAAATGCCTACTTACCTCAGATCACTCAACGCCTATAGTCAGAAGAAGCCACTTTTCAAGCATTCCTATCATCCCAAAGGGTCAACTTGCAGCTAAAAGCTTTTGACTATGCATTCTTTATACTAACCAGAGACAGAGTCCTTGGACAAGAACTTCAGCAAGTTCAGGGGCTTCAACATAGTCTCCAAGCAGAGAAACGTAGCCACACCCTCCCCGGATGTTTAACAAGCAACCGGCAACAAGAAGCAGATCTGCCAAGTTCCAGCCTACTTGTAGACCCACAGCTAACACTGCATGTAACTTGCAAAGGAAGGAAAATGAAATTACCAACACACTCCAGCAGTGTGATCTGACGAGCCACTGTCCTCTGTACCAGAAACGGAAGACCAGAGCCACTTCCCGATGTGCACGAATGGTCCAATAAGTCCTGTGGTTCAAGACAGGGAAAAGACACCATTGAGGGACAGCAACGGCTTTAGAGTATGAGCATGCATGCTGCAACTCTCATGGGGGCAGGGATCCTGGACATGTGGCCCGTTCATGTGTATGGAAAGCCCCACTAACGAAGGAGTCCTTTTATTTCTTAGAAAACTGGAAACTGGCCCTTTCCCTAATATGTGATAGGTTTTCCTGAGAGAGATAAGTCGGCCTTTCCTGAACCCAGAGTTTTAGAATAAAATATATAAAGAAAGAAGCTGAGTGGACAAAGTTGAAGATAAAATAAGAAGTCCCAGAAGCAGGGCTGAGCACAAGGGGAGCAGTGGAAAAACAGGGGAAGGACCTTCAAGACTAAGAGCTGGGCATAAGTGACCATATTCTGCTCTTCTCATAAGCCTCTCTGAAAGGATCCATGTTAGTTGACCTGCCAACTAAGGAATTCTAATAAGGAACAAATGACTCTTAAGATCGTTTGTATTGGAAAGACTCCAATAGCCATATGGCCATCAAACTGCTACACTCAAGAAAGAGGGGTTACCTGGTAGAGGTTACCTTTTAGACAGGTGAGGGAAAAAAGGGCCACAAAAATAATACCTACATGTCACTTCTTAATGTGAATTACCCACAAATTAAAGAAAAGCTAAAACTTTCATTAAAAACATAAAACTATGCTCCTAATTGACTTCTAAAAATGAACATATTGTGAAAAAATATCCCCAATTAGTTGGTTCATAAATTTTTCCTTCCTACTCCCAGCGCAAGCCAAGAGGCAGAGGCCATTTTGCGTCTGGAATGGATTATCTGTAATAAACATACTGTCCCGTGCTGATGGGAAGGCTGCAGTAATGTGGAGCTAACGTTCCCCAAAGCTCATCTTTTCCCAAACAGTTTAACTAGCCTGTTAAAGTAATGCATTGATTTGTCTGAATTTCATCTTCTTTTATTTACTCTGAGCACCACTGGGAAGTACCATTGATCATCTAAATTATCAAAATCTGATCATCCAAACGCAAAAATGTAGAATCCTTAAAAACCACCAGAAATTGAATGCAGATGAAGCACAGTTTCACATCTCACTAACCATCTCTTTTGCTACTCTTTTTCTCTTTATTTATTCCATGTTTTTTGAGACAATAATTCTGAAAATTAAACTAATGTGTTGTTTTTTCTTAATGTATAATCCTGGTTCTAAACCTCCTTCACAGACCTAAGGGAGGTGGGGGGAATATCAACTGAAGACTAATGATATCTATTTCAGCTCCTGGACCCTAAGCCTTCTTTTTCAACATAGGGGAGATGTTTAGTAAGGCATGCTTTTTTTGAGTCATATAAATGATCACTTAAAAAAGCAAGTATATAGACCAATAATGACAATTTGTTTTAAACAGGGCTCTCTACTGTTATGACATGATATACTGTCACCTAATGTGGTTGAGTTGAGAAGACTACCTTAGCATATACTCCCATTCCTCTTTCAACATCATGTAAGCAATCACACAAGATATTCCCGTCATTGCCCGTTGTGATTAGCTCTGGTAGCAGTTCTGGAGAACAAAGTTCTGACTCATCTACTTTAGAGCCTTTCTTTGTTAAGCTTTGTCAGGATTCTGCCTGGTACCATCTTACTACTAACTCAATAAACTCATTTAATTTTCCCCTTAAAATTTGAAATAAACTTCTGAGTAATGTCTCAAGAAAAACTGTATTTCTTCTTTTGAAATGGAATGTCCTTATCTCCTCTTTTCCCAGGTTTGCTCCACCACAATTCAAACAAGGAGGTCAAAGGAAGCTGAAGCAAAGTGCTTTCCCCCTTCTCCATACAAAAAAAGTACCCTTGACTCATGGCGCAGAGATGGGGAAAGCAGTAGCCTGGGACATCTCCCAGCCTGTATCAGCCACTGCCAAGTGTTTGAACAACATGAACAATTTGTAGCACCTGAGCTACAAATACTGGTGAGGACAAGTCTCATCCAGAAAAAAGGAAGTTGCAAGGCAGGCTTAATTGCAGAACTTCCAGATGCTTTAAGCTCGTTGCCTAACAGAACAAAACTTAACACAAGATGATTTCAGGTAACACACAGTAACAGTGTTAAATAAGATTGGATCACATTAGAAAGTTATTAGCTTGATCGTCTTTCAATTCATCATAGTATGACAAGGAGAGTCTAGATTTGGTAGTGGCATGTCATTAACAACTCCAACACTCACTAATCTTTGCCATTTTTCAGAGTATGCATCAGACTCAGCACGGTATCTCTTTATAGTGTTATTACTGTTCTCTTTTGCACCTTATGGCAACCTATTTATAGCAAGTGATTCCCTTTTCTCACTGAAAGTTTAAAGTTTCTTTAAAATTAACATTGACAGTTCCAAAAAGCAAAAAAAGGAAGACACTTTTTAATGTCATTAATCATTTTAAAAAGTGCAAAAGAGTAACTTTAAAACATGTAAATACAGTGGTTTCTAACCCTGTCCTGTCTGTCCATTAGGGTAGCTACAAGCCCCATGCTGACAGTGAGCAAGTGAAATGCAGCTTGTCTGCACTGGTATATGTTTAAGTGTAAAACACCAGACTTTGAAAACTTAGTTCAAATAAAAAGAATATAAACTATCTCACTAATATTTATTTATGACTATATGTTTAAATGATAATAATTATATTAAGTTAAATATATTGTTAAAGTTAATAGAACCTGTGCTTTTTTTTTTTTTTAACTTTTTAAAAAGTAGCTAATAGAAAATTTTCAATTACCTATGTGGCACACATATTTCTACTGGCCAGCACTGGTTTAAGCAAGTGACTACGCTCCACAAGGGGGCAGCACAGGAGCACCACAATTTTAATAACTGCTTTTTTTGGATGTCAAGTTTTAAAGTCTTAAATTACTGGGGAAAGTGACTTTTAATATTAAGCAAAAGGTACTTTTTTTGGAACTACTTTTATTGCTAAAAATAGAGTAACTGAGTACCAAAAATCCAAGCAATCCCAAAAGGTATAGGCAACCATTCTCCGTTTCTTTTCTCTTAATCCCAAATGAAAAATAACTACCAAGAATCTACTAAAATAAATCCCCTCCCTCATTGAATGTAAATGTTTCATACAGGTCCCAGCACATGACTGCTGAGGGCTTAAGTGACCAGGGGTATGTGTGCACATTGTCCAGCCAACAGGTACTGGTTAGCATTTCATGCCTGAAATAAGACAGCATCTTCAGCCATTTCTGCTATGCTTGGGTTTCCCTGGGGTCACAAACTCACTGCTAAAGTGCTGTCTCCAACATTGGTGGTGATGAGCCCTTCGATAGTGCCGTATTCCACATCTCTGGGATTGAGGCGTTCTTGGTTGCGCCTTCTGAATTTCCGGAGAGCCACTCCCAACAGGCAAGCTAGAAGGCATATGACGAACACCACGGACAGAATAATGAGGCCGACCTCCAAATGGAAATTCTGTGTTGCAGGAAAGGACTTCCCTGGAGATGGGGGCAAAAAGGGCAATGGCTCTAAGGATCACTGTTTACTTATTATTTAGCATAACCAGTACCTAACAAGTACCTCCTGATCCTGACCACAGAGCCTCCTAAGTCACAAAGTGTTAAAATTAAAATACTTCCTAACACTTAGCCAGTGGCCTGGTCATTTTAAACCATTACTACATTTAGTCACAACTGGAGCTTGAAAAAATTCCACTGGGAATCAACTGTATTAATATATGTATATGAAAGTACTTTTAAAATATAAAGTAATATACAAATCCTTGGTACTTTTCTTATTAACTTGGATTTGACCTGTTTCATCAACAAGCCCTTACAAACATCATGCTATACTCTTCCAGTGGGAAAGTGCTACCCAGGTTAAAAGCAAATTGCCCAATCTACCGACTCTCTCTTTGAGGTACCTTAGATGTCTCATTGCTGAATTATCAGTGATCTTTTTACCTCATGATTTTGGCCTGGGAACCAGTTCATTCATCTGTTCTTACTTGTTCAACTTCATTCACTCACTCAAATCATTCACTCACTGACTCACTCCCTTATAAAGACATTAATTATTACATTATCCATTCAAACATCTGTGCATTCACAGGAACACTCACATACCACTCAAGCAAATATTCACAAAGATTTTCTACTTGTGCCTAGTGAGTTAAATCAAAATTTCATAGTTGGATAGCAAAGGTCCATAACCAGAAGGCCTAAAAACAATAATCATAGCTGAATTTCAGGCTTCGTGACATTATGTCACCACCAAGCCCTGTCCTTCCCCACGTATGCCTTACTCTGTCCCGGGTCCCTACCCACCTCAACCATCCTGTCTCAAGCCTGACTTCCTTTATACATTTCCATTAACTTCCCAAATCGAAATGAATCAATGACTTGGCACACAATACTCCATGGTACATGTCATTTGTACGATAAAGTATAAAACTAATTATATACAACATTATACAAATATTGTGCCTCCCTAATTAAATTAGAAAGTCCTTAAGTTAAAAAAAAAACACATTTTCTATTTCAATTCAGAGTCTAGCAGAGTGTTCTATAGATCAGGAACTTTGGCATACAAATAATTTTTGTGTGAATGCAGGTGTTTCTTCATATCCATCCATTCTTATTAAAAATTTAACTCACAAAATTTATTCCATCAAGTATCCTTTTAGTTTTAACAACTAAAATACTTTGATCTCTTTTAAAAATCTTCTTTTTTGTTATTCAAACCTACTTGCTTATCAGAATATAACCTTTTCTATAAGGTCATCATCCTAACAAAAATTGTGATGACATGATCTTGTATCAGTTTTTTTTTTTCTCTTCCTTGCTGGCTGACATTTCTGGCAGTGGATGGTCCAAGTAGCCTTTCCCACTTCACTCTCTGGTTTGTTACTTCATCTGCAAGTGCAAAATTAAATAACTGAGCCTGTTAAAAATCACTATATATTCAGAGAGTAAATTTGGCTTGGAGTGAGTCTCAAAGACTAAGGTACATTAATATTTGTAGGGACTTTGAGATCACACTCGAGGGCTCATTTTATGAGGAAATGAC
This sequence comes from Manis pentadactyla, assembly GCF_030020395.1. NCBI lineage: Eukaryota > Metazoa > Chordata > Mammalia > Pholidota > Manidae > Manis > Manis pentadactyla. Next base: position 14,856,581 of record NC_080026.1, on the reverse strand, counting down.
TTCAGAGGTGGCCTGATTTCCAACCGGATACTGAATCCATACTGAATATGATACAGGGAAGATTCCACATAAACAACAAGCTTTATGTGACATGTAACCCAGTTTGAAGGTTCAGCGACAGATCACTGGGAATCAAACATAGGAGAGAAGGTTAGTGAGCCTTTCTTTGTCTCCTTTCTTGTAAAGAAGCAAAAGTATTTAACTCAGTCACTGGAGTCTTATTTTCCGTTTCTTCCCTACGTACTTAACATACAGATGCGTATTTATTAAGCAGGAGTGTTTCAGAAATTATGACACCACGGGTCCTCAGTAGAAAACGGGTATCAGGAGCTATTCACCTGCTCGTGACTGCTAAGGGAGGTCTGGCCAGCCACACCGTCCCCAAGGTGGACATCATATTGCTTGCTTTCCCAAAAATATCCACCTTCCTTTTAGATTCTGAAAAGCTGTGTCTTTCTTTCCCTTACCTAGAGCTAGCTACCTGCTTGCCACCCATTGCCTCTGTTTCAAAGAGTAGGAGGAAAGGCCTGTAGCTTCTTGTATCTTTAACCCACACGGAATCAGGACAAAAGTAACAAAAAAGCTTGATCTAGAAATAGAAAGTCCATGGGAACCTTTGGTGGGCAGCTGGGCCGTGATGTTCCTGTTACACCAGTCTCCCTGGCAGCACTCCACAGCCTGGCCAGGGGAGGGCGGGGTCTTACAGGTCATCTTGCCCTGCTCGTACACCTGGAAGCAGCCCTTCTGGTAGACGTGGAAGCCATCGTTTATGCTCAGCGAGGAAAAGCACTGCTGGCCTTCACAGTGGTCCTCATTCCCACAGGACAGGCCTTCACACACACACATGTAAAGTTTGGGGTTTACCTTGGGCTTCTCATCTGCAAAGGAGACAGGAAGGGGGAAACATCACTGCATGGCGTTAACCCCCACTGGGGGAATAATACAGTTTCCCCAAGACCATTACAAGCACATTAACCAAACAGAAAGTCAGGCTAAGCACCACCATCGGCCCTGACGTTCACAGTCTGTTATCCTGTCTCTCTCACTTGGACAACCACCAAATAATAATCACCCCTCAGTATGCAAATGCATCTATAGAAGCTGTATGCTCTTGCAGATCATGTCCACAGGCACCTGAAAATGGACTTTTCCCACTGTACTTTTCATCTGTGGCCTGATGGGCTCTCAAATCCCATGTCTGGCTTCAAAATAAGATGCTTTACCAGACCATAATACTCATCACCTTTATTTTATGTAAAAAAAGAAAAGGACCCCAAATATGTGGCGGCTGTTACTACCTACCAGTTCCTGCTAGCTCCATACAAATCTCCATCAACTAGTAATGTAAGGAATGCTGATGTTCCCACCATTATCTGTCTGCTTCAGAAACATGGCAGTATAATAAGAGTTTTCCAGAATGTACAGTCCATAATTACAAATCCATATTACCGATATTTTCAGCTAGATGCTTAGACTAATTTTTCAGTAGTAGTAACACTGCAGTTTTTACATTGATTGCAGTGGGAATTCACAGCTGCTTACACATTTTCAACGGGCAGGAAGAAATTTGGCCCTGGTTATTGAAGATGAGGGCATAAGGAAATCAAGGGAGTAGAACGATGTTTGAACAAAAGGTAACAAGTGGGAGCAGGGGAGTAGCCCACACCTGGGAGCTCTGAGGTAATGGAAAGAGTCAGAAATATATCATCAGTGCAGGAACCTAATCAGACATTCTCATGGTTTCCTTCTGGAGACACTCATTCGCAATTTCACTTTTCAAATCACTCTCTTCCCCTCCCTTGTTAGAATGATTAGTTCAGACTTGCTGGTCCCAACAGTTTCCACTAGTGAGGAAGGAAAGTGAAGACAGAATGTAAACAGACAAGTCCTGGAGGCCACTGGTCAGTTGGCTAAGGCCATTTTCCCAAGAGGCACTGTTCATATAAGGAAATTCAGCTCTCAGAGCTCCCTCTGAAGGTCTATTGGGCAGACAGGCCACCTTCTGATCCTTGAACCTTCTGCAACAAGTCTGTGAGATAACTGCTTCTTTCTTGAAACAACAGGTCACTGGCTGTGCTTTCACAAGGAGACTGTAAGGTAAGGTCTTTGAAAATGTCAAGTTCATTTATGCAGATTTGTGTGGGCATGTGTAGAGATGTGGGTTATCTCAAAAAGAGAAAAAGCATTCTTATCTTTCTTCTTCCCTCTTCAAAGAAGTGAAAAATAGTTCACTGCCCACTGCAATGTGGGTGACGCGTCCCACAGAGTAAGAGCATGCAGACACACAGACACAAGCCTTCTATTTATAAGTGACTTGCTAGTTCTTTTGAAAACCACAAGGGGCTCATCGAAGAGCAAAGACAGGCCTGAAAGCAGAGAACCCGAAATAGCCACTGACAGTGTATGTATGTCACCAAGTCTCACCCCAGAGAATCAAAAGCCCTCCGACATCTTTAATGAGCAAAAATTTTAATGAGCCAAGAGATAGTCTTTATTGTCCCTGCCTAAAGAAATTCCAGCACCACTCTAGTTCTATGAGGATGAGAAATGTACATATCTGTTGACATAATCCAGCAAAAAAGTTTACACTTGCCAAAAGTGAGCTGAAAGATAGTATTTCTAGGGAGTCTAGACTGGCTTGCCACTCTTGAATGGCACAAAGCTGGGCTGAGAGTTGGCACTTTTGTTGCCCAACAGGTGATGACTCTTTGGTGGGAAACACATGGGCGGGGTAAGGGAGAGAGTTTATGGTGTCCTACTGATCTGTTTGTGATCTGCAGCAGAAAATTAAAAGGACTATATTTAAAGCCTGTAAATAATGCAATTTATGTAGATTTGTATCACGAACATTTATTTTAAAGTATCATATATATCTAAGGATACATCTACAGCACATTAAAGAGGTCAAGTCTGTCAGCACTGGGTTGGAGATGAGGGGTTGGTGTTGGGATGAAGGAGTAACATGAAAATAATACAGGAGAGTAGCTGTTCATGGAATGACCATGGGTTGAGGAATAGAAATCACTCAGCTTGTTGCCCACTAGAACAAGAAATAAACTCCTGAACACAGGGAGCTCACCATCACTGACCCTATAGAAATGGACGGTCCAGGGCACTGAAGAATTAATGCCACGTTTTGCTGCTAATAAAAAAGGTCAAGTTTTTAAAAAGTAAGATAACAATAATAATTTCTCTTCTGCTCTCAGAGTGAACTATGCTTTTAAAGTTCTAGCTCAAACTGAACTCTAGGTCTGCAGACACAAGCTATGGACTGCCTTGGAAGGTCTGTAGCTTTTAGTGTGGCAGATGTTTGGTCTGTAACCTAGAGTTTTGCTAGAATTGAGCAGCCTCAAGTAAATACTACCTTTGGTCAAACTCAACTCACTATACCCCTCTATGCAGTGCCTAATGGGGTAGAGATCTATCATCACATCTTAGTCCGTGGGGTCAAAAACTAAGCCAAAGAGATTTATTCATTCATTAAACACTCTCCTTGAATCTTTATATCCCTCTTCTAGTTGTCTACAGATGACCAGGGTTTGACTACATCTAAGCTGGTAATTTTTTTAAGAGGTCACAGACTAGAGGTTTCATAGCCTCCCCTCCACAATCCAGACCAAGAAAAAAAGGGAAGAAAGGTGGCTCTTAATGACATGTGATAACTAACTCGATCTCTGATGTCGGGGAGCCATGAGCCAGTCAGGCGGTTAGCTAATGGGCAAGTACCAAACCTTCACGTTGCTCCCCATTTTGATTCTAACGCTTAGTCTTCTAAATTCATGTACTCCATGAAACTAAATAGCAGAGCCCTGCATGAATCTAATTTTTATACATACCCAAATACAAATGAAGACCCTAAATTCGTAAGACTAAGAACAACTGCATACATCCCACACCTGTGCATGCGACTGCACCCATGCACATGCCCGCATCCACGCACCCCGTACCTGTGCACGTGCCTGCACCCACACACGCTCCTGCACCAACTCACCCCATACCTGTGCACGCTCCTGCATCTGCACCCACATCCCACACTTGTGCATGCGCCTGTACCCACAAACCCCACACCTGTGCACATGCCTGCACCCACGGTACAACCCACTTCCATATGCACAGTAGTTCCAGGCCACATAGGCAATTTCATCTGACAGAGGGGATTTGTGGAAGAAATGCCCAAGGGATTTCCTGAGCTAGGATTACTAATTCAACAAAGATTAAAAGTAAGGTAGCAGTTTTTTCAGACCTTAATATCCACAATTCTAAGGAACCCAGCAGGCCCCCAAATGCCCATGACTCACTGGTTTAGTGTTGCCAAAATTTAGGAATAACTGTAACAACATGTGGACCTTTGATATTTTATTTGGGGCAGGCTTGAGGAGAAAGGGACAAGCACGATCCCAAACTCCTTTTAGGGCCACAGGTAAAGGGCCTACGGCCTCCAGTCTCTCAGACTGTGATATACATGCGCTACACATCAGGGAACATCAAGGAATGGACAGTCGCCTTCTGTCACTGCTTCAGCAGGACAGACAGGAAGCACTGTATCTGCTATGAAGTTGTTTGCACGGGCAAGTGTAAAACAGAACTAGTAAGTGCCCTGCAGAAGGCAGTAAGCCTACTCCACCCAACTGACACTCACTTAAATAATTCAGTAATTTCAAAGCCAGAGATAGTTCCTCTCTACAGAGCTCACCCACATTGTTTGTTCTAAAAGGCACCTCCTGGCGTTACTCAGTGTTATGGCTGGCAGTGCATGCCCTTTGTGTCACCGGAACTGGGCCCGTGTGAACACATCCGCATCCTGGGTCTGGCTGGGAGCAACAGGGAGTTCTCAAAGCCACCTGGGATGAGGAACCCAGACTGGCTCCACAACCAGGAAGGCTCAGAATCCTTGGGGTTCACCACCGCCAAATCCTTCAAAAGATTTTTCTTGTTCTGGGTGATACTCAGCTCACCATCTGGACACACCTACGCTTAGAGCCTAGTCCTAGACTGTCACAGGAAGAGGCAGAGCAAAGAGCATCGTGAACCTCAAAACAGGCACACAAGACTGTCCACAGTTCCGGTTATCTTGCACGTCACAGTAAAAGTATTCACATTTATGTTTCAAGTAGGACTTGAGTAATGCAGGCAGGACACTATGGACTTACCTCAGTGTTCATTCTTCCTCCCACCTGCCCATATTGCTTTACAGCATTTTGACTATCATTCTAAATGTGGACAAGCCCCACATTTCCCACTAAAGTCTTTGACATGAGAGAAAACAAGAAAATGCCACAAGTAAATCAGCCTGTAGCTATGACCCTGGGTGTCAACAAAAGGCTGAATTTCTTACAGGTTCACTCAAAGTGGCACAAATAACAATGCAGTTATTAAACTATTGTTATAAAGTCCAACAGCTCAGAATTTTATAGGCTAAAAAAGGATCCCCAAACATCCCTGGATTCCTTCCAACAGTATAAACGATTGATTCACTTGAAATGACAGCTTATATTAGGCTTATAGATGTGGGAGTCCTTCCATCATCTCCTAATCCGAGAGTGCAGTCTGGCACCTCTCCAGAATCTGAAAGCATTTGAGATCTCTGGCATTAAACAAAGGCTTAAGAAAGGATTTTGCAATGCCAGGTATCACTGCCAGCAAGCCGGCTCCTGAGACAGAAACACAAAGGTCAGACGGAATGCCTCATGAAGGGCATTTGACCGTCTGGCAAGAAAGCAGGCTACCTGCTCAGGAATAAAATACACCAAATGCTTAAATGCTCTCATGGTAAAACACTCATTTCAGGAACCCAAATCACATTTTTGTCCAGATCAGAGAAACTGATAAAGTTGTAAAACCGAAAAGAAAATATATCCCAGGAGTAGAAAATAGAGGCGTTTGAATAAAATATAGATTAGAGTAACAACAGAAAAAGGATTCTAGGATATCTAAGATTTTGAGCTCATGATGCCCAAATGTGTTCGTACTCGTGTTTCCTCACTGAGCAAATGGCAGCCCCGAACAGATGTACAAGTCCGAGTCTCTCCACCTTCTGTTACCCTCAGAATAGGCCCACAGTCGTTAACCTGGCCTACGAAGTCCCATCTGAGCTGTCTCCACCTCTCCAGCCTCACCTCATGGGCCCTCAGCTCCTAGAAGGCTTCTTCCTGCTTCAGGGTCTCAGATCCTTTAGCTGTGGAATTCCCTCCACGTGGGATGCCTGTGCCCTCCCTGCCAACATCCCCACTGTCCCATTAGGGCCTCACTTCCCCTCAGATCTCACCTTCCATGTCACTTCCTCAGAGAAGCCTTTGTTCACTCACCCGAATCTGAGCAGGAACCCCCTGGACACGCCCACATACGTGTGTCTGTATGGCTCTGAACATCCAGGTCTTCCCTCTGGACTGGGAGCACCACGAGGGAAGGAACCGATCCAGTTGGCACACAACGATTTACCCCACAACTGTTCCCGGTCCTCAGCAGGTGTACAAGCCTGACGGATATTTGCTTGGGAATGAATTTTCACTTCACAGAAAGGATTTAGAGGTGGGAAGTGGGGACATGATGTTGGTTTTCAGAGCAGACTGAGCTTATAAAGTCTCTAAATGTCAGCAGAGATCTTAAGGCAAGGCTTAGTCACTGAGCCAGCATGTCTGTGCAAACCACTTCTTCCTAGAGGAGCTCGCCACGGCGTCACATCTGTTCACCTACTTGGGCCTACCACTGTGGGAAATTAGTATTTTTTTTGCGGTGTGGTAGGTTTTCAGTTTGCTTTGTTTGTTGAAAGAAAGGTGAAATGCAAGAGTTCCTAACACAAGGAATTATTTAATACACTGATAGAACAGCAGGGGCTTTTATGGGTGGCCCCTCCTTAGGGGGCCGATCTGAGGACCTCTGGCTGTTGTGAGGCTGTGGTGATCAGGACGACAGGACGACCACAGCACAGAATGGTGGTTCTGGCCAGGGAGGGGGTCACGTGGGACGTGCCCCCGCAGCAGTGACAAACCTGCCCCCGGTCTTCGCTGCTGTTTTCCTCCTATCTGTGAAAATAATGGCATTTTCAGCAGGGAGTGGGGAAGAGTGAATTGCATCATTTTTTTCCCCTTCTTGCTTTGCTGAAGGTGATAAGGATTCCTAAGTCATCCTGCATTTGAACTGCTGAAGCTGAGAGGGGAAAAAAAAGTGCCATCTGTTTATTTTGTGTCTGGGCTGACTCCTCGTCTCTGAAATACTCCCTGTAAATTAAGCCTATTGCAGCAGCCACACCTTCTATTTCAAAGCCAAAAGCTTGGTCTGTGTTTAAGTGACTAACCAGTGAAAGAACATTGTGGAGTATTGACTTAGGACAATATTGGTCTGTCTTGTTTGTGCTTTTTATGATTCCCTGAATAGAGCAAACCAGGCTAAACACAGGTACCATGTCCAGGAAGCAACTCCTTACTCTGGGGGGACAAAATGACCCCTTTCTTCATTTTGCCTTCAAACTGCTTGAATTTCTCCGCTTCTGAAAAATGATTATAAGGCCTGATGTCAATTACCGACTAAGGAATTCTCTTGGAGATCAGAAAGTACCGCCTGGACCCACCCCCTAATATTGGCAAGGCCCATGTCTGAGCAAGCTCCACTTACAGGCAAAGTAACAGAGTACAACAGCCAGAAGGGAGAAGAAACAAAGACCCACTGAATTATAGGCATTTCGGGGAAGTCATTACTTGCTTAGATTTAGAAGAGAGCCAGTGAGTGACACGGCACCACGTATTCAACGTCTCAGACTAGGAGCTCTGTTCACCGGGTGGGAAGTGTTCCTGCCTCATTCTGAGGACCTCGCCCTGAACATTCCCGAAGATTGATATTATCAGTCATAAAATCAGGTCCTACAGCCACCATGAGACAACTGAGTTTGGGTCACTTTGAGTTCATTGTTTTTTTTACCAGTGAGCCCCACAGAAAGGCTCCAGGTGCCTGCACTCAAAGTAGAAGCCGAAAGCATTTCTTCAGGCTGACCAGAGAGTGAATGGCCGCTAAGCGGAGGGTGTCCTGTCCAGACTCTACACTGAATTGTTCTGGTTTACAGAGACATGAGACAGGGCAGTGGACAGTGTAGAGACACAGACGGGACAACGGAGAAGGAACTAGGGGGCAGCTTCCACCTCTACTCCACTCAACCTTTTCCTCTGAGATTCAGGGACCGGGCCTCCCCGCTTGCCAGTCTGCTCTACTTACTCCCAGCAAGCCGCCCCACAGCCAACACCCTTTCCAGAAGCTTTCAAACCACAGAGATACACCCTTCAAAAGATAGGCAGGGCTCCAATTTGTTGAACAAGTCTTAGAATACCGGCCTGTAGGCAATGTGGTGCCCACAGCTAAAGGTGAAAAAGGCTAGAATTAGTTAAATTCCTCCTCTCCGGTGCCCTGCCCTACCTCACCACAAAGAAAAGCACAGAGGGAACAAAGTAATTTGTAGGCTATTTTCTTTCCAGCCCAGAGGAAGCCAAAGGGTGATATCCAAAATAACCAAGGGAGAAAAACTGGCACAGAGCCTAAGCTTCTGATCCTGTGACTTCCTCATCCCCCAACTTCCCATTTGATGTCGCAGGCCCTAACCAGGTCCAGAACGCTGTGAAAGGTTAGTGCAGAAAGGAATCCCACATCTTCCATCCCATGAACCCACGCCTTGTGCATTTATCCCAGCCTCTATAACTAGATCTTCGTATGTCTTCTTTCCCCTATCGGTCTCATTAATACGTCCACAAGAATTCATCAACTCCCCAATTCAACACATTTCTGAAGACTGGTATTATCAGTCATGGAGCAAAGATCCTACAGGCACCTTGAGACAACTGAGTTTGGGTCATTGTGAGTTTATTGTTTTTTTAACCTGTGAGCCCACAGAAAAGTTCCAGGTGCCTACCCTCAAGATAGAAAAAAAGCATTTCTTCAGAGCGCTGTGAACCAGTACTGGTTTTTCAAACACACATTCCCTCCCTTCTAATCTCTGTGGCAGAGCACGCCATTCCCAGCTTCCACAATAATCTTGGACCTTGGCAGAAGAAAGGCAGCTAAATCTGAGACGTGTCACGAGGCCGCTGGCTGGGAAGCAAGAATATCTAAACACAAACCAAGCGGAGAGCGACAAGCCAGTTTCCACAGATTCCCCTGGGCTCCTGTGGCTGCAGAGCACCGACAGCCTAAAGATAACCCAAGTATCCACAAACGGCCACTTTTAAATAGTAGCTTTAAGACCGCCAGTCATTTCAGAAGTATTCACTTCCATCCACATTGGCGTGCCAAGCATGCCCAACGACGGCCAGCCCGCTGAAGAGAAGAGAGCCCAGAAGGAAATGGCAGGAGTCCCAAAGGGGAACAGACAGCTCCTAACGTGCTGTGATCCTGTTCTGTGCCCACATTTGGACTGCTGAGAAAGAATAATCTAGCAAAGAGACACCTTGAGAAGTGATCTACTGACAACCATTGTAGATTAAAGAGCAGGTAGAAGATCAAAACAGTTTAGCTCAATGCCTCCCTTTTCTATAACTGAGGCAGTATACACCATGGATGGCTACCTTCCAGGATTTGTTTAGGAAAGGCTTTCCCTCCAAAAGAAAACTTACGCCTCTCAGCCTACCGGACCACAGTTTGGCTGAGCAAGAAGTGTAGGGAGTCTTCAGCACATACTGTACTCACACAGCCACTGCGGTCACCCACTACCCACAGAAGGGACAAATAGAAATGCTCAAAAGAGGCTGCTGCTTTTTTTCTTCCTTTTAAGCCCTTTGCAAAGGGTTCATAAGATCTTCCCAAGAACCACTGCAATGCACTAGGCTCCTCAGCCATCCACCAAGCTGAGCCCACACTGTCCCAGGTGGCAGTCAGCCAGGGGCTGGTGTTCAAGGGACAGGTGCTAGGTGGGCAATTTTCAGTTGCTATCAGCTCAATCAGGAGCTGCACAGGCTCAGCAGGCAGGCGAGTTTTGGTTGCATTTCAAACTCTGGGCAGCCGAGAGACGTACACCTTCCACAGCTGCCAGGGCAACCAGCTGCCCAGTGCTCTTCCCAAGACAGGAGCGATGGAAACAGGGCAACCTGGCCAGCCAACATGCCAGTGAGCAGGCTGTACCTCTCATTTCACAGCCCGGGTTATTCTGAGCTGGGCTTATTGACACTCCATGGCAACACAGGGACAAAGGGCCAGCTAGAGGGATTCAAATGTCTTGCAAAAGTTGCTAGAAAAGTCAGCAGCTCAGTCCTCTGTTTCTGTAATACATGTACCAGTAGAATGATTCCTAGGCTATTTTTGTTTGACTGCTATTGTTATTATTGGTGAATAATAAGAACTAGGTCTACTCTTTGAGCCAAGGTTTTGTTTGGGTTTGGTTTCATTTTGATTGCCACCATTAAGGTGCCCCAGTTGGGAAGCCTTGGAAAAGGCAGTGACGCTGAGGGAGGCCTGGGTTCTCATCTCTCGACCTCTAATCTTACCATACAGCTGTGATCCGCGCCCACCACACCACATTCTCAAAGCACACAAACTGCCCCTGTGCCATAACTCTCACCTCCCCAGGACAGGAGGGAGAGGGCACCTTGGGCACAAGGCCCTGCCAGGCCAGCAGGGCCTCAACGCCCAACCCCTCCAGGGGCTGCCCTGGCCATGCCGCAGGACCCAGGCAGCATCCTCTGTCCCTGCTGCCCGAAAAAGGTCCTTCTCTGTCCTTCTTTGGCTGGTCCAATGCCGGCTCACCCTTCCAAACTCTGCCTCCCTGGACTGCTGTCCCCCATCCCAGCACAGTGCGATATGAAGGCCCTTCCTGTGGAAACCCCCGGGGCTGTGCTGTGACCTTTGTCTCATCCAATCAGGCTGGGACTCCTTGACAGCACTTGGAACCCCTTCTAGGTTTCTAGCTGCCCTCACCAGCGCCTACCAGTGGATTCATGTTAATTTATCCACTGAAAGAACTTAGGATTGTCTTCTGATGCTCTTTTCCCAAAGTCAGAATAAACTCTTTCAAAGGATATGCTCTCTTATCATCTCTCTCCTCGGACTAGATCAGTCCCTCTGTCTCTTATAATTCTTTTTCACATTGCAATACTTACTCTCACTGTGGCCAACATTACTTATTCTTTCGTTTGTCCAATACCACTGAGCACTAACGATATGCCAGGCACTGCTTAGACAATGGGGATGAAATGACCACCACGGAGTCCCAGCCTCTTGGTCTAGGGCTCACTTTGCCCGCATTCCCCACGGCTCCCTACAGCCGCCCCATCACGGCCTTCGTGACGCAGGAAGAAGGAAGGCACATACATTCAGCTCGTGATGGAGACTCTGTCTCTCTCCTGAGAAAGGCCGGATTCCTCTGCGTAGCCGAGAACCTTCTTTACAGAAGAGCCTCTTTGACTAGCAATACCATTAGCTATCAGAAATTACCCTGACCCTTTGCAAAACTAGCGATGTGAAACATATGAACTAGGACATGATGTAAAAGTTAAAGAGAGGCTGTGATTGGGTAACTCTCAATGGCACTTTGCAGTGTTATACACACCACCGGAGCCAAATTCTGAGCTGGCCCGAGGGTATGTTTTCCCCTATCTGTTCCTTACTTCACAACTTCCCTGACTGCGTCTGATTGTTTTCCTCATTCATACATACTGCCTTGATGTAGGTACCAGAATGCAGAAGGTAAAATAAACGCAACAAAAACGAATACGAGAGTCCACTCCCCCTCCAAATCACCCCTGGAATCAAAACCACAGGCACAGAGTTGGGATCTGGTGTTTTTCAAAGGGGAATGTCACTACCGCCTTCCCGAGAGAAAATTCTCCTTCTCCCTCCTACTCCTCCTCTCCTTCGCACATCCCCAAACGTACACATCCTTAGAAAGCCCACGCTCCCCTCTACCCTGTAACAAAGAATTAGATGGAGCACTACGTGGATCGGGGCCGTGCCCTGCTCTGCGGAGCTCGGATCAGCTGATTAGAATCGGCTCAGAATTTAGCAGCTGTTCCATTGTCATGACCAAGGCTGACAAGGCACCAGGGCAAACTTCCCTCTCCCTGTCCAATCACTGGCTTAGAGATAGAGAATGGTCAGGCTCTGTGAAGCTGTGAGAAAATAAAGGTTTTCTAGAGCAGCTCTGTTGGCAAATATACAGGTTAGCCGTCAGAACCTGCACCTGAGGGCAGAAGGGACTCCGGGAGCAGTTGTCATTGTTGAACTAGGGGTTATGACTCGCCCGTGGGTAGTGAAATCAATTCAGTGGTTCAGGACAAGGTTGCTGTCTTTCTTTTTAAATGAGATAAAACTGAATAGAATAAATAAGCGAAGATATAGAAGTACGTTAAACCTAGTAAGAGTGATCACCGTTATGTGAAATTTTCGTTTCAGATGTATATGGGTCCAAGTCTAAAATGTTTCCTACTGTGTGTCACAGTGCAGTCTGAAAAGCCACCCCACCCTGTGCCTTACACTCTCTGGGAATCAACATGAGTCCTGAATAATTATGACTATTTCGTATAATCATTATCTATGGAAGCCTGCCTGAGGTCATGCTGGGCTGCAGAGGGAAGTTCTGGAGGACAGTTAGCAGTGGGTTGGGAGTTACAAATTAATTTTTAGTTGTGCTTTGTTTTCCTTGGGGTTTGTTTTCAAGAGTAAAAGCTGCATATAGGACATTCCTGCAGACCTCCATAGTTTTTCCATAAAGAGGAGCTGGCATCCAGCCCCTCGCTCTTGAGACCTATGTTTTTAAAGGAGAAGCTTAGAAGCCACCGCACTACCCCCACTCACGGCTGACCACAAGGACATCACTTAATGAACCTGGGTCTTGGATTTGTTTTCCCATCTGCTCAATACTTGACTTTGAGTGAACTTGTGGAGTCCTCTCCTCACCCTACAGCTACCCCCTCAATATGAACATTTTATAATGTGCACTGAAAAACAATTGGCTGTGGCTTTAGTTTAACTACCCACAGCTGAAACAAACGTTCCCCGGGAAGGAAAAGTTAAAAGGACTTTGCCACAGGTCACCTTGTACCAACTAAAACATCATTCTGTTAGAAGAGAACATTTGACAATAAAGGTGTGCAGCTTCATCTGATATTTACATTTCGGGTCCTCCTAGCAGCAAATAGCTCCGCACATCTCTCTCCCTAGAAAGTCTCTCATTTAATGATGTGTCAATGAAAGAGATTTTATTCTGAACAAAAGGTGTAAATTATAGTAATGAAAAATGCGAACAACAAATTTAATACTGAGGCATTTCTCTTACATTCACTCACCCTTTGAAGAACTTCCTGAATCTACAATAAATGAGAAATTCAAAGAAAGGCTTATTCTATTCTTCCCCGTCAGTGGCAAAGAGGGGCACCTTTGTGGACCCTAACAAAAAGGTCTATTCAAGTTCCCCCCTTCCTTCTCTCATTGGGTAATTGGGCTGGAAAGTCTGAGTGGTGATGGCTCTGGAAATACTAAAATCAAGTCAACACAGAAAATAATTTAGGCCTTGGCAGTCTTTTCTAGGACAGGCCAAAATCTCTTACAAAAAACTTGGCGAAAGTCAAGCCTTCATTGCTGTAATAAAATCTAACTATGGCTTGCAAATTTAATGAAATGTGGATCATCTTTGCTTTGAAGTTTTTCTGAATAAGCCACATTCCATTTTAAGTATTTGTGTCCTGGTTGTCACTGCAAATGGAGGTTCTGGAACAAAAACGGACTTCTCCCTGGTGGCATAATAGCAGTACTAGAGCATGATTAGTCTTATTAATGAGAAGGAAAAGGAAGGATATACGGGTAATTAGGACTCAAGTGTTCTTCTCTTTGAGAGCAAATAAAACTCTTCCTGTATCTAGAGTTGTATGTATAATGAACATGAGAAATGAACACTGGCATGAGAGACAAGAGAAATAAAAACACAAACCCAGGTGAAGGAGCTTCATCATTTGCTATTACAAGCTCTCATCTCAGCCTCTCAAACAGACTGGATTGAACTGGATTCTAGTGTCCACCAGATACAATGTGTATGTAGCTAATTTAGGTACCCCCTAAAAATGCAAAATTCTGAAGAAGACTGATAATGATTGAAACTCTTGATGCCCTTCCTCAAAGTATATCATGCCTTTTACTGCCTATGCAACCTTAAGCAAGAGTTTAAACCAATTCAAAAAACACATCCCCCCAAAACTCATTTCATTAGGATAACCATGGAGGTTATGGGAAATAATGCAGACAAAGCATTTAGGCCAATATTTTGCACATATGGACCACTCAATAAATATTACCTATAATCATCAAAGAGGTAGTGACAGCAAGCAGTAGTTTCCAAATGCATTCAGTCTTTTTTGCCCCAGAGCATTTAGGATTCCATAGAACTTAAGAACTGTTCTAAAGTACACTTATACTAGCCTAGCTACCAAAATCACTGTTTGGGACCTGGTATTTGAAATATTAACACTATTTCTGATCAGTATTTATAAGACATTTGGGTAGTAATTTGGGAGACAAAGGGAGAGTTTCATTTATTTTTTAATGGACCGAAAAGAGCCCCAAGAATTTATGCATCAAGAATGCCATCTAACTTCATTGAAGCACAATTAATGAGGTGTCTGCTCTGTAAACGTCAAGCATTGGTTAATCTCCTTTTAAACTTGGTGGTCTAAAGCTCTACACTAGCTAGTCTGTGGGGCTAGTATAAAAACGTTAGTCATCACCTTATTATTTACTTCTTTTGGTTAATCATTTTGTACTTACATTGGCTTTATGACTAGTTTTGAATATATTAGAGTATATTACAATTAGGGGTTCTCAGTGTTGTTTTTTAACTTCCTAGTAAACATAAAAACAAAGTCTTCTCATAAAACATGCTATTGACAGTTAACAAGTAGTTGAGTCATGCAGAGAAGACAGGACTAAGGCAAATGCTATTATGATTAGCGCACTCCAGGTCGCGACACTCACTGGATATTGTTTGTTTGTTTGTTTGTTTCAAAGCTATTACAACTAAGGGATGATGTGCTCTTTTCCTTACCAGTAAACATTTTAGTGGTAGTGGTATATTAAATAGCAAAAAGTTAGTGACCATCCCTTTCCATTTCAGCCAGACTAACCCATTTCATTATGTATCTTCACTGTGACATTAGGAGGTCACTTGCTGGATTCTTTGGGTGGCTTAAGAGCTAAAAGCAGGGAAAAAAAAAAACCAATGGCATGGTTGTTAATATTGTTTCATAAATGCCCTTTCCCTATTCCTTCTCTACTTCTCCTTCTTCATTTCTCAATTTATCTTCCACTCTCTTTTTTTCTACTGCGCCAACGCCAACCACTCATAACATCAAATGAAACCCAACGAACTACATAACACAGAATTTGTCAGTGAACCTAGGGAAGGGCATGGAATTTAGAGGACTTTATTCCACAACATTCTTTAGGTTGTTTGTTTGTGTGTTTGTTTATAGTGGTCATAGTGTTTAACAATTTAAAAAAAGGAGGAAAAAATCCCAGCAACTTGCCTGTTATGTCTCACGTACTGTCAAGTATCCCTGGGGGAACAAAAGAACTCTTAGCTGGGATCTACTGTTAACCCACCAAATTTTTCCAGTCCATTTTTTATTAATTCTTTCAACTTAAGACCCAACCTCTCTTCTGGTTAAAACACCTCCAATTACTTTAAACTTGCCCCACAGGAACCTTATTTCATATCTTCTTGGCACTACTTCAAATGACTGCAATATTATTAGAATATTTTTAAGAACATTGCTTAGAGCGGAATCTACACGACAGATACCTAAATTGGCTTACAACAGCACTGTCCAATAGAAACTTAATGTAAGCCACATTATGTAATATTATTAGATAACAGGAAAAAATCTTGATGACCCTGGATATGGCAATAACTTTTTAGGGGCACAACCCATAAAAGAAATTATTAATAAGCTGGACTTCATTAAAATTAGAAATGTTTGCTCTATGAAAGACAATATCAAGAGAATGAGAAGACTAGCCACAGACTGGGAGAAAATATATGCAAAAGACACATCTAATAAAGGACTGTTATCCAAAATATACAAAGAACTTTTAATACTCAAAAATAAGAAAACGACCTGATAAAAAAATGGGCCAAAACCCTAACAGACACCTCACAAAAGATACACAGATGGGAAAGAAGCATATGAAAAGGTGCTCCACATCATCTGTCATTACGAAAATGCAAAAAAAAACAATGAGACACCACTACACACCTATTAGAATGGTCGAAATCCAAAACACTGACACCACCACATGCTGGCAAGGATGTAGAGTCACAGGAACACTCATTCATTGCTGGTAAGACTGCAAAATGGTACAAACCGTTTGGAAGACAGTTTGGCAGCTTCTTACACATCTCCACCATACACTACCATACCATCCAGCAATTGTAATCCTTGGTGTTTACCCAAAGGAGCTGAAAATTTAATATTCTTATGTCCACACAAAATCCTCCTCACTGATGTTTATAGCAACTTTGTTCATAATTGCCAAAACCTGGAAGCAAACCAAGATGTCTCTTCTTGCATAGGTCATCAGACAATGAAATATTATTCAGCACTAAAAAGAAATGAGCTATCAAGCCCTGCAAATTCATGGAAGGACCTTAAACACATATTAATAAGTGAAAGAAGTCAGTGGGAAAGACTACATACTGTGTGACATTCTTCATACAACTATATGACATTCTGGAAGAGACAAAACTTTGAGGGCAATAAAAAGATCAGTGCTTGCTCCTGGTTAAGGTGGCCAAGGGGAAGGGATGAACAGGTTGAGCAACAAGGATTTCAGGGCAGTGACATCCTCCATATGATACTCTAATGGTAGATACATGTCATTCTCTATCTGTCCAAACCCACAGAATGTACACCAGCAAGTGTGAACCCCAATGTAAACTACAGACTTGGGTGACCTAGCTGTGTCGATGCAGGTTCATCAATAATGACAAATGAACCACTTTGGGATGTTGATAATGAGGGAGGCTACACATGGATATGAGAAATGGGCATATGAGAAATCTCTGCACCTTCTTCTCAATTTTGCTGCAAACCTAAAAAACGTCTTTAAAAAAATGAAGTCTTCAAAGGGGTTAGAGAGGAGGAGTCATATCTGATGGGATTGAGAATAAACTAGTTTACAGTCAGCCAACAATACACAGTTATAACTCTCCTATCCCAAACAGCTAGGAGCCACTTACCTTCCATACTAGGGGAAGGGAAAGCAATCATCATTATCACAGGAAGAATCATCACTCCATCTAGCATTGTACAACTGTGGAGGGAAGAAAAAAGAAATTAAAATAAAATAAAAATATATATAACTGCAGGATGACTAATTAAGTACACCATTTTCAACCTGTCACTCAAGAAGTTTCTTACAAATCCCACTCATATATGTTGCCTTATTTCTTAGTATATTTAAACATACCCCCTTTATCTGGATCTAAACACATCATCTTAAGGAATGAAGATTTGCCTCCTAGTGGTGTCCACTCTACAACGACTTTCTCTGAGTCCGTTCTCTTACAATGAACTCCTTCATAAAGACATGAAAAATTCTCAGCTATAAGGCTAGGTATTCCCATAGGATTTTAGGTTCGAATTTTATCTTATCCTATTGAATACAAAATTGACACTAAATTAAAAACTCAGAGAAGCATGAATAGATTGTTCTAACAATGTTAAAGAGTAACTGAATAATCCAATCCAAATTATGTTTGGGCCTTACTTCATAATTTAAGGAGTAAGGATTACTTACTCTTTTAAATAAGGATTAGAGGTGAAGCAACCTACATCATCACAAAACCCAAAACATGAAAAAAGAAAAAAAAAACCAACCCTACAAATTATCCCTCACCTACTGCAAAGCAATGCATTCTTAATTAATCTCAAATGTAATGCAACAGGAAGAAATCATGTAAATCTGTAACACATGAAAGTATAACTGAGTAAAAGCAAGATACCTGATATAAATTTCAAGTTGATACTCTCCTAAAATCCTAAAACTATATTGGCAGAAGCTCAATATCCTGAGCCAAAGGGCTACAGCAAAGATCTTCTGCATTTGATTAATTCCTGCAAAATTTCAGGAATTTGATGAGAGTTTGGATATACTAATTCTTTATTACAAGAATTAACTTTTTAAAAAACTAAACCTGTGACTACTTATGATCATTTGAGTGGCAAAATAGAAAAGAAAACTGGGTAAGGTTTTTAATAGGTTAAGTCCTTGAATAGGTTAATGTACCACCTTATTCTTACAGCTTCAATGCGAGGAGCAAAAGCCCATTGTTATTTAAGCTGTCTGGAGTGGACACTTTCTGACTCATCTTCGTAAAATCAAATTTTTTGGTTGGTAGTCTGACTGTTCATTCCCCACACCCCCGGTCCTATCTTACCTCCTTCTTTTCGATTTGCCTGTAGTTACATTTTCATCTGTCCCTTCTCTAATAGCAAGGAAGGGAAGGGTAAAGGAGAGTTTTATGTACTTTTTATATTTTTAAAAGCACGTAAGCTTGAAAGAGCCCCTTTCACTATTATCGTTGGTAGTAGTATTATTTCCATGTTCACATAGACCTTTTCTATAGTGAGCCCTTATTTGTGGCATACAAACACCACATCTTGGCTCCCAGGGCCCACCCAACCAGAGACTGACTCCCCCATCACCACCTCGTCTCCATGCCTCTGAACATGAACACACTCTGCTTCAAATGCCTTGAGCCTTCTTCTCCACTGCTCTCCTGCCAAAGTCCCTCATGTCATCCATAATCTAGCTCAAAACGCTGAAACATCACTCCATCAGCAGTGGTTTCTACCTCCTACCACTGGTCTAACACCACTCAGAATCAATTATTTGTCCATGTCAGTCTCTAGCACTAGCCCACATCTCCAAAAGGGGTACATGCATCAATGTCATGCACAACAATTCACTGAACTATGGCATGAAAATACAGATCTTCCTCACTTACAATATAAGTGTCCCCATCATCATAAATTGAAAACATCATGAGTCAAAAATGCGTTTCATACACCTAACCTACCAAACATCATAGCTTAGCCTAGCCTACCTAAAACATGTTCGTAACACTTACATTAGCCTACAGTTGGGCAAAATCATCAAACACAAAGCCTATTTTACAATAAAGTGCTGAACATCTCAAGTAATTTACTGAACACTGAAAGTGAAAAATAGAACGGCTGGATGGAAACAGATGGTTGTAAATATATTGGTTGTTTACCCTTGTGATCGTGTGGCTAAGAGCTGCAGCTCACTGCCCCTGCCCAGCGTCACAAGAGGATCGTACCAGAGAGTGCCAGACCAGGAAAAGAACCAAATTCAAAATCTGAAGTGTGGTTTATACCAAATGCCTATTGCCGTTGCACTATCATAAAGTCAAAAAATTTTAAGTCAAACCATCATAAGTCAGGAACCTTCTGTACTAAAACTGTTATCTTATTAAAGATGTTCTAATTTTATAGAACAATAAATAATATGAACCTTTATTTGGTCTCTGTCTCAGTTCCTTATAACAGTCTAGTACCAAAGGTTATCTTCCACAAAGAGTGGGTGTTACGTGATATGAAAGAGCAGACATAGTTTGCTTAGAGAGTATAGCCATGTACTGAACTTCTGAGGGTCCATTTTGAGGACTCAGAGGAGCTTGTCCATGTGAGTTCTACCTATCAATTTTTATTCCATTAGAAATTAACATGGAGAAATTTTTAAATATTGTATTTGTTTAAAAATAACAATAAACATACAACCCTATTTATTATAAACTAAAAAAGAACAATGTTCCCCACCCAAAAAAGAAAAAAAAATGTAATGACAAAAATGGCATTGTTTTCCATTTTGGCAAATCTCCATAATATCTGGCTTAGTAAAAAGCAACTGGACTCTCATATATGATTCTGATGAAATATTCCATTGGTTAAAGTACACATAGAAAACCCGCCCTCACACATATATGTCATCAGATGAAGGAAGACTTTGTGGAATAATACCCAAGAAAGTCATGCAGACCATCTTAGACCACACTTTGAGAACCGCTGCCTTACTCCTTAAATGATCGATCGGTCCTTCTGCCACACCCAATAGCCACATGGCAACAGATATTTACCTGATACCTAACAAAAATGTTACAGTTCTGCAAGTTTAAAAATTTCATTAGCCTCTATAACATCAAGGAAGTCAGCAGGTCTAATGGCAAGGAAGAAGGTTTGAGATATTTTTTTAATGTGGGAATATTTTGTGTACACAGCTAAGTATTTTTTAAATGAGACATAAACCGTGTAAGTAGATACTTAACTACTTCTCTGTATTTTAGGTTCAACCAAATCTTTATGCAGTATTCTAAGGCCAAAATCCCTAACTGAAAAGTCATAGGCTACTGGAGATTATACTGTAATATCTGCAGGGTTCAGAGTATAAATTTTTGCCCCCAGTGTACACCACCTCCTTTCTGTTTTTGTATAAGGTCCTCTATCCCTGGTAATAACTCATCTGTCTTTCCTTCAGACACAAGGAAAATAGCTATTCAGAAAAAAAGTTAGGACCTCCATCTTAATGAAGTTACCCCCTTTAAATCAGTCCATCTCTTACAATGTCTCAGGATCACCCTCCTTGGAGACAGAACAGTCCCATGGTACTCTACTAAAAACAGGTATACCAGCAGGCAGAACAGAGCTGCTTTCCAAATCCCATGGTACTTTTTGAACTCCATTTATAGAACAGGCTGATACCCAGTTAAGGAGCTGGTGTTTAGCTCAACTTCTAACATGTGTGGGCTCGAAACCAAGTTTGGCACTTCTCTTGTTCATCACAATTATACAGCTGAATAAAGCCACAGACACACTGCAATACATTAAAAAAGTCAGAAAGTATTTTGATATTGGGCATGGAATAATCAAGGGCATAATACACTTCTATAGTCATATTTTGGAATTCATATCAAACAATCTAGTGGATAAACTACTTTAAGAATAAGGGATGTTTTTGAAATCAAGACTTATGAACAGTATACAACTTGTTTTCTATAATGTTGAGGATGAGGGGAAAGTTGTATGATGAATTAAGATTCTTTCCCATCAGAAAATTCTACAGAATATTCGTGTGCCTGGCCTGATGGCCTAAACTCATAGTTCATCAGTTTGTTCAAAACATAATTTGCCAGGTACCTACTCATTCAACAGGGACTTTCTCAATATTCTTCTCAATTCGATTTCTAATAACCTCCAAATTAGAGAAAACCTTAAAAGACAGGTTACACATTTATCCACCCCTACTTCAAATGGCTTTTACACCATCCACATGAAGTTGCTCACTCACCATTCATGACAGGTGTCACTACTATTCCATGACAGTTTTTTCTTTATATCTCTTTACAGTCTCTGCTATGCCTTCCATAAGAAAAAAACAAAAACAAAAACCATTCTCTTTAATATAAAACATAGATGCAAAGCAGAAAAAGAATTGAGAATAATTCTGCTTTCTCTTAAGTTACCTGTCAACATTACAACATTGCATCGTAACAGTAATGGCATGTACCAGGCAGCCAGGCAGCCAGACACCCATGCTTAAGGATCATTCACGTTCCCTCAGTCAGTTGCTACCCAGAACACTCTAAAATACTCATATTAAGCTCATTTACGGATAAGAAAATGGGTGTGGAAGGAGTAACTTGCTTAAGGATGCAAGATTAAACTCAAAACCATCTGACCAGAGTTCAGGTCCTCATCAGCCGCCATTCACAACCTTCATCAAACCACCCACCACAGACTAGCAATATGCTTTTGTCATCTTTAACATTTCATCCAAGCTTAGACACATTCTGTGCTTTAACCGTCTTCATTTTCCTCTCAGAAAACATCTTTACTCACGGTTACTTGGGCTACCTTCCAGTCATGCCCTTTTCCATTTCTCTAACCTCAAAATTAATTTCATAGTCTCTGTAACCACAGAGTATCTCCCCTGTCCCTGAAAAAAAAGATGCTGACGTGAAAAGAACAACAAGCCATCCTTGATAGTCCATCAGGTGGTTCCTACCTCCCCACGGCACTCTTCAGGTCTCTCGAAATTCCCATCTCGAAATAAAAACAGAAATTAGTGTAAGTCAGGCACATCTGGGGGCAAAGTTAGGCCAGTAAGTCAAATTGCAGGCATAAAACACTCAGGGAAGTTATACTTAAAACAACTACCTCCAAGTGAGACAAAAATCACCCATTACGCAACAACAGATACGTCTCTGCTATGCTCAACAGGCAAATATAACCCAAGGCAGCTTGCTCCCAACTACCTGGGCCCTTGGCAGAGGTGAAAGAGACATGGGCTGTCAGTTCCAGCCGTGAAAGGGGCTAAACCGAAGCCATCATACCATATAAGCCAAGTCAGGGTCTTTTCTCCAGTTCACAAATGACCTGTGAAATATTTTTAACACCACACTCTGTCTGACTGGCAATGTGCAAGCTGCCAGGGCTTGGTTTTATATAGACTTCACTGCTGCTGGAAGGTTCCTGGTGGAGTGTTACTTTCAGAATATTAGCATGTAATTTGATCTTCCGCGATAGATGGATACAAATAGCTTCTTGGACAAGTCCTCCAGAACTGAAACCCAGCCCCTGGATCAGTTCATCCTGTAGTTAGAGGAAATAACCTCAGATTATCTCAGGAAAGAAAGGGTTTTGACTGAAAGAGTTACACTACAAACTTCCCAGCTGTGACTGGGTCCCAAGATATGGATCGGAAAGAAGGATTATATTTTTACAATATAATCTGTAAAAAGAATTCAGGGTGGTGGTGGTGGGGGCGGGGTATCTCAAGACTGGGTTTTATTTTGACATGCTTGAGTACATGGCAACCGTCCCGCATTTTCCACCTCATTCCTTCTGTCTCAAACAGTCCTGGCTCTCCTGCTTTGTTTCAACTGATGGGACCCCATCGTCCCCCAGGTGTTTTGTTATATTCTACTAGGCAGCTCAGGGCTCACTCCTCTCCCAGCAGTTTAGAAACTGTGACTGGAACAATTTTTTTTTTTTAACAGGGAAAGGCCCTATTATTTCCCACCCTCCCACTCAAAAACTCTTGGAAGTGTAACCGTGGAATCCATTTAAAATCCCACTTCCTCACAAAGTCCTCAGTTAGATGCTGTCTTAGCCCTCGATCTTATTTCTAACTACAGCTGAAGTTTCCCCGTTAACCTAACAGTGTGGACCTTTCTATCCCTCCCATTTACCAAACAAATGGCATTTCAGGCACCTGCCATTTGATACAACTGTCCCAATTCTAAGGCTGTAATGATTAACCTACAATAATTTGAAGGAGATGGGGCATAGCATAAAAGAGATGTCAACACTACCGAGGTATATTTCTCTCCCTTTTTCAAAAAATGGGAGACACTAGAACATATTTCTGTGGAGGTAAGAAAAACCCCCTTTTATACAGCCCCTGAGCGGAGCCCTCCTTCGCATTCATACGCCACCCACACGGTGAAGCCCGTTCCTGCTGCTGACCCCCCCACCCCGCATTGATCACCCTGCCGTATCTTCTTCATGGCACTTGGCACTGCGTGAAGTTTGTCGTTCATTAGTTGGCTTTTATTATTTGTCCCCCTCTCCCACCCCTCCACCCTCCACACAACAAATGACAGCAGCATGAGAGTAAGAACCCTTGTCTGGCTTATGGCTACAACCCCATGCCTGGAACATACTAGCCACTTAATATGAATTAAAATACATTAATCTCAGCCTCTTAGTCCATGCTACACTTTAGTTTGGGTTGGAAGAAGGTGAGGTTTACAGAACTTGATACAACCTGGCAAGGAAATCAGTAGGGGAGGGGGTGCTCCTCATCCTCAATTTAATAAAGTAGCGACCAGGTAGTTGAGATAAATTAAAAGATATCATTTGTAACTTGGATTTCAGTTTTCAAGGGTGTCATCCAAGAGAAGCAGCCAAACAAAAAGACGCCTGGCAGGCTCTGGGTAAACCAGACAACTCCCTGGTGGACAATATCCCATTTGGAAGGACTGCTTGGATGTCTAGCTGCAGACACCAGCTGATCTGCCCAGAGCCATCCCCAGTGACCTGTGAGACCGCCTCTGCAGCTTGAAAATACATCTCCTACAAGTCAGAGATTGACATATCATCTCCCCCTCCTCCCCACAGTCGTCTAACAGTTATCGACACTATTTGGAAAGCTATGCTTCCATGCCTATTAATAACCTTCAGAAAGAACCCTGAGGAAGTGTCAAGAGAAAAATAGATCCGGCTGTGGAAGCAAAGCCTCAATCAGTTACAATTAGCAATTAATACATTTGAACGAAGAGAAAGTTGTAACATCTTCTGGATCATATGTTATCTGTTCAGGAGGCTTAAAACAAAATACAAAGCCAATGAATTCAAAGAATGCTGAGTCAAGAACACTGGTCTTTACAGAAAGGAGCCCTTTTAAAGATCCTGTTATCTATTTAAATAGACGAGCACCAGCTACAAGGTTTCTGCCCGTTGATTCCAGGGAATTTCCCCTACAAGGCTCATATCATTAAACCTTTATACTAATTTACATCTTTATAAAGTTTCTCCAAGTGACATCTGAAACAGCAACCAAATCAATCTATTCTAAAATAATGGAAGAGCTAACTAATACTAACCTTTAAAAAGACTTTTTTAGGGGTCTTTTCCTCTCCCCTCCCCCGACTAGAATGTGATTAATGGAATTCTCTCACAACTTAGTTTGATATATGCTTTTGCAAGTCAAGCAGCTAAAGCAGAATCAGATAATTGTGGTATGACTCAACAAATGCACAGCTGTTCATTTAAATATATCCGTCAAAAGTATAAATATGATCATAAGAAAGAAAATGAGCTGTGTACATAAGGTCAGAGCACAAGTTGAATGGGTTAGCATAGAAGGAACCACAACAGAAAATAAGGAGGCAGGACATTCCGTATTCCTGGTACAGAGAAACCAGGAAACAGATGTACCCAAAAAACCAGCCATCCAACCCCAAAACACTCACTGACCTAAAGAAGAAATGAATGGTGAGTTAGAAGTAAAAATAAATGTGCTCCACTAAGTGGAGAGAAACGAAATCTAGGAAATCGATGAGGCTGCCAAGTACACAGAGCAAGAAGCCTACAAAGCAGAAACCATAAATGTCATTTGTTAAGAAAAACCAAACCAAACAAAGACCCAGAGGCAGAGGAGAACAGGAGAACAGGATTCTCACCTCAGTCCTGCCAGGACTGATCATGAAATCATGTAAATACAGGAATGCCTCCGAGGGTCCTAGAGCAAATAGCTGAAAAATACCACTGCGTACCTGCCTACCCTTCTGGGGGTTCTACATGCAGGAGGGTGTCCCCTGAACACGAAGAAGAGGAAAGCCAGAAAACAGAGACCGTGAAAGGGAGAGGGCAGTGCCGAGAGAGAAGGAGGTGCCCATGTCAGCCTGCAGACTCCACTCCTTCCTTCTCCCTCCAGGAGGCCCAGTCGGAACTGGAGAGGCAGAGGCACTGAAGGCTTTGATGCCTCTCTTCTTTTCATATGTCATTCAAAATAATAACAAATATAAAGAATATCTAATCCATATGGTGATTCCCCAGGTTTCCCTGAACCCTCAAAAACTCAAGTTCTTCCTCAAAAATAGTCTCTCTGGTGGTGGGGGGCGGACTTAATTTGATACTTAGCCTGACTACCCAGTCATCCTACAAGGGGAGCCATTCGCGTTCTCCACATTTACAGGCAAACCACTCTCATACTGTTAGAAGCAGAGACCATTTCAACAATCACCAACTCGCTGAGCCCCAAGTCCCCCATAAATAGCCTCTTCATCCTTTCGCAGAAAACTTTCTGGAAAGAGCAATCCACACGCCCCCTCCCCAGCCTTCCCGAGTCCCTCACTGCAATGCCTCTTGCTAAGGGTCTGAGTCCTTGTAGACCCTCACTATTGTTCAGATTCGCAGGGGAGAGTCCTTGAGACTCGGATTCCCACGCCTCAGCACCGGAGATTGTAAGTCAATTGACATGAGATGAGGCCCAGAAGTCCCCTCCCCCGCGCCCCCAGCAACCCAGGGGATGCTGAGAACAGACTCGCTGCTGTGCCGAAGGCCTCCTTGTCCCCTGGGGTCTTCCCTTGCTGGCTTTCAGAGGCTCCATGCTCTCTGGTGTCTTTATTTGCATGGTCTGGACCATCTCAGGCTCCTTGGATGGGGCTTTCCTGTTCTGCCACTCATCGCTTTATCTTGGTGTCCTACAAGGCCTCACATCTCAGACTCTTCTTTTCACTTAAGATGTTACCCCCGTTCCAAGCCAGGGCTGAACCACTGGATTAAGAATGGAATCTCTGCTTACTCATCCCCCTGACCTCTGCCTACTCCTTATTACTTTCTTCCTCTACCATATATCCTTGTCTTTTCACTATTTATAACATTAATTTTAAAAAAATCTTGACAGGTATTTCACGGTACACAGAAAAAAGTATAATGAACCCTATTTTTGACCTCCAGTTTCAAATATTAGCAACAGCCTACCATCCTGTTTCAAAAGTAAGCAATCTTACTTCCTCTATTCTGTCCATTTTCTTCCTGAGGTATTTTAACAAGAATCCCAGATGTCACATCATTTCACCCACAGATTCTCTAACAAAAAAGGACTTTCCCTAACCATAACTGTAAAACAATCTTACCAAACAAAATTAAAAGTACTGTTCCTCCGATTAGCATCTAAAAGCTGAGGCAGTACTAAAATTTGCTAAAATATCCCTCAACCACTCCCCCCCCCCCAGTCCCCTTACAGGGAGAAGAGGGATAGCATACCAAAAAGAAATTTTTTTTATCTCTTTTCAGTTATCATGGGACTGTGGCCGTTTTGAGAATACTGTGTGTGTGTATAATGTGGAAGAAAGCAAATACCTAGAGTATACTCAAATTCTGTCATCCCCTGCTGTTCCAGACAACCGGAATTCTGTGTGGAGTAAAGGAGATAGAGACGAAATACAGGAAAAGTTAAGTAAGAACCGTACAAACTGAGTGTGAATTGGAAGTATCAGCATGACCTCATGACAGATTTACTTATCCTCTGTCCACTAAAAAACCTAGAAACAATGACCTACCCAGGAGCCGTGAGGATTCCCGGTGCTCAGATTGAGATGTTAAAATACCATTTCCCACTAGAAAAAAAAGAACAAGTAGAATTGAACCATGAGGTTGCAATCACCAAATCCAGCCCATGGGTAATTAGAGGCCAAATGACTGGGTTCTTTAAAAGGTAAACTGTAAGGAAAGGAAAAGGTTGCAAGGGAGCCCAAGGTTTAAGAGACTTAAAAGGCATAAGAAGATGGGCAAGACTAAACTAAGGTGGCTAGATATACACATAAGGGTGATAAAACCATAAGGACAGACAAGGCAGCAATTACAGTAGTCCCTGGAGCAACGCTGACCCCCTCCTGCTTCCACACAGTGGAAAAGGCAGGTATAACTTTTGACTCCCCAAAAACTAAGTCTACTTTTGAGCAAAAGCCTTACTGATAACATACAGAGCTGATTAAAGCACATTTTGTATATTGTTTGTATTATATACTGTATTCTTGCAATAAACTAAGCTAGAGAAAATGTTTTTTCAAATCATTGCAAATCTCCAAAACATTTTCCAACATGCTTACTGAAAAAATCCACGTACAAGTGGGTCAACACAGTTAAAATCCATGTTGTTCTATGATCAACTCTACAGAAGTCAGGGAAGTGATTACCTCTGAAGGGAGACAGGGCTATGACTGCCACGGGACATACAGAGGGGCTCTCTAGAGAGGCCACTAATTATCTGCCTCTTCTCTTGACCTGCATGCTGGTCACAAGCAATATTCATCTTATAATAGTTAACTGTGCTCTGCATGCTGTGCATGGATGTCTGTATGAGTGCTTTATTTTACAATAAAGAGGTAAAAAGGAGAACACAAAAGTATGATAATGTGTGTTATTTTAGAAAAGGTTCAGATTAATACACACACACAAACATTGAGAAAGCAACAACATTGTGTATTATATATATATATATATATATATATATATATATATACAAAAATTGGCCCAGGTTTGGATTAAAAATAAGTTTCTATAATGTAATTCTGAAATAGTATCTATTTTTCTTTACCTTCAAACAGGAAAAGTATTTTTTCAGTTTCTAAGTTTATTAATTTTTAATAGAGAAATAGGTTATCAGTTACCTAGTCATAATCAGAAATGTTTTAAAATAAAATGAACACAATAACTTAGGATAAGCTGCTCCTTTGTCTCTCCTACATCAATTACATAAGCTTCATGAGTTAAGGATAGAGCAAGATGTTGAGTACACATGACTGTTTCCCAAATACTGTACATGATCATCAAATAAGAAAGATTAACGCCCTATAGATATGAACCCTCCCTGGCAACATTTATCTATGCATTTAACATAGTCCTGATAACAATATTAATGGGTTTTCTTCTTGGAGGGAAGGGAGTGGTGACTTGATATGATTATTCTACAGTTCATATATTTATAATAACCAAACATACACACACACACAAATACGAAAATTCTGTAAAAGGGAACTTAAAAGAAGTATGAAACTTCTGTAAAATGGAACTACCCCTACCAAAAAGAAAAAAGCATTATTCAGCTCTGAAAGTTAAAAAAAAAAATAAATAAAAAAAAGGTGTGATCCTGGTATACACACAGGCAGGGAGATCAATGAAACTAAATGGATATCCCAGAAATAGACCAAAATGTGCAAGATTTATAATTAAAAAAAACAAAGGAGAAAAGTTAGAACTATTCATGACTAACCAGTGTGACAGAGACTGCTCATTTTCCACTAAAATTCCTTCTCTGCTGAAAGCTGACCAGCAGAGACTGTGTTCCCCACCCTCCCTTGCAGGGAGGTGTGCCCACATGACTCAGTTCTCACCAATGCAAGTAGACGTGATGTGTGCAACTTCTGATCACTTGCCCTGGACTTTCTCCTTTGTCCTTCACACTGAGGGAACCCAAACTGGTAGCACCTCAGCCATGACCGTGCAGCTAACTGAGATATCCACAGGGACAATTACTGAAGCAACAGGACAGAAGGAACCCGAGTCTCAGTGACCACTGGATATGGGCTCTTCTGCTGACCTGGTTTGCTCACACCGGGGCTGTTAAGTTGAGGAGTAAAATCAACTTCTATATTCTTTGAACCATAGCGTATTTAGGTCCTCGGTTATAGCAATTCAGCCTTACCCTAATGAACAGAGCCCCTAAAGAAAAATTAAGTTGGATTCCTACCTAACATTGGAGGTAGATTCAAGATTTAAATCTGACAAAAGAACCACATGGCACTACAAGGAACCACGAGATACGTTTTTAACTCTAAGAATGGAAAGGTCTTTTAACCGTGATACAAAATCCTGAAGCCATAAAAAGTTTGATTATATATTTAGCTCTATAAGTCTTTTTTGAACATTTTATTGACTGTCTCTTCCACTAGAATGCAAGCTCCATGGCACAAGAATTGGGATCTGTCCTCTTCACTACTGTACAGTATAGCCTGCTGCCTAATACCTAGAGATATTCAAAAGTATGTGTTGAGTGAATAAACTAGTACACTTAAGTATACAAAATTTTAAACAATCTGCCCAACAAAATAATATTTTTATACAAATGACTAAGTATAAACACAGAGGGAATAAAACAGGGAATACAAATGGCCTTCACACTCATGAAAAGATGCTCAATGTCAATCAAAACAAGAAAAATGCAAATCAAAGCTACATTTAACTGTCATTTTTCCTATCGATTTAGCAAAGAAAAAACCTATCAGTTTGACAATCATACGGATATGAGGAAGCAGTGTTCTCATCCATTGCTAGTGAAATCTAAAACTGTGCAAGCTCCATGAAAAAATAGCAACTTACATTTCTACCGAAATCAAAATGTGTGTGTCCTTTGCCCCCCACCAATTCCACTACTAGAATCGTACAGATATGCTCAATGATACATGTACAAGGTCATTCCCTACAGCCTCGTTCATGAAAACAAAACTGGAAATGATCCACATGGTCATCAATACAGTACCAGTTAAATAAACTAGAGTATATCTCTCCTGTGGAATACTAGGCATTCATTCAAAAAGAATACAGTATTAACATGAAGAACTTCCAAGAAATACTGTTTCAATGAAAAAAAGATGCAAAATAGTATATAGTGTTACCATTTGGGTTAAAAAAATGAAATTGTAATATAGACTAGACTATATGCTGGTGTATTATCTATGTCCTGAAACCTCTGGAAGAATATACATCAAATTGGTAACAATGGTTGCCTCTAGGAAAGGTCGCTGGGCACCTGGGAGACAGGAGAGGAGGGAGAATTATTTTTCACTCTTTCATACCTTTTTGAACCTTATACACATTGATTATAGTACCTCCTAAAATTAACTATTTTATAAATAACCACACAAATATTCATTCCCAGCTCCAGATATCTGAAAACTTCTCTGGTGATTCTCACTGGCAGCCACACCAGGAAACTGAGCTGAGCAATTTTAAGCCTGTTTCATAATTAAGAATCACAGGGTTAGCAATTAATTTACGCCATCATCTCCTCCTCCTCCCTCAAATAAATATATATGCAAAATAGTCAGTCTTTTAATCCCATCCCCGTTATTCATTACTTCCTCCTAAAACTAATTCAACCTCATGCCGCCTGAAATGGGCATTGAAATGTCAAAATCCTCCAAGGACAGTAGTAGCCAGGACTAACAACTATGCTAATATGTTAACAAGCCTAGTGCCTAAGAAGTTCCTTCCAGGCATCCAGAAGATGAAAATTTGACATAATGGACACCTCGGCAACAGCCCAAAGCTGCCTTAGAAAATAAAAACTCACCCTTAATGACTAAAAGTCCAACGTCAACAGTCATGGCTTTTGTTTTTTCCCTAATGTGAAAGGGCTCTCCCACCTCTCCTTCTAAATTATAGGCTAACCCGTCACTTGAGGGCTGGTCATTGTGATGTTAACCATACAAGGAACACTAAGCAGTCACTATTTAGACCCAGATTTTGCTCCAAAGGGAAAAATTCTGCTTAACAGGGCAAATGGCCACAACATACCGAGTGGAAGGAAAAAGCAAGTTGTAAAACATGTGATCGTATTCCATTAATTTTTAAACATAATAAATATGTATATGAAAAGATTTGTGCGTGAAGAAGTGTGTGTTCCAAATGACGAGCTACAGGTGAAAAGAGAAAAGGAAGGGAAGCAATTTTATCTCCATGTTTGTCTGTACTCTAGACTGCTTTGTACCATTTGAAATTCAGTAACCAAAAATAAACTTTTACATAGAGATAAAATTTTTTTAAATAATATACTAGGTTCTCCTTAAAAAGTGAAGCACCTGACAGCTCCTAGAGGCCCTCCCCCAAAGTGCCGACCCTGAGGCAGTAGCAGAGGCTGAGCCCCCTGAGCCTTATTCCGAAGTTACTTGCTTCCGCCTCTCTCTATACGTTTCAAACCACATTCAAGCAATCCCAGCATTTAACTCAGAGACACACCCACCAACATACAGAACTTGAGGCCTTTGGGCACAGAAACAGCTTACAGACTCCATTCTAAAGTAGGTATCTGTATTACCCCCATAGCTGAACACAGCCTTAACAATAGTTCATCCTGATAGCAAGCCGTCCTTACTTCAAAAGGAAGCAAATTATGAAAGTGTAGTTCTGAAAAAGGTAAAAGGATGGAGACAATAAAAAGATGGTGGTTGCTGTGGGGTGGGTTGAAGGTGGGTTGTTAAGAGAGAGCACAAAGGATGTTTAGGGCGGTGACGCTTGTCTGTATGATACCTTACGGTGATACGATGTCATGATATGTTTGTACCATCCCACAGAAGGTAGTACGCCAAGGATGAGCCTTAAGGTAATCTACGGGCTTTGGGTGATAACAATATGTCAGTGTGGGTTCATCTATTGTAATAAATGTACCATTCTGGTAAGGGATATTGATACAGTGGCCCCACACCCCATGACCCCCTGCCCATCCGCGGATTCCTGAAACGATGGACAGTACCGAACCCTATATATACTATGTTTTTTTTCCTTAACTTACATATCTATGATAAAGTTTAATTTGTAAATTAGGTAAGTAAGAGACTAACAATAATAAAATAGAACAATTATAACAATATACTGTAATAAAAGTTTCATGAAGGTGGTCTCTTTCTCTTCCTCAAAATATCTTCTTGTACTGTACTCACCCTTCTTTTCACCACAATGTGAGATGACAAAATGCCTACATGATGGGATGGAGTGAGGGGAATGCCGTGGTCATTGCGACGCAGTGTCAGGCTACTAGTGACTCTCTGGCCATAACGCCAGGAGGCTCCTCTGTTTCCAGACTGTGCCTGACCATGCATAACTGAGACCTCAGGGAGAAAAACCGCAGAGAAGAGGAACTACTGCAGAGAGAGAGGTCGTGCATGTTGGGGACAGGGTATATAGGAGAACTCTGTGTTTTCTGCTCAATTCTGCTATGAACCTAAAACTGCTCTAAAACAGTCTATTTAAAAGGAAAAAACATAGTAATGGCTCTGTAAGGTGAAAGGCATGGCAGAAGCATGTTACATGCAGGAGAATGTTGGTAGTATTTTAATTTGGCCCAAGTTAAAGCATAAGTGAGCAGATCTACCAACATAAGCCTACCTTCCAGGTGATGCAGGAACTAAGAATTATTAGGCTGGGTCCTAACTTTTTTATACTGGATTTGTATAAACCAACAAAATGATCATTGTAGCTAAGCAATTACCGTGTAGATTAGATCTCTCCCAAACAGCATTAAAAGAGGTGATTTGCTGAAATGGCTCTACTGTCCGCTCTGGCTGGCAATGCTGCTCTGGGCTCCCGGGTGAAAGCTGACTCAGCTACCTTAGGGCTGACTCCAGGTCATATCTTCCCTGCAGTCCCCCGGGCTGTGTGCTCTGGTCCAGAGCCCCGCTCACTCCTTCACCGGAGCCGTGGGGGTGGGAGAGGCGCTCCCGGAGTCTCCTGAAATTACGTGAAGATCTCCAGCACTTCTCGTTCTGGCAATGTGACACTCACAAATGGCTCGGTCTGCAGGGGGGAAGAAGAAAGAAACCCAATTAAGCAGAAGAAAATTCAGAAGTTGTGGAAGTTCTGGCTTAAGAAAGTTCACACTTTACAAGCCTTTCCATTGGGACCACAAAACTAAGGCCGGTTTACGACTGAAGCAAGTCTGGAAAGGGCTGAACAACACTGGCGTGCATTATGCTGCTGTCATAGATCGACACGGTACTTTTAAGTTCTTTTTTTTCTCAATGACACAAAACCCAGGAAGGTCTGTAGCAGACAAATTTCAAAATAAAGCTCCTTTAAAGCCCATATACCATGTACTCTAGTGCATTACAAAGAAGAACCAAAAAAATGGCTTTGCATATATTAATTATTATGGACTTCATTCAAAAAAAAAAAAAACAGTTCAAGCAGTACATAAGTATAGAATGAAAGTCTCTCTCCAGACCCCGGCTGCTCCTGGAGACACCCCACGTACCAGAGGAACCAGTGTCTTGTGCATCCACCCAGAAATGATCTGGTTTTGGTCCATTTTCAACCACCATTTTCAGCTGTACACAGATCTAGTTCAAAGGCTCATAAAACAATGGTGGGGAAGGAGCACACAGAGGAAGGAATGGGGCTCTAGATAACTAACAGAAAACAAAAAGCCACCCAGGCTCCCTTGTCCTAAGACTTTAAAAACATTTGCCAAAGGAAGAGGAAATTTTCATTAGACCCAAACTTTTCCATTCAAATAGTTAAGTAACACAAAACATTGAAGAACTTCTTCCTTTCAGAAAACAGCATCTTTTTTTTTCTAACCTCTAGGAACATTTTGCCAAGAGCACCTTCATGTCAATAAATCAAAGCAGAAAACAAACCCAAAATACAGCATTCCTAAATAATTATTTGAAAGGAAAAACACATCAACCTTGAAGTTCAAGGGAAATGCTTTACAAAACACATCAGACCTTTCCTTGGTTCAGTTTAAATTGAAGCTCACAATCAATCTGAAATGAAAATCTAGTCATGTAAAAAGCACACTAGAATGAAGACAAAATATCCTCCCTGTAGAAAGTCCACCCAGAAATTTGGTATTTTTACTAATCATTTTATCGAAGCTAAGAGTAAAAACCCATTTATCGAGTGGACATCCTTAAAAACAAACCCATCAGCTAAGCAGCATCCACAAACCTTGAGCTTCAGAACAAACTGGTGAAATCCTGGGGCCAAAGAAATCTGGCAAATTCACAATGGAGTTGCTTTCTCCTCTGCAAAGACTAACTGCATGTTAGAGAAGGAAGCCAGTACGAGGCTGCCTTGCCTAAGACCAACCATGTCTTTAAATGACAGCTACGGTTTGCGTGGAGCTTTAGATAGGCAATAAAATAAGGACACACTGGGGCATATTTTTCTGATTCTTCTTTAAAAATCAGATTTTTGTTTTTTAATTACAAAGATGCCTCTGTTTCCCTTCTAACTTCCCAGCCCTAACACCTTCACTGCTTGGAATTCCTTCAAGACTGTGCTCAGGTTCTCCTGCCTCTTTTCAGCCTTCTCCAATGATTCTATTTCCCAGACTTTTCCATTCCAACTTTTCTGGTTATTTATATTCTATAGATTCCTCAACCTGGCACTTACTTCTCTGTCTTGAACTAGGTTTGTCTCAAAACCAATTTAAAACCAGGCAAGATCACATGTTACAACTTCTGCTATATTCCTTCTTCAAGGTACCTAGCATATATAGATGGTGCTCCACAATTACTGGATAAAAATCAAGACTTCAAATTGAACATAATTTAATGTTTGTTTTAAAATTCATCAGGCACTCAAATAAGCCAAACTGAAGTCAAAACTATCTTGTACTACCAGGAAGAATAGGTTGGGAGCTAAAGTGAAGAGCAAATCTAGATACTTAACTCTTCAAGTAGTCTACTTAGGTCCTGTCTCCCCACAAATATCCTTCATGCCCAAAGCAACCCTGGAAGATCCTGAAAGGTAATAGAAGAGTGATTAAAGAAATAAAAACAACCCCATTAAAGGGACATATGCACCAATTAAAATCAGTGCTGTAAAATAAACATTCCAGCAATTTGTCACAAAACCTTCAGAGTGGAGTTTTTCCAAAACCATAGCCAACTCAGTTGTTTGGCCCTGGAGGTTTAATGATAGGCAGCTAATCGTGCCGTGTGAAAAATCTGATCCCTGAAAGTCAGAGGCCTATTCCTGCAAAGCGGTGGAAGATGAATGTGAGGAGAAGGAAAGGGAGAAATCCAATTCCAACTGCAGGCTTACCACAGTAGTGCATTTTCTTTCATTCAATTCAGAAGAACATGCATAGTTTCTTAAAGGCTATTATGATATCTCAGGACCTAAGTAACAGGCAAGCATGGAAGATACTTGAAATCGAACAAGTTCTTGGCAGTCAACTCAGCAGCTAAGCAACAGGCAAAGAAACCAGGGCAAGTTTTCTCAACCTCTTCATTATAACTGTACCCTGGGCTTCCAGAAACTGTGGCTTCCAAATACTGCAAATCCTTCCCTTTCCAGACACCACCTTTTCTACAGGAGCAGGTGCTAACTACGTGTAGCTGCAATAATCACCTTGCACATAAACAAATATCATTGTGCTATATACCTAAAACTAACACAGTGCTACAGTTATACCTCAATTGAAAAAAAAATAGAAAAAACATTAGCCCATACCTTCCCTGTCTACCCATCCAACCCCATAACCGAAATCAACCACAGTGTCCCTTACAGTAGAAATGCCGTTAACTGAAATTATTTTAGCAAAGAACATGGAAAGAGTCAAACCCAGTTTCCCAACCTAATAAATGTGATATTTCACAAATCATTTAACCTCTGTGAATTTCAGTTTCTTTTCGCATCAAACAGGGTAAATACCTCACACCTTTGAGAGTTACTGACAATGCCAGCTATCATTTAGCAAGCCCTTAGTTCTAGAACTATGCTAATCTTACATTTGCATTGTTTGATTTTATCCAGATAACACAAAAATTGAGAGGAAGGGATTATTATTCCCATTTGAAAGATGAGAAAAAATGCAGAAAAGTTAAGTAAAACTGCCCAATATCACACTTTTTTAATAAGAGGAAAAACGAAGAATCAATTCAAGTTTTGCTGACTCTAAAACCTACGTTCTTAATAACCAACAAGTTAAATTGTATCTTAATTGCTTGAAAGAACTGAACTGAGTGTTCATAATAAAAATTCTTAGCTTCCTTTCCTGTTTACTACCTTAGAGTAACAGAAATGCTAAAGCAACACGGCGGGAAAAGCACAAGGCACACCAACCACCACCCCAAATCATCTGCACTGTACTACAAATGTCCTCTTGTTCTGACTCTCAAGTAATATTGTTATAACCAAGCATAGAAATGTTGAGTAATTTGTAAAATAATGTCCTCTAGATAGTTGAGTACCTGGGAAAGACAGGTATGATCTACTAGTAATTCTAGAGAAAGGCAATAGGGGTCTCAGCAGGTTCTCAAGATTCCCCATCTCCCCAGTGGAACAAAAATAGGTCCAATGACCTAGAAAACTGATAAACTTGAGGGACACCGTAAAGCAGAAATAACAGGGAGAGCCACATAAGACTGGAAAAGATCAATGCAGACGGAATCAGAAGTGGAGAAGAGCATGAAGACACCCCCAGATCTCCTTTTCCCAGGGTTTCCAAATTCTCAGTTGATATTAGTCTTTGGGATTTGGGAGTAAGAAATGGAAATTTCCAGGAATTTCTCCAGGATTTCCCCCAAATTAAAGTTAATCTTAAAATACTTCCAAACATTTTTTACTCACCATTATATATCTTTAAATCTTTTTGTTAAATAAAGTTGATAGTACTTACAAACAATTGAAGCCTATAATAAATATTCAAATGCTAGAAAATGCCAGTGAACATGTTTGGGTAGTGTTCCAGTAGTGGGCCAAATCCAGTCCACAGTCTGTTCTGGTAAATAAATGTTTTATTGGAACACAGCCCTCCTTGTTGATTTTACATATAGTCTATGGCTGCTTTCACACTAAAACAGCAGAGCTGATAGTTGTGACAGAGTCCATATGCCTTGCAAAGCCTAAAATATTTACTATCTGGCCCTTTAGAGAAAAAGTTTGTTGACCCCTGCAATACCCTGCGTTTGGATCTACGAGGAAGGTTAATGGCACAACACAGAGTCCCATGTTAAAACTGCAATTTTAAAGACATTTTGCCTCAGAAATGTATCTCTTGGAATACCATGAACAGAATTTGTATACAACATGCTACGCACATAAACTTGTATTTATTTTATTTTCAAGGATGACTCACTAGTAGCAGCAGACAGGGCCATAAACACACATTTATAACATAGCAACAGCTACCAGCAATCACGAACGAGCCTCTCCTCTCTGCCCCCATCCTGTGCTGGCTCTGGGAAACGTCAATCTTGTCTTTCAACTCCACAGGTTAACTTTCAATGAATTCCTCGGATCTACCGATGTCTCTATGTTAACCATTTAATTTTCATAGAAGAATTACAACTCTTTCCCATTTACCTGATTTCTTAACAGATTTTGGGGGATTTGGAAAAACATATATTTCCCAAGAAACCCTGGGAAGGAATTCTGCCCTGGAAACACTATTCTCTCCAGGTGTCTATTTACATACTAGGTAGGAATCAAACTCACTAGACATTTAAAGGATGGAAGATAAAGAGTTGTAGAGAGGAAGGAGATGTGAGGAAGAACAAAAGCCCCAGAATGTTTTAAGAAAGAGATTTAAGGTCTAGCTCAAAGCCTAGAGAGAAGACCAGCCAAAAGAGAGATAGGATGAAGGTGAGATTTCCTCATGTTTAAGCCCTATGATGGATTTAAGGCCCAAATAGCAAAGCACCTTTCTCCTCCAGAATTTAAATTACAATCTGGCGGAGCTGAGAGGCATCCATTGTAGATCACTGCTAGGAGTGAATGTCATTAAGTACCAGGCTATATATTTCTGAAGGTAACCTGCTTATAATTTTATAATCGCAAACACCCTCATCTGAAGTGGTTTTGCAGCCCACCAAAATCCCATTTACCTGTCCAACCAAAGACTCATTTATTTGAGCCAGAAATACAAAGCTCAAGGATCCTTAAGGATAAAACCAAAGGGAACAAAGCAGTGGGATATGGTAGCACCAAGAGGGGTCCAGGCTAGAACCAAAGATCCCTGGATTGAATTCACTAAACATGCAATCATGGGACAACTGCCCATGCTACAGCCTCCTACAGGCAAAATGGACATCATGACGTCCTTGAAGAGATGTCACATGTGAAATACACAGCGTATGATGGATGTTAATAAATGTTACTAGTATTATAAACTCCATAGCTGAGGAGCAGATATAAGAAGAGCAGACAGTGCTGAAGACTGAATCACAAGGGTTGAATTATTAGGTTGAAATATATGAAAATCCCCAAGCCTGACCATTTTGACTCATAAAAATGGCACTTTTTAGATAAATATTATAAAGAGTTCTAAGGGGAAGTCTGAAAGGAGAGAACAGGAGAGACTAATACCCCATCCTCATTCCACCACTGCTGGCAGTTGAGAAGAACTCCAGACACCAGATGGGAAGTCTACAGACCAAAATAGAACACCCCTTCGTCAACTCCTCCCTAGACAGGAGGTGTGACTTTCAGCAAGAGGAGATTCCACAAAAGACAGGAAGACAAAGAAACGCACACGTCACCCCTAGGTAGCCCATGTAACTCACCGGTTCTCTCTCTTCCTCTCCTTTCCTGCCCTCTCCTTTCCTTTCCTTATTTCTCTCCCTACACCGTTAACCAGTTTGGGAAGGAAACAGCATTTCCAGTCTGCTGATGTTACCAGTGCACAGCAGCCTCTCAGAAGGCCCTGGAGAGCAGCTGGGAGCTCAATAAAGAAATCCAATGGGCCCGTCACAGGTCCCTCTCATTTTTCTATCTTCCTTTCATACCAAAGGTGTTAACTTTTTCAAATCCTGTTAGTCGTCATCCAGCTAATGGGTCTGTGGCTGATGGATGGGGTCATGTCAATTCCTGAATGAGATCTGAGTTTCAGGACACCCATGAGCCCACACCTAAGTAGCCCTACTCCAGCTATATGTGAATCTCCAAAGGCTCTAAGTGCACTCTCGAAACAGCATCAGACCTTCCTGGTAATTACACGGCCTTTCTCAGCCCGAGGGGTCCAGCGTTCACACACAGAAAGCCCATCGCAGCACGTCAGCCATGGCCACGACACACGCATGCACCCTCTGTTGCCTCCCAGTCACGTGGCAGCCTTGATGCTCACCCTCACACATAATACAAGAGAGGCTTTCATCAGCTGATGATCTCAAAGCACTTTTATGAGAGTTTGAAGGGATGCCATCCACCTGGGCCACAACCAGATTTTCTGGTTTTCTAGATGTCTGGCATTTTGTTTCTCCTAAGCTTCACTCTGGGGTTCCTGTGTCTATATACCCTAATTAGCCAGATACCAGCAGAGCTTCAACAGGGAGCTTCTTGAAAGGAGGGACTCTCTCTGTATCTGACATCTTGCTGTAATGCCTGCTTTAGCATTACCCCAGACTTATTTAAATATTTGTGGAATGAATAAAGCTTAAAATTACAGAAAGACCAAAAACATTAACAATTTCAAGATCATAAATTTGGTAAAGAAAACTTTTCTATTACTAAATGGCTAAGTTTCTACCCTAGACTTAAAATTCAAAGCAGTGTAGCAACAGTATGGATAGATCCAGAGGGTATTATACTCAGTGAAATAAGCCGGGCAGAGAAAGACAAGTACCATATGATATTACTTATTTGTGGAATATAAATACAAAGCAAAACAGAATGAACAAAACAGCAGTAGACTCACAGACACTGAGAAGGGCCTGGTGGTTACCATCGGGGAGGGGTTGGGGTGGGCAGCTGGGGAGGTTGAAGGGGATAAAAGGGCACAAAAATTCTCAATCATAATGTAGGTTGGTCATGGGAATAGTAGTACAGCATGGAGAATACAGCCAATGATTCTGTAACATCTTCCTATGTTAACAGATACTAGCCGTATTAGTTGGGGGGAAAGACTTAATAATATGCAGGGAGGATTTAATATGGGTAACTGTTGAACCAATGTGCTGCATACTTGAAACTAATATAAGATGTATATCAACTACATTTCAATTTTAAAAATAAATAAATAAATTCAAAGCAGTGTAAAATGTAACAAAAACTTGAGTAGAACAGGTTAACAGAAGGAACCTATAAAGAATTATAGAAAAGTTATGATCTCGTAAAAGCAGTCTTCACTTTAGAATGGCAATAAGTTTTCTTAATACATTTATTAACTAAACAACTACTCCAAATTAAAATCAAGCTTTTCAACACTGTATCTAAAGAACGTTTCCAGAAACACTGAGGGGGTTACTACCAAAGGAGTACCAAATAAATGAACATAGAGCTAAAGCTTTGAAAAAGAATTTGTCCAATGCCCTCTCGCAAACATTTACGTCAGTTAACAGCCTAAATAAAGCTTTCACCAGATTACTCTCCCTAATTAAGGTTCAATGAAAATAAACTGAATAAAAGGCAACTGAAGGTCCTTTTCTAATTATTTGGTGTAATGTGTCAGTTGCCCACAGGCCCACAGGTATTTCCAAGATTAGGTGGGACACTGCTTGCCCCCTGTGCAGAGAGAACCAGGTTAAAAAAACAAAAACAAAAAAGACCCAGTACAACTAAAAAAAAAAAAAATTAAAAGTGAACAGTATTTTGTACAGCCTTGTTTTCTTGCTGTTAACTGTGTGTATCCTATATATCCATAATTATGCCAGACAAGCTTTGTATTTTGTATGAATGAGTTGTTAGATCTGTAATGAGTTATCTGAAAAACTAACTTGCAGGCTTCTTGAAGAGAAAAAACAACCCCTTATTTATCTTTCAGTTGTTTAACTGGGGTAGCATGCCTTCCATATAGTCAACAAGTATTTGTTGACTGAGGACCAGTGAGATTAATTTAAAATAAGATTAAAGTTAAGAATCCAGGGGACTCTGGGTCTACAACTGCCTGAGCAGACTTGAACACTGAAGTCTTCAGACTCTGCCATATCGTTTCGACCAGATTACTGCAGGAAGTCATCAAGGTGCGGAAGAAAAAACAATGAACAAATGAACTAGACACACCCTTGCACCACAACTGTGTGACACTGGGAAGTCACTTATCCTCTCTGGCGTCCATTTGTCCTAACTATAAACTAACAGTGGTGGCCCAAGTTGCTAAGCCTCCCTCTGGCTCAGATTCTTTATTTAGATATTTCTCTTATAATTGCTAGCAGGATTCCTCAAGATTTATGAGAACAAGAAAGGCCACCTCCTCAATGTAGTATGGTGTTTCAATTTACTCCTGTACCGAGATGGCACCCAACCCACTCATTTAAAAAAAAAAGAAAAAGGTAAAAATAACATTTTTCATTTAATTTAGCAATTTAGTTCTTAACTCACATAGGTTTGCTTTTCATTTGTTTACCAATAATTTGTTTGCCAAATGAAGGATAACTGAGTAAGAAAATGCACAGAAAGAAGTACCCCAATTGGGGCAGGGTGGGGGGGTGCCTATAAAGAACAGTCTCTCAACAAGCATGAGCACGGGTCCCGTTCCCAAGACCAGGAATCTAAATTAGCAAAACTAAAGCTGGTATGTCCATCTCACCCCCAACCCCAAACTTGCTAACCGTCCCTATGTTCCATCTCATGCAGCAGAACCATACCTTCATGAAGCTGGATGACCAAGTTGGACACTGAGGGGTTCACCTTACAAACCCCAAGGGCACCTTTGTCCCAGCCCTCACTGCTCCCCCAGCAGCACTCCAACTGCCTCCTCTGTGATCGCCTCCAGGTACCCGCCAACAGTGCGGTCAGTGCCCACGGGGCTGCCTCGCCTCTGCTCAGCTGTCAATGGCTCTCCTTGGCACATACAGGTGCCTGATTTCCATGATCTGATCCGAGACCTCTCCACTCTCGTCCAGTCATCACCCCTCAGGTATTCTGACACTAACTGTACCTCACGGCTTCCGGAAGATACCACAGTCTTGTTCACCTCCTGCCTGTGCACCTTGTCCATCTAAAATGTCTTTCTCTATCTGTCAAATTCCTGTTTGGGGATCAGCCCAAGAATTACCTTCCCTGAAGCCCCCAAGCCTACATCCTGTCTGAGGTTCTTCACTCTCACTTGTTGTTTCCAAATTTAATTATCACAGCATCTAATAAGAACATTCCAAGTTTTTATGTCACTTTCTATTGAGTCTGTGGATTCTTCAAAGTAATATTTTTTCATCTCTGAAACATCCAGAATAGTCTTATAAATAATAGGTCCTTAATAAATGTTGATGGATGAGTAGGTGAATCCTGGTAACGGATTCAAAGCATAAGAGGAACCCTCCAAGTGAAATATGAGCAATAGAAATTGAGAAATAATTATGCTAATGGAAAAAAAGGAGGCAGACCTACCAGCATCCACCTGTAGTGTTGTCATGGAGTTTAATTCAAAGCAAAAAAACTTACCCAAATCCTAAATTATAGACACTAAGAACTAAAGTGTTTCTTATTTCATACAGAAAAAAAAAAAACAGTATGTAAACTAAATGTATACACTAAACCATAGCTTTCTGACATACATATGAAAACAAGGAAATATTTCCACCAACACTTTAGAATATAATCTTTTTCTAAAATATATTCAGAAATGTAACTTGAGAACAACACTCAAATACCATTCTGACACTGTAATATTACAGGAGACTAAGATGTTGTCAGCAAAATAAGAAGGGAGATGTTGCATTTTTCTCCCAGAAAAATTATTCCCAAGACAGACACTTGGAGCCAGGCCCCCATACAGTTCCTGAGGCTAGACTCCCCCTCACTGTCCTGCTTCCCCAAGTACTTCAGTCAAGATGTGGATGAGGGGGAAGAGCTATTCTTGCTATTGATTCCTCCCCTCTCCGCCACCCGTTGTCCCAGCCCCAGCCTTTTTATAGCACATAGTGGGAAGAAAAAATCAAAGAGATAAAATACTATAAAACACAATTTAATAAGCATAAAGAAGGTAACAGAAAGGAGCCAATGGCCAAAGTTGAAAGTTAAGGAAAATAGAAGGAAGAGGGAAGGAACAGACTGGCCGGTTACTAGCTGTCACTGCCTGGGATCACTTTACGTTCACTATGAAACTGCTTAATGCATGAGTCATTTCAAATCATGACTGTATTGATTCATTTAATGTGTTCAAGCAAACCGGCAATGAAGATGACCTAGAAACCTTGAGATGTAGATGATTCTTCAATCAAAATAATGAGGGTGGAAAATATATTTTAGAGAAATCAAAAGCATAAGTATGTACATGTATAGAAAAACAAGTTCTTATGTTTTCTTATTACAAATTGGCAGAAAAATGTGAGATTTTTGTCTGTCAAAATTGGGCATGGGTTTTTTTTTAAAAAGGTTGAAAATATACCATCATGAAGGATTCTGTGAGTCAATGAACACTGGGTCCCTCTGAGACTGAGTCTAGGAACTCGGCTTCTATGCTCACTCAAGTTCACAGAATGACTGGAAGCCTTGACCTTCACTCAGCTTCTTCATGATCTTAGCTTTAAAATCAGCCTTAACATGCTGACGTTTCTTTTTGGGGTGATCAGAATGTTCTAACATTAGATAGTGATGACAGTTGCACGACTCTGGATTTACTACAAGCCACTGAATTGTACACCACAGAAGAGCGAAAGCCTTAGTGTATTAACTAACTCAATAAAGCTGTTATTTTAATAGTCAGTCTAAAAGCTCTTACACTGTTTTCTGTACACCTCAGACCTTGAGTATATGC
The DNA here is from genome assembly GCF_030020395.1 of Manis pentadactyla. Taxonomy (NCBI): domain Eukaryota; kingdom Metazoa; phylum Chordata; class Mammalia; order Pholidota; family Manidae; genus Manis; species Manis pentadactyla. Next base: position 14,812,616 of record NC_080026.1, on the reverse strand, counting down.
TTGCTCTGCCTGTTGACTCCATGAATAAACTCTGTCTCCCAGTTCATTCTGTGGAAAGAGCCAAAGCTTTGGAATCTCCCAGCTCGGTTTGGGAACGGAACCTAGGTCTGTCGCTTCCCAGGCTCAGGATTCTTGGGCATATTACCATCTGAGCCCCATTGCCCAGCTGTAAAACAGCAAATACCACCTACTTACCAGATGAGGAGACTGAGAATCTGCAATTCACCACCAAGCTCAGACTGATGGTAAAAGGCAGAAAATTAAAATGGATAGGCTCTAAGAAAGGACAGGTCAGGTACCAGGAGAAAATACGAAGGAAGACACAGCAGAGAGGATATGGCAAATGAAGAGTTAAGACCAATGCCAGCCTAGCCTATCTAGATTCAGAGCAAACTCTTCTAGAATCCTCTTTTTGGTTCCAGTGCTGCTTTGGGGTTCAGGAGATGTGGAGTGGGAGGGTGAGGATAGGTCCACTCCCAGAAGCATGTGCCATGATCAAGACTACACTACCCAAGACACTTAATCTCTAGATTCCTTACTTAAGTAATTTTATATGAGTAACAACAAAGCAGAGACATTTTCTATACTTTAAATCTCCTCAAGTGTCATTAAGCATTCAGTCCACTAATAGAACTATAGCCTCTTGATTTGGGTTGCCATTAATTAGAACACATAGTTTTGTACCAGGATTTGTTTTTTTACAGATTAACTCTATACAATAAAACATGCCTGAAGTTGATCATATTACAGTCTTTTCATTGCAAACCTCAAGATTCCACACCTGTGATTTAATTTACATCAGCACAAGTTGAAACATCAGCTTTTCCATCATTTGTGATATTGTAACCCTTAAGAAGCAACTTTCCTGACAATTACTACAAGCACTCTATATTTACCGTCAAATTCCCAACTGGGCCAGAATATCTCAGGTGAAATAATTCTCCATAGTGGTTTTAACAAAACCGTTCTCATTTAAAATGTGGTCGGTCTATTTGTCCAAACAACCAACAGGAAAAAGACCCTCAAAAATACATATATATGTATTACACACATATATTATTTATATATGTATGCATATGTGTGCATATACGTACACATGTATGCACGCACATAAAAACACATATATACATATTTAAAAACATGCAAACTTTATGCCACACATTTCTACCCTTGAAAAGCCAACCAAGAAGAGTTCAAAAGACTAGCAAGTTGTCGGCCCTGGCCTCCCCCACGAAGGAGCAACGCAGCAGTTAACTGCACTCTCTCGCTCCAAGTTCCTCCACAGACCAACCGGTTCGCAACCCAGTCTTCCCCAGCACATGGCTGCACTTTAAAGCGTCTGGCGATCGCTCTTCGGTAGAGCGGGAGAGTGAGCAGAATATCACTGAGCCAGCATTCTTTCAATAACACAACAGGACGATGAAAGTACAACATGGGCATGAAGAGGAAAGAAAAACATTAGCAACTGCCTGTTTACCATTCACACTGTCAACAATTCTGAGAAAAATTCCGCTGTTTCGGGTCACTAAACCCTTGCTTCTTTTATAAATATTTGTCTCCCTGAGCTTGCTTTTTTACTTTCTAAATCCCAGAGGGAAATGATAATGTTCTATACATTTTAGAATGGCTTTTTCTAAAACTGGCAGGAAGGAAAAGGCTAGCTTGTGTTAGTTCTAATTTTGAAAGCATTAAGTATTGGGGAGGGAACTCTTAGATAATAACTTATTTTTTAACATTTTAGTTATTTCATATGCAACATTTTTGCTGGGTCTACCAACATCGCTGTGCAGTCAGGTTTATTTTAAGATAACACAGTCTAGCATGAATTCACCCGAGGCTCTTAGAACTTATAACCAAATTTAGATGGGTTTAACACAACTGTGAGGTGTCCCTCCACCATTTTTCTCTTTGGATACATAAAGAGTGCGTCAGATACATGTTGAGAAGCTATTTTATTTTAAATACAATTTTCTATGAACTTTCCTAGCACACACACACACAAATGCTTTTACTTCTACTTCAGAGTTATAATCAACCCCTAATGCCTTTGGCAAAGACAAGATCTACTATGTAAGGTATTAAGGAAAAAGAAAAGGCAAGTAAATATGAATATTTCACGGAAGTAGGGGCACGCAGGGTTAGGAAAAGCTTCCAGTTTCCGTATGTGAATGTGTTCTCTCCCTGGAGGGAGATAAGTGGTTCCCAAGGTTACTGTACATTAAGTATCAAGAATGGTAAGGAAGCTAAGGCTCTCACATACACATCTGTCATTTCTCAAATACAGTATGAACAAAAGGATACACACAGACCCCTAATACATATTATATGAATATATATTTTTAACCCATATATACTAAAAATGCAACTACAACCTTTAGTGAAGGCCCTAGTTTTTTAGGAACACTACCAGCATGCCCCACCCTATCCACCCCTAGCTGCCCTCATTCATTATCTTCTTTCTCCCCCATATTATGGTTAAAGCACAGAACTGAGGCTAGACTGCCGGAGTTACAATTCAGGCCTAGCCACGTACTACCTTTATAGCCTAAGGCACATACTTCAATGTGCCTCATTTCCTTCATCTGCAAAATTAAGATTAAAATATTGTACCTGTCTAATAACCTGAGTTATTATAAGGATTAAATGAGTGAATATATGTAAGGTACCTAGAATAGAACCTGATATGCAAGCACCATTAAAGGGTAAGCCATGAAAGTTACTGGTGTGGTTATTATTAGAACCATAATTGACTTCTGTGGTACTCATTTCCTTCCTTTTCATTATGCTTCCTACCTTTTAACAACTCAAACATATAGTTACTTTGGCCTGTCTGAATTCCCTTCTGTTCTCTGGAAGGCTAACAAGAGCAGGCAAAGAAGAGTGTGGTGCTGAAGCATGTCAAAACTTCCATAATGAATAATAAATTACTTGTGAAGCTCACAATGGACCACGGTCTAGCTCTGCCCCACAGCAGGGCCAAAAACCAAAGGTAAAAGCCAGAATCCCTCAACCAGTAGTTTATTGATAGACTACAGGGAAACCATCATATTGGAAACAAGTGTGAAGATTCCGTCCCCCAAGGGTTAGCGAGGGAGGAGAATACTAAAATCGAGCCTCCACCAACCTACCGGCCGACACCTTTAATGCTGTATGCAGTACTACTCTTTATCAGTAAGGATGTACACACGAACATCATCAAGGACACTGTGGGGCCAATTATACCATAAAATCTAAAAATGAAAACCAGTGTCACATCTGGAACTCACCTTTAAACATAACATTAACAGTGATGGCCTGACATTTAGAAAAAGACAAGCTGGCCCAGCAGTGTAAGCACGACATGCTAAAGGCCATTCACTATCTAATATTAATCACTGAGGAATCGTATGTCCTCAGAACAGTCTCTCCAGTTGGCCACCTAAATAAAAACTATACCAAGAAAGGCCACATACTTTTTTTAAAAATGCCTAACATGAAGGCTTTACGTAAAAGAATGTAGTTTGCCCACGGTCACTACTTTGCTGTCTTCAGTCATGACAGAAGAAATCACATGCTGCAGCCACTGGCCACTTGGTGTGGCCTGGAAGCCGCAACTTGAATTCTGGAGACCACTCATGATCCACATACAGTTTCAGGAGGGTCACCCAAACAAGCCTCACTCCCAGCCAAGCCGTCACTGGGTAGTGTGCTCAGGATTCACTTCTCCCAGGGTGTTTGAACACCCATCCTTGTGCTCCCCACTCCTGGCTTTGTCTACCTAGAAATAATTGCCTCCTCTGACAGCAGAACTTTGTCCTCTTCAGATCCGAGTGCCCCGCCCCAAGCATGGTGCCTGACACAGGATGTACACTTAAGAGAGCGTGTTGAGAAATAAATGACTGGCTCCCCTGCCCAACAGAGCCTTCCAGGATCTAAAGCAGCGTATACCCCTCCCCTGCCAGCACCAGCATTCTGAATCTAGATAAAGAATGTCTGGCCTCCTCTTCTTGACGTTCGCTGCAATTCTGTGCACTAAATACCAGGCAGTCCGCTCCTATGTGTTTCATTCCAGCTGCACCCAAGAACAGGAGGGACAGACTCTGTAGTTTGGAAGACGTGGATCCCTCAAGCTTCCTGTTTCTTCCACCTGTAAATGAGGCTGCGGATAACAACTTCCTGACATGTGTACAGTCTGTGGCACAAAGTAAACTCTCAAATATCTGCTCCCTCTCCCTCTTAGAACAGGAATTAAAAAGTCAAAGTAACAGATTTTAAACTCCCAGATTTTAAACAAAGCAAGGTCATCAGATCACCTCTCTTTTGAATTTTTGGAGCTACTTTTCTACAGCGCCCATAAATCACCTCTTTCCTTCCCTTCTCCGGAGGCTTAGGGGCTTACAGGCTGTGAGATGTAAGTTCCCAAAGTGAGGTGTCGGTGTCGGTATACAGCCTTGCCTTGACCACTGTCTGAGCACAGGGCTTTTCCCAGAGAATGGACTCAGACAGAACACAGAATAATGCAACTAAAAGCAAAACTTTGCCATTCTCCAAAATGAGATATATATATATTTTTTTAATTTTTTTGGCTACTAATTTTAAGCATGGAAATTCAAAGATATCTGGGGGCAAGAAGGGGATGGGGAGGAGACTCCAACATTTTATCTGTGACCAGTGACTATTCTCCTGGTCCTTAAATGAATTATCTTAACTTTAAGGATCTATAACCCTTGCATACATTTTAAATAACAATTTCTCTTGTCACACATTCACACTAACCTAGACAAAGTGGTTTAGAAACTACCAGCCAACTTCATTCTGTGAGTAACCATTAAGTTTTAATCAGATGTGGTTCAATTTCTGGAACAGCAAGCATTAAGAAGGACTCATCAAGGAAAATGGGCACAAGTGGGAGAATGAGGTGGAGGAGCAAGAGGACAAAAGACTTGCCCCCAAGCCAGTCTTGCAACATAGACTCTTGATGGAAAACTTCTGCCCTCTTTGCAGCTGTTGTGTCCTGCAGTTGGCACGGAGCGCTGCCAGTCTGGGACCAGTTTCCAGTGAGGACAGCATTGTTTTATTGGCTACTAGGCAGTGCACACACCATTAATGGAGTTTTTATCTCTCCATTTTCCTGTCAGTACAGAACCAGCCAGTCTGACTCTGTTATTATCATTAAGAAAGCTTTTTTTTTTTAACTCTCCCCACACACACACTCTTTAATCCAAACAACATCTGGGAATTTCAGCCTCTATCATATAAAAGGGAAACAGATTTAGTGGGAAAGACGGGGAGGGGGAATACCGTTCTAGCCACACGGGAATGACAACCAAATTCCAACACCCAAACTTATCTGGAGCCACCCGTGATCTCTGGGACACTGTTCCCTTCAAAACGGCAAGGTACTTCCCACCTCACTGTTTTAACCTCCTCTGGACCTCTGTTAATAAAGAAACATCATTTGACATGCAGCTTTTAAAAAAGGAATAGAAAATTTTATTACTGCTTTCCGGGATGGGAAGTTCAGTTGTGAAATGAAAGTCAAGCATAATATTTAGAAGATGACTTTCAGAAGAATGCATTTTTTTTTTCAAAAGGGGGGAAAAAGACCTTCCATGAGACATTACTAGTGAGTATATCTCTGGTGTACAAAGTAATCGGAAAAAACTGGCGCCATCCAACCCAGAAACTATGTCCTCCTGTAATAGACAGCTGTCTCTTCTGTAGTTTAAGTGTGCTTTTTGCTTAGATCATGCTCTGTGAGTCATGGAATCGATACAGGAAAATGCAGAGCCAGCCACACTACAGATTCACCCAGCAGAGCAGCACCAAGCCCTGCAGCTCCTCTGTCCCCTTCCTGTCCCCAGAATACGCAAAGGGGAGAAATGCGTACCCGATTTCTACTTCACGCTTGACCATGCCTCACGGGGCCCTCCTCAACGTCGGTCCTTTCAGCATTGCTTCTGTGTAAGCAGAACCTAAAAGTTACAGACTCAAATATGCAGTTGTCAAGCAATCCTGCACAAACCTCACCCCCAACTCCTTCCTGAGTTTTCTACAATGCACCAACAACTATACTTAGAAGGCACTGACTTTCCCCAGAAATGCTCATCGCCAAGTGGAAGACACAACCAGAACCAAACATACAAGAAAAGCCCAAAGCTGAGAGGGAGCAAAGGTTAACTGTTTGTTTTTAATTTATCTTTTGGTTCCATTCAGCAAAAAACAGGGTGGGCACAATCAGTCACTGTCTGAGCCACAGGCTCCTGCTCACTGGAAGCTTTGCGTTAGAGCCCCTCACAGTCTCTGGTTAATGACAGTCTCAGTAACCTGATCCGCTCTCAGTGGGCGCCTTGAGTAAGCACTGGTCTCTCTCTGGTCTCGCCTTTCCATTGTCCCACCCTGCAGGGCCAGCTGTTTCTGACAGCCAAATTGCTGCGTGCTAAGCAATGAATGCTGTCAGGGAAGGAATTTTCATTTCTATAATGCATAGGCCTCCGTGGACAAATTATACAGCTTATGGCGCTGGCTGCAGGACGCTGCTCCAGGCTTGAAGCACTGCCAAAATGCATCCTTTCCTCCCCTCTGCCCAGCCCCAAGCTGACGAGACAGTCACCCAAAATGATTCTAAATGGTCAGAGAGAAACAGAACACGTGTTTTCAGGCACAAACAAAACATATGTCAAGAATAACTGTCCAGCTACAATCTTTGATGTAATGGCATATGGTGAAAGCTAAGTGAGGCAATGTCACAGCTCAGAGCTACAGAGCATGCCATCCGTGAAGACCTACTGTAAACCTGGTGCCCTGCAGTGAGCATCTGTGGGGCAACGGCAAAGTCACTGGCCCTCTGCTCTGAGGGAATGCCAGACTTACCCAGAAACTTACTGCTTCCTGGAAACCACCAAGCAACCATCCAGGTGGTCCAAGAACACCACTCTTTCCTGGCAACGAAGGCCCCAGGATGTGCCCTACCGAATCAGTTTGCAGGAGCCGTCTGCCTCCCCAGCGGCTTTCCAAAGCACTCCACATCCACCACCAACCCCGGACCTGGGGCGGGCTGCGTCTACACCACTTTCCACTCTGAGCGAATACTGGGGTATGGGTTTCTCCAATCAAAGTGACTCGAGATTTTACAGGAACTGCCAGAAAAGAAAGTTTGATTTTGTCATTATACTTAAACCTAGGAGAATATGTTACAGCCATTTCGCTACCACAAAAGGAAATTCTGCCTGAAAACAGACGAACAAAGGAAGAATTAGGGGGAAAATAACAGGGTCTCAGGGACACCCCTTCAGTGGGTCAACCCAGATCTAAAACCTGCCCTACCCTGGACTCCCCAGGATGGCAGCCACTGGGCTCTCATCATACGGAGGCTGGTCTGGGCTTTCTGTCACTTGCAAACGCAAACTAACAGGTGCACCATCGTTCCATTCTACGAACACCTACCAGTTTCCACACACTTTATACTTTACCATAAAAAGTTTGCATTTTTGGTTGTTCCCTGAGACAATTTACTCTCACTTTTTCCCTTTTAGTCCTTACAGACCCTAACATGAAATAAAATACACAAAGCATCACCTGATGTGGGGCCCCTTCCATAAGGAAAGTCTAAATATCTGACCTGAATGCAAGGAGAGATGAGGAAGTTAAATTCATGATTTGCATTTTCTTTTGGTGTCATAAATCTTAACACAACCCAGCCAGAGCCGCATAGAGAAAGCGGACTCCGGTGAGCAAGGGGCGCACCAGCACCATACGGCTGAAGTCAACTCAGAGAAGGCCGGGAAGCCCCCGCAGCCCCGACCAGCGTGGACGAGGGCAGCTGCTCTTCCACCGGGGGTCCACGCGAGCCACGGCACGAACACCCACAGGCTGCGCGCCGCCGAGGCCATAGCGCGCCCCGCTCCCTGCCGCCGTCCGCTTTATCGTTACCTACCGTGTGGCCCACAAGGGCAGGTTCGGTTCAAGGACACCGGGAACTTTAAGGCAGGAGGCACGTCCAGAACCACGGTGGGCTCACAGCCACGCACTCCAACTATAAATATCCTCCTGGCTGCCGGCCCGACAGCAACCGCAACTCCTGCCCCCAAGTTGGTAGTGGAACTGCAGGCTTTTCCCCAAGCAATTCCGCACAACCCACCAGGGGCGGCAAAAGGTCGAAGTGCATACGCGCTTCCCCGGCGCCCTGGCAAGCCGTGGTTCTCACCCTCCTCTCGTCCATACTTGGTTCGGAGCCCCAAAGATCAAAAAGAGGGGGCCGTGAAGTCAAATATCATACAAATAAGGTCATAGTTTGGTGCTTAGGAAACACGACAGAACACACAGGCTCAGAAGTGTGATACAAGGTTGAGAGGGAGGAAGGGAGGAAGATCAGCTCCCTCTCAACTCCTCTGCGTCATGCCAGTCATTAGGAACCCCAAAAAACCCTTATAGTCATTCTTCTGTCAGAGGATGTAAGGGGGCAGGGTGGGGGCAGGAGGAGAGAACTTGGCCTGACTCACCTGCGAGGAGCAGAAGGCAGCACAAGAAACTCACTGAAACTGCTTAGACGGGGAAATCACATAAATACATGACCACACGTACCGAGCTGCTACTCAGGGACAATAAAGGGGACCAAAATTCTCAGGACTGACTTAGCCTTAATGGTTGAAGATGTACCTGGTCCCCTGAACCAATCCACAAAGATCACCCCAGTACTTTAGGAGGAGGCATTCTCGGGAAATATCCCTTGTTACAGCTGCTATGGAAAAGTAGAAACCACAAAGACCCAAATATTAAAGACCCAGGATAAGGTCTTTCGTGCCATTTCATCTCCAGCACTTGGCCCGGTGCTGGCATACACAGCATGGATCGATCTTCCTTCCAAACAACTTATTGCCCGTTAGGACAGGCCTATTCGGAAATACAGCGTAAAGAGTATGACGGCATTTTGAACACTCCCAAGGTCATTGCCTTTCTTCCCCACAGCCCTATTCATACACTTGACCAATGTGGACCAAAACCCTACAAGGAGCCAGGCCCTGTTTTAGGCACTAGAGGCATTAACAGCAAAGGTGACTGAGTTCCTACCCCCACACGGTTTACATTCAGGCAGAAAACTCTGCAGGGAAGTTGGTTCGCTATCTAACCATGTCTCCTGCTATGAGGCCCCAACGCTGAGAAGATTCCCTTTATCATAAGAACACACACCCCGGTGTAAGGAATTCTTCAGCCGAAGAACCTATTAACTCCAGCAAAAGTCTTCAACATCTAGTCAGAAAAACCAATATTCAGGGTCAGATGATGCTCAATTTCCAGCACTTTGTACCTATGATAACCCCCACCCCCAGCCACAAAATGATCTGATACACAGAGGGGCTTACAGAAAGTAATTTTAATCCAAAATACTGACTCCAGGGAGTGGACTCATGTGAGACTCATCTACTAGGATTTCTGTTCTTCAGTCCAAAAGCCAGCAAGGCAGTGTATATATTCAAGGTTTCCTAGTACAAAGAACAACACATTTCAACATATCTCTGTTGTAAAAGTCAAGTAATACAGAATAAACCTCCAGACTTTAACAGTCACAAAATTATTCCTAAAAATCCAAATTTAACACTATTAAAACTACTCTAAATTCTATCCTCCTGTCAAGTTTGGAGATAGAGGCCTTGAACTAATGAGAGGCATAGCTTCATAGAGCCTGCATGAGTAATGATTCGGCTCAATAATATAGTCAGTAAGTGTGTTTTTATTCCTGTCATTTTTCTATCTTTCTACAAACTAACCAATAAATACATCTTACAGCCAGATTGTAATGACTGATGTATTCGACATTACCCAACAAACACTGAGTGTTTACTAAATCCTGCAAGTTAGAATCTGACTGTGAGTAACTTGGAAACATTCCTTAATATTACTAGTGTCCCGGTTTTCCCTGCAAAATAAGTAAGAACAGACACAATTTTTTTAATACTTCTCAGGTACCAGATACTGCCATGCCAGGGATTTGCATGTATATTACCACGCTTAATCCTCCCAGCATGCAAAACAATACAATAAGAATTATCATCTCCATTTTGGAGATGAATAAACTGAAGCTCAGCAAAGTTAAGTAACTTCCTTAAGGTCACAAAGCTGGAAAGTGGCAGAATGCAAATCAAACCCACACTTGCCTGATGTGGAGCTTGTCAGCCATTCTCACCCATTATGTTAAATCTTCTGCATTCCTTTCCAAGCCCAAAATGCTGGGAGAGCATTAATATGCACCTTATGGAGCAACCTTGCTATAGAATGCTGTCACTGGAAGCAATGGTTACATTTCACATACTCCGGCAGTTCTAAATAGGATTCATGGACATAATACAACTCCAAATGAAGGTATCACCAGCTTGAAAACACCAAAAAGACTGAAAATTGGTCACCTTCAAATGCTTAGTAGAAAAAACATCAGCGCACCACTTAAACGTAAGAGGGTTAAACTGTCAGAATCCATTCATATAAGACAGAAACTGAAGGTAAAGAAAAAAAATTACCAGGTAACCTTGAATTTAAGCCAAATGAAGAAAATAGTTGGGAAAACAGCCTGAGATCTGTGCTTACTGCTAAGCTTTCAAGAGCAGCTGTGCTTATGGGGCAAGCCAAGGACAGTGAGCCTGCAGGGCAGGTGACACTGGGAAGCCATCTCCTCTAGGGAAGCCAGGCTAGGGGATGCCCTTGGCCTGGGCCTCCCTTGTGCTGAGGACGATCAAGTTCAGGTGCTTACAAGAACTGTCTCGTGGGTTTGTAAACTCACTGGAAAAGATTCCAGGGAAGAAAAGGCCTTTCATGAGATCAGGTATGACAAATTCCCACGTAACAGTGCCAGATCTACCACTCAGCTTCCTCCAAACCCACTGTCTGCACTAGGCTGGCCCCTTCCTTCAGAGGCCTTCCTCTGTCGTTTCAGCCCTGCACTTCCACTATCAGCTCTGTGCCCTCCCGACTACTCACTACGGTTCCTGAGAAATAAAAAGCTCCCTAAAAAAGAGTACCAGAAATTGATAAGCAACTTTCAGTGAAAAAGACCACTTGCTATTATTTCAAAATAGCACAATGATAATCAACCAAGTGCCACCTTTTGTTTTATTAAAAAAAATAAAAATAAAAAGTGCATCCGTTTCTTAAGCACATTGCCTCAGCAAAAGAAGTCTTCTTGCCCTCAAAGGGCTTAACAGTCTGACCAGAGAGACAGGAATTATCCATTCAAGTACAAAATAATAGGACAGAGATGAGGGGTTCCAATCCTGTAGTTATGCCAGTAACATCAACAGGTCAAAGAAATAAAAAAATGACTGCTGGCGAGATGTAGTAGGTTGAATGGTGGCCCATTATCAAAAGATAATCCACACTCTAACTCCTAGAACCTGTGAATGTGGCTCTACTTGGAAAAAAGTTCATTGCAGATGTAATTATTATTAAAGATCTGAGATGAGAGTGTCCTGGATTATCAGGGTGGGCCCTAAATCCAATGACAAGTAGCCTTCTAAGAGACAAATGAAGGCATCACAGAAAGGAGAGGGTCCTGAGAGGGAGAAGCAGCAGAGACTGGAGTTAAGCAGCCACAAACCAAGAAATACCAGGAACCACCAGAGGTTGCAAGGGGTAAGGAAGGGTTCTCCTCGAGAGCCATTACAGAAGCATGGCTACACCCAACACCCTGATTTCAGACTTCTGGTCTCCACAACTACATAAGGATAAAATTCTGTTGTTTTAAGCCACGAAGTTTGTGTCGTTTGTTGTGGAAGCCCTAGGAAACTCACACAGATGGTGAGGAAATGCTCCTTGGGTAAGACCTTGATGGGCGGGTGCAGAACAGTACAGACCATACAAGGAAAGAGAGACAGGCTGGTGGTGAAGGAAATGCATGCTGCCACATCAGAGTGAAGGGGGAGAGAAGCTGGCAATGTAACATGGGGTGAAAAAGCAACTGAATGTCTATCTAGGTCATATTAATTTCATGAGCTAATAGGGGAGTCACCAAAGACATTTGAGCAAGGGAATAAAATGTACAACGTGATGCTGAAGGAAAATTGACTTAATATTAAAAAGCAGAATACGCTAGAAGCAAATATCCAGCAGATCTTCCTTTTGTAAAGAAAGATTCTTGAAGAACAGACACCAAACTAGCCATGTCCTAATCCCCAGAGTGTGTGAGTGTTACCTGGTATGACAAAGGAACTCTGCAGAAGTGATTAAGGATCTGGACATGGGGAGATGATCCTGGATTAAGGGGGCCCTAAGAGCAGTCACAAATATCCTTTTAAGAGGCAGGCAGGGGGAGGTTCAACTGGAGAGAGAAGGCAACGTGACAATGGAAACAGATGGCAGGGATGTCCTTTGAAGATGAGGGAGGAGCCACAAGCCAAAGAAAATGGACCCTCCTCTCAGAGCCACCAGAACCATAAGAAAATTAATTTGTGCTATCTCCAGATACTAATAAATACTTCTCATAATTTGTTCAGTGGCAAAGTGGCAACTGCAGACTGTTTTATGTTTTTTCCTCTGATATTCAGTTAAGTCTTTTCTCCCCTGAATTTTTCCCAAAATGATTCTTCCTTGCTCTTCCGTTGGCCTACCCAAGCCAATCCTGTTTTATTCTTCCAAAGCTCAGGTTCAGTCAATATCCTCTGGTTTTAACACTTTCTAACTCAGTTGCTTGACATCTTTATGCACTTCAAAACGCAACATTATTACTTTATATATGCCATATAAGGGAGCTGCAGAGAATCTACTAATGTATTCACCCACCCACCTTGCTCCAGAAAGGATTTCAGAATAAGCTCTCTCCTTCTGGGGTGATGAACTGTTCATATTTTCATCTGTATGATGCTATACGAGTAAGTACAGATGTCAAAACACATGGAGCTATATGGTTAGGATTTGTGCACTTTACTGTATGCATGCTATCTCCCAAGAAAACATACAAGGGGGTAAAAGAATGAGTGGATTCCACCTCTTCTCCTCTTCAGGGCAGAAGAATAGGCTTAAAATCTCCAAAGATGAAGGGGGAAAGCAAACTATGTCACCCTACATAGGAGAAGAAAAGAATGAGCATAAAGGAATACGAATATATGGTTCCCAGAGGGATATGCAGATAAGCCCTTCAAAAGAACATCAAAAACAATAAACTAAAAAAAACAAACAAATAAACAAAAACCCAAATAAATTAGAATACTAAGAGCTTTCCAGAGGAGAAGAAAAGGAAGGACATTTGAACTGGGGAGTGGGCAGAGAGCTTAGGAAAGTGCCTTTCACAATTTTTGACCTCTAAGTGTAATAAAAGATATTTTACATTTCAACTCATACACATACATATATAACAAAAATTTTATGAAGCAAGGCTCACTCTTGCAACACATGAGTTTTACTCAAAACTTTTATTTCCTTTCATTTCTAATGCTGAGTGTGACTTGCTAACTTGATCCAGTAATAGATGGCAACCCACAAAAACAGGGTAACAGGGACTGAACCGGACAAGAAGAAAATGTGGATAAAATCAAAAGGCTACTCTCCTCTAGTTTTATGGCTACGGGGGAGACAAGTTTAAGTTTTACTTTAAAGTGAATAAAAAAGCTTTGAAACAATTTGTTTTACAGGAAACACTCTGCATTAAAAGAAAAGTTTTTCATTTATTTACTCTTTAAAATGCTCTACTTAGCCCCTGCCAAGTCCCCACCCATCTGGGTCCTAAATTTGAAACTCAGCTGAATATTGAATGTTCAGTTCAAGAAGCTATCCACTAGGAGATATGCAAAGGTAAACAAGATCCTTACCTTCAAATAGTTTATAATCTACCAATAAAGGGTAAAAATGGAAAATAACTACTGAAGAACTCTGAACAGCAACGCTATGGGAACACTGAGGACAGAGAAACTGATTTTAGCCAGAGGATGAGATATGACAGAGACTGCACGGAGAAAGGAAGGGCATTTGAACTGGGGAGTGGGAAGAGAGCAAGAAAGAGCTGTTGACAGGAACAGGGGCTTAGACACAGCAGAGGACAGAGGAAGCTGGCAGATCGTGGGCTGTGTTAGATTTAAAACATGGTCCCCAAATTCTTTGGCTCTCTTCCCATCAAGAGGCAGGATTTCTATCCTCTCAGACCCTTGAATCTCGGCTATGTGATTGCTTGACCAATAGAATACGGTAGAAGTGACACTGCAAGTTTCCAGGTCCAAGCCTTAAGAAACTAGCAGCTTCTGCTTCCTGTAGTCTGCAACATTTGCTCTGAGAACTCAGCCGCCATGCTCTGAGGAACCTCAAAATAGCCCACACAGAGAGACCACATGTAGGTGTTTTGGCTGACAGCCAGCATCACCCGCCAGACATGTGTGTGCCTGAGCCTTCAGATGATTCCAGTGCCCAATCTTCAAGCATTCCCAGCTGAGGTCCCAAACGCTGTGGAACACAGACAAGCTGTCCTTGCTATGCACCTTCCAAATCCCTGAATTACCAAACTGTGAGCATAATAAAATGGTTGCCATTTTATGCCACAACATTTGGGGTGGTTTACTGTGTGGCAGCAGGTTGATGGGACAGAATAGTCAACAGTATTGGAGGACATGGTAGGAGATAACCATGAAAAATAGTCTGAGGAAGGTGCCACATATACTGAAAGTCAACCTGAACAGTTTAAAGTTTCTTCTGTACACATGGTGATCAGCTGATGGGTTAAAGATCAAGGGAATTATATGACTGGATTAGGAAGATTATATTAGCAGCAGCATATAGGGGAGATTTCCAGTAAACTCAAGGAAACAATATAGATACAACAACCTTGAGTGTAGATCTCATTAACTGTCCCCATTTTACAAATGGAATGATTGAGAGGAAAAAATAATCTGGAATGATCTGACATGTAATCCAGGAGCAAATCCCCCTGGCTCCATTTTCAAAGTATATCCTGATCCCAACCATTCTCTTCTCAGACCACCAAGCCTAGCCCAGCCATCACTCTCTTCCCCCTAGACCAGTGCTTATCTAACTAAATTTACTGTCCATTATGGAATAATACTTTAATAAAAAACATCCTGTCCAGGGTCCATTGATCACACATTCAGTCATGGCAATGTCAAATTGCCATAAGAGTTCCTAAACACTTAACCTCAACGTCTATACCTATCATATTACAGAGCAGGAACAAATCATTCTTGAGACAACACTACGGACTACTGTTTCCAAGTTCCCTACAGACATCAGTTTTTGGTATTTGGAAACAAGAAACTGAAATTCCTAGGAATTCTTGACATCACAAATTTTTATTTATTTATTTATTTAAATTAAGGTATCAGTGATATACAATCTTATGAAGGGTTTACATGAGCAACATTGTGGTTTCAACATTCACCCATATTATCAAGTCCCCCCCACCCAGCCCCATTGCAGTCACTGTCTATCAGAGAGCACAAATTATCTTTAAAATACCTCCAGCGTTCTTCACTTTACTATTATGAATATCTTTCTAAAACTGCTCAATAAATAAGAAATGTTAAGTTTTGTAGTATTTACAAAAACAAGCATATAGAAAATATTCTAACACTGGGAAATCACAGCAAACATTATTGTATAGAATTTGAATAACCAAACACAATGAGCACAGCCGTACAGAACCTCATGACAAAACTGAGTTTTGGACTTACTCTGCTCCAAAATTTATTCTCATGGCACACTACATAAGATTTTATATTTTTTTAAATAAACATAAATTCATTAATACTTATTTGCAAATGACTGATTATTAGCAGCAGACAGGGCCACGAACATACCATTCACACATAACCTGGTTACAGCAAAAAGCAAGTCTAACTGGTTAAATAGTGACCAATTCTCTCCTCTGTGCTCTTCTCATGATTCCCAGAATAGTCAACCTTAACCTTCTACTCCATGCGTCAGCGTTTCCTGCTCTAGCTTCCAACTAAAGTTGGTAGATTCCTTAGAGCCCGTGACATCTCTGTGTAGATGGCGGCTAGCGGCTACGTTATTGGACGAGACAAGTATTAAGCATGAGACTGAGAAGGTGAGGAACAAGGTATCTCAGAAAATTCCAAAATTGGAGGAAACAGGGACATGGAAGTCAGAAAAGAAGACAGGATTGAGTGATCAATAAATGCTCTGGAAAAATTAAAATGAGGGGGAAATGTCAACAGACCATAGATACAGACCAAAGTCCAAGGCAAGATTTGAGAATGGATTTTAAACACTTAGCAAGTGATAATCCCTAGGGAACCCAATACTAAGAGGTCAAACAAGATTAACCTAGTTTCCTTTTCAATAAGATTCTGAAACTAGAAATTAAAGGAAACACACACGTCTAGATTTTAGCAAAGCATCCGATAAAGTCTCTTAAGAAATATCTGTGGTCAAGATGGACAAAAAGGTAAGCGGATGTTTCTCTAACTTACTGCATTTAAAGTGTGCATTAGGAAGAACTGCCGTCTTCCTAAAGAGACGGAAACGGAACCCAACATGTTCAATGGGCTACTGCTAGGGTGGGAAGTGACAAACTGAAAATTAATCAAGGTAAATTTAAGTCCGATATACAGCAAAGGGAATGAAAGACAAAGGCACAAATAGATGTGTATAATGCAAGGTAAACAAGACATAGCGGCAGCATCCATGAGACAGATATGATCCATGAGAAATTTTGAGGTTTCTGGGTAGTCCACTCAGTACGGAGGACAATGTGGCTCACAAATATAGCAGTTTGGCTGCATAATACAATCATGGAAGTTCAAAAATTATAGGAGAGAAAATCCAATCAGGAATACTGCTATTAGCTCTCCATACCAACTTTTAAAGATTGAACCAAACAGAAGCTTGAGTAACAAGCTGAACAAGATGGTGATGATGACCTGGAAGCTCTGGAGAGATTCTGCTCAGAGAAGTAAAGATCAGAGGTGAATATGATAGCTCTAATCATGTAAATACAGTATTCGATTCTATTCCTATAGCTGAAAAATAGAACTATGATCAAAGCATAAAAACAGCTGAATTTGTTATAAACAGAAAGAGAAAGAGAAAGAAAAAAAACCCAGCATTGTCTAAAGGCAGAGCAGACTCCATGTAGATATTGCATCCCTAACTCTGCAGAACTTCCGAGAACCTTGGGGGTTCAGTGAGCAGGTATAAGGCAGAGCAATCACAGGCCTTGGCTGGTTGGACGAAATAACTCCTCCCCACCTCTGATTCTTCATCTAAGAAGAGGCCACCGAGGGAGTCACAAACACTCCTGAGACACGAGCATCTGCTCCCAACCTGGCCCTTCATAAACATTTAATGAATGGGAGGCGACTTCAGAATATGGGGAAAGAACGACAGAATTATGTTTCAAAGGAACCGACCACGATCTGCTGAAGAGGAGGTGGCAGCAATGAATGAGGACTCGTTCTCTGAAATGATTCCTCAAGACGTGGTTTATGACAGTTATAGGGCTCAAACACTTTGTTTAATGATAGGGAGGGGGGGGAGCCTATTTCTAAGCTCAAGGAAAAAGCCAACAAAAAGGGTAAGTTGAAGGAAGCTCAGAAAAAAGAAAACAGAAAGAGTTAGACTTTGGAAAAGTTAGCTGGACTCAACCTGAAAATATCCCGCACAGAACAAGTGCTGGATAACACATTTAAGACGCATCTGCACATGTACAAACAATAGTATTTAAAACTATTCTCTTTTAAATAGTTACACAAGCACACACAAGACAGGTACCAAATTTATAACACATATCATGGTCTACAGTAGTTCCAAGGTATACATGGAAATGGCATTGCATGGAATTCCCAAAACCATACAAAGATCAAGATTCCTGTTGAAAAAAGTCTCAATGTCATAGTATCAAAATTAGATGAAGTAGAAAAGGACTGTGTAACAGATTTTACCCTCAGGCATGAGGTACTGATAATTGGGCTGTACCAATATGCAGAATAAAGACAATAAAAGACTTAAGGCATCAGTGGATTACTTTCATAAAAGGTAGTATGTTGAGATATTTTAGAAAGTTCTCCCAGACCCTCAGGCATGAGGTACTGATAATTGGGCTGTACCAATATGCAGAATAAAGACAATAAAAGACTTAAGGCATCAGTGGATTACTTTCATAAAAGGTAGTATGTTGAGATATTTTAGAAAGTTCTCCCAGAAGGCTTATCATAGCAGTGACATCTTCACAATCTCAAAAAACAGATTTTTTAAGTGAAAATGAATAGCTGTATGCTCAAATACTTTTCAAAATAGACTTACTATTGAATAACTGTTGATATCCTTCCTGTCCCTAGTTTCACAACGACCCAAATAATAAATAAAAGTAATAGTATTAGTCTCCTTAGCAAGCCATAACAAAATATACCGTCGGCTGGGTGGCGTAAACAACAGAATTTATTTTCTCACAGTTCTGGAGGCTGGAAGTCCAAGATCAAGGTGCTGGCCATTTCAGTTCCTGGAGAAGACTAATCCTCGCTTGCAGGTGGCCACCTTCTCACTGTGGCTTCCTCTAGTGTCTTCTTACAAGGGCACTAATGCCATCATGAAGGCCTCACCCTCATGATCTCATCTAAACCTAATTATCTACCAAAGACCACCCCCACTCCAAACACACACAGCTCCTGATTTATGATGGCTCAATTTATAATTTTTCAACTTGATGATTGCGTGAAAGCAGTATACATTCAGTAGAAGCTGTACTTTGAGTCTTGCAGTCTGATGCTTTCCTGGGCTAGCAATATGCCCTATGACCCTCTCTCACAATGCTGGCCAGTGGCAGTGAGCCAGAGCTCCTAGTCAGACACACCATCAGGAGGGTAAACAATAGACACACTTATGACCCATATAATTCTATACCCATACAACCATTCTGTTCTTCACTTTCAGTATAGTACTCAATAAATTACATGAGATATCTAATATATTATTACAAAACAGCTTCTGCTAGATGATTTTGCTCAAATGTAGGCTAATTTAAGTGTCTGAGCACAATTAAGGTAGGCCAGGCAAAGCTATGATGTTCAATAGGTTAGCTGTATTAAATATATTTTCAGCTAAACAGAATTTTCAACTTACGATGGGTTTATTGGGACACAACCCCATCCTAAGTCAAGGAAGATCTGTACCATCAATTGGGGTTTACAGCTTCAACATATTAATTTTGTGTGGATGCACAATTCACTCCATAGCATGGATAGATGGATGAATTCTTTTAAAGATCATCCTCAAAACTGCTGCCAATGATTATTCCAAATCCAAAACTACTCAGATCCCATTCAGAATCCTGAAACTTCCTTACCTGAATTAATTACTATTAGCATAGTTTGGAAGTAAGATCTGGGTTGTTCAGCACAGAACGAAGAGTCCTCATAACGTAGCCTCATGTACCTCTCCTGTCTTATGTCACATCAATTCCCACACGTACCCTAAGCTGTAGTCAAGCCGAGCTACCTGGGGTTCCCAGCATACACACTCTTCTCATGCCTTCCACCTTTACACTGAATGTTCCCTACGCTAGAATATCCTGCCCCTACACTGCTGCCATGCTCATTTCCACTCACTCTTATTAAGGTGTGCACCTAACACCTCCTTGGTCAGAACCTTCCCTATATCCTTCTCTCCCCTGAAAGTGGGTTAGATGCTCCTCCCCTAGACTTGCTGTTGCACATTCTGGATGCCTCTGTGATAGAAAGCACTTGTCAAGCTGAACACTGCTGATGCACGTGTCTCCCTTCCCAGCTGTGAATTCTCCTGAGCCCAGGGACAGTGCCATGGTTCCATGTGTCATCAACACATGCCACATACAGTTGGTATTCAAAAAAAAACCAACACTTGAGCAGATAAAAGCATCAATCAGACCATAACAGAGTTTGAAGAAAAGAGAGATGGATTTTTTAGTCCTAACATTTCACATCTATGTCCAATAGACATAGTTCTAGTTAGTTAGAAATCTGCACAAAGTTTTGCTGATTATCTCAATCACCAGAAAAATGGAAAACACAAAAATCACTGAAAGATGAAGAGCAGAGAGAGGAGAGTGGTGGTCCTTTGCTGTTGAATTACCAAATACCAAAGGGCACAGCCGAGTGTTTATCCGTAAAACAAACTACACTCTTTCAGTGTTCTAGAACATCATTACATTAGTTTACTGCCTTTTAATATTTTTCATAAATGCCAATGAACTGAAGGGGCCTCTCACAAGAGAAAACTCTCCCACTCAGACTTGCAGATGGCACTTTTAGGTCATAAATTCATTAAAGCAACTTTCCTTAAAAAAAAATTTTTTTTAATCCCCCTGTGCCCCACTCATCGGAAGTAGCAAGTTATATACAAGAGTCAAAGTAAAACTGTGGGTGGTCTTGGGGAAAAGGCTTTATAAACCGTAAAGTCCTCCACAAACACCAGTGCTTATTCCCATCTGGATCACCCTTTCGGGTTGATGGCCCTTCAGCAACAGGGTGACTAACGTAAGTGGAGGGAATGACTTTATGCTCTGACTCATATTTTGCTTTTCTCCTCTCTAGAGAAACAAGCTCCTAATGGGACATTTTCTGATGAGCAAACATTAACTCATCCACCTAAATCTCCTCGAGGATGAAGGAAGTTCCTCGCTTCTTAATGCACCAGGAGCTTGAAATTTAAATATAAGTGCAAGAAAGGGAGTCAAAATTTTGTCTTCCTCAACCCATGGCACCCTAAAAATTAACAAATATTAATGTAGCCTAAAGTACAGCTTCTTAGACATAACTCCACAGAAGAGATTACACACAATCAGCCCTTAGAGACAGAATAAAGTGCTACAATGTGCTTTCTTCCTGTGGCCATAATTGAGGTTGAAAAGGGCCCTTGGTTTTCCCGTTAAGACAGAAGATTTGAACAGCTTGTCTCACCCTCACCTCCCCGCCGTGTGCTCTTGTATGAGGGCCTCCACCTCTTGGGTTTCCTGAGCCAGTCCTTCCTGTTTTCAACTTTTCACCACTCTCTCAAAACCCCTCCTCTTTTCCTAACTCACTGATTCCATTTCTTTATTCTCTTTCATCATTTCACTTCCCCAAATCCTCACAACCTGGCTTTAATGACTAAAGGGAAAGAGCATTAAAAGAAAAAACAAATTGACAAGTGGTCCGTGGTGATACAATGAAGAAGGTAGAACACAGAAGAGATCTCCCTTGATTCAAAATAACAAGTATTTATTGAGTGCCCACCGTGTGCCCTGTGGGAGTTATAAAACCAGATCAGCTTTACTGGATGTGAGCACCGTGAGAGGGACCGAGTCATCGCCGGGTCCCTCCACACAGCTCATCAGCGCATTCTGTTCGCCAAGGAGGGCCCCTCAGAAATCCAAAGGGGTTTGGGTTTCTTCCACTGCAGATGACTTCTGGTATCAAAACATGAAGAAATGCCAAAGCAGAGGGACAACAAGTGTGGATGCCTTAAATATTTATGAAACATGCCAAGCAATATTATCTGGCTAGCCTCATGATAATTACATGGTCCAGTAATGAGACACGAGTTCAAAGTTGTATGACCCATGACACCTTCTTTTGATCCTGCTGATAGATTTCTGAGGCCCTATCATTCAAAAAGCAATGTCAAGACCAATGTGAAGCCCCTTGTGAAAGTGAAGCTTGGGCCAGTAGGCCCTCCTGCCCACCACCACCTCCTAAGGTCTCTCTCTACACGGCAGAGAGTGAAGGAGCCAATGAGCGACCTAACTGTGAACACTCGGTCTCTGCACACAATGAATTTACAAAATTATTGGGAGAAAAAGGACATACGGTCTGCTCCCACCCCTCCTCAAATATAACGGGAGAGGTGCTGGGCCCGGAGAAAAGGATTCCGTTCTGGACCCACCACTAAGTCATTAATCACGAGAAAGTCCTCCTCACTGTATTTAAACTTCAGGGTTCTAACTTTTTTGTCTGTAAAATGGAATCATACTATTTTCACCCATGGTTTTCAAACAGAAGTTATCAAGAGACTTCCGTTAAATGTGGTGCTGCTTTTGGTAAACTGCATAGCCTCACAAATGTGAGCTACGCAGGAACAAAAGTAGAATACTTATTCACATGCTGCCTTCTCATCACCATAAAAAAAAATTTTTAATGACATTTATAAACATATAAATTCAGAACTTGACATTGTTCTGTCCAGAGAATAATAAAAGAAGGGGAGAAAAGGTGAGTGGCTATGATTTGAAAGTAAAGCAGTTTGATGGAGCCCCAGAGAGCTCTGACAATTTATCTATGAATATCTGAATATTCCTTCCTCTTTATTCCTTGTTGCAATAACTTCCACGAGTAACCAGAAGATGGCTACTCCGCAAACAAACCCAGACTTATTCCCTCAGGTCCCATACTCTCCCGGCTGCTTCTTCAGTTAAAACTTCTACAGCCACTTACTTGCTGTAGCAGATCTCCTCCCTCTAAACCCACTATAATCTCTTTCCTCCCTCGTGCTAAATTTATACAAACATGACTAATGACATCCTAAATTACCAAAACAAACTGCCCTCTAGAGCTCTTATCTCTGGGTTTATAGGCCTACCGCGGAGCAGCCTTCCCTTCCTTCCCTTCCTCCGGGTGAGTGGGGCCCGGCACACTCTCCCCGAGTTCCTCCTACTCCTCAGGCTGCCCCAGTCTCCTCCCAGGGTCCTTCTTCTGCCCTCCTTCTGGGTGCACATCACCCTCTCAAGCCTTCTTCCCAGGCAAGATGATCCTCACCTTGAACTCCACTGCCACCTGGACCTGGGGAGACTCATTTGTCTCCAGCCTAGCTCTTTAGTAAATAAAAAGTTATTTACTAAATCTTTTTTCCCCTGACAACCCACTGAACAGCCCCCACTGGATGTCCCAAGGCCTCGCAAACAAAACTTGTCAAACGGAGCCTGTCACCTTCCTGCATTCCCCACTCCTCCCTATTTCTGTTATCATCTGATCATCATCATCTGCCCCCACAGTAGCCCGAGATGTCTCTCCTTCTACCCCATCACATAGATCAGATCAGGTACCACATCCCATCAGCCCAGGTTTCTAAAACAGCCACAGTTGTCACTGTCCCTTGGCCAGACAGCAGCTCCCCCTGCCTCCATACAAGTGTTTCCCAAGGTGTGAAACTTGTACCACTGATGGTCCCCAAACAGGATGCTGGGTGGTTCTTAAGCTTTTTCTTTACACTGGTTAATGTCTTTCCTATTATACATTAAATTCTTCAGGCACACATCAAGACTGCATTTCCACAGTTATAGTTGCTTTAAACAAACTTTTATGCATGTTTAAATAACCTAGAGACTGAAAATATGCCATCACCAAGGTTCATCCCAGACCAATCAAATCACAGCTTCACAGGGTGGGAATGGGTTTCTGGTTTGGAAACTCTCCAGTTGCTTCTATGTGATGACAAATTTGGGGACAACTCCACTGGAATGAGCCTGAAACAGGCACTTAAGGGGAAAGGCTGAGCCCATCTAAAGAAAATGAATTAGTCAAAGGTATGGCAAACAAACAGAAAGGGTGTCCACACCCCGTTTCCCCAGGACTTCAGCACAGAACATCCAGCATTCTGGGACAGCTCTCAGTCCCAGGCAAACTCAGACAGTTGGTGACCTACTCAGATAAGGCAGTGTCTGAACTCTGGGAACCAGTGCTAGCATTTCCCAAAACGTGTTCAGCAAAACACTCTCTACCCTCCCTGGGGTGTTAACAGCTGTGCAGCTACAAAGGGTTCCGGTGTAGAATAAACTTTCAAGACCCCAGGGATATCCCAGGATAAATGACTCAGTTAATGGTTTTCCTCCAGTTCTCCGAACTTCAATGCACTTTGGTAATTTACATCGCCTAAGAGAAGGATATAACTTGACCTCTTTTTTCGTGTGTGTGGCATACTTTATGACTGAAGTTTAAGAAACTCCTTGTTGTATGCTGCCTCACTTGTACTTCCAGACAATTCAGAAGAAATATAAATGTGATCGTGTGACTTCTTTATTATCAATCCCATGTTTTTTTAAAAAAAGCCCAAACTCCTTAGCAGGTGGTCTGTCTACTTTCCCAGCTCTCCCATCTTTTACACCTTCCCTGTGTTCCAGTCTAGTTTCTCAAACTTTTAGAAGCATTCACATCACCTGGAAGTACTATAGCAATGCTGATTCTGATGCAGTAGAATTGTGTGGGCCTGAGACTCTGTATTTCTAATGATGCTAGCTCCCAAAAGTTGCATAACAGCTGATCCAAGGACCATACTTGGGAGTATCAGTACCAGTTTCAAAGGATGACATCTTTCCTATAAGCCTCTGTGCCTCAAAGACCATTTTCCCACCTGATACCTTTCTACTCAACCTTGAAAATGTTTGAGAACATCATTCCCTGTGAAGATGAGCTCCAGTATCCTCTCAAACACAACTGATCATCCCATCTTTATTTTGTTTAGTGCTACATTCTGGTGTTTCACTCTGTTGTAGCTTGGCTGCCTTATTTTTCTGCCTCTCCCAACCTAAGCTTTCTGACAGCCTTTCTGTCTTCATATGCCCAGTGCCTGGCACACAGCAGCTACTCAGCAAATCTATAGAGAAGGAAGGAGTGGCCACACAAAGGAGATAATCCATGAACTTGGTGAGGGCAGACTTTTAGAAAATTAGAAACTAAGGTTGTTTTGTAGAATTAAGTTTGTTACTTTGGAGTTTTGTAGTTAGGGACCTTCAGCAAAAGAAGTAAAATAATTTATGTTAACACTGCTGAGAGTCAAATCACAAGGAATATCATCACCCATTTTTTTGTATTACATACACACACAAAATTCCCAGTTTTCTTGAAATGAAAACTAAGTCAAGACAATCTTCTGATTAACATTTAACAGACTAAAATCACCAGACACAGTGGGAGATGAAACACCATTTGACCTCTACATCTATATTCATTCTACTTACGGAGAATCCTTCTGACAATTCAAAGTTTAAACAAATCTTTGTGAAAAGAGTTCTCTAGCAAGTTTAATGTAGTCACAGCTGTCAAAATCATGGGCAATGTATCATATTTAAGAGAGCATTTGAAAATGTGTCAATAATTATAATTAGACACTTGTACCAGATCTAATATACTTTCACTACCCTTTAACTTCAACTGATATGAAATTAAAAACAGTTTCTTAAAAGTGTAGCTCTCAGATCATAATTTAATTCTAAAGTAGATATAAAAACTGTCACACTGCAGAGATACAGTACCTTTTACTCAAGAGGAGAAAAGGCCACAGTATTATAATACATCATTCAGGTAAGGTGACCACCTTTAATGCTGAAAGGGTAAAATATATTATCGAGGTGACATAATCTTCCCACATCTACTTCACTCTTTTGTATTTGAACATTTTATCTTCAAAATTATGCATGACCCACAGCTCAGAGACAATAACTGTTAATATGCAGGTTTATTTCCTACCAGTCTTTTTTTTCTATATCCATATGTATATCACTATAAATCTGAAACTGTACTGGCTTTTGTTTGTTTCTGTTTATGGAATTTTATGTAATTTATGTGTACTGTTTTAGGAACTCTATTGTTTTGAGGTTCTGCTTTTTCTACTTAATGTTGTTTTGTGTACTCTGCATGGTGATTGTATACCAACAATTTCTGCATGCCTACTATGAATAAGGCAGTATACCAGGCACAAAACACACACACACACACACGCACCAAACAGACAACAGTCCTGTTCTTAGTATTTACCCCACAGATACACTGGTAGTATATACAAAATACAGAAAATAAGAAAAGATCTAATTAGATGGACTAGCCAACAAAAGCGTCTTTGGGAAGGTAACTTTTAATGTTAAGATCTGTCCCTGAAAACTCATCTAAAATAATGCTTTTAGTTATTACATAATATTGTTTTACAACATGTGAGTGTGTGTGTGTGTGTGAAAAGAGTGCACACACACACCTAACCTTAAATACCAGTTATATATATAGTTTATTGTAGAACATTTCTTTCTTTGGGTTTTTTTTTTGTGGTAGAGAGGTTGCTACTCTACAGCTAGAAGAATAAATTTGTATACTTAGAGAGCTTTAGTTAAGTGACTTTTTTTTTTTTAATGAGTAACCAAACGCACAAATCTTTTCCAGGAAAACTAGGGGAGCCAATTTTAAAGAAAAAATGCAATACAGGAACTAAACATGAATTTTACATTAAATTTTTTTTAACTTGAATTTTTAAATACATCTAATTTGGTAACCACCAGGGAATCCAAACATTTCATTAAACTACACCAGCTAAATACCTCAACATTTCCAAGTTCCCTATTTTACCTTCTTCATATTGCAAAATACTTTAAAAGATCAAAAGCAGTCTGCCCTGGTCTGCTCCAAGGTCATAAACAAAATTTTGCACTTTCTTCAAGACTATCACATACTTATTGCTTTTTTAGAAAAACTATTACAAAAATAAAACTTTTTCCTTAAGTCTAAAAATCCATTCTAATCATAATCAATAATAAAAAGCTGACTATGTAAATTTCTTGGTCACTAAATGCCTACTTACCATTCACCATATTAAAAAAAGTAAAGAAAGATAATCAGCCAAATAAGCTCTGTTTTTAACAAAAAGCACAAACCAAACACAGTGCTTTAAAACAATCAAAGTAAAGCTGTGGTTAGCAACGCTTCCAAAGCCCAGGGTTCTTCACAGACTGAAACTTAAATGGGGAAAAAAAAATCAAGTTCCATTTACTGGAAGGCCCGAAATGGAGGGAGACTGAAAGAGAATCAACAAATCATCAAACTTGAGAAATACCGGAGTCTATGCCCTTCTCTTGACAGATGAGGAAAGAAAAGTACCACCAAGAAAAAGGTTAAGAAAGTAACTCTGTTGGGCCACAAATCTGGTTTATACCAAAGAACAGACTAGTGCTTGAGTCTTAGCGGTTGCTTTCTCATCTCCTCCAAGACACGTTGCTTCTCTAATACAACTCAAAATCCCAATTCACAGTACAACCTATACAGTAATTGAAAATGAGTACCCTTTGATTCAGCAGTTCTAATCCTTGATATTTACCCCCAGATATACAGGAGATATACATCTACATGTGCGCCTACATAGAAATCAATATGTAGACATAGCAGCTCACGTAAAGATAGTCACTGCAACATTATAACACACAATATTACCTAAAATAACACGTCAAAGGACTGGTTAAATAAATTAGGATACACCAGGCAATTGATGGAATACCTTTCAAAAAAATGAGGAAACTTTGTTCACACTGATAATAAAAAATTTCCAAGACAAATTGGTCAGAGAAAACAGCCAGGAACAGAACAGAAACATGCGCAAAATGATACAATATTTATAGGAAAAACACATTACTATGCTTGTAAATATGAAGACTATCACTGAAAGGACAGGCAACTAGTTTTAATGATGGTTTTTCTCCAGCAAGGGAAAGTGGAAGCCTAGAAAACAAAAGTTGTGTTTCGTCCACCGCCCCCTCCTGTACTTCAAATCTTGCACTGAGCACATGGAACATAAATTATCATTTCTAAAACAAAATATCACAATGAATAAAAATACACAATTTTTCAGCAAAACTACATAGGAACCCATATTAATGTGCACATGTAATAAAATAGAGCTAGCTATGAATTAGCAACAAAAACACCAATTTGAATTTTTTAAAAAGAGCTGGTACGTCACAAGTCGGAGACTGAACTGTCTAAGACAATTTGTCTATGAAAACAAAAGAAATGCCCGCCTGGAAGACTTCCGTGAGCAGCAGCCACCGCTGAGAAAGATCCACCCCACTGGTGCTGACGGTGTCCTACAACAATCAAGACCTTTGGGGATCCAGAGGGAGTGAAGGAGAAGGGGAGCAGCTGAGGGGGACCCAGCTGATTAAGTAACAATGACTTGGAAGGAATCCTGAACAAACAAGCCAAGATAAGAAGAAAAAAAACATCTGATTTTGAAAAGGACATTCCATTCTGAACTGGCCAAAGGCAAGACAAAATCCCAAACCAAGTCATTCTCTTCTAGCATGTTTTTTCCCCAATATCAGGAAGATGGCAACCTCTTTTTTTTTAATCACCTGTGATATCAAAAATGTCACTGTTAGAACCCCAGTCTCCTAAAGAAGACTTAGCAAAATAGGCATACACGTAAGGTAGAGGACTCACCCATCAAACAGTGCATCTGCCTTTGATTCTATGAGCAGATGTTTGTCGGGTCCCATGCTCAAAAGCGAAGACTTATGGTGCTCCTTTATTAGGATAAACACTTGATTTATTTGCAAGATAGGGCACTTGACCCAAAAAAAGTCAGTATGAGACTTTGAACTGGTTCATCGTATCATTCAGGCCTCACAGCCTGCTTCTTCCTGTTCCCAAAAGGGACCCCTCCCCCAGGTCCAAATGCCCCAGGATGGTTTCCATCCTCTCTCACACACCTGGTCGCCAATATAAAGTCACAGCCTTGGGTTCCAGGAGTTTCCAACTCAATAGGCTCAAGCAGGCCCTCATCTATGACCTTATCCCACCAGAACCTCAACCCGAATACCACGCCCTGTCCCAAACCAGCACCTCTTCAACACCATTCTCCCAGTCATCCAGCTTCCAAAAGCCAGATTCATTTGCCTTCCAGCCGTCCCTCCCTCCCCTCACAAAAATGATACATTCACCAATGGCTTTCCCAGCCCAAGGCCAAAACCCTAATTCCACCTCCTCTCATTCCCCCTCTGCTGCTGGGCATCTACCCTTCCCACTAGACTATTTGCAGACAACAATGTAACAGGGTCTGGAACTCCTATGCTTATAGGGACAATTCAATTAGCATAAAGGAGTGAGGCCGACTAGGAATTCGGAGAAATAAAGAACAAATAGCAACAGATGCTGGGCCTTGTGTCTGGAAGAGTACTGGACAAGCAGGGACTGTTGCAAACAGCACACTTGTGCCATCAGACACACACATCACAAGGAGCTCTGGCGGGTCCCTGCAGGAATTCGGGCCTTGTGCTGCCAGAGAGTGCAATTTTGCAGGAGCAGGTGGAAATTTGAACTTTTTTATGGTAAGTTCTCTGTATTTAAATGATGGCAACCATTTAAAAATAAAAAAAAGTTTTACAAACAATATCAAATCGGAACACAACTCTGAGGTGTACTCAGCGGAGGCGCCTTCACAATCTTTGCTTATAGAGCATGATTACCTGGGAATGTCCAACCTGGGTTAAAGGTCAGATGTGTGACCTACACATTTCCTGTCACCCTCTGTGTCTCAGTTTCTCCTGTAAAATGGGGATAAGAGAAGAGATCTCTAGAGTGGGTATGTGCGATAAATGAAAAATGGAAGAAAAGGGGTCTGACTAGGGCCTCTTCTACATGTATTATCTTACTATTGCTATTTTAGAATCAAATCTGAAACCTTTAGCCTGAATTCAAAGCAATTTGGCTCTAAATCTCCCTTTCTAAGCTTTCTTCTATGGTGCTCCCCTTTATGTACTCTATACAGTCACATTCCATCACAAAGGACTTTAACTTCCAAAAGTTTACCATATACACTTGGCAAAAAAATAAAACAAGGTGGGAAGGTGTGTGTAATACAACCAGTTAAATAATACTGACCGTGCTACTCAGAATACTTTGGCTCTGCAATTGCCACAAAACCAGACACAGGAATCCACTGCCTTTCAGTTATCTCAGGTCTTGATGCCTTTTCATGAAGTTTACCTCAAGGCATTGAGTCTGATTCTAGTGATTAAAAACATGTGCAACTATGGTTTATACAACTTGGCTCCTAAACAAAAGCCAACTACTTCATATTTACTTGCCTCATTGCCTGGTTTTGGAATGGTGCCTAGTCCACAACCTACACTCCACTTTACATAGAGCCCCCTCAAAATGGTAACATCAGAATCAGACCTCTTTCCAAGGCCAGCCACACAGCCACTTCCTCAAAGGTGTTGGTAGGTCCTTGTCCCTCTCTATCTTGTGACCAAGATACTCAGGTGTTCTGCTGTTTATAATTAGATGTGTTAATTCTTCACTCCCTTACTCAAGTGCACCTTAAGATCATCGTGGGTTTACTGAAATTTCCATGCCCAGCCCCACACAGAGGAAGACCTAATAAATATTTAATAAATGAGGAAGAGGGGAAAAGATAAAGGAGCCGCAGCAGGGCAGGGAAATTTTAATGGTGGAGACCATGGCAGCCACAATGTAGCCAGCAATTAAGCTTCCACTGCTTTGAATGCAAAGAGCTGTGCCCTAAAAACCTCGTTGGTGTTCCTGAACAGTGAACGTATGGCATCACCTTTCCCACCTCTTTGCCATTCTTTTTGTGCGCCTGACCAGCACAGGCATTCCTGCTGTCCCCTTATTACTGAGTCACCATCCCATTCAAATATGATATAAACAAACAGGGTACTAAGTGGCTCCTCCCACCAGCTTAAATTAATGAGCCACACCTTTGATGCAGATTAGGATCAAGAGAATGATACCCTCTTGGAGCTGGGCCAACGCACATATTAGTCCCTTTAATCTGATCTGGAAAAAGGAGCAAAGACCCCTACACAGCGAAAAGAACAATGAGGTGGGGGACAGTTGCGGAGCAGAAGGGTGTGGAACATCTGTAGTATAATTGAGACTCATACAAAAAGAAAAACAAAACTCTCATCCAGATTAGCAACTGCTCAATAAACAAATTAAGACTGATTTCTACAATACCTAGGATAGCTTTTTTTTTCAACTGCGAATTAGAGCCCATTAGCAAGTTGTGAAATCAATTTAGTTGACAGAGACCAGAATTTTTTTTAATAAAAATTGCATACAAGTTCAGAAGTCCTGCACTTTTGTTTTATAAAACCTGTAATTCAGCTTTATTTTCAATATGTGTGTGTGTGTGTGTGTACTCAGGATGTAAAATGCATTGCTGGGAATCAAAAATGTTTTTAAAACACTGAAATAGACCATTTATGTTGGTATAATCCCTGGGGACTGAGATTTTCCATTTTTCACTAGGCCATACTCATAAAATAAGAGAATATTTGTTCTTGCCACCTGTTGTGCACAACAGTTCAGTTCTTCAAGTTCAAAAAAGCATATAAAAAATATCATTTGGCATACTTGTGCCTTACCATTCTCCTTATTCCCAAAAAGGAAGGTAAGGGTCACTCTAGATAACCATCTACCACTTTTTTCTTCCTCCTGGCTGTTCCTATGTCTATTTCTACCTTGTGTAAGTCCCTGACATCAAGTTACAAGTCCAAATGCTCCGGTTTTCTTGGTGGTATTTGCTTATGAGCATTAACCTACCACTTAGGAGAGTGATCAAGCACATTGTTTTCACCCAGAGTGTAACCCCACTCATCAAAGGCTCCAACAGTGGAAGACTCAGAATTGGGTCTAAAACATCTCCTCAATCCAGCCCTCTACACAGGAATGTTTTTTCTCAAGTTCTTTTTACTGCACATTTTTCTCAACTGCCAGGCTCCAAACTCTCTAAGACCACCGTGACCTTCCTTTATTCCCTCTGTACATTTCTCATCAAACTCAAGGTTATTTTTTTTAAAGTCCAAGCAATACTTCTTCCATAATTGCTACGAAAGAAACAAGAAGTAGAGCGATCTTATTTCCATGACATCCTTGCTGCTGGGTGGCTGGCAACGGCCCATCTCAGCGTTCACATAGGAACTACAACCCGACCACCACCTATTGGCAGAAAAGGTCTAGATAGCATTTCTGCCCACTCAAATCAGCCCTTAAAACCTATCAAGTGAAGCTGACTTTGGATTCCAAAGAGGTCATCCACATTCCACCTCTCACATGAGCACTGCTTACCACTGTTTCCACTGTCAACTGCTTGAGAATACATGCAACAGGAGAAAGTCAGAGTAAGGAGTTAATTCGCCACATGCTTGTGCCACAGCCATAGACACAGTACAGCAGGATTCCTTGCTCTGAGGGATATAAAATATTAGTTGAGATATTCTTCCTTAAAAAGGAGGTGTCATCCTTAAATCCAAAAACAATCAGAACAGCAAACATATACTGAAAGATATAACAGATGTGTGTTGAATCCACTAAATATAAGCTACAGTATCAAGCATTTAAAAAGGGTTATAACAGTTCCTTCTACCTAGAGTGTCCTTCGTCCCTGCTTCCCAAACTCATCCTTAAGGACCACTAAGTCTGTTATGACCTTCTCTGGGAACGCCCCCCAGAATCCTAGGCACTGGGTCCTTTTGCCCCCCTAAAGGGAAATCACCCATTCATTCTCTCAGCAATTAAAACAGGATTCACTGACTGTGTGGTCTGGGCTAGACACTGTCTTGGGTGCAAACGTTTTGAATAAGACACAGTCCTTTTGACCTCAAGGAGTCCAGTGAGAGAAATGGAAAGGCTTTATTGGTGAAGGGAAATGAATGACCTAAAGTCATTGCCCTCAGAGAGATCAATCAAGTCCCAGAATGAGTAGTGAAGATGATAAAATAGGAGAATGTCAAAAGGCAAAAATCTGGGAAGCATTCTTGACTGCAATGAGATTACTCTGAGCCCTGAAAGATTTGGCTCTCCTCAAAAGTGGGGATGAGGGCAACACAGAGGGACAGAACAGCCAAGACCTGGCCTTCCAGTGAGAGTTCAACTGTTGGAGAACCATCAGGGCACCTGTGCTAACGGAGACCCCCTTGACCCCACGCCACCCAATGACAGTCCCCTGCTGTGGGAACCCACAAGATTGGAAAGACTAAAATTCAAAGTCACTTTCACAGTCACAGAAATGAAGGCCAATACCCAAAGCAAACAGTGAAGCAATACTAATGGGCAAAGTGAAATGTTGGTCAGTGACTGAAACCCAAAAATCAAACAACTGAGTAGCGGCAGCTCTGGAAAACAATGCTCTCATGGGTCACGGAAGAGTCCTTGGACATATAAACAAGCTCAGTTTCCAGAAATGCATACAAGAGCGCAGGAATATTAAACTGTGTGGTCGAATAGAATAGTGGGGGCAGAGGGAGTATTTGTTTTAAATTCAGAAAGGAAGTGGCTGGGTCTCTTATTAGCTAACTTCAATAGAGTAAGTTCAAGCAAAACTACCTCCCATCTGAAGCAAAAACCATGATGTGCCAGCCACACAACTTCATGAGGCTCTTTCAAACGGAATCAAGTTTAAACACTCTTTCCAACAGACAAATCCTGGTTTGGAACTTGATTCTGAAACCAGCATGGCAAGTGAGAGTCTATGGCCAACTGCTAAACCTTCCACTTGGTTATTCTGAGAGCTGAAATTGGCCACAAAAAGAACACAAAGTTTTCACTCTAAGAGATCAAAGAAGGCATTTCATACCAGGAAACCCAATTCAAATCCTCACTTCCAGGAATAAAGCCACAGTGCCCAATACTTGATTGGGAAAATAAAACAGGATTCCAATTAAAATCTCTGATGGCTTTATTTCCCAGCCTTGCTAGTTTAATGCTGTGAACATTTTACCCAGGCTTCTTAAACACCAGCTTCCTGGTCTGAATGGTCACACTTACCACTGGGTAAAAGGGGAGCATTTTAACACTTCATGAATGCATTTTTTGCCCCATCCTCAGAGCTCGATGTGAAAGACAAGGTGATGCTGAGAAGTGCCAGCTTCAGCTCAACCCGTCTCCCAGAACCACAGTCAGCAGAAACCAGGCTGTAGCCCATGGTATTATTTTAATCACAATATTGGAAATGAGAGGGAAGCAGAAGAAAATAGAGGGGACACACCTCAATCTTTTTCAGGTATGACAACAATCAGCTTGCTTTGAAATGATCACTTGGGGTCCTGTCAATCAGCCAGCAGTTCTTGTGTGCCTACTCCACACAGGCACCAGCTCAGTCTACACTCAGAACAGTGCACTGAAATATTCCCCAAGTAATCATTATGTTAATGGTTATGTTTAATTTTCTTTATCTTCTCACTAAAAAGTATGTATCATGTAGGTAGGTTATAAAATCTAAAAATAAAATCACTACCCATGAACACATCACTCAAAAACTAGAACAGTATCAATACTGTATTATCTACCAACCTCCTCCTCCTTTATCCTCAGATCCCTACCACACACACACACACACACACACACACACACACACACACACACACACACACACACACACACACGCTACCATTATTCTGAATCTGGGGTTTTAGTATAAGTATGAATGCATTTTTTTTAATTAAAGTATCACTGATATACAATCTTATGAAGGTTTCATATGAGCGACACTGTAGTTTCAACATTATGAATGCATCTTTATCATCATAAACATTACCTCCTTTTCCTAACAAGTGAGTTGGTTTTCCAAATAACATAGTGATATATGGTTTCCTCAGAAAAGATGTCTTTAAGGGTTTTTTTAAGCGAATCATTGCTTTCAAGAAAAAAATAATTACTAGATTAAATGATACTTAGCTATGCCAAGCTCATGAAGACAGTGTATGAATGAATGAAATTTGGCAAACACTGGCAAAAGTGGCAGAGAACACAGGTTGTGGAGTCCCACAAACCTCTGACTCAAATCCCTACTTCTCTGACTAGCTCTACAACTTTGGGTAACTCAATTTTGCCAAGCCTCAATTTCTTATTGTAAAAAAAAAGTCCCCCTCCCCAAACCATCAAATCGGTTGCTAAATTTGCTCAAAACATATCAAAGGATTTTGCCACCATAAAGTTTGCTTCTCCCTGATTTCTAACAAGTTGTGCATTGCTCTCTCTTCACGTAAAAATAAATCAAGATGCAGAGACCCAACAGAACAAGAGCAGAAAACAGTTCCCAGCCCCAGATCCTCTTTGCCTAAAGCACTGTCCATACACATCGATCTCATCTTCACCTCGTGACCTTGAACAGCAGATCATTTTTCAAATCCACTTCTGCGCCATCCCTTCCTCCCCAAGAAGGCTGGACTACTCATTCCAACCTTACCCAGAGGCCTGTCATCATCATCACAGGACTAGTTCAATGCAATCTAAGGTAAGATAGAGGCATAGTCTCTATTTACCAGATCAATCACTGGTATCTGTTCCATAGACAGATGCAAAAAATTTGGCAAATCACTATGTTAAAAAAAAAAACCACAATGCTATTAATGGAATTCAGTTCCTCACTTCTGAAACTAATTAATTACATTCATGAATATGGCTTACTCCTCGTCTCTACTCCACGTCCTTAACGTTCTTCTAAATTACTTAGAGATAACAAGAAACTTACCTGGATTCAAATGAGCATTCTCTTCCAAGGCACAAAAGTTACTACTTGAATCAAGTTTTATTTAAAACCACTTTATCTATTTTAAGTAAAAGTCAACCACACCGATGGAAAAGGAGAGCATGAATGCAGTCCATACCCATCCCAGCCCTTGAGTTCTGCCATCTATCCAGAATTTATTCACCACCTTTGAGTATTTATATAAGGAATGACAGTAGAAATGCTACTATCTAACCACACAGTATCAATTTAAGGCTTCCACATTTGGGCTTCAAAAGACTTCGATTTTTAATTTCAGGGTAGAAAACAAAAAAGCAGTGAATCATAAAAAAATGACTTGGTCTTCGAAGCCAGGTGACCCAAGTCCTGTCCAGGCCAAAGATAACCTCCTGACCCCCGTTGTCCCCCATGAGTGACATGGGTGAGGCCCGTCTTTCATACTTACGCATACTGTAAAGCTGGATGGCTAGCCAGTGTCTGAGGTCAGCACAAGTCTAGTGTCTGCTGGCTGCCCAAGCCCGGGCCCTGGGCCAGCCGCCCACCTCCCAGAAGCGAGTGCCAGGCCATACTATAGTGTTTCCATTTAAGGCCTGCCACTCGGATCAGCCCACCTCTGAAATTTCTTACCACCACCTTTCCAGGAAGAATTTTTTTGGGGGGTAAAAGCGAGGTGGTGTCTATTTTTTGACACCGCCTTCCCTTAGGCTGTCAGAGCCGTCTGCGTCTCTGGGACAGGATTCTTCAATATTACTGGGTTATGGCTATGTCTTCATTTGAGGGCCTCTTTTCAAAAGTAAACAAAATATGTATGAGATCAGTCCTTTTTCTCACCATCTAACTCCCATCACACTCACCTCAAAAAAGGGAAGAAAGCCGAGTAAAATTAACAAATCCATTCCATTACTTTGCTACCTCTCTCCAAAAGACAAATTAAGCACAACTTTTTAACCAAGACTTTTTCTCTGCTACTAAGTGGAATGTTTTCTTCCCTAAGTAGCTTCCTTTACAGCTTCTCTCCCAAGCGTTCAAAACTCCAGGGAAAAGGGGGTGGGGGGGTGGGGGAGACAGATCTGGCACAAACTGGACAGAGCTGAGCCAGTCTAGAACCCGACGAAAAGAAGTTAGTGAATCCAGCGGCCCCAGCAGCCCACATCTCTCCCCAGCGCGCCCAAGGTGCTAGCCTCACTGTTCGGGTTACAGTGTTGAAGGAAGGGTTTTAAACTTGGCAAAGTACCGTGCAACATCTGTAACCACATTTGCCTTCTGGGGATCGGAAGATGAATCCCACATTCCTGGCTTTGAAGCTTTTTGAAACTGCAGCTAGGAAGAACGGAGGGAGGGGAGGGAGTTGAGCAGAGTTTATTGGCTGTCTCTCCAGCAGAAGGAAATTTCTCTTGGAAGAGACGGCTATTTTGAGGGTGGGGGCGATTCGCCCATCCCTTTACTCTCCACCAAGCTTGTCTAGAAAGGTGAGCCCCGAAGCCGGGCTGCCAGATCTATTTCCAAGTCAGAGGCGCACCCCCCGAAGGAGTTCACTACATACATGCACACATGCATACACACACACACACACACACACACACACACACACGGAAAGCCGGAGACCCCCCACTCCATGCCTCTGCCCTTTCCCATATCCCGCCAGCAGTTCAGGCCCCAAGCAAGACAGTTTTGTTCCGCGGCTGCTCCCCCCACCGACAGCGGATCCAGCTCGGGGGAGAAAGGAATGAAAGCGGGGGGGAGGCACGGCAGACGCCCACCCTCCCACCCCGAGCCCCGTGCCCCGGCCTCTCCTCCCGCTAGGCGCCCTCCTCCCCCGGTCCCCGCGGCTCCCGCGGTCGCGGCCGGCGACCTGCCCTCACCTCTGGTCGCGCCGCGGCCGGGGGCTGAGCCGGGGGAGGCGGAGAGCGAGCCAGCCGGGCGCTGCAGGTCGGCGCGGCGCGGCGCGGCGCGGGGCGGGCCGGGGCGGGGCGGCCGGCGAGCAGCCCGGAACTCCGCGGAGCCGAGGGCCGGCGGCCGGCCCCGAGCAGCGGCCGCGGCGGGGCGGGGCGCGGCGGGCGGCGGGGGCTTGCAGCCCCGGGGCCGGTGCGGCTGGCGGAGGAGCAGCGCGGCAGCGGCCGCGGCAGAGGCGGCCGCCCCCGGGGAGAGAGCCGGGGAGGGCGGGGAGGCGGGGTGAGAGGCGGAGAGGGCGGGGAGGCGGCGGCGGGACGAACTTCCCGCGGCGCGGCGGGGCGGGCGGCCGCGGCGGCCGGGGCGAAGGGGGAGGCGGCCGCGGGGAGCAGAAAAGTTCCCCCGGCGCGGAGGGGGAGGCTGCGGCGGCGGCGGCGGCTGCGAGGAGCAGGAGCCGGGGCGGGAGGAGCGGGAGGGAGGAGGAGGAGAAGGAAGTGGCTGCGGAGCGCTCGGCCAATGAGTGTCTGGAGCTGTGATTAACCAGCAGCAACACATCATTTCCTCCCGGCGCGGATCCAGGGAGCCGGGAGGGAGAGGCGAGGCGGCGGGGCGGGCCGGCCCCCGCGCCCCCTGCAGGCGCCCGGCCGGGGGCGAGCCCGCCGGGCCTGACCGCGGCCCCCGGCGCGCCCCGCGCCGTCTGCGGGCCCGGCGGCGGCTCGGAGGCGGGCGGGCCCGAGCCGGGCTCCCGCGGCCGGGGTGGGCGGAGAGGCGGCGCGGCGCGGGTGAGTGCCCAGGTAGGCGCGGGCGGGGCCGTCTGGACAGCGCCCGGGGGCGCGCGGGGCGGGCGGCGCGCGGCTGGAGTCCTGCTGGTCACGCTCGGGCCGGGTTCTCGGAGAGAACCTCAGCGTCCTCATCCAGCCCACTTCTGACCTGTCTTCAGATCTCCCGTGCACTGTCCTCATTCCCTCGCAAGGTCTGGGGTTATGCAAGAGCTTGCCACTGGCGCAGTCGGCGTCCTTAGCAATAAAAATATGCGGGGGGTGGGGGGAGGTGTCCTGCAGTAATCTAGCCCTGTCCTAGGCGCCATGGGATCTTACAGTGGAAAGGAAGGAACATTCCCCGCCGCAGAGGCTGACAACCTCGGTCCTTGGATACACGAAAACACTCCAGTGTGCTAATATTATCCAGAGCATCAAAAAGGCATGCGAGGATCAAATTTTGCATGGTGTCTGCTGAGTGTGAGGAAAGCACCAAGCCATTTTCTCTGCCCTCTAGAAGCTGGTAATGCACAGTCCCATCACAAAGCAAAATAAAAGCATGAAACCAACAAATGGGAATACCAGGAAGGATTTTTATCTCTACAGGTTCATTCATGCAGCAGGCGGTTCTCGGATGACTGCAGTACTGCAGAAGGTTGCAAAGGAAATGGAAGCTCTGGTTCCTGCAGGTCAGGAGTTTACAGTCTAATTAGGAACACGGGGCATATATTCTTGCAACAGGTAGAAAAGAATCCCCGCTTATATAATCAGCAAGAAGAAGAAGGCTAGGGGCATTTTTTTCAGAAGGGGAAGAAATTTATGCCTATGTGATTGGTGGGCCTCAGGAAAGGAAATTCCAGATCAATTACCAAGAGTGCTTGTATGTATCCCTACTCTGTAGCAAGGGGACCTCAGTGTCACTTGGCTGAAGTCTCAGTCCTGCCACGTACAAATTGTGTGACCTTGGGACAGTTTTAACCTCTCTAAGAAAGGAATAAGGCCTGTCTCATGAGGTCTGTTGTGCAGTTTAAATGTGATTACACATACCTATAAGCTTCTCAAGCCGCAGTGTTAATGTTCCTCAGTTCGTACATTTACGGAGCCCTCATTTTACTGGACTTTTCTTGATACACTTGTTTCTAGTCTCTAGGCTGTAAGCTCCATTGAGGGCAGGGCGGGGTTTAGTTGTGTTCACCATGCATCATCATGTCTAGCAGAGTGGCTCATAAAGGTTTGCTGAATAAATTGGTGAATGAACTAATGAATCCTGTTAAGCTTTTAACTGTTTCTTTTGTATCTTTTCTTTCACTAGTGCTCTTGTTATATGGCCAGCTCAATGCAAAAACCTGTAACTCAACCCTCCTATGGCTAACCTATATTCCAGGAGACATTTGGGTGGCTTCTGGGTAGTTCTTGTGGCCTTAGTACATAGATTGATACATACATGGAACAGGAAGATACACAAGGATACATTTCTCCACACAAGGATATGGTTTTTGGCTTGGACACCTTAATGCAGGGTTTGTCTACTTTGGAACTATTGACATTGTTGACTGGGGAATTATAGGGTGCTGTACTGTGTGCACTGTAAATGTTTTGCAGCATCCCGGGCCTCTGCCCATTAGATACAAATGAGACACCTTCCCTCCACAGTCATGACAACCAAAATGTCTCCAGATACTGCCAGATGTCTCCTGGGGGTCAAAATTGCCCCCTGTTGAGAACCACTGCCTAACTCCAATATCTAATCCATTGATTTGACTCCAGTGGAAAATTACACCAGTAAAGTAACTTGGAGGAAATACATCCTCTGTTATTCTAAGATTCTCAGATCTCCTCCATCGTATGTTTCAAGGAGCACGACTCTTGTTAATTAATTGCCTGCTGCATTGTGAATTGGCATCTCTTCTGTTTTCTGCATATCCTCCTCCTTTACGCCCAGATCAACATGTTCATTTCTAAAAGTCAACAGCTTTCAAAAACTATTAGGAAACGGTTTTGAGCAACCTACGAGTTCTGTACAATATTTTCCTATAACATTTGGGCAACTTATTCTATAAAATATTGCAGGAACCTACCCTGTTACAGTTAAGCTCTTAGATTTACAAACAATAACCATAGCCTGTCTGCATTCAGATTGCAAGTGATGTGGAATACAAATTGTAACTTTTAGAAATCACTTCATTTAAAATATTTAAGTAACTACATGGAGTGATTTTCTTTCATCACGAAGCCATTTTTTTTTTAATTCCGGAGAGTTTTCATTGCATAATGGTTACAAGAGAACATGGTCTATCAAAACCTGTAAAGCAAAAATCAGCTTAGTTACACATGTCAATGTCCAAAAGCAAATTCTTTAAAAAAAATTTTGGTGGGATGTTTGAGAGCTGGT
The DNA here is from genome assembly GCF_030020395.1 of Manis pentadactyla. Taxonomy (NCBI): domain Eukaryota; kingdom Metazoa; phylum Chordata; class Mammalia; order Pholidota; family Manidae; genus Manis; species Manis pentadactyla. The sequence continues at coordinate 14,772,392 of NC_080026.1, read as the reverse complement.
GCTGTTGATGAAAAATCCTGATGGATTGATGGGCTACAGTTCAATTTCTAAAACCTTCTTGAAGAAAAATAAAGAGTACTGGTTAAAGAAATAAACAAACAAATTCTGATAAGTCTGTCCACTCACTGTGGGCAGGTAGAACTGAAAAACCCCTACTCCTCACAATAGGCAATAGGGCCGTGTTTACAATGTAAGCAGCCATTTTTGTCCAGCAAGGCAGTATCTTTCTTCTTGTCTCATTAAATAAAGTTACTTGAAGCATCAGCTTGATAGTTCTGTTCATATTCAATTTGGGTTTTATAGTTGTGTAATGGTTACAAGCCTATGGAGATTACTTTGCATGTAGTTTAGTGATTGTGCATGTTAAGGTGGTTGTGTCCAAGACTAGGTAGGCATCCAAACTGCTGAGAAAAAGAACAAAGTTTGAGGGCTGGATGTGGTTTGTGGTGAAGAGATTCTCCCATTTCTGTTTTGTTAGACTGGAACTAGGACATGTACTCTTAAGGGATCTCCAAGTTCTCTTTGAAATCCATGAAATTGGTGCTTTTGCTTAAGTTGTAATATTTTTCAAAGAAATTAATATGATGCTTATCAATGTCTGCCATGTAACCATGCTCCCACTATTCCTTTTTTGCTATGTATTTAAAAGAATATACACTTTGTTTAATGATATTTTAATAAAAATAATGTAAGGCATTACCGAAGTTCCACGTGAATTTTTTTCCTTTTAAAGGTGTCTGTACATTACTCAAGTATGGGAATAGTGACTCAGTTGCATCATAACTATTCTTGGAGATTGATGAATTAAAAGGCCTGGACATCTGGAATTTAGTCCTAATCCTGAGGCCCATAAGAAGCCAATATAATGCTCCAAAGATTGAAATGACAGGATCTCAAGAGTAGTAGGCGACTGGTGGAAGAGAAAATCACACCTGAAAGGGTCACTAACAATCCTATCAGACCTGGCACCCTATTCTCCAAAGGTAAACATTTAACCAGTCAGGACAGACACTTGTTTATCTTCCAGTTAAACTTTCCCAGGTGTGTGAATGACTCATTAATTGTTCATTTTATACAGGACTTTACTCTCCATCTACCATATTCAGGCAAGTGTGGGAGCCACACAGGGAGTCCTCTAACTGTCTGCAGTTACTTTGTACCTGGGAAAGTGAATCCAGTCCCTCCTGGTACAGCAGGTTACCGGCAAACCAGTGTAAGGCTACGAGCCAACCACGTGATACAGGAGGCAATACCAAACAGTTGCAGAAAAGAAAGATGACTCATTAAATGGTGTTGAGGCACTTGGGACAAATCCTGGTAGTTCTTCCTCTCACACCATTCCTGAAAATATTTCCAGAAGAAATAAAGAGTTAAAATTTTTTAAATTAGAAATGAAAGCAAATATAGGTAGGTACTTATCATTGGATGGAGAAAGGACTTTCTAAACAAAAGCTATGGAAGAAATAAAAAAGATTGGTTGGCTTGACTGTGTACATTTTTTCCCCTAAAATTCTTTGAGGGGACAATCAAACAACAAGGGAAACCACATAGTGAAGCTGCTTATATACTCCAAGGGTTAAAATCTGTTCTGTATTAAAAACTCTTACAAATCAACAAAATGCACTCTTTAAGAGACAGTTGGGTAGATTCCATGAATAGATGAAGAAAAGTAAAATCATTACACATGAACATTAGGGGAAAAGTTTCCTCTAAAATCTGAAGGAAGGGTAATGCAAACAAAACTGAGATAAATATTTCACACAATTTGTCAGCAATTGAACATATTCTCTTGATAATATTGACTTTAGAAAGGACACTCGGTTATAATGGATACTTATTTGCTTGGAAAGTGTAAATTGGAAAGCAATTGCAAATACCTTAAAAATATTTATACCCTTTGACACTTTATTCTGATTTCAGGAATTTATGCTATGAAAATAATCGCACAAAGATTTGTATATGAAGATAATCATCATCTAATAATTTGGGAAATGCCAATAATACAGCATAAGTTCAAAAAAATAGAATATAAAGGTAGTATTCCAATTTCATAATCCTCATAAACACATGAATCCCCTCCCCCTCACATAAACACAAAAATGAAAGAGTTAAGAGAAAATTTTCTAAGATGTGCAGTAATTATCTTTGGATCCTGGATACGAATGACTTTTGGTTTCTTCTTTATACATGGTGTGTGTTCCAACTTTTTTATTAGATATTACTTTTATAAGCAGAAATAAGCATTATAATAAATATAGGCACATATTTTAAAAGGGCCTGACAATCAGAACAAAACCTGGCCAGTGATGAATGTATATGGATTTATATTTGTGAAGAAGAGGTAAAGAATTTAATTCAAATTTGGTATTTTTGTGCTCTACTCATAGGTCCATTTCTTTCAGAAGAAAATTTCCTAGAGGACTGACAGCCTTGTCTTATCCTTTGCCTGCATCTCAGTCTCTTTGTGACCAATTTCCTTGCAACCTTGAGGGCTAGGTGCCCATCAGGCCTGTCCAAGGTCTTGCTCACGTTCTGAAGCTGTTTGTGCTTCTAATTTACTGAAGTACAGTTAATTTAACTACATTGGAGATGTGGATTTTTAAAAACTAGGCTCATGGATGAATGCCCTTAGGATGATCAAATTAATTTCTTCCTCAAATTAAACAAATATATTTCAAATATAATTGTGTGGTTCCTAGTAGAATCCAGTATTACAGTGGCTTTTCATTTTTAGGGAACATTCTTTTGCCTGATTGGTCCCTCTGAGCATTGGCATCATGAAGACGTTTTCATGGATAAGAAATCAAATTAATTTTTCAATTCCTAGCATGATAGCCCCACTCTACCAATATCTAGAATCCAAAGGCTTCCTTTTTATTAACCTACTTTTGTTTAATGAAACTCCAGAGATCAGCTGCTAAGGTTAATTACATATAGCTGAGAATCACTGTGTGACCTTAGGCAGGTAACTTTAGATTGCAAAGCCCAGCTTCTCCAGGTGTGGAGAGATGGGTAAGTGGCATTTCCAAGGTCTCTCAATTTTGAGATTCCATGACTTGAGCTGGACTTTCCAAGAAAGTTATTATCTGATGTTGCTGATGGTGATTTTGAATGTTCTGGGAACAAAGGGCTTTACAAATTCTAGGAACTGACAGGTCGGTGTGACTGGAGTGAAAGGAGCACGTGACAAATGGCCATGGAGGAGGACTGAGGTGGCCTGGCCCAGTCATGCAGTTCTCAGAGAACCAGGCAAGGGAAGTGATTATAAATTTAAGCAGGGAGTGAGTGGCAAGTTTACGTTCCATCATTTATCATTACACTCAAGACATATGTATTCCTTCATTAATAAGGTTTTCTCCCCTAGTAGTCATTTTATTGTTTAAAGCAAGAAATAAAATAGGCAAGTTCAAAAGAATATATTGTATATAATGAAAAGTAAATTCCAGAAGCCACCCACTTCCCTCTCCTTACTGCCATCTTCTATGTATCCTTACAGAACGTTGTAGACATATGAAACTATACACATATTCTCTTATGCTTTAATACAGATAGTAGTATACTATGCACACATTTCTATCCTTTGCTTTCTTTGTCAGTGTAATTGTATATCTTGATGATTACCAATCTATTAATAAATACCCTTTACTATTACAACAAAGTTACTACTCTAAACTTTTACTACTCTTATTGTGCCTTCACTCAGGGAAGTATAGACTTACAGGATGCTAACTTTGGAAGGGACCAAAGTCTCATCTAGTCGCAGGTCTGCCTTTTATGTGTGAAAAAGTTTGTCCCTGAAAACTCATGTGATTCCTCAAGTTCCTTAAGGCCAGGTGTGAACTAGAACTTGGTTGTCCTAATCACCCTTGGTCCATGTATACTTTCTGATTACAAAGTAATACATATTGTAATCAAAAATACTTTTTAAATGGTATGCATAGTATGATCCAATTTTTATTCTTTAAATAAGTGTGTAGGATGCACAAAAATGAGTTTGGAAGGCTGCACACCAAGATGCCAACTCTAGGAATCTTGGGATGGTGGCAATGCAGGTGACCTTTGTTTTTCTAGCAACTTTATTGAGATATAATTCACATACCACACAATTCACCTATTTAAAGTGTACAATTCAATGGATTTAGTATATTCACAGAGTTGTGCAACCATCACTACCATCAATTTTAAAACATTTTCATCACTCCCAAAAGAAACCCTGTACCCATTGCCATATTTGTACTTTTTATTCTTACGTTGTATTTTCTAAACACTTTGCAGTAATTGTTACTTTTATAGTAAAAACAAATCTCTGAGAAGCAAATTTAACATAAAGTAATATTCGCTATAAAAATAAATACACAGGCATGTGAACAGTCCCCAGGAATGGGTTGTTTTAATTTGTCTGATTTCTCTCAGACTGTTCAAGTTCAGTTGGACAATATCCACCATATCATAGATAAGTTTTCACAAATGCCTAAGGTGCCTAACTGGTTTTCTTGGTTTCACTGGAGATGGCTGGTAATTACAGATATGCTTTGGTTATGTAACTATACTCCTATTATGTTAATGTGTGCGTGCAATTTAATTAGCAGTTTGAAACCTATACATGCTGAAGTTACTCTACAAGAAGATATGTCAGAGAAATAATCAATCTTCCCACGTTTTCTTCCGCCTGCTACTTCTATAGCTTTTCTTCTTCCTTCCTAATTACAACCCTTAAATAGAATTCGTGCCTCATATCAAATTTACCGAGTATCATAACTCCTCCAAGTGGTAAAGATACCTCAAGACAAATGCTGGGCATAGAAGCCACAGGGCATAAATATGCAAAGAAGTAAAAAGCTAACCTTTTCAAACAATAAGGCTTCCCTCTCACTTACCAACTTCACATTTCCCTGTATGGCCCCGGAAGATGACTGGTTAGCCAGAGACGGGTAAGATTCCACAAGGGAGGAACAACCTAAGACAGGCACAGTCGCAGGGGGGCCATCAGGTGAGAAAATGGGGATCAACAGAGGTGAGGCTTAGAACCTCCCCCCTCCTGTTCTGAGAGAAATCTTCTGCATAAGTGGATGTTTTATTGCCCTGGTCTAGCTTGGATGAACACATAGTCTACGGGCACACACCTGATCATCTACATTTGCTCTCTTACAACACTAAACTATGTTTTCTACCTTTATCTTGTATCTACCTACCACTTCAGCATTTTATTAAAAATCATAATAATAAAGAGAGAAATGTGGTATCCACATATAAATTAAGTATAAAAACCAAATGAGTATTCATATTTGAACCGACTGTTTAGAGTTCATAATGCATGAGCAAAACCGAAAGTTTCTGTGATGACTGCCCTTGTACTGTTCACTATGTAACTTATTCATTATGTAAGAATTTGTTCTCCATGTAAGAACTTGTTTGTTATGCCTCAGAAGATTGGAGACTGACGAAAATTAGGCTTGGGGTGGATTAATGATTGTGCATTGAGCATTGACTCCCCTATAGAGAATTTTATTGTCGTTAACAACCATTTGATCAATAAATATGAGAGATGCCCTCACCAAAAAAAAAAAAAAAAAAAGGACAGACTTCCAATGGTAAAATAAATAAGTAACCAGGATGTAATGTATAGCATAAGGAATATAGTCAAGATATTGTAACAGCCTGGTAGGGTGATAGCTGGAACCTAGAATTATGTATATAAATGTTCTACCACTGTGTTGTACACTTGAAACTAATGTAATGTAATACTGTGCATCAACTACCCTTCAATAAAAAATAATTATTTAATAAATAAATAAATAAATAAATACACAGAGGAAATAGAGAAAATTATTTCAAAGAAAGTACAAAAACACCACTTAATTTTACTATTTCCAATATAAATAAATGAAATATTTTGGACAGTTTTCTCTTGGTCCTCTTTGTGCATATGCATCTGTTATCTATAAATACACATCATTTTCTTTTAATCTTCTTTGTTACACTATGAGCATTTCCCCAGGTTATTAGCTATTCTCTGGGAGTGTGATTTCTTGACTGATTTAAACCTGTGGATGTACCACAACTTTTGACAGCATCTCATTATTTCCTTAGGATGGATTCCTAAAAGTAAGAATCTAGGTCATATTTCCAGCTGCTAAGTACTTTGAACTGTTCCCAGTGTATGGCCCATCTCACCACACCTTCCTCTACCTTTCCCATCACATCCTCTTGTTATTTTTGCTGATTTGGAAATTTTAAAAATCTCATTTTAATGCACATTTATTTGATTGCTAATGAGTTCATATCTTCCTTATAAATATATTAACTATTTGTATTTTTCTCTTTACGTAATGCCTTTTACCTATTGTTCCATCTGGAACGTTAGTGTTATTGTTATTGATAAGAGTATTAAGAACTTTCTTTTTTCTTTCCTGCTGAGTACTGACCAGGTAGAAAGTCCAATCTCTTAACAACCTTTAAAGATTGTGTTGGTTTCCACTTATTAGCGCCCACATCTTTGCAGTGGGACGGGCTGCCTTTCTTTAGAGTTGGGGGGGGCCTTCATTTCTATTGCACTGCAAAAATTTCTAGGGATGATAGAGGGGCGCATCTGTGAAGTTCCTTATATTTCGATGACACAATTGTTTGCCAATTTTATTCTAAAGCTCTCAAAGGTGTATTGAATTTACTACTAATAATATAGAAACTGCGTTAATAAGGCTTGATTTTCCTAAGTAGCCGTATAAGTTGTGTTCAACCAAATCCATCTATCCATATCAAGGTGAACATCAACGCTGAACCTAATAGTAGTAGGGTATATAAAATGTACTCAGGTCTCATTTCACTTTTTTCTTTGACAAACATGAGCTTTTACGCCAATGAACAGTCTGAAATTTAAATATGACTTAGTCCCTCCTCATATTCCACCGCAAGAGTATAAAAGGTTACCAAATCCTCCAGTTGCTAACACAGAGTTCCAACTCGGAATGAAGGAAGCTCTTTCACAGCTGAAGACATTGCACTGATCACATCTAAGAAACTGGAGATTCAAAATGTGAAATGTGAAAACAGTTGAATCCCTCCTGGAAAGGACCTTGAAAGGGAAGAGAAACACCCAAACAGCAAGGAAAAAGTGTTGATTAAAGTGTTTATTCCTGGATAGAAAATGGCCACATGACCTACTTGGGGAGAGGAGAGAAGAAAAAAAGGAAATTTATTGATCTGGGCGAATACACTGCAACCTCTCAGAGAGCTGAGAAGAACTCTCAATTTGGAAAAGCTTACTCTTCTGCTGCTAAAGGTTGGGGTTCTCAGTTGACAAATCAAGTATTCATTAGAAGTTCTCCCCTGCTCTGCTTCCACGGGATTTTCAGTGAGTTATGTATCAGGCACCAGTTTGGTTTAATAATCAGAACACCGCCTTAATTAGAGATACTATTTGATTTTGGAAATCAAAAAAAAGGTACTTTATATTTTTACTCATTACTATTCAGTCTTTGATATAGAATGCTGGGTTTTCTATTTGAAGAGAATTTAGAAATAATAATTTAATACAGCCTTCACTTTTTGTTCTTTTTTGCTTTTTTTTTTTTTTGAGGAGTTCGTGGTGCTAGGGTTTCTTTCTAATGAAAAGTTTCAAACATAAATCAAAAGCAAACAAAATGTAAATAATGAACCTCATATACCCGTGACCAGGGTTGAACAATGATCAAGATAACGCCAGACATCATTCATCTATTTGCCATGCCCCCTTTCATATACCCGCCCCCAACTTTTTTGGAAATTATTTAAAAGTAAACTTCAGCTAGCATGGTTATTCCATTTCTACATATTTCAGCAACCATCTCTAAAACATACAGACCTATTCTCACCCAACTTTAATGCCATTATCCCAGGTAACAAACAGTGCTGGCTGCCTACCAAAATTAATGATTACTTGGTAGGTCCCATCACCAGTTCAGATTCTAATTGCCTAGATGTTCTCAGAAAGGTCTTTTATCAAAACAGGATCCAGACAATGACTGCTTGTATCATTTGGTTGGTTGGCCTTTTATTAAGTTTCCTTTAATTTTGAAATCAGTCACTCCTCTGGCCCTCCCCTAACTCCACACATTTTTATTCTTGATGGTGACGGTGGTGGTGACAATGGTGGTGTCATTGATTTGGTGATGAAACCAGGTCAGTGGGCTCCACCTTCATTTACTTTTTAACTGTTGGAGAAATAGAGGCTTAAGGAACTTAAGCAAATCCCTCCAAGAGAGAATCAACACAAAATAGAATTCAGGTCTCTTAATCCCATCCTATCCCACCCTTTCCCATTTATCATGTTGCCATACCATAGTTGTACAATGTCTATATTTTAGAGTTCTGCTCATTCAGAAAATATTAGAAACATTTTAACTATATTTCTCCCATGTTTGTTTATATTTAAAATTCCTGGTATATTCCAAAAGTTAGTCAGGCTTTGGAATTTGCCACTTGCTTTTCCCCAACCCCTGGAACATTGAAATTACTCTATAAATGTTACTTTCTGAAAATATGCCAAAATTAATGGGAAAACTCAAGTTTTCAAAAAAAAACAACAACAACAAAGAAATCTCATAGAAGATCAATAAAAAGAACTAGTGCTTTCACTCAGAGTTTGAAGTAAAAAACTAATTGAACCAAAGTGCCCATCCATATATACTAAAACTTAGGGTCAAGCATGAAAAACTTAGAAAACCTCAAAACCAAATTGATGGTAACCTCTTTCAGTTAAGCAGGGCTTCTGTTTTGCTACTGGTGATACAATCAGCACGTGAAATAAACTGTGGTCCTTGGCACTTTGTATGTTCCCAGGAAGCACGAAGGAGAGGAAGGACATGGGGAAAATGAGGGTGGGAAACACATCCTACCTCATCCACTTCTTAGTCTCCAGAGAAGATGGAGAAAAGAAAAAAAAAAACCTAAATCTACTTCCATGACTCCAACTTTGTGCTTTCTAACAAGTCAACCAAGAAATCATGTTTTCAAAACCAGTTTTAGCTTCTAGAGACTTTGATTTGCATATGCTCTACCCCATCTTCTTGGGCTCTAGGCTTCTGATTAGGAATTGTTGCTTTCAAACTCCACAACTTCCTCATATAAAAAAGAAATTCTTGGTCACATTTTCCCCTCAGTCCTCCTAAGGCTGTTAACAGGGGTCACTTAACCAGTCTCTGGAGTTTGTCTCAGTCCTTAAATATATCTGAAGAGATGTTAAAATATTACTTGTAACAGTGGAATAGATTCTGCATGGTTGCTGCTGATCCTTTTTTATTTAAAGGAGAGAAAACCACATTGTTTTGAAAAAAGTGTTTTTAAAATAATTTTATGGATTGCAGATTTTGTAAATGATCATGCTAATTGTTGGGAGGGGGTTCCCAACCTTGTTAATGTCCCCTTAGCATTAGGCTTTTGTTCCCTAGCATTGAATATGTCATTTTCTCCCACAGACTGCATTTCTAGGGGTATAATTGCTGTCTCCATGTAAAAGACAACTCATGTGCATAAATTTCCACTCACTGAAACAAGACTCTGCCTCCCCTAATTTTAATGCAGATGTGATCCAGGGGGTAGAGTTGCACTTCCTTCCCCAAGCAAAATGAAACAGATTACACATTAAATATTGTCTTTGGAACCAGGTGCACAGAAACAACCAATTACCTAGACAGCTCATCAAGTCCTGATATGTTTACCACATTGTTTTTTGTTTTCTCTTTAAACATTTGGCGAATTATTCTGAGGCTTTCATTTCTCCATAATGAACAGAATATGCTTATTAATAAAGGCCCCTTTTGTGTGGTTCACTAACAGTTGACTCACAAAAACCTTTAAAACCATGGCTGAAAGTTTCTGAACTGAACTTGAATTCTGTGAAGACAAAGCCTTATCCCTACAAAGCGGATGCTGCTTCGGGTTCTCCTTTGCTAAATAATTGGTATTTACAAATGACTTCAACGAGAAGGGACATGAGTTTGTGAGGAAGAGAGATGGAGGGAGGGTGACTCCGTTCCTCCTTTAGATATGTTTTGCTTGTTCATACTTAAAGGACAGTATCCACATTCATTGACCAGGTTTTGGTCACTGCTTATTATGTCATCTAGAATTTTTATGCATACATTAGTTTTTGGAGGTTTTTAACTAATTAAAAATGTCTATGAATCCTAAAGCTTTTTCAAGACTCGTCTGTTATTTTAAGAGACTTTTACCACTTCCTGAGGAGGGGCTGTTTTAGATTTCCTCAAAGTCATTAACCTCCCAAACAATGTGAAGAATAAACAGAGTAGTGTGGCAGCAAACACGTAATTGATGCAAACTCTCAGGAAAGTTGGAGGCGGGGCCCTGTGGCAGGCATGCCTGACAGTGCGGGTCAGGGACAGGGAGAGGGAGACGTTATTGGAAGCCCTATGGAAAGGTTGAGGGGTAAAGGGCCTGGGGATCAACCATCTTCTGGATGGGCAGTAACTCAGGACTGAGTCATTAAGAGTATCCCAGCCTGTAAACCGGGTATCCTCTGAGCTTCCTTTGGAGGTTCGAGGGAGTTCTAAGCAAAGGTGAAAACACTACAGAAAAAATTCTTAATGTGTGTGTGTGTGTGTGTGTGTGAGTGACCAGGGGGCAGGAACTGAGTGTAATAATCTGTTTATCTTTTTAATAAAATAATCTGAGATCTTTTAGAAAAAATGAAACTTACAGAGGTGGGAATAGAACAAGAACTTGGAATCATTAAGAATATTGCAAGTTAACTCTCACACATTATTGTGTCAGGTTGGAAGTTAGTACAGGTCTGTGGAGGGCAACTTGACATTACATTGCAAAATTACAAACGACATGCCCTTTGACCTTGAAATTCCATTCTAGGAATATTTCTTGCACGTGTCCTCACTCAATTGTGAAATGATGGATGTACAAGGTTTTCACTGTGCTATACGTAAAAAGAAGAAAACAACCTAACTGTTTGTCAGTAGGACACTGAGTTCCTAAATTATGCTACATCTTTATACTGTAACACTATGAAGCTTTAAAAAAAACAATAGGGAAGTTTTTTAAATGTGTTCATATGAACTGAGTTCCTCAATTTAGTGGTAAGTGGGGGGAAAAAGCAAAATTTAGAAAATTGGATCACATGCCACCATTTAGTTAAAAAGGAAAAAAAGATATACCTCTGTACTGGCTAGTAGAACTGGACAAAAATTCTTGGTGATGGCAGGTGTGGGGAGCAGCTTGAAACAACAGAAAGGCAGGAAAAAGCTCAAAGTTTAGATGAAAATAATGCTAGGTCTGGAATGAGGCCGTCCTGGTTCTGTATATTGGTTCTAGTACTTTCTGAATCTATAACCTCAGTTTCTTTATTGATAAAGTGGACTAACACCACCATCTGCATCCTGAGGGAGCTGAGGATATTAAGGACGGGCACACGTATGCACAGGGGAAGGGGGCACAGTGCCTGGGATTTCAGTCCATGCTCATGTTCACCATTGACCTTATCACCACTTTGCTCACAAATAACTGGGTATTCAGGGAAGAGGGTGGAGAATGACGGTGGGAGTTCTGGAAGTTATGGATTCCTAAAACAGCATTTTCAGTCCCCAAAGGGTCCACTGAAGGAATCCATATCATCAAAAGCATTTATAGATCATTGCTTTGCACCTGGCCCTCTTCTCTGCAGAAGTCACAAATAAGGAAAGCTCACCTGAGTTTTATTTCATGTACCTCTCTTTCCAAGTTCTGATGGGAAACACAAAAACACAGACTGGTCTGACATGAGGCATGTGCCCTCTTTGGGCCTGTCAGGGATGGTCACGAGAGAAGGTCAGCTCTCACAGGCACCACATTGTCAGAGTGGGAGGGAGCCGCTATCAAGGGGAGAGGAAATGAGCCAGGCAAACAGCAGGTCCCAACTGCGACCTGTTTCTAGTCTTTCTGATTTTCTTTTTTAAAAAAAGGGAGAGGAAAGAGAGTGGTATTTTCTGTATTTCCTCCATGGCTGCAGGCAGCCGGCTGGGTGGTTTTGCCCTGGGCAGGCAGTGAAGGAAGATGGTGTTCCTTGCAGAAGTGCAGAAGGTATGGCTTAGAGGCTCAATTGCTGACCTATGAACTTAAGAAAGCAGAGAATGAGGTTGCCAACAAATGGATACAACCTTGAATTTATGCGCCTGGAATCTCCAGGAGTTCACAGATGGACTCCAAGTGGTCCTGAAAACCCAGAAATTATAGGCAGAAGTTTGTTTATGGGAATATACATTTTTCTGGGGGAAATCTAACTTTCATTAGAATCTCAAAGAGGGCTGTGATCACGAAAGGATTATAAACCCCTACCAGCCTCATGATGGGAGTGTGCTGTGACCCACGGACTCTGGGCCATGCGACGCTGGGAATCAGAGGCCCACACAATAAAGCTTAAAAAAAAGACCATAAAGAAAGAATAAAGGAACGGCTGCTCTGCTGCAGTTTCTTTCTAAGCCATCATTCTTGTACTTCTGTTTTTGCTTTGCCGTATTCACTTTTATTATTATTTCCTGAATATTCTTCTTTAAGTTTGTTCACTTTTTAATCTTAAATGCCTGGCTTAGCCTCTCACCCTGTGCAAAAGTATCTATGACATCACAGGTACATTGTGCCATTTGCAGTTTTCTTCTGATGTAAGTTAGAAGAAATTCATTACTTATAAAATTTAAAGACACTGGTGTCACTTCCAAAACCAGTCATTGCTCGCACAGAGGTGGGCCTATGGCACTTGGGAAAACCCTGTCTCTCAGTATTCTCAAATTCACATCACACATTCGTTTTATAGAAAAGAAACCTGAGGCATGAGGCAATTAGCGTAATTTAGAGATTCTAAGCCAACGTGGAGAAAGCTTAAAAGTCAGGTACTGGCCGCACAGTATCTGCTAATGGCTTGGCCATGCTGTCTTATCTTACTGCTCTGCAGACAGTTTCGAGAGATTTTTAAGTGTTCTCATATTTCCTCACTACCACATGAAGAGAATCAACTAGTCTAGAGTAAAAACTTGATCGATTTAATACCCTGGTAATGATCCCAGTAACTGAGGGGGAGGGGGAGAAGCTAGTGAGTTTCTTTCGACTCAAATTCCATCTCATTTTTATTTTCTCTTAATGTTTTTTTTGAATCCCAAGTTCCAAAACCTGTCCCCTATTATGCAGTGCAAACGAGAACAGATGGGGAAAAGTTATGTTGGAAAGGGCTTTGGAGGGCCACCGAGAAGAGAAATATGACTACTCAATGTGTCACACACCAACCTGCAGCTGCCACCAGTCCTTCCACACCACGCGCCGCGTATGGAGCCAGCCCGCGGTGCTCGCACGGAGCCCGGGGAGGGGACACAATTAGAGCACAGTCGCTTTTCTTGGGGTTCCTTGAAAATATGAATAAAGAGTACAGTGGCAGCAGAGCCAACAAAAGAGAAATGCAAAGGCCAGCCTGGAAAACGGTGAGCGGTACCCCCAAGTTTCTCAAATGTTCATGGATAATCAGCTTTTTCCTGCCTCTTTATATCAAAGTCACCATGCATGTCTTCTCTCTGTCTAGGTATTACTCTTCTAGAAAAGTCATCGTAGCTTCAGTGCATGATGTGGCCTACCAGCATGTGTTTGTCAGTACTCATAGGGTGCTTATGGATTCACTGAATACTTCAAGGGCAAGGAGGCCACTGATCTGGTTTCAGATGGCAAGTCTGCCAGTTACAAGCTGTGAGACCTCAGGTAAGTCTCCTAACCTCTCTGAACCTGGCAGCCATCATCTCTAAAACAGCTAACATGACTTACTTTTGAGTATTTGTATTCAAGGTAATATCAAGACCTGGCATAAGATCACTGCTCAATGCATGGCAGCTGTTATTACTGTGTTAAGCAGAAAGCATAGAAAATATTGTTTTCTCTTTTCTTTGAATTCAGTATGAAGATACTAAGCATATGTGTGGGTATACACACACACACACACACACACACACACAAATGGTGAAGAACCTCTGAAAGTCTACATTGAAAGTAATTATAAGGTTAACAAGGCTTTAATTATTTGATTCTAATGTGACTCAGGTCATATAGGCAATATCTGTGAATACATCTTCATGTTGTAAACAGTTGTGTAATTAAGTCCTACAGGGATGTCCTCTGAAATTGTGTCTGTCTTTGTAGCGCGTGTATGCAAAGACTTTCTGTCACAGAACACTGCTCGCCTTCCAAGGGTAGTTCATAAATTACCTAGATCAGAATCTCTATGGGAGGGTGTTAAGATGCAATTTCCTGGGCTCACCTCAGACTATATTTTCAATGTCTCTAAGGTATGAAGTTTGGAGATCCTTGTTTTAAATTAAAATGATGGGGATCCTTAAACACACTGAGGTTTGAGACCCACTTCCTTAAGGAGTGGGGACAGTGATCATTCTCATTTTGAGTCATTTCGAGCTTACCTTCCCTCTCCCGACACACACGGGCCCAGAACTGCAGCAGCAGCTTATGAAACAGAGGTTTGGGTCTGGTCATTCTAGCTTCTCCTCTCCACATCCTCTCTTTTATTGTTTTTCATATGGTTTAGTTAAGGCTGAACTAACCGTCCTCTTTGTCCATAGGAGACATTAGCTTGGTTATACTTTGTCCTGAGAGAATGGCCATGTGTCCCAGGTTGCCTGAGACAGTCCTGGGCTGCCTGGCATAGGTATTACCAGCACTCTTTTCATTATCCAAAGTGTCCCAGTTTGGATGGTTAATTATATCATTATCTTAAGTCTATGGAACTTTGATTGGCATATGTAGGACATGAGTAAGGACTGGCAAAATGTCTCAGATAAGTTATTCAATAGTGTAGGAGGTGCACTAGGCTGAAGTGACATAAGAATGATCAAAGAAAATCATACCATTTCAAGTTGTTCCATAAACTGGTGTCCAGAAGGGAAGGGTGTAAAACAACTCGGAATTCTAGACTGGTTAGTATCTCCCCACTCACCCAAGCAGCTGAGCAAAAGCATAGATCTTGGCACCGTCTAGAGCTAGATATTTTCTGCCTTTCTGCTTACTGGCTGTGATCTTGGGCAAGTTATTCAATGTCTCTGAAGCTCAATGTACTCGTGTGTAAAAAAAGATACTAAGGCTTACTTCAGTTGTGAGGATTTAATGAAATGAGGATTTAATGTGTATAAACACCAGGCAGTGTGGTTAGGGGCTCAGTAATGCCCATTCTGCCATTATTCTTTCTATCACGGCCACTCTGCACTGTATTTCCACTGAATACAGATAACTTTTAAAATAAAGGGTCCTTCAAGAGGAGTCATGAGGAAGCAGTGGATATGGGAGTAGATTCTAGGATAGAAAACTTTCTTTCCTCTTTCCTTCCCTTTCTTCCTTCCTGTTTATCATTATCATTATTATTATTATTATTATTATTATTATTATCATTTTTACAAACTCAAAGTCACAAACTCTTTTTGGGATGGAAAAGAAAGTAAAGGGCTAAAGGGACAAGTAGTGCTGCAAGAACAATAAAGAAAGGCATAATTGTAATCCTAGGTGAGTGGAAAGAAAAGAAGAAATAAAGGAAAGGAGGAAGAGAAGAAGGAAGGAAGGAAGGGGAAAGAAAAAAAAAAGAAGGAAAAAAGTAAGGGATAGAAAGAAGAAGAAAAGGGGTGATGAAATGTGATCTCTAGTCAGCAAAACCTGCCTAGAATTTGGCCTGAGAACTTCCATGGGGAGCTGCTAGTCTGGGGTTTTTTGGGGGGTGGGGTGGGGTGTGTGTGGAAGGGGCACAGTCCATCCTATGGAAATGATGCTAGTGTTCATCCAACTGTTGCCTCTCAGCCATCCAGACTGCTGTTTGGGTGGGCGGGATGGAGAAATACTATTCTGTTAAAACGAAGAGCTTTCAAGTGGAGACAAACACAATCTGCTAGTATTACAGAGGCATTATTCACCCTGATGACTCACTGTCCCTGGCTCCCACACAACCGAGGCAAGAAGCAACATCAGTGACCTTGAAGATGTTGGCCAAGTACAAATCCAGCCTTAAGTCCTGATTTTCAAATCAATACCTGCATGTGTGTGTATTTGAGAATGGAGAGAGAGAGAGAGGATAGGAGAGGACCTGTTAAAGAATAACAACATATGGTAAACAATTTTAAAGAGCCAATCTGAAAACTCTTACTACTTAAATAGCTAACTCAACTGAGTAACAAATACTTATTATTTATACAAGGGAATAATCATTCTAAGAGTAGGTCCCAGCTCAAAGCATTAAAAAAGGTAGTTAAGTGTAGTAACAGTTAAAATCATCATTCTTGGCTAGTTCAATATGGAATCCTGTCTCTATCCCTGGGCTCAGATTTCTCTCATCATTTCCATTTGTCATATTCCATGAATCCGATTTGCTGAGAATAATGTTTTCTGTGTTCCAAGCCACACAGTTTTACAGGCTAAGAGCCCTACAGACAGTCACTAGGCCTTTGACCACATGCAATGAAAAGCAGACAATAATAAAAGCGTACCTCAGAACATACATATTTGCAGGTAGCTGCATAAATGGCAGAGTCATGGCCTTAGACAGATGGCCATGTGGCCTAACAAAACATTGACATGGAACCCAGCAATAGATTCAGGTTAATAGAGAGAGTTAGTACTTGGAATTGCATATTTGAAGCCTCAAAGAAAAGTAAAAGCAAAACCATGGAGTTATTTGAAGTAACATAAAAAAGAGAGAGCTGTAGAGTTAAGTACTAAACAGCAAGAACAGAAAGAATTTCCAGTTATGGAGTGTGCCACATTGAAAAACCAGGGCATGGTGGTGGAGCACAGCATTGCAAACCTGAAGAATCTCATAACGGTCACCTGTTTGTATAGACAAAGAAAGAGGGTTGTATTGGAAGGGTTGTGAAAGATGGCTAAAAGGTAGACTTGAGATACCTGGCCTTATATAGTTTGTTCTTGGTGTAAGTTTCCAAAGGTTTACAATTATGGTTTAGGCTATAGTTGTCCCCAGTGTTTCCAGTTTGTATAAAATGTTTACTTTTCATGGGCACATATAAGTTATAGGAAGTAAAGTGTAATTTGCTCAGAATTCATAGCCATATTTAAACAAAAAAAGAGCTCCTAGGATCATTTCTCTGCAATCAGCATGAGCCCACCTCAAAATAATCTGAGGAAAAAGGAGACTTTGTTTAAAGAAAATTCATGTGTTTTTCAGGTCCTGATAACTGGAAGGTAGGTGGGTCTCAAAAACAACTGGAACCCCACTTAAAAACTAAGAGCATTTTCTGTGTACCTTCTGACTTTGTTTCTCCATCAATCCTTCATTCTGGCCTTCTGCTGACAGCTAACCTTTTTGTGGGACTCATGTACACGGGAAATACGACTGCCAACAGGCCAGAAGGTTGCATTTCTCCCAGTTCAAGAAGCAGCAAGACTGAGCTTGAATCTCAGTGTCATTCCAGATTCCTGAGGAAGGACTATGATTGGCCCAGTTGGGGTTAGGTACCCACACCTGAATTAATTAGGTGTGGCTATGGAGTCATGCTGTATCAACTTAGATCCCATCATAACCATGTTTATGAGGGGTGAGAGGACAGAGCCCAGAAAAGGGCGGTGTTTTCAGACTAACGATGTCTGTGTACCATGATGCTTTGGGCTGCAAGTATTTTTTATTTCATATAACAAAAAGTCCTTTCTGAAATTTGGTGAGTCTGAGGTTCAAGTCAGTTCAATTCAACCAATACTCATTGAGCATCTACTATGTGCCAGGCCCTGTTTTTGGGTGCTGGAAATGTTTGAGTGAATAAAGCAAACAAAAACCCCTGCCTTCAGGTTAGTCCAGTGACTCAGCCACAGAACCCGTTCGCAGGTTTGTTTTGTTTTTTTAAACTCTGCCAAACCCTACATGTCAGCTATAACAATCTCTGATAATGGGAATCACATTGAAACACAGAGAATTTTAGTAATTTAGCTAAGGTCACACAACTACTAAATGAAAGAAATCATGAGCTCAGGTTCTTCCCCCGTGTGCAATGCTGCTTCTTGCCCAGGGGCCCAGCCTCTCTGAAGCACATGGCCACCTGCCACCTGTACAAAAGCAGTCTGTGGGCCAGGAATGGAAGGGGCAGGCCTTTTAGAGGGGCGACTACTATGACTGCTATAGCCTGCTGCACTGGGACTTCTTGGGTCAAATGTGTCTCCAGTTCTCAGACTTGACCACTTTATTTACAGTCTGGTTGGGAGCTCTCTCCAATGGATAGAAGATCACAAAAGAACCTGAGGTGGTTCACACGGAATCAAGGTGCCTGTAAATCAAGGTTTCTGTTTGCAAAGGCATTCGTGGGAGCAGAAGGGGTGGGGCTGGTGGCCACTTCAACAGGTGGGTTTCTTAACCTGCAGAAAAGGCAGTCTGATATGGCAGAAAGCAGACAAAGTCTGGCATTTAGAGGCTCTGAGCATCTGTCCCTATAATGGAAAAGCCAGAAAGTTTTCAGGTATGTTAGGGCATCAGTTTGGCAGAGATTGAAGACGATTGTCTTCATTTGAATTTAACCTAGAAAGGTGTTTTTGAATCTCAAGTTCCCAACCTTGATGTACATGACTACTGTTCAACGGTGGATCCCAGGAACTTCAGGGGCAGGAGGGCATAAACTTAAACAGAATTTACATAAACTTTAATAATGTAGAAGGAAGAGGAGAAGAAATCACAGATAATTACTTCTATGAAATATAAACTGGAGAGATAACATTCTATGAAAAAAGAACAATAAAAAAAGCCTTCATAGTAGGAGACAAGGAAATCATCAAATAAGCTGATAAATTTGCAGGGAGGCTTCAATTGTATTTGCAGCATATAAGTTCATATACCAAATGGTGGGTACATGGATACATGGGTACATGTTATATTATTCTCCATGACTTCTTTTATTTTTTTTCTAAAATATTTCATCTAAAAAATTAAGTTCGGTATCATTTTGCTTTTTTGAAATCTGTCATTTGTAGGTTGATGGGTTGTCATTAGTGAGGAGAGACATGGAGAAGAACATCTGAGTTCTTGTCTTTTCTTTCTTCCAGAAGGAAAGACGAGATCGTGAGTCCCTGATCTCAGATCACCAGCAATGTTTCTCATATCTTTGCATTCATGGTGCTGCCTTCCTCTCCCTGTCCCCTGCCCCCCTTGCAATTTCTTCCCTTTGTATCTGGGAACTCAATTGCATCCTAAAATCTGCCACTGCTCCAATTGCGCCGAGGAGTGGGTGTCGTAGAAATTCAATATCCACTGGTATGTGTCATTGTTCCTGAGTCAACTCTGCTTTTCAAAACTACAATACCTTATTAAACAAAATCTTTCCTCTGTTCTGAACAACAGACTAGCAGTTGGGTTTTCTGACATAGATTTAAGAAAATAGTATACATGTTTAGTCCACTCAAAGGCTAATCACCTGCCAGGGTTTTATTGAGAGTTGCTGGGATAGGGTTCCCCCCTAACCCCAGTACTAGTTTTTGAGTCACATAATGGCAACATTTTGCTATAAAAATGCTAACTTCTCTTCTGTTGTGCTTCTGCTGTTATTCAAAAACAGCCAAATGGATGTTATTGAAATCCAGTCCCAAAAAAAGGTTGAAATTGCTCCCCAGCTGGGCCTGAGACCCTGTGTGCCAAATTTCAGCCTAAAGAGAATTCTTATATTTGAGTCACTGTGAGCAGCTGAAAATATGAGGTTTGGGGTGGAAATGCTAACAGACTCTTAACTATCATTTTGCAAACCATGTGATTATAACACAATGCAAACCTCCTCTGGAGCAACTCTCTGGCAAAAGCAACAGAAACAAGATGTCTGGGCCCAGAAGTTTTGCCTTTACAAGCTTCTGCTGGTCTAGCAGCAGGCAGAGAAGGCTCGGCAATGATATCACCGACTTTTCTGTTCTTGCTGAGGTTAAAAGATGGGTCACATTGATGAATTTCTGTTAAGTAACAGAAATGTGTGCAGCTCATTCCTTTACAGGGCTCCTTGGAACACGGGTTTATGGTCACCCTTGCTTATTCTGGAAGTGTTATCGCCAACACAGTGCTTGGTTCCAACCAGACATGAATTGTTTGCCACCTCTAGTCCCATTGGCTTAGTCACACTTGCTCTCATTCCAACTTGGCAAAAATGCCTGCACTACTTGGCCACTTGCTTCTATCATCTGGCATTTAAATGTGGGCTGAATCTCTCCTCAGTAACGTCCAGGGCCTCAAGGATGCTTTGGTTCCAGGCTTCGAACACATGTTCTAGGCAGCCAGTGCCCAAATGTAGGCAGAGCTTCCACAGATCAGTCCATTCATGGACCCTTCACCTGATGGAGAATTGATCAGAGCTTCTTGAGGGCAGCCCCCTGGACTGCTGCTTCCAGAAGAGTCTCTTATCACACATCCCACAACACTCAGCTCTCTCCAGGGGCTGTGATAGCAAGGTTTGCTCCCAAAGCCCAGTCAGAATGTGCCTCCTCTGTTTCTGCCACTTCACAGCCACACTGAACCTTTGTTTCTTCATCTATCAAATGAGGGTAGCTCCTGCCTTCTTTCCAGTTGTAAGGACCAAAGAACATGAGCATGTTCCCTAAACTGCAATGCACTATACACATTTTTGGTGGTATTCTTATCTGCAGAATCTCACTGTAACTTCAAAATTCTAATCTGAGTTAAAACTACCATTGAAGTCAATAGGAATGGATTTAAATGATCTGCTCCCAGCTGAGATAGCAGGCCACTGGTTCTAAGAATCGATACATATTTATTTATCAGATGCCTCATCCATGCTTAGTTCTCTGTTAGAGGAAGGATACACAGAAAGTGAAGACATGATCCCTAAATTTAAGAATACAATTTAGCATGAAACACAAGATATTTGATAATTAAGTGATGCTCTAGATACAGTACTGGTCAGACATGAAGAGAAGCTGTGGGAGCTAGAGAACTAGGTGTGTCTTCATGGACTAGGCAGGGGGTAGATTCTCTTAGTTGTGTTTATCGACATTCCTTCTTTAGAAGATTTGGTCTCCCACCCTCATGTGGTTTGATCAGGTTTGCCAGTCACAGTACCATATGATTATAACACAATGCAAAACTCCTCTGGAACATCTCTCTGTAAGCATGTTCCCCAGGCTTGTCTATCACAGGACCTTATCTATTCAACCAGAATGATTGAACCAGAGAATGGCACTTGATCCAAATCAGGCCAATGAAAAATATCCCCCAAGATATCATAAATGGAGTATGAGAGAGAACAGCTCTTTCTTTTAGGTTAATGTCCAAGAAGGGATGATTTATGTTTGGAGCTTTCTGTGGCTCTGTGTCAGCCCTTTCAGTCTAGCAGAAGCATATCTGTAAAAAGAGAGAATAAATCCAAGGCAGAGTGAGGTAGGAACTGGACATGAGAAGAGGGATCTAACAGCACTCGCTATCCAGTGTCTAGGTCCTTAGCATCCCTGAGACAAGCTATTTTGTTCCTCCTGAAACCAGATTTCCATTCTGTGCCTACAGATGTTTGGTTTGGATTTTCTTCCATGTGAACCAGGAGTTTTAGCTCTTAGATAGTGGGATTTCAATTGTGTATTAAAAAATGGGTTGGACTTGGACATGTTGGAGGAAGAAGGCAGGGTATTCTTAGCAAGGCCCAGAAATGAGAGTGAGCATGATCTGCCTGGGGAATCTGAGAAAATCAGCCTGGGTGAAGCAGATGGAGAATGGGCAATACATAAATAGGTGGATTATTAAGGGAGACACCCGTTTGGGAGTTTCTTCAAACTAGGTAAGAGTTGAGGTTTGATTAGGAGGAAACAAAGAGTTTCTAAAAAAATAAAATAAAGAAAAACTGCATTTGTTTAAAGGCAAAAATTAAAGTCTGTTGTATTAGTGTGCATGGACTGTCATAACAAAACATTACAGACTGGGTGGCTTAAACCATAGTCATTTGTTTTCTCACAGTTATGTCAGCTAGAAGGCCGTAATCAAGGTGACAGTCAATCTGGTTTCTGGTGAGAGCTCTCTGGCTTGTAGATGGCCACCTTCTTACTGTGTCTTCAAAAGCCTCTCGCCTGTCCAGGGGTGGAGACAGAGAGCTCACTGTCTCTTCCTCTTCTTATAAGAACACCAGCTTCATCAGATTAGGCCCTTACTCTTCTGACCTCATTTAGCCTTAATTTCCTTCTTAAAGGCTTTATTCCAAATACAGTCACATGTGGGGCTGGGGCTTCACATAGGAATTTCAGGGGGACACCATCAGTCTAGAAATCTGTCAAAACTTAGCGTAGGAGGAAATGAGGCTAATGAGAATCTCATACACTGCTAATGGAAGGGTAAATCATTGTAGTTACTTTGGAGGAAAATCAGGCAAATCTAGTCATGCTGAAATGTGTATCTAGGACCCAGCAATTCCACTCCAAGATTTGGAGTCTTTTGCACCAGTGCACCACAAAGTATGCTCAAAAATGGTTTTTACAGCATTTATCTTTAAGAGTCAAAACATTGGGAGCAATCTAAACATCCATTAAAAGGAAAAGTCAATTTTAGTGCATTCATACAATCAATCCTATATGGCAGTAGAAGTGAAAAATCCTAGAAATACATGTGTCAACGTGAATAAATCCCAAATATAATAATGTCTAGTAAAATCAAGTTACCAAAGGACCTTTAGAGCAGAATAACAAATCAGTGGGGTGCTGGAGCTGACTGCCACCTGTTGGTCTCATCTCTTTCCAACTTCTTGCTCACTATTACCTAAAGTGGCAGCTTGAAATTGGGCATGGTAGGAATACTTACACCATGGAAATTCGTAGATGTTAATCAGGTCTTTTTTTTTCCTCCTTGGAAAGCCAGTTGTTAAACTTTATCAGGAATACCAATAAAAACTGGATAATGTTTTTATAAAGATTAAGATATTTTTTTAAATATGGTTACCGTAGTATCCATATACAGACAACTATTTGGTGTGATAAACACCGCATTCAGGATAGTGATTACTTCTTGAGAGGAAGGAAAGGAATGTGACTAGAGAGGGATACCCCAAGGCTTCAACGGATCTTGCAATTTATTTCTTAAACTAAGGAGCAGGTAGATGACTGTTAGTTATTTTATACCCTATATGTTGTGCTTTTCTGAAATACTTAGTGAATCAATGAGATGTGGAAGCCAGTCCTCTCATACAGTGGGGCTACATGGGCAAGGCAGGCGAAGCCCTGGCCTTAGTCTCTCTCTGCGTCCTGCTGGCACAACTGTGATGCCTCTGTGCTGCTCAGATTTGGCCACTGGGGACACCAGATGAATCTCAGTATCTCTGGCGCAGCAGGCAGGAACCTCACTGGACTCTGAGGTTCCAAAAGAGAGCAGTAAATACCAACTCAGTGAAGAGGTGGGATAATCTGAGGGGAAACTTTCAGGTCGTTAGTATGATCTTTTCCAGATGACCCGTCAGCTCTGTCTAACCGACCTCTACAAGCCACCCAGCAGGCAAGATGGTATATTTGATGACAGGCAGCAAACAGGGCTTATACGCTGTATAGGTGCTGGTTTCTAGTGAACTTGTGTCATAAAAGAACTCAAGTTCTCCTAGAAAGGGGCAGAGAAAGTAGGAAATGTAAGGGCAGATTTAGAGCAGATACTGGTCAGGAGATTCTCGGCGGTGATGACCTTGTTCTAGGGGCAAGATCTCTTAGCCTTTCTGTTTGGATTTCCGGCACGTTTTCATTCACAGGTGAGGTGGACTAACGCGCTCTATTTTAGTTACATTCTCCTTGTTCTTGAAAGCAAGTTCATAGTGCATTTACAGGCTGGTCCTGATTTTGTACCTCTCCCTGACCCTTCTTCCCCTCACATTCAGTGATACAGTTTGCTAAACACACCACGCCATTTCTGCACATGATGTTCTCATTGACTGGCCCCACTGTCCTGCTCACACGTCTCTCTTTAAGCTGCTCCTGTGTGGACACTTCCTTCCCACCCTCCATTTGAGAGGAGTTTTTCTCTGTCTCGTCTGGGCCCTTCTCTTCCTAGGCGACACCTTTATCATGTCCCATTGCACACAGTATGGTGGTTCCTATATCCATTTCCCCTGCTGCTGCATTGGCCTTCTACATGGCAAGGATCCCATGCATTTAACTTTCTATCCCCAGGTCCTAGCATCCTCTCTTTTGCTCTGCCTTTTCTCTTTAAAGCTATCTGCTGCTTTAAAACTCTCCATGCGGAATTCAGTTGTAGGCAAGCAAGCAAGACAAGGGGGTGGGTATGCCAAAGACAAGGAGACAGACACCGAGCTGGCACAAAAGGCGTAATTCCATTCATTTAACCTAGTGAGGTTCGCGGAAGTTGAACCATGTCATACACAAAGGCTCAAGGTGCACAGAAGGCAGGGGTTTGGGATAACAAAGCTCCTGGTACCTCTCCTTCCCCATCAACTGTGAATTTCTTCTGCTCCTGTTTTTGTGTCTCCTGTCCTGATCTGGAATCTTCTGAATTACTGTCAACAGCTAGCTAGTTCATGTGTGTTATGCCCTAAATTCTGTTCTGAATACAACACTAGTAGGTTCCACTAATTAATTAAATTGTACTTCATAGACTTGGAGTCAGGTCTCTTGAATACAAGATGCAAATTTATGCAACATATGCAAATCGCTCATGTTCTCAAATTCCATGAACAAAATCTGGTAGCCTTGAGATAAAAAACTCTCTGCCAAGCATCTCTCTTCTAATTATTGCTTAATTCCCCCCTTCCCCCCACTTTAACACTGAACTAACACTTTCAGGCTTGGCAGAAACTGGTATGACTTTCTGTTATAAGCAGAGTCAGTTATAAGCCGGAAGTTCTTTAAGGGCGAAGATCCCCTAATCTATTTATTCTGTGCTCCCCTGTGGTTCCTAAGATACTATCGAGCACACGTAGTCTTGCATAGGGCACATCACCACCAGTCCTGACTGTTAAATTGTGGATAATTCAGATGAACAAAGTTGAGAGTCCTGCAGGCTTTGCAAAACAGGGCATTGAAGTCTAGGAATAAGAGGATAACTTGTACTGTTTGATACATATGGTTATATAAATTCAAATTAATTAAATAACATTTAAATATTCAGTTCTCAGAATGTCACATTTCAAGCATCCAGCACCTACATGTGGCCAGAGACTTTTTTAGGTGCAGCACAGATACAGATTATTTCTGTCATCATAGAAAGTGCTATTGGCCAATACTAATAATCTAGACCCTTGTCATTCAAAGTCCGCTCCTTGGGCCAGCAGCATGGCATCACAAGGGAGCTTGTTGGAAATGCAGATCTCAGGCCCTAGCCCAAATCCACTGCATCAAAATCTGCATTTTAACAAAATCTTTAATTCATTTACACACATGTCAGAGTGACAGGCATCGGTCTAGATCCAGAAGAGAAATCAGTGGTTCTCAATTTTTAGCGTGCCTCAGAATCATATGATGGGCTTATTAAACACAGATTGCTGGGCATCACTATGAGAGTTTCTGATTCAGTGGTGTATTCATTTCTGAGGCCTGCCTAACAAGTAACCACAAATTTCATTTAAATCAAGAGAAATTTATTCTCTCATTTCTGGATCCTAAAGTCTAAAATCAAAGTGTTGTCTGGGCCATACTTTCTCTGAAAACTTCCTTAAGTAGGGGAGAATCTTTCTGTGCCTCTTCCTAGCTTCTGGTGGTTTGCTGGCAATCTTTGGAGATACTTGCTGAAGCTGCAAACCTCACTCTCTGACTCTATCATCTTATGGTATTCTCCTCTCATGTGCCTGTTTCTCTGCGTCTGTCTCTTCTTACAAGGACACAGGTCCTGTTGCATTAAGGTCCACCATAGTCCCGTGTACTCATGCTAACTTAGCTAATTATATCCATAATGACTCTGTTTCACATTCTGATATACTGTACCACATCATTTTAGGGGGAAACATAATTCAATACACCACAGGAGGTCTAGGGTGGGACCTGACAATTTGCATTTCTAGCAGCTTCTCAGGTGACACCGATGCTGCATCGGGGGTCCCACTTGGAAAACCACAGGTCTAAAATGTCTATGAAACAGAGCTCCCTAGAATGAGAAGTTGGAGTGTACTATAGAAATAACTGTGTTCAACTTCCCAAATGTACAGACCTTTATTTAAAGCATACTTGAAAGACTTTCACCCAGCCTGTGTGTGAATACTTCCAATGACAGAATTCTCATTACCAGCAGAGCAGCCTTCTCCACAGCTGTGCCTGTGAAAATGTGCAACCTTTGAACTTTCTGAATATCTGATGTATCAAGAGATCTGATGGCAGCTGAGTGACTCAAGACTGAACACCACGTTTCCTCTGTGTGATAGCATCCTCAGAACCTCTAGGTACTGGCTTGCTCCTGAGGGCATACTTCTTGAGGTTTTTCGGGGTGCTGTTCATGCCTCCCATTGGTTATACATTAATTAGAAATAGACACAGGAACCCGCAGATGAAGATCTAAAGGTCAGCTTTACTTCTAGTAAATATATATTGGAGAGTGGAACTTGGACCTTGGACCTTGACACAGTTAGCCTTCCTACTACTCCCAGCTCCCAGGCCCAGCAGAATTTATCTGACATAGTCAGACACAGAGAAGCAGGACACTGGGCAATTGAATACACACTGGGCAAGGGTTTGAGGGTAAGAGTTACAGCTATGACCACATAAAGAAAGGCACCACCTCTAGGAGAGGACAGGTATTCCTGAAAGAGAAAGGAAAGCTGTCCAACTTCTCTTTCCCCAGGCCCACCATCTAGTAAAACCTTCTTTCTTCTCTGGCAGCCTATTTAGCATCCATTCCCACTATTTTTCTTCTTCCAAACAGAAACATGATGTTATTTATAAGAGCTCCCATCTTCCATGTTGCCTGAATGTCTGAGGAAGCTGTCCCTATTCCCGACTCAAGGCAAGCATAGTACCTCTAATCCCTTGCAAGTGATTTGTTTCAGAATTTAGGCTTAAGCCACTCAGCACATGGCATCACTCCAGAGCCTGCTGTTAGATCAGGGATGGGCATGTGACACAAACTAGTCTAATTAGATTGGATGTGAAAACTTTGGTTCAATGGTTAGAGGAGAGAATTTTCCAAGGAGGAAGCATTTTGTCTCAGGACTGCTGGTAGCCATCTTCTAACCTCAAAAGGAACCAGTCTGAAGAAAAAGCCTCCATCTAGAGGCTAGAAGAGTTTGAAGAAGAGCAGAGAAATAGATCCCTGGCTCCAATTATAACAGGTTTGCTCTATCTTTGGATATTTTTTTAGTATAAAAGATACTAAATTTCCTTACTGTGTAATTTAGTTGTATCAGTGTTTCCGTCATTTCCAGGTAAAATAATTCTTTGCAATAAAATATTCAAATATTGAGCCCATGACTTAGTAGAAGAAACAGAACTAAGCCTCCATCAGCGCTCCATTTAAATCCGTGAATGCTGCTTTTAAAGAACATGCTCTTCACTGGACAGATTACTCCAGACCCTGTATTACCATCAACTCATAGGACCCAGCACAGAACCTGCCATGGAATACACTCAATCATTTGTCCAAGAAATGCAGCTGCAGACCACATTAATATTTTTAGCAGGCATATAGAAGTTGTCATATTCAGTTCAGATGAACTAAAACCCCTAGAACATTTTTATATAAATAGATGTCAAAGCCATCTGTCCCTAACCTGTATCTAATCAGCAGCATTGCGTATGGAGTTTTCTTTTTAAATTTGTTAAACCTAAATAAATGCCTTGATATTTATTGCTATTTAATTGTATCTAGGAGATGCCAGCCTAGGTTGTGCTCAACTGAGATAATTTTTAATTTTGGCCCCATTATTTGTCATGTCAGCTATTCTTCCTATTTTGGTATCAACTTCAAAAACGATACACATTCTTTCTGTATATTCATATGAATCAAATAGCAAAATGTTGACTGAAACAGCATTTTTAGAGGAAGGACTCTACATTTCCTCATTGTTTCCCGGAAGTATCACTCCCTCTCTGCATGCATTCCTGGCTTGGCCAGTAAAATAAGAATTTCTGCCCTTCCCGAAATGTCGGGATCATAACTTGTAGTCCACTCCCTCCGCCTCCAGCTGTATTTGGTGCTTGGCAAACTTTGGAGAAGGCACTGAAAAGTGCCTGACTGAGTCCTTTCTGAGTCCTTTGAAGCCACTTCCCCTCAGAGAATACACTCTCCTCTCCCACTGAGCCCTGAGCTGCCCCCAGCGAAAGCCCAGCAGTGGTCCAGCCATGCCCATGACTGGACAGGGAAGTTCAACAGTGTGAGGTTTGAATATTAGGAACTATTAGGGGACATAATATATAGGTGCATAACCAGCGATGTTCTCCCATCAGTTCTATCAAAAACAAAGCTGATGTTTTTCTCTGTATTGGATTGACACCAGTTTATTTATACATTGCCTCAGACTTTAGACATGTAAGAGCGATTTGTTATCAACTGGCTGTTCCCGAAGCTCAATCTTAAATAACTCGCTATGTTTGATTGTTTAACAGCTTCCAATCCATCAACATATATTACTACTGAGGACTTCAACATAATCAAGATTAAAGCAGGTCTATGAGATTCCCCTAACCTGACGGTTTAATAGTCCAAGTAAAAAGGGAAAAGAAATGAATTAGGTATGACTTATTTTGAGCAAACTCATCATAATTTGAAATGACTATTGTCTTATTGTGGACTGCTATAACCGATTACCTTAGACCGGGAATATTGAACACAGTTTGGAGGCTGGGATGTCCGAGATCCTTGTGTCAGCAGGGTTGGGTCTGGTGAGAGCTCACTTCTTCTTCCTTGTTTGTTGTCACTTTCTCATTATGTCCTCACACTGTGTGTGTGTGTGTGTGTGTGTGTGTGTGTGTGTGTGTGTACGGAGACAGACAGAAAGAAAGCTCTCTGCTGTTGCCTTTTATAAGGGCATTAATCCCACCACGATGGCTGCACTTTCATGACCTAATTACCACCCCAAGGCCCCATCTTCAAATAGTACTACAGGGAGGAATTGGGATTTCAACATGCGAAAGTCAGAGGGTGATGACACAATCATTTATGCTATAGTGAGGATCATATTCTTCTAAAAAACTCACAAATTATCTGTCTATTAGTACAATGCAGATGAGTATTAAAATGGAATAGCCTCCAAGTTACACATTTGCACATTTGCAGTTTCCATGATTCCCGCCTTTTCCCCTTTCTGAAAATCAGACTACTTCTCCATATCTCCCTTTTGAAGTCACTCACATGAACCCAAATTCCTCTGAGGTTTCTGTGGCTGTGGAATGGGACTTGAATTTCCTTGAGTCCCATGGAATATAATTCTCAGAATTATGCGATTTAGAGACTTGAGCTCATAAAAACCACCAGATGAACTTCTACCAAGTTTTGTCTCTTAGGGAAATTAAAACAAACTATAGTACTTGTCACAACAAATGTCTCACCATCTATGAGAGATTCAGAGATCCAGGGTTGGTAGCAATTGGTTATTTTGCTAGGCCTTTGGCCCTGGCCACTCTCATGATGGAAAGTAGCACCAACTCACCTAGCTAGTGACAGCCTGGTCAACTGACCAACCTCTCCATCTCCACTAGTGTCCTGTACTCCTTATCCTGTCACAGTGACTAGAACTTTCTATCTTTATGAAAATGATGCTGAAAGAAAAGCTATCTCTTTTTCTGATGGAAGTAAAAGAGATGATTAAAAAAGATGAAATTCTTGATTTGAAAGTTTGTGAAGGTCTTGAGTCAAATGCCTCATGAATACCAGGGGCCCCATGCACGCTGGTGGCATGATGATTCATTGCAATGTTGATTCATAGCGCACTGACTGTCTTTTTCTCCCCCTTTTATTCCAAGAAGGTGGTTGGGCCATTGGTTGGCTGAAGCTGAAGCTCTTTCGAGGTAAATTTGCTTTTTCTCTTCTGTGAAAGGCTAAGCATGTTGAAGGGTTACACTGGGAGTTCTAGAGGAGGATCAGAGAGAAGCAGACAAACGACTTTCCCAGGGAAGGATTCAAATTTGATGGGTGCAGGATGACCCCTACCAGGAGAGGTGGCAAAGCCACAGAGGGCATGACCTCCAGCTTCACCGAATTCCACTGTGGTGGAGAGCACCAGATTTCTATGGACCCTGGTGGGTAAACAGAAAGAATAACAGGAAAAAAACAACAACATGTGGCCTGAAGATTAGATACTTTGGTAGAGATTGCTGAATTTCATCAATATCTACTTTGCCTCCCCTTCCCAGGCACACAGGTCAACTGTGTTTCTCTGCCAGCCCCCTGGTGTCTCAGTGGGGCCAAGTGACTGAGTCTGGGCTGATGGAATGGGAGTTGAGGTAATGTACACCACTTTTACTTGGCCCATAAAGACATCCTCATGATCTCTCCATTGTCAGCTCCAATTTCCTTCTGCTCTGAGCAGTAGGAAGCAAAGGATTGCCAAGCCCGGTGGATGACTGGAAAGCCCACAGTGGTGATCCCTGAGTTACCACCAGGAGCGTTGCTCAGGGTGGCTTCCTGCCCAGGAACGTCCTGACTGGACTTTGTGTGAGTAAGAAATAAACTTCTTAAGATGTTGTGATTTGGAGCCCCTGCCACCCCAGTACCTAGGGTGGTACTGGCGTCATTAGTGACCCTGTCTAAATCAGACGTCTCTCTTCCTTCCCATGTAACACATATGCCTCCCAGATGCTCACTGCAGTGTAGAGAAGAAGGGGAGGGACAAAGCATAGCTGAGACTGAACTTCTCACTGGCTCAATGGGATCCCGAGAGTTGAATTTTATTTTATTTAAAGAAAATACATTGAAGCAAGGCTTGACATTATCGACCAAGGGCTTTCCCTCATTTCTCCATCTGAACTCCTTTTTCTTTCAGGAAAAGACGTAGCTTGAGGAATCTGGCCTCGCTGACAAACAAGATTCCCCAGCACACACCTACCAGTGGCTTTTGCTGCCCAGGTGGGCACCAGCTTCCTGACCTCCCACCCCACCCTTTTATGTTCAGCTCTTCCCGCTCTTTTCAGGCATATGGACAAAAGCCTTAGAATAGCAAAGAGGTGTGCCTGTCTTTCATGTCTTTTGCTTCTGCAGTCGATTAATTAGATTGAAATTTCAACTTCAGGCTGTTCTGCTGGTCTCCAGCCTTTGCTGTCACCTGAAATGCTGCCTGCCTGCCACACAGGTGCTTTTGACAGCAAGAACCACTCAAAAGCCTCTCCACGCCTCTATTCCAGGAATAATCGGAGGAAAGCGTTGATGCCTGTAAAAGCTGAGTGCCGAAGCCCTCTCTGTCCACCGCTTCAGAAGAATAACTACCCTCAGTCTGCCTTTATTTCGCATTATAGCTCTTCTTTTTCAATGAAAAGTCCCTGCTCTCTACTCATTATAAAGAATAAAGAGCTTTTCAAGTGTGAGTTGCTCAACCCAGAAGGGAACAGAGCTATTTTTAAGAGGGTTTCAACTCTGAGCTGTTACACCAGGCCAGCCTGCCAGCGCGGAGGTCTTCCAGGGAGGCCGAAGGGAATCGCAGCCTCTCCTCAGGAGGGGATATGCAGGAAGGAAGCTCCTGGGGCAGAAACATGCTAGCTCTCTGGCCCGCAGACAGCCCTGGTGCCTTATCCTGGCTGCTGTAGGCAGAACCTCGCAAGGGCGCTGGGGGAGTATTTTTTATTCTCACCCAATTGAGGTTTGCCTGCTGCCTTAGGTTTCTCACATCCACTTCATCCAAATGGGAAACAATCTGCTTGATTCTCATCCGGGAGCACAGGAAGGAGGGGGGCCGCCTTTATGTCCTCTCCTATCTTCATCAAGCCATATGCAACTGGCAGCCACCACGCTTCTCTCTGTGGGAAGAGGATAATCAGAGCTGGGTTCCCGAATGAAAGGAGGAACATGCAGAGTCACCTGTCTCCCGTCCAACTGTAGTAGAATCCTTGTGGCCTGTGTCGGTTCAGACCTCTTCTGAAGGCAGTGCCCTTTGTGGGCAGGGGTATGCTCTCAGATTCAGAGTTAGAGGACCTGGGTTCAAGTCCTACCTCTCAGAGCCTTTTGTTCCCTTAGGGAAAAATGAGGAGAATACCACCATCCTCTCAGAGGTCCTGCGGGGAGGGTCACCCATCCTCACGTGGGTATGGAAAGGTTTGTCGACCCTTTAGTGCCAAACGCATGTTAATTATTGATCTGAGGGCTGTTGAGATACAAGCTCTCACTTCTTTCAAGAGTAGAAATGATAGTGCTGGATGACAAGGGAGAGACGGACAATTTGATAGACACTGTTAATGATTCAGGAAGATTAAGATTAGGTTTTCTATCCTTCAATTCCATTAAGCTTTTCCACAAGAGAAAAGGGGTAGGGAATCAAAACTATTCCATTGTTCTGGCAGCTTTGGGGAGTAAAAGACATGCATGGATGCTAAAATGGTGAGAGGAATAAAAAAATGATCAACTAATTTCATACCAAAAAATGGCTAAAGGCAATAGAGAAACTTATTTGATCATAATATATCTTGTACCATAGATGTACAGACAGAACTTACAGAGATATACTTCGGTAAGTATTTTAAGGAAAAATATAGGCAAAATAGGATGATATGAGTTAAGGGAAAAGATAGTGCACATATATGCAGGTGATAAGGTTATACTGTTACAAAGATGGGGCAACAAATTAGGCTCTGAGCTTCCAGGAGGCCAAAGCAGAAAGGGAAATACGGTGTTACCAAATTTATATCTTTCATGAGGAACCCCCTACTGCTTCCAGTTCCTCATCTTTTTTTATCATGAGACTCATAAGCACGGATATTTATCTGTAGGAAGAGAATACTTAGGGAGTTTCATTATGGCCTTCCTCAAGTATCTGACGGGCTGCCAGGGACAAAAAGGGAAGATTGCTTTGGGTAGTTCCAGACCTCAAAACTAGAATCAATGAGTGTAAGTTAAGAAGAACAGATTTTAGTTAAAAATAAAGAACTTTCTAACAATTAGAGTTGTCCATAAATGGAATGAGCTGTCTGGCAAAGAAGTGAGCTCCCTGTTACTGGAAGTGATCAAACAGAGGCTGGCTAACCATCTGTTCAGGATAAAAAGGATTTGTGCATAATGAGAGAATTATGCAACAACATAATAAAAGGCTCTACATGACAGTTTTATTTATAATAGTAGGAAAGAAAATAGAATCAACCTAAATGTCCACCAAGAGGGGACTAGTTCGATTATTATGGCTATTATTATTATATTTTTAATGGATTTTACAGATGTTAAAAATCAATAAAATAATGACATGGGAAATGCTTAGAAGCTATTACCAAGTGAAGAAAAGTAGGCTATTTAAATAGCATATATATTGTGATACCATTTTGTAAAGTAAATTTGTGTTAGGGAAAACAACACTGAAGAGTATTTATATGAAACCATTAATAGTGATTACCATTCGTTTTTGAATTATGAATGATTTTCCTCCTCTGAGCTTCTCATGGTTTTCTAAATTTTCTACTAGCACTTACCACTTATGTAATTAGATTAAAAAAAAGGAAAAGGAAAAAAAACAACTCCAAAGTGTCTCTTATTAACTACATTTTAAACTAACTAGATTATCCGTATAGGTTTCTAAACTTAAGTTCTATGATTTTTATTTTAAATTTAGGTTGATTTCTTTTGTCATAAAATAACTTGTATTTTAAAAAGATTTTAATCAAATATAGACTACCTCCACACACAAAAAAAATACTTTCTCTCAAGTTATAAGTTTTTGGTATATGCATTTCTGATTGCTATGGCCATTCTCATCTGAAGTCTCTTTTGGAAGGATCTGGGATATAAATTTAAAAGTCTGAACAGTGGAGTAGAAGAGCTTAAGGACTGGAATCAGACCCCAGGGTCTCAGATTTTGGCTCTATTACATGCCAACCTGAGTTTTCTCAACTTTAAAATGGGATAATAATAGCAGCTAAGATTTGTAGAAAATTCACTATGTACCAGACACCATTTACTTTCTCTACAAGCAATGGAATCTCAAAACAATCATCTGAGGTGAATTCTCTTCTTCTTATTTTTCAGGTGATTAAACTAAAGCACAGAGAATTTCAATATCTTACCACATTCAGGAAACTAGGAAGTGATGGAGTAAAAATGCAACCTCAGGCAGTCCAACCTTAGGGCCCATGGTATTAACCACCATGCTACACTACCTTATAGACCTGCGAATGGATTAAATACATTAACATGAATAAAGGGCCAAGCAGAAAAGTGGCAGTGAGCATATTAAGTTTCTCCCTAAACTTTTCCATAGCTATTGGAGCCCAGAAAATATTCTGATTGCTCTCCATTCAGTCAACACACTGGGGAAATGTGGCTCTGTGGTAGGGTTGCTTGTTATCAATGGCACTCATGTCAAACTCAGGGATATTAGAAATCATGTCCCACAGGACTCCATTCTGGGACTGATTCTTTAATATTTCATCAATGATTTACATGGATAGAAGAGAAAATAAGCTCCTAAAGCTGACAGATGATACATGCTGTTAGCAGATGACACCCATCGTCAGTTAGGAAGGCTAGCATCCAGGACAGGATTAGAATTCCAAATGGTCTGGCAAGATGGAGAAGAGGTGGAGGCAAAAACAATGAACTTCATTAGCAACTAGAGCAGAGTAATTCGTTTATTAAGAGGAAAACACAACGGCATAGCAAGGGGAGTGACAAAAAGGAATGATTGTGGCTGGAAGGAGTTAATGGATAAAGTTGCTCATAAGCTGGAAGTGAGACAGAAAGCCAAGTATGATTCTGGAAATGTACTGAAATAATATGACTATGTTGGGGTATATCAACTTTCCCGTTATATGTCATAACTTAAAAATTCTTTTTTGAGTTCTGTGTTTTGTTGTCCCCCCCCCCCCAATATTGTTCTGGACATCTTGGAAAAGGCACATGGAAAGAGAAAGAAAGCATTGTGACTGCAAAAATGCAACCTGAGGAGACAGGAAAGGAATTGAGATCTTTTAATTGAAGAAGAAAATGTCAACTGCTGACAATTCCTTTAAGAACTGTTTGCTGAGCAGCAGCTTTGCACCAGCCTTTACGCTGGGTGCTTGGGAGACAAAGACTCAAGACCTGCTTTTTTGCCCTTGAGAAGCTCAGACACATAATCCCTTTTAAATTCATAAAGACAGTTTTTTAGAACCTTGATATTCATGTCATTCCTGGCTAATTCCCATGCCTCTCTTTCTTTCCTTCCTTCCTAATTTCCTCTTCTTTTCTTTTGCTTCCCTTCCCTATGCTAAAGTCTGTGACTGCAGAATGGCAGGGTAGGCAGGTATGTCCAAAGGAGGCCTACCTCAGGCTTTGTCAGGCCCCTGTCTTTTTACATTTCAAGGTCTTTCTATAAACTTACCTTTCACCCTCCATACACCCTGTAAAATTGCAGGCAATGAAACAAGGCTGGGAGAGAGAAAAGTAGGTTCCTAGGGGCTGAATAGTCAGCTTGGTTGGGGAGAATGCCAGAGGAGATATATTATGAATTTTATATTAAGGAATTTAAACTTTCCTGGGTTGATGACAGAAAGTCAATGAAAGTTTGTGAGAAAGGGAGTGATAAGATCAATTTAGGGTTTTAGGAAGAGTAAGTTTGTTGGGTAGACAGAATGGATACTTAGGCGACAGAATGGAGGCAAGGGTTCTATTAGAAGTTAGTCATTACACTATCAAAAATAAGGACCCAGAGTTTGAAGAGTCAAAAGATATGTGGAAGTGAGAGACACTGTAAAGGAAAAAAGTCAGTAAGACTTGATGCCTAAGTAAACATGAGAATTAAGGGAAAGGAATTAAAAACAACCCATAGATAGTTGACAAGGAGTTTGCGAAATGGAAATATCATTAACACATGGGGTAGTGGGAAAGTGAAGGTGGGTTGTGGTAAGGGAATCATGATGGGCTCAGGGCTAGACAGGTTGTCTTTTTGTTGATGGAATATATAAATAAAAGCCATATATCCAACAGGGAGCTAGGAATAGATTTTTCAGGAGATGATCCTCACAGAGGTAATAGCGTGTTTTGGACACCTCCACCTGTATATCCCACTGACACATCACACTCTACATGCCTCACACTGAATTCTACTGTCATTCACAAACACAAAGCTTGATTTGTGTTTCTCTTCAAGGTTAATCATGCTTTTAAATACCCAGGCTACTAAACTCAGAGTCATCTCTGGCACCTTCATCTCCTGCCCTTCCATTATTACAAACAACTAGTCACTAAGGCAATTGACTATAAGAGCAAAATATGTCATATATTAATTCCTATTGCCATAATTAATACTTGCATGATTTATTCCCTTAACTATCATCGTTTTGTAATGGATTTTCTTGCCACATAAATCTGTATTTTTCCACTGCCTACAGAATGAAATTTAGAGTCCCCCAGGAATGAACATACCTGTCCAGCTTAGTCACTGAGAATATCTACACACACCCAACCTGAGAACTCCACCGGCTTCCTTGCCTTTCTTTAATGATGCCAGGCTTTTCTATGCCTGCGGTGCCTCTATTGATGCTGTCCCATTATTTTGGAAGAACTTTTTCCACTTATGGAGACTCTCTTTCAAGTTCTGAGTCACATGCTAGCCCTGTTGTGAGAGCTTCTCTGACCTCCCGTTGCCTGCTTCTCTTCACTCAAGTTGCTTTTTTTTGAAAGCAAGAACCTGAACCAGGGAGGTGGGAGCAGACATGGGAAGAAGCAAAGAATGTAATAAAAATGTATGCAAAGGATTATGGGGAGGAAGGACACAGAGAAAGGAGAAGTTAAAGATAAAATGACAGTCTTGGCCACCCCCAGCTGCCTGGGTAGAATTATGGTATACAAAAAAAGGGGGATGAATTTGGCTTTGAACATGTTTGGGTTGAGATACCAGCAATGAATCCAAACTGAGGATGTAATTGAAAAGCCTTACAGAAATGGAAGGGGTTGCTGGGGCTAAAGAAAAACATTTGGAAATTATATGCAATGAGATGATACCAACTGGGTGGGGAACGGAGGACTAAAGTTGATCTCCAGAGAAGAGTCTGTTAAGGAAGGCTCGTGTAAGGACAGAGCTATTAACATGTTACCAGTTAGAAAAGGATTCACCACTGAGGTTAATTTATATATTTTCGTTTTCCTGAAAGGTAATTTTTTTACCTTTAACCTTTTATGGGAAACTTCCAACATCTGAGATGTTGTGCTTCTGATTGAGGAAACTGCTGATACTTTGCTCAAACTGGTTCCCTTTTGATGAAAAATTCTGATAATCAGTGGTGTGAAAATTAGCCATTTTTCTTTCAGAAGAGGTATTACATTCTTATATGAGGGTATCTAACCAGAACCACCAGCAACCAAATATTAGGCTATTGAATTTAAATAGAAGTGGGTTAACAGGGGCTGGTTTTCACATAAGGAACTGGTCTCAACATATGGTTGGGGGTGGGGGTGGGGCGCAGCTGGAATAAGATGTGCTGGAATGGATTCAGCTTGACCGAATCACATCTTTTGAAAGAACTTCTCTTTAGCATAGGAGAAGTTCTTTGTTGTTTTTAGAGGACTTTATTAAAATAAAAGTATACAAATACATGCTTGTTGTAAAAATAATCTAAATCCACAAATATAGAAGTAAATATGAAAGCGCCACCCCAATAAACAATTTGGCATATACTGTTTAAGACTTTTCAGAATACATACATAACCATATCTATATATCTATATATCTATATCTTTTCTAAATGTGACTTGCCCAGCTTCTATCATCTCATTTCCCTTAAAAATAACAAGCTAGAGCAGGTAAAAATTATATTAATAAAGATTGCATTTGTACAGCACATCCATATGCCTTTCATTTCAGATGCATTGTATCCTGGACTCTTGCTCTGATGTTCAGAAGTAGACAGGGTAGGATTATTAGTATCATTTTATAGAAGATGCCATTTGTCCAAAGCTATTTGTGCTGAAGAAGTTATGTCTGAACTTGGGTCCTCCGTACCAAAGCAGCTTATTTTACGCTCACAGTTTCCCCGCAAGGGGAGCTGTACATCCAGGTCGCCCCAACCTCAGCTAAACTGTCCTACAGAGTATACAGCTCAAAACTGGGACCGATACACTTTTCAACATTGCCATGCAGTTACCTAGTTTTCTTTAAAGGAGAAAAGGGTGGCTTTCCAGCTCGATCTGTCAAATATCTGGATCACATCTTGAAGTGATGACAATGGTGGGTACAATGAAAAATCTACAGGACTCCACACTCTATGTAATCCAGCTAATAAATAATGCTGGCAATAGACATGTCCACTATTGGACCATGTGTTGTTAAAAAAAGTAAGCTGACAGGTCCAAAATGGAGTCGCTTATGCTAAGCTCTATGTCACCAAACTGATCCTTAACTGACGGTTTTGGCTCTCCCAGAAGTAGAATCTTAAACTAGTCAGTCAGGAATCAATCACCTTATCAGCACTAGTCAGGGCATCTGCCTGATAGAGCCCTGGTACCCACTAAAGGAAAGTAACCTTGTAATAACCAATCCACTTTTTGCCTAGTAAAATACCCTGCTCCCTTCTGCCTATAAGTTCTTCGTTTTATGTAGGTCCTCAGAGCTCCTTCCTGTCTGTTAGATTGGATGCTGCCTGATACGAATTGATTTTTGCTCA
Source organism: Manis pentadactyla (assembly GCF_030020395.1). Taxonomy (NCBI): domain Eukaryota; kingdom Metazoa; phylum Chordata; class Mammalia; order Pholidota; family Manidae; genus Manis; species Manis pentadactyla. Next base: position 14,733,722 of record NC_080026.1, on the reverse strand, counting down.
AATAAACTCTTAACATTTTTAATATGCTTTAACTTATCTTTCAACAGTTCTAATGAAGGGAAACTTTGGGGGAGATGTCAGATGTGGTCTAGCAGAAAGAGCACTACTGTATTTCATTTCCGAGAAACATTTTTTTTTCTCCACATTTTAATACCAGGAAATAGGCATTCATCCATCATACATATCCATGGGTCTTTGATTTGGTAAAGAGCAGTAAATTCAGGCTCATTAAAACTAGATGCTTGTCTAAACTCTTACATATCCCCTTCTTAGGCAGGTCATTTAACCTCCCAGTGTTGTGATCGTGAGGTGACACGCATAAAGCCCACTACAGGCTACACGGGAAGTGCTCTTGATAATAACTAACATTTATTTAGGGTTTACTCTGCTGCAGTTACTGTTCTTAGCACACTGAGGGGATTTTCTCATTTAATCACAATGAACCTCTTAGGAAAGTCCTATAAATATCCCAGTTTCGTAGATGAGCAAAGGGAGATTTTGAAAGTTCAAATGAATATAGCTCTAGGTTAAAAACTGGTTAAGTGGCAATGCTGAGAGTTCAACAAGGTAGTACAGGCCGGAGCCTCCCCAACTGACCCCAATACAATTGACCTACTTGCTGTCTAGGATTTCACATAATTGTCCCTTTGTTTTCCTTTTTCCTTTTTTATTCCTCGGCAGGTTCACAAACTGATTCTGATTTATTATAAACTCAGATGCCTTCAGGATTATGAACATGCAGCTGGTGAGGGATGGCAAACATTAGGGATGGCGAACAACATGATTCTCAGTTTGTGTACACGCACGCGCACACACACACACACCCCACCACACCACACACATACAGTAGCAAAATTATTAAACAACACATCACATTAAACAAACCAAAAAAGAAAAACAAATAGAACAAAACCACCTTGGACTGGCTCTTTTAAAAAGTAAAGCAATTAAATTTATTGGAAATCCTTGCAATATCCAAAAAATGTACTGACTTCAGCTACTGGTTTGGGAACCTCCGTTAGGTCCTCAAGGAATAATCAATCTGTGTTCCAGAAGGATCACAGCCAACCCGCAAAAAGTTCAGTCAAGCCAAAGGAGGCAGTGAAGAGGGTAAGTTAGCCCCGGATGGATCAGTAACTTCTCAAAGAGAAGGACTCCAAAATGATGCTGTTAGTGGAGCACCTCCTATCCAACACGAGGTACTTTCTCGTCTCAGGCCTTACACCATGCCTTCCATCTTTACCTTACACCGTTTCTGAGGAGGGATAGTGTTCCATTTTATAGATTACCTGATTGAGGCTCTAGGGAGTAACTTGTCCAAGGCTTTCACAGACTCAGCTTTTCCAGTACATTCATCTAGGGGCACAGGTGGGGGTATCACGGCACCAGTGAACACCCTCAGTTGTTCTTTTCAAAGCCCTGAATTTGACTTCATTCATAGTTCTGTGCTCTGTTTCTTCACCTCACGATTCCCTCAAACCTGGATCCATGCCTGTACGGGAGTCAAAAGGCTGTGATAAAAGCCATCTTCGACAAATCAGCCTCTGACTCCAGCTCCTTCCCAAACACCAGGAACCCCGGCCTGCTCCAGGACTGTGGGACTGTATACCTACTGCATTTCTCCTGGAAGCCCTCCCTGAAATTTAGCGTTTAATTCTCCCATGCTGGTTCACCACGCAGAACTGCTTGGAGGGCAACGTTGCCTATATTTTTACAGCTTTGGCGTTTTCAATTAATTGCAAAGTTGCCCCTAGCCTGCAGGAAATGAGATGCGGAAGGGAAGGGGAGTGGATCTCTTCCAGACCTCTACAACTCTCAGATGATTCTAACAGAAGCAAAAACCCTCTTTAGCATTTGAAAGGGAAGGCAATTGTATTACTAAGCCTCCCTCAACCGCCTCCAGACTTTCCTCAGCCAGAGAACAAAGAGAAAAAAAGCAAACACCACTTCACACCATTATTCCCTGGAGGTTAAAAGAGACCTCCCACTATACAAAAGTCCTTCTAAAGGTCGGCTTGGGAGGGTATTGAGGAGGGCACTGGCCGGAACAAAACACGTGCTATCACTCTCAGGCGGGCTGCTTCTGTTCTCCTTTCGGCACGTGTATAGGGTACATCTGTCAGAATTGGACGTTTTCATCCCCAATTAATTTGCTGGTGGTCAAATTATACTTCCTTTGCCCTCCTCTGTCTTTTTCAGATTCTTGATTCCAGTTGAACCAAGAAAGCAGGGCCACCCTGAGCCAGGACAACTCCCTGGGGCTGATTCCTTCATATTCAAGTCAACAGCTCCTCACGGAGTGCATAACATGTAGCAAGCACCGTGCTAGGTGCTGCTGGAACGTTGCAACCGTGTAAGAGCTGATGCCCTTGTCTGAGAACTTCAGTTCAAAGGGGAAGCCTGACATTCAACAATGAAATGCACACTCCATTATTTAAGTACAACCGGGATAAATGTTGGGAGGAGCACGGTGTGCAAAGAAAGCTTAATATGAGAGAGGCTGACCTCATCTGGGCTGTAAGTAGAGGGTGCTTCTTTGAGGAAGTGACAAGAGTAGGACTTGGCTGTGAGCCAGGGCAGCTGAGATCATGCTGGGTGATGGGGGTAGCAGGCACAAAGTCCCTGACTTGGAAAAAGATGTCCTGGCACAGGAATTGGAAGAAGACTCATGTGGCTAGAGTCCAGAGGGCAAGCCAAAATGCGTCTGGCATCTTGGCTGTAGGGGACCTTCTGGAGGGCTTTGCATACTGTAGGTTTTTGCCTTCTATCTACAAACAGTGGGGAGTTGGTTACCCGATTTAATGAGGGAAGTGACTTAGGAAGTTTGCAATATATAGAATGAGTTTTAGAGTGTCAGACACTGGTTTAGGGAGACCAGTTAAATTAAAAAGCTATGCCAAAAGGTAGGATGAGAAGGTCTCAAATTTTAATGAATCACCTGGAGATCTGGTAAAAATGCAGATTATGATTCAAGGAGTCTGGGGCAGGGCCTGAGACCAGCGTTCATAATTCAGGAGGCCAAACTGCTGGTCTGCACTACCAACACTTCAGTAACAGAGTTTTAGATCAAGGTATTTGCAATGGAGATGAAGAAAAGCAAACAAATTTGAGAGCCATTGAGTAGGAAGTCTCACAGGTCTCTGACCTGGGCAACTTGGTGGAAGGGGGTAGTGGTCTCTGAAAGAGGATGAACCAGAAAAGGAAAAGCATGCTTGGGTAAGAGGTGGAAAGCTCAGGTTTGGGCTTGTTGAGTTTGATATGTCTCAGGAGTCTCTAAGTAGGCTATGGTAATATGGATCCGAAGCTCAAGAAAGCAGATGAAGCCAGGATATAAAATTAGGAGCTATCAATATGTAAATGGTAATTGAAGCTATGAAAATGGATGCATCAGCCTAGGGAGAGAATAGACAGCAGAAGTCATAAATTCAAATTTGACTTGTTGGCCATCTGTTGGTCTTACTCTTAAGTATCTTGGGAGGAGAAGAGGAAAGATGAAGCAAATATTTAATAACTGAGTGGGGAGGAGAAGCCAGCAAAATAAAATCTGAGAAGAAAAGTTCAGAGAGATGGAAGAAAACTTTCTTTCCAGCAGTCATTGCCTTTCTTGCTTGCTGAGAGAACAGGTTTTTGACATGAAGGTGGCTTGAGATCAAAGTAAGTTAAACCCTCCCTTTTGCCGCAGTGGCTGAGTCCTGGTTGATCTGAACTAGACATAATCTCATTCCCGTCTGCCTGAAGAATGGGCCAATAGGGAGCTCTGACCAACGAGACGAAAAAGGGGCATAGTTCAGGGTGAGTGGGGATTCAAGGAAGGCATTTTTCCTTCCAGTTAAAATGAGAAGAACAAGAAAAGAGCTGTCTCTAGTTTGGGTCCACTGCACCTCCCTTTTCCAGCTCTGAACTCAGACAGTAGTTTCAGAGCAACATCAGCATCTGGAATTGAGAGGAAATGAAATAAGGGTGAAAACTAAGGGTGGTAAAATTAAAAACTAAAAAGTGTCCATGTTGCCAACAACATAGCTGAGCTGCTAAGCTGGTCTGGATCCACTTCCCTTCAGTGTTTTACCAAGTGAGGTGATAAATGTCCATACTGCTTTAGCCACAATTAAGGGATTCTGTCACTTGCAGCTGAATTTATTTCCAGCTGTTAATTAGCATATATTGTAAAGTGACATTGTATAGTGTCGACCTGGAGTTAGATAGACATGGTTCAGATAGTGTTCAACTTTGGACATTATGTGTGTTTCCTCATCTGCAAAATCAAGACAATAAAGTGTCTATGCCATGAACTCTCATATACTGTTGGTGAGAGTGTAAATTAGTAAAGCTACTTTGTAATTGGACAGGATTTACTAAAACTGAAAAAATGCATAAAGCCTAGGCCCAGCAATTTCATTTCTAGGTAAATCTTAGAGAGATTCTTGGTCAATGCATTGCAAGACATGTACAAGATTATTCACTGAAGCACTTTTTATAATAGGAAAGAATTAACAACAGTCTAGATATTCATCAGGGGAAAATATACACGTAAGCCACAGTATATCAATATGACATTACACAATGGAGCAGTTTAAACAGATGGACTAGCTTTCTCTCTATAGATCAACATGGATGGATCTCAGAAATACAATGCCGAATAAAAAAAGCAAATTACAGAATGAGACATGCAGAATGATCCATTTCTATATATTTTAAAAGGAGACAGTTACACAGTTTTTGTAGATTTGTAAAATTATGAACAATAGATTGGAAGGACATGCATTGCATACACTCAGGGATGAGGTATAAAGAAGATAAGAAAAAAATAGGGGTCATGTCTAGACAGATGATTATATCATGCTAGTAATGGATGAAGATGACTGATCGAGTCAGTTCAATTCTGTGCATGTGCAGCTCAATCTTAGAAACAAAATAAAACAAACAAAATGTAACAGTATCGCTCTTCTAGGATTAAATGACACAATAGCCTAATGTCTGGCACATGGTGAGGCTTAACAAATGGTGGTCATCATCAGTATTTTTCAAAAGTTCCCCAGGTGATTCTAATATGGAGTCAAGGCTAAGATGCCCTGGGATCGATTTACAGGGATAGTTTGGTCTCACTCCACTGTCCTTCTGCACAAGGTCCCTGAGCATCTTTGAGAGGGGACTTTCAGTTTGTTATAATCATTCCTATGAGAAGAATAATTTAGTTTGCATAGACTGTAAACAAAACACTGTAGGCTAGGTGGCTTAAACAACAGAAATGCATTTTCTCACAGTTCTGGAAGCTAGAAATATCAAGATCAAGGCTCCAGCAGGGATCAGTTCTTGGGGAAAACTCTTTGACTTTCAGATGCCCACTTTTTCACTGTGTCCTCCCATGGTAGAGAGGATCAGGCTCCCTGGGGTCTCCTCTTATAAGGACACTAATCCTGCTGGATCAGGGCTCCCCCTCATAACCTCATTTAAATTCGATTACCTCTACAAGGCCCTATCTGCAAACACAGTCACCTTGTGGTTTGGAATTTCAACATATGAATATGTGGAGGGCACATTCAGTCCATAACAAGGAGGTTGCACCTCATTGGGCTGTAGGGTGACTCAAGTATAAGAAAACCCTTTATACTAAGCCCAAACCTTTCTCTTCCCAAATTCTTTCTACCTCTTAGTCTTAATTATGCAGAAAGGTGAAGAGAAATGGTAGTCAACTAACACAACAACAACTATTTTGCTAAGTAGTTTGCATATACTTTATTTCTCAAGCCTCAGGAGTATACTAAGAGGAAGAAAGCATTATTTCCAGTTACAGATCAGAAAACTGATGTTAGGCAGGGTAAGTAATCTGCACAAACTCATAAAGCTGATGAGTGGCAAAATGAGAATTCAAATCCAATCCTTTCTGTCTCCTAAACTCATGTTCTTTCTACTGTCATGCTGCAGAAGTCACCTCTTCTACACAAACCCCCTGGGATGTATGTAGGCAAGAGAGTTGTCTGCCACCTGACAACACCTGTGCCTGTCCAAATGCTGCTTCTGCTGTGTCTTTGTTCGCTTTTCTTTCTCCCCTGTATCTCATTCTTTTATTATTTTCTCATCCTAGCTTTGATTTACTTCTAGCATATCATAATCTTAATTTTCTTCAGTGTCTTTCCTGGATCCTTTCATTGTACAGACGGTAGTATAGACCAAACTTAAGCATGTGTAAGAATCACACAGAAATACTGATTTACCAGGTGAGGTGGGGCCCAAGGATTTGCATTTCAAACAAGCCTTCAGGTGGCAAGGTTGCCACTGGTTGGTAGATCCCACTTTAAATGTGCTAATAAAGATAATTCCTTCAGCTTTTCCAACTAGCAGATCTGTAAAAAGGATCTCATATGCCTTTTACCCTCTCCTCTGGAGGGGAGATAGCTTGCACTTCTAGAACCTACACTTATGACGAGCTTAGACAAAAAAAGCTTTGGGAAGCTAGAATCTTTAGGTCATAGGAGCAGAAAACCATAGTTCATCTATAATGTATTTTTTTTTCCTGCCTATTCTCCTTTCCCCCGTCCTCTGGAGTAGCTCTTCTCTTTTATTTTTAGGAAGTGCCTTTGGCCTACTTCATGTGACCCTGGTGGATCTGTCAATTATGTGGACCCGCATATTCCACCAAAGAAATAGAAACACAGGAGTCAAAAAGTAGGTCAGAATGTGTACACCATTTCCCTGGACCCAATGATTGGTCCAGCTTGTCATTTAACACATACCCATAAAGAGCTAGTCAGAATCCTTTTTCAGAATTTCCATGAATGCTGAGAAAAAAGAGGCCTTTTTTTTCTTGCTGTTGCTGGCTGTTAGTGATACTGGTAGCCATCTTTGTCTACACATGGAGGGAACATGCCTGAGAGTGAAGATACCACAGAGGAAAATAGAACCCAAAGATGGAGAGAGAGGGGGACAATTTTTAGCTTTGCTGAAGGCTATTTCTCCCTTAGACTGACATTCCCTTGAATAAATAAACACCATTTGGTTTAAACTTGTTAGAATTGAGTTTTTATTTCTTGCCACCAGACATAAGCTATGAAATGTGTCTATTTTGTTCAACACTGCAATCAATAGCTGCTCAAAAAATACCAAATGAATGAACAAAGAGAGTTCCCACTATACAATTACTTTTCTGGGTCTCAAAATTGGCTAAAATACAGCTCTTCTTGGTAACTTCCTGTGGAAACTGCTTCAAAATCTGTCTTGTTTTGATTCCTGGGTTGTAGCACATACTGGAATGAGAATAGCAATTAACAATTCAGGCTCTAAGTTGGGCAGAATGGGATTCAAAGGATGGCTTTACAAGATGCTACTCAGTTGTCAACTCTCTGAAGGCTTTATTTTTTTCCACCTGGAAAATGAGAATAACATCATTTAGGATGCAATTACCAGGTGGGGCTGCTCCATTCCTCTTCCTCACTCTTCTGTGCATAACTGAACCTTCTCCTCTGGTCCAAGGTGAGCATTTTCCCCCAGCAGGGCCAGTGATAGTGACTTTGTTCCATCAGAGCCTGATTAACTGTGCTTGGAATGCAGATTGTGTGTGAAAACCCTTGGAGGTGCAAGGCAGTTTAGACAGAGTCACTGATGAGAGTGCCACAGACTGCAAAAAGAGCCAAGAGCCTCCCAGCTCTGTCCTTTCTATGCTTCCTGAGCCTGTTTGTGCAGCAGTACTGATTCATGAGCCAGTTCAGAGGCCTTCTGATAAATGTTTTTTGTTTATGTGGGATACAACCAAAAAGTCTTAATGAATCAATCCACCTCAAAGTTAGCTTTGAGAATTAAATAAGATGATCCATGTGAGGTAATCCTCTCGATATTGGGGATATAATAAATGCTTAATGAATGTTAGTGGTATGATTACTTTGGTTTGACTTCCTATGTGGTAGATGTTATGTGGTCAAATAAATAAATCCCTGTTTATTATCCAGGAATCAGCTACATGGAGTTGCCCATGTAAGAAGCAGCTTGGTTGTGAACTGGAGCCTGTACACTCATGTCTATTCTTATGCCTTTAGGGAAGGTAAGAATGGGATGGAGAGATTCTGATGCAGTAGGTGAGGCATGGGAAGGCGTGTCTAGAGCTCAAATTTGAAGCCACCAATTTTTGTCTCTGTTCATGGTATTGTAATCCACATGGTGGCTTTCTTCTGATTGGTAGATACATGAAACTCCCATTGTTTCTCAATCTTACATCTAGTAGCAGATTACTCTTTGAAAAGTCAGAGCCCCCCAAGTTGATTTCATATGTATTACATATTTTTTTTTTGAGAGGGCATCTCTCATATTTTTTGATCATATGGTTGTTAACAACAATAAAATTCTGTATAGGGGACTCAATGCACAATCACTAATCAACCCCAAGCCTAATTCTCAACAGTCTCCAATCTTCTGAAGCATAACGAACAAGTTTTTACATGGTGAACAAGTTCTTACATAGTGAATAAGTTCTTACATGGTGAACAGTGCAAGGGCAGTCATCACAGAAACTTGGTGTTTTGATCACGCATTATGAACTATAAACAATCAGGTCAAATATGAATATTCGTTTGATTTTTATACTTGATTTATATGTGAATCCCACATTTCTCCCTTATTATTATTATTATTATTATTATTTGTAATAAAATGCTGAAGTGGTAGGTAGATGCAAGATAAAGGTAGAAAACATAGTTTAGTGCTGTAAGAGGGCAAATATAGATGATCAGGTGTGTGCCTGTAGACTATGTGTTAATCCAAGCTAGACAAGGGCAATAAAACATCCACGGATGCAGAAGATTTCTCTCAAAACAGGGGGGGGTGAGGTTCTAAGCCTCACCTCTGTTGATCCCCAATTTCTCACCTGATGGCCCCCCTGCTACTGTGCCTGTCTTAGGTTGTTCCTCCCTTGAGGAATCTTACCCGTCTCTGGCTAACCAGCCGTCATCCGGGGCCATACAGGGAAATGTAAAGTTGGTAAGTAAGAGAGAAGCAATATTGTTTGAAAAGGTTAGCTTTTTACTTCTTTTCAGATTTATGCCCTGTGGCTTCTATGCCCAGCATTTGTCTTGAGGTATCTTTACCACTTGGAAGAATTATGATACACGGTAATTTCGATATGAGGCACGAATTCTACTTAGGGGTTGTATACATATTTTAAATCATTCCATCTGCAGCAGGCTGAATAATGGCCTCCAAAGATGTCAGGTCCTAATCCCTGGAACTTATAAGTGTTAGCTTATAAGGAGAAAGGGTGTTTTCAGATGTGATATAGTTAAGCTCCTTTAGATAGAGCAATTATCCTGGATTATCTGGATGCACCCTAAAGGCCACCACAAGTGTCCTTAGAGGTGGAGTGAGATTACTTGCACACATAGAGAAGAAGACAATGTGAAGACAAAGGCAGAATTAGACCCACGTGACCACAAGTCAAGAAATATTAACAGTCCCTAGAAATTGGAAAAGTCAAGGAAAGGATTCTCCCTAGAGCCTCCAGAGGGAGTGCAGCCCTGCTGATGTCCTGATTTTTGCCTAATGAAATTGATTTTGGATTTCTGGCCTCCAGAACTGTGAGAAAACAAATGCCTGTTGTTTGAAGCCACCAAGCTGGGGATAGTTTGTTACAGCAGCTGCAGGAATCTAATACACCGCCCTAAATACATTTGTCAAATGGACTGAAAATTTGTCTGATCAGAAGCTGTAAGAGACAGAAACTTTGTTCTATCCATATAGATTATTTGGCCCTTTTCTATCCTGCTAACTTTGTCAAAGGCTGAGAAGAGTTGTTGTTGAGATTCAACTCCTCCTGTTGTATTATTCACAGACTACCCCCAACTGAATCACCTTCCATGATAGGTACGTAGGTTGACCTGCTTCTGATGCAGTTTCCATTAGCCCTGGATCCGAATTGCAATCTCAGAGCCCTTAGGCACCTTCTGAAGGATGTATGAGAAAGTAGGGCTGACCACAGACAGGAAGCCTGTTCTCCCTCTTTTCTGCCTTCTCTAGGAGCAGGAGGCAAGTTCATTGTACAATGGCCTTCACCCCACCTCTCCTTCCCCTTGGGATGGGATCAAGTGAGGTCAGACCTCTTAGGGGAAAGTCAACAATGTTGCCAGTATTCCTTCTTTCAGTTCTCTTCCCCTGAGGCAACTATCATTTCAATTTTTCTAACCCTGAAAAATATTTGCATAAAAAAAATTCTGGCGCGTGGAAGGACATATAGTAAAAAGTTCAAATTCTTCTCTCTACATCTTTTCATTTTAGTCCCTTCCATATATTTAACCAGTATTGAAAGCTTTATGTTTCCTTCCAGAAATTTCTGTAAATGCTTGTGCACTCCCATTGGCATGTGCACCTGTGTGTGTACTTGCATACATACAGACTCAGAGGCTTTTTGTTCTTGCTTTAGATTGATAACAATAATGGGAAAAGGTTAAACACTGTGTCAGAGCAACTTTGTTATGTCAAGATCTGGTATACAGTTAGGAAAAATAGGACACTGACACTAATGCTGGGCACATTTGGGTAGATGCTACACAAGATTTTAACTACTGATTTTTCTGATTCTTCCTGGCCTGCAGAAGTGGTCATCACTCTCCCTCAAAGGCTAGCACTCTTTCCTTGCTTGAAGACAATGCAGAAGTCTTACCCTGAAGACCAGTATGCACCTTCTTCAGGATCCACCCCTATTTCCCTTCCTGTTCATTAGGCCCATAAGTAGGATAAGTTCTAACATAAAACAGCTGGGCACATGAAAAAAAGAGACTCTACCCAAAGCAATTGCAAGACACAACTAAAATATATTGGTAGGAGCTGGGGAAGCATTACGGGGACTGGATTCCAAGCAGACTGCAATGATATATTGGAGAGGGGAGAGTTTATTGATTTGGATACTCCCCCAAAATATACCACTTAACACTCTGCCAAGGATCCAAGGAGATGGTGGACCTGAATTAGTTTTCAGATATGGAAGCAGTTGACTGAATTGTCACTTATAATGAGATATCCCAAACATTTTGGAAACTGTGGAAAGCAAAGATCCAAATAGATATTGACATTCAGAAACCCAAAGGATCATCATCATCTCCTTGTTAGAAGGAGGCTTATGGAGTCTTGTCCAAGGTCCTGCTACTAGATTCTGTTGATTCACTGAGAAGTCATTTCCATGGTACCCAAAAGCATAATTAGGATTGACATATATTGTAGTTGATAAAACTCCATCTTTAGGTTTTTGCCCTTTGGGATAGGGGCTCTTTTAGTGGGGAAGACCAGGTAGAAACCTTTGGAAGTATTCCATCCAAGAATATCACAACCCCAGGGCAGGATCCCTGGTCGTATCTTACACCAAACCACTCAGAAGCTACCTGCTTCATAGAGCGCTGAAATGACCTGCTCAGGAAACGTTTGAAATGTTAGCTTAGAGGCAACATTTTGCAAGAAAGGGCATCAATCCTCCAAGAGACTGAATCAAAAATTGTTTATGACACTGTATCTCCTAGTAAGATTAATTCATAGGTCCAAGAACCAATGGATGGAAGAAGAAGAGGTCCCAACTATGGTCTCTTCCAATGACCCACTGGGGACTTTGTCCTTTCTGTCCCTAGAGGTTTGGACCCTTTAGGGTTACTGGTCTTTCCTAGTTTCCAACAGGAGCACACTTTTGCTGGAGGACCCAGCAATTGTCCCATTGAAACATACTGCCTCTGACTCCAGGCACTTCAGGCTCCATATGTCGGGACTGGCAGACAAGGAGAGGAGTTACCATCTTGGCAGGTGTAACAGACCCTGATTATCAGGAGGCAGTAGAGCTGCCTTTACACAATGAGGAAGATGTAAATGTGTGTGGCATGCAGCTAATACACTTTTTTTGTGCTCCTTTGCTCAATTGTGATGATAAATGGGCATGTCAGCAACCCTGGCCTCAAGAGGGCCTGTGTCTAGGGCTCATACCCCTCAGGTATGAGTGTCTGGGTAACACCATCATATATGTTGACAGAACCAGCAGAAGTAGTGCTGAGAATGAGGTAAGAGAAATATAAAAGAAATATTGGACGAGAAAGATGGTAAGTACCAGTTATGGTCCCGAGACCAGGTCTAGTGGTAGGGGCTGTACTTTGTCTCGTTAACCTCTCTTCTAGTTTCTTTTGGAAAGAGAGGTACCTTAGAATCTTGGAAGAATAGCTCTCCAAGTGTATATGTATGTACCTGAGCGAACGTATCGGACTGACAGAGAGGGTGGACTGTGACGGATATGGGCATGAACTACAGGGAGCCTCTCCAGGGAAAGACCTGCTACCCAATCTGTCAGCTCCTTCGGAGTTCATCTCAGCTCAGACAATCGCCTTCCCAAGAATATCCCATTCCCAGGGTAGCGTATAGCTAGTGACTCGTCATTGGCGGAATAAAGCCCTAGTCATTTGGGATCACAGCGGAATGACTTTGACTGGATATGTATATATTCCAGAGCTCCCAGTGGGGTTAGTTAAGACTTTGCCAGAACTGCCTCGTAGTTCATCCTCTCCCTCTGCCCAGTATACTTTCTTCCCCTTCTTCCCATGAGTGTTGATTCCTAATAGTGATTCTTCACGTTAGAATACCTCAGAGTGTGCTGGAGAACTCATCCTATGATACCCACGACACTACTCCTACCCCCCCAACCCTGAAGCTGTGAGGAGGGTACCCCGAAGCGGCACCAGTATGGAATGGGGAATAAAAGCTGATCAGGGTGAGGAAAACATTTATGCGAAAGAGAAAAATAACAGCAGAGTTCAGAGATTTACCATGCAGGGGAATTAATTGAACAAGTAAATATTTAAAAGATAGTGGGAGCCAGTTTTCTCACTGTTGGAGAAGATAAGTGTAAATACAGAAAAGGAGAAAATTAGAATAACCTCACGATCTTGGATTATTGGAGGCACCGGTGTCAACTCTTCATGTTTAGTATATACAGACAGATATAAAATTAAAAAATAGATGCGAGTGTGTGTATGTGTGTGTGTGAAACTATCTGTGTCCACTGGAAAAAAGTGGACACATTTTTCAGTGACATACAGCAGTGACATGCTAATAATAAGGAGCACATTTAGCATTCAGATGTGGCTTTTAAATACCCTTTTCACTGTAAGGAACTAGGGCTTATTGAAAAAATGTCTGATTCCAGAGCTGAGATAGGGAAAGTACAAAATGGTCATAAAGCATCTTGTCCCGCCTGGGGAAGGCAGTGTATGATTCTATATAGCATCTTACTACACTGATGGACAGTGACTGTAATGGGTATGTGGGGGGGACTTGATAATAGGGGGAGTCTAGTAACCATAATGTTGTTCATGTAATTGTACATTAACAATATCAAAATAAATAAATAAATAAATAAATAAAAAACAGCTTGCCCTGGAAAGCATGTGTTTGTTAAGAATCGTGAAGGCTCAGAGAGTTTACTTTACTTGCAAACTTGTAAGTTAGCCTGCCATGGATTCATCAATGCTCACAGAAGACAAGGACCTCCTGGGTCAGGTAGAAGGAACTCAGTGTGTCATTAGTCAGGGCACAGCAAGCAGCAGAGGCTTCACGTTTGTGTCGGTTCCCCTCACCTCCACCAGATACGCAGGGTGACTCCCAGGTGGCTGCTGCACATGCAGTGAGTCTGTGTTACAGCTGAGGAGCCCTGAACTTAGGGAACCCGAACTTTTAAAACAGGCAGTCGGCAACCTGCCTGAGCTATGCCCTGAGGGAGGAGTTATCTGTACGATACTAGACAGTAAGCACCCTGACCTCTGCTCTGGAGGAAATTACTCTGTCTTCTAAGCTCTTTGTTATACAAACTTCCTTGAAAAGACAATCCAGAATAAAAAGCACAGTTAGTGTTTCTGTTCACACATGTATAGAAATATGGGAGACTCATAGAAGGTTATCTTCCAGCCTTGCTCAAAAAATGATAAAGACATATCAAAAGGACACAGAAGCTAGCTTGAAGGGGATGTTCACTGGCTAAATTAGGAAAAATGTGAGCACAATGAGTGCTCAATGCAATAAAGGATTATAACCTATTGAATAAAATAGGAAATTCTATGTATATATGTATAAATTAATGACTATACATATAAATAAATAATTTATTTTCCTCTCCTTCTCTGTTTTCTTTATCTGCCTTTCCCTGACCCCTGTTCTGTGGGCTTGAACTCCTTAATAATATAGTAGCGCATAAATCCTGGTTACAGGCTCTGCTTTGGGGGAAACCCATGCTATGATGATATCCACTGTCTTATTTTCTACTTATCTGTGCTCTTTTCTTTTTGATTTGTAGTTGATCTGAATCTATATTAGATATACTAGATATTAACTCCTCATAACTTTTAGATTTCCTGCTTTGTCCAAGGTATTCTCTGTTTTCAACAGAAAGCCTCAGTTTAGATATAATCCAATTCATTTCCCTTTTTCCCCTTTTGTCTTATGACTTACACTTCTGAAGTTTTGTATAAGCAGTCTTTCTCCACTCCTAGGTCATAATGACGTTCTGTTCTATTCTATTCTATTCTATTCTATATTAATTTACAGTTGTACCATTCCCACTTAAAAGATATCTACCTGGACTCCATCATTTTGTTGTGCTATATAAGGATCCAGTTTTATTCATGTGCATATAGCCAGTAGTCCTTTAGTGCCACATAAATGTGTCTGTGGTACCCACTTCTGTTCCTTTCGTCTATGTTCTGAACTGACCACAGTTACTGTGATGGCTTCATACTATGTCAAATCAGCTATGCTGGAAGTACATTTCCTACAGCTCTTTTTTTGGCCTGGTTCTGACTTAGTGCTGGCCACAAGAGACATTTTGCGTGGTATTTGAAAGATGGTATGCAAAATGGCAGCGTTTCATTTTCTCTATTATTGTTATTTTTTAATGTTCTGAAGGTCAATGGTACAGCGCTATCTTGCACATGCCGCTACCACTCTGCTAGCTGACCTTGTTAGGTCAGCCCAGAAGTTCAGCTCCTCCAAGTCCTGCCACATCTCTTGCGTCTCCAAGTTCTGCTCCCAGAGTGTGGGCAGCTCCACTGTGAAAGGCGCCATGTTCTCTTGCATTGCGATTGGGGGTGCTGAGAGACAGATGTTGGCTCCACTGTGCCCCGTGGGTCTCAGTCTGTCCTCGCAGGTTCCAGCTTGCCCGTGCTCTCAGCCGCAAGTAGCCTTCCTTTCCAACCGCTGGTCTGTCCGACCTACAAGGGCTTCAGGTTCAACAGTCTGCACCAACACAACAGCATCTCTTCACCAGCCCCCCTAATGGCATTGGGCTAAACCCATTGTTCTTTACCATAATCTCTTTTTAGTTCCTTATTCACATAAATCATCCTGTTCTTTATTCTTATTATTTTTAATATGTTTTAATATTGTAAAGTTTTCTTTTCAAAAGGCAACATAGGTATCTGAGGACATTATTTTTCCATGTAAACTTTAGAGTATACATTTTCTCACAAGATTCAACTGGAATATTGACACATTAAATCTATTGATTAATTTGGGGAGAAACTACATCTTTAAAATACAGAGTTTGAGAGCATGAAGTCTTTTCATGTATTAAAATCATATTTATCCTCTTAGTTAAGATTTGAAATTTCTCTCATAGATGTCCTGTGTATTCTTGGTCAACTGGTTAATTTTAATAAAATATCCTTTTTAAAAAAATGTTTAAGGTATTTTCTTCTTGTTTCAGAAAAAGAATGGCATCATAAAAAATACATACTTTTACTTGGCTATTGAGAATAAAGGCAATCCAGTTTTAGTGTAGTCAATTTTGTCAACCTTGCCAAAATTCCTTATTAGTTTTGGTCGTTTGTTGATTTTTTGTGTGCACTTGTGTGTGTGTTTTAAATGCATGATCACATCATCTACACAAATCACAGATTATCTTCTTTCGAAATTCTAAATCTCTCTTTCTCTCTATTGTTTGTTTATTCGTTATGAGCTAGCTGGTACCTCCAGTACAATATTAAAGATTAATGGTGATAGTCTGCCTTATACTATGTACATTTGGGCACTATTTTGTAGTAGAGGTATTGTTAGAATTGCAGTGAAGTTTGTATGACTGAGTAAAATATAAGGGGCAGACTATCACCACTACTGTTTTTTATTTCCCCATCTACAAAGGCATTTATTAAATTGCAAGGCCAAAAATATGTGGTATTTTGAATAAAGATTTGCTCGTATCTTGGACCTTAAAAGTGATTTTGTTTTCCTGCATACATTCAGTGGAATCTTCATATAATACAGAGCATTCTTGGACAGTAGCCTGTATGGGTTCATTATACAATTAGTATTTGCAATCATCCGCTCGAGAAAGTATCACCCTACTGTTCAACATAACCTTACACTATGCTCTTCAAAGTCTCATATCTTAGAACACACTAAGTTTTCTGTCTAGAATTCCTTTCCACTTTTCTTGATTTGACTGATATGGTCACCTTTAAGACTCAGCTCAGATGTCATTTCTTTCAGGAAGCATGCTCTAAATTCCCAGTTTGGATGAAATGCCCTTTGTCGGAATGCCCATACACCACGTGCAGGCCTCTCTCTCAGTTCTTAGATATTACATCTGTAAGTTATTTGAAATGACAGATTGTATATTTACTAATATTTATACTCCTTGTGTTAAGGCCAGTACCTGAAACATAGTAGCTGTTCATTTAATGATTTTTGAATAAATTTGAATGGATGTGAACCATATAAAGAAATCACAGTTAGTATGAAGCATTAAATTACCTAGCTTATCCAGTAATCATGACCAGGGGCAGGCAATAGCTATGTTTGGGAGGATTACAAAGGGAATGGTAGCATGAATACCCACCAGTGAGGAAACAACTACATGAACAATGGCATAGTCATCCTGCAGAATACTCTGCAGTAGTTAAAAAAAGAGATGGTTCTCTGTATGTGCTGAAATAGAAACATACATCTACAAAGTATATAAGACATTTTAAAAAAACATTGAAGTTGAGAGTAATATACAAAATAAGTATTATATACCTGTCATTGCAAGTCTGTGCATATGTATATGTGTGTGTATATGTGTATGTTTACTTTGCGAGCGACTCTGATGTTTGCCTACCCACTAGCCCTTGTACCTTCTCTCTTGTAGTAATGTGTCTAATACCAGGGCATGAATTATATTGGTTTAAACCATTATGGCAAACCATTTCTCTTTGACTATGGTCCAGGGGTATGTCACTAAGTTTTGGTTTGTTGAGAACTTTAGGAAAAGACTATCCTCTCAGTAAGGGAAAGGCATGGAAAGAAAAAGCCTCCTTTCACCTACTCCCACTTTCTTCCTGCTTCAATACTGATCAAAATTGATATGTGAGGTTTTTATGCTTGGAGTTCTAGCAGTCACTATATGATCACAATGGGAGACCAATCTGACATGCTGAGAATGGCCTGGAATAAAGATGGGAGAAGTCTGGACCCTTGACTACCCTGTGGGCTTCCAGACAGAGTGGACAGCACCTATTTCCAGACTGACATCAACTGAAGAAGAATTGCCCTAATGGTTAAGACACCACTGGTTGGATTTTCTGTCATTTACAACCAAAATGATCCCATTCGCTAAAGCAGCAGTGTAGTTTCACATCCATACTGTTTGAGCACTCCCCTTTACATTCTTAATTACAAAACATATATTACATATTTTTGTACTTTTCTATTCCCTACCTTTTTGCCATGTGTTTTACCCCATACCCTCTACAAATTTTCTTACTTTGGCTTTGAACCACCTGCACAGGGAAAACAAGAAAGAGCACCCCTCTCCGAAGCCCTCTTGGGTTCCCAGCAGGACCGGATCTCTCTCTCTCCCTTTACCCTTCACCTCAAATGGCAGGTACCTTTACAGGCTCCTTTAACTCAATTAACATCTGGGATATTATGACCCTCTTGTGGGTATTTATAAAGTACAAATAATCACAGATATTAAACTAGGACGAACTGGAATATGGTGAGTTTCAGGAATTTACTGAAGACTTAGGCTAGTCCAAATGTCTATGTTTAATATTGCTCATCTGATTCTGCTAATTTGCTTATATACAAATTGTCTGGTAGAGCCAAATGGAAAGATCTCAATATAAGAAGGAAGAAGACTTCATGAACCCAGTAGAAGAGACGAGGGTGAATGAGTGGGGAGTGGTGACAAAGGCAGAGCAGACCAGTGTCACCGGCTAATGAGGACATGTCGAAGTCATAGTAAGAGGTGATCACTAACTCCCTTCATACATACTTTACTAGATTGTTCTCTAGAACTCCAAGGAGCTGAGTCCCCACTTTGCCAATTAATATTTCTGTGACATTTGAAATTTTCCTTTATGCTCCTCACTTACAAAGCAGGATAATGGGATTATTGTGAGGCTCAAAGGAACTTTTGCATGTGAAATTACCTAGAGAAGATTCAAGGGGAGATGATATATGGAAGTGTGAACCTTCTTATTGAAGTTACTAAGCTCAAAAAGGAGAGAGATTTTGCTGACCATACACAAATGTTCTCTTCTCCCACCCCCTTTTTTCCCAACATTTAGAACATACTCTATATCTTTGTGATTAAGCCTTGTTTAG
This sequence comes from Manis pentadactyla, assembly GCF_030020395.1. Lineage (NCBI taxonomy): Eukaryota > Metazoa > Chordata > Mammalia > Pholidota > Manidae > Manis > Manis pentadactyla. The sequence continues at coordinate 14,715,140 of NC_080026.1, read as the reverse complement.
CCTCTGGAGCCAGAAAATTTGGATTTGAATACTAGCTCTTAACACCTGCTGTCTTTGTATGATCTTAGACACATCACACCTCTCCTATCATTTTTTCTCTATAAGTCAGTAGCTCCTCCCTGCCTTCTTCCTTTGAAAGAAATGACATCACACTGCAAGAGAAATAAATCCAAATTCTTGGAAAGATGATGACACATCCCTCCCATGCAGGCACCAGGAATGTAGGCAGTGGGTAGAGAAGCAGGAACTTCTGTGATCTGAGTCAAATAGCCGCAGGGGAAAAACTCAGATACTTAAAATCTACAGGCTGGGAACTTAATGAGCATCAAGTTTTTCAAACAAACAGGTTTTCATTGTCTTTAGACATTTTTGTACCGTCTTCGTAAAAAATATTAAGTGTTATTTAACAGTTTCTTAAAGATGTGGGATTACTATTAAAATCAGTAATTCTTAACTCTATCAAAGCCCAACTCCCCTTTTTATGATACTTATTTCATAAGACCTGCTTACAGTTTTGTCATTAATAGGTTAAATTAATGTTTAAATGAATATAATGTACATTTGAGCATAATTTCAAAAAAGCAACACAATGCCTGATTGTAATATAAAGGAGTAATAAAAGCAAATTTGCTTATAATAAAATAATATGTACTTCAATACGTAAATGTTTAGGTGAGACTAATAGACATAACAACATAGTCAGAAGCTTGCACCTGTATATAGAATTGGTGTAAGTGAGACTGCTATAAATGTAGACTGATATCAGTGTGTTATACTGGAAACTCAAAAACCATAGCATTGCTACTTACGATGAGATTTTCCTAAATGTTGAATAACTTATGGTAAATTTCTACCAAAATATGCATAGAAAATTAGGTTCTATTAAACATCTTCAGAGAGTAGTTGGTATTTGTCAAAATGGAGTTAGGCTCTAAGTTCAGATAATTAAAAATACCATTTTCACCTAAATATATGTCTTGATGGATGTCAAAAAGTATGCAAGATGTGGGACAACTCTATTGCAAGGGACTGTCCCATGCATTTAAAGATATAATTGTATTCCCAGTGCCACCCACTAAATGCTAATAGCCTCATGTTGTTGTGATACTATACAAACCTTCCCACAAGTGCTTAAAATATTCTTGAAAAGTAATATCATCCTTTTTGAGAAGTTTTGCTATAAGCAATGCCTGGCACTCAGTATGTGTTTAAATACAGGCTTACTGATTGGATGGATGAATGAATGTACAGTGTTATATAACTTTAATTTTGGTTGGCAAATAACAGAAAACCCAACTAATTCTAAGACGTGTTAGAATTTATAACATTTTTTTTTAAACTAAGAAGTTTTGAGTTAGGGCACCCAGGGTTGGTGCCAAAGCTCATGATGTTGTCATTGTCTAAGGTTCCTATTTTAATTCCATTTTGCTATCCTTGGCAAATTTATAATTTTATTGCTTTATGAACTAAAGATCACTGCAGCATTTCTGGCTCTTTCATCTGCATTTAAAGCAGAAAAAGGGAAGGAGGAGGAAAGGATCATTCCTAGTAAACTTCCCTCTACCTATGGGCTAGTGTCATATAGCTTAGTGCTGGCTGCAAGGGAAGTTGCGATTCTCCCACCGAAAGCAGGAATACTGCCATATAAAATGTAAAAAATTAGGGAAGGAAGGAATGAATGAACAAATGAACGAATGAAGGAATGAAGGAAGGGAGGGAAGGACCGAGGAAAGAAAGCAGAATGGAAAGAAAGAAAAGCTTTTAAGCACATTACCGAGCTGCCAAGAAAGTAAAGATTCTAAGAGGCCAAAAATTGAAGTGAACCCAGAACACCTCGGTCAGGAAATCCTAGGATGGCTTTGCCTTCGGCATCTGCATCGGACTCCGGTGTTCTTGATATTTCATTTTTAATGTTTTCACCGAGAGCAAGGATGGGGGACAGAGGATGAAGCATCAGGCCTGTCCAATGTGTGCAGTGTGATAGTAGAGCCTGACTCGAAGATGGAAAATGAACAGGCAAACCACAGACTGGTGAAAAATGTTCACATGGACTTATATGCAGAATATACATAAAAACTCTACAACTGAGTGTCAAAAAGAAAAACAATCCAATTTCTGAAAATGGGCAATAGTCTTAAAAAGACATTTAAAAAAAGGGAAAATATGCTAATAGCCAATGAGAACATGAAAAGCTCTCAGGAAACAACATTCATCATCAGGAAAATACAAACTAAAACCACAATGAGATATTATTGCACAATTAGAAGGGTTCAAATTAAAAATAGACTAACCAAACCAAATGTTGGTGAGTATATAGAGCAATTAGAACTTGTGAACATTGCTGATGGGAAAGCAAAATGTACAAAAACTTTGGAAACTGTTTTGCAGTTTCTTATAATGTTAAAACACACACATATATCCAAGAGAAATGAAAATATATCTTATATCCATATAAAAAACTTAAACATGAATATTCATAGAAACATGATTACTAATAACCAAGACAAAATGTGGTATATCCATATAGTAGAATATTATTCACCCATAATGAGGAATGTACTGATGCATGCTACAACATGATTGATCTTGAAAACATTGTACTACAGGAAAGCAGTTAGACATAAAAGTCACATATTATATGATACTATTTATATAGCATATGTCCAGAAGAGGTGGATCCATACAAATAGGAAGCAGACTAGTGGTTGTTAAGGGTTGGTGGGGGGCTGGGGAGAGTGGGGAGTGAATTCCAATGGGTATGAGGTTTCTTTTTGGAGTGACAAGAAATGCTCTAGAACTGGAGAATGGTGATGCTTGCACAAGAATGTTGAAAAAACATTAAATTGTACTCTTTAAATAGGTGGAGTGTATGGTATGTGAGTTACGCATCAATAATGTTGTTGGAACAAAGCAAAACAAACAAAATATATGTAAAGATTGCCAGCATTGTAACCATCTCAAGTTTACCACTGCCGGCATCTTGGAGCATAGACTTCCAAACTCATTTCTGTGCATCATTTGTATTTATTTAAAGAATAGAAAATTGGATCATGCCTCTCAAAAGGCACTTTTAACTACAACACATATAATTTTAAAATTATAAAGTAATATTAGTTGAGGGGTTATTGTCTTGCTCTTCATCTTAGGGGGGAAACTTCCAGTCTTTCATCATTAACTGTGATGTTAACTATGGGTTCTTGTAGATGCCCTTTGTTTTGTTCTTAATTTGTTGTGTTGTTTTTTATTTATCATGAAAGGGTGTTGGATTTTGTCAAATACTTCTTCTGCATCTATTGAGATGATTATATGGGCTTTTCCCCTTTATTCTATTAATATGGTGTATTATACTGATTGATTTTCATATGTTGAACCAACTTTGCACTGCCATAATAAATTCTACTTGGACATGGTATAAATCCTCTTATATATATTGCCAGATTCAGTTTGCCATTATTTGGTTGAGGAAATCTTTTTTTATATTTAAAAGAATATTGGTCTGTACTTTTCCTGTGATGTCTTCATCTTGCTTTGATATCAGGGAAATATTAGTCTCAAATAGTGAATTAGGAAGTGTTCTTTCCTCTTCTATTTGCAAAAGTTTATGAAGAATTGGTATTAAATTCATCTGTATATGTCTGATAGAATTCACCCCTGAGGCCATATAGTCCTGGGCTTTCCTTTGCTGAAGTTTTTTGATTACTGACTTATTTACTTGTCATGTAATTTTTCAGACTTTTTATTTCTTTGTCAGTCAGCTTCGATAGTTCCTATGTGTCAGGAATTGGTCCATTTCATCTCAGTTTTCCACTTTGTTGGCCCCCAATTGTTCACTGAATGTCTTATGTCTCAGTCATCTCAGGCTGTCATAACAAAATGCCATCGGCTGTGTGGTTTAAACGGCAGAAATTTATTTCACAGCCCTGGAGGTTGGCAAGTCTGAGATCAAGGTGGTGGTTGATTTGGGTCCTGGCGAGGGCTCTCTCCCAGGCTTGCAGACACATGCCTTCTGTTATGTCTGCGCACGGCCTTTGGTCCCTGTATGCACATGCAGAGCTCTCTCTCTCTCTCTCTCTCGAGCTCTCTCTCTCTCTCATTCTCTTCCTTATCTTCTAAAGTCCTTAATAGCATCTTGAGGGTTGCATCCTCTAACCTAATCTAATTCTAATTACCTCCCAAAGGCCCCATCTCCTCACACAATCACATTGGTAGGCAGGGTATCTACATGTGAATTTTGAGGGGGTACATATTCAGTTCATAATATTCTGTCCAAGGCTTTCACAAATTCATGTCCTTTTCACATCCAAAATACAGTCTTTTCATACCCAAAACCCACAGTCTTAACTTATCCAAGCATCAATGCTAAAGTCTAAAGTCCAAAGTCTCATTTAAATATTTAAATCACATACAGATAAACTAGAGGTATAATTCATCCAGAGACAAATTCCCCTCCAGCTGTAAGCCTGTGAAGCTAGACAAATTATGTGCTTCCAAAAAACAGTGGTGGGACAGGCACAAGATAGACAGACATCTCCATTCGAAAAGGGAGAAATAGGAAAGAATGACAGGGTGACAGGTTCCCAGGTCTAAGACCTAGAATTCCAACAGATCTTAAGCCTTGAGAATAATAATCTTTGATTTGATGCTCTGCCTTTTGGACTACTAAACTGGAGGTCCTGCCTCTGTGGTTCTGTGGACAGGGATTGTGACCCAAAGACTCTACCAGGTAGCGGCCCCATCTCCCAGGCTCCCCAGGATGGTCCAGTTGCCACGGCTCTGCATGGTGATCCCACCCCAAGGCCATGTGGCGTTTGGTCTGTTGAAACCAAGGTGGTGGTTGAATCATCTCCCTGGTCATTTTTTCTTCATCTTTAAGTATAGTTTACGTTCTAGCCAAACAGCACTATTGTCCAGTCCTGTTAGAGCCACAAAGTCCCACGGCCATTCTTCATATTAGTCTAACTCCATTCTCTTCAGTTCGTACTGTCAGTGCTTCTGCTCATGGAATCCCACAGACTCTGTACAGTGTGACAGTCCAGCCACACCCTTGGTGTTTTCTTTAATACATGCTTTCCAGTTTTTTGCAATATGGATAGGCTGAGAGTCTTCCAAATCTTCAAGTTCTGGTTTCCTTTTTAATTAACAATTCCTTCTTCAATTCATTTCTCTCCTCTTGCCTTTTACTATAAGCAGCCAGTAGAAACTAAGACACTCCAACAATTTGTTTAGAAATCTCCTCAGCTAAATATCCAATTTCATCACTAGCAAATTCTGCTTTCCACAAAACACTAGAACACAAACACAATTCCGCCAAGTTCTTTGCCATTTTATAACAAAGATCACTTTTCCTTCAGTTTCCAATAACATGCTTCTCACTCCACCTGAGATGTCACCAGTGGCTTTTCACGTCCATATTTCTAACAGTATTCTATTTGTGATTATTTACTGTCCAAGAAGATGGAAGGTTTTTCTTCAGCTTTCTCTTGTCTTTCTGAGCCTTCACCAGTTTCACCAGAATTTCCCTTAACATCCAGATTTTCAGCATGTGCCTCAAAGCTCTTTCAGCCTCTACCCTTGTTTAGGTATCTGTTTGATCAGTACTCTATTTCCCAGTACCAAAATCTGTCTTAGTTAGCTCAGCCTGCCATACAAAATATCATAGACTGTGTGGCTTAAACCACAGAAATTCAATTTTTCACAGTTCTGGAGGTTGGGAAGTCTGAGATCAAAGTGACAGCCAATTTTGTTCCTGGTGAGAGCTCTCCTCTCGGCTTGCAGAGCACTACCTTCTCACTGTGTCTCACGTCGTCTTTCCTCGGTGCGTGCACCTGGGCTGGGGGTGGGGGTTGGGAGAGAACGGAGGCAGAGAAATGCAAAGAAAGGGATGCTCACTAATTTCATCCTGAGAGCTCCACCCTCCTGACTCATCTAGACCTAATTACCTCCCAAAGGCCCCGTTGGCAAACACCATAACACTGAACATTAGGACTTCAGTGTATGAATTTGGGGGGGCACACTCAGTCCATAATATAATCATCTTTTAAAAATTTTTTGTAAGGTTGTTAATAATGACCCCTCTTTCATTGCTGATTTTAATTAATTTTAGTTTTCTCTTTTTCTTTTTGCTTGATTAGGCTAAAGATTTGTCAATTTTATTACCTTTTCAATGAACCAACTTTTGGTTTTATTGATTTTCTGTATTTTCTTTCTATATTTTCTTTCCTTTATTTCCACTTCAACCTACATTATTTCCTTCCTTCTGTTTGTTTTAGATTTAGTTTTCTCTTGTTTTCTAGTTCCTTAAAGTGTAATGCTAGATTATTTATCTGAGATCTTTCTTCTTTTTTAATATAAACAATTGCAACTATAACTTTCCCTCTAGGCACTATTTTCACTGTATCCCAGATTTGGTATGTTGTGTTTTCATTTTCATTCATTTTAATTTTTAATTTCCTTTTTGACCCTGTGATTATTTATGATTGTGTTTAATTTCCATTTGTGAATTTTCCAAATTTCCTTCTATTTTTAATTCCTAACTTCATTCCACTGTGACTGGAGAGCAAATTTCACATGATTTCAATCTTCTAAAATCTATTGACACATGTCTTTTGACCTAACATATGTTCTATCTTGATAAATGTTTCCCATATACTTGAAAAGAATATGTATTCTGTAGTTTTTGAATGGAGTTTATATAGGTCTTTGTTAACTGAACAGTGTTGTTCAAATATTCTATTTGCTTGGTGATTTCCTGTCTACTTGTTCTATCCATTATTGAAAGTGAGATACTGAAATACCCAACTATTACTGTTGAATTGACTATTTTTCCCTTCAGTTCTATTAGTTTTTGCTTCATGAATTCATGTTGTTAGGTGTATATATGTTTATAATGTTTATATCTTCTTGAAGGATTAACTCTATTATTATCAAAAGTCCTTCTTAGTCTCTAGTAATAGGTTTTGTTTTAAAGTCTATTTTGTCTGACATTAGTATGGCCATTCTAGGTCTTTTTTGGTTATTATTTACCTAGTATATTTTTTCCCATACTCTTACTTTCAACTTCTCTGTGTCTTTGAATATAAAGGGTGTCTCTTACAGAAGGTATATAGTTGGATTTTGTTTTTAAAGGCATTCTGCTTATCTCTGCCTTTTAGTTCAATCCCTTTTAATTTAATGAAATTACTGATAGGATCATGTTTACATTTGCCGTTTTTGTATTTCTTTCCTATATGTCTTTTTTTCTTTTTTTGGCTCCTTCCTTCTTTCATTATTGACCACTTTTGTGTTAAAAGGATATTTTCTACATACTATTTTAATTCCTTTATTGTTTCTCTTACTATATTTTTTGAGTCCTTAGTAGTTGCTGTGAGATGACAATGAACATCTTAATTTATAATATCTGGTTCGGATTAATACCAATTGAATTACAATTGTATACAAAAATATTGCTTCTATATGGCTCCATCCTTTCTCCTCTTGTTGTTATTGTCATGTAAATTACGTCTTTACAGATAGTGTGCATATATCAGTACTAGGAATGCTTTACAAATTTGTAAGTCATCATTGGACAGAGGTCTTGCTAGCCTTTTTGGTGTTGTTCTAGTTTTAGTATATATTCCACCAAATTGAGCACAACACGATTTAATATTGCCATTAAAAACTACTTTGGATTCAGTGTGGGAAACAAATTAAAGAGGAGGCCAATCTAGAGGTGAGAAGATTAGATATAAGATGCTGAAATATATCAGGCAAAAAATAATAGAGGTCTGAACTAGAATACTGGAGAAAAGATGTAGACAACAAATTTGAAAGATACTAAAGATATAATATTAACTAGCTTTGGTGACTGGATGTAGGTTTGAGCAAAAGAAAAGAGTTAAAAATGATGAAGTGGGATGGGTAAAAGAAGATGGCGGTGTGAGTAGAGAAGCGGAAATCTCCTCCCAAAACCACATATATCTATGAAAATATAACAAAGACAACCCTTCCTAGAATAAAGACCAGAGGACACACGACAATATCCAGACCACATCCGCACCTGAGAGAACCCAGCGCCTCGCGAAGGGGGTAAGATACAAGCCCCGGCCCCGCGGGAGCCGAGCGCCCCTCCCCCCAGCTCCCGGCGGGAGAAGAGCAGGCAGAGCGGGAGGGAGACGGAGCCCAGGGCTGCCGAACACGCAGCCCCAGCCATCCGGGCCAGAGTGCAGGGCCCTCGATACTAGGAAAACAGGGCAGCAAGAACAGTGAGCAGGCACTGGAGGCTGGGTGACAGAGGACATAAGAAAGAAAAGCGTGCGATCAATTTTTTTTTTTTTTTTTTTTTTGCTGTTTTGTTTTGGCGAGCACTTTTTTGGAAGTCTTAAAGGGATAGGGCCCCCAATACTAGGGAAACAGGGCAGCAAGACTGGTGAGCAGATGGCTGAGGCTCACACTGGAGAATAAAGAAAAATGAGTGGCCACCTTTTTTTTTTTTAATTAAAAATTTCTTTTTTTAATTTAAAAATTATTACTATTTTTTCTTGGTGGTCATTGTTTTGTTTTGGTGGGTGCTTTTAGGAAGTCTTAAAGGGGCAGGGCGGGTCACTTAATCCAGAGGTAGGGAATCCAGGATCTCTGGGCACCCTAACCCCTGGGCTGCAGGGAGCAGGGAGGCCCCTTACGGAGATAAATAGCCTCCCAGCAGCTCCTGCTCCAACGCGACTCCACCATTTTGGAGTAGCTGCCCGAGCCAGGCCACGCCCACAGCAACAGCGGAGATTAACTCCATAGCAGCCTGGCAGGAAGCAGAAGCCCTGTCTGCACGCAGCTACCCAGCACAAGCCACTAGAGGTCGCTGTTCTCCCAGGAGAGGAGGGCCACAAACCAACAAGAAAGGAAGTCCTTCCAGCCGTCACTCGTCCCAGCTCTGCAGACTATTCCTATCACCATGAAAAGGCAAAGCTACAGGCAGACAAAGATCACAGAGACAACACCAGAGAAGGAGACAGACCTAACCAGTCTCCCTGACAAAGAATTCAAAATAAGAATCATAAACATGCTGACAGAGATGCAGAGAAATACACAAGAGAAATGGGATGAAGTCCGGAGGCAGATCACAGATGCCAGAAAAGAGACCACAGAAATGAAACAAACTCTGGAAGGGTTTATAAGCAGAATGGATAGGATGCAAGAGGCCATTGATGGAATTGAAACCAGAGAACAGGAACGCATACAAGCTGACATAGAGAGAGACAAAAGGATCTCCAGGAATGAAACAATATTAAGAGAACTGTGTGACCAATCCAAAAGGAACAATATCCGTATTATAGGGGTTCCAGAAGAAGAAGAGAGAGGAAAAGAGATGGAAAGTATCTTAGAAGAAATAATTGCTGAAAACTTCCCCAAACTGGGGGAGGAAATAATCGAACAGACCACGGAAATACACAGAACCCCCAACAGAAAGGATCCAAGGAGGACAACACCAAGACACATAATAATTAAAATGGCAAAGATCAAGGACAAAGAAAGAGTTTTAAAGGCAGCTAGAGAGAAAAAGGTCACCTATAAAGGAAAACCCATCAGGCTAACATCAGATTTCTCGTCAGAAACCCTACAGGCCAGAAGAGAATGGCATGATATATTTAATACAATGAAACAGAAGGGCCTTGAACCAAGGATACTGTATCCAGCACGACTATCATTCAAATATGACGGTGGGATTAAACAATTCCCAGACAAACAAAAGCTGAGGGAATTTGCTTTCCACAAACCACCTCTACAGAACATCTTACAGGGACTGCTCTAGATGGGAGCACTCCTAGAAAGAGCACAGCACAAAACACCCAACATATGAAGAATCGAGGAGGAGGAACAAGAAGGGAGAGAAGAAAAGAATCTCCAGACAGTGTATATAACAGCTCAATAAGCGAGCTAAGTTAGGCAGTAAGATACTAAAGAGGCTGACCTTGAACCTTTGGTAACCACAAATTTAAAGCCTGCAATGGCAATAACTACATATCTTTCAATAGTCACCCTAAATGTTAATGGGCTGAATGCACCAATCAAAAGACACAGAGTAATAGAATGGATAAAAAAGCAAGACCCATCTATATGCTGCTTACAAGAAACTCACCTCAAACCCAAAGACATGTACAGACTAAAAGTCAAGGGATGGAAAAACATATTTCAAGCAAACAACAGCGAGAAGAAAGCAGGGGTTGCAGTACTAATATCAGACAAAATAGACTTTAAAACAAAGAAAGTAACAAGAGATAAAGAAGGACACTACATAATGATAAAGGGCTCAGTCAAACAAGAGGATATAACCATTCTAAATATATATGCACCCAACACAGGAGCACCAGCATATGTGAAACAAATACTAAAAGAACTAAAGGGGGATATAGACTGCAATGCATTCATTCTAGGAGACTTCAACACACCACTCACCCCAAAGGATAGATCCACTGGGCAGAAAATAAGTAAGGACACGGAAGCACTGAACAACACAGTAGAGCAGATGGACCTAATAGACATCTATAGAACTCTACATCCAAAAGCAGCGGGATATACATTCTTCTCAAGTGCACATGGAACATTCTCCAGAATAGACCACATACTAGGCCACAAAAAGAGCCTCAGAAAATTCCAAAAGATTGAAATCCTACCAACCAACTTTTCAGACCACAAAGGCATAAAACTAGAAATAAACTGTACAAAGAAAGCAAAGAGGCTCACAAACACATGGAGGCTTAACAACACGCTCCTAAATAATCAATGGATCAATGACCAAATCAAAATGGAGATCCAGCAATATATGGAAACAAATGACAACAACAACACTAAGCCCCAACTTCTGTGGGACACAGCAAAAGCAGTCTTCAGAGGAAAGTATATAGCAATCCAAGCATATTTAAAAAAGGAAGAGCAATCCCAAATGAATGGTCTAATGTCACAATTATCGAAATTGGAAAAAGAAGAACAGATGAGGCCTAAGGTCAGCAGAAGGAGGGACATAATAAAGATCAGAGAAGAAATAAATAAAATTGAGAAGAATAAAACAATAGCAAAAATCAATGAAACCAAGAGCTGGTTCTTCGAGAAAATAAACAAAATAGATAAGCCTCTAGCCAGGCTTATTAAGAAGAAAAGAGAGTCAACACAAATCAACAGTATCAGAAACGAGAAAGGAAAAATCACGACGGACCCCACGGAAATGCAAAGAATTATTGGAGAATACTATGAAAACCTATATGCTAACAAGCTGGGAAACCTAGGAGAAATGGACAACTTCCTAGAAAAATATAACCTTCTAAGATTGACCCAGGAAGAAACAGAAAATCTAAACAGACCAATTACCAGCCACGAAATTGAAGCGGTAATCAAAAAACTACCAAAGAACAAAACCCCTGGGCCAGATGGATTTACCTCGGAATTTTATCAGACATACAGGGAAGACATAATACCCATTCTCCTTAAAGTTTTCCAAAAAATAGAGGAGGAGGGGATACTCCCAAACTCATTCTATGAAGCTAACATCACCCTAATACCAAAACCAGGCAAAGACCCCACCAAAAAAGAAAACTACAGACCAATATCCCTGATGAACGTAGATGCAAAAAGACTCAACAAAATATTAGCAAACCGAATTCAAAAATACATCAAAAGGATCATACACCATGACCAAGTGGGATTCATCCCAGGGATGCAAGGATGGTACAACATTCGAAAGTCCATCAACATCATCCACCACATCAACAAAAAGAAAGACAAAAACCACATGATCATCTCCATAGATGCTGAAAAGCATTTGACAAAGTTCAACATCCATTCATGTTAAAAACTCTCAGCAAAATGGGAATAGAGGGCAAGTACCTCAACATAATAAAGGCCATCTATGATAAACCCACAGCCAACATTATGTTGAACAGCGAGAAGCTGAAAGCATTTCCTCTGAGATCGGGAACTAGACAGGGATGCCCACTCTCTCCACTGTTATTTAACATAGTACTGGAGGTCCTAGCCACGGCAATCAGACAAAATAAAGAAATACAAGGAATCCAGATTGGTAAAGAAGAAGTTAAACTGTCACTATTTGCAGATGACATGATACTGTACATAAAAAACCCTAAAGACTCAACCCCAAAACTACTAGAACTGATATCGGAATACAGCAAAGTTGCAGGATACAAAATCAACACACAGAAATCTGTGGCTTTCCTATATACTAACAATGAACCAACAGAAAGAGAAATCAGGAAAACAACTCCATTCACAATTGCATCAAAAAAAATAAAATACCTAGGAATAAACCTAACCAAAGAAGTGAAAGACTTATACTCTGAAAACTACAAGTCACTCTTAAGAGAAATTAAAGGGGACACTAACAGATGGAAACTCACCCCATGCTCGTGGCTAGGAAGAATTAATATCGTCAAAATGGCCATCCTGCCCAAAGCAATATACAGATTTGATGCAATCCCTATGAAACTACCAGCAACATTCTTCAATGAACTGGAACAAATAATTCAAAAATTCATATGGAAACACCAAAGACCCCGAATAGCCAAAGCAATCCTGAGAAAGAAGAATAAAGTAGGGTGGATCTCACTCCCCAACTTCAAGCTCTACTATAAAGCCATAGTAATCAAGACAATTTGGTACTGGCACAAGAGCAGAGCCACAGACCAATGGAACAGACTAGAGAATCCAGACATTAACCCAGACATATATGGTCAATTAATATTTGATAAAGGAGCCATGGACATACAATGGCGAAATGACAGTCTCTTCAACAGGTGGTGCTGGCAAAACTGGACAGCTACATGTAGGAGAGTGAAACTGGACCATTGTCTAACCCCATATACAAAAGTAAACTCAAAATGGATCAAAGACCTGAATGTAAGCCATGAAACCATTAAACTCTTGGAAGAAAACATAGGCAAAAACCTCTTAGACATAAACATGAGTGACCTCTTCTTGAACATATCTCCCCGGGCAAGGAAAACAACAGCAAAAATGAGTAAGTGGGACTATATTAAGCTGAAAAGCTTCTGTACAGCAAAAGACACCATCAATAGAACAAGAACAATCCCTACAGTATGGGAGAATATATTTAAAAATGACACATCCGATGAAGGCTTGACATCCAGAATATATAAAGAGCTCACACGCCTCAACAAACAAAAAACAAATAACCCAATTAAAAAATGGGCAGAGGAACTGAACAGACAGTTCTCCAAAAAAGAAATACAGATGGCCAACAGACACATGAAAAGATGATCCACATCGCTAATTATCAGAGAAATGCAAATTAAAACTACAATGAGGTATCACCTCACACCAGTAAGGATGGCTGACATCCAAAAGACAAACAACAACAAATGTTGGCGAGGCTGTGGAGAAAGGGGAACCCTCCTACACTGCTGGTGGGAATGTAAGTTAGTTCAACCATTGTGGAAAGCAGTATGGAGGTACATCAAAATGCTCAAAACAGACTTACCATTTGACCCAGGAATTCCACTCCTAGGAATTTACCCTAAGAACGCAGCAATCAAGTTTGAGAAAGACAGATGCACCCCTATGTTTATCGCAGCACTATTTACAATAGCCAAGAATTGGAAGCAACCTAAATGTCCATCAATAGATGAATGGATAAAGAAGATGTGGTATATATACACAATGGAATACTACTCAGCCATAAGAAAAGGGCAAATCCAACCATTTGCAGCAACATGGATGGAGCTGGAGGGTATTATGCTCAGTGAAACAAGCCAAGCGGAGAAAGAGAAATACCAAATGATTTCACTCATCTGTGGAATATAAGAACAAAGGAAAAACTGAAGGAACAAAACAGCAGCAAAATCACAGAACTCAAGAATGGACTAACAGATACCAAAGGGAAAGGGACTGGGGAGGATGGGTGGGTAGGGAGGGATAAGGGGGGGAGAAATAGGGGGGTATTAAGATTAACATGCATGGGGGGGTAGGAGAAAAGGGAGGGCTATACAACACAGAGAAGGCAAGTAGTGATTCTACAACATTTTGCTATGCTGATGGACAGTGACTGTAAAGGGGTTTATAGGGGAGACCTGGTATAGGGGAGAGCCTAGTAAACATAATATTTGTCATGTAAGTGTAGATTAGTGATACCAAAAACAAAACAAAACAAACAAAAAAAAACACAAAAAACAAACAAACAAAAAAAAAAGGGCAGTTCCTGTGTGGTAACCTCCAACGAGTTCTACACAAGGGTATAAAGGGCATATAAAAGTGTAGGCAAAGGGTCTGTTTGCGTTTATACAGAGGATCAAAGCCTAATTGGGCTACCCCAAAAATGAACTAAGATACGATATGAAAAAGAACTTCCAACATCAGCACTCTCTGGAAGACTCATGCCAGAAGATGATCATCAAAAAACCCCAGCAAAGATCCACGCACTGCTACAGCTGATGATGCACTCATTCCACCAGTTCCTGGACTTGCCATGGGAATGATGGAGATATCTAACTTGCCTGTGCATACAGTAAAACAACAAATTTGACTGGATCTATACTGTTGGAACTCAACCAAAAATTAGGAGAAGTGCAAATTGTAGCGCTCCAAAATCTTACAACTACAGACTATTTACTGTTAAAAGAACATAAGGAATGTGAACATTCCCCAGGAATGGGTTGTTTTAATTTGTCTGATTTCTCTCAGACTGTTCAAGTTCAGTTGGACAATATCCACCATATCATAGATAAGTTTTCACAAATGCCTAAGGTACCTAACTGGTTTTCTTGGTTTCACTGGAGATGGCTGGTAATTACAGGTATGCTTTGGTTATGTAACTATACTCCTATTATGTTAATGTGTGTGCACAATTTAAGTAGTAGTTTAAAACCTATACATGCTGAAGTTACTCTACAAGAAGATATGTCAAAGAAATAATCAATCTTCCCATGTTTTCTTCCATCTGCTACTTCTATAGCTTTTCTTCTTCCTTCCTAATTACAACCCTTAAATAGAATTCATGCCTCATATCAAATTTACCGAGTATCATAATTCTTCCAAGTGGTAAAGATACCTCAAGACAAATGCTGGGCATAGAAGCTACAGGGCATAAATATGCAAAGAAGTAAAAAGCTAACCTTTTCAAACAATAAGGCTTCTCTCTCACTTACCAACTTTACATTTCCCTGTATGGCCCCGGAAGATGACTGGTTAGCCAGAGACGGGTAAGATTCCTCAAGGGAGGAACAACCTAAGACAGGCACAGTCGCAGGGGGGTCATCAGGTGAGAAATTGGGGATCAACAGAGGTGAGGCTTAGAACCTCACCCCCCCCTGTTCTGAGAGAAATCTTCTGCATCCGTGGATGTTTTATTGCCCTTGTCTAGCTTGGATTAACACATAGTCTACAGGCACACACCTGATCATCTACATTTGCTCCCTTACAGCACTAAACTATGTTTTCTACCTTTATCTTGTATCTATCTACCACTTCAGCATTTTATTAAAAATAATAATAATAAAGAGAGAAATGTGATATCCACATATAAATCAAGTATAAAAATCAAATGAGTATTCATATTTGAACTGACTGTTTATAGTTCATAATGCATGAACAAAACCGAAAGCTTCTGTGATGACTGCCTTTGTACTGTTCACCATGTAACTTATTCACTATGTAAGAATTTGTTCTCCATGTAAGAACTTGTTTGTTATGCCTCAGAAGATTGGAGGGCGACGAAAATTAGACTTGGGGTGGATTAATGATTGTGCATTGAGCATTGACTCCCCTATACAGAATTTTATTGTTGTTAACAACCATTTGATCAATAAATATGAGAGATGCCCTCACAAAAAAAAAAAAAGAATAAAAAACAAACTCTTTTCCATGGCAAAAAAAAAAGAAAAATGATTAAGTGTCTGTATAATGTAACTAAGGGAATAAAGGTGCTGATCAGAGTGAATACTGAAATAGAAGCTTTGGGAGAAAATATTATGAGCTCAATTTTAGACATTTTGATTTTGTGGTGCTTGTACGATATTTAAATGGAAATAGGAGATGTTCAGTAAAGATGGGATATCAAGGTTTGGGACTCAACTGAGCAATATGAACTATGAGTAAAGATTTTACAGTAATTAATATATAGATAGTAGTGGAAGTTGTGAGATTTTATTGGACCAAAGATAGAATTCTAAGGAACAGCAGTTTTTTGAGGTTGAGGAAATGAAGAGGATTCTTCACAAATACGTGAGAGTGGTTCTAAAAGTACCAAGAAAACCAGAAGAATGTGTTGTCACGGAAGTTGAAAAAAAGAAAATATTTTGAGATGCCACACAAAATAAGGACTGTGTTGTTTTCATTGGATTTAGATTAGGGAAGTCATTCATAGCAGTGGCATATTAAATATTGCTGCAAAGTCTTTGCTATTCCTCCCTTCAAGAGGTGAAATCTCTTTCCCTCCCCTTGAATCTGGCATGGATTGGGCTAATATTGACCGATACAATGTGGCAGAAGTGAGATTGTTTAAATTCTGAGACTGGACAGCTTCTGCTCTCACAAACTTAAAACACTTGCTCTTAACACCCAGCCGTCGTGCTGTGGGAAGCCCACATTTGGCAGAGCCATGGGGAGAAGGACTGACGCCCGCAGAGTTTCCAACCAAGAGCCAGCACCACCTGCCCGCCGTGTGAATGAGCCACGGTGGCTGTTCCCGTCCAGTCAAGCCTCCAGATGACCACAGTTCCACGCAACGCCATGCGGAGTGACATGATCCACTCAAGCATAGTCAATCTACAAATCATGAAAGACAATAAATGGTGGCTGCTCTTTTAAATGACTAAGTTTTGGGGCAGTTTGTTACTCAGCAACTGAGAACTTATTTTATTACCATTTTGTAACTTCTGTAAGAGACTATGTCCTGTTGGGGTACTGTAGGTATAAACTGCCATGGGTATGAACAGTTACTTGAAGGATAGCAGATGGACACACTATTACAATGAATTAATTGTGAAAGAGAGAAGTTATTTAGAGTGGTATATGTACAAAGGTCTGTATTGGACAAAGGTTATGTTAGTTTTTAATATAAAAAATTTGAGCAGTATTTAAGAATGTGTTAGTGTAAGCAGAACACATTGAAGACACGGAAGATGGATAGGTTAATTGATGGAGAAGAGGTTTCTGAGGAGATGGGAGAAAATGCTATCTTATTCAGGCTTCCCCAGAAAGGATACGATTGGCCTCATTAGACATAATCCAACGCAGAGGCTCTGATGGGTGATTCTCATCTCCTGACTCCTTGGCAGCCACTGTATGGAGAGCTGCCTTTGGCTCAGACATTCATCCCTTTTCTAATCATCTCTGGTTAGGGTCTGGGGTTGTATTAGTTGGGACATTTTGGGCCACAAGTAACAGAAGATATGTATCAAAGTGGCTGAGACTAATTCAGGAACTCAATGGTATTATCAAGGTCCCAGTTTCCTTCCATCCTTCTGCTCTGTTGTCCTCAGACTTTTGTCTTCCTCTCTTAAGCAGGCACCTAGAATTGCCTGAAGATGACTGTTACAGTCCTAGGGGACATGTTCAGAAGGTAATATCAAGGGACAGAAAGAAATGGGGTGTTTCTCCTTGCCTAACCCTTTCCCAGAAGTCCCACAGCAGACTTCTCCCCTAATGGTTAGAATCTCACCATGTGCTCAGTCAATAGCAAGGGTGATTTCAGATAAGTTACTTAACCTTTCTGAGTATCAGTGTTCTCATCTGTGAAATGGGTAGCATGGTACCTATATTAAGATTATTGTTAAGGAATAAAAATATTCCTTTAAAAGCACACAACACAGTACTTGGCTCACAGAGCCACCTTTTATCTTCTCTATCCTCCATACTATGTCTAAAGTTTATTTTCTAAGAACCAAACTTGAGGTTCTTCTCCTATTTAAAAGACCCATCAGGTCAATAAACCTGATTGACCTTCTGGTGCTGGAATCTACTTTCCTGAAAACACTCAGAACAGAGCAAATATGATTAGATCTATTAGAAAGGAAAAAGGCTGGATGGGCAACTAAGTACCAGCTACATGACACCACCAATGTGCAAGAAACCGCTCTGATTGCCTTGACTCTGGATGTGAGGATTTGTGTGTGCTGGGCAGAAACCGAGGTATCACAGTGTCCCATCTGGGGTGCATAGGGATTCAGTGCACAGGGTGGGAATCCAGGGCACAGATGGAGTACAGGTGCTGATGGATGTGTTTGGGTGATAAAGTGGGTGAACACTCAAGAGTGATTTATTCATATCCAACTGTATCCCTCAAAAGAGCGGCCCTGGGCTCCACCACAGCCCTGCATCTGAGCCAGGATAATAAATCATGAAGTTCCTCGAACTCCAAAAAGGTGCTAACATGAATACCAAATAGTATTTGTGTTATCATGTTACTAAGTAAAAAAAAAAAAAGAAAAGGAAAAGAAAAATGCCATGCATTCTCACATGCCGTGTGCTTTCTCTAGAAACAATTAGATTTCCTTTCTAGACTGTCCTTTTGCTTATCTCAATAGACACAGTGCCACCTACTGAAAATAAGGCACCAATAGCCATGCTGCCCTGAGGGATTCCCAGGAGAACCCTCCCCTCTGTGCGCTCCCAGTCTCACCCACCTCCCAGATGGACTGGAGGGAGTAGGCGGAATCCGCAGGCTGTTCTCCTGTCACAACGCTGTAATGCATCTGTTCCCTGGTGCTTTCCGTGAGCAGCAAGAGTAAGACGCTCCTGTAGGGACCCTACGGAGCCCAGCCAGAAACGTACAGTGTCCCTGAAAGCTCTGTTAAGCTATCCGCTCGCCTTCAAACAGGTTACAGACTTACGCTATCCTGTGTAGATGAGATCTGCTTTTATGGGCAAACAGGACAAGCCTTCCCTTGAGCAATTAGGATGTGTTTCTTTCCATGTAATAGTGTGGCAATGTATGAAAGTCCTTTATCTTTCCGTGAAATTTTTAGTGCATAGAATAGGCGAGAGTAGTAACAGGATCCGGAACACTCTCGGGACTGCTCTGTCTTTGGGATTTAGGTGGCTGTGAAATTCACTTCTGCCAAATTCCACATTCCGGTTAATTGTGCACTCTCCAGGTTGTACTGTCTCTTGGTTTCATAAATGGAGAAATGGAGAAACAAAAGGAAGATAGTTGCTGACATTTAGTCACCGCAGTCAGCAATAAAATAGAAAACGGAAGCTCTTGGAAACACACAGCCTTCTGTAGGCTCTTGCCCTGTTCACCTTTCGCTTTACTGTTCTTCCTCCTGAGAATCTTGGCTCAGTCTGGCGGGTACCCCTTGAGGGACTATTTATAATTTAAAGCTCTGGTTTGAATTGATTCTGATTGAGTTTTTGGTAGTCAGGCCTGGCATGCCTTCTATCTCCCCCTCCAAATCTGGCCCCATTTTCTCTATTACATTTGCTGCTCATTCTCTTTGCTTTCTTTTTATTAGATTTTCCAAAGCAAAACTTCCCACAGTTAAGTCTGTGGTCTGGTAATTTATCACAGATATTCTTGAAATTGCCTCATTAAAAGGGGCATTTAAAGCTGAAACCTAAGCGTCTGTTACCATGGTAACCATGGACAATTATTTAGAACTGCCAGCTTATACCAGAGAGGTAAGGGCTGCTGTTGGCAGGAGAAGACTGAAGGTAGGCAACCAAAGGCTACCGGGCCGAATGGATGGCCTGTGGCCCGTGATGCAGAATTCTCCACCTCGCGTTGTTGTATATCCATCTATGCCACAAAAAGTCAAAGCCTACTGGTGCCAGGATTCCGAATTCTTTACATCATGCAGTTTAGGAAATTGGGAAGGGAAGTCACCATGAGGTACTGAGGGGAGTTTGGACTCACAGTTTTCAGCGTGAAACTTACTTGATCATCCTTTACCTGTTCTTGAGCCAGTCATTTACCTCTCTATACCTCAAATTATAAATTTTAAAAATTGACAAAAAACTCCCTATTGTCACCAAGTTATATGAGTATCAGTGAGGCACTGAATGGGAAGCCCTCTTGTAAACAAGGTGCTACATCCAAGGTTTGGCGTCTGCAGCTGTTCTCTAGAACTGCTTCTGGGTTGCCATCCATCAACTTTCTCTTTCAAGGAAAAGACAATTCTTCCAAAGCAGAATAGTGTCAAACTAACCTTACTGATTGACCTTTCCAAGCCAGGATTCTGCAGGCTTTCTATTGTTCACTAGGCCTATAAAAGAGAAAACACTGGCTATTAGGCATGTCTTCAAGTGCTATAAAGGTGGTTGCCAAAAAAAGTATATTTGATAAATAATAAAGGTTTCAAGGAGTACAAATTACATTCCTTCACCTGTTTTCTTTGCCTTTCCAGTTGCAATTTCAGATAAAAGGTTAAAAAGAAAATCAGGAGTGGCAAGTATTGTATTAACACAGGGAGAAATGTCAGGTCAGGCAATATATATGGGAAATGTACAAAGATCTATGTAAAAAAAATGTAGCTTTATTCTTGAGAGTACTTTGTATGTATTGCTTTCTTGGTAGAAATATAATTCATTGAATCAATAGGATTAGTCAAATATGACAGGAAAAATACATTTTGGCGAGCAAAGTATGGAGGGATAGAGACATGATAATGAAGAAAATACAGTGTTGACATTTTTAAAAATTAAAGTATCACTGATATACAATCTTATGAAGGTCTCACAAGAACAACATTGTGGTTTCAACATTCACCCATATTATCAAGTCCTTACCCCCACATTGCAGTCACTGTCCATCAGTGCAGTAAGATGCTAGAGTCATTACTTGACTTCTCTGTGCTGTAATGCCTTCCCCGTGACCTACCTATATTATGATAGCTAATTATAGTGCCCCTTAATCCCCTTATTCCTCCCCACACACCCTCCCCTTTGGTAACCACTAGTCCCTTCTTGGAGTCTGTGAGTCTGCTGCTGTTTTGTTCCTTCAGTTTTGCTTTGTTGTTATACTCCACAGTGTAGACTTTTTTATGACCACAAGAGAAAGGGGTGCAACTGGGGTGGAATCTTGGTACAAATTTTTATGCAACACAATAACTGGGAGCCTATGAGAAGAGGCTGAGGTATTGATGTGAGTGGATACATTAAACTGTCAGATCTAGCACTTCTAGGGGGCTGCACCCTTTGCTGGTTTGCTTATTAGCACAACTGAAATCAGCATTAATAAATGAGTGCATTTTTTGATTATTCATTCCTGTACCTTCATGAAGGAACTAGGGTAGGCAGAGTTCATTCTTCAGGTGGTCATAAGTTGGCAGTCTGCTACCTCAAATGCTCTAAATTCCTTCCTTTTACTACAAGTGATAGAGAACGAAACCTTCCCAGAGATCAGTAGGGTGAAGAGGAGTTCCCAGACTGTCAGAGATTCAGATCGGAATGGGTTCACCATCAAAGAGCTATCTTGCACATGTTTTGAGAAAGGGTAGACAAAACAACTCCACACAGAATTGTTTGTACTGTCGTTTTTACTGAGAAATCTCCAAAAACACACCTTTTACTGTTACACCTCAGACTGTGTAAATCATGAAATGTGGTTTCAGATTGTAGTGTAAGACCTATGGAGTAACACGTGTATTGCTGTAAATACTGCTCTTTATTATGGTTGCAGCTTGCTCTTCCTAAAATAAAATTCAGCATTTGCTGAATTTAAGTTTAGCTTGGCTTACTTTTCTGCCAAATGCAGTGTAAGTATACCGGATACTATACTGCGCTAGCTCTCTTTTCTATATCCACCCCAAATTTGAATGTTCTTATTGTTTATTATTGAACTTTCAGGCAAAAGCCAAATGGGGAAATTTAAGGGCGTACTATTTGGCATCAGACAGTCCTAGTTCAGATCTTGAGTATGCCACTTACTTATCTTCACTTATATGTAAAAACTGGAAGACAAAAATGCTTATTTCATATGGTCTTTAATGAGGTTTAAAGGAGCCAGTGGTACATTATACTGGGGCACTTGCCTAGCTTCCAGAAATAATACCGTGCTCCCCACCCGAGTTCTGAATCAGTTATGAGACAGACAAAATTAAGGCAGATGGGAGACATTATCATGGAAAAAGCTGGCTTTGTTGAGCATGGGCTTCCTGACACCAAACACCAGAAAGAGACAGACTTACCACCTGGTCACAAGCAGTCCTAGACAACAGGTCTCCCGCTGGGGAAAGGTCTTTGCTACTAAGCTTATGTCATGCCTGAGATCAATCGAGAAGAGATTTGCTACAGTGAGAGGAAGAGTCTGGATAGTAAAAACTCAGGGTCTTCCAAGATTAGCAGTGAGATAAATCACTCTCCCCTGGGCAGGGTGGAGGGTATCCAGGAGTGTTACAGCTCATAGAGCTCCCTTTCACAGGGGGAAACATCAGGAGTGGAGAATAAGTGTTCCCATCAACAATGGTGAACGTGGTGCCTGGCACAAAGAAACATGTATTAAAAATTTTAAGTGTATTTGAGCAAAAACGAATTTGAGTCAGGCAGCATCCAAGGTAGTACGTAGAAAAGAGCTCAGAGATGCTGTACAAAATGGAAGACTCTTATAGGCAGAAGGGAGAAGGAGTAAGGAAGTTATACTGGGCAAAAAAGCGGGTTGGTTATTGCCATGTTGCTTTCCTTCAGGGGATGGCAGAGGTTTGTCAGGAAGATTACTTAGCTAGTGATAATCAGGTGATTCCTGATTGGCATATGATTCCATTAGTGGTTGAGCTGAAACTGTAATTAAGTCTTAGCTTAGTTACTACATAAGGCTTAGCATAAGCGACTCCATTTGGGGCCTGTTGTCCGGTTTTAAACATATGTCACCTATGCCTGTTATAATTACTGACCTTTAAGGAAAAGTGAAAATATTTATAAATTATATTTTGGCCCTTGATATGTGTGGGACAGTGGTACGTGGCAATTCTAGGTAAGTGGATAAAACCTGAATAGTCAAAGTCTCCTATGGCCTCCCATGAATCTTCATTTTGGTAGAAAATGTGTAACAAAAAATACTTTTAAGCTGGGGAAAGACCCTCACACTTACATCTTAGAATATGAACTCTAAGTGCAGTATGCAGGACGGGGAAAGCCACAAGCCAGGCACCATCTTGTGCACTTAGTATATACTGCCTCTCCCAGTCGTCATGACAATCTCCAGAACACTATGCTCTCACTACTCCAACTTTACAGTAGAGAAAACTGGAGCTATAAAAGTTGAAGTAGCTTACTCAAGATACTCAGCTTATAAATGAAAAACCTAGAATATGATCTCATGTCTACCTGAAGCCAAGGGGCTCCATGCTCAGAAGGGTCCTGTTTCCAGTTTAATGCTCTACTGTTGTCATCTTGAAACTCTTAATTTTAGAACAAGGGGCCCCACATTTCCATTTTGCACTGAGACTCTTAAGTTATGGAGACAGCCCTGCCAACACATCTTTTATTTTTTTTCCCCAGTCACTATTCTCACCAAATCCACAAATAAAATTCCCCCTTTAATCAGATGTAGGGGCATTAAACTCCTGTGGGTGGAGTATAGATATGTGGATGATTATATATGGATGTTTTTGTTTTTATATGTATGAATGCCCACAATTCAGAGCCCAATCTCCATTATCAAACAATCCTTTCTCAGATTTTCTTTGGTTCCTGGCGACCTCCCCAGGGCTGCAAGTGGGAGCCAGGCCAAGAAATGGGGAGGAAAAAGTCTGAGGTTTAGTAGGGGGTAAATATGTTCATGTCTGACCACATGTGTCTGGTCATATTCCAAGTCCAAGTCCAAATTAATTTAGGATTATCTTTTTGATGTTTTCCATATTTCAACTCCCGTCAGTTGGCACACATATTTAAGGGATGATGGAATGCATATTGGCACAATTCTGCAACTTTTTTCAGGCTATAGACGCACTGAAAAGCAAGACCATTCTTACAGAAGAACGTGTTATGTGTGAACAGCACTGTGCTGGTCCCAATTTTCCATCACCTTATTTAATTATGAATTCATAAACACGGAGGTAGTTGGCTCTCTTAATATCTTTTTGAAGAAAGAATTTTTTTAAATTAGAGAAACATTTGAAAGTACACAAAGACTCTAGAAAAATCATTCTAAGCCCTCCTTATTTTGTGCGTATGTACACACACACACAGAGTCACAAAATGGAAAATAATGGGCACACAGTCTGTAACCTGGGGCATTTTTTTCTACTTAAGATACAGAGCATCAATATTTTTGAAGAAAACACTTTAATAATTCTCTTGGGCATTTAAATTATTCCCTTTTTCTTTTTTCTTTTTTGCTGTGAAAACCATTGTAAAAAAAATCTGATCATTTTCTTAGGCTAAAGTGAAATAGTCTATTCAAAGGGCCTGTACATTTTTTAAGGCCTTTGATATATATTACTAAACCGCCCTACAGGTTGACTTTACCAATATGTGGTCACGGTGCATTGTGAGAATGAATTTGCATAAACCTCTTTTTAAATTTTGGATCTAAATCTATCTAGTTTTCTCCTTCTAACTGCTTGTCAAATCAAGGCACATACTGTGAAACTTAGGAAAGTCAAAGATTCATGACCACTACACTATACCTTCTATGTCTATGTGATTATAGAGACAATAAATTCTCTCCTTTCAAGAGAAGAACCTTTTGTGATTTACCATGACTTTAGCTATTATCTTTATTTACCATAGCTCTGTTTGGAGACATGATTATTCCTTAAAGATACTTTTCGTTTTTAAAGATAGGTTCTAGTTTTCTCTCTGAGCTCTTTTCTTGCTAAATGATTATATGATTAATTTATTCTCTTACTGCCCTAGAACTTATTTACCCCCTATCAATGGGGGTTTCTGATGGTGGAACTGACAAAATGATAGTTTCCAATCTGAAGTCTGAGTTAGTCATATTGTTGCATATTGTTGCCTAATTTCAACCTCTAAAAATGACTTGCAAATAAGAACTGATTCTAAAGAAAATAATTCTTCCAATTAATTCTAAATTTTTGATAGCCATCTTTATTATTGGGTGCTATTCTTTGGGGATTTGCATGGCTATTAAATCTTGCATGGCTGAAAACCAACCTTCTGAATAAGTTCAGACTACTACTCATAGGGGCTCAGACACTTTTCCAAGTACAAACCAAGTTTTGCTTTACTACAGGGGCATATTGATCAGGGACCACATCAGTGAGAAGTTCAGTAAGGAATTATTAAATAAATTATCATCTTATAATATACTGTTGAACATGTATGAAGTCCTCTGTATAAAGAAACCCTGTCTGGCCAGAAACTGAGAAGGACTTTAGGGCATCATGACATGCATTGAGAGATAAACTGCATTCTGAAGAAACATTTATTCAGTCATAGTAATAAAGTAATCATGATCCTTTCATTAATTGCTTCTATCTCAGCTAACATTGTTTAGTCACCTAAAGGATGAAGAGAATAATAACATCAACTTGACCTTTAATTTGAACCTCAGTCATGGGTCCTCAAACCTCTGTAGTAGCAGAGGTTGCAGGCTGCAGGAAGAGCAGCATGGAAAAATCCTTTCCTATTGTTTCTTCATAACATTTTTTTTGGAATAGTGCCCTAAACTCTAAAGGTAATTTTCCTGTAGCATCAGGGGACTGCTTCTCTGTTTGATTATTAGATCAAATAGGAGGATGAACTAGAAAGCTTGTCAGGGAGTCAGGAAAACTTTTTTTGGACACCACATAATATTTTGTTTCTGGCTGTCCTATATTTTTTGTTTTGCTGCCAGGCACTCTACTCATTTTAGGCATCTTTGTTCATCTCTTTTATTATAAAGTTATCATCTTATAATATACTATTGAACATGTATAATGTCCTCACATTTTTAAGTAGCTAAAATTGGACTTAAATTTTTTTGTAGAATCCTGTTGCTTAGTAGTAATGGGGAGAAGACAGGACTAGGGGCTGGAAATAGCTATTTTTAAATTGTTAGCAAATTCCTGCTTGTCTAGAGAGAAAATTTGGAATTCCCTTTTCAGGACAGACTGTTCCTTTACTTCTGTCCTCAATATCCAGAGCTATGTGTCTTGGCTATGGGGGAGATGCCATCATGTAATGGACTCTGATTCAAAGTATATGCTGCACATGGTAAGATAAAACTCCATGTTTTCAGGCTGTTGTCTGTCAATTTCCACCATAAATGAGTCTTCAGTAAGCCATTCTGTAAGGTTTCAAGTAGCCAGCCATTTCTGAGAAATGGGTCTGTGGTAAGACCATGTAATCCTCTAGAAACTTAGTCCATAGTTGTACTTCCTTTGTAAGGAAAACACTGTGATGACCTCACCTGGGCCAGATGCCTTGAAAGGGAATGTCCATTCTCCCTTCTGATTTACTACAACCGGGTACCCCCTCTTACCACTGGGCCTATGGATTGGGTCAAATCTCAGCATGTTCTTGGGGGATGGGTAGACACTATAATCCAGGAGGAAATAATTTACACTCCAAAATAGTTTCAAGATGTGACTAATAATATAGATTAATACAAATCAGCAGAACAGCTGTAGGGTACATTCTAAAGGCATTTGTCCAAAGACAATATGATAGTAGATGAGGTTGAAATCATTGATATGGGTGTGCTTCCTAGAGATTCTGGATTTAATATGTTAATGTGTGCGTTGGAGGTGGCTCTAATGTCTTTCTTGGTTGACTGACTAAAACTTGGACACAGTGGTGGCTTAACCTTTAATGACATGACATGCTAGAGCTTCCCTGGCATGATGTGGGGGAGGGAATCCACAGGCTTAGGGAGATAAGAATGTCGGACTGTGCAACTTACATACCATCCCCTATGTTCCACTGGAAGGCCCAGAATGCACTCCCTTCATTAAGCCACTGGGAAATTTTTTTTTTGAGGGCATCTCTCATATTTATTGATCAAATGGTTGTTAACAACAATAAAATTCTGTATAGGGGACTCAATGCACAATCATTAATCAACCCCAAGCCTAATTCTCAACAGTCTCCAATCTTCTAAAGTATAACAAACAAGTTCTTACATGGTGAACGAATTCTTACATTGTGAATAAGTTCTTACATGGTGAACAGTGCAAGGGCAGTTGTATCACAGAAACTTTCAGTTTTGATCACGCATTATGAACTATAAACAATCAGGTCAAATATGAATATTCATTTGATTTTTATACTTGATTTATATGTGAATCCCACATTTCTCCCTTATTATTATTATTATTATTATTATTATTTGTAATAAAATGCTGAAGTGGTAGGTAGATGCAAGATAAAGGTAGAAAACATAGTTTAGTGCTGTAAGAGGGCAAATGTAGATGATCAGGTGTGTGCCTGTAGACTAAGTGTTAATCCAAGCTAGACAAGGGCAATAAAACATCCACAGATGCAGAAGATTTCTCTCAAAACGGAGGGGTGAGGTTCTAAGCCTCACCTCTGTTGATCCCCAATTTCTCACCTGATGGCTCCCCTGAAGCCACT
This sequence comes from Manis pentadactyla, assembly GCF_030020395.1. NCBI lineage: Eukaryota > Metazoa > Chordata > Mammalia > Pholidota > Manidae > Manis > Manis pentadactyla. The sequence continues at coordinate 14,687,690 of NC_080026.1, read as the reverse complement.
GGGAAATTTATCAGGAAGGGAATAGCTTCCTCTCTGGAACATTCTGTGGTTTTTCTCATTTAAAGGTCAACTGTCATTGAGATGGGACCCCTGATTTGATTTTTATCTGTCTTGGTATGGAGTCTTCATATTTCTTTTTATTAAGGCTTATTTAGTTTCTTGGATCTGGATATTTAAGCATTTCAATAAATTTGGAAACATTTCAGCCATTATTTTCTCAAATATTTTTTGTGTCCCCTATCTTTTCCTTTGGGGACTGCAATTACATGTATGGTATGCTACTTGAGGTTGCTCCTCAGATCACTGATGCTCTGTTGATTTTTTAAAATTTTCTCTCTGTGTTTCATTTTGAATAGTTTGTATTGACTTGTCTTAGTGTTCACTAAATCTTTATTTTTCAGTGCCTAATCTGCTCTTCATGCCATCTAGTATATTTTGCACCTTAGACATTGTATTTTTCAACTTCAGAGGTCTGATTTAGGTCTTTTTCATACCATGCTCTATTTCTTTCTCTAACAGACTTTCTTGAACATGTGGATTATCATTATAATACACTTGACTACTTAGTTCTATTATCTGTGTCATTCTGGTTCTGTTTAAATTTACATTTCTTCATCATTATGGGTCATATTTTCCTACTTCTCTGCATGCTTGGTAATTTTTGACTGGATGCCAGCAATTGTGAACTTTACATTTTTAGATGCTGCAGATTCTTGTATTTCCATATGCATTCTTGAACTTTGTTCCAGGATACAGTTGATTTACTTGGAAACAGTTTGCTCCTTTTAAGGCTTGCTTTTGGGTTTGTTATTCAGAACTAAAAAGTCTAGGACTGATGTTTTTTCCTACTACTCAAGTAATTTATTTGTGAGTACTGTACTTGGGGTCCCATGTATTACAAAGTTTTTAATTCTGATTTGTGAGATCAAGAACTATTTCTAGACCTATGTGAGCTCTGAAGATTGTTTCACCTGCTCTACTTGAGGGCCTTTCTCCATCCTTGGGTGATTTCTTCACATACATGTGTTGATCACTGCTCAGCTTTTAAGTAAGCCTCAGTGTATTAATAGGACACTTTTGGTGACAAAGAACAGTAACCTACCTTAGAGTAAATAAAAAATAAAAAGGGAATTTGTTGGTCCATAAGAAAAATCTAGGGATAGGATCCACTTGAAGACAGTGGATGCAAGAGTAAATGAGGCCATCTCTCTTGTGCTGATTCTTGCTCCATTTACCTTTTGTCTTGGTTCTCTTTGCATGATATTCTGTGATTCCTTACTGGAGATGGCTTTCTCCAAACTGAGAGAAAGGTGGTCCCAAGTAGTGGTAGATTATATCATCATCCTTCTAGCTTTTTCAATAAGACCACATATCATATCTCCAGGAAAAATTGTTGGCCTGTTCAGGTTACCTATCTATCACTGGAACAAATACAATGCATAGGAAGTCGATTGTTCTGACTGGCAAGGACAGAGTTCGCCCTACCTAAAACATCTAGATTGAGTTTCTGGTAGGCAAGAAGTTTTGTTACTGTAAGATGTTGAGGGAGGGATGTTGGGTAGACAAAACAGCAATGATCAATGCCCCCAGTTTCCTCACCTGTAAAAGAATCTAAAATGTGATAATATATTGAGAACACAGTACCTGGTCTACAGTAAAGGCACAATAACTCTTGTGTTATTAATAATCTGAGCTTTGTACTTCCAGGTATCAAACATTTGTTCACTTTTCAACACCACTAATCCTCAGTAAGAAGTTTCTCCTTTGTCCCTCTTTGTTGAGAGTGACTTAAATTCCTACTGTGGACCTTAGTTTCCAGGTAACTGGGTTCCTGATGATTTCCCATTGCAATTTCTCAAATATACCTGTTTCTGCCTTGCCTAAGGAGAGAGCTTATGTCTGCATCAAATTATCAGCAGGAAACAGATGGCCCACTAGAATTGGGTAATTTGAGGAGAGTTTCAGAAAGGGATTATCAGCAAAGGTGTTGGCAGGTTATAGGGAAATCATGATGGGTGGTGGAGGACCCTGAGCTAGTAGAAAGGTACTGTCATTCTCCAAGGCCTAACAGGACAAAATACAGAATGGTGACTAGACCAGGGAGAGAGGGTACATGACAGGGCTGGGCTATTCAGCCAGCCTGTAGTGACGCCATGGAGAGGGAGCCAGTGATTAAATACCCTGGCCTCTACCTCTCCTGACCTCCAGCACTTCCCCGAGGTGAACACAGCTCAGAGGAGTTGGTTGTTAGAGCACAAGAGGCCAGCTCCCTGCCTGGGGCACGGAGAAGGGTGGCAAAGGGAAAGGAGTCCATTTGATAAACAAATGGGAAACATTCAGCATATCCTAGGTCTTGGACTTGGTTTGAATGATTTCCTGTGGGTGTGTGTATCATACCTATTTGCTCTCCCAGCCCCGTGGAGTCACAGTGTTGTCCCTAATCTCAGAACAATCTATTCCTGTTCATGTTCACAAAACCTCTGTATTTTCAAGATTTCCCTGGCTCTGAGGCAGGGAATCCTGCACTTCTGTAACCTGGAATAGGGCAAAGGGTTGCTAGCTACAGCCAGGCATTAAGGAAGGTTGAACACCAGATGCAAGTGCCTGGAAATGCACAGTCTCATAACAGAAGATTTTGTTCTCGAGTTGTGAACTCAATCAAGCCATTTCTTGAAAGGGACAGCTTTGCTGACTAGTTAACTGCAGAGAATCTTCATCCAGGAGAGCTGTTACCTTACCTGGGAGGTAAGGACTCAGGTGGGAGGAGTTGGCCAAGGTTGGCTTTAAGGATCCACCTCTCAGCATCTTCCAAACACAATTCATCCCATTTTTCAGAGTCTTTGGAGAGGAAGCCATGGTGGCGGGGCAAGGGGAATAAAAACTGATAATAATAACAAAAAAAGAGAGGGAAATGAGGAAAAAGTTGCTGGAAAATATACAGATAAAAGTGAAGTCAAGGGAATAGGGGAAGCATTAACAGAATGGAAAGGGAGAGGTACTAAGATAAACTTTCAACTCAGAAACCATGGGCCCTCCTTCAATCAGAGAGAAAGGGTTGGCCTTAGTCCAGACGAGCCCGAGGCCAACCAGCTGCTGCTGAACGCAGATAGAGGAAAAATGCGTGTCTGGCCCGGAGGTCTGTTCTTTATTTTGAATCCAGCCTTTTCCTTTCTGGAACACCTTGGAAGCAACTCAGCCCGGCAAGTGGGGAGAAGAGAAATCCTGTCTGTATGTCTGGCAGGCCTGCACCCAGCAAGAGCTTTGCTGAGCCATTTGAGAGCGGCAGGTGATTTCAGGCTGATCCCTCAAGAGATGGTGCCAGTGGTGGTTTGAGTATTTTGAATATATTACCTCATATCTCAAAAGAAAACTCACACCCAAGTGCCCCCTGGCTTAAGTGCATGTTTATTTTCACAGCCTTTGTCTTTCAGGGATCAGTACTCTGTTGCCATGTTGCTATAGTAAGGATGGAAAAAATAGAACCATTTTAAAGCTGTGCTGTTTGCATTTCCCGACAGTTAAGAAGCAGCCCATTATTAGCTGGTGGCTCTGTTGTGACATCGCTGGTGACTTTGCTGCTTTAGATTCAGCTCATGAAATATTCCCCCCCCCAGTGCAGATATTTGTTTCTTTTTCCTACCCTCCCCCACCCACCACACACACACACTTTCTCTTTCTTCTTTCACCTTGCCGGTTTCATTCTCATGCAAATGGGGGGCTACATGGCCATCCATGCTTTTGGTGACCAAAGATGCTTGACCCAGTTTTACAGCATTGGACCCCCAGAGGCTACTTTCCTGCGGCCATCCCCACATGGGCAAGGGAGCTGTCCTCACCAAGTAGGGGTGAGCTGGTGGGGAGTGTCACATGCCAAGTGCAGGAGGGAGAGCCTGGCCCAGGGGAAGGAGGGTCTGTTCTCTGTGCTGGGATGGGGTGCCAGGGCCTGAGTGGGGGGAGAAAGTTGTTCCATGATGGGGACTGGGGGGGAATGCGGCAGAGGCTGATGTGGAGGGTTGGACACTGGCAGCATGAGACAGACCCCCTCCAGGATGCGGACAGTGGGGGCAACAAGAGATTGGCTGTATGCAGGGGCATCAATTCAATGAGAAATATACTGAGGGCAATTGGAGTCACACTTTTCATTATTGGAGGAGGGAAATAGATGTAAAAGGAGAGAAAACTGAAACACTGTGATGTAAGAATTGAATTAGAGATATTAGCATGATCTGGTTTTCAACATATGAAGATACAGAAGTAAGTAGAGATGTAAAATGTACATGTGTGTATTTGCATGCACTTCATATGTTGCCACCTTTCTCTAATGTGGGAATTGCTTCCAGATAGAAACTTAAAAAAAATGTTAATTATGAGGTAATAGTACATTTAAAATGGAGGTATAGAACTGACAAGTGTTGTTGAAAGCATTAATGAGATCCTTCGTGTAGCAAGAATAACACAGTACTTGGTACAGAGTAAGTTCTCAGTAACTGTTATTGTTGTCCCCTGGGATAAAAGCATATCATGAGCACTATTCTGCATCTTGGTTATTTCTACTAAAACTAAATCTTGGAAATCTTTTCACAACAGTACATACCTTGTTTTTAAAAATTAAGAAATCTAGTTGTGTGTTCCTTACTATATTACTTTTATAATTAGAAAAACAAAAAACAGCAATCGTGGGGGATAATCTGCCTCAGTGTGTCATCTGCTGATGACTCATAATTTAATTAATTCTTGTTGCTAATGGAAACCTCTGGTGGAACAAGGCATAGTTGTAGTTTGATAGCAGTTCTCTAGTGGAAAGAATAAGAAAAAACATATCCAACACCCAATCCATGAACACATGGATTATCACACTAATTTTTCCTACTTTAATAAAGCTCTGAATCAAACACACTGGGTAATTAAAGCAGCTATCAAAATTCACTTCTTCATTCAATTCTTCAGTCTGTGGACATATCCCTATTGAAGGACTCCTAAGACACTGATGTGCTGGGGAGGCAGCAGGGAGCAAAACAGAGTCCCTGCTTGCATGGGGCTCTCTCATTCCAGTGGTGGGAAGACCGAGAATAAACAAACACCTGGGTGTATGTGATACATCAATTGGTGATCAGTTAAACATTAGATCAGTCTCTTTCCTTCATGAAGAAAGATAATTTGGTAATTTTTAAAAGTTTGTGCCTCACTACTCATTTGGATTTTGGTAACCCTTTGAACCCTGGTTTCCATAATGGAGATAATAATTACCCTATAAGGTTGTTATAATAAAAAATATGTTAAATGCCTGGCATGAAGCCAGTCCCTTTGCAGGTACTCGATAAATAGAAGCCATAACTATATGTAAGTTGTACAACTTCTGGTTCTTATTTTTGTGGCTAACATAAAGAAGGTTGCTCTGGTTTATAGCGAAGCTGTTTCCTTCCCCAGGGTGGGTGTGTCACCGGTATATCCCCAGACCTCCTGACCTGCTCCCGCATGATCAGTCACATTTCCTGGACTGTCCTCTCACACCCCTCACTCACAGGAACAGGGAGTCCATTCTTCTGCTGGGTTGCCTTCTAGAAGGAATCCCAAGAAATCTCATAGTCTCGTCACCCACCCAGAAGAGCCGCTTTGAGCGGTCTTTCTGCATTGTCCTCTGATTAGTTTTCCAAGGGGCTCTTCCCAGAGGCCAGGGCTTGCCCTTAACTTTTCCAAAGCACACCTGCCAACTCCAGACGTGGCCTCACAGAAGATGCTGAATGTTTGGTCTCTATCCTGAGAACACTGAGAAAACGGAAAGGCTTTTAAAAAGAATGGCTTGACTTCACTCATATTTCAGAAAGAACCCTCAAGCTGCTCTATAAGGAATGCGGTAGCAGAGTCAAGAGAAGGAGCAGGGGCAGCAGGGCTGTGCTGCAACCCAGGCGGAGACAGCAGAGGCTGACGGGAGCAGAGAGAGGAAGGAGAGACACGGCTTGAGATTCAGTCTGTTTGGAGGCATGATTGATGGTCATTGATGATGGATTCAGTGTAGGAGTGGGAAGGAATAGGGAAATTTTCAGTTTGAACATTTGGGCAAATTTATATGGCTGTGCCATTTATTAACAGTGGGGGAAATTTAATAAAAATTCTACAAAGTGCTAAAGGAATCTTAAGTGGAGTGCTTAACACTCCTGAGACCCATGGGTACTCTTGGGGCTTATAACTGGCCTGAAACGTACCTCAGGGGCCCAGCCAAGCCCCCTGGAGGCCTCTGCATGGTTGGACCAGCTCAAACTGCATCTGCAAACTGTGCAGGCATCTGCAAGCCTCAGCAACCCTGAGCCTAACCTACCAGGCCCCTCAGGGCAGAAGCAGTTTCTCTCCTTTTTCATCCTGAGGCACGTTCATCTCCCAACTCAGGAGTAAAAGGACAGGAAAAATCTTCCCTTGCATGGGGGATGGCCTCACTCACACTGGTGATGAGCAGAACACCCCAAAGTACATTTCCCAAAGCCTGGGCTCTTCAGTTTTAAAGTACAGTAGGTGGGGGTATAGTCCCATTTACACACATTTGATGGCCAGGTGATTTCTTGAATTCTTTAAGAGCACAGTTCGGTTGAAATTGTCCATAATTCCCACTATGAAGCAAAGCACTTCACATCTTGAAAACTGTATAGAAACTTCACTGCTTTCTCCGAGAACAAGAGGGGTGCTTGCTTCACATTTTGTAAGTAAAGAGGTCATTCACATAAATAAAAAATGAAAGTGGTTTGCAGTCATTTTGGCAGACAAGCTAAAAATCAGCCTCCACTGGATACCTACCGTGTGTGTACCTATGGAAGGCTGTCTGTGGGACAAGATTCTCATTTCCACCCTTACCTAATAAATGTATTTGGAAGATACCTAGGTCTTGATCAGAAGGGACATCAGGTTTGCTTTCCTGAGCAGCTACTACAAATGACTAGATTCGAAAGGTATCTGTAAGGCAGGGGTTGGGAAAGGTGAATATACTCAGAAAAGATTTAAGCATCCAAGAGTTTAGCACCCAAAAAAGCCATCAGCGGAACCGAAAGTGTAGTTGGAAGAGTCCTAGCCTTCTGGCTCCCTTTGCCCTGTTTCCTGCCCCCGCCCCAACCCCACAACGTGGACTTTTATAAGGTACCCATTCATTTCCTTCTCTGAGGCTGGCACTCAGCTCCACTTTGCTGGCCTCTCTGGCAGAAGCAATAAATAATAATAGCTCAACATTTGTTAAGCCCTTTCTGTACACTGGTAGGCGATGTGCCAAGCACTTTACTCACACCATCTTATACCTTTGTAATAATTCTGAGAGGGGGTAATATAAGCGTTATTCTCGTTTTACACACGGAAAGCACCAAGCCTGAGAGGTTAAAGTACATTGCCTGGGGTGGCACAGTTGGTAAGTGTCAGAAGTCAGGTTTTCGTGACTTCAAAGACCAAGCTCTTTCCTCTTTGCATTCAGCCCTTTCTTGTTCTCTCCCCTTGTTTCTCCTGGCTCGTGTTTCCTGTTACCAGCCTCTCTATTCAGCTAACTTCCCCACAGCAGGCTGATCTTGCCCAGTTCCCCGGCGCCCTGCGGGTTCCCTGGCAACCACTGGGGTCTTGAAGGCCTCAACTAACCAGCGTCTTTGCAAAGTGCTCTCTGCCGCCCCCACCTGGCAAGCTTTAACACTAGTTTTTTTGGTCAGCACACATTTGCTGAGAGAAGCATGACGTTCCATGTACTTCTGTTTTTCATTAATCACATCTTTCTGTGTTACTGTTTAAATTAAAAGGAGTGATCAGTTGTCAAGATCACAACCTAAGAATGCATTTCAGGTCTCAAAAATGTATTAAAAAGAATGCAAATTTAATTTGTAATTGGACACATGGTTCCTGGAGAAAAGTTAATGAGGACTGAGGATATTTCAAATTCAAAACCCCTTGAGGCTTTTCCTAGAGTTGAGAAATTATGATTTTTAAAAAGACTTCGTGTCTCTTTAACATGATTTCTTGCTTGTAAGTTTGTTTGCTCCTGAAAGTTGCTAGGATGTTTCAGGAATGCTGGCCTAAAGTGTAAATTTCCTGGTTTGAGAAAGTCATTACTTCTTCAGCTTATTAGAAATAAGCCAATGTGAGATTGGTAATTATCTCTCTGAATGCTAAATTACCCATCTGATTCCGTGTGTGCCAGGCATACAGTAGGTGTTCAGGAAATGTTTGATGAATTATAAAAAGTACCTAAATAGCTTTTACAAGTTACAGAGGAGTGGAAAGGAACGTTGATTTGGGTTAACACCAGAATTTTTCCTAACTACATAGTTGTTTGAAGGCTTTACTCAAATAAAATACTGTACTAGTACAATGAATAGGTATCCTGTTACCCCAAAGTTAATGACTTTCTCAAGCATTTGGCTTTCTTACCATACGATTAGCACTATTATTTCGAGGCCAATCAATAGGCACAATTCCAAGATTAAGAGCAATTTGGATCATTATTCTCCTTTCATCACACATTCATTATTTTCTGTTTGAATAAGACCTGTAATCAGTGTTATTTACAAATCTTTACAGTGAAACCTTAACCACTGACTGTTCCTGTCTTTGCAGGTACTAAATGCCATTTCAAATATCCTTTCAATAATTTTGTAGTAGCTAATGAAGTCCATTTTTCCAGATTTTTCAGTCCAATGAAGGAACATTAAGCCCCCAAGAGTCTTTAAAAAGTACGTGTTGTTTAACTGGTGGCAGCTGTTCCTTAGAAAGTTACCCAAGTATATAAAACTGTTTTTCCCCCCTGTTTAAAAGCTTTTGTTTTTTATCATGGGTTAAGAGTTATCCTTGAAATATATATGGAATACATATTAAGGTTCCCTGAAGTTCTTTGATATTGAAATTTTCAAATATTATAACTCTAACATATGTAGGAAATTATAAGATAGTACCCTGTAATTTTGGATATAATTACTGAAACTCAAAAAGATATATATTCTCTTGGTACTCTGGATAGATTTCTCCAAGAGGAATTATTAATTTGTTGTAATGAATTCTAAAGTATGGACATTCTGTATTACTTGAATGCAACATTTTTCCTGCTTTGTCCTTGAATTCTTTTAAAAAATCATTAAGTATTGGATACATACAGTAATAGCAGATTTGCTTAAATGTCACTATTAATCCAGTTTATAACCTCTAGCATTTTGTTCAAGGAATTTCAGAAAGTAACCCTTGCATAGACATCTAATATACAGAATAACCAGAACCAAATATAATGATTTTACAGTTGAAGGATAGCCAAAATGCACATTTTCTGAGTGTGGTTTTACTGTCAGTCTGCATGCAGATAAAATATATCTTTTATGAACATAATCTTCACGGAAAAGGTCTTTCTTGTCATAACATTGGGCTGACTTTCAAGTCAAGGTCAAAGCACTTTCTGCAGGCCTGTTTTTAGGTTTTCCATTTCTTAGCAGGACATTCCCAGTTTAGAGTTGGTGCCACGCATACTGCATCCTTCTGTAGAAAGAGGAGAGATGCCTCCTCTCTGCGGCTGCTCCTGCTTCTATCCCCAGACTCCCCGCTTCGTGCGTGCATCTCACGGGCGCACTGGCTCTCCCAAGCTGGCTGCCCGCTGTGGTCCCTCTGCCCCGTTAAGCCGTGTCCTCACTGAGAACGCAGAGGCCTCCTTGGGGCGCTCCCTCCTTCTGTTTCTTTTGGATTTTCTGAGGAAGTGGAGACTGTATGTTCTCGTTATTACTCAAGAGTAGTCTGGATCTTCAGACCGTAAACCTGAAGGGAAAAGTGGTGAGGTCAGAGTGATTTCATTTAGCTCGAGGTGGAAGAGACCAGGAAACAAGAGCACGTTGATAGAAATGTCGAATGCCATTCATTTGTTTTTGAAATTGAATACAGAGGACGTAGAAGTCTATAACAAAAGAATAAATCAATGCACTGCCGTTTCATATTATGGCCTTTCACTGAAAGAGACAGAGGACTGAAGATGAAAGGACGGGAGAGAACGACAAGCAAGCATCCCCCATGTGGGCAGAATCGCTGAGGGGGAAATACCTAATGCAATCAGGCATTTCTTCCCACAAAGGCATCCCTAGGTTTTTTGAAGGACTGTTCCCTAAATTTGTTATAAGCAACGCTTTTATTTTATAAAAAGTTCAGAAGCATGTACATTCAAAGAATCTTTTTTTCTTTTTTTTTTTTTTTTTTGTGTGTGTCTGTGTAAGGAAAGCTTTAAATATTCCATTCTGGATGTTGGAGAATATTGCATCCTCTCCTTGCGCGCCATGCAATTTTACTTGCATTGCATTACAGCCCCATCTTGTGGTTATTTGTAAACTTTCCACCAAGGACATGTTGCATTTTCACAGTTACGGGCATAAGTGGGATCCTATCTTTTAATTTTCCCTGCAGACCAGATGAAATGAAGCAGTAAGGAGAAACGAGTGTGCATCAACTCAGCTTAAAAGGCCACAGACTGGAGAGGGGAATACATGGTAGGTATTCAGTAAATACCGGTCGAATTAATGTTGAGTGAAGGGATTGTTTTAAAAGCTAAGGAGTGTAATAAGGTCCCTCCAGAAGGCGCACCGTCTGCTTCCTCGCTATCCTGCTAAAGCATTTGACCTTGTAAACCTGAGATGCTTTCGTATTGATCTTACATCCTTCCCACTTCACCCCGGGCTTTGCAATGCCAGGCGCCTGCACTGGGGAGGACTCTGGTCTCACGTGGCAGAAACACAACTGGTTCAAGCTTCAGAAGAACAGGAAGGTAATGGCTCATGTAACCAACCAGCTTAGGGGGACAGAGGAAATGGCTAACTCAGGGAGATCTAAAAGAGGGATTTGAATGCCCGCAGGACACTCTCCATACTGTCTCCGACCATCTTTGCTTGCTGCCCCATTTTCTTCTCTGCTTCTTAACTGGCTTGTCGCAGCGTTCAGACTCACATCTTAATAGCTCACTAACTGGAGGAGAGAAACTCTCTTTTCCTGCCAAGCTTTGAGATAAAAAACAGAAGTCCGATTGCTTGTTTGGTGCCACATGAGCACCCTTTGACCAATTGCAATGGCCAAGGGAGTGAGATATATTGATTGGCTAAGTTGGGGTAAGTTAGCCATTGCTCAGCCAATCACTGTGGACGAGAATGTAGGATCATGTGAAATGACAGGAAACCTATCTGCAGGGAGGGAGAGAAGAAGTCGCTTCTCCAAAGGAGAAGTTGAATAGCTGGACACATCTACCTGAAGCAGATTCCCTCCTTCCCCCTTCTGTCCACCCAATAAATATTTGCTGGAGAAATGAAAGATTTTCCAGAGTAGAAAAGTCCAGCGTAGGTGTCAGTGGTACTGGGTTGGGGACAGAGTAGGTTGGAAATTTTCTGGAGTTGAAGAAACCACAAGTTTTCTTCTTTTATTAAACCTTGGGGCCTTTTGCCATTCCTGGTTATGGCCCTGTATGTTCTTCCTTTGTCGTTGCCTAAACTAAGGAATCTGCTTTTTCTCTACTTGACTCAGCAAATGGCTTTTTTACCCTTTGGGTATTCTCTCCTTCTCAGTTCTGGCTTTGCTGTGGGGCCCACTTTCCTGAGCACCTCTGTATTCCCTGCCAAATAGAATAATAAAAAAATAACAAACATGAGTAACTTTCAAGTGTTGAATTGTTTCCCCTTTAAAGATATTGAAAGATGCACACAATTAAAAGGAACTTCTTTCCCACGATGTTGCTTCGATTTTATTTAAATACTGAAGCAACTTAGGCTGCTAAAATAATTGAAGTTCTCTATTGCTCTTCTCTGTAATATTTTGTTTTGGACATTTTGCTTTCTTAGATTTTGAAAATATGATTTTGAGTCTTCATAATATTTCACTGCATTTTTTCCATAACTATGTAACTATTAGTCTGTTCTTTGAATTTTAGTTATTTATAATTTTTATTATTATAAGCAACATTATGAATTCCCTTGTGATCCTTAACAAGATCTTTGAGTTTCTTTAAAGAGATTTCTGAAAATAGGATTATTTTGACCAATTGCAATGGCCAAGGGAGTGAGATATATTGATTGACTGCTTTTTTGCAGCCATTTTTTTATTATAAATTTATTCCATTTTCCCTCATTATAACACTTTTGAAAAACAAAAATACCTAGACGGAAACAAAAATAAATATAATTCATATCAAGCTCACTGTAACTATTACAAATTTGCTGGCTATTTTTCTTTTAATGTGTATATATATATATATATCTTAAACAAAAGAGTAATTACAAAGACACTATAATAATCCTTATTCCCTTAATAGTAATTCACATTTTTCTATATTATTAAGAATTTTCAGTGGTTCATAGTTATTCCATTATATGGCTGGATATTAATTATTATTAATAAAAAATGCCATATTGTTGAATATTTAGATTGTATCCAATGTATGCTGATTTAACTAATAACTAATCCTGTACTTCTTATACACCCATCTCGGTGCATGTATGATGCAGATATGAGGTGCCTACGTTTCAAGGTATGTTATAACTTTAAACATTTAGACATGGCATGTGAGTCTCAGGTTGGCCTTTTGCCTGGGCCCCACAGATGGTAGGGGTGGGTCTGCTTGACAAGGATCAGATATTTAGTTCCAGATGTGAAAAGGCCTGGGGCAGAGGCGAAGGGAAGGTGGAGCAGGCAGTGCCCCCCACCCCTTTGTGACTCCCTCTCGCTCATGCTGGTAGAATGAAACAAGCAGAACCTTGGGTTGGGTACCAGCGGTGTGATTTGGGGCAACTCACTTGGAATAGATGTGTTTAGTGAGGAAGAGTTGAGACTGTGGGTGCAGAGTTCCTGGATGGCCAATGGGCGCTCAGTAATATTGGTTCATGTTCCCGAGAAGGAGAAGGCTGTTCACCTATCAGTCTCTAGGCCCCTTCACATATCTGGACACGAACGGCTTCACGCAGCTCTAAACCTAAAGGGACCGCAGCAAACAAGCAGACGTATGTGAAAGGAAATTCTGTGCCGCCTGTTTGTATGTACTAAGCCCAGGGGTTTTGTTTTATGTTGTTTACATAGGAAAATCACAGCCAGGGGCTTCCCAGGAGACTGTCTTCTGCGGCCCTGGTCTGCTCCTCGCAGTTCCGGTGCCGCCGCCTCCTCGCCCGGCTGGCAGGGGCATGCTTCTGCGGGGGCGCCGCTGGGGAAGAACCGAGCTGTTCAGGAACGAGCTGTCCACCTCCTGTTAAGTATGGTTCTGTCTCTAACCCAGTCTTTCCACTTAGGAAAATGAGCATCTGCCTGGCAAGCCTGAACTGCAGCAGGCAAGTGGTCTCTGAAGACGTGCTGTCATTAGGAGCAGAGAGCAGTTGGGCGGGGGTGGGGGTAGCAGCTAGTTGAGGAGGAGGGTCTGGTAGAAGCAACCAGGAGAGTGAAGCAGGGGAGCCTATCACTGTATGATTGCATCTGCTAGAAAACTCCACCAACAACACAGTTATTGGAGCCGTGGTGGGCTCTGAAGAATGGGCCCAGCTGCAGTATTAAGCTGGAAGGTGGTAAGGTTTGTTATGGGCTTCCCAGAATCCAAGCTAATGCCACAGTTTCCCTAACAGTTTTCCACTAGCACTCCATCTCTTATTAAAAATACAGTTAATCTTGACATTTTCACCCTTAATGTCAGCAAAGAAATGTGTTTCTGATAATAAATGCTCCCTTTGCAGCACAGCTATATTTCAGCAAGACTGTGGTTAGCAAATTGCTGCTTCACAGCATAAAACTAAGCAATGAAACATAAGACATGTGCCGTGTATAATTTGCTACTGATGTGTACAGTTATTCTCTATTATCCAAAACACAAAAGCAGCCCCGCAAAAAAGAATTGCACCAAATTCCGCTACATCTCCCTGCCCACCAACACAACGAAATGCTCAAACCATCGAGTTTACTAGAGAAATTTGGTTTCCAAGTAACTCTTGGGTCACAAATTCTTTTGGAAATGATGCTTATGATCCAAAAGAATCCTTGGGTTCTGTGGTGGCAGAGTACCTCAGGATGCTTAGCCAAGTTATTTGTAGGAGGCAGAAAATTTGGTCTAGCAGCCGTGTGGATAATAAAATGCCTGCATTCCTTTCCTACAAGGCATCTTCTGAACATCCTTTAATTTATCTCAGATATGGTCATTTTAAAAAGTTAACAATTTTTAAAAATGACCTGTCCCTTTTTATAAATGTCAATTGAGGAAAGATTTTTATCAGTCCTTCCCAGTTGAGACCCTCTTTTAGTGTCCTCAGTATTTATTGAGTACCTTGTAGGGATGAAGTTATCTCTTAGAGGCTTTACTTTGTGCCAAAGCTGATGCAATTAGTGTCAACAACAACAACAACAAATTCTTGTGGACCTAGGGAGTGCTGTGGAGTTCTCTACTATTGGTGTGTGTCTGCCATTTCGGTTTTGTAAAACTGAGTTTGAACAACAAATGCTGTGGGTCTCAGTCTGAATCACCCACGCCTGTCTCCTCTTCCTGTGGAATCTGAGCTTGAGATTAGCTCAGGCAACTTCAGGGATCACTAGCCTTCGTCTCTAAGCCTGGGGGGAGCCCAAGGGTTTCTCCATAATTAAGTGTTGAGATGGTCCTCTTCCTCCTCATCTCATAAGCGGAATCAGGTGGTGCATGTTTTACGCCTAAGTCCAGTCCTCTTCAATTTTTCCCTCTGCACAAAAAAGCAGAGCCAAGGAAGAATGAGTGACTAGACTTTGTAACTGCTCATTATGGGGCCAGTCATTATACTTTTTTATATGCAGTATGTTAATAAGCTAAGCTATTATAGCAGAGGGCCCATAATTAATCTAAGGTAATAAATGAGAGTAACAGCAATGGTATCAGTATATTCTATGGATATAATGTGCTGCTGGCAAAGTGTGACATTTTAAATAAACTTTATTCTTGGGGTATTTAAAAAAACATAAAGGCGGTAATGAAATACAGAGCACAGCATTTGTTGACACAACAATTCCTGTCTCCCAAGACCCTGCTAAATAATCAGAGTTTAAATCTTCATCTTGAAGTATACAGCACTTCTTATGGTTTTAAATGAGCTGTAAAACTTTCATGGAGTGTGCCCTAACTTTATTTTTAAAAATATTCTCCACTTTCATCATAAAGGTGACCCAGAAGAACTTTGTGAATAATAGAACAACATATTTAAGCTATTAAATTCACCTCTCTAGACAATGCATAAGCCTTCCTGGTACTTAACATCTCTCCTGGGTGGAAATGGGAATAGGGAAGAATCTTGAATTGACCGTTTACCCAAAACATACTGATTTTAACATCGGAAGCCACCAGGTTGTACTTCAAATGGGCAACCTTAAACTTTCTCCATCACGTTGAAACAAGGATTCAAAAGATGACACTGCTTATTGTAGAAACATGAAGAAAATCAAGTATTTGTATACACCTGAGTGTTTAAATTGTGAAAAGTTCCTATCTCCAACACCTGGTTTAAAGTGGTTGTTTGGGACATACAACGGCTGATTTAGGCTTGTAGGATGAGTTCATTCCTATGTATGGAGAACTAATTTTAAGTCCAAAAACTAATTAAGATTCTCAACGGCTTTTGATTTATTGTCAGTTTTGTCAGAGTTGCAATTCTCTGACTACATGAAGCTCCTGTACATTTCTCAGTGAAGCACAAACTATTCATTTTCTACCTTTCTTTGTTTCTTCTTTCAAAGTTTACAGTCTTTGAAAGTAGTTGTAGTCTATTAACTATATATTTAATTTTATTTATTAAAATTGCATTATATAATATTGAACATCTATGCACACACACACATAGTATAGTCTTCAGTTTAACAGAGTATGTGCAACCCCATTTGTATGTAATGAAAATACTGTTTTAAACATTGAGAAAACAATGATTCATCTATTTATTTCTTCTCTTTCCCAGTGAAGCCATATCCAATAACAAGACTGTATCATAATCAGTGAAAAGCATTTGGTAAACAGTTTCTTTCACGTGGGGCCCTATTAAGCACTATCCAAAGGACTCTAGCTTTAATCATTGACTAAGAATTCTGCTTTCTATGAACTCCCATGAAATACCTACTTCTAAAAATATTTAGTAAGAATGCAGTTAATCGTTAAGAGAAATCAGGAGTCTTGTTAAGACCATCTGGATTACACTAACACCCTGTGTTTTTATGAGGGGCAGGAAATGTGCCTTTGTTTCTGTACTGTGTCTTTTTTTCTCAGTAGAAATCCACTGGGTGAGTTAGCTTCTTTTTATCTGTACTCAGTTGCTCCTCCCTTTTCTCTTCTTTCTTAGCTCCAGACCTTGGTTTCTTTTTAGGGGAGAAGCCCTGGGGGAACTCGGCCAACTGAGTTCAGAAGAGCAGCTGCAAGGCTGCACGGCTTGGGTAGAGGTGTTTCCCAGGTGTCGCAGGGGGCAGCGTGCTGCTTAGTCTCTCAGGCTGGAAAGCAGGTGGGCAGTGCAGAAAGAGGCCCTTTATTCCAGGTAACATTACGTGAACAGTAAGTCTGTACCAGGTAAAGTTTTAGTGGGAAGGAAGAAGGAAATCTTTCTCTTGTGTCGGTACACTCCTCACTCCTATCATACTCTCCAGAGGAGTAGGAGATAGAAAGATGAGAGACGAGTGGCAGAGAAAGGCCAGGAAGAGGCTGGTAGGTAGGATATAGGAGGGAGGCATTAAAGGGAGAGAGGAAGGAGCTGGAGACTCGCCAGGATCCGCTGCTGGGAGCGGGTGGGCTCAGGAGGCAGGGGAGGAGGGCACAGAGCACGCAGGGGCCTCCTTCCTGGGCCACTTCCTTCAGGCATCACCCCACGAGGGTCACAGGACTCCTCCAGTGCAGGGTCATCTAGATTCTCGAGTCAGAATCCTTTAGGTCTTCTGTCACAATCTGAATATAGACCATCATTTTGCTTTAAAAAATTATTGGAAATGCTTTTCAACAAGGGTCTTCATGGGTTATTTCTCAACAATTTTAATAACCTCCAAAGGGAGAGGGAGTCAAATCCTCTAACACACACACACACACACACAGAAATTCTGACTTACAAACAAAATGCATACTTTATTTTACAAATACCCCTTCAGCTTGCAATTTATGTATATGCCAATGAAATTGTTTTAAAAGCTATTTCAAAAGGCTAGCATTAAGGAGCTTTTTGGAGTGATGGATCTGTGTTTTGAAGGTGGTTACACAATCTATACATATGTTAAAATTCATAGAACTCTATACCAAAAGAAAAATAGTCAATTTCACTGTATTATAATGTTAAAAGTAAAACAAAATACCACATTTTATTCCCACAAGAGGAAAAAAAAAGCCCAGCTCCCTTATAAGATTTAAGGTCCCCCTGTCTCACGGTAGCTCTGTATTGTGCATAAAGGCTGACCAAGGTGGTTGTGGAGAAAAAGTTGGATTTACTTGAAAGGTCTAGATCTAGTCTATTAAGATGTGAATGCATACATACAAATAAACAATACTTGTCAAACACTTGTTGTGGAATTCCCAACAAGTCACTTTGCTTGAGGGGTGGGTCATTTGTTTTCTCCCTCAGGGTGTTCGAATAGACTACAGTTCAGGTCTGGCTCTCCTGACTTTGCATCTCACTTTCCTTGAACTTCAGGGGTCCTCCTTTGCAAATGGGGGTTAATTGCTTTCCTCAGAAAGTTTGGTATGAGGATCCCCTCAGTTGAGGTCCAGGGAGAGAGGTATATATGGACACTATTAGCACCAGCTCTGTGTGCCCTTGAGGCCAAAGACTGGACAACAGGGTCAAGGTGACATCTCTGTTCCTTTGCGAAAAGGAGAAACAGCAAACAATTTGGTTTTTGTTTAGCTCCCCAGGATCCTCTAAGTGTCGACATTCCGAAGCACACACCGTGATATCCCAGGAAGAGGGGAGGATGCAGCAGGAATACTGTGTGGAGAGCTGGAGAGGCCCTTTGGAGCAGGGATGGGAAAGACCCCAGCTGCTGAAGTTGCCATGACATGTGTGGGGATTGTGGGTTTACAGTTGGCGGCCATGCTGCACCGATGTTCACTGATGTTGAACCTGCAGGCAGAGCCCATTGAGGGAGCATCAGTATGTGGGGCAGCTTAGGGTAAGAATTCCCAAGCCCTCTTGGTTCATTTCTTTTTTTCCAAGTTTTCAAAGAGACATGATTACAGGGAAATTTATGTCACAACTCTAGGAAAAGAGTTGGTGCAGTGGAAAGTGGAAACAGATGCATGGCCTCAGAGCAAGTAAACAATGAGAACGGAGGCCCCTTGTGGGCCTAGGGGATGGCTCCGCAGCGGTAGGCTGGGGGCCCTGAACCTTGCCTGGGCCACGGGCCCCTTTGGCAGTCCGGTGAAGCCTCTGGCTCCCTTCATGTATTTAAATGAAATGAAATACATCAGATTACAAAGGAAACTGATTATGTTGAAATACAGGAATCCCATAGGCCTAGGTTAAGAACAATTGTCCCGTGCAGCAATTTGGGCCTTGTAGTGCCAAATATTTTGATTTTCTAAGAGAAGCCAAGTTCCAAATTCTTCATGAAGTTTTCTGATTTTCAAGTTTCAACATAACATTTTTAAAAACGCTGAGCCAGTCTACCTTGCACATGTCTGGGGTGGGTTTGGCTGCTGGTCACCACTTTGAACCTTCATTTAGACATTGCAAGAGACTGTAAAGAAGGAAGGATAACAATCCCATGTGATGTCAGCAGACAAGACTGCGGATGGTGTCATGGCCAAACCAGTGAGAGCCTGACATGTGGCCATTTGTCCCATGGAGGAGGACAAAACATGTGTACCTTATGTGCTTGGATTCAAGGTCATATCAAGGTCAGTCATTATTTTCCCTCCTTGGTGATTTTAATTTTAGCATCCCACCTTCTACTGTGACTTGCCACTGAGCTACTTAGATAGATTTTTTAAAGTTTGGAATTTAAGGTTTTTCATCTCCTTTCATTCTTTCTACTCACTCTTAGAAGATAGATTTTTTTACCCTGCTGGGAAAGAGGGGACAGCTAGTGTCATGCTGTCAGCATAGAAAGGTGATACATGGTCACCGAAGCCAAAACAGAGGGGGAGGTTCCTATTTCAATGAAAATTTCTTACACTAATAAGCTCTGGAAAGGATTTTTACCTGTTCTAAACATAATTAAAATTACATAAGGTCAGATAACTATCATTTCATATAATTAGAAGATATATTGATCTCTCAAAAGAGTCATGGAATCCATATACATTTACTTTCAAATGGGTCCCCACATGCCAATAAAAGGAAGCCATATCATAGGGACAGTAAGTTATTTTTTTTTTGAATGGAGTCAATGAAGTGTAAAGGGATTGCCTTTCCCAAAACAGTGCCTTCTATGTTTTTTGACCACCATGTGTAGAAAAGAAGTTTATTTTGCATACCTACATATATATGTATGTATATACACACATATTTATAAAACCAATAGTTCCATGAAAACAATAGTTCCATGAAACAGTACTTGCTCTTACTGTCCTAAGGGACAGGTTTTCTAATTTATTGTTTCTGTTCTATTTCATTTTAAAATGTTGGTCTGCACTCACTGAATTGACTTAACAACTCTCTAATAGGCTGTGACTTGCACTTTGACAAGCAATGTTATAATAAGTCTTCATGTTCTTCAACCCAGGCATAGTCCCTCCCTCCCAGGTTGCCCCTAGAATACTCCAGGGGCTATTGAGTCTGGACCAGGTCCTTCTTTCTTCATCCAAGCTTCTGTGAAGAAGAGGTGTGGAGGTTCTGACAATAATCAGGCTCCACCCCCTTAATTCTTTAATTTATTCATTCACTCATTTTTTTCATTCCTACAATGAAATACCAATGTATTTACTGTCTGGCAGACACAGGTCTTACGTTCAGGGCTCTAGGCATATAAATAGGTGATTATAATGTCATGTGTTAAGAACTGAGCTGGGTATGCCCAGGTAGTGGCAGTCACAGGGGAGTGGCTTGGTGTCAGTAAGCTGGAAAGATAAGAAGTGTTGGCTGGATGACATCTCTGACTAGACAATCTCTTGCATGCATCCCAGCACACCTCCCCTAGACAGCTCTTGGTAGGAGTGGATCCATGGACAACAGGCCTGGGGGGTGCAGTGGGCATGGGCAGGGGTCTGTGATGACAGGGTGAGCTGAAGTCTTTGGAGATTAGTGGGAGGTGGGGACAGGAAGTGATGAGGTCTTGGGGTTGGGAGGAAATCTGGAAGGCTCTTAGCCCAGTATTCAGCTTTTTTCCCCATGGAGAGTTGACATTGCAAGTATATGTTATCTTCCTGTTGACAGAGGGTCATCTGGTGTGACATGCCCTAAGAATGAATTTCTGCAAACAACAAAGACTTAGTTTTGAACTTATAATGAATCAGGATTTCCCAAAATCACTCCTCAAGAAGAGCCTCTTCTGAAAGCTCAAAATTACAGGATGACAGAATATTAGAGCTGGGAAGAAATTCAGTAATTGCCCACCAACCTCCTCCATTTAATAGATGGAGACATGGGAGCGGTGACCTGCCTGAGCCCACATGGATGGTCAGTGGGAGAGCCACTCCTGGAAGCTGGTCTCTGGCCACGGGCACCATCCCGATGCCACCCCATGACTGCAGGATAAGGAGCCTCCGCTGGGGGTGGACACGGCCAGCGTGGTGGCCTCTCCTTTGTCCTCTGCCTTTTGCTGCTTCCTCTGCTGGCCAGAGGGAGGTGCCCCATGCAAGTGGGTCTCTCTTTGGTCGATGATGGCTTCTTGTTCAGCACAGTTAACTGAAGTCAAGAGGTCACTGCAGTCTTTAATGGAGTCTCTTTAGTTCAAATAGCAAACATGCAAGGTGGCAGGAACTTCTGAAACTCACCAAATTGGTCTCTTCAGCTCCAGATCCCTTCCCGCCCGGTGTCTGGGGGTGGGGGTGGGGCTACTCCTCAGGGTCAAACCCATTTGATCTGTTAGGCCCTGTCTAATTTATTCCCTTGGTAGACTAAAATGAGGCATTGTTAGAAATTTAATATTCATAAAAGTCATCTAAGGAACTTGTTAAAAGTGTAAATACCAGAACTCATCCCTAGACATTCCAATTACGGGGTCTTAGGGTGGAGATCCCAGAAACCTGGCTGTTTCATATCTTCCTCAAGGTTGCTGACACATGTATCCCCTTGGAGCACATTTTTGTAAAATATAGGAATAAGAATATATAAGCTTTTACTAAAGACCTGGGCTTCCCAGAGTTATTTCTTCTCCTTACTAAAACCAAGTTTAAGGACAAAAGGACTTTCTTCAAATAAACCACCGAGGTCACCTAAAATAGCCTCCTTCCCCCAAGCTTCCCAGGCAATCTCCAAGTTGACCTACGAAGGAGCAAGAGCAGGAGCAGGAGCAGGATGTGAACTGCACGGGAAAAGATCATTAGATGTCCCTTAATTTAATTAGTAGTAGGGCCCAATCCTCAGGAGAAACCAGAAGTCTAAGTGGCAGATTCCACAGTGGCCACAAGGTGGCGATCTTCTGCACCTATTGAAACGCTCCACGATTTACCAGGTTTTTGCTTATTTTCCATATTAAATACATCCCTAGTTTTAAAGGACTACATTAATTTTAAAAGGATGCAAAGAGAAATAATTTAACTGGCAAGTCTTCAAACTTACATTTCAACAAATATTGACACACTTTGGACAGACGAGTTTAGTGTGATTTCCACATCGAACCCCAGAAAAAAAGATAAAAAGCTGGTTGAGGAAGTTGTCTGCAAAATGAAAAATGCCACTCAAAGGAAGTCCCTTAAAAGCTTTTTGAGAAGTTGGTGTTTTTCAGAACCAGCAGGTACATTCTGTGCATTCAATAAAAAAACATTGTCTGGTAACATGTCCTTTTTATTGGTTTGTATTCAGGATCAGAAAACGAAAAGGAGAGAGAGAGAGAGAGAGAAAAAGCTGTGGATGCACAGGGCAGTTCAGAACCAAAACTGATAGAGTGGCAGCTTGGCTGGTGTGGGTGGACCTGAGGCTTTCCCCCAGCAACTCCAGCAGGCCCCGGGGAGGGGCAGAGCAGCAGGCGAGGAGGCCATGGGCTGAAGGCCGAGAGAGGAGGTCTTGAAGGCCCAACCTCCAGTCAAGCATCGCGGCCTTGGGCCACAGGAGGACCAGGCCACTGGCAAGGTCACTGCGGGCCTGGGATGCCTGAGACAGTGAGGCCCAGGCACCAGCCACAGGGATGGGCTGTAGGAGACAGTGAAGGCTTCAGGCCAGGGGAGTGCAGGGGCCAGGGGTACCGGTCATCTAGGGAACACATCTGTGCCCTCCTGGGTGGGAGCACCCCCTGGCCAGAGACTCACACTGAGGATGTCCCTGTCACATTTGACTGCAGAAGTGATGTGTAGAAGAGGTGTGTGGAGGGTTAAAAATCACACCCTCACTTTCCAAGGGCACATGGGAAAGTTGGCCTCACCCCTGCCCCTATTTCAGCTTCATCTGGAAGCAGCAGCCCTGGAAGACACAAGGATCACTGACAGAGGCACAAAGAACTTAAAATGTGGTAAGGAAAACAGGTTCCCATGGCCGGGCCTCCCTCTCTCCTGCTCCTGGTTTCTCCCATCATGCTCTTGTCAGGATAGCAAATGGTGGGAGGTGGGAAGTCTTGTCCTGAAGGGGACATTTTCTAAGAAATTTGAAGAGTGCAGGAGAGATGCCTGGGATGTTTCTCTTCCATCCTCTTATCCTCATAGTGCCGGGTTAGGGCAAAGGCCACGAGGTCCTGGTTGTTCTGAGGGACAGCCATGCTTTGGTTATTCTCTGTTTCAGCCCACTCACTGCAGAGAGAATCAGGTACGAGCTTTGGCTGGAAGGACGAAGTTCTCCACCCAGATGAGGGTATCTCTGGGACTGTGTCCCCTGGGACCCTGCCCTGTGCTGCTAGGCACTGGACGATACACTTGTACAGCTGAGCTGAGGGGATGCCTACCAGACATCTCCTTGGCAAGACCCTTTTTCTATTACCGATGGACCTATGGAGATAGGCTGCCCCAAACTGGACACACAGAAAGAGCTCAAATCTTACCAACTGTCATGAGACTGCTGGACAGTGATCCACGTTAAATATGGTAGGTGGCACAGAGGCAAGCAGTTCATGCAATGACCCTCTCCATGAAAACTATGTCCCATACCCAGTGTGATAAATGCCTTATCTTTGGGGTACTTTTCTCGCTGACCTGCGCTAATTTACTCACACTCAGGCCGCCGAATCTCAGAGGCAGGAAGGAGAGAAATGCAGAGGTTGGTTTTAAGAAGAAACTTTGAGTTTTTGTGTGTTGGTTTTTGCCTTGCATGCAGACTTCGTGTTTGAAGATCAAGTTTCTGATCCAGGCTGAGGGAGGGCTGGTGCTCAGATGGATTTTCTGAAGAGTGGGAGAGGATTTGCACAGATTTAGCCACATTCTCCCCCTTTGGTATCTGTGGAACCCTTACCATTGCGCAGGCAGTCAGCCCAGCCCCCCAAGCCAGGAAAGCCCAGCCTTGTGCAGGCGTTGGGATTCTGACATGAGCCTCAGGGGCACAGACCTCGCAGCAGCAGCTCTCCTTCCATAGCCTGCATTACACACACCTCGCTCCCTCCAAGACAGTCTGCTGGAAGCGGATTTTTGCCTCAAGCGAGACATCTTTGTAAGTATGAGTACTTAAACCATACAATAAGAAATAAAGACAATTTCCATCCAAATATTTAAAAATATTAAACTAAATATTTAGCTTAAACTAATAACAAACTCGATGCACTGTCCTCGGATCCCAGCAGCCCTCTCAACTAATGGAGGTTCTTATAATTAGTTTTCTTTCAAAGTATTATTAAAAACATAAACAACTAATGTTTGCTTTGGAAGCAGATGTTGTGTTGACTGGTAGTCAAATTGCTAGAATCTTAGACGTTTTAATATCACTTAAGTTGTGGTGCTTTCATTTCCAACTACCGTGCCTTTGAGTTTGGTCTGGCAGCCACAGAGATATTAGTCTCCCAGGAAACGTGCTGAATCGTCAATATGTTGAATATCTTGCCAAGGCCACAGAATTACAATACAGACTGCAAGTTACTCCTTGCAATAAGGAGAGTAACTCTGTAATTTATTGTCCAAACTGGGACGCTTTTGAGAATGCAAGGAGGCGCTATTAATGATTACCCCAGGAAAACAGATATAAACTGGGACTTCCTTACCTACAAGGTTGTTTATTCAAAGTTATTTTGCAGAAAGGAGGGAGGTGTGGGTATAAATACAGATGTTATTCAGGTTCTCATGAAGTTTCTCATATTCTGGGTCACTTCAAGTTCCTTATATTTTTTTAAACTACAAAACAATATTTAGGAAAGACATCCCAGAATGATTTTGGTCACTGTTAGTTTTGCATTTTTTTTATAGCGGTCCACTAATGGAAATAAGTTTTAAAAATGGAGGCATAGGTATTTGACACAGACTTAATACTTATTACTGTGGGTAGTCCTTAAAAAATTTTAATTATTGGGTTTTGCAAACACTTTAAAAAGCAAAAAGGTATGTGGTTAAGCTATCAACCTATAGGATGAATGAAAACTCATATTGCCGTGTAAGCCTATGGTTTGGAAAAAAATTTTCAGCAACATCATCATGCATGATTTTTTAAAGTGCTTTATGCCAAACAAGTGAATCTTGAAGATGTGCTCTGGACAACTCATAGAAGATTAAAAAAACTGGTCATTGTGTTGAAGGAAAATATATATGGAGACTGAATATGAGGGTAGAAAATTTCTAAGTTAAACACTGTTTTATGTAATGCATGAATTTAATTTCAATATATATAATTGGATTGACACATTAAATGTTATGATTAGACATTTGCTTGTTTCATCCATAGTCCTAGAAGTTTATCTCTTCAAGGTGGCCAAAACTTTTCCTTTGGATCTTGTGGGGAATCCCCTTGTATTGGGGCTCAGCTGATATCCAGGCATATGTTGCAAACACTAGATTTCTGTTCTGTGTAGGTCTGTAGCAACAGGATTTAATGCTGAGAAAATAAGAATAAGGGGTCCCCACCTTGATTTCCTGTCTGGGCAGAAAATTCATCAGGACTCCAAGTGATAGAGCAAAACATTGAGCCTACGAGTTTTGCCTTCTTTATCATAAGCCCAGCTGCCGTCTTTTAAAATACCGCCATGCATAGGGTAAGAGATATGGAAAAATGATCCAAAGGTTTAAATGACTACCAGGGGCTCTGCCACCAAAGTCTCTCAAGGCTACGTGAATGGCCCAGGACAGTTCCTTTCCATCTCTTGTCTCTAAGACGCCTGGTCATAGACCCAAGCCCTAACCTAGTTTGGCATTAAGGTGACCTGCAGAACATTTATCAAAAGTCAGCCACTGGATGGGTCTGGAGACAAGGATGCGTCGGCCTGGTCTGTTCTGGCCTCTTGGGAGCTGAGTGTCTCGCCAGGGGTGGTTGAGGCTCTTGTATGAACCTGCTCTGCGGCTTTAGGTAAGTCCCTTAAACCCAGTTAGACGATTTCCTTCCAGAGCCTCCTATCCCTTTTAGCTATGAAATAAAAGTAAAACGATAGTGAAGAATTAACATACGAGGTATAGAAAACGAACACCTCAGAAGTAAAAAGAAAGAAGAGATTGGTGTGGCTGGAGTGATTAGGAAAATCTGCTTTCTTAGGCTTTTATGACAGAAGGAAATTAAGCTTCCCTCCACTGACTGCTGTTGACTTTTAGTTTCATAGGTTTGGGAGTAGAAATCCACTTACTTAAGGCCATACAGAAACATAAAAGGCACGTGAGCACCAGAGTAAATAATCTGGCCTCCCAAACCCTAAAATAAGGCATTGTTTGGTATGTTGAGTGGTTTGGGGAAAAGGAAATCCTGTGTTCCTGGTGGACACATTCAAGAGGAAGGCTCCTCTTAAATTTGATGACTCTACTCTCTTGTTATGGCCCTTTTAAGGAACTTCAGAGATTTTGAGGTGCTAGGAGCAGGCTTAGAGATGGGTGAGGATTGCAGAGATGGGGACGTGGGTGCTGGAGCACCTGCAGGGCTGCTGAGGCATGTGGTTGGCCCAGCCGTTTTCTAGTAAGGATCTGGAGTCAGCCGGCGTCAGTTTGGGAGGCTTACAGCTTTGACGCCCTTCATTCTCCAAGTTGCGCTAGTTACCTTCTTGGTCAGTAACTCTTTGAGATGGGCAGTAAGTTAAGTGAACTTCTGTGCAGAACTCACACAAGCACCACTATGCTATCAGAAGGCTATGGGATGAAACTGAGAAAATAGATTCCATGTCTGTAGCAATCCAGGTGGTTCTAATTCCTACCCTTTTGGTTTTCTTTAAACCTGGAACCCGTTGGTGGGATGAAATATTTGCTGGCTATCATAAAAGGCACCTCCCTCTTTTTAAGCCAAGATCATGGGA
Organism: Manis pentadactyla; assembly: GCF_030020395.1. NCBI lineage: Eukaryota > Metazoa > Chordata > Mammalia > Pholidota > Manidae > Manis > Manis pentadactyla. The sequence goes on along the minus strand of NC_080026.1, from coordinate 14,661,275 downwards.
ATCCAGTTGTCTTCGTGATCCTCATGATTATCAACAAAAAGCCTTTCTCGAGTGCCTCCTCCCCCTGCACATCTTTAACAGCTGTTCAATTCTGGGCAGCCCATTTCACAAGGGATTTGGGAAACCAAACAGTTCCCAAGAGAGATTTGACAGGATGGTACAGGACCTGGAAACTATATTCAGTGAAGAACAGGCAAAAGAAATGAGGAGCTCTAGTCTGGAGAAGAGAATCCTAACTTAAAATCGAGAGCTAGCAGCTGCCCATAATGTGGATTTGGCAGCAGATTCTGCTCATTTTGGCTTTGTAGAGAGAAGAACTTAGTAAAACTTAAGAGCTCTTTGGTACTGGAATGGGCGGAGCTGAAGTCATGAGCATCCAGTCACCAGAAATGTTCATGGAGAGACAGGGTGAACAGGGGATGCCATATCAGGACCGCTTCCCAGGGTGACTTGCAGGGAAAGGCTCTGTGTATGATCTGGGGATACAGATAGTTATATGATGAAGTGCCAACCTTGGCTGGGCCTACTGTCTTCCAGAAGAAAGGATGCCTAAATAAAAATATAACAACATTGTAGAAAGTACACATCACAGACTAGGGAACATATAGACAGTTGCAGGGAGTGGGGTGCAAGAGAGAGAAGGGGTGGGTGCAGGTTTCATTAGGAGGCAGTTTATGGGGTGGCTGCAGAAATGTGACTGGGACTCAGATAAGTGGTGAGGGAGATTCAAGGGGTGCAGCTGGGGCTATAGGGGACACTGAGCAAAGGATTGTGCTAGAACAATGAGTATACCTAGGAAAGAGAGGAGAGTTATGAAGAGAGGCTCATGGAGAAGATAAGAGACCACTGTAAAGGTCAGATTCTGGAAATTCTCGAACTCTAGGTTGCTGTAGTAAATCCTCTACTGGTGAGTGAGTTGCTAAATAGTGTTGCTTTCATAAATTGGCAGGCAGTATCCGCTTTGTGTAGGGTCTCAGAGAGGCCAAATGTGAGGATAAGAAGCAAATAATATGGCACTTTCCTGACCTCTTTCATCAATGGAGGCTCGAGCCCTAACAGGCTTTTAAGGGAAACAGTGCATTCTTTTGGCATTTGCTAGTATTAACTACCCACCCCTAAACCCTCCCAGCCCACTGTGTAATTACCTCCAGGAGGCCAGAGGTCATTTAGAACAGCAAGTGTAGGCAACACCCAGCTATCAGAACTCAAATTTCAGAGCTCTCCCTAAATTCTGACCTGAAGCATTTTGGAGATGGGAGGGGGCCCCAAAGGTGGGGGGGCCTTTGAGGTCGGTATTTCCCGCTGAAATAAAGGCATGTGGTTTCTGAGGTTAGCATGGGCAGGCTGTGCTCCTGTAGGGAGGGGTGCAGCTCAAGCCCAGGGAGGCGCTCTCTCCTCAGCTCTGGCTGCAAGCCTGCCCCTGCGCTCTCCACCCCCTCAGAGGCACAGACTCGCCCGTTCTACCTCTTTCTGTGTTTATCTGGACTCCGTGGGAGGGAAGCTCAGATGAGGCTCAGGGCTGCTCCTGTGACCCGCTACCACAGACAGGAGGGATGGCTCCAACAGGGAGGGCTGAAGGGCAGCTTTTCCAGAAGGGATCTTCTGATGAGCCTCTGGGGACCCAACCAGCCAGCCAGTGCTTCTCCTGATTCCTGAGAGGAGAAGCTGGGAGGCGGGCAGCTAGCAGTCAGTCTCCAAGCAAGTCTCCTTGGCCAAGATAGTGACAATAACCACTTTGCTCTATGTGTGAGCTGACTGCAGACAGCTGCCCCACATGTTTTAATTTGCAGCCACCCCCCCACCCCGAAGCCCCTCAATAGTGTTCATTAGCCTAATCTGAGCTTTTAAATGCTGCCATTAGGATGGATTCACTGGATTTTGGCATAAATCCCACCCTCATGTCCTTTTAAAAATGCAACCTCACCAGGATACAATAAATTAGTCTATTGGCTCATTCCTCCCAGATAAGAGGAGTACATTGCTCTGAAAACATTAGGAGTTGGAGAAGCAGCCAAAAACAACTAAATGTTTTAAACTGAGAGGGCAGGGAGTACCAAGGTCCACATTTTCTTCCTTTAGGACTTGACATTGGCCAACACAGACCTAGTCAAACAACATCTGGCTCTGGGGACTCAGAGCCCAGGATAAAGTTCTAAGCTGAGAAATGGATGTTTCTGAAGCCCAGCCTGATGGTCAGTCTCTCCAGGAGGAAAAACACAGTAATCCAGTTTGACCATGATCACCAATTCCACCCTTCTGCCCTTGACCTGCTCTGCTTGGTGTTCTTAACATTCATTTTTACCATCAAGGTCTTGATCTTTGAAGTTGGCAAGAAATTCTCCAGTCTGTTCTCTGTGGGGAGGAGGCATGTTTCCACTGAGCAGACATGACACTCAGCAGAGTCTGGAAAGTTCTCCGTTCCTGTCCCAGTCCAGAAGCCAGCGTCCTGGGACCCTCACAGGCAGAGCAAAGGCTTCTCTGCTCAGATGCTTTCCTGGGAGAGGGAAACCACCCAGCAGGTGTCAGTAAGTTCTAAGAAGTGCAGGAGGCTGGCTTGACAATCACCTGTGCTCTTTTCCAAACCAGCTTAGCATGCAAGTCCCTCAGACTGACCAAAGGGTCTTGGGTAGTGGAGTTCCCAAAAAGGAGGGCCAAGAGGAGAAAGAGAAGTCCATGGCCTTGCAGAGAAGAACAGAACTGTGGTCGTGTCTGAGGATCCTAGGAATCTGGGCACTAGTGCCCTGGCTGAGAAATGCATGGTGATGGACAGGGCCCAGACGGTGAGCAGTTCTGTCCACGTCACTGCCACGGGGAAGAACCTGGTTCCGGCTTCACCTAGAGGCAGCGTGTTCAAACCAGCCCTAGGGTCGCGCTCAACCTGAATGAAGCCTTAATGAGAAAACTATGACGAGCCCAGGCATGGCCTGTGCAGCCTATCAAGTCCATTCTAGCCTGCGGTGCCCCCCACCACATACAGTTGTGCAAATTGGGAGCCCTAGTGACACTGTAGCTTTGATTAGGGCCCCGATTAGGACCAGGTTCTAGAAGAAGTGAGGCAGAGGTGCAACACCAATTCCCTCACTACATCCTCTTTGTTTGCATGGCATGTACCAGAAGGCGGCTATTTTCAAGAGTAGTGCGAGAAGCTGTGGAGGACCCGCAGAGACATGACGTGGGGTGCCTGGGTTTAAGGGGATCCGGATCTTGAAGCGGACTCGGGCGGTCGCCATCACGGTCACACAGGCCCATCCCTGCTGTGCTGGCTGCAGTCAGAGGAACTCCTCCCCATTTTGTAGGATCCTGATAGGTTTCTCCATCAAGCGCCGCACCCTGATACACAGGGATGGGACAGTGACCTAGGCTGGCTATCAGAGGCCAGGCTGGCATCACTATAGGGTTGTCCTCTGTTTCTTACAGACAAAGGAGTGAAAAACGAATCCACAGATTGATGACACTTGGTCTGCCAAACTGTTTATATAAGAAGACCAGCATGAAATTCCAGGGACGTACTGACTGATCCATGGGATGCAGCTGTTCACACACACGTATTATAACCAGTTTTCCTCTGATAAGCAGCTATCATCGTTACAAGCTACTTGAATACAGAATGTCTAGGAAGTTGATTTTCCACATTAAACTTCGGGTAATGTGTTCTAAGGACAAGGATTGTCCAATGATCAGCCAATAGTTTCCAAGCACTGGGAAATGCTGTCACCGCTCTGACGTGACAGTTGCTTGGAGACTCAAAGTAGGAGAAGAATCCCGCTCAGGGACCCAGAGAGAAACCAGGCTCACAGCTGGCAAGTAACACTGATCGTTGGGTGGCAAAATACCTGCTTTACTTCTTTAGTCTGAAATATTAGACTCATTATCATTAGAGATGGGGTGAGAACAGTGCTTGCTGAGTTTCTTAAGCCATTCTCCAAGATTCATAGTATCACACATTCTGTTATTAAAGTTATATTTTGTGTTTTGCAGTTTTTTCGGAGTCTAACCTAAAGTCTTTCCACTTGAGCCTGAGCAGGGGGAACAGGCAAATACTCAGGCCATTCACCACTGCGGTAACCCCGTGTGCCCCCTGAGTCCAAGGGTGGTCTTATAATTGACCTTAATACAAAGGTCTGAGTCTTCGCATTTGTTACCAATCCCTTAGTGTCGGCCTACTGTGTACCATGCAAGATGAAAGTATTTTCCAGCATAAGCTGTTACCTGTGGTGCAAGTTTATGTCAAGACCCTGAGCAGAAATTTTGCTAGCTCTTATCTGTTCAGAAGCCAGTGAGGCTCTGAGAAACAGAGCTTCAAACTCAATCAACTAGAGATTGTGACACTGACACTGTGCATATAAATGTTTATGAAGAGGCAAATGAAGATAAGACCAGTTACTTCTAAGTACTCAACACGTCAGTTTCCTGTCCCTGTGGGCAGAAGATAAATATTCACTGAATGAATCAGAGGATAGTGATCAGTTGAAAGGGGTGCAATCAAAATTTCACAGTTCCAGATGTGTTTTGCTTTCCACTGACAGGTCCCCGACAGATAGTAAGGAGACCCAAGGTCATCTGTATGTCCTTTAAAACAAAGTGACACATTTCTGGCAAAGGCCAGCTCAGTCCAAAGCCTGCATTGGTCTGGGAAAGTTTCCTATCTTCAAGTCCATTTATTTCCTGGAATTTCAGAGGGCCAACCATGGTCTAACTTGACAGAGAGGACAGAAATGTACCAATCCTTGTAACAGGGATATTACTAGTTCCCTAGAGATATTATAATAAAGTCCCACAAACTAGGTGGCTTAAAGCCATAGCAACTTATTCTCTTACAGTTCTGAGGGCCAGAAGCCCAAAGCATGGGGTCAGTGTGGTAGGTTCTCTCTAGGGTTCTAAGGGAGAATGTGGTCACTGCTTCTCTCCCAGCTCCTAGTGATATCCAGGGATTGACAGATGGCCATCCCTGGCCCTCCTGTGCTTGTAGATACATCTCTCCAATCTCTGCCTCCATTCTCTTTTTTCAATTAAGGTATCATTGATATACATCTTATGAAGGATCCACATGAGCAATGTGTGGTTACTATATTCACCCATATTATCAAGTCCCCCACCCCCACCCCATTGCAGTCACTGTCCATCAGCCTAGTAAAATCTCTGCCTCCATTTTCACACGGTGCTTTCTGTGTGCGTCTGTCCTCCCCTGGCTGTCTTTTTATAAGGACAGCAATAATACTGGATTAGGACCGATTCTACACCAGTATGATCTCCTCTTAATTAATTACATTCTGCAACAATCCTATTTCCAAAGACAGTCACATCCTGAGGTACTGAGGTTAGAACTTAAACATCATTTTTTTTGGGAGGGCGGTGCACAACCCAACCCATAATAGGGGATGAGAAATAATCTGACTTCATCAAATAATGACTGTCGCCAAAGCATGTAAGGTAACTTCTTAGATGGGTTTGATTTGTGGCGGCAGGTTCATAGGCTTTTGAAAGAAACCACAACATCTGAGAGGGTATCCACAACAGACAGATGTTTCTGTTACATTCTTTCTCCATCTCAGCTCTAATCAGAATGTCAACAGTCACCCTAAAAGTAAAGGCTTTATATCCCAATGCCAATTTCCTGAACCATTATTTGTAGTTTCCCAAATTTGAAGAGTCAGGAACATGTCATCTTTCAGGAGTTGTTTCAGTAACACCAGCTTTTGTGTGTCTTGTTGTGGCTTCTCTCCCTGGGGCTTTCTGCCTCCCTGATTTTCAACATGGCTTCAATGCATGTAGAAACAGAGAAATATTCCACAGACGTTAGAGTGATGTAAGGCTGGTATGTTAAAAGGTCTGTGTCTCCTTAGGATAAGTGGATATTAAAACAGTTGATTCCAAAGACCTAGATAGATAACCTCATTTTGACTGCACTAATAATGAGGACAACAGAAGTGATGACACTTTCGTAGCCCGCATTTGCTAGTGTGTTTGTAATTTTTCACTGGGAAGATGCTGGAATGATGTATTTTGTATTATGCAGCAACACTAGACAGACAGCTAATATTTTTTTCCAGCTCAGTTATTCATGTCTCAGCACTGTTGTAGAAAGAAGTTATTTCATTTCTTTTATTGCAGAAAAAGGAAGGCGTTTGTGCTATTCTTCACCATTGAGTTGGAACAGCCTGTGGCTAATGCCCATTTGCAAAACCACACTGGGAGAGAATTTGTTACTGTCTCTGCTTTCTGACCTCCCCAAAGATGTAACAGTCAAGTGCGAATCTTAAAAACTCTATTGAGGGTTTCTATGAAGATGGTAGGGAAGAAGAGAGGAATGTATGTGCCCAATACTTGGACTGGATTTAACTGTATCCCTAGGGACCAGATCACCAAGACTAGTGTTATGCATAGTCTATACCACAGGCTCCACTGGGTCATCCATAATTTTCTCCAGGAGGAAAAATGCCTTCCCTTGAGAACCACAGGGTTCTGCATTCTGCAGTGAGGAGATCTAATCCATTTTGGCTGGACACACTGAGAAACTCTCTGTTCCCAATTAAATCAATTATCTGGGTAATCTTCATAATTAATGGCAGAAGACTTGAGCTGTCAGGACTGGCTGTAGCAAAAATATTTGGGTGTGTGGGTGAAGCCACAGTTGCTCTGCGGTTGTCTGAGGCTGGGGCAGGGAAGGGGGCTGAGTGCACGCTGGGGCCAGGTTTCTCAATCAGCACTGGGTTCTGACAAAAGGGCAGAAAGAGCTTGTGGCTAGAAGTCAGGAGGCAGCATTCCTGCTCTGTCTCTCGCACTAGCAAGCTGTGACACATTGAGCAAGAGTCATCACCTCAGAACGACTTACTTGTAAATCCGCAAAATGGATTGTAAATCCGGGGAGGGGAAGTCCCGGGGCAAATTACTTCTAAAAACCGAAAGCAGTCAAAGGGAGAAATAAAGTTCGAAACCCATTTATTGCTTACAAACTGCAGTCCAGGGCTGTCTCTCTCCTCTGCTCCTGAAGAAGCAAACAAGCAAGCAAGCAAGCCCCTCCCTTTAAACTCTCAGGTTCAGACACGCCCTCGGTTGCCCAGGTAATTACCCATTGACATGCAGATGAACTTCTTGCCACCCCTGAGGATATGCAAATGCACTAAAGCCAGGTGAGATACTCTGGGGATGTTACGATTTTACCCACATGGATTAATGAAGCCAGATGGTTTTAGTTAGAATTTACAAAGCAAAATGGGGAATATAAGGTATTAAGCATTATTTCATTTAAACCCCATAACCAACTCTGTATGAAAAACAAGGGTAAGTCACTTTCCTGAGGTCACACAGCTAGCAATTTTCAAAGACCAGAGCCCCCTCCGGTCTATAATTTTAACAGTCGTTGCTGAGAGACAAGTGGAAGACTCTGTGTCCCAAAAGGCTTAGGTTTTTTAGATTCTTGCTACTCAAAGCCCAGGGCCTACCAGCATGGGCATTACCTGTGGTCTTTTAGGATATCTGAAATCTCAGAACTCACTCCAAGTTTATTAATGAGAACCTGAATTTTTGACCAGATCCCAAGGTGATTCATGTGCCTATTAAGATCTGAGAGGCACTGATGTAAGGCTGATCAATTGCCAGTCACATTGGAACCACAGCAAGGGGTCTGTTTTCTGTCCTGTCTGGTAAGCCCTGAAGGCGCTGACTGGAGGTGCTGGGAGAGGGGTACTGTTCCTGGAGTTAGTTCTAAGCCGTTTGCCCAGGACAAGGATCGGTGTTTCATCTTTTAACTTCTTACCCAAGTGATATGCTCCTGACCCTCTGCTCCACTTCCAAAAGGAAGTTTCCAGTAGCTGGGAGAGATCTTGGCATGCTGCCTGCAGGGGGGGAGGCCATCATGAATGGATTAATGTATGTGCAGGATGAATCTCTCCAGTGTCCTTCTGCAGGCAGGAGAAATTGCAGTTCTAACTCTCCTACTGGTTTCTCTCCTTTATTTAACAATGACTCCACACAAAAGCTTTCTACGGAAAGATAATTGGATTTCTAACTGTATTTGTTCAAAACTCACTTAACATTATAATGGCCCTAGTTACATTGTTTGTATCAACTCATCAGTAGTGAAGTACCAATTTCTGAATAAATATGTAGATTTTTGTACATACATCTAGGCATTACCAGAGCAGGAAGGGAAGAAGCAGCCAGAATTAGAAATCCATTAATAAAAACAGACACCGTGTATGCCTTGCCTGCACTAGGCTTAAGTGTGCTGGCTAAGTTTAGGTTTTCAAACATCTGAGTACTATTTTTATCTTACCTATGTATGTACTGCTTAGCGTTTAATCACTGTGGTTCTCTGGCAAATGGGTCACTGACAAAGAAAAATATAGCCGGCTGTATTTTCCACTGAGTGCCAATTTAACTCACTCTAAAATGAATTAAACATATGCTTTGACAGTGATCATCCTCCCCTCACAAAGGAGGTTGCAACAGAACCCTGCTTCCTGAGTATGGTCCCCCTCGGACATTTTTAGTGGACTGTGTGTGTGTGTGTGTGTGTTTGGATTTTTGTGCTTCCATTATGTATGTTGGATAGAGGTATCTTTTTCACCTTTTCAGATATTATCAGAACAATGGCTTTTTTCCATGTTATTCCTCCTCTGTGCTTTCCCCTGGACACTCCTCAATATCTGAAACAAACAGCCAAATGCATTATTTGCTAAGCAAGGGGCAACTGTGCTCCAGGACACAGTCTCTCTGAAGAAAGCTGATGGCTGCTCTTACGGCGGGTGAGGGGAAGCAAGGTGCTCAGAGATTGGTGGCTTTTCAGAAGCAGAAGCGCTCAGGGATTGGCTGCCTTGCCGCCCTGGAGAGCAATTATTCAAGTGTGGCTGCTGCTGATTGGCTGGCTTTCAGAAGCATGGTCACCAGCTCAAGGTTGTCATTAGTTCATAGGGAAGGGTTTAAAACTGAATCTGGTGGCTACTTGTTACTGTAATGAAGGGGCAGTCAGTCTTTCTTTCCTGAATTCGGAATATTGACACTTTAAATTCACCTCCTGCCCCCACCTGCCACTAGGCGGCCTGTACACTCATCATGGTATGAAATGATAGGGAATATAATCTTTATGAGTCCACTGAATCTTAAAGTGCTCACACCTCGGCCCTCTCCCCTAGGGTAATAGGAAACACATGGACCCTGTGTGGACCAAGCCCCCTTCCAGAGGCGGCTTTGTTCAAAGCTCAGGCCATTCTTTGCCTCAGAGCTCAGATTAGGTGCTAACTTAACTCTAGCAGCCTCTGCCCATCAAATGGGTTTGCCATCTGACATGGAGGACGCTTATTTGCCATCACTGCTCTCAACTCTGTAATATTTAACTCTCTTGTGCCTCATTCTTTCTGGCTTCTTCTTTCCAATAAGCCAGCTGAGGAAAGCAAGTTCCAGGCAATTTCTCCCAGAAAATGTAATGTTTACTACAATTCACAGTTGCCCTGTAACTGTTAAGGGCAAAGATCCTGAGCTTCATTCTGTGGAATAGGTCTGTTCCTAAAAAGGGACATAGTAGCATGTCAATAAAGAGCACAAACACAGGGGTTCTAATTCTAGCTGGTATCATTTGCCACCTGTGTGTCATTGGGCAATTTGCCTAACCTATCTGAGGCTTGGTTTCCTTATTTGTGAGGAATAAAGCATAGTACATTTATTGCAGTATTTTTGCAGGGATTAGATGAGAAGGACGCAGAAGACACCTAGGATGGTTCCTATCCTAGCTAGTAGATAGTAAGTGCTCAAAATGCTGGTTATACCATGATTTGCTATTTTCATCTGTAAAGGCATCTAGTGGTCAGTAGGATAAGGCCTGACCTGAGAGTCAGAAGACCTGGGTTTGAATATGACTAATACTCTATTAACTATGTAGCCAAGGGTTAGATCACTAAATCTTTTGGAGATGTAATTTCTTTATTAACAAAATAAGAGTACTTGCATTGACTATATAATGAAAGTTAATATTTTTTAACTTTGCGGTGCTGTTCAAATCACCCTCCAAAGCCTCAATTTTCTTATCTGTAAAATGGTACTAATAGCTGCTCACTCTACCAGATAGGAGGCTTTTTATGTGAAGTATATAAAAAGATAAAGAAATACAAGTGGTCCTCATTTCTTGAGGATAAGTGATATTTTAAAAAATTAAAAGAGATATCACTTAAAGAACCCGAATTTCCTCATAAATGGCATTTAAAAAAAGTATTGATTGAAGTTTATTGTTATAAACAAAAGATTAAAAAAGTTAGTTTCTTATATTTACCAGAATCTTATAATTGAAGTTATTTGCCCCTTTTTAGAATCAGAAAATGAACCAGGTGTTATTTTTTGGCTTGACTTGACACAATTTTAAGACCCCCTTTATTTTACATTTGACTTTTGCTACAGTTATTGAAAGGGTCAGTTTTTTGCAAAAATATGAAGGACTTCACCCCTTCTCTCAAGGGTCTCTTTTAATTCTCTGATATTTAAATCACTCTCTTTTGAAGCTCAAATGGTATTCTCATCCATGTTGGATGAAAGCCTGCATCTTTTGCAGGATATGCAATTTCACTTTGTTGCAAACAATTTGCATTTGATTTGCATTGTATTACTGACCACATGGGAGTGCCCAACAAAGATCTTGATGCCACATGTGAGGGTAGACATCAGTATAATGTAGAGTTGTGATTAAATGGGAACAAATTATAGAAGTGGTCAATTAATTAGTGAATGTCCTGAGAATTTTTGCTTCCCCTCCAACTCTTGGAACTGAATATGTAGTTAATGAGTCCCACAACTCCCATTAAAACGGTGTATGATCCAGGGCCCAAGAATTTGATCTGGGCTCAAATGATCAAGAATCAGATTGTATTTCAAATGCCCTCAGATGGAAATACTATTTTAAGGCATTCTTTGATGTTTCTCAAATAAAATGAAAAACCTCCCCAATCCCTGACTTAATCTTCCTTTCATAAATCTGGATTTCCAGGATTTATGAAACCTTTTCTTAGAGCAGGGTCCACCTACATTTCCTCAGTGACTTGAGGGTCACGTGATGTTGCCTCACTTTTCTCTGCCAGCAAGCGGCCAGGTCCAAGGCCATTATGAAGCAGGTACACGCTGGGCAGGCATAGAAATAAGTTCTTTACTTGCAGGGAGGAGTGAATTGCTATGTGGAATACCTCCCCCTTTCCCCTGAGGCCAGAGATAAGCCTGTGGAAATCTTCCCTCACAGTCCCCTGTAGGCAAGAAGAGTTGATGATTAAAGACGTAAGTAGGCCAGGAAAGAACAACCCTATCTTTTCCTGAGCACCACCTATTACCCATAACATCCCCTGACTTGTCTGCAAGGGGAAGTGTCTGATGTTTGTCACGATCACACAAGCTACCCTCCCCCCATCTTGAACTAAACTCCACTTTCCTATCCTGTGGGATTAACAGTGACTATAGCTGAGATCAAACAGGATTTCACGGTGCTTTTGTTAGACTTCCTAAACAGGCAGCTGTGCGCAAAGATTTAAATAAACAACAGGCCTTTTAAGGGGATCTTGAAAAGGTCTTGTGTTATCATTGTGTTGTTCCGAGTTTCCACGGTCTGACCTTGGTACGACAAGATGCCTGCACTCGAGGGATTGGGAAGGTCCTCCTGAATGTCCTTTGTGTCTTCTTCCTTCCAAGGAGGACAGGACAGCAGGTGGTAAGGGGAAGCAGAAAGAGAGAGGCAGGCTCTATGCCGGCTGGAGATGCAGGGAGGCACCATACTGTTTGCGGGGAGGAGGCCTCGTGAGGACATGAGGGATTTCCACCCCGACCCACCCCCACAAAGGTCCTCTCACAACAAAGTGGCCGCTCCTAGATGTCTTCCTGCCGGGCCTGGGCCTAAGCTCCCACACTCCATCTACGAAGACCCAAGCCAAATGCTGACCGTCTTAAAGCCTCACTTCACTACATCTTAAAGCTTATGGCTTCTCATTCAGGAGAGGGAAGAGAAATCTCCTTGGGAAGATCCCCTTTGAAGTCCTAAACTCTCATGTTTAAAATCTGTTAGCAAAGCACACATTTCTTCATTCTCTTACTAGGGCAACTAGTTTCTTTCCAAATGAATCACAGAGCCACTGAGCATTTTAATGAGATCTTTAGGGTCTTCTTTAAACACTGCTCAAAAAGCCCAGCCTCAGGGGAACTGGCGTGAGCCTGCCTCTTGCAGGCTACAATCCTGGATGTAAAATCCTTTGGGACTGGTGTGTCTGCAAGGTGGAGTTAGGAATATTGTGCAATCCTGGCATTGCAAAAGGACATTAGGTGGTGACGAGGGTCCTGGGACCTCAGAAGTCATGTCTGGCTGATGGGCAGAGAGAGAGAGAGGTGGGACCTGCACCAGGACAACAGATGCCTCCTACCATAGGTGGCTGGCATCTTGGCCATGCAGGGGCTCGCAGAGCACTCGTGGGAAGAAAGGGAAGAAACACAGCATATAATCTCAGCAGAGTCTGAGCAAACCTTGAATGTACAGGTCATGTTTCTCTACATCTGAAAAATTATGATTCACTGGGAAAGGCCAGTCAGGAAGAGGTAAGACCTTAAAAGGTCTGTTATGTGCTTGCTTAGGAGCACCCAGAGAGCATGGGGTCCTGATCCACCGTGTAGGTGCTCCTAGTCTAGTTGGGGGGATAACAGGAGGATGCTTGAAGTCAGAAGGAGCAATTGTCTGGGGTAATAGGCCACGGAACTCAAAGTTTAGCCCCCAGAGTCAGATGTGTTGGCAAGGATCCTGCTTCCATCAACTTACCAGCTCTATTACCCTAGGAAAGCTTCTGAATTACCAGGAGGTTCAGTTTGCTTATCTTCAAATGTACACATCATAGCGCCCAACTCACAATAGCATGAAATTAAATGAGCTATGCTGTGAGCACTTAGCCTGTGAAGTGCCCAATAAGTACTATTGATAGTAAGCGTTAGTCAATGATGGGGTAGAACCAGGCTCTAAAGTACTGTGCTATGGCCTGGGGTAACTAACAGTTCAGGGAAATCGAAGATAAGGTGCATTTGAGGGGGCTTGGAAAAATAGGTTGGATTTAAGTTAGCAGCGGAGCGGGACAAAATCATTTCAGGACATGCCAAAAATGTGAGACAAGGGACAGGCAGCAGTGTGTTCCTACTCAGGACCAGTTTGGCCATCAGTCCCCTTCCTAGTCTCCTAGAGAAATGGGGAAATGGTGAGCACAGAGGGGAATTTGGATTCCTGTGCAAGGGGGGAGCCTGAAAACTGGACTGCGGCAAATCCAACTTGCTGCGAGAGGGAGGAGGGAGAAGTTAACGTGTAGGTCTCCGAACAGGACAGGATGCGGTGGAGGTGGAATTTCAGGAAGAACAAAGGGGCAAGAATTGCAGAATAATAGGGAGTCAAGAGTCTGGAGTCAGGCCAGCAGCTAGGGGAACGTGCTGGAGATGTGGGGGTGTGACAAATGGATCTGGGGCGGGGTGGAGAGATGGTTAGAAAGATCTTCGCAGGAAACGTGAAACAAGACTTGGTGACCCTCGCATGCACAATGCATACCTTGTGGAATATGAGAGCCTTAAGGGGAAGCTTATGTTCACTCAGGTATTCTGGCTTTAAGGAGCAGACAAATGCACTCAAGTTAAATAGCGTAATTAAGGAATTGTACTCAGGCAAGGGGACTCGGGAAAAGCTCAGCGAACAAACCAACAAAAGGAAGCCGCAGGAGGAGCCCAGCTGGAGTCCTCTCTAACCCAAAGGTCCTAGGAAGACGCAGGCGCGTTTCATTTCAGCCTCTACCAACAACAGACTTAACTTGTTCCACATGTCTGCGTGTTGGTTCTGTCGCTTCCAACCAACTCCCGCACCTTTTGTAAACAGATTTTCTATTCTCTATAGTGTAATGGGGATGCTATTTGCAAAAGATTGAACAACTATGTTTTATTTTCCCTCTGAAATCACATTCTTTGTAGCTTTCCACCTCTGAGGCTCAGCCATGAAATTCCTTGTCCTAAGATAAAATAAAGGGCTTGATAAACTAGGCTTAGATGAGAGAGAGGATTTTCTAAATCTCTTTAGAATTGCAGGAACTGACTTGGATGGGTCAGATCATAGAATTCCTCCCAGAGAATGAAAACGGAGATGATTTCTTTTCCATCTAATCTAGCCACGTCTCCAGGCTTGACGGGTAGTTCTGAAGGGATGCGGTGATGCAGTTGAAGTGAAGGAGAACCCCTCCTTCTCTCACCTGAAATACTGTGGGAGAAAGGAGAGAGGAAGAGATGGAGGAAAGAAGGCACTAGATATGTATTTTTCTCTTCCTCTTACCTCCTACCACCATCTCAAGGCCAAACTTCACGGCAGTGGGTGGCTTTAGAAATGCCTAGGTAACCTGGAGCGTTACACAGCGTTGAGGATCGGGCTCCACTTCACACCTGGGACTCGGGAAGGCAGTCACTTACTGTGCTGCCCGCTGCAGCTCTCTGGGACAGCCTCAACAAAGTGAACCCAGGGGTGCCAGGTGACAGAAGAGACGAACTTCCTGATAGTTTACTGCTTTTGTTCCACCTCTGGTGCTGCAATGACATGCATTCAGCACAGAGGAAACAGAGCTGGCGGGGCTCTGTTTCTCGGTGAGCGTATGATGCTGCAGCAGATGAACAGGAGTCAGAGCCCTTTAGCATCGGCAAGAGCAGGGTGAGGTCATGTGAGCCAGGGAGGGCCACCAGCCACGGGCTAAGCTGCAGGCGACTGGATCACAAGGGATACCACCTGCCGACGGGTAGCTAGGAGTGCCGGCAGGGCCGGCTGCGAGCAGGCGCTCACGGCGGTGGGGACGAGACGAAACCAAGGAATACTGTACCACTTTTAGGCCTCTTACCCTTCACGGCCACAACATCACTTACCCCCATTTGCCCCAGAGACCCAGATGCTATATTGAAATAAAAAAGGGAAAGAAGTAAAAGTGTAAAAATATGAGCAATACTTAAAGAAATGTCCAAATTATTATTTCACACTAAGAACTGGGACTATGGTGTTCTGTTTTATTGTGCTTTGTTCCTTTTGCTACCCAGTGGATGGGGGCTCACGAAGAAGCTTCAAGGAGCTATAAATCAAGTGTGTGTTTTCCCTGCACAGTGGGATTGTAGTTTCAACAAATGTGTAACTCCACCGGAGAGCCTGCTTGCTCATAGTTTCCATTCCCTCCAAACCTCCCTCGAATATAGCCCAGCATGGCTTCCCAGCCAACTTCCCAATTGCTCTTTAAGTCGTTATTGACAATTTCATTTCTCATTGTAAGGTATCTAATTTACACAGTTAGTTTAAGGACTCCGCACTCAGAGAATCTGCTTGGACCAGATCATCTTTGTGAGCTGGGTTTTATGGATTGAGGCCTGACCTCTGAGTTAGGAAATAAGAGATGGAGCCATACACGGGGCAGGAAAGTTTCTGAAGTAGTTAAATTAATAGAATAGTCAATTCTTTTCTATTTACTCCACTATGCTTAAAGTTATGACAAAAGGAAAACTGGGAAAAGTGCCCTATAAAAACATAAAAATGTTCTATCTTGACAACACATTCTCTCCTCTGCATCTCTCCAACAAACTTACATAATTGTAATTAAGTTTTCCTGCTATAGAACATAAGCTTAGAGGGCTCTGTGCAGTTCACCTCCTTTTCCCATATGGGGAATCAGTCAGTTCTTTTCGTGCAGAATCTTATTTAAATATATAGTTACTCAGATACTGCAGTTGATAAAATTTTGCCATTATGTAAGCAGACTATGATTTTTTTCAAAGGATACAAATACACTAAAACAGATAAACTGAGATCACACTACACACTAGTCATGTTTGAAGACTTAGTAGTTCAGTATTTAGCAGTCTCTCTGAGTAACATTTATGAATATCAGTTATCATTGTTCTTTATATGTGCATCTGAGAGAGTTTTGGTTAATAGCCTAAATCAGTTTATAATTCTATCTCATCTTGCATTTATTCCAAGTTTCATTCCATCCAAAAGCAACCCAGAGGTATCCTGCAGTGAATTTCCTACCTCATGAATATCTTTGTCAGGAACCCTACACGTTCACACAGCAGGTGTGTGGAGTTTCATTTAAGGGGAACCAATTGTAAAGCCCATTCAGGGTGAGCCACGCCTCAGGGTGAATACGGGCCTGGTGAGCCAATAGGAAAGCTGCGTAATGACTGGTGGGTGTTTGGAAATATAGGTGGCACCTGGTTTACTCATTTGTCTAACATCAGCATAAAGTTAAACCTGTCTTTAACAAGTTTTTGTGTCCGTGGCAAGAGGAATATGACCATTTGGTATATTTGGTAGCTGACACCAGTTTTAAACCTGCATGTTCCTGTCTACTCTGAGGAATCGTGTGGGTTTGCCCAAGGCCAAACCAAGAGGCCGATGGAAATGGGAATGCACAGGAAGTCTCTTGTTTTCTAAGTCAGTGCTGCTCCTTAGGGTCATATATGAAAATAACACTAATTTCAATAGCAGCTGTAATTGTTGAAAAATAGATTGAGATAGATCCAAATTATCAATGGATGTGCCTTCAGTTATACTTGTAGGTAGGGGACATATTATGGGTAGCGTTTGTTCTCCTTGGTTCTGGTCCCCACCGACACAAAGAACTGGGAGGCAGAGGCCCAAAACAGAAGCCGAGTGGACGTTTCATTTGCATATACTCCAAGGGAGGAGCGGGCCAGGGTCAAGGTAGACAAAGGCCCTGATCTGTCAGGCAGGAGCCTCACTTTGCATTCTGGCTGGGAGGTGCCTCTTTGAGTGAAAAGGTGAGGCTATTTGATTGACAGGCCCATTTATACAGCCATACCTCTCAGAGCCCCTGTCCTTTCCCAGAATGCACACAGAAAAACCCATGGTGCCAGGGTGTGGGGAGCAAAACTGCATGTAAAGTTTATTTTAATGAGATTATGATAGGGTGTGGTTTGGGAAGTTCTTAGTTGTTTGACTGCACCTGCTTTGGGATCTGGTTGGAACCGGTTTGGCCTGGTCCCCATAGGCAAGGAAGTTATCTCCTGGGAAGCCGTTGTTGTCTTCATGAGGGACTCCCTACCTGGGCAGGGTTTGGGCAGTTTTTCCCTTTGAACCTTATCTTCCCCTTACCTGGCTGCTCCAGTCTGTCTTTCCACCTAAGAGACAGCCTATCATCCCTATCCCATGCCCCTGGGGCTCACCATTAATTTATTTTTGTTTGGCAAGTATTTAATGAACATTTACTATATGCCAGGCTCTTTGCTAGGACACAAGCCTTTTTCGCTAGCTTTTCTTCCTTCTCAGCCCTGATGTATCAGGATATTTGCTAGTTTTTGTGGGATTACTCCCAGGACAGGTCAAAATCTGAAGAGAGGAGAAGTATGTAGGGTGAACAGTCTTGAGCAGCATTCAGTCGAGGGCTGGTGAAAGGGTGCGGGCCTCTGAGAATCCTTAGCCAGCTGTTCGGTGGGCTGCCAGAACTCTCCCCCCAGGCACCTAATTGAGAAGGGGCACTAAACCCTGCTGGACGTGGAATAAGAAAGAGCACAGGTCTTTGCAAGGACTCTTCTCACAGCTTGCACTCTATGTGGTTGGAAGGAATACTTGGACAAGAAGGGTGGGCTGGGCAGGGCCTTGTGAGACGCAGTTGGTCAGGCGCTGGTAACAGCGGAAGTTGAAGTGTGTTTTTGTTTTGCTGTTCCTTCAGGCGGTCGTAGCCAGAGCTGAGCTGCTCAGGTAAGTACTAGAAACTGAGGGCTCCCCACATATTTAGCTTCTCAGTTTCCCCTGATGCAGCATGCAGTCTCTCCTCTAAGTCAGACAAATATTGAAGGAATAGCGGTTGAAAGAGTTTCAAATTGTTACCTACCCATGATTTCTGATTCCGTGTTTAACCTGATTCTTCTAGTTGCTCTAGCACCTGCCGTTTGAGTGGCTTGAGAAGGAGGAAATCAGAAAGCTGCATGAAGCCCTGAGGGATGTTTGGAAATAGAGCTGAACCCGCCTCCACTTCCCACCCCTGCCCCTCCTGCTGCTGAGCAGAGCAGGCTCTTTAAAGATGGGGATGTGAGAGAATGTGACCTTGGCCATCTCTCCTTTTCCATTGCAGCACCTTCCCCCCTCCAGGCATGGTTGCTGTTTTTATTGGGCAAATATTTAATGAACATTTACTATATGCCAGGCTCTTTGCTGGGACACAAGCCCCAGTGTGGCTGCAGACATTCTGCTTGCCCACCCTGATCACATATTATGTGTTTGATCCCCTTTAGGCTTTTCTAGGTGACTTTTACTTAAGTGCCGTATTCTAAAATAATGGTTGATTATGGATCCATGACTGACTTTTTCCTTGTAGAAAGACTTAGGAGTTAAAAGAAAAGCCTGAGAGAGAGAGCGAGCTTTATTTCAAGACACGCCTCTGTCACGGTAGGCTCTGGGGCAGATAGAGAGTAATGTGTGGGGGTCAGTGCGTGTGGCCACGGCACTTGCAAAACACAGCACCTGGGCGTGTGGAGAAAAACTTCTCCTTTCCTGCCACACCTTTCTCCATTCTTTTAGTCTCACTGGTGCAGCATGAGCCAGAGGACACCAGGTCTTGTATGTTCTTTTCCCCATTTGCCTTTTTAAACTTCCTCCTCTGTCTGTGGCCAAGCATTTATTAGGAGCAGAGGAAGATTTACAGCCTCTTAATTTTAGGGGTGATACAGTATGGAGTCTTCTCCCTGCGGTGAACAACAAAACAGGTGGAAATCGTGTGGCTGAGGAGACAGGCTGTCATGATCGGAATTTCATGTCCTCTGTGGCAAGCAGGCGCCCTGGCACTTTAACTGCCTCACGCATTTGGGATCTAAGAACATTTCAGAGACCATGGTCTGTAATAGAAGAGCCTTTAGCTTTCACGGGGATTCTAAAGTGAGCTGCGGAATATTACCTGGAGAGAAGTTTCAATGTTTTCCATTAGTGTTTTAAGTTCAGACATTAGAATTTAAGCGTGTTTGTTTATGGTTAAATCCTGTGGATAGTTTTCTCTTGGAAGAGGCTTGAGCAAAATGACTCTTATGTGATAATAATTTGGGCCAACAAGCCTATTGTAATTTGAAATAAGAATCCCCTTGGCTCTAGGGTATTTCCTTCATGGCAGTGATTCATTTTTTTTTTTTAATATCCAATAGTCGGTCTCCTTGCTTTCCTCAATTTTATTTTTCTTTTCTTTTTTTTCCTGAGTGGAGCAATGGAAGTATTAAGAATAATGAGCAGCAATGGAGAGCAGAGGGTTTTATGCTTTATTCCTGATAAACTAGCAGAGAGTGAAGCTAAAGAGATTCATGAGGAATAAATAAACACCTTTATGGGCGAACTCTCTCCGTGAGCATCTTCCGACAAAGACCATCTCCTGGAGACAGGTTACATATTATTTTCTCTATTCTGTAATTTAAAGAACCTGTGAGAGTCGTTAACAACTAACTACCTGCTAAAAGCACAGAGGCAAAGGCTCTGAAGCAGTGAAGTAAACAGTTTGTCTCCAGTTTGTTTAAATGGACTACGTGGCTCAGTTTTCTTCTTTTTCTTTTCTTTTTTTTCATGAAATCCTTAATTTTGTCCTTGTTCCTCAATAAGGTAAGAGATGAAAACTGTACAACTGTAAAATTCCAGTCTCTTTTTAAAAAAAGACCTTACAATAAGAAGGATCTGGCACTTAGTGAACAGAGAAGACAGAAACTCTACTATTAAAGGATGGGAACATGGGACGTGAAACCGGGTGGCACTCAGAAGCAGATAATATAAGTGGCCATGAGCTACTAAAAGTCATTGTGGGACACCCTAAGGCATACATGCATTGACATATCCTTCATTTTATAGCAACCTGATTTGTTCAATTAAAATTTGATTTTCCTATGGAATTGATAAACCAGGGGAGGATTTTGTAAACTTCACGATTAAATCAACTTTAGTAATAATTGAAATTCCTCAATCCGATTCTGGGAAGGGAGGAGTTATGGGGACAGAACTCACTGTGCTGGGCTGAGGGCCTATTGAGGCATAGCTGTGTTCAGAACCAAACCATCAGGGGGAGTAACTAAAATGAATTAACAAATGTTACTTAGAGAGAAGGCAGCAATTACTACTCTTTACCAGGCACAGTGCTATTCACATAAAACATTCCATTGAGTCTTCCCCAAACCCAGCTAGTAGGATACTGTTATTTCCATTTCATGGAGGTGACGTGCAGGTGAGTCGCCCAGCTGTGTTGGTACACGCATCTTCTATGGTCATAATCGTGCTCTTTTCCTAACCTATTGGGAAAGGCCTTGCAGGAAAATGCCCGGCCACTCTGCAGTGGGTAATTCACCTTCTAGGTACACAAAATTAAGGCTGCCAGATGTAATAAAAACAAATATATAGGACATACTGTATATGTTCCAAATATAGTATGGGACATATTTACACAAAAAATGATTCACTGTTTATCTAAATTCAAACTTAACTGGTGTCCTGTATTTTATCTGGCAACCTCAGGTGGGGGATTATTGCTAAAAGTGGGGAACCTGAAGGAAAAAGCAGGTAAGATACTGGGACCCAACAATGAATGTAGGGTCCAGTGAGCAGTGAGGAATCTTCATAAGAGAAAAAAGATGCACTGTATTTACTCTATTTTCACGTGAAGCTGTAGGAGAAAGTGTGATGCAGAGAAACCAGGATGTGGGCACGTATACTATGGCAAATGTTCTAGAAACAATGGTGGAATTAAGAGTTACTATTATCTAGAATGGATTCAGATGCTATTACCTGACTAAGGCTCACCATTACACCCCTAACGGCTAAAGCCTCGGACCCAAACAGTAACCGCTCATTCTATAGGTACTGAGTGGCTGAACTTGGGAATGATATTAGCTGCCACACTTTGTCGCTATCACTTTGATTAAGTTACATAATGTCTTTGGGTTTCAATGTCTTCATTTGTATAACAGAGTTGATATCACTCTAAGAGTTATTTTACTCCATAAATGGCAGAAATGACTTATTTTCTTCTCCAACCCCACTAGCACCATCACAGCCATCATCTTTATCATCATAATCTAGAGTAGGAATTGGTAAGCATTTCCTAAAAAGGCCCAGATAATAAATATTTTAGGTTTGATGGGCTGTAATGCCTCTAGTGCAACTACTCAACTCTGCCATTGTAGCGAGAGAGCACACGAACCATACAGACAGGAACGGCTGGGGCTGTGTTCCAGGATAACTTCATTCACGGAAACAAGCATTGGATCAGATTTGCCTGTGGCCTGCAGCATGCCGATTCCTGACTTAAAGTAGGTCTCCTCAATCTCTTTCCAAATCTCATCATCCTGGGGCAAGAAGGAAAGAGGCTCTTCAGGGACTGGTGGATAAGCAGGAATTTATTTCTGACAGGGCATCAACTGTGTGTGGTGAATGGCAACCGCTTTTCTTTTTAAATAAGATTTTATTGTTTTGGAGCAGTTTTACATTCACAGAAAAATTGAGAGGAAGAGATTTCCCATATACCTCCTGCACCTCCCCATTACCAGCATCCCCCGCCAGAGTGGTACATTCGTTACAAGGGATGAATCTACATTGATACATCATAATATCATAATCACAGTTTATATTACAGTTCACTCTTGGCATTGTACATTTGATGGGTTTGAACAACTGTAGGACATGTATCTATCATTATGGTACCATACAGAGTGTTTTTGCCATCCTAAAAATCCTCTGTGCCCACCTATTCATCCTGCCCCTCCCTGCCAACTTCTGGCAACCACTGATCTTTTACTGTTTCCATAGTTTTGTCTTTTCCAGAATGTCATGCCATCAAAATCTTACAGTATGTAGCCTTTTCAGACTGGCTTCTTTCTCTCAGTAACATGCATTTAAATTTCCTCCATGTCTTCACATGGCTTAATAGCTCATTTCTTTTTAGTGTTGAGTAATATTGCACTGTCTGGATATACCACAGTTTATTTATCCATGCACCTACCAAAGGACATTTGGGTTGCTTCCAAGTTTTGGCAATTATGAACAAAGCTGCTATAAACATCCATGTGTAGGTGTTTGTGTGGACATAAGTTTTCATCTCCTTTGGGTAAATACAAAGGAGCATGATTGCTGGATTGTTTGGTAAGAGTATGTTTGGTTTTACAAGAAACCACCAAACCGTCTTCCAAGGTGGCTGTACTATTTTGCATTCTCACCAGCAATTAATGTGAGTTCCTGTTGCTCCACAGCCTCATCAACATGTGGTGTTGTTAGTGTTCCAGATTTTGGCCATTCTAAGAGGTGTATACTGGTATTTCCTTGTTTTATTTTGCATTTCCCTGATGATATGTGATATGAAGCATCTTTCACATGCTTAATTGCCATCTGTATCTCTTCTTTGTTGAGGTGTCTGTTAAGATTTTTGGCCCATTTTTTAAATTAGGTTGTCTGTTATCTTATTGTTGTAAGAGTTCTTTGTGTATTTTGGATAACAGTCCTTTATCAGATGTGTCTTTTGTAAATGTTTTCTACCAGTGTACCTGCCTTTTGAAAAGCTCTGACCTGGAGGAATAAGTAAAAAACATGTCGACTCTCTAGCAGAACCTGAGGGCAGGGGTTGGATTTTACATATTTTATAATATCTAACATATATTAGGTGTGTATTGTGTACTGGCCACTGTGATAAGCATTTTTATGCCCTAACTCTCAAAGCTGAGGAAACTACTTTGCAGATGAGGAAACAGATTTGGTAAGACTCACATGATCCCAAGTTAGAGTTCAAATTCAGACATTCTGACTCAAGCACCTACTTTACCATACAGCAATGCTTCAGATGGGGCCTGGTTCAGTACCATTCTATTTCCATTTGTAAATAGCAAGTATATCAATGAATGAAAGAATGAATAAATACTTTTTTTAAGATAAAGAATTATCCATACAGTACATATTTGCCCTTCAATAGAATTGTTTACATATTAATGGGCAATCTTAAGAAGCTATAGATCACAGTTTTTCCAAGGAATTTGAAGTACGTTATCCCTAGGTTGTTGAACTCATTACCATTCTTTAGTTGAAGGCTGAGGGATTTAGCTTCTATAGTTTAAATGTGGAGAGTTGGGAATAGACAGATTACAGGTCTTCTTAAACAGAGGCGGGAATAGGTAGTGAAGAAAAAAATGGTATGTTATTCCAAACAAAAACAATTTTGCTTATTAGATTTGACAGGATGGTGTATCTCCCACAAGTATTTGCAGTTTGACTGTACCTTACAGCAAAATATTGGTAGCTGTGTTGAGTCAATATCTGTATATTTAGGAAAGTAAACAAAAGGGAAAAATGCAGGTTTGCAAATGATTAATAAGGTCTTGGTTTACTTTTTCACAGTTGTGTTTGTTTTGTTGTCTGGAAGAAGGAAATCCTTACAATCTGGAGGGAAGAATAGAGTGATACCACAATCCAGCTAGTTGGTCAAGTCAGAAATCTAGAAGTCCATCCTTAACTTCCCTTTCCTTATCTTACACGTCATTACCTATCTCATTTTACCTTCGCTATCCCTCTAGTCTGTCTACTCCCCATCTCTTTCTCCACCCACCCTGCCACCCCCCTGGTCTGTGCTACCATCAGCCTCCACCCGGACTGCTGCAATGGCCATCCAATTAGTATATCAGACCCACTTTCCTGTCAATCCGTTCTCCACACTGTAGCCAGAGTGGTTTTCTAAAAATCCAGACCTGATGATGATGTCCCTCCTTTCTCCTCACAAACTTGTAATATCTCTAATAGTTTCCTGTTGTCATTACAGAAAAACAAAATCCTTGTCCTGGCTTCAAGGTCCTGTGGGGCCCGTCTCGCTCTCTCACCTGTGCCACATCACGCACGCTGACAGTTCAGTCCCTTACACTGCGCGTGTTCCCTCCCACCACGAGGGCTCTGTGCGTCCTGTCCCCTCTGCGTGGGATCTCCTCCCCTGCATTCTTTGTCTAGTAAACACACGTGCTTCGTAGCTCAGCTCAGGTTTTACACTCTCCGTGCTGTCGTCCTTGACTCCCATGAGTCAGTGATATCTCTGTCAACGTGCTCTTGTTGGACTAAGCACTTGTCTTTTATAGAACTTAGAAAAGCCGCAATTTGAAGCTAGAAATGGGTATATAATAGCTATATAATTATTAAGTCAAAGGAGAGTGGTTAGTTCAGGCATAATTGACTCCAGAGGCTCTAACAATGCCCCGGGACCTTTCCTCTGCTGTTCCCTGTGTTGGCTTCTTTCTCAGCTAAGCTGTCTGCTCATGGCAAACATTACATTGTCCTCACAGCCAGTGGCCCCAATTTAAAAGTTTACAGGATGATTTGACATTAATTTGTGTGATTAGGTTTCTAATGTCTGTCTCCTTCCCTGGAGACAAATTCTTGTATTAGTTTCCTAAGGCTGCCATTAAAAATTTCCACGAACTGGGTAGCATACAATAAAAATGTATCATCTCCTAGTTCTAGAGGCCAGAAGTCTGAAATCAGGGTGTCGGTAGGGCCACAATCCCTCTAAAATGTACAGGGCAATCCTTTATGCTTCCTCCTATACCTCTCGTGGTTGGCTGGCAATCTTTGGTGTTCTTGGCTTCCCCTACATTCCTCCAATCCCTGCCTTTGTCACCAGATGGCTTTCTCCTGCCTCTGTCTTCACTTGGCCATCTTCTTATGACAGCAGCATTGGCTTAAGGACCTACCCTACTCCCTTATGAGTTTGTCTTAGCCAGTTACATTGTAATTATTCTATTTCCAAATAAGGCCACCTTCTGAGATGCTGGGGATTAGGACTTCAACATTCCTTTTTTGGGGGACACAATTCAGTCCATCCAGGTCTCATCCAAGATACCACATTGTGTTTGTCCTGTCTCCTTCGACTCCTCTTTGCGGTGGGAGTTTCTCAGACTTTCCTTGTTTTTGATGACCTTGAGAATTTGTGGTGTACTGGTCAGATATTTTGTGGCATGTCTCACATTTGGAATTTGTCTAATGTTTTTCCCATGATAAGATTAGAGTTTTGTGTTTCTGGAGGAAGACCACAGAGGTAAAGTGACATTGTCATCACATCAAAGCAAGGGTACATGTTGTCCAACCTGATTTATCACTGTCGTTGATCTTGATCGGCTGACTGAAGTAGTGTTTCTCAGGCTTCTCCACCACAGAGTAGCTTTTCTCCCCACCTTTCCATACTGTCCATTTTGGAAAGGAAGTCCCTATGCACAGTCCACTCCTAAGGACTGAGGAGTTATGCTCTGGCATCTCTGGTGTGGAATAGCTACATAAATTATTTGAAATTCATCTGCATGGGAGATTTGTTTCTTCTCCCCCTTTATTAATTTATTCAATCATTTATTTATATTAGTATTAACTCATGGATGTTTATTTTCTGCTTTAGTTCATAATCCAATACTACTTTATTTTTGCTTAAAATTGTTTCAGCTGTGCTAGCAGAAACTCTTTCAGTTGGCTCCTGTGTTCCTGTGACATAATCCTACTTTTTAAAGTTCTTCTTTATTTTCTGGAACTACAAGATGCTCCAGTCTCATCCTGTGTATTTCCTGCTCCAGTATCAGCCATTTCTCCAAGGAGCTCCAGTTCCCTTTATTGGAGAATGGAATGAGAAACCAAGATTTGGGCAATGAAAGCATTTGGATAAGGAAAATGAATAGCTCAGGCAGCCGAGGGGAAGAAGAGATTTCTAGGTACAATTTCCATGAAAAAGGTAGGAAAGGAATTGTCCAGGCCGAGCACAGATTTCCTAATTAGGGGCCAGAGAGGTTAAGAAGGAGAGAGGTGAGTGGAGGGATGTAAATAAAAAGGACAAGAACAGTGAGCCCCAAAGTCAGGTGAGAGGTTTCAAAGCAAATGACTGTTATTAGTCAAGCTGCTGCTGATCAGTCATCGAAGATCTTCAATAACTAACTACAGCAATGCTCCATTCCTGCTCCACTCCCAGAAAACAACCATCTAGTTAGTTCTAACTTCAGGGTCTTATGAGATCATAGATCCATTCAAAAAGGCCATGAAGAGAAACAACAGGTAGGAAACCACTGCACTTGTGGGTTTTGTTGCCGAGCTCTAACCATTTAGTGAATGTGACCATCGGGTAACCAAGCTGCCATTGTCAGCCAGTTTCATATTGGACACAAATGCCTATCAGCATTTCAATTATGAGGCTCTTCGAATTGATGGTTAGAATGACTGGCTGTCCATCCACTCTGTCATCGAACTCGATCATGGAACTCCTTGAGCTTCTTCTGAGTGTTGTCCCATGTGAAGTCATATCTGAACATAAACCATGTATCTTATCTCGATGGCAAGGCATGGCCAACCTTGAGCACCTGGCTGACACAAAGACAGGTTTTAGGGACTGGCTTTGGCTATGTGGTGCAAAAAGGCAAATATAAATAAACCTTGTCCTAGGGAGGCTATATACAGAATACAGATTTTTTTCATTCAAATGTTGGTTATTTACTAGGTAAGTAACTTTTGGTATGTTTTTAATATATCCAGGGTTCATTAGCTACAAAATAAAGGTAATAAAACCTACTTCAAAAGATTGTCGTGGGGGGACATGAGAGAATACATCTGTGACGTCCTCAGGACAGAGTATGGCCCACAGAGCTCTGGGAAGGGTGCCGCCTGCTTTGTGCACGCCTCTCCCCACTGTGGCTTCCTCTTTCTTCCCCAGCCTTCTCCTTCCTTTGAACACATAAACCTTTGTCTCATACCCTAATTGCTCATGACTGCTAAATTCAGCCTTCTGTCCAGGCCTCTTGTCCCTCAAGTGCCCCAAACCAAAAGACATTCTTGCTCTTCACCACTCATCAAAGTTTCCATTCCCTGAAAATCTCTCAGCCAGATGTTAAGAAAAAGCATTTGATAAGCTGGTTAAAGAAGTCCATTGTGAAGTATAAATACGTTATAGGCATTAATACATCAATTATTACATTACTATTATATTACTACCTGTCATTTTGTCCAACCACATCTCTGGGGTGTGTGTGTGCATAGAGCATGGGAATTAGGAGGGCAGGCTGCAGGCTCTGGAATTAGTCTGCAGGGTTTCACATTCGGACTCAGGCACATATTAGCTATGTGACCTTATACAAGTTACTTAGGCCTTCATCTCTACTTAGGTCAATAAGGTTGTTGTAGGGACAAATGAGATGATTCATATAATGCACTTTGAAGAGTATCTGGTGCTAAGCAAGTTGCCCAGTAAGTGTTAGTTATCCTGATAGTTGATCATCAAGGTAGTCATGCTCCCATCCCACCTCTGCTTTGAATCTCAGAATTCATGAATTCTGAATGCTCAGAATCTCAGA
Source organism: Manis pentadactyla (assembly GCF_030020395.1). Lineage (NCBI taxonomy): Eukaryota > Metazoa > Chordata > Mammalia > Pholidota > Manidae > Manis > Manis pentadactyla. The sequence goes on along the minus strand of NC_080026.1, from coordinate 14,633,939 downwards.
AAAAAGTTTCCTACTGGTGAGAATGGCATCTCCTTTAGTTTTGGTCATGACCAGAGAGCAAACTTCAAAGAACTTAACAGCTAAGTATAAAGTAACTGTGAGATTTGTGCTCTGGACTGAACTGTGTCCCTCCCCTGCCCCAAATTCATAAGCTGAAGCTCTAACCTACAACGCGATGGTATTTGGACAGGAGGCCTTTTTGGGTGATTAGGTTTAGAGGGGGAGATGGGAGTGGCCCCCTGTGGCATACGTGCTCTTAGAAGAAGAAATACAGGGAGCTCTCGCTCGTTAGCTCTCTGCCACATGAAGACACACCCAGAAGATGGCCATCTGCGCCCAGGAGGAGGGTTCTCATCAGGAACCCAGCATGCTGCCCTCCGGGTCTCAGACTTCTTGCCTCCAGAATTGTGAGAAAATAAATGTCTGTTGTTTCAAGCCACCCAGTCTGTGGCATTTTGTTATGGCAGAACCCAGGCAGACTAAAGCAGCTTAAGTGATAAAATAATCTTATAACCATCCAAGTGTAAAATGTTTGAACTTTTCAGTGAACTGTTGAAACTTACTAATAAAGCTGAGACTTTATTCATTGGCATGTGATCTGGTTCACTATGTTAATTACGGTTATAGGCTAAAACCCCACCAGATGTCTTTTAGATGAACCATAACATTTTTATCTGAGCTGGATAAGAACTTCGGAGTCGTTTGATTTAACTTCCGATGTGGGAGGTGGTCCCTGGGGCCTGGAGTGGTTTAGCAGAAGCCCCCCAGCTGGAGCCCAGGTTCTCTCCCCCTGAAGCCCATGTTCTCATCGCGCAATGCCTCACGTCACACCATCAGTCACAGGGCCTGGTGGGGCTGTAGAGATTCATCAGCTTCAACCAGAGCTCCTAGAAAGAGTGCAAACGTTTCCCTTCCTAAACTCCATATGCACATGAGAAAACATTGTACAAGAGTGTTAACCTTTTATTTGCACTATAGTTTAGAGGTCCAAGAAACGATGGCTTGCCTGAAACCAACATAGTATTGTATATCAACTATACTTCAATAAAAGAAGAAAATGTGAAAAAAAATACTATGACATTTGTTTTCTACAATGGATCTAAACCTCTTCCTGAGTTGTACCCTAACCCTCAGTGTAGGAGGTGAGGGTACAGGGAGTGGTGGGCCTGGGACTGTGGTGGTGACGCCAATATTTGCCAACAACATCATTGTCTCGCCCTCTTAAAAAGTCTCTTTTAGATCATTTGGCTCTTTTGAGGTTGGCTTTTTTTCATGTTTCTTCCCTCTCAAGATGGCCTTGACGCTGTGTACACAAGCCTGTGTGCTGTCCTGAGGTGCTAAGGCTGCTCACTGGCCAGCGTCTGCTGATTTGCACCAGGACCTTCATCACCTGCTGGTGCAAGATGGGGCAATTTGGTGCTATCTTAGGGCTCCACTATCCTTGGAATCTTTCAGTGGCTCCTGTCCCTACCCTGCGGCAGGAGGGAGCTTTTGGATCCTCTAGACCAGGGGCCCCCAGCCAACACCTTTTTCATAAATAAAGTTTGACTGAAACATGGCCATGCCCATTCATTGAGGTGATTGCTACATTACCTTGGTTTGTATAAATCACAAGCTTGACTGTGTAGGCGCCACACACATTTGTTGAGTACCTACTGTTTCCAGCCCTCAACCCATTGCTCGAAAGGATCCAGCCTGCTTCTCTCCCTTTTCTTTTCCTCTCCCCTACCTCCAAGCTGACAAATAGAGTTTCACCATAGTGACTCTGCTTCAGCAGTTTTAGAGGAAATATTTGCAATATAAGTCTTTTTCTTGAATAGTTGACATTTTTCTGAACTATTGCCTCCTCTCCCAGGCCTTTCTTGGTCACCTCACTCAGAACCACACCACGCACCCGCCTGCGCCAGGACCCCTATCCTTTCCTCTGCGTCCCTGTTCTCCATGGCACCTATCACCCGTCAAACTCCATGATTATCTAGTTCTCTAATTTTCTGTCTCTCCTTTAGAATATAGGCTACGTGAAAGCAGGAATTCTCTGGTTCACTGTTGCATTCTTAGTACACAGAATAGTGCCTGACGGAAGGTCAGTAGTCAAGTATTTTTGAACGCATAAACACATCAGGATTATACCTCATAGAATGACCTTAATGTTTAAAAACAAACAAAACTCCTTCCCTACTGACGGTGAAGAGAGAGAAGGCTATCACGAATCCCTCTGTACTGCCTTTGTGGGAATAGTTGATGGGCAAAGGTTGTCAGTGAACATGAAACCCCAGACAACACTGTGGATTGAAAACCAAAACTTTGAGAAGTTAAATGCTGACCCATTGCTGACAGAGTAGATCATACAGCCACATGCCCTGTTTCCCAAATTTCAAGTTTTCATCCGTTGTTTACTTGATGTTGAATACTGCAACCCAGATTAATTTCTGAAACTCATTTATTTACCTAACATTTCACTAAGTTATCAACTTCTGGAGATGTCTTTTATTTTTCAATTAAGTAATTATGTTGTAGAAATTACTTAAGTTTCTATTTGAAATTAACTGGAATTTTTTCTTAAATATATTTCAGCTTAGTATCTTTAAGCTGAAAGGTATCTTAAGTTTATTTCTAGAAAATAAAATGGCACTAGTAAATAACATTTTTGAAGATTTATTTCAAGTGAAACAATGTATGTAAAAGCATGTTGCATATAAGATGGTCACAGGGACGGTAGTACAGCATGGAGAACATAGTCAATGATTCTGTATAACATCTTTCTCTGTTGATAGATAGTAACTACTAGAGGGGGTGAGGATTTAATAACATGGGTAACTGCTGAACCACTATGTTGTACATTTAAAATCAACGTGAGATGGTATATCAATGATACTTTAATAAAAAATAGCATATTGCAAACCATGAAGTATTCTGCATTAGTAAGGCATTGCTACTATCATCATTATCGGCAATCCTGAGAAAACTTTGAAATGAAGTTTTTCTCATCTTGCAAAGTATGAAATCACTTAAGATTGGGAAATCACCTAACATTTAGTGACTTAATGAAAATAGCATAGATTTCCCATTCTGGTGAAGTGATAAGAATCTCTACAACCTCATCAGATAGAAAACAATGGCTTTGAAAATATAGGAAAAGGGATAAAGGGGGAGTCGGAATTGCTTTTTGTAGTAATAATTACAGATTCTGAAGTACTGATTTGGCTTTCAGAGATTTTGAATGGGATTTTACATGAAGGCGTACTTAATATCAAGGTAGTTAACCCAAGGAGAAACAGGTCTTAACAAGCTCTTGGGTATTTTCTGGTCACAGAGAATTACCTGAACACATTTCTTCCAACAATCTACTGACTATGTATATGAGCAAAGTCTGTGCAACAGAAACAGCCCAAATCTAGTGCAAATGTTTGAGACAAATCAACATTTGAGATAAGTTATTTATTACCAACGTTCTGCATTTTGTTGGAAGATGACAGAGATGGGAGCAGGGGCAGCAGCAGCTAATTGAAGCATGTTATTTCATTTCTCTGAGCCTCAATTTTCTCATCTGTAAAATGAAGGAGTTAGATAGTCAAGGACCATGAACTCCTGGCTTGTATTTGAGTGGCACCCACCTGCTGAGGTTTAGACAGTAGGGACCTATTGAGAACTGTGGCAAATTAAAACATGCATGGCCCTCATTAAAGCATTCACATTCAAAATTTTAAAATTCTTTGCTGTCCATGGGGCCTGGGTTTGGCCAGCAGGCCTATGGCTAGCTGCCTCTGGAGTGACTGATTGCTAAGGTACAAGTCATATTCCATAAATCCATATCTTTTCTTGTAGGAAACTGCTTTTGATGTCCACTTGTACAAGTTGTTACAGCATCTCAGCTCCAAATTTACCCTTTTTGCTTCTTCTCTGAATATAGAGATGGGCCCTTTACATGGTTTTCCTATACCAGCTGGTACAAGGTTAAGCTATGTCAGTAGGTGGTGCTGGAGGAACACTGGCAGAGAAGGAAGTCTGCTTCCTGACTCCAGGGAGCTCCTTGGTGCCTCCTACAGTGGGGAGGGCTTCTCCAGCGCCGGGCTCCTGCAGTGCGGCACCTGATTGCCCCAGCGTTTGGCCCCTGCACTGCATGCAGCCTCTCTAGTGCCAGCTAGTGCACTGCAGTGGCTTCCTCAGAGCCTAGTTCTGCACGGAGGGTGATTTCTCGAGCTTCTGGCTCCCACAGTAGGGTGGCTTCTCCAGTAGGCAGTTCCTCCAGGATGCAGAGCTTCTCCAGCAACCAGACCCTACAGTGTGGGTGACTCCTTAAGCATCTATCTTCGGGCACGCACGCAACCTCTCTGGCGGCTGACTCCTGCAGCGCACTGCAGTCAGCAGGTACCCCGGGAAGACTCTGGCACTTTTGTAGCAGAATACCTTCGGCAGGACACCTCCCTGTGAACAGCTTTTCCTGACACCCTTGAAGGAGCATTTCCAGCAAGTTCTACTGGCACAGCTCTACCATGACTTCTCTGCCATTCTGTGAGGCACAGCTGCATCTCTGAAAAGGTCTAGATCTCAGGTTGGGGTGGAAGGGCTCTATCTTGAATGCTCCATCTCAGCCCCAAGGGCACTGGCTGATCCTTCCAGGTGCTATTTCTATATTTACACATGTAGCGAAACCAGACAAAAAAAGGCAGTTAAATCATGCTGAATCCATTCCATTTCACTCAGCTCTTTTACCCACTTGCACATTTCTCCCATACATATTTTTATTTTATTTGTTTTAAGATAAGGAAAGAGCATGAGTTTATTTACACTGACACAGTTATGTGGTTTTATTCTAAAATAAAATTAGAGAGCCTACATATGTCTTTAAGAGGGAGGGCACTTTTTGGTACATGTTTACAAGGCTTTGTTCCTTTTCTTCCCCCCTCGCTTTATTGAGGTTTAACTGAGAAATAAAAATGTATATTTTCAAAGTGTACAACTTGGTATTTGTTATACATATGCATTATGAGATTATCTCCACAATCAAACTAATTAACATATCCATCACCTTACACAGTTACCATTTTCTTTCTCTTTCTTTTTTTTCCTTCTTCCTTTTGCTTGTAGTGAGAACATTTAAGATTTAGTCTCTTAGCAGATTTGAAGTATGCAATACAGTACTGTTAACTATAATCATGTTGCTGTACATTTGAGTCCAGAAATTATTAATCTTGTAACTGAAATTCTGTACCCCTTGACCAACACCTCCCCATTTTCCCCTCCCCCCAACCCCTGCCCATTGCTCTACTCGGTGCTTCTGTGAGTTTGACTATTTTACATTCCACATATAAATGAGAGTCTATAGTTTTGTCTTTCTGTGCCTGGCTTATTTCACTTAGGATAATGTCCTTCAGGTGAATCCATGTTGATGCAAATGGTAGGGTTTCCTTTTCAAAGGGAGAATAATAGTCCATTGCATGTGTGTACCACATTTTCTTTATCTATTCACCTGTCACCAGGCCCTTAGGTTGTTTCCGTATCTTGGCTGTTGTGAATAACGCTGCCGTGAACATGGGAGTGCAGAGAGCTCTTCCAGACCCTGATATATTCCTTTGGATAGAGACCCAGAATTCCATGAGTATTTTTAAGAAAACGAGTTGAAAGAAAAAGCTTTTCCAATATTTTCTCCCCTACCTGTTTCTGCTCCCCAATGATGAGTGTGCATCCAGCACAGAAAGGTCGGATGATTTAGAGTAAGTCAGAGTCATCAAGAGAGGGATGAGTTACTAGCTGCTTGAGTCATCGTCCCTTCACATAATCAGCGTGAATAAGTAGAAACGTCTCTGCATTCAGAGAAATGTACCACAGGAATCACTTCCCTGTCTGTCAGGCACTGTTTGCACAGAGCCATCCAAGCCATGGATTAGTAATCACTGTCTGTGTTTGAGGTCGGACTCTCTGGGGGCAGAGTCTTGCTTAGATACATGCAGCCACATAAACATGTCTGGCCTGGGCCCTGTAGCTCTTCTGGAATCTCCCTTTCGGAGGCTTCTAATTTGCCTAAGAGATTCAGATTCCATGAACCACACATCTCATATTTCCTTATTTGCATGCTCCATAATTATTTTTAAGAGTATGTTAAGATAATAAGATAATAATGATATTAAAATAATAATTGCCATTCTTCATTACATGCTATAAACCAGGTAATTAATATATACTTTCTCATTTTAGCTTCCCAACACTCCTGTGTGGCAATTACTATTATTTTCACTTTACAGGAAACAAATGAACAAACAAATTGAAGTTTGGAAAGATTATGTGCTTGCCCAACAATATATGGACCCATTTGGCTGAAAAAGAATGTTCTCTTCAGTACACCATATTGTGCCTGTAGGTGCAATTCTTTTAGTTTACCATTTTGAAACAAAACAGCATCCATACACTGTGATAGGATTGTGCTTACTGTTCCCTTCTGCTTCCAGAGCCAAGAATATGGCCTTTCTCTGCATACAATGACTTACCATTTATCCCCACACTGATTATACTCAAGGACAATGCATCATTTGGTATATTGTTGGTCTATTATATATCTTGATGCTCTACTCTTTTCATGCTTATTAAAGCCATAGTTCTTTTTCCTAGCTAGCTCAACTCAAGTGAAAACTTGCCAAACTCTGCAAATTTTTTTTCTACTTTGCAACAGAATTGTTAAACTTTTACCAAAATCCTAGCCTCTGCATTTAGTTCACCAGAATATGCCCTCATAGGTGTGGGAATGAAGAAGGGATGAATGTCAAGGAGTAGAGGATTAGACAGGGTAGAACATCTCGGGTCCTTGTTCCTCTGCCCCTTCCCTCACCCCAAGAAAGGAGAAAGAGCCAGGCTCTGATGAGAAGAGAGGGAAGATGTCCAGTTATTTGTTAGAAAACCGCATGTTTCAGCATTTAAAAAGTACTCATTTAAAAGCATTTATCTTAAAATATTTTCAAATAAAATATAGCATTAAAAAATGTCATGTTACCATGCCTTTGTCCTTTGTTATCCTATTCATATTCTAAATGTTGATTTGCAGTGTTACAACTTAGATGATTTAGAGACACAAGAGTCCAGCATTACCAGGAAAATAAAGGAATAGACACATTCTTACAAAGTAAATCACATAATGTAGCAGAATTGTGTAAAATACTGATTTTGAAAAAACATGATCATATATCCAAGACCTGCTGACTTCAATTCTTGAGTACTTAACAGAGATCGAGACTATTTTTAGTCCTTAACAAAAATCAAGGCTATTTTAAAGAAAAGTTTATGCTCTGATCCATATTCTCCATACTGACCATGTTTTTCTTTTGCCTGAGGACTGAGTCTGTTCAAAATACCCCTCCCTAATTTTTACAGTATTATCTTTGCTTATTAAATAAAGCATGTGCAAGCAACATGGAAAACTGAGCTCCTTGGACATCTTTCCTAAAGTAAACAAGAGGATTATGGTGTAAAAGTTAACACGGGTGAACTTGAAGGAGTGAAAAGCTGACTCTAAGTTTCAAATGAAGACTGTCAGCTTACAAGCTGATGCCATCCTGTGTGGCCCTGTGAGGATCAAATCTTGGACTAGACCGCATGCCAATGTGCAAGGGGTCTGCAGGATGCACACATGTGGTCCTGGCTTGCAGGAGGTGGGAATCAGGCCTGGAACCCCTACATCAAGCTGGGACCTTGGAAATTCTGTACCTTCAGTGTTAGAAGATTAAACCTTTCAATGACTGGTCTTAAAAGGCGAAGGAAGTCTGTCTCTGTCAGCAAATGTGGGTAGAAAAACAATTTCTAGTGAGAAACTGAAACAGTGTAAGATGTGTGATTATAGAGTGACAACACATGCTGGTCACTTGCTGCTGGAATCCTCAGAACAGGAAATTAATGTAAATCTGATCTTAGCCTGGGGGTACCCTTGGGGCTCCTGGCAAAAGCAAATACGAAATCACTGCCTGGGGACACTTTTGTAAACCAGTATATATTGGAGACACAGAGAAAAACAAATATGGGGTCGAAAATAAAAGTTATAGATAAAATGGAGAAACAATTCCTTATGAGAAAAATCATCAGACCAAACAGAAAGATTCCCACCTCCAAGAACTTGAAATAATTAAACAGATTAGAAGAAGTTTTAAAATAATTATGCTTAAAGTGATTAAGTAGGCTAAAGATGGAATAGAAATATATAGAAACAACAGGACATGATGTAAAAAGAAAAGGTAAATTTGACAAATGACAATCAGAACAACTACAAATGAAAAAAAGCTTATTGAAGAAGGAAATCTCAGTGGATGGTGCATCAGTTATCTATTGCCACAATAATGCTATTGCCTAGGACCTGAGAGGCATACACAACAAACTTTTGTTACTCCCGAGCCTGGGGTTAGTGGTGCTGGCAAGGTGGCAAGGGGCCCTTGGCTGGGTTTGCTCACTTAGGGGTCATCTGGCTGTTGGCTGATCTAGGATGGCCTCAGCTGGGGTTACTGGGTGACTGGGCTCTGTTTATATGATTCTCCTCCTCTGGCAGACCAACCTGGGTATGGTCTTATGACGATGGTAGGGTAGCAAGGGCAGCAACAACTGGCACACTCACTCTTGCCTCATTTTCTTGATCAAAAGTGGGACATGGCCAAGCCCACAGTATAGGGAAAGGCAGGTTACCTTATTGGTGGTGATGGGATATTGCACTGCACAGTCATATGAAATAGGGTATGGATACATGAAGAATTGAGGACATTACTGCAACAGATTGGAGATGCACGAAAGCTGGTTAAACACACCCAAATAGAGAATAAAGAAGAAAGGCCCAAGACAATTTCTCAGTTTGCAGCAGAGAAGCAAAAAGAATATGTAAAAAAGTTAACACATTAGGAGGCCAGACTGAGACGGCGTGACATGTATCTAATAAAGGACCAGAGAAAACAATACTTCAAGGAAGTAATATAATTTTCTAGAATTTCTAACAGACTTGTTTTCTCATAATTTGGAAGCAGAGTGAGCTGTGAGAACTTAATTTATTTTAAAAGTCACACTAAATACCGTTAAGTAAAACTTGAGACTGTAAAGAGAAAATCCAAAAGCCACCAGGAAGAATAGACAGATTACTAAGTTACAACAAGTAAATGAAAGCAAACTTTTCATCAGTAGAAACAGGTACAGATGGCAATGAGCTAATAACCTATGAGTGTTGAAGGAAAACAAATGTCAGTTCAGAATTATATACCATACTAAATAGTCACTCAAAAACGAGGGCCAAACGAAGACATTTCTAGATATAGATAGATAGATAAGATATAGATATAAATATTAGGAAAACAAAATAACATGGAAGAAATGAATAAAAATATATCAGTAATCACAACTTTTTTCAAATTTTTTTTCTTAAAGTATCATCGACATACAATCTAATAATAGTTTCACATACACAAAACAGTGGTTCAACATTCACCCATGTTATCTAGCCCTAACGCGCTTTCACTGTGGTCACTGTCTCAATGTAGTAAGACGTTACAGAGTCATTAATTGTATTCTCCATGCTGTGCTACCATCCCAGTGACCTACCTATATTGTGATTGTGATATATAGTGCCCCATTCCTTCTCCCTCCTCACCCACCCTCCCCAACCCTTCCCCTTTGGTAACCACTAGTCCGTTCTTGATATTTATGATTCTACTGCTTTTTTTTATTCCTTCTGTTTTGCTTTGTTTTTATATTCCACAAATGAGTGAAATCATTTGGTACTTGTCTTTCTCTGTGTAACTTATTTCACTGAGCATAATACCTTCTAGATCCATCCATGTTGTTGCAAATGGCAGGATTTCCTTTATTTTTATAGCTGAATAATGTTCCATTGTGTATATGTACCACACCTTCTTTATCCATTCTTCTATTGGTGGACATTTAGGTTGCTTGCATATCTTGACTATTGTGAACAGTGCGGCAATAAACATAGCATGTATATGTCTTTTTGAATTAGGGATTCTTTTTTCTTCGGGTAAATTACTAGAAGTGGAATGACTAGTTCAAATGGTATTTCTATTTTTAGTTTTTTGAGGAACCTCCATGCTGCTTTCCACAGCAGTTGAACCAATTTACATTCCCACCAACAGGGTAGGAGGGATTCCTTTTCTCGGCATCCTTGCCAGCAGTTTTTCTCTCTTGTATTTTGGAAAGGGGCCATCCTAACTGGTGTGAGGAATAATCACAATATTTGTAAACATATTAAACTCAGATAAAACAGGCTTAACCTCACTAATAATCAGGGAAATGTAAAATGAAACAAAGAGATACCATTTTATGACCATCATACTGGCCAAATAATTATATGGCTAATAACACCAGATTTATTGCCAAGGATATTGGAAAATGGGGCATATGATACACTGTTGGCCCAAGTGTAACTTGGTAAAACTATTTTGTAGGGCAGTGGAAAAATACCCAGTAAAATCGAACACATGCAAACATCTGGCCAGATGTTAGAGACATTTTCATGTGCATACTCAAGGAGATTAGTAGGACATACATGAGGATGTTTATAGGGACAAACTGGAAGCAACCTGAAAAAATAAGTCATAAAGAATATATATAGTACTCCCCATAAATACATAGAATGAGCAAGTTGAAGATATGGTACATGTAGTTATAATACATTCTTATAAGTGAAAGTTTTAAAATGTTCTTAGAAAGATCTCCATTAACTTCAGGGTAGTGGTTATCTCTGGAGAAAAAGCAAAAGGAATCTAAGGGAAGGACGGTGGAAAGGGCTTTAATGGATTCTTTAAAAAAAAAGTCTGTATTAAGTATGGCAAATGTTAGCAATTGTTAAATATTTGTGGCAACTACACCATCATCTGTTACAGCTGCACATGTCTGTATGTTTGAAATAATTTATATTCAAAAAATGTAAAGAATGCTAACATCACATACCCAGAGAAACAGCAGTGATCATCCCAACAGGAATTGAAATTCAAAGCCAAGGTGAAGTGCTCAAAGCAATCACACTGCCAAAAAGCCATGACGGTCCTAAGGTGAGGCATTAACAGGAATGTGAATGCGGCCGTGGTCATGTCCTCAAGATTTTCTACCTCTTTAATGAAAAATTAGTGTTTAACCTGGTGTACGGCACCAGAGAACATGCTGTTCTGTCACCGAGCTAAACCCAAATTAGAATCAGTCAGCTCTGAAATTTCATGACTTTTTGGGCCTGGAATTCACCACCTCCATGAATGTATTAGCATTATTTTCCCATCTGAGCCCTCAGTAATAACCTTGGTTTTTTGTCTGAGGTTTGGACTGAACCTTCCTTGAGTTCCTGGGGAAGGAGCCCCCTCCTCTCATTTTAGCGTGATGTTTGTCAGACTCAGAACTGCTTTCCAACTGCGAGACTGGTTTCCCAATGGACTTCATGTTCCCCGTGGGATGCTTTCATCTGGTCCTGAAAAGCAAACATGCTCTTTAATCTCCAAAGCCTAAAGCCACCAAAACAGGCGAGCTACCAGCAGTTAGGGACCCCTCAGCCTGGAGCCTTTGAATTCCCTTCTAGGGACCGCTGAAAGCAGACAATTTGCTGTAGGCAGGGTGTTCAAATGGACCCGGCTTTTGGGGTGAAATCATAGGTAAGCGGTAGTAAGCCTGAGATGAGTTAAATTATAAATTAAAGTGAGTTTGAGGCACATTTCAATAGAAAGTGTAAATTTTGGCAATGAGATCACCATTAAAATCACCATTAGGACTGGACTATCATTTTCAAGGCACTATTTTCTTCAGCAGCAGCCACTTAACATGATCCACTATAACTAAGCTGTGTACCTTTTCCCATAAATGAGAGACACAAATAACCCTTAGGACCAGTGGGGCGAGACTTTGCACAGAGATGCTCCTCACATCCCAGTCCCACCTCCCCTTTCACACCCAGATAAAAATTCCAGACTCTTGCTTTCTTTAAAGGAAAAACAGTGGTTAAATAGAAGAAGTTCCTGTGGTTTTGTAGCTGGGCAAACATGTGTCTGATTATTAGTTGCAGGATCTCAGGCTCCTCGTTTAAGCGTGTTGGGCTTCAGTGTTCTCATCTGGAATTGGAGGTACTAAGAAGACCCGTGGTGGAAGGCTGCTGGGAGGACTGGGTGGGAGCCCACAGGCCTGTGTAAGGCTGGGGTCAGCACCACCCTGCCTGACGTGCTTCCTTTTGCTCCTTCAGTTACTTATTTCCTGTCTTTCAGATTTCCAGTCTGAGTTGAGAGTGATTATTATGAAAGTAGAGAAAAGCTTTTTAATTTTATTTCTGACTGTTATTGATTCAAAATATGCTTCCTTTTCAATAAAAGAGTTGTTCTTGACTTTTTGCTTGATATTCCGTGCCTCACATTTCCTTTTCTCAAACATCATTAAGAACAGAAACATTCTGAAAGTTGAAAATCAGGATACTCAGAAGTCTGGTGGTTTCAGTCTTCAGTGCCTCCGTGGACCGAGCCCCTTGAGGAACTGCTGGCTCCTTAGAGTGGCCTGTTGGCCCACTGAGGCACTGATGTTAGTTTTACAGTCAGCCAGTGGGGCCAGGGAGCTTAAGCTTTGGTCACACTGTGGGAGTCATATTCCCAGCAAGAAAGGCCACCAAAGCAGCCAAGGCAGTTGTAAGTTAAGTCCTGTTCATTTGGAGGTTTCCAGAAGAATTAATTTGAGCACGAGGACCACTCTTTGCCTTTTATATCTTTTATGCAACTTCAAGTGTGAACAAATTTAGCGCATAGTAGGGGCTTAATAATCACTTACTGAGTGATAAATATGACACCTTCTATGTGGAGTCTCTTAAAACAGATTGTGTGCCTCAGGGTGTCGCCCTCTTGCCCCAAATTCATGTGATAAAACCTGAACCTCCAGGGTGATGGTATTAGGAGGCGGGCCCTCGGGAGGTGACAGGGCCATCAGTGTGGAGCCTGCAAGAATGGGTTTAGTGCCCTCAGAAAAGAGACCCCAGAGAGCACTCTTGTCCCTGTCCACCACACGAGGACACAGGGAGGAGACAGTGGTCTCTGAACCAGGACGCGGTCTCTTCCCAATATGGGATCTGCTAGCACCTTGTCTTTGGACTTCACAGCCTCCAGAACTGTGAGAAATAAATGTCTGTGGTTTAAGCCACCCAATCTGTGGTTTGTTATAGCAACGCAAACATACTAAGAAACAGACCTTATCTAGAATGATTGACAATAGTCAAGTCCCCCCCCGTCCCCTAAAAAGCCCTAGAAATAAATGTCCATGCAACTTGAAGTGCTTTCTTTTATATTTTATTTTTAATCATTGTCCAAAGCGGAATCAGTGGTTATATGTGCTTTAAGTATTAGGAAATATAATTCTGGAAGGAAAAACAGATCAATGACATTTGGTAAATCAAGAGGGATTATTTTCTTAAAGTAAATTCCAAATTCATGAAGATTCCAAATGTCAGTGCTCTGTGGGTCCTGGAAAATATATCATTATTTTGTATTTTTAATCTCACATACAATTACTGAACTTCTAAAACATAACCATAAAACATGACTCTAGCATCCCCTGGGACTGACAGCAGGAGGCTCTGGTCTCTGCAAGGATTGCAGCAGGCTGTCATGCTCCCCAGGTTCTCAGCATGGGTCAGCCTCCGCTAGACACCCTTCCAATGGCCCTGCTCGGGGCAGAGGCGTCATCTGCAGCCCTACTGCACAGCCCTGCCTAGGAGAGTCCCATATGGACCAAGTATAGCATTTTAACAGAATTGTGGAGGGACAGGCACTGCAAAGACCACCACCACAAACGCTGGTGTTCCTAGCATTTGTGCTAGGGATTCAATTATTGCTTATAATTACGATGGAGAAAGTACTTTTGAAACCTTTACTAATAAGCTTTTTCCTTCCTGTGTATATGACCATTTTTAGATCACATTCCCATTTGTCTACGGTGGGATGGGGGTTGGAATAAGGGATTAGGATTATTTGAATGGGAATTTTGAGTCTCGGGTGAGGCAATATGAGTTAAAACAAGGATTTAAAAAATGTTTGTGTTTCCATTAATATAAGAGTTAGGGCTGAAGAACTCAAAAACGGAGTTGCTAGAAACCAGGGAGAATTCAGTATATGATATGAGGGTATTTCACAATAGACAGGGAAAGAGGTACAGAGAAGACCTCACCTTCTCATTATGCATGAGAAGGCAAGAAGGTCAGACAAGGGTCCCTGGTGGCCATCCGCCCTTGGGGATGACATTCAGGGGAGACACAGACATCCAACTCGGCATCAGTCAGCGTCAGCACACTGGAGCCTGAGGCCGCATCTTTCAGCGTAGCCCAGGAGAGGTCGCAAGTGTCCGGGAGAATCTCCCTATTCAGCCCAGGCCCGCATCCAGCCTGGGGTGGGAAAGGGGTAGCAGTGGAGGAGAGAGAGAGAGAGACAGCCAACCGCAACATCAGTGTCCCCCAGAGCCTACGTCTGGCATCAGGGGCCTCAAAGTTCTTGAGTGTTCCCATCAGAAAGACAGAGGTTCTCGGACACCTGTGAGCTGTCAGAGGCGAGGGGACTGAGCAAGGAAGCCACGAGGGAAGGGGGCTTTGAGGCTGGAGACAAATAGTAGAGGCCACAGACATCAAAGGAAGGCACCAGCGTGGTGTTCCATTAGCGAAGAGCGACTAGCTGATTCTCAGTGGTCCCATGCAGGGACACACAGACCAACCCTCAGAGCCACAGATTCCTCCCAAGGACACAGTGGACAAGGCCTGACCTGCCTCCTCAGGCAGCCGAAGGACAAGGACCCGAGCCCCTGCATACTGGAGCCCTCCTCTTCCTCACTGCCAAGAAATCGGGTAAAGCCCGCCCTGCCCACACCATTCACCATTCAGTAGGTCTCACCGCAGAAGCAGTGGGCAGAGGCTGGAAACTAGAAAGACTGAGCAGCTGTCTGAAAGAGAACGTGTCATCTAAATGAGACTCTTTAAACCAAAGGCATGAAGACGCTATTGATTGGCAAGTTTAAAGTCACCACCTTCTGCCCCGACTTCTGGGATGGCAGGCCTAGTGGAAAAGATTGGATGGCTAATAGAAAAGAAGGTACATTGTCTTTGCACATAGGTGTAAAAATGGTAAGCTGCAATATATCTACACCATAAAATAACCAATGTGGGTTTTTAATGCCCCCCTTCCTCCAAAAAGGATTTGAGGCAGCCACAATCTGTGTACTGGGAAATAAACACTTGAGGAATGATCCAAAGATTCAATAAGTTTTAGTTATTAGGCCTGAAGAATAAAAGGATGAAGATACACTTCATGTATGCGTTTCAACACACAGGTGAGCATGAAAAATGTGGTAACTGTGTTTTCTTCATTCATGAATGTCAATCTTTTTGTGGAAGAAATCAGAGAAGCAAGAGCTGTCTCAGTCATACCTGTATCTCCAAGTCTGCTTAGACTTGCTGGAGCATAGTGAATACTCAGTAAATATTTGTTGAATGAATAAATGAAAAAGTAAACTGCTTAGCATCAGAGTGGATCACTTAAGACATTTTCAAGTTCTTTCAAGCCATGGATGGTGCTAAGGGCCAAATGGTGGAGTGGGGGATCTGGTGCCCTGGAGGTAGGGACACTGCGTTACCTGTCCCCACCCTGGGAGACCTGCCGCAGAGAGAGAAAAAGCAGGGAGTTCATATGGGGACTGGGCCATGCACTGCCACCCCTATCGCCCACAGGCTGTGAGGCTGGTTCTGGGGTGTGTGTGTGTGTGTGTGTGTGTGTGTGTGTATGTGTGTGTGACCTTCCTGGATGGTGGTGTTGGCTGCAGCCTTGCTGAACTGATACAAGTTCAATGCGTACCTCACAGAGAGGCATCCTAACAGCAGAGCCTCCAGGCCTGGAGAAGAAGGGGTTAGTGTGAGAGGAAGGAAAAGAGCCCCAAGGCCTGACCTCAGGGAGGCAGGCCTAGCCCCACGGGCCCCAGGGGCCATTTGGTCTAAAATTAGACTTTATGTGCATATATGCATAGAGTCCCCAACTACACTGGAAGAAGGGGAGAATCAGGGGGAAGAGCATAAACTTGTGCTCCAGTAAACTTACAGTGTGTGATGATTTAAATGTTCTTAGAAGCCCTGCAATGTCTTGTGAGTAGTAAATTTGATTGTATTGTTTATGAAGAGTTAAGATGCCAAGTCATTAAATGTAAACATTCAAAATATATTACTACTAGTATAATATTTACCTTTTTGGCCTTTCTTTCTTTTTAAAAATACCAGAATCTCAAAAACTGAGAGCCACCAAGGCCCTGTGTGAGAAGTTTTGGTGCAAATACATGGAAGAAAATCATGTACTGCTACTAACAGCTCTTGAAACGCGATGCTTTTTCAGTCACCTCTGTGGATTTTCTGTGTTGTTCCCTGGGACAGGAGCACAGCCCTCTCATATTCACCCCATGTCCACCCGCAGCAGTATTTTGGGGGACTTCATCTTTCCCCAGACCCAATGCAGGCATCACATCCTCCTGGAAGTCCCTGCCTCCCCAGTCTGGGTCTGGGGCCTCTCCTCTGAGTTTTCACAGCACCTGCCATATTCTGTGCCATTCATCCCCCTCCCCCACTGGAGTGTGACTTCCTTAGAGCAGATACTACCCTGCTCATCCTGTTTGCGTCCTCAGAATGCGGCACAGCCTGGCACAAGGTGGTGCCCGGCCTTTGCATCCAGGTTCTGGGAGCCCTGTGTTCCCAGCCCCACGCCTTCCCTGCTATAGGTGCGGGTATGGTTCTAAGTGCACATGAGTAAGTCTTCCATATTCAACAGAAAGTGTGCCAAATGGGGAGAGACCCAGATGCTATCCAGTTTTATGCTAGGACTCTGACTTCTTTTTTCAAACATTAGAGTTTCAGGGCAAAATTAAGACAGATTAAAAAAATTCTTGTCAAGCAGTGAGAATATGAAAATGCTGTCGCTGTGGAGGAAGATGGTGGGAAGTGAAGTATGTTGTCTCAGGCCAGACACTGTGGAGCATGGATGTGGCAGAGCTGATGCGTGTAGGCCCTGCAGACCTCAAGGCTGTGCTGAGTCATGGGGCTGTGCCTGGCACTCAGCCTCTGTTTGTGAAATGCCCAGAGACGGTTGGAGTTTGCTTTATGCAGTCCTGTGTGCATGCTTTCTAAGAACAAAATATTTTCCCTTCCTGATCAGGTGACTGGCCTTTTGCAATGCAGTCAATAAAAAAAAAATCTTCAAGGAACAACCTATCATAAGAGTAGAATTGAGTCTTGGAAAGATTGAAAACTAGAGAGTAGAGAATATAATTTAATACTACCCAGAAGACATTTATTAGTACTCTGCTTTCATGGATTCTATAAAACTACTCTGCACTTCACCTAAATGATGACAGCTTGCCTTACTGTCCTGGGGAGTTGTTATACGGGGTCCATAAATCTTTGCTGGCATTACCTGACTGGCACTGTAAGTGATCAAGATCATTGGCTGACAGAATTTGCACTGAAAACAGATGTGTTAATCAGTTTAATTAATTCACTGGAGTAATTAATTATTTAACACTTATCTAATTAGCTAACACTTCCACCTGTCAGAGCCAGAGGTAAATGCCAGACTGGAATTCGGTGGGTCCTTCTCATTATGTCCTAAAAATAAATTGAGAGATACAGCATGGAATACCAAATAAAAGTGTGAAAGCCCCAGAGGTGGTAAGCGGGCATGTTGAGTCTCAAAACTGTCCATGGTCCTTGGGAAAGAGAGGCACGTAGGCCGGTTTGAGGTGGGTCATGAGGTAGGAGATACTTGTATTATTATAAGCTACACACAGGAACAGATCATAAAAGCCAAACACAGGTTAAGGCTTATTTGCCTCAAAGGTGTCATTACATTTACGAAGACGGTTTCCTCAGGCACTTTTGAATACCTTGGGCAAAGTTACACATGCCTCCTTAGTGGTGGCAGTGGCAGAATTTAGGCACTATATTGGGTCCCTGTTCTCTTTTCCTCTCATTCTGTAAACTTTGCAGGCTGGCCAAGGTGGACCGGGGGAGGCCAGTGTGGAATTAGGGGGCTTTGTCCAGAGTGACTTTCACCAGCAAGAGTAGTATCTTCTGAGATGGAGACCCCAGTTAAGGTTTCAGTGTTTGATTCTTCACTGTTAACGCCATTCTTACAGAGAAATCCGTGCACATCATGAAATGCCTTGTATCTGCTGCCATTTGGATACTTATGAGCATTTTAAGCTCTGATTTTCATCAAAGCCACAAGACTAATGCTCTTGAAGCTCTTGCCAGCATTGACCTTCAGTTGATTGCATGAGGGCCGAGGCAAAAAGGAACCAGATGAAGTTTCCCTAAGTTTAGTTTTTCCATCCCCAAAGTGTAAAGTGAGAAACAGCAACAAAAGTAGTACATTCATGGATTTCTTAAGAGACACAGTCTGTTTTCTGAAAGTACTAGGCTGTCGTTGATTATTCTTCCTGGACTGACCTCTGACAGCTGGTTCATGGGACATTGCAAGCCACCTAGAGTTTAGGCTCTAGGAAACAGGTTTTGCTTAATGATTGCACCTTCTGTGTGATGAAGTCCTGAGGTCCTGACTTTGAATGTTCGCTTCGCTTGTGATCATGAGGAGTGCAAACACATTGGGGAGGGGCAGGATGGGTGTAAAGTGAAATGTTTGGGAACTGAAGGTTTTCATGTGTACTGGGTACATTTTTGGGATAACCTGATGAAGTCGTTATGGAAATGAATGGAGGATTTGCACCCATATACAGTTGTCCCATGGCAAGTAAGTCTGCTCCACCAGACTCACCCTGGGATCAAGACCAGGTGTGAGGGAAAGGTGCACAGGTCAGCAGTTAATAAGCTAACCAATCTGATCGAAGAGATAGGATGCCACATCTTCCCAAGGAGCCCGCCTTCTTGCAGAAATGTTGTTCTGAGAGCTGGGCTGTGGTATAGAAGGCAATGCCAGGGAGGATGCTTCTGAATTGATAACAGAGTTTTGAATGCTAAGGAAAAATTCTGTTAGTAATTTCAGAAGAAAACATGAGTTTTAAGGGAGGGTGTCATTCTAACTGGGAGCTGAACTACTATGATTTGATCTATAACTTAATAGCAAACCACAATATTTTTTTACTTAAGAGTGACTATCCATATAGCATGGGGTATGGCTCTGATTTTTCCTGATTCCAGTAAATCCATGAAACCTGACAGGAACACATATGTTAGGTGAGTGATTTTGGTTTTTTTTATTTGTTTTGATGAGATGGATGTTCTTTTGGATTTCATATTACATGTTCAGAAGATGGACCTCTGCTGTTATGTAAGTTTCTTAAGTTTTGAGATTATATGGTTGGAACACAACTCATAATACAAAACAAAATAATGCAAATTTTCTTCCCAATGACACTTTCAGTCCCTTGGTTCTTGGGTGTGGGAGACTGTTTGCTCATCTAAGTAAGCGGGGCAAAATGCCAATTTTATCTCAATTAAAAAAATAAAGTGGAGCAAAAGAAAATCACAAAAAAGAAAGCAAAAGTTTAGCCAACCTGCAAGAGTGAACAAATTTCAAAGTTCAGTCTGAAGTTCAGCCTTTAATTCCCAGATCCTGGGCTGTATCTGAGAAATAACGAAAGAGGCCTCCCAGTGCATAGAGGAGATTTAACTGTTTTGCAGCATATTGTGAAGTGATTTCATATGCTTTGTGATGGACTTTACATAGACTTCATTTCTAAAATACCATGTATGTTATTCATCTCAGAGGTGGACATAAATCTGCCAAAGCTGTCTGCAAATTTAGCTCCAATTCTTGCCCCAGGTTCACAAAACATAACAGAGCATTAATCTTCATGAGACTTAAAGAATTTTTTCAAGTTCCCTCTGATTCCCTGAGAGTTGTCTGAAAATTCTTGCTTAGAGCCTCTGTCATATCAGCATTTCAGAAAATGCTCCACTTACCCTCAATGAAACAAAAAGGCACCCTACTATATGGAAGAATATCTGTGCAAATGTTACCTCTAATAAGGGGCTAATATCCAAAATATATAAATAACTTGTATAACTCAGCACCAAAAAAACCCCCAAATAATCCAATTAAAATATGGACAGAGGACCTGAACAGACATTTTTCCAAAGAAGACATACAGATGGCCAGTAGATACATGAAAACGTGCTCCACATTGCTCGTCATCAGGGAAATACATATCAAAACCACAGTGTAGTGTCACCTTTCACCAGTCAGAATGGTTAGTATCCCAAAAAGAGAAATAACAAGTGTTGGTGAGAATGTAGTGAAAAAGGAACCCTCCTAAACTGTTGGTGAGAGTGTAAATTGGTGCAGCCACTGTGGAAAATGATATGGAGGGTCCTCAAAAAAACTAAAAATAGAAATAGATACAACCTAGCAATTCCACTTCTGAGAATTTGCCCTCAAAAACCAAAATCACTTATTCAAAAAGATACATGCACACCTATGTGCACTATAACACTATTTCCAAAAGAAAGACATGGAAGCAACTCAAGTACCCATTGATAGATGAATGGATAAAGAAGATGTAGTACATATATATACACAATGGAATGTTGCTAAGCCATAAAAAAGAAGGAACTCTTGCTATTTGCAACACGGATGGACCTACAGGGTATCATGTTAAGTGAAATAAGCAGGCAGAGCAAAACAAATACCATATGATTTCACTTATCTGTGGAATCTAAAAAACAAAGAATAGACCCACAAATGTAGACAACAGACTGGTCAGTTACCATAGGAAAGGGGGTAGGGGATGAATGACATAGGTGAAGGGGATAAAGAGGTAGAAAATGCAGACTGTGAAATAAATTAGACATAGGAATGGAAGTACAGCATAGTGAATATAACCAATACTATTATAATATCTTGGTGTGATAATGGGGTAACTATACTTATTGTGGCAAGCATCTAGTAATATATACAATTATCAAGTCATAATATCATACATATGAAACCAACATAATAGTGTATATCAACGTTATTGCAATAAACAAAATTTTAAAAGAAGAAAATGCTCCACTCTACTGTGGAGCATAATCTGTGGAGAACCGAGGAGATGAGGAGGTGCAGACATGTACAGAGGGCAATGTCCCCTCAGCAGGGCATACCTCAGAAGGACAGGAACTGAAGCCACACTTTTTCTCTGAAACAATTTAGAATGTGTATATCACGAACAGGCATTTCTACCACAAGACCTGAAGGTTTTCCAACTAAATCTAATACTAACATGATTATTCGGGTGCTCTGGTCCCTGGAGATAAATACAGTTTTACTGGCAATACTGCCGGATGGTTCAGAGTCCAGTAGATTTCGGTTCAAGCTTTGCCATTTACATTAAGATCCGAACCTCATTAACTTTCATTTCATTACGTCAAAAAGTAATTCAACAAAACAAGACTATCTTATTCAACTTCTTGAAAATAACCATTATCAAATACTTCATATTATTAATATTTTTCATTTCATAAGAAATACAAGAAAATTGTTTATGGAACACTGCTAGGAAAATTGTACTTCTGTATTATTTATTTAATGTTAATTATATATATATATATATATATATATATATATATATATATAATAAAAGCAGCTCATGTTCATTACTTAAAATTGGGAAAGTATAAAGAACAGTGATTTTTAAAAACACACCTAAAAATACCAACCATCTAGTATGTGGGGGTGACTTGGTGAAGGGGGGAACCTAGTAAACATAATGTTCTTTCTGTAATTGTAGATTAATGATACCAAAATTAAAAAAATTAAAAAAATTAAAAAATTAAAAAAATAAAAAATAAAAATACCAACCATCTAAATATAAATATCAAACTATTTTGTTTCTAATACTTTTTAATAAATTTTAAAATAGTTGGAATTATGTAACTTTGTATGCTGAATTTTCACTTAACTTTATATCATTAACATTTCCTTATATTGTGTAATTTTCTTTGAAACACATTGTTTATGGATGTCATTGTTTATGGCTGTGCCATACATTACATAGTTTGCTATGGACTTTTCTGCTATTTTCTGTTATAAACAGCTCTCAAATGGATGTTTTTGTGTCTAAAGATTTTTTATATTGACGTCTATTTGCTTAGGATGATTCACAGAAATGGTCAAAGAGAATGAACTTTGCAAAGATCTTTGGTTTTCCGAAAGGCCTATATGTATTCAGTGTCCCACCAGCAGAGAATTGTCTGGTTTTTTGCATCTGATTTTTATTCACTTCTTCAGCAATTACAAAAATAAAAGAGAAGCTCTTAGATCCACTATCTTCCAAATCTTCACATTAGTTCTTTTAGGTGAGTTTAGCAGATGTTCATTTTCCTGCATAAAACAAGGTCATTGAGTTCAGAGAGGTCAAAGGAGGTGAACAAGTTACACCATTCAGTGGCAGAGCTGGGACTTGGACCAGCTCCTTCCAAGTCCAGTTTCCAGGGTTCTTGCCCACTGCCCTCGGTGGCCTCTGAGAATAGTCTGTTAAGTGGGAGGGGCATTGAAGAAAATGGGAGGAAGAAGACGAAGGAAGGAAGGGAGAAAAGAAGAAATAAATCCATGCTCATTAACAGTAGGTGCTAAATAGCTTCCTCCCCTCCCAGCTCTAGGGGACCTGGTAATGGGCGTAACACTGCCGGTAAGTGAAAGAGCTGGGATGAAACCTTAGGTTTCTCTGATGAATAGAGTAATGGCTCTTTCTCCATTTGAAATAAAAAAGCATTACATTTTGGTATTCTAAGTGTTAGTTTCCAGGATGTCATTAGAATGGAAAGCTTTGTGTTAGACATGAAAATAATGGGACTCACACACACACACACACACACACACACACACACACAGAGTTGTCTCATATTGTTACAATACTAGGAATCAGGCCTCTACCTCTCTACCTGACTGGATTTTCATCAGCACTTACTCCCACACTCTGTCTCTCATAACGACCATCCAACTTTGTAAACTATGAACCTGGTTGTGAACCCCTTGAGTAAATTCTTTCTGATAAAAAGACATGCTGTGGTTCAGGACCTGATTAGTCCCACCAGAGAGCAACGTTATTTATTGAGCCATTTTGATGAATAAGAGGCAAAAATTTGTGTGTGTGTGTGTGTGTGTGTGTGTGTGCACATAGATTGGGGAGCAGGTAATATAGTTGCAAATACTCAGACTGGCTGTTTAATCTACAACAGGATCCTCTAGAGGCAGTAGGTAGCATCTGATTTATATTCACAGATGCTTTGCTTTGCTCAGAAACTTGCCTTCTTCCACCCACATTCTTATCTTTGAACGAGAACATACTAGGTTCAGTTTCTTGACTCCCTTAAATCCCAGAGCAGCAAGTCTACCTAACAAGAGAGGACACAATCCAACATATCTGAAAACTTAGTCTTGCCTTCACAGACACAGAGATGATAACTATTATTAATAACATTATCTTTAAAGGAAAGGAGAACTCTAGGTATATAAAATTTAAACCTTAAAGATTCCAATCATCATTCCTATTTCTTTATTTGCTATATTTTAAAAGGGTATGCTAGCTCTACTGCAAAAATATCATTTACCTAAGATGTAAATTTATTACTCACACAGAGTACAAAGTGGATGTTTTTGATCAAAGGATGGCTTTCCACCAATTGGTGATTCAGGGTCCAGGTTCCTTCCATGTACTTTGCTCTGTCACCTTCAAGGAGTGGCTTACAAAATTTCCCTGGGTGTCCACACCCACCCAGCAGACAGGAGAAGAGAATCTGTAGGATCATGAGTGGGAAACTTCTATGGGCCAGGAGTGGACTTGGCAGCCATCACTTTTACTCACATTCTTCTGGCTGCAACTCAGATATGTGGCCTCCACTAACTAGAAAAAGGTCTGGAAAGTTGAGTTATACACCTGCAAATAAGGGGAAAGAGCTTTGGTGAACAGCTAATCAGTTTTTGTCACACTGCCTGGAATGAGTTAAGCAACTGAAAAAATCTGATGGAGGATCTTTAGAAATTATCTATGCAAACTCAACATTTAAATACACCTTTTATAAAATCGTTAACTGGGACTCTCCAATTTCTCCTTAGAAATTTCAAGTAACATAGAAAAGAATGACCTTATAATCTCTGTAATATGTATTTTAAAGTGCTTCTACTCCTTTGTTAATAAACAAATACTGCAGTAGGACCAGGTTAATCCAACATGGCCAAGTTAAGTCTTTTAAGACATTATGTGTATTTAGAAGTGAGTTCATTCCGGCAATCATTCGGCAAAAGCCTTAATGTATTTTTGAAATGCTCCAGACTCCTTCCCAATGCATTTCTATCTTTGATAAAACTGGGACAAATGATCACTTGGCTTGGAACGTGAATCACAGAAAGCATCACTTCGGGCCAATGTTGATGGGTGGTCTGCAGCCATATTTTACTTCTTATTAAAGCAGCCAGACTGAAAATTGTGTCTAGAGGTGATATTTAGTAAGACTGATTTAGGAATAAGTTTTCAAGAATGAAAATGCTTCTGTCTATACATAGCATCTTTATGTCTCCAGATACATTCAGAAATTCCTGTTGATTACAAGAGTGTCTACAGTTCAAAGAGGAATTCCAACCACAAGCTATTCTAACATCTGTTTTGGTTTTATGGTCAATCTGAACAGATGTAATTTACATTCACTGGCACCACACAATGAGGTTTTTTTCAAACTACTGTATTTTGTAAAAAGAAAACAACAACAAAAATGACCTCTTTGTACTTAAATCTTGAGCCAAGTCTTAACATCCCTACCAAAAGAAGGAAAACTTTCATGAATAAACAATAATAATTTAAAAACTCACATTAGACCATGGCCTTATCCTCTTTGCTTCCCAGCCTTTATGGCTACCTTTCATTGCAGCTCATTACCAACTTTAGGTCAGAGAAACTCATAAGAAGGCACAGAAAAGACCATCATGATGGTAGAAGAGAAGCAGAGGGGCCTGGATCAAAGGATAATTACATCCCGTAACTGAAACTGAGTGTGGCACAGGAATTATCGCTAAATGGAGACGGAATGTCAGACCTCCCAAGAGTCCCAGTAAATCATCTGTCAACTGGGGTGGCTGCTCTGCAACCTCAGTTAGGTATTTCCTTAGACAGGTGATCTTTATACCTGTGAGGGGTCTCACCAGCGGTCCTTGGGATCCTCTACTTGGGGCTGCCCACATCAGTCAGGCACCACCAGGTGCCTTTTCCTAATTGGATTTGAACCAGCTTCATTTGTACTAAATTCTGCAATAAGCAAGCTCAAAGTACGTGATAGGAGAAAACAGTAGCTACCGTCTGCTGAATACTTGGAAGGTGCCCGGCTTTGAGCCCTGACCTCCACTGTGTTCAATTCCATTTTATCCTTAGAACACCCGCCAAAGGGGGCTGTGTTGTTCTGTTTTGGAGATGATGATCTGAGGCACACAGATTACATGTGTAACATTAGCATGTTACTTGTCAAGGATGGGTTTGGAGTACAAAGCCAGGTTTATTTAATGTCAAAGGACAGGCTCTTAACCACTGAGCTGCCTTGCCTCTAAGAGTCAGATCCTCAGACTGCGTACCTCGCTGCTTAGCTTAGATTCCCAAATGGCTTTGCGCCTGGTGCCTTTCTGTGGGCTGTACCTCAGGTCCCTGCCATCTACTGCTGCTCACTGTCTCCGCTGGTGCTCACCAGGCTGGCTATTCATCCACGCTGCTATTCGGCCACTCCCATCCACTCTCTGGAATCCACCTCTTCCATCCCAGGGGCTGATATACGCCTAATACGCTATTGCACAAGCCACTATCAGGCAATTTGATCATCATACTTTGAGATTTGACACCCACCCTTGACTGCATCACCCATTGTTATTTCAGAGATGTTAAAATGTGAATCAAACAAAAACAAGTCATTGGAATTGATGAAATACCATAGTGAGATTTCCAGTCTATAATGGCAAGACTTGTTTCTTGAGAATTCCTTCTGAATGAGAAGTCGGGAAGTTTGGATGTGATTTCTTGAAAGATTTAAGATAGCATAGCACATTCTACAATAAAAACTTATGACTGGGGATGTGGGATGGGAACACATATCTCAAACTCACAGTTCTCCTTCTGTTCTCAGGTTACTTACATTCCATGTCCTTTATATTGGCATACAAAGCATTCAGCCCAGTAATGCCCAACCACAGGCTGTCTATACCAAACTAAGATGCTGGGTGAGGTTGAGTATAAAAAAACAAACAAACAAAGAAAACCCCTGGGAAACACCTACTTGAACAGAAGCAACCCTTACTTTTTATTTTAATCTTTTCCTTTACTAGTCAAGTACACCCAAATCTGTATCTGATTGCCTTATTTACAGTTTAATAATGCAAATTAATTAATGCAGTAACATAACTCATAACCTCTATGCATACTGTTGAGTAAATTACTGAAAAATAAAATAAAAAGAGTAAAGTAGAAAGCTGACCCTTGGTCCTTAACCTAGTCAGTAAGACAGGTAATTGTTCATTTCTATTAACAGTTTGTGCTGGTGGGAGTCCCAGCAGAATGAAAGCATTTGCCCTGTTTATGCACAAGGAGCTCAGGTTGGAGAAAAGTGTAGAGGACATATGGGACATCTGTGCTGGGACAGATGGACACTGTATGTGCAGAACCAGTCCCAAGCTCTCCAGCAGCGTAGGTGCTCAATAGTTGCTCTTTAAGGAGTCATCAAAGCTAGCAGAAAAAAGTGGAAAACTCCAACTACAGGGTTCTGTTTTCCCTTCTGCTCTCCATTTTCACATAATTAAGCATCCAGGTGTGACATTCATTGCTGAAAAAAGTCCTAAGGGCTCAACATAGCATTCGGTGTCACTTTAGTTTATTAGTTACCACTTAGCTATTCAAGTTAGGGGGAACAGCCCTCAAAGTACACCTTCTCTCTTCAGTTTGTAAATGATCAAGCCACCAGCATTTTTTTCTCCTCTATCCCTTATCCAGCTTTGGAAATTTTGAGCTTTTAGTACACAGGGGCCAATTTTCAAGATTGCCAAAGCAGAGCTGTTTGGCACTATCATAAACTCGCTGAAAAGCTGCTAATGCATTTCCGTGGAGCTCTTGTGAATTGCTTTCCTGTCTGCAGAACATCTTAACCGCTCTGGACACATACAGTATCCTAAGACAGAATGAAAGTAGAACAATTTGTAATTTTAGGGAACACGTAGACCATTTCCCTCCTGGATTTTCAGGGTGGCATCCACTCAGGAGAGTGCACATACGAACGGGTCTCTAGCTTGCCTTCCTAAGTTCATCTCTGCCATGGGGCTGGATGCTGAAACAATAGCTCTGAGCCTGTCTCAAATATGGACACTGCTGTCCTCATAAGGGGCATAGCAGGCATGCCAGGGAGCAGGGGCAGAGGCCACTGCACAAGTAAGACAGTTCTCAGCAGCTGGATTCTGTGTGACTCCTGCATCACTGAGGGAATAGCTGCCTTCATTCTTCAGTCACTCTGTAGTACCTGGCGATGCAAGCCTGGAGTAAAGAAGGGAAAACTATGCAAGGTCAGTGGGGTGGTGGATTTGATCTCCCCTCTGGGCCAGGAATGCCTGAAACCTGCTTTGGGCTCAAATGGGAGAATCCACTCATCTATCATTTGTATGCTTAGCAATTATCGAATATCTATATTAGAAGGACACTGAATACCCTCTTCTCTTGTAAATTTTGTCTTCCTAAATTTTGCTTGACTTTCAGACTACAACTGTCCTTTTTTGCAGTCAGAGGACAAAAAAAATGAAGGTTTATGTAAGTATGAAACTATCATAAACAAGCAATAAAACTTCAGAGTTTAAGATAGAAAAGTAGCAGTAGATTGACCTTGCTGTCCTGCCAGGGAAAAAGCTGAAATATCTATCATGCCCAGAGGGGTCAGCCAATTAGAAATGGGCCTCATTTCCATTTGGGACCCTCTTCTTTGAAAATTCTTCCTCTCCAGCAGTTGCTGAGATGTGTCTGTGTGTCTGTGTGTCTGTGTGAGAGGGAGAGGGACTTCAGCAAAAATACACAAACCCATTTGCTGTTTCATCGCCATGTCCCATAATATATGATAATCATTAACCTATCAAACTTATGATTTAGAAAGAACCTAACAGATCAAATAATGGTTCATTCTCTTAATTTACAGTTGAGGAAAATGAGATTTAGAGACTCTACTCATTAGTGGCAAAGCCAGTGCCAAAGCCCAGCCTTGTTAATCTTGGACATATGAATTAACACGGATTTGATTCATGTCTTCAGGAAACTTACACCACATTTGGAAGTCAGGATATGTGCTACGGGAACTACAAATGGGGAGCCCAGAGGTTCAGTTTCCATAGTTTACTGTTCTTGTTGGTGAAAGGCAGGGGGCTCAGGTGAAAATCTTAAGATCAGCATTGTAATGGCTTTCCAAATTTGTTAATGGGAGACTGAGTGGCAGGCAACACCTAATTGCTGAGCTGCCCCCGCTGCTTTTCCACAGTCTTGTGCCCAAGAGGAGAATATATTGAAGAACACGTTTGACTCTCTGATATTATGTTAGGAATGAAGTAGCCACTGATTCCAAACTCATATCCAGCTACCACAAATTCCAGCATTGAGGGTATTTCTGGAGAGTTTTTAAAACATATTCTAACTACCAGAAGTCATTAAGTCCTCTAACCTGTGTTGACCCCTGTTCTGGTGACATTGGATCTACTGTTCCAAACACTGAGGAAAGCAGGGTCACGATCTAGGGCACCTGCCCATCACCTACATGTTCCATAAACACTCCAAACAGGTAAGTGTGGACGTAAGCCATGTCTCTACCCACGTGCCTTTCAGAGCACACACAGAATTAGCAGCAAATGAATGAGGCCACATGAGGGCAATGAAATGGATTTACTACTTCATTTAGTATGGTGGAAAAGGACTAATTACATTGGCAGCCAGACTCATATTTCCTCAAAATCAAGTCAATTTTGCAAGAAGCTCTTTCAAAGGCTCACTGAAAAGAGCCTGGTGGGGAGATGAGAAATGGCATTGCCGCGACAGCCAGGCCACCACGCCATCCCCACCTTCTGCTCTTGACCAGGAAGGCTGAGCTCAGTTTAACTGTCAGGAAGATGTCTCTCTCTGATCCTCACAGATGGACACATCCATCAGCATGTCATGTAGGTATCACTTAGAGCTGACTTACGTTTTCCTCAGCTTTGGCAAAGTCATAATGATTATGTAAATTTATCTGAGGGCTGTTAACTTGTAATGAAGGAAGAAAATGTGTCCTGTGTATGTACAGCTTGCAAGATGTGTAATGACTTTCTCTTTTCTCTCAATAGCATCACATTGGCATCTGCTGCATTTCTGTTATGCTTCAGGAGCTAATCAAATTGCTGCATCATGCCTGGTGCTGTGACGTTACCATTATCAGAATTGGTACATCACAGGGAATAGGTGAGACGGGTTGATTTCTAAGATTCCATCTAAGCGATTGTTCCATGTGGGGTAGCTGCCAAAATACACCAACATACTCAGAGCCCAGCAGAACCCCACACAGGCTAAGAAGTGTCAGGAGGCTGGGCTTGAGGAAATTTAAAGAAATTTAAATAAATAGTTCCTTTTTATCTTCCTCTTTTTTTCTCCATGGCAACCCACTGCCTCTTGTGCAGGTGGTCTTAGGTGTTCAAAAGGGCAAGAGTGGAAGAATTTGTAGGAAATATGTTTTGAAGATAAGAGTAAGTTTTGAGAGAGTAAATTCTGAGGCTTATAAGTGGCAGAAATGAGTGCTTTTACATAAAAAAAATACTAAGATTTGCCTTGTCAGCTAAGTAAGACGACTTCATAGCTTTTAGGAAAACATTGCTTTGAGCTCATGTCAGTGACTACACCCCTTTTCTTGGCTGTGTCTTTTCCTCATCAACACCCCAGAAGAGATCAGCATGGGCTTTTAGGGAAGGGCCAGGTGTTGCTTCCTGAGGTTTTCCCAGGGCCTCCCCTCCCCACTTCTTCCTTAGCTGATTAGACTGTGTTACAATAAAATTTTATTTATAAAGACAGGCTGGATTTGGCCCTTCGGTTGTATTTGCAGGTCTTTCCTCTACAGAATCTCTATGGAAGCATTTATTCATTTAACAAGTTTTGGTTGAGTATCTCTAGTATCATAGGCATACTGCTAGGCCTGGGGAGACAACAGTGAACAGACATTGCTCTTGACTTTATAGAGCTTATGTTTTATCAGGGGAATAGACAAACAAATGAGTAATTACAAAAAGAGTGATGAATGTTAGGTTAGGACCGAGAGAGTTTAGGACTCTATCAATAAATAACCCCTTATCCAGGCTCTAAACAGAAATCAGAATGGGGCAGAAACCAGGTCAAAAGCTGAGCCTCGGAAAACTTAATGTAACCTATCTGTGATGCTTTCAATTTTTTTCCCCTCCGTGGATTCCGACTTTTTGAAAAAAGTGACTTGAGATGACACCTGCAGAATGAGTTGGTTTTAGTCTAATGAAGGGGTGTGTAGAGAGACAAGAGAGCATTCTAGGCAGGGAGAATAATGGCTGTCAAGAAATGGTTTCTCAAGTTTCTGAGACTTGAGTCCCTAAGTCCCATGAGCAAGCTTCTTTGCAGCAATGGAAGGTCAGCTAACAGGCCTAATTTACCTGGGGTCAGAGAGGAGAGAAGGGGTTGAAGGAGAGCTGGAGAGAGGATAGAGATGCAGAGAAATTAGAGTCATCAAGGAGTAGCAGAGAAAATTAAATATCAAGCAGTCACATCATTTTATGAAAGCTACTTGTTGGCAGACTCATTTAGTTTATTCCTGACCTAATTTATGCAAATTTGAGCCCTAAGGCTGACTAATTTGCATGTCCAAGAGTCATGTTTGTCTTGAGATCTAAACCCCATCACATTGTAAATGTGAATCTGGAAAGACAGCAAATGTAAATGCCTGTTCATAATGTTATTATTTAATTGCGTTTGGAAAAGAAAATGATTTAAAAGATGAAAATAGGGACAATCATTAGCAACTAGCACAAATTAATGTTGGCAGGATAGATTACATACTACGTGTCAAAAGTAAACTCTAAGTGATGTTCTTCTGTAATCATTTATTTATTCCCACATTGTAGGGATTGTGCCAGGGTCTGTTGTAATAACAGATACACCTACAGACTCCTTTTTTCAGCCCTGGTTTAACCGTAATCTTGGACCACATCATTACCCAAAGTCTGGAACTTGACAAGGAACTGGTTGAGAAATTATTCAACCGCAAGGAAATTCCCAACTTCCCAACCTTCACTGGACATATGATATGTGCCCAGGACTTTTGTGAAGGTGAGAAGAATGTGTAAACTGGGAAAGCAACAGAAAATTGGCAGTAACTGTTTTTATTCAGCCCCATAATTCATATTAGAATCTCCACTTTAGAAAATTAATAGTTGGGGATTAAAAAAGGAACTGAACCGGACTTCTAACGTACAAAAGCATAGGAGCGTAAGGGCATCATAAGAAGCAGCAGAGAAACACCCATAATGAATTTATACCAAGTGGGCTTCATCCCACAAGAACAAATTGAATACTAAAATACAATTAGAGATGTTAGCGAAATTTGATCTCTGTTTATGCCTTTAATTTAAATTTGTGACTCGGCGGGAATTGAATACGCTGACTCTGTGTGTCTGCCATTTTGAGGCATATTCACCTGGCCCTCGAAAGGGATGGGGGACCCAGGAAGGAGTGGGAGCCAGGAAACATTTGGGGAGAGGACATCCCAAAGGGATAGGGTAGTCTCAGAGCAGTTCTTGCATCTCTTGGCCATGAGTAAAGGGTCTCCGGATCAAGTTTAGGGACAAATTTAAAGTAACTACCAAGTCTTTCTGCAAAGGGTGATGGGCCATGAGAAAAAGAAAAAATGCTCAAGGATAGACCCTGCTCATTCCAGAAGAATCTAACCAGGGTTGGTACCATTCCTTGGAGGGCATTCTAGGAACTTTGTAGAGTAGTTGTGTTTGAGGATGTTCATAAAACTACATATTATTTCAAATTATTTTTCTTTCCCCTTTGGGTCCATCTTAAAGTATTCCAATGAATTTTTTAAAATTATATATGGAGATAGCCTACACTATGTTACTTAGGTTGGTAAAGGCGGTGTCACTACATATGTTATAAAATAGGAGGCCTGTGGGGACTGACAGGCTGACACGCTGCTGTAGGCCACGGGACCCTTCCCCGGGAGGGTCACCGATGGGCTTGCACCCGAGTTTACAAATGGCACCTTGTTGGGGTCAGTGTTTACTTTGGCCTTCACAACATTTTTTGAAATGTGAATTATTTTGCCAACATTTATCATTTCTGGAGATCTCATATGAAAATTTACACTACTGGATCCTTGAAATAACATAATAGAAAATACATAAAATAAAAAATGCACGGCAGCTGGGGCAAGCCCGACCATCATCCAGGACTACACTCGCTTCAGGTGCTCTGTTCAGACCAGGCCAACCTTGATGAAGTTACCTGCTTGGCTTCTGGGACGTCTGAGTTTGAATTGGCTTAAGTAACTCTCTTAGGAACAGTGGCAGGCAGCCCTAAAGAGGAGGGAACCAAGAGAAAAAGACAGCCAGGGTGGAAGTTACATGAAAGATAGAGGAAACACAGAAAAAGAGCCAAAAATAACGACTGTGCAAAGAGTGGATGGTGACAGTGTTACTGGCTTCCCGATTTCAAGAGGCTGTCCTAGGGAGTCGGGTATGGAGAAGCCTGTTCCGGGTGTGTGCAGGGTGGAGGAGGCACAAGAGAACCAGGCTATCTTCACCTCCTCCTGGTCCACCAGTTGACGCTGGTGAAATTAAGTGATAAACGGACACTGAGAGCAGCCTAGAAGGGAAAAGGTGGTCGCCAAACGGCAGCACGCACCTGAGAGAAGCGTGGCTGGGAAGAAGGTGGACCAATCGATTGTCTGTGTATGGCTGCCACTGTCACAATGAGCAGATGGAAAGCTGCAATGTCCAAGCCACTGTCCTGGTCCTCAGGATCTTATGAGCATCACTGAGACTTGAAGCCTCTTCCTCGCCCCCTCCCCCCGCCCCACTGCCAGCACTAGTCCCTGGACCGACCATCCCCCAGGCACGGGAGCAAGCTGAGGTTTTCCTCAAAGGGCAGATCTCCTAGTGTCCCTCCAGTTCATGCTGCCCCTGGACAGTGTTGGCTGCTGGGGCCACATTCAATGGTACTTGCCCGAGAGTTGGGGCACTCAGCACCATGGAGACTGCACGCTGCGCATGAGACTCTTGAGCCGGGTGCCACCTTGCTCCAGGTCCTCAGGCGAGATGATTCAGATGGTCAGATTTAGTGTCTCAGGGGTGCCACCATGGTAGGGCATCAAGTTGTTAACTGTTCTCCATTCTCTTTCATGCCAGGGTTGATTAGATGGAGGGCTGAGCTCATTTTCCAGAGAAGAAAAGTTAGTTTACTTGAAGAAAGCATATAAAGCCAGCATCAGGAACATTGAAACGGTCTCTACAGTGCTTGTGGCCTTGAAAGGTAAGCTGTTCATGAATGCCTAGGGTCAAATTCTCCTCTTTCATGAGGTTATTTTACTCTGGAGGGGAAGAAAAAGGAATCCTGCTATACATTATTTTGCCTTATAATTGTTTATGATATGCATTATCTCATAATGTTTTAGGGGTGGGCAGGACATTATTCCCATTGTGCAAATGAGCAAACCAAGCTTCAGGGATGAGGAGAGAGTTGCTCAAGGTCACCAGCTAGTGGGTTATGTAGCCAGGACTCGACAGCAAGTTCCACTTTCTTCATCCTGGTTTTGGCTGCTATTTCCTATTACAACTGAATTTATCCAGACATGACACAAATAAAATATTCCTAAAATAGGCCATCAGAGGACAGAACATCAGTGGATCAGCAGGTTTTTAAAGTTAATTTACATGCATTTTTGCTTTTCCTCAACTTTTTATTTTGAAAAATTTCAAATATACAGAAAAATGTAAAGAATAGTATAATAAATGCCTAATACTCTTCACCAAGATAATAATTTTTAATATTTCAAAAAATCTGTGCATGCTCTCTCTCTATATATACACACACATCTATTTGCTTTTTCTTCCTAAAATCATTTGTAAATGAACTGCAAATATCATATCCCTCAACTCTTGTACCACAGCATCATTTTCTAAGAAGGTTATTCTCCTCATGACCACAATACCATTATTAACTCCCCAAAAAAGAAAAAGAAAAATAGTTTCACAATATCACTTAGCATCCATTTCATCTTTAAATTTCCCCAATTTTCCTAAAAATATCTTTTATAGATTTTTTTCTTCAAATACTGAATTAACTTCATCCATTGTATCCCTTGGTTGTTACATCTCTGTACTTTTTACATCTAAAGAGTCCCCTTACTTTTCCTTTTTCCCCATGGTAGGAGATTTTCTGAAGAGCCAGAGCTGTTATCTTGTAGAATGTTCCATGTTCTAAATTTGCCTGTTTCATTGTAGGGTTTCACTTGTTCATCTACACTGTATATTTCCTGTGAGTGGAAATAGAGTCAGCGGCTTGATTCAATTGAGCTGTATGGCTAGAACACTTCATCGTAATATAAACTTTCCATTGCATCATGTCAATGTGAAAATGGCCCATTATTAGTCACTTCAGGTGGATCACTTGGTTAAAGTGTTAACTGCCTCTTTTCACTGCAAAGTATCCTGCAACCCAGCTGTCTTTCACCCAAGGAT
Organism: Manis pentadactyla; assembly: GCF_030020395.1. NCBI lineage: Eukaryota > Metazoa > Chordata > Mammalia > Pholidota > Manidae > Manis > Manis pentadactyla. The sequence continues at coordinate 14,599,206 of NC_080026.1, read as the reverse complement.
TTTAGCATGGGGTGCAAAATGATGATCTTCTAATTTCATCATTCCTCCTACATTTATTTGCTGGCATTTAAGAAGAACTTTAAAAAAAAAAAAAAAGGTCTTGGTTGAACAGATTTGTCATTGCAGCCATAATCTTCCTAAGAAGGAAGGACTTTCTTCTGTGCCTCAGCAAGGGGCCTGAGTGCCCAGGGGACAACACAGACAGAGTCTGCCCTTCTGGAGTCTAGTGAGGGGGACAACCAACGGCAGAGAGTAATGTGTAAGAACATGGGATATGTTAGATGCTGAAGACAGCTCTGGTGAAAAATAAGGCAGGGATGAACGAGGTAGGGAAGAAAAACATGATTTTAAACTGCAGGGTCCAATCAGTGCCCTGCCTGCAGCAACAGTCCACCCTGCTGTTTGAGCAGGTGCCATTTGAGGAAATGCCATGTGGACATCTGGGGAAGAGCAGCCTGGGAAATGCGAGCCTAAGGCCGCCAGGCAGGAACATTCAGGGTGTGTTGGAGGAAAAGGAGATGAGCATGGCTGGAGGGGAGGGACCCCACTGGAGGGGGCTAGGACAGGGAGCGGGTGCAGACTGTGAGAGCTGTGGCTTTCTCTCTGAGCCAGTTGGGAAACGACCTGAGGGCTTGGAATAGAGGCGTGACCAGATCCAACTTACAATTTAGCAGGACCACACTGGCTGTTGAGTTGGGAAGAGCCTACTAGGTTTAAGGACAGAAGCAGGAAGCGGAGTAAGAGGGCTAATCCAGCAGTCTAGGGAGACCTGGTGGGCCAGGGTGACAGCAGTGGAGATATTGAGAAGCTGTCAGAGTCTAGGTACATTTTGAAGGCAAATCCCACAAGATTTGTTGACAATTTGATATGGATTTTGAGAAAAAGACAAGAGTTAAGAATGATTGCTAGGTTTTTGGCTTAAATGACTGGAAGAATGGAATTGCAATAATTGGGACAGAGAGAATTGGGTGAGGATTTGGGGGTAATAGGCACCAAATGAAGGCTAAGTAAGCAGGTGGATTTATGAATCTGGAGTTAGGTGACAAGACTGGATGGAAAAAGTAAAACATGTTTATAACATGTCGACAACACTCAAAGCCACGCAACAGATGAGATGACAAAGAAAAAGAGTGAAGAAACAGGTGAGAAAGGCCCTTGGTTAGATGTTCAAAGTTAAGGGAAGCGAGAAAGATCCACCAGAGGGGACTAAGGAGGGGTGGCCAGTGAATAGACACCTGGAGAATCTAGTGTCCTGGGATTCAGAGAAGAGACCTTCAAAGAAGTAAGGAATTATAGCATGATAATGCTTCATTTCACCATGAGTGAAATTTTAATTCCAATATTTGTCCTATTAGTCAACCAATTTTAATATGCAAAAACACAAATTGTATGTGGTGACATTTCTAAAAATACGTTTTAGAAAGAAGTTATAGTTCATAAGAAGGAACTGATTGTAGAACCATTTTCCTTCACTACTCCCACCTCTCAGCCTACAGGCACATACAAACCCTTGTATTGTCATGGGTAAAGGAGGGGAATCCAGCCTTGTCCTCCTAGAAGGTCCTCATTACTCCCCGCTTTCAGAGAAACAATAGCATTTGCTTTCCTCCCCACAAGTTGGGAGGGCTGGGGGCAGCCTGACCTTGCCTGAGCCCCAGGTCCAGTCTGCATACCGCCTGCAGCAACACCCGGATGCAGAGAGTTCTGCTCTGGGAAATGCCTCCTCACATTTCTTTGGTATAGAAACAAGTCACTGAGCCATGGCTGCACTCGATATGCAAATGAAACAGAATTTGGTAACCAGTTTAGTTACACATGAAATGCCTACTGATAAATGTGCTGCCCAGATCTAAGTTTGACGGTGATCACCAGTTCTTTCCTTAGAGGTACCAGCTAGCAGACAGGGAGAGCTCTAGGCTTGCCAGCCTTGGGGTCCACGTTTCTCTGTTTAAGGATGCTACCAAACCTCAGAGAAGTTTCCCTTTAATGAAGGATTTTCTGTTCTTGCTGCAAATCCTCGTGGCCTTGCTCCGTCTGCCACCTGCAGGCATCCTCCTGGACCTTTTTCCCAGCTTTTGCTTACTGTAGTTTCTGCCCTCTGTCACGTTTGCCTTTCTCGGCTGCTGCTGAAGCTGTGGGTAGCTGATTTCAGCCTGCCTATAGCTCTCTGCCAGGTCGCTGCCACGGCCTTTTCATCGAGCAGACCCCTTCTGGGCTGCCAACATGCCCACTAAGCATTGCATCTGTAACCCTTTAATTCTGTAGTTTTTGAGTGTGTATCTTCATGGGAACAAGAACCCTTTAACTCCCTCAGACACCACTGTTTTCAAAGGTGAGTTCCTGCTGTTGCGCCCCCTGGAGGATCAACTACGACAATGCAGACAAAACCCTGTGCACACTGAGGCCGCCATGCTGCCACCTTTCACCACCATGTCACATCATCCTCTCCACAGCAGTAGAGCCTGGAAAAGCTCCATGTGAGATAGCAAAGCTTGAGAAGGGCTTTGAGAAGAGCCTCCATAAGCAGCTGTTTTAACCTAGAGGAAGTCAGGGAAGTTATTCCAATGTATAAGTAATACAGGAAAATGTTTCACCAGGCCTCCCAGAGCTCAGGGCCCCAGGCTGCATTTGGCCTCCCAGGCCTGTTCCTCCTCTCCCTGCCATCCCTACATTAGCAGTGGCCACCCACCCCACCTCTCCAGGCAGCCTTCTCTAAACGGCCCTTTCAGTCCCTTTAATAATAGTGAATGACTGGATGACCAACCTGATTTCATACTAAGGTGATGATGGCTAATGGTTTCAGTTTATAAATAACAACTTTTTATTTAAACAAGGGTCTTCTAGAGGCCAATTGCTGTAACTCAGAAGAGTCACTAACTGAGTCTAGAGCAGTTCAGAAATTTCTGCACCCATGTGGGACGAGGAATCATGGGTCCACACGGACCACCACTTCTTACCCTATGATTCATATCAGATCTCACCATAAATCTCACTTCTTCAGAGAAGCCTTGCATGAACACCTAAACTAAGTCCCCTCTCATTCTTTCTATTCACTTACTCTTTCCACTTCAGTTCTCTGCCTCACATTTACCACTATAGACTTTATTTCTGGTTCCTTCATATATTAACTCATGTATTACATGGCATATGTTAATGAATGAAGGTATGTATTTAGCATCTCTCTCCACTCGAGTATAAGCATCGTGAGAACAGTTACCTTGTTTCTCACTTTCTTGCTATGTCGTCAGCACTTAGAAGACTATCTGCCATGTGGGCATTCAATCAATATTTACTAAATGAGTGAACAAATGAATGAAAAGACTGACTACTCAACTCTCACTTGCCATGGAAAATGGCTATAGCAATTCAACTGGTTCATTCATTCCCCAGGCACATCAGTGGCTTGGAATTGTCTAAAGGACTTCGGAGTGCCTCTCAACTATCCAATTAGGAAGAGGCAAAGCCTTAAAGTGAAGCCTCTCTTTGCTGTTAAGGTACACACAATCTATCTCCTATCTCTGTAGCCCCTGGATCTGTTGATACTTGGTCGGTAGACAAATTGCTTGAAATGGGGCCACAGATACCCATAAGTCACTGTTGTTATCCTGATTGCATTACCCTAAAAAATAACAGTGGAAATCTGATGTTGCTTTAACAAAGATTCAGGTGAAAAGCAGCATTCGCAAAATTATTGTACACTGACAGGGTAAACCTTTAGAATAAGGTAACTCCACTTAGACTGCCTCCCCAATGCATGCATTGATGATTTTATAATAACACACGTCTGTCCCTCTCTTAGAGTGAAATCTGCTTTAATTAAACCCCAGACATTCTGTTTTAGATGATAATCCTTTTACACTGTGACCTTGTGATAAGTATGTTCAATGTGTATTCATTTTTAAAAGACAGAGCTGCCTTCTGACGCACACTTGCTTGCATGGCAATATAAAAACCAAGTATTTATCTGAGACTGGGTTCTGCTTAAATCCTCTTCTTTGTCTCTAGTTGTTTGCAGCACTCACAGTGGTTTCAACTTTGGGGTAAAAGGAGAATTCCATGTCATTTCTTTTTGACAGCTACTGGTAACTTTGGGGATACAATCAGTCTTTATAATACTACTTTATTACAGTTCAATGAAAGGGAGCAGAATCTTGACTTTAACTCCACTTTATATTCTTCTGCTGGCCCCCAAAAATGATGAATATCGGGCTCTGGGAACTGCACGGTGATCACTGATAAAGCGAAAAAGATATTACAACAAGGATTAAAGATTATATTTAGTCTGGAGCGGGTGAGTTTAACTCTAACATGGAGAAAAAGCGGGGCTTTGAAATATTACATATGGGTTTGAAGCAACCAGTTGCAGCTCTCTTCACCTCACAAGAGAAAAAGAAACTGGCTCAGAGAGGTTAAAGGATTTTCCCAGTTCCCACAGGCAATAAGTAGCCAAGCTGGAATTTGAACAAGTTGTTTGAGTCGAGGCCCTTTCGCACCATGCTCTCCATCTTCTTCCCAACAGCCTCCCAGAGTTCACTGTGTCTGTTCAGAAGAACCAAAAAAAAAAGCAGAGTTTTCTATTTTTAAAGTTGTGAGCAGACACTTGACATACTTCAGCAAGCATATACAAAGACAGTTAATGGTAGAATCAAATAAAGCACTGAGTTGATACTTTATACTTATTTAGTAGGATGCATAGCCATTAATCTGCCAAGAAAATCTGGCATGAATGGCAAGCAATTCATTGATGATTACTTTTACAAAGACAAGGTTGAAAAAAAATAGTTTCTGCTTCCTTTGTTAGATTTTACATAGTTTGAACCAAGGTCAGCATTTATAGTTATATTTGATTCATTTTAATTCTCCTCTCCTACCCACAACCCCTTCCCCCCTCCCCCATACCAACAGAGTCACAGATTAGAGAACCACTTAGGGCCGCTGACTCAACCCTTTGTGTGGTTGGCATTAACCTGTGACACCCCGCTTCCTTGCTGCGAGGCTTCCTGAGGTCCCACTGCTGGAGCCCCCCACCCCCAGCACATAGGGCTCTATCCTCTGCCCAGCCCAGTGCACCTCTGGCTGGGCACCCAGCATCCGGCAGAAGCTCATGTCTCTAAGGTAGCAGCTGGACCTCCTGGCAATGACGGCGTGGTTCTCACCCCCATAGGATGATTGAGCACAGAAGCTAAGGGTGTGGATCTAGGAGAGACCTCTGAGATCCAACCTGCTCCTTCCTCAGAGAAGGAAATGAGGCCTGGAGAGCATAAATGAGCTGCCTAAGCAAACACAGCTAGACCGAAACAGAGATGGACTAGAACTGAGATCTGCTGTCTCCTGGTGGCCTGCTCTCCACTATTCCCTAAGGGGTAAAAGGGTAACAGATGAACCCGCTGACAGGTTACTTGCACTCTCTCCTTTATTGAAAAGGCATTAGGAGCAGCTTTCAATGCAACATAGATGTGTAATATAAATAAACCAAAGGTAAAGAGAATAAGAAGCACATATTTAAGGGAGTGGATGGGGAGTTTTCAAAATCAAAGAGGTTGCCTGGGAGTGCAATCATAAATCTCAATGCTTAGATTTAGTTCTGAGTTTCCTGGAGGCCAAGCTGAAAATGGAAATACTTTGAGCTACACAGCACTCATTATCTATTAAAAGCAAGCATTTGATGTTTGCCATAAAACTTCATCCAAATATTAAACTTTATCTAAATGTCAGACTTAAATAAAATGATCAGTTATGTTATAATGGACAGTGTCTTCAATAACTCTTATGAAAGATATGGGACAATTCTTGATGGAGTTAATGATTAATCTTGGTTCTAATCAGCATTTCTTTTTGAGTAGGGTCTAGGTATGTACATTTGTTCTAACTCAATTTGATTCAGGATAGAGTTTAAAGTCTGTAAACAGTTTAACTGGAAAGGTTTTTTGCTTTTTTTATCTTAATGCAGATTCACTGCCCTGACTTACCCCTTACCCCTAATTTTGTATCTCCAGGATGGAGCCTAAGAATCAGCATTATTAACAAGCTCTGGTTCTCATGCAGGTAGCCAATGGAGCCTGCACAAAGGAGCCCCACGTTTTAGGAAACACCAATCTAGAAGAATAAATTGTTCCTATGCTTCTTAGCTTTGAGCAGCACCTTTGAATATAAATTACTCCACTTGGTTTTTGATTAGCAGCCAACAGCCTGAGATTTATGTCTCTGGGGAGACAGAGGATATGCAACGGCCCTGGGGTTGTTGAGATTCCTGTGCTTTACAGGAATCTGATGAGGTCTACTTAGTAACTCAAACCTTGAGGAGTGCAGAAGGCCATGAAAAGGACCAGGGAGAGGTGGAAGAGGAGCAGTCACAGGGCCAGGCTGGGGACTCCATTGCACCCTCTGCTGCTTTGCCAGTTTCTGAAGCCCAGCACAGCTGAGGTTCTGTTGTGCACAGGGGGAGTCCTGTCTTGCCTTTCCGTCTTACCCCAGGGCTCACAGGCACGCCTCCTCGGAAGTCCATTCTGAATCAGAGAGGTGGAGTAAGATGGGGGCCTGGGTCCTAAGGATTCATGACTGAGCTTCAGGAACGCTGAACCCCCTGAAATTATACCCAAATATTTTGTGTGTATATGCATGTCTTTTTTTGTGAAAAGAGTTCCCTATTACAATGTCATCAGAGGCTCAAAGGGACTCTAAGTGACTCCAGAGATCGAGAACCTCCAGTGCAGCCGAGCATGCTCCGTGCCCCCTCTTCATACTGGTGTGCTGCCGTCACACTGCAGCCTGAGGTCAGTTAGTTGACAACCTCCTTGGTGACAGTGAGGTCACTAAGTGTCCCCCACAGCAGCCACCTCCCTGCCCAATCTGAGGATTATGGTAGCAAAGCTCTCAGGCTTAATTTTGACAAATTGTTTTGGGTAATTAGTCCCTTTTAATTGCTCATGGAAATAGTAATTTCAGGTGACAAGATTATTATACACTGCTGGCTTATGGGACCTCCAGGGCCTAGAGAACACCATGAGACTGCTATGACCTGTTCTTTTCCATCTTTGGCATTACCCTTGAAATTGCTAGAAAAGACGTTTAGTCGAATCAGTTCCCACTCTGAAAAAGTACAGAGCACGGGTTTCCTTTGATCCTTCTGCCAAGTGAAGGATTAGAGGACTTTCAACTTTTCCCTGCTACCGCCAGCCCATGACAAGCATCACAGACTTGCTGATCATTAACTTGAAAATCTGGGGAAGTTTCTAGCCCTTCCATTTGCTTGTTTACCTGTTCAGTCAAGTTGCTTTACAACTGAGTGAGTTTTGAATAAATAGGGTCCTAGGTGATGAAATATTTGCCTCAGCTCAAGTTGAATATTTTCATTGCTTTACACTTCACTGAACAGGAGGGTCAGTTTGACCGATAGGTCAGGGCAGGTCTGCCTGATGGCTCACCATGGGCCTGCTCAGAGGACGAGTGGGTGGAAAGTAGAGAACTCTTCTTAGGAGTTTAGGAAGCTGGGAGTTGATAGGCTATTTACTAGCTGTACCATACCGGGCCATTTGTTTGACCTTCTTAAGCCCTCATTTCATCATCTGTCAGAGGGGGATAAATATAATAGCTAGTTCATAGAACAGCTGTAAGGACTAAATGGTATCATAAATACCTGGCCTATAGCAAGAACTAAACCAAACAAAAAAGATAGCATCAATTATAATTATAGTTCATTTCTTCTTCCCAAATTCAGATCTCGTAAAGAAAAGTCTGAAATAGAAGAGGTCAAAGAGATAAATATTATACTTCCAACTTCATCTCCATCCCTCACAGCTTGTTAACTATCCACATCTAATCCTATCTACACTAAAATCCTTTTAAAAACAATGCAGATGGAGATAGAGGTCACTACATTGCTATTAATGCAAAGTGGTTGACACTGATTTCAATGTGGGTAACCATATCCCTTGAAATGAAAGATTTCATCTGAAATGCACAGTAAAGTGTTTGTAGTGGGCCCGCCCATTTTTTCTGTCTGGTTCGTCTTAACAGAAAAAACCGAAGACATTGACTTCATGGTGACTTTTCAAAAATGAGTTCCATTTTTTTAGAAAAAGATGTTTGTTCTTTTCCCCCAGTTTTGTATGTTTCATAATATTTTATTCCCATTCTTTAAATACTAATAAACGTGCTCCTTCATGAAGCCGATTCTTACACTTGAGCATTTCATTTCATAGTGTCCTTCTCAAATCTCATAAAGGTCGGTCCCCACCTTCATTGGTATTTCCTGAGGTCGGCGTACATTACCTCTACTCTGTTTACTTTCCTCTTCAGCAAGGGCTGCAGCAGATAGACTCAAACAGTGCACCAAGAAGTAAAATGTCATTTCAGGAATAATGACTAGCTCTCCACTTACATCTTCAAGGAAGAAGAGCCTTCCCTAAGAACTGGAAATAGGCTAGAAAACTAGAAAGCTGGAGGTTTATGTGTCTTGGAGGGCAAAGATCTCTCCTTGTTTTTTTCTGAACACAAAGCTTTTCTAAGCCTTACTCCAGCCAATTGTAAGGGAAAGGGAAAGGAAGAATGCTTAAAATTATTTCAATTAACTTATTTTGATGGAGTGGTGGTGGGAATCCACAGAAATGTGAATTATACAGAAGGCTGCAGGGGTCAACAGGTTGCATCTACATGACAGGGAAAACAGCACAAAGGACATCTACAAGGGAGATTGGAATGTTTGGCTAATGTTTCTAGATAAAAGACACACCCATTTGTTCAGAAGTGATGTTATTTCCTCTTCTAGTTGCTGTGGTCTTTGTGCTACTTCTCAACAGACTTGAACGTGACCAGATCATGATGTTACAGTCGAGTGCCAGCTATGGCCTCAGCCTCTAATCTCCAACTTCATCAAACAACAGCTTGGACTTTGTGACCAGATGTCATAACTGGGCAGCTCTAGTTATGCAATCCTTCCCTGCAAGGCTGTAGATCAAGTTGTAATGCTGAAGTCGTATATTATTTGTGGCATTTTCCCGCAGTTCTCATCTACATGCTAAAATCATAACAGAGTGATTTTATAAAACCTCTTTCTCTTAAAAATGAATTTACTGTAAAAGAATTTAATACTTACGCATTAAATTCAGATTTCATTTTAGAATAAGTTAAACAAGTCAGTCGAATAATTAAAATTTTAAAACTCCTGGATTGTGACATTTGGAGTTTCATATGCAGCATTAATTAAACTCACATCAAAATAGATTAGCCACTTGTAGATACAGTTACCAGTCTCTGTTTCTGAAACCAATCCATAAATTCATGTTAGAACATTGTCAGGCACTTCTAGGTGTTGGACAAGTGGTAGAAATTGATCACAGACATTGAGAATATTTACAGAAAAAAGTGTCAGTGGAATGTAGGTCTATATGAAAAAGCTACCCTTGGGAAATATGACTTCTATTTCTTATTTTTCCCCCTGCATGATTTCAGTGCACCGTGGAATGGATTAGAGGCTTACGTTCATTGATGTGTGTGATTTAATCATGGCATGTAACAACTCTAGATCATGTTTATTTTCAAATGAAAACTCCTGGTAATGCAAAGAAAGAACCTCATTTTTCTTCAGAACTCACAAATACTAAATTGTCTTCTACCATTTTTTTTAAGTAAATGTGTTTTGAGGAGGCTGTATTTTAAAAAATATCTCATTTCAGTATTTACATAATAGGCTGAGTTATTAGTAACAACTGAATGTCGGCTTGAGTTCTAGATGTTTAAGTCATCCTTTTGACTTTGAGACAGGTCTTTCCCAAACCCTGCCTACACCCATACCTAGCATAAGCTCATTTAGAGGCTGCACCATGCTCTCTCTCTGAGTTGATGTTGCCTGGGAGTTCTTCCAAGGCTGAGGCACTTAGGAGTGGGAAGCAGGGATGGAGATGGGTGGAGATGGCTTACCTCCTTGTATAGTGTATAATGTTGTATACATTTATATGGTAGTGACTCAGATAAAGTTTAATTCTGATCATGATAGAGATTATTTGCATCCTGAAACCATTGCTGCATGAGTGACAGCATGGAGGCAAAAGGTAGGATTCCCCTTTGGCAGTCAGCAGGTTCCAGGCTAGTTGAGTCTAAAGGGTTTTCTCTTCCCATCAGTGACAATAAGCCACTGAGAGATGCTTCCATTTGGGAACATCTTTTGGCCACAGACAGGCTGAGACTTCAATTTCTAAGGTACCCCAGTCATTGGCCACCAAATACAAAGATCAGTGCTGAAAGTACGGTAGAATAACACTTCAGTCATTAGTGAGGTTTTTCCTGTGTTTCATATTTTTTAGACCAACTCTAAACTCACTTCAGAGTGCCCTCCACAAGACTTCACTTTGAACTTTACCTGTCTCCTCCTCTAAGACTTTTTCTCTCAATAAAAAGGAAAATAAAAGAGGCTATGAGAGAGAGAAGAATGAAATAATTATAGTTAATCATCTTCTCAACTCCTGACTAGGAGTGTGTATGTGCACACACATACATTTGTGTATGTGTGTTTTCCCCACTTGGATTTCCTCTCACAGTATTTGACCTCTGACAGGGTCAGTAGCAGAAGCCAGAAACCTGGGAAACCTCTTTGATGATTCTGTCTCCTTCATGCTCTCATCCAATGAATTGTCAGATCTTACTATTTGATTTCCCTAAATGTGTCTCCAGTCTTCCTACCGATGAAAAGCCTCCCGGGCTCGCCAACCTCCCAGCCTCGCCCGCAGCCTCCTCACAGCTCTCCTCTCTGCTTGCCGTTAGGTTGTGGCTTGGTCATCATGTAATCAATGTCCCGTTCCTAGGTGGGAAGGTTCGTGAGGGCAAAGACTGTTTTATTTACTGCCGTTCCCAAAGCACCTAAAACAGTACCTGTCATGTGCTCAGTGCTCAATCAATATTTGCTAAATGAAGAATGAGTCTTTTCCTTACTCACTAATCTTTATAAGACGCACCCTTTCCTTTCTCAGTCCCACAGTTCTCCCGGCTGCCCCTCCTACTACGTCTTACTCTGTGGGGAGGAAATTCCCTTGTTCTGTCAGCGCAGAGCCGTGGTGATACCTAGAACGCCCTTTCCCCTCTGTCAAAGCCAAACCCCAGATCTGGAAGTTTCCACGTTTCATTGCCCCCACAGCCCGTCAAACCTTCCCTTCCTGATCCTTCAGAGCTAGGGTCGCCCCAGGAAGATACCGATTTGTCCTCATTCATATCCTGCATTGAGAACACTCATGCTTCTCATAAACTTGGGTTTTGACTGCCTGGCTCATCTTCATTTGAGAGGCCCACGTCTCCTTTAACCCTTAGACAGCCGCGGTTTCGCCCTCTGTGGGCACTCGCTGACCGCTCACCTCGGCCTGCCTGTGTCTGGGTGCTGGCTTTTCATCTCCCCTCCCCTCATCAGTCTTGCCCTTCTTGAACACCCTTCAAGAAACAGGCTTGCAAAAACTCTCTTCTGGTTATTTGTTTGCATGGGTATTTATGTGCATTTTTTGCTTTTCCCTTTGTTCATTCATTCATTATAAATACGTATTTCTTCTTCATTCCCCAAAGCATCAGAGACAGTTTACAAGGATAAATAAAAGTCCATCAAAATAGTATAAATTAGAATAACTGGGAAAGGCAGGGAAAAGCAAAGGGAAGAGGCACTGCTGACACCAAGCCTGAATCTAATTAATTACCGAGATGCATCCCGTAGAGTCTGTGCACTGGCAGACGGCAGGCCCTGAATTGGCTCTGGGCTGGTGAGCACTGCTTCATAAAGGGAAAACATTCACAGTGTCTCTAAGATAAAGTGTGAACTCGCGATCAGGAGAACAACTCGTCCTGATTCTAGAAGGCCACCGAGTACTGTAGCGATGAGTGGGCCAGGGAGCAGACTGCTTGCGTGTGTGGTCAATGCCTTTACATGTGATTCTCAATACTGGTGCACATTAGGATCACCAGGAAGGCCTTTAAAAAACACCATGGGGATGGGGGTGGGGGGCTATCTTAGACTAGCTAAATAAGAATCTCTGGGAATGGGACCGGGAGGCCCTGTTTTAAAAATTTCCCCTGGTGATTTGCAACCTGAGTCAAGAGCTAATGATTTAGGAAAATGTGAATCTGGCAGGCATTCCTCCAGCTAAACTTTAAAAGTCTTCAGGTAGTAACTCCACTGGAATAGCTATATGAAGATCAAATTCTTTTTACTTGACTCTTACTCCCGAACATTACATACAGAACATATTTTTTAAAATTGAGGTATAATTGGCAAATAAAATTTCATTTATTTAAGGTATGCAATGCGATGATCTGATACATGGATACATCGTGAGATGATTACTACAAGCAAGTTGACACACATAGCCATCACCTCACACGGCTACCCTTCACACAGGTACCAAGATAGGGGGAAGCCCAAGTGTCTGTGGAGAGATGAAGGAATAAAGGCAATGTGACACAAATACACAGTGGATTCAGCCATAAAAAGAAGGAATTCCTGCCATTGGTGACAACATGGATGGAACTGGAGTGCATCGTGCTAAGTGGAACAGCCAGGCAGAGAAAGACAAATACTATATGGTATTACTGATATGTGGAATATTTTTAAAAAGTCAGACTCATGGAAGCAGAGAAGAGAATGGGGGTTATCAAGGACTGGGGGTGGGGCAAATGGACAGATGGTTAAATTGATCAAAGGATACAAAGTTTCAGTTATAAGATGAATAGGTTGGGGGTATAATGGACAGCATGGTGACTGTAGTTAATAATGCTGTATTGTGTACTTGAAATTTGCTAAGATACTAGATCTTAAGCATACTGGTAAAAAAGAAAAACAACAATAGTTTCTTAATAATTTTATATACCCAGCAACTTGCACAGTGCCTGTCACATAGTACAAGTCAGTGGATTATACATATAATTATATAAATATATAATCCACTTATATATTTATATACTGTTATGGATTGAATTTTTGTGTCATTTCCCATCCCCAAGCCCCAACCAAATTCAAATGTTGAAGCTCTAACCCTCAGTGTGGCTATATTTGGAGACGGGGCCTCTAAGGAATAAATTAAAGCAATGAGGTCCTAGGGTGGGGCCCTGATCTGATGGGATTAGGGTGTTTATGAGAAAGGACACCAGAGAGCTCCCTTTCACTCTGTGCACACACTCACTGAGGGAAGGCCACCTCCCAGCCAGGGAGAGAGAGCTCATCAGCTGGGGCTTCCTGCCTCTAGAACTGTCAGACAATTAATTTCTGTGGTTTAAGTCACCTAAAATTTTGTTGTGATAGCCTCAGCTGACATATACTATACATGTAATTTCTTCACTCTATATACCAAGCATTGTGCAACTACATACATTTTGTACATAATAGTGTGTACATATGTGTATTTATAGATAAACAAAAACCAAACAAAACTACAAATAAATAAGTAGATAAGCAAATATACAGCTGATTGCCTGTCAGGGTAATTTAATACAAATGTTATCCCTTGATCAAACTTTCAGAGTAATACATGTACATTATTCAATGCAATTTGCCATGTGAGCTCATTAACAGGAGAAGAAGAGCCACGACCAGCTCTCCTGCTGCGTGTTTCACTCCTAAACACCCACACTAGAATAATTGACCCGCTAAACAATTGCCTAGTAAAACTCAATCTTTTGTCCAAAAAACACTAAATAGTTCTCCTGACTTTGTTTTATCTAGTTACACAATGTTATTTAGTGCTTTGTACTCTGTGGGTGCTTAACTAGGGCATTAAACATTCAAGTTGGGAATATAATACAGTCAGTTGGAATTTTATTTCCACCTATTAAAAATACAGCTTTTAACATTTGGGACTCATTTTGGAGACTGTTGATAACATGTATGGAACTGCTCTGCAAGGGAAGTCATGTTCACATGGGTACCCCTGAATCTGCATACAATTTCCCGGGTCTATACCCTTCCTCAGGCTGGGTCCTGGCAGGATACCTATGTCCCTTGCTAACAGGCACAGCTCCTGTCAGTGGTCCTTGACATACTGCTGTCCTCTCTAGGATCTTGTCATTGCTTCCCTTCTGCCCCCTCAGATCAGGGCTGGTAACAGCTGTAGCTCCATCTTTTGTTGTTTTCTACACCCTGACTCCCCTCTTTGTGAATAGTTCTTTCAGTCAGCTCTCTCGGTTCCCTAGTTTAATTGTTCCATCTGATTACTGCTGGGACCTAGGAATGCAGCCACCGAAATACATCAGGGAACCCAAAACCACTGCAAGGACACTAACTTAAGAAACTGAAGTCATTCTTTATGAAGATCTTTCAGCTATAATTTTTTACTGCAAAACAGAAGTTAGCATTTTTGTTTTAACTAGTAGAATACATTTTAAAAGACAGTCCTCTATACAAGAATGCATTATTGCATTGAAAAATTCTCATGGAACTCTCCAGGCCCTGCAGCTTGAGAAACACAAGCCTAACTGGCTGCTGGGCATCACATGGAGGAAAGAATTGAAAGCTTGAGTAAAAGACAGATAAATGGCCTCTATTGCCTTCCTCCAAGCTACATGTCCCATCATCCTGTCATGGAAGGAAATTAAAATTGTCTGACACACACTGAGCTTCATAAAGCCACACTGTACAGGACCCTGTGTGCCTCTAGATGTCTATACCACAAGGAGGGTTTTTGAGAATTTGATCTATGATCTTCATCTCCGTCTTTGAGAGGGTCTCTCTTTGTCTTTTTAAAAAAGTTAATGAAGTACATAAATATGTCTTTCCTCAGTCCTCCAAAACTTTTTCTGTTTTCTAAGAATCCTAAAATAATAGCCAGTGGCTCTGTAATGCAATATCTCCTAAGATGAAGAGCTGAAAAGTAAATTTGCGACGGGCTTTATTACTCACTTCTCAGTGGTTTTCCCCATTTCTGATTTGCTTTTTGACTTCTCCCAAATAGGTGTCACTCAATCTAGCATCAATTCACATTTATATCTTAAAAACTGAGCAAAGCAAATTGCACTTGAGAACAAAGCCAACCATTAAACCATTTCCCCCTAAAACCTTAAACATGACTTAAATCTTTTTATAAATACAATTTAAAAAATCATCAAGCAAATAACCTAGAAATCAACAAGCAAATACCATATCATTTGTAGAGAATTTGTCAAGAATCAGCTATCAAAAGGTAGAAATTGAGGATTGTGTCTTTTTTCTAAATTCCTAAAGTTTTTGGAAAAGTTGTTACTCTCTACAGCAGCTCTATTATTATTATTATTCTTATTAAGGTATAATTGATATACAATCTTATGCTCAGGTTTCACATGAACAACACTGTGATTACTACATTCCCCCCTATTATCAAGACCCCACCACATAGCCCATTATGGTCACTGTCCATCAGTGTAGTCAGATGCTATAGAGTCACTACTCTTCTCTGTGCTATACTGCCTTCCCTGTCCCCCCTATATTATGTACACTCATCATAATACCCTTTAGTCCCCTTCTCCCTCCCTTCCCCCCCACCGACCCCAACCCCTCTCCTTTTGGCAACCACTAGTCCCTCCTTGGAGTCTGTGAGTGTCCTAAAGCGGCTCAGTTATTACCATCACAAAGCAATGTGAACATTCCAGAGTTAGAGAAATCACCTGGTAATCTGATTTGCCCATCCCTTATTAGAATAGGGAGAACAGATTTTTTTAAAAATCTGGATTCTTTCCATTGCTTCTCATTTAATTTTTTTTTTCATCTGAATTAAGGCTCTTTACATTTACATATCCTCCCAACATTGCAACCAATGAAGACTAATGAGGAGGCCAACAAAATGTCACCCATGTCCCACTTACTCTGGGCAGATAGGCAGCAGAGGACCCCAGTCCACTACTCAGACCTGCTCTTCCTTCACGGTCCTGCCTCCCCCTTCCTTCCACTGGGCTTCCAGAGATCTCACAAGTTACAGAGCCTAAATCAATTCGATGGTTGATTTAGGACTGTAATGCTGTGGTAAATAAATAAATAAGCAAATGATGGAAGAAATATATTTATAAAGGACCTACTCTGGACAAGTCACAATGCTACATATTGTGGGAGGGCAAGACACGGTCACTTCCTTTATACAATTTGCAGCCTGCTAACTTGAGACACTGAGACAAATGTGCAGATAGCTGTAATTCCAAAGCTAATCTGATAGTCTCCCAAAGAGAGGTAGAAATAAAAGTGTTTTGAGGAGTCAACAGAAGGAATGATCATGTGAAGCTGGAAGGATGTGAAAAATTTTCTTGGACAAGGTGAATATTTGAGACGAGCTTTATTTAAGGGCTGTAATTTTGAAAGAGACTTGAGGGAGTGGGTTGCCATCAAAAAGAAAAATATGAAATAAGACAAAGAAGGAAAATACAGGACATATGACTAGAAAAGTCTTGTTTGGCTGCATCTAGAAAGTTAATCTGGGGTTCTATTAAAGGGGGTCCTAAAAACCAGGTCACAGAGTCAAGGAAATTGGACTCATTCCTAGGAAAGGGGAGTGGCTGAAAGTCATAGAGCAGGACTCTTCAGAAGCTTGATTCGGGGATAGTTAGGGCAGGAAGGTAGAGATAAGTACCAGGAACAAGAACCTGAGCCTGGGTGTGCATGACCAAGATTTGGGGTACCTTTCACAGTATCACAAGTTTGGGGGAAGGCAGATATGGATTAAAGATAGGTCCTGGCCACCAAAGACATCATGTTCTCATGAGAATCATCAGCCTCCCTACTTGTGGAGGTCAGTGCCTTCAAATTTTCACCTAATAAGTTAAGCAGCTTACATATTTCAGAATAAAAATTCCCTTTTCGTGGTTTCCAGAGTCCTTCTTTTGTTAAACAGCAAAGGAAAGTTCAAACGTGACAGAGTCAGAGCAGTAGCTGTGGGAGAGAGCAGCATATGAAGGGCTGATGAGTGAGCGATGTCAGCAACAAGCTCAGTGTCTGTGCAGATAAAATGCTGCATGACTTTGAAGCTAGAAAAAATTGAGCTTTCCCCAAAAGGACATATGTATAAAATGCAATTCATTAAAAAGTAAAGGCTGAATGAAATTCTGATTTACCCTGCAACATGGATACATGGATACTTGAAAAAACTAAATGAGATAAGCCAGACACAAAAGGACAAATATTGTATGATTCCACTTACATAAGGAATCTAGAATAGTCAAATGCACAAAGAAGGAAAGTAAAGAGTGGTTACCAGGGGCTGAGGGAACGAAGGGGGAGCTAATGGGTAGACTTCTAGTTTGGGATGATGGAAGAGTGCTGGAGGTGGATAGTGGTAATGGTTGTACAATAATGTGAATATACCTAATGGTACTGAATTGTACAATCAAAAAAGGTTACAATAGTAAATGTTATGGTATAACATTATGGATATTTTAAGTCAATTTTTAAGAAGTTTAGGCTCAGGGAGGTATAGTGTGGTTTTTATAATGCCAGATTCTAATGTACTAACTTTTAGAGAGAAACTTCACTCTCTGGGGATGACAGAATCATGCCCACTGATTGGCATTTGCACAGGGGCCTGTCTGTTCCACAGGGAGTCACATGGCTCCAGGAAGGTTGCCTGGTGAGTGAGGAATCCCAGCAAAGGGCTTGGGGATGGCAATGGCTACCAGCAGAGAGATAGTTTTGCCTAATAGTCTTGTGTTTAATTTAGGAATAAATGTGCCAAGGAGGCCCAGTTCTCTGCATCAGCCAGTCTGGGAACTCTTCCTCAAGTTAGTGTAGCCGACCAAGGTTATTTTCCCAAACACAGTTCATCGGAGTTAGAAATGCAGTGAGAAAATGTGACTAACCCATCAATAGCTATCAGAAAGCATGATTAATTGTAACATTCCCAGGAGAGAATAGGAGTGACACCAGAGGCTATTTCTACAGGATCCAAGGCTGGGATTTTAAAATGAAAATTTCCTGCGTCAACCCAATATATACTGCCCTTGGTATAAGTGCTTTGGTGCCTCAATGACAGTCAAAGACCAATTAATAAGGCTGCTATTTATCTTTGCAGGTTGACATAGCACATATGGGGCTCTGTAGGATTGAAATATGCTACCAGAGAAAGAAAAAAAAAATGGTATGAAGTGGAGGAAGATAATGAGGGAAAAAGAAAAGGAAATATTGATAGGGAAGAGAGACTAGTACAGAAGGAAGACAGTTGTGAAATAACATTATGAGAAGGAAGACGTCTATTGGGGATTCTGCCAGACAGAAAGCTAATATACCCCAAGGCCCTGAAAACATCTACAAGAGCTGCATGAAATATTTCTGAAGAGAATCAAAACATGCTGGAAAACAAAGAGGGAATTTAAAGCCAGAGTGGTGACCCCAGTGGATACCTGAATACCTGGGTACCTGGAGGCTTGGCTTTAAGGCTCATGTAGACATGAAGCCTCATTTTGAGTGAGACAAAGTGTTGGAAATAAGACCCAAGAGAAAAAAACAAAATGTGCCCACCTGCACAGAAGATCCTGGTGAATCTTCTCTTTCTCTGTTTAGACAAGCAGTGGGGAAAAGTCATATAATTCCCTGAGAAATCCGAACTCAATGCCTGATCCTTATTCAGGCTTGGAGAGAATTTTTTTATTATATTCCAGGAAACCCCATTTCAAAATATAAATAGAAAATTTGGTTATGAAACAGAGATGCCTCTGGTACTCTGCCCATAGGTAAATGCAAAACCACATTGTGGAACAGAGACACACCTAGTAGGCAGGGGGTTCTCACAAAAATAACAGGCTCACAGCAATGAGTTCATGATAAAAAAAAAAATCACAGAATAAGCAAGTAACAACATATTTTTAAACAATGATAAAGAGAATTTCCTATACTTGGATTCTTGCTGACAGAACAACTAATCGAAGGATGTACTTCAGGGGGAATAAAATTGAACTCAGAAGAACGCATAGGATGCAAGAAGCAGTGGTGAGCAAAGAAACTGGTAAACACTGAAAAATCAATTTGGGGGATTAAAAAAGCAGTACTAGCTAACATGAAAGCAGAAAGCTGACGAGTGGCCGGCTGATGGGTCCTAAGGGCCACCTTAACTGGGGAAGAGAGTAGAGGTTTGGGATGACATTAGGCTCTATTAAATTATTTGTGTGTATTAAAATGTAAGGACTATCATCCAAAGAATTGAAATTGAATGTTGACTTTCCAAACAATTAGAGGGGGGAAAAGAAAGGAAAACTTGATTAATGTAGTTGAATGATGAAAGGGGAAGAAAAAGAAAGAATAGGAGTTGCATGGTAAGCAGGGAATAGAACATAAGGTGATGGAAATAAATTGAAATGTACTAGTAACCACAGTAAAGGTGAATGAACTCATCAGTTAAAAGGCGGAGGCTAGGAGATGGAGAAGGAAAACAAAACCCAGCCATCTTCCATTTATGTGGAAACTTCTAAAGCATGATGGCATAGAAGTCGAAAGTAGAAGATAGACAAAAACATACCAGGTTTACATTTCCAACAGGGCAGGGAACTGGGTATTATACAAATGCCTCTGCCACCCCAAAACCCCCAGATCTGGAGAAATCACATAATGATGCTTTAAAAATGTCTTCATAAGATCACAAGGAATTAGGGGAAATAGAGGAAACCCCAAACCATAGAGGTAGGTGAACACAAATACAGAAACTGGTGCTGCTCCAGATCAGGGGTCAGAAAACTACAGCCTGGGAGCCAAACCCAGCCCCCCTCCTGTTTTTATAAAGTTTTATTGGGACCTGGCCAGATACGGTGCTTATATATTGTCTCTGGTGGCTCCTTTTGCACTATGACTGCAGAATTGAGTGGTATCAGCAGAAATCAGACGACCTGCAGGGGTGAAAATACTTACTATCTCCCCCTTTATAGAAAAAGTTTGCTGCCCCCCCTGCGCCAGGGGCCCAGAGGCATTGGGGATTCATGGGGCTGCTAGGGTGCCATAGGATGAGGCATAGGAACAGAATCCCAGGCCTGCAGCCTGAACGACTCTACTCCCTATGTAAGTAGGGGTTGAGGGAAAATCTGATTCTTTGCAAAGGACATGGATGAGGAAACCTGCTGGCCCATGACCCTGCATTAGATGGGGGGTTTCTCTGAGGTTGGCAGCCGTTGTGTGGACTCACACTGCCTGCTGTGCCCACTATAAAAGCAGCCCGCTGGTTCAGAGGTCCACGTCCATGGGCATTTTCTCAGCCCCCTCCAGCTGAGTCCTAAATGAGGTGTCACCAGCATTTCCTCCCTGTTGTTTCTGTGCATTTTTTCACTCATTCTGCTAGACTCTTCTGTGGTCTAAGTTAACTCCCCAGGTAATAATTATTGTCTAGTGTTCTGGTGATTAAGCTGCGTATGTTTGGAGTGATCTGTCCTTAATCCCAGGTTGCTTGCTTCCTTGCTTTTACTTTTAATGCATAATATCACAGTGTGCAGGATTTACATATATGTTATATATACATACATACACACATACACACACCCTGTAGTTTTTGGAAGACTTGAAGGCAGTGAAAACACCCAAATTCAGATGTTTTAGATTGAAGTATAAATTGTTTCATTTAGTAATGTGTTTGGGTTTATTTTTTAGCAGAATGATAACCAAAGGAACTAAACTTTTTCCCTAAACCTATAGATTGCCCCATGCCTGACGATGGTCCTCATTCCTGAGAGCTCTGTGTGCTCTTGCCTAGGCATTCAGTTATGGGAGATTTGGGGCAGTGACTCAACTGTGGCAGGTCCAACACGGGGCTGGACCAGCATTGACTTCATGCCGGAGAAGACATTGAAAAAATAACAGACTGGGTTTGGTGCTGTTCAAAACTGGATGGTTCTTTGAAGAAGGCACTGATTGCCAGCTTCTGATGGGTACTCAGGGCAAATGAGCCACATCAGGAGGAAGGGATTTTTCATTTTTCCTGGAACCACCTCCCAAAGCTCCCCTTCGCTGCCCCCTCAGTATTCCTGGGAAGACTCTAAAGGAGGGGAACAGCTCCACCCCTTGGGGTCTGACAGAGTCGGAGCCTGGCCAGGAAGAAGAGGCACGTGGGCTCTCTCCTGGATGCAGGCCGGCTGGCGGGCCACCGCCACGTCATGGCAGGCAATGCCAAGGGCAATGGTGGCTCCTCAGAGAGCTGGCCTACGATCAGTCTGGTATATTTGTTATTTCTCTGATCATAATTCCCTTTTAGTCTCCAAGCCTTCAATGAATCTTATAAATTGCTACAGGCTGGTCATAGCTATTAATGTGTGGAGTTAAGGAAATTCCCTGTTTTCATGTGTAGAGCAAAGCTTAGAGAGAGAACACAACTGCTTAGGGGAGGCCAAATATGAGAAGACAAAAGATGATCTTTGAGTTTTGGGTTGTTGGTTCAAGACAAGCTTCAACCAGGACACATTTGTGTAACATGTAGGCATTTCCAGAAACATGTGTAGAAGAGAAATAGGTAAAAACACAAGATGGTGTTTATGGCAAAACTACTTACATATAAAAAGGAAGTGAGATTTTATTCTATAGTCACTAGCTGGGAAGGTATCTGGTACATGAAAAGATCCTGTGAAAGAAGGTTTGTAGGATAGACCTTAGAAACAATGGCTTAAGGTAATAATAGCTCTCCTAGAGGATTCACATTTCCCCAAGTGCTTCACTATTGAAAGGAATTTAGCATCTATTCCAGGTAATGGGAGATGAGGTATAGGGGGATTACTAGGGGACTTTCTCAGCACTTCTTAAGTCACACTGTTATGGTACATTTGATTCCATATCCAGGGGAAAAACCCAGGCCAGAGTCATCACTACCTGAGTTGTGACTATCATTTTTATCTATACGCCGCACAGTCTACTATAAAACTCCTTCTATCCCTTGACACAGCCTTTACACCCATCCAGACAGGCCTATTTTCTCTTTTCTGTTCCTTTTACTTCCTAGCTCTCTCATATCTCTATGCATAAGGTGGAAACGGATGGTAGACACCCCCATGTCTACTGCCTTTTACTTATATTTTTTTGTAATTATATGAGATGACTTATCTCCTCAGCCATAGCCATATTCTTAGCATGCCTGAGGAGGAGATGGGATTTACTTTAAACTGCATCTTTCTTCCCCGTGTATTTATCCTTATCCAGGGTTGCTACTATAATTACTTCTTAGCTGAGTATCCCATATAAAGACAAAACCCATACAGTTCACCCATCCATCAATCCATCCAGCCATTGAGCGAAAAAAAACCTTTCCTGAGAGTCCTACCCACCGCACGCTGGCTGGGTGTTGCCCATCACAGAGGATGGTTTATGCATGTTCTGGAACCATTAGATTCCCCAGCATCTGATACACAGGACCACTTAAAATATTCAGCTGTAAAAGTTATTACAAAAATCACACAAGCTTATGGAAATATTAAAATAGTAGAGAGGGCTATAAGGAAAAGTAAAATTTCCTTGGTCACATCTCCCCTAACTTCACACTCCTGTTACCCCAAAGTGACAGCTGCTCGTGGTTTCTTATACACCATTCCAGAAATGGGTATTCTTTTTCTTACATAAATAGGATCGTTCAATATGCATACTTCTGTTGTTGCTCCATGTCCAACTATGTGATGAATCTTGATTCTTTTTTCATATCAGCCCGTGTAACTGTCCTTATTTTTTTTTTAGTAGCTTTATTGAAATTTAATTCACACACCATAAAATCACCCATTTAAAGTGTATAGTTCAGTGGGTTTTGGAATATTCACAGAGTTTTGCAGCCACCACCATAATCCTCATTCTTTTTAATGGTTGGAGAGATTTTGCTTTATCTTATGCTATAATTTCAGCAAATATTTATTAAGTTGATTTAAACCATACATTTGGACTGAGAAAGTGGGGTGTGGGGGTGGGAAGCAAATTATCTAAAAACATACAAATAAAGAAGTTCTGAGGCTTTTGCTGGTCTTTTAAGCCCATTTTAAGTAATTATGTCACACAGCCATAACAACAGGGATGAAAAAATAGTCTCTTCACATTATCTGGATCTTTTAAGATAACAGGCCCTAACCCATGTGGACAATACATTCATGTGCACTGTGCTGGATTTCCTTTAGCAAGTCAATTATTCTCACTTCCAAATAATGTTTTATCTTAAGTTAGGAAGTTCAAAAATAAATGTCACTTTTATTTATCTTCCCAAACTAAGTATGTTCATATTTCAATAGTAAGAAGGCATTTTTTGCAGCCTTTGTTTTAAATTTACTGTGAAGGTATGCATTTCAGATTAATACAATATTTATAAAATGTCTAAAGAAATGTAGGCAAATTTCTTTTTGAAATGATTTATAAATATTAGGAGGTTTCAGCATATGTGGTGCTAAGTAATATTGATGCGTCTGGAAAAACATGTGAAATAGAGGGAAAATAATGCGACTACTCTTTCTCCACACTTACATTCCCACATACAAAATCATACGTTCTCTCAGGGGAAAAAAAGGATTTGGTAAAATCAACAAGGCCTACAGTGACATTAAAGCATGCTTTTCCTGAATCAGGAAAAGCAATGAAAAAACTTAGACTCAAATACTGTTGAAGGCAGGGAAGAAAAAGAATGTGAGCACTTGTAAGTATAAAAAGAGAAATTGCTATAGAGGTTAGAAAACCTCTTCCCAGAAATTTTAAAAATATGACAAAAATAGGAAGAGGTGATGCTATATTCCTCCCTAGGGATTGAGATTTGATTCAGTACGAGGTCATGCCGCTTGTGGATTCTGTTATAATTCAGTCCCACACTGAGTCTCAAAGTGAAATATTCATTGTTCCTAAATGCTCAATGCCTAAGTTCCTGAAAGCTTTCCCTCAGGTCCTCTTTAGTACCCAGCAGTAATCTAGTAAGTGTTCATCCTCAAATGCATGGCAAATATACACCATTTTTCCACAACAAATTGATCAGATGTCAGAAACAGTAGAATTCTCAGATCTTTTTTTTCTCCTTAGATCAAACTTCATCATTTCTGGGATTTGACTGAGCTCTTAAAAAGTGTGTATCTTAGATTCTCCTCATAATTTCCCAAGGCAAAGTCTTGGTCTTAAAAATTTTCTCCAATTTTCCCAAGTTTCCTTAAAAAAAAAATGCCTTCTACTTTCAAAGTGACTTCACATTTTATCTCAGTGTCCTAGACTTAAAACCTGGCATAGCTGAGATGATGGAGCTGTCTAAATGAGGGCAAAAGAAAACCCAAGAGAAAGAAAACCCATAATAAAACAAATATATGACCAGTATCAGAAGCCCCACCCTCCTCATGCTTTTTAAAAATACTATACAGAACTTTAGATATGGGAAAATGGGCTGAGCAATCTGAGAAGAGAGAAAGCAATTTTTAGTTGGCCCCTTCATAGAGTAGAAATCATTGCTGTGAAAACAGTACTCAGCATTTCAGCTGATATTAGAAAAAACAACCTGAAATGTTCTTCTCTTCCTGCTTTCTGAAGAGAGGAGAAATGGTAATTGGGAGGACGGACTACGGAGGTGGAGGGGCTGTCAACAGGGGCCCTGAGGCTGTGGTTGGTGCCTTAGAGGAACAAACAAAAGACCAACATATCACTGAATCCATAGTAACAAACAACAAACCCACGTAAGATAGTTTAAAAGGGAACCAGTTTATGAACAGGTGTTGGGTAGTTCCTAGAACTTCTGGGAAGGCCAGAGTCTGAGTTCAAGTCCCAACTGGGGAAGATGTTCGACCCTCACCAGGAGGCTGCTTCCCTGAAGCCCCATTCTGCTCTGCTAGTCCCAGTCACCTTGCCTGCACCCGCTACCCTGAATGCTACATACTAAAAGCCATGCAACCACTATCCCCCAAAGCGGAAAGCCTCCACTGTCACTCTTGCCGGAAAATGGATTCTGGCTTTCTCACAGAGCTCTCTCATGAATGAAATCCCAAATAGGTGTATTTAATTGTCAAAGAATATGCCATGAAAGACTGGGGGAATTGAGAATCTATCTTCTGCTTTGGAAGAAGGATGCATAAGATGGAGTATTCCCCACATGCAAGAATTGTGCTGCTGGGAAGCCACAAAGCATAGTAAATATACTCCATGGGCCATATCGTTGCAATGTAGAAGCTAAAAAGTCAACAGATTTCAGTAGATTCAATATTCCAAGTGGTAGGGGTGGGCATCATAAATAACTCCCAGATTTCAAGTTTGTATAATGTGATGGGTGGTGGTGCCATTCCTGAGATGGGGTGGGCTTGGACCCGGGAGCATGTTTAATGTAAAAGGCAGTAGGTTCAAGAGTTCAGTTTGGAGGAATTCTGGGAAGAAGTGAAATGATTTTTTAATCTCCTCAAATCAGCCTATGAATGAAACAGAAAAAACAGGAAACAAGATAAAAAATACATGAGAATAACCTTCAATAGTAGGTGACAAGGTGTTTCTGCACACTACAAAATATGACTGGGAGGGAATAGCCATTGACATCTGCACATGACTGTACCAACATCACTGTAGGACGGAGGAATGCAAGGGACATCGGATGGGCTTGAGAATCCTAAGAAACAAAAGAAACCCCACTGGCAACTTCAGATAAAACTTAGAAAGGTTTTATACTCTCTCTAATGAATGAGTACAAAGTGTTTACAGTAATGTCTGAGGGGGCCAGAGACGGTGGGCCCCATGAATTCTCAGACTAGCCAAAACTGACTTCTAGGATTAAGCCCCACAACGGCAAGAAAATACTTCGAAAATAATCCAAACTGAGCAGCATAGGAACAGCAGTCAAAGGAAATAACAGGCCCAGGGAAAGTAGAGGAGGACTTACCTCCAGAAAATAAGCTGCCATATTTTTTGAACAAGAGAATTGTAGAGCCATGAAGTTAGAATTATCTTGAGCCACACTACTTCTAAAAGTTCAGGAAAACTCATTTCAAATATAAATGCACAACAAAAAGAATCAGTTCTCAATGATATCATGAAAAAACAGATTTAGAAGCAGAATAACATCCCTACAGATAAGGAATGAATACCAGACAGACATTACACAAATAGATTAAAAATTATAATCTAAAAGTTTAAAAAAATATGAAATGATACAAAGTATGAAAGGACATTAACCAAAATTAGGAAAACTCAGAAATTAGGTGACAATATAAATAAAAGTTTATAAATAAAAAAAATTCAGAAATGAAAGTGAAATACCAACTCATGGAATGGAAGAAAATATTTGTAAATAATTTATCTGATAAGAGATTAATATCTAGAATATAAAAATATCATCTACAAAGAAAATATTTGTAAATAATTTATCTGATAAGAGATTACTTTCTAGAATATATAAATATCATTTACAATTCAACAATAACAAATAATGCAGTTCAAAAATGGGCAAAGAACTTGAATAGACAATTCTCTAAAAGATATACAAATGACCAATGAGCACATAAAAAGATATTCAACGCCAGTAATCATTAGGGAAATTCCATACCCATTAAGATAGCTGTTTTAAAAAAACACACAGAAAATAAAAAGTGCTAGAGAGGATGTGGAGAAATTAGAATCCTTGTGCATTGCTGCTGAGAATATAAAATGGTACAGCCACTATGGAAAACAGTATGGTAGCTCCTCAAAAATTAAACACAGAATTATCATACCATCCAGCAATTCCACTACACACTATACTAGAAGGAACAAATGAATGAAAAATACAACAGATAAGGCCCTAAGTAAAATAGAAGCTAATATTAATAGAAAAAAGGTAAAATAAAAACAAGAGAATTGTAGAGCTATGAAGTTAGAACTATCTTGAGCCACACTACTTCTAAAATAAGACCGTATTCTTCAAGAATATTGATGTTATCTTCAACAAAGTACTAGCAAACTGAATTCAGTATCATATTAAAAGGATTATACACCATTAACAAGTGGGATTTATTCCTGAAATGCAAAGTTGGTTCAACATATGAAAATTAATCTATATAATACAGCACATTCCCAGAGTGAAGGAAGAAAAATATGATCATCTGAATTGATGCAGAGAAGAGATGTGACAAAATCCAATGCCCTTTTATGATAAAAACATTCAACAAACTAAGAATAGATGGAAACTCCCCCAACATAATTAAGAATGCGTAAAGGAAAAACCTACAGCTAATATCATACTCAATGGACAAAGACTGATAGCTTTTTCTCCTAAGATCAGGGGTAAGACAAAGATGCCCATTTTCTCCACTTCTATAAAGTATGGTATTGGAAGTTCTAGCCAGAGCAACATTCTTATGTCATTGAACACCAAGATTTTCAGTGAGGAAAAAAGAAAATACAAATGTAAACTAGAAGATATCAAGGAGAACCCTATAAAATTTGAATTAGAAGTAACAGAACGAATAAAATATGTACACATATATTGTATGTATTTTGTGTATATGTATGTTTGTGGATATACATGTGTGCATGTGTGTATGTGTAGATATACAGAGATAAATACATAGACATACAGTGTGTATATTTTTTTAGCCATACTCAAAAAGGGCTTAGAAATGGAGACTAACCCAGTAGCATTGAGAAGCTTTAGCAAATTTTGGTCTTGAAATATCGTTTTCTACCTAAAAGAACCAGGGCTTCTTAGAGCAAAGGCTGACTCCAGGTCAGGGAAGGAAATGTTTAAAATGAGCCTAGAACATCTTGTCATGTGAGATAAATGTGACAGATTTCCAAAGATGGATGAAAAAAATCTCTCCCATTTCACATACTCTTCTACAGTGTGACCTTGTCATTGTCATACTCCATCAAGAAGTGGAGCTTATTTCCCAACCCTCCTAATTACTTCAATGAATAGAATATGGAGGAAAAAATACCACTAGTTCCAGCAGTAGATCTTAACTGGCATCTTATACTTTCTGTCTCTTAAAAAATGTTTGCTCTTAGTAAGTGCCATCTAGAAACCCAGCCACCAGTCTATAAGAAACCCAAGCTGTATGGAGAAGTCACACGTAGGTGGTCCAGTTAAATAACTCAGATGAGCTCCCAGATGACGAACAGCACCGCCTACCAGCCTTGCGAGTCCTCTCGGCCACCAGGCCACGCCAGCCCGCAGAGGACTACAACTTCACTTCACATCTGACTGTAAGCATCGAAAAGACCCTGTGATAGGCAAAAAAATGGCTTCCCAAAGATGGCCATGTTCCTAATCCCCAGAACCTGCAAACACGTTATGTTACACGGCAAAAGGGAAGTAAGGCCGCATATAGAATTAAGGTTGTTAATTAGCTGACCTTGAATTAGGGAGATCATCATGGATTAGCAGTAGGCCCAGCGTAATCACAAGGACCCTTGACAGTGGAACAGGGAGGCAGAGGAGGAATATGAAATGATGCCAGGTATGGGCACAAGACATGCCGTTGCTGGTTTTGAAGAGAAAGGAAAGGGGCCCTGAGAGAAGGAATGCCGGCAGCCTTTAGAAGCTAGAAAAGGCAAGGGAACAGATGTTCTACAGTGTCTAGACGGGAAGGCAGCCTAGCCAACATCTTGATCTTAGCCCAGGGGGACCCAATTCTGACTTTGACCCTCAGAAAAATAAGATAATAAATTTGTATTGTTTAAACCACTAAATCTGTGGTAATTTGTTACAGCCATGATTGATAATTAATACAGGCTCCAAGCAAGAACCATACAGTGCAACCCAGTCAACCCACAGAACATGAGAGATGGTAAAACCTTGTAGCTTTGAACCATTGTTTTGTTACAAAGCAATAGGTAACTGGAATAGCAAGGAAGTTATCAAGCTTAACAGGTTGTCTTAGAAGAACCTGAAGCCACTGAAAAAAGTCTTCCATTGGGCAAGGAAAGGATCGTTTGGGTAGCAGTAAGGAGAATACTTCAATAAACTGAAACTTCAAATACATTTAAATCCATGGTTTCATAAACATACAAAACTGATCACTTTTAAAGGATAAGAAAATAGTTCATTATTTTGAAAACTGGTAAGTTGAGATAAGAAAAGAAACATTTAGCTTACCTATATTATATGACCAAATACCACAAGAGGGAAGTTTTTTCTATGTATAAGGTTTCCAGCTAATAAAGGAAGAAGTGATTGAATTATAGTATTTCTACCATGCAATTCATACTTAATTAATGGATCGAGGCATTGAGAACTAATGGTAACTAAATTTTTTTAAAAGGTCCAAACAGGTAATGTATGTATCCTCATGAGAAAACACACAGCACAATTAAATAGTCTTGAGCAAAAAGAAAAGAACCTGAATTGATATCTGATAAAGGCTCTAAATCCAAATACCAATTTATAGCAAACACAGAGAACAGAGAAACATTAAACTGCACCAAGAGAACACAGTCAGCAAAATCCAACATAGGAAATTCTACACATAAATTTGTTTCTTCAACAAATAATTTCAAGGGGAAAAAAAAGGATGCAGGGGGAGGCCCATAGATTAAAAGACATAATTTAAAAACTAAAGCTAAAGTATGGTGCTTAAGGATCTTCCCTTGGGTGATTCAGCAATAAAGAGCTAAAAGGTCTAGCCCAGAGCTCTACCACACTTCAAGATCAGTAGAGATGGAACAGTCAGCAAAGGAGATTCGGCAGCGCCTCAAGCAGCTGGACGTTTAGCAGATCGCTGTCACAGAGCTGAGAGAGGAGCATGTTCTAATGGCGTAGTCATCAACTGAGTTAGAGGCTGCCATGAGGGGGCAGTAGACTGCAAGTGGTCATCAAGCTGGTCAAGATTGGTGGCCTTGCTAAGGGCTCTGTCAGTGGAGGGTGAGGGCGGAGCTAAATCAGAATGAATGACAGAAACTGGAAAGAGAGAGCAGGCAGCATCAAATAGCTACAGACAACTCTTTCAGGAAGTTTACGTAAGAAGAGAAGCAGAGAAATGGCCTGGTAGTTGGAGGAGAATGTGGGGGCTGAGGGAGATTGATTTTTAAGGTGAGATTTACTTGAGCCCATATGCCTGAAGATGTAGGCAAGAAAAAGCATAACCAAAAATAAGAAATTCTTGCTGAGTTGAGAGGGTTTGAACCTAAAATACACATGGAAAGATCAGTCTTCAGAGAGCTGCTCCCTCTGTTAGAGGAAGCAAAAGGTAAATGTGGATTTAGGTGTAATTGCACATTTGGTGGTGGGGACATAAGGGACTTCCCATCTTACACGGATGATTTCCATTCAGTCTGGGGTGAGCCCATCACCGTTAAAGATGTGGAGTTGAATCAGGCTGTACCATTTATTAACCATGGGACTGAGGATGGTGGTTTCCAATTTTTTTTGGATCACTACTCATTAAGAAATACATTTTGGTTGTGACCCACTATATACACACTCATGAATAAATGAAATCAAATTTCATGGTCCAGTGCTTATTCCTATTAGGTACATACTCTTTTCTTTCTTTTTAAGCCTGCCTGACAAACTAGACTGGCACAAATCTACGTGAAACAGCACAGGACTGGGGGTGGGGAAGTAGGAGGGAAAATCAAAGGGATCCTGTCTGATTTCAGGGTAAATAAGATCCCCAGGCAGACACTGGCCTTGCTAGCTCAGAATTCCTGTAAGTTTGGGACATTTAATCAGAAACTGGCTAGAAAGATTATTGCTGATACATTCATATACTAAGAAATTATACTTTTAATAATTTTTGTAATTTTCCAGTTTATTGGGAATTTATAGCATTGAGATATAACAGTATATAAAATACATACACTTGAAAGAATAATTAGAAACACATAATCACTACCCTCGTTAAGCAGCAAAACATTTCCAGTAAGTTGGAAGGTCCCACCCACATCTGCCTCTCTATCCCTGAGAGGTAATCATTACCTTGATTTTAGTGTTAATCATTTTCTTGTTTTCTTCTGTTGTTTCACCACCTATTATGTATCCTTAAACAACACAGGTTAGTTGTCTGTTTTTGCACTTAAGATAACTGAAACACAGCACAGTATGTACACTTTTGCATCTGGCTCCTTTCACTGTTATGTCCGTGCTGAATTTTTTTCACTTCTGTATACAATTCCAGATATGAATAAACCACAATTTTCATGTCCATTTTACCACTGATAAACATTGGTTTGTATTCCTTTGAGAGATTAGAATTCCGTCTCCTTACACACATATGCAGGGTCTTCTCACGGGCACATATCTAGGAGAATTCCTGGCTCAAACTGTACGAGCAGTTTCAGCCTGAGCAGGTAAGTCCACACTTTTCCAGCTTACATTCCCCAGACCAGTGGGTGCTCCTCATCGCTCTGTACCGTCATTTGGTACTGTTATAGTAGTTGTATTGTGGCCAATCTGGTGGGCACATACTTGGTATTTCATTGGGGACTTTAATTGGGGACTTTAATTGGTATTTCCATCTTTTCTTAAGTTTATTAGCCATTTGGATTTCAGGGCATATTCTTTTACTTTTCTGAACCTATTTCCTTATCTGTAAAATAATGGCCAAATACGATATTATATGTAAAACACGTACACAGTGCTGAGCACACAATTTGTGCCCAGTGAAGGGTAACCCATAATACTAGTTTTAAAAGAAATAAAAATTATTTGGGTCTGAGTGTGGGCACAGCATACAACTAGGCTGCTGCCCACATCTTAAGTAACGTTTTCACCACCACAACTCTGTACAGTTCTCAGGACAGGGCCGCTTCCTCCTGCTGGGCAGCACCAGCCACCTGACTGTTGTAGAAGTGTAACAATGTAACAGGGATGCTATTCAGCGGGGATCTGAGTGCGCTCCCCTAGACAGCAGTGATTCTGATGCCGGGAAGGAGAACTATTAGCGTCTGGCTGCTTACAGACGCTGGGCTGTGACGGAGCAGGGCTGTCTCGGCTTATGGTCTGAGGCGTCCCATAGGGCAGACTGACGGCCCATGAAAGCACAGTGACCACGGGAGCCACCCTCAGGGGAGACCCAGTGCTCACCACGCCATGGGTTTTGTTAAAGTTTCCTTCTTTCATGTTATGATATGATGCTGCCGAAATGGCATCATGGCAAATTGAATTTTGGAGTCTAGATAAGGGGTTTTGCTCAGAGAATCTTTGGCAAAGGGCCATTCTGATGAGTTGGACATGTATTTAGTCCCATCATGTTGGGGACAATCATGAAACCAATATTCCACCAGTTTTTGTCTTTTCTTTACATTATTCCAGTGACTGCTTGGAGACTGCAATCCCTAGGCTGGACGTGGGTGGGAAACGGCAGGCAGTTGTAATAGAGAGCAAATATGGGGGGAGTCATCTTAACAGTAATAAAGGCAACTTTCAACAATACTGACTTGCTACTATGATTAAATAACCAATCTTTAGGAATAGTCGACAACTTATGCCTGAATTTTATTTGAAACATTTTATTTGAAACATTCCTTTTCTATACAACCATCTAGATATTTAATAGGCAGTTTGGAATGCTTGATGGTATTTTAAATATTATGAATTTTAAAAATATTTCTTCTAAACAACCATACAAATACATTTTTTCCAAGACCAAACCGATATACCCATGACTGAAATGTATTTCTAATTTCTAATTTATTTTATGGGCTCATTTGCAAAATGAAATTGTTTGGATGACTGGTTTGCAGTAAACATGCTATACCAAATTGGTTTCTAAATTTAGAGAAAGGTTAAGCCTCTTCTTACAATAATCAAGAAATAATAGAAGTATTAATGATAATGAAGCTTCCATAATTAAAAAGTCAAATTCTGAAATAAGAAGAAATGTATGTTAGCAGGTAGCAGAAATAATTCTCACAAATGGTTATTTTGAGCTCTTTTCATGTAGAATGCAACCTCCAAAACACAATTTACTAAATGATAATATATATACCATGCATGTCATAATTAAGTTCCATAGTCTTAGAAAACTTAGTACTCACAGACATAACAAAGATACAGGAAACAGTGTGTGAAATTCCAAGAATCATAAAAGAAAGGCAAAGTTGTTTTAACATGTGCTATGATTTCTTGTCTGATATTTTTAAAATTGTTAGAAAGTAGTAATTTTGTTATCCATATAAATGTATTCAAAGAAAAATCTTGTTTACATATCATAGGATTTGAGAATGACCTCTAGATTTTAAATACAGTAGACTCCATGTCCTTTCGTGGAGGTTTCAGGGGATTGATTTTTGGTAATACCTCTTTGGCATAAAATGCTTTATGAAGTCCAGCTTCTCGGAGTGCTAACTCAAAACGAAGTCTAGGGTCAGAAATTATCTGTAGAAACAAAATTAATTGAACTAAAGTAAAATTCATCACTTAATTCCATTTTTCCCCAAGCTGAATAATTTGCCCCTACCATACAGATGACCTGCTTATAATAAACTTGGTGTATACAGAGACTGTATTCTGGTTGTTTATTGAAAAATGTTCAAACCTTTTTGTCATTATCACTTTCCAGTATATCAGTGGCTTCCAACATAAGATGTATAGAATATTGCATACTATGTTAGTCAAAATACAACATATTAAAATTATTAAAAGATGGGGTGAAAAAAGCTTACTTTCAGTATTATTACTGATTCATTTTTAATTGATACTTGGAATTTTAAAATACAATCATTCCTTAAAATAAATCTAAACCACAAACTTGTCCATCTATCTGTCTTTAAACAGACATTTTAAGTTCTCCATTATCGGGCATTATGTAAATTAAGTTTAAACACTTGGCTGCTACTTAAAAAAAAAATCAATAATTTTCTTCCAAAGGCCAGATTTCCATTTCAAGCAGAACTAGAAAATGCTTCCATCAATCTGACTCTAAGTGGGATTAAACATGTGAGTAGTTCCATTTCTGTTTTCATTTATAGCTGATTGGAACTTATTCCTCTTCCCCTCCTTCTGTGAATATTAAATATCAACAGATTTGCAATAAGAAGGTAGCCACATATGGATTTCAGCTAATGTCACATTTTACATGGACTTGAAGTCCCCCTAGAGGATGGGATAAAAGCTGTTGTCTCTCCCCCTCAAGGAGCTCTTAAATTAATAGACGTAATAAGAATGCGCACAGGTAACTGCTGTTCGTGGCAACATGCGACTGTTGCTGAAAGAGTAGAGGAACCTAGAGGCACATCTGCTGGTGCTGGTGAGACCAAGATGGTCTCACTATAAAGCCCAACTTATTATAAAGCAGAGCAAGGAGGAAAAGAGACTGAGCATGAAAGGAAGGCACATGCAAACTAGAGGTGATACAGGTCAATGTGGGATCAGGGTGGCTGGCGAGACCACCGGGTACCATTGGGAAACACTGAGAAAGGATACTTCTAAGGCTGGGACTTGGATTTTAAATGCTAAGGGGTCTAGGGAGCTACTGAGGTTGTGTTTCTGTTTTCAGCATGAAAGTTTGTTTTCACTGTCACTTCATAAGAAGCTCTATCTGATTGTAAGTTCAGGATAAACTAAGGAGACAGGGAGAGTGGTTAGGAGTCTTCCACAATTGTCTAGACATGAAGTAATAAATGCCTAAACCTGACTGGTAGCAAGGAGAGATAACTGTCAAACACTATGAAGGGAAGAATCAGTAGAACTCGGCAACTGGTCAGGTACCCAGACGAGGGGCACTGATGTGCGGAAGTCAGGAACAATATGGGGACTTCTGTCTGAGAAGCAACATATTTGAGCCTTAGACCTAGTTTTCCCCTTTCCTCCTCCAGGGGTTTCCCTGGTCACAACCACTTCCAAGGACTTATGGTCCACCTGTGTACTGTCATCACCTTAATTATCTCCAGATTTTCCCCTCTTCTGAGCTCCAGGGTTGTGAGGTTTAAAATGTTTTCATTATTCTAGTTTTTAACAGATAGCAAGTGAAATGGAGATTTCTCTAGAATGCTGACCTCCATTTCCTCAATTCCCCTCCCCAGAGGCAGCCAGTTACTCAGAAATGTGCTAGCTATCTTCACCCCTAAACAAGACATGCACAAATTGTCTCCCTAAGTCTGTTCTTTCCTTGTGTTCTTACATGGTTAAAGGCAGCAACGTGTAATGATTATAATTTACTGAATTACTACTACTAGGTGCCAGACAATATTTTAGGCAATTGACATTTATTATTCTAATCTTCATAAGAACCTTGCAAATTATTATTTTACAGATAAGTAAACAAGACATAAAGATGTTAATAGCTTTCAGAAGTTCACACAACCAGTAAATAGTGAATGTTATTTGAGTCCAACATGCAGGCTCTTCTCAGTAGCACTCGCTGCCTAGCTTAGAATCATCCTCACTTTCATTATATCCCCAGTCCTGTCAGCCAGAGCCATTCCTGCCCTTCTGCAACTTCTGAGGGCTCCACAGTTTTACAAAGGATCTGACCCCACCCGCCACCCCCACCCATCTGCCATTCAGAACATGTTGCTACAACATTAATCTGATTTTATAATTTACCAGCTTCAAAGTCATGCCTCTGCTCACAGGATAAAGGCCAAATGGTCTTAGTAAGCAAGACCTACTACACTTTCCATAGTCTGACCCTAATCTATGTTTCCAATCTCATCTCCCTGGACCCACCTTGCCATGTACTTTACACTGAAAACACACCAATAAGGGCCTCTTTTCCCTCCTCTTCTGCTTGATGAAAGCCTTCTTTCCTCAGCCCAGGTACCCTGAGAGCTTTCCAGTTTCTGACTTCAATTCTCCACAAGCTGCAGGTGCCCTCCCCACTCTGGCTTCTGGAGAGAACCTTGCATCCTTACAATTAATTCCTCTCCCTATGCACACCTCCTGCCTCCAACCTGTTTTATTTTTAGCTTAAATCATCTGGAATGAATTGTTACTGCTGCCAAAAATCCTCCAATAAGACATAGCTTAGTTCCCTTTTGCCACTTTCTCTGACGTCCCCATCAGGGTTACAGCTCATGTCCTGCCCCTTGCCGCAACAGCCCTTAGACCTCCATTGTGAAGGTATCTCAACTTGACAGCATTATTCCCATAAATGCTCTTTCCTTCCCAACCCAGTTCACCTGCCACTTCCTCCGCACAGGGCAAGTGTATTTTGTTCAGGAGGGAACCTGGCACCCTGCACAGTGCTAGATAAAGAATGTGTTCCATTAATGTTTGCCCAGTTTATGAATTGTTCATCCCTTTACTACCTAGCAAAGTAGGTAGCACACGGTAGAGGCACGCTCCATTTGTCAGTGGGTGAACGAAGTTTTCTGCTTTTTATGTAAATAAGAATTTAGCTTCTCTCCTTAGATTTGTAAAATTAACAACTATTTTCTCCCTTAATTTCAGTGATAGCCATTCATCCAACTGTCCTCCCTCGTTCCCTTCCATCCAGCTGAAAAAAAAAACAACTTAAAAATCTCTTCTCAGTTTTAGGAACAGACTAAAACGAATCCAAAGTTCCTAGAAATGGTAAAATCACCCTATAATACTTTTTCTACAGAAAATGTTTTATCAATAGCTCTGATGTAGTATCTTCTGTTCATTTTAATTTCTGAAAGCTTACCTCTGCTTTGTATTATCAGTATCATCAGTTGTTTCTTTAATAGGATTTATGTTCTGAATTGAAACAATTTCTGAATGTGATAAATACATAAAAAAATACTAACCTAATTTTAAAGTAAGATTTTGTAAAGCTATTTTTTAAATTAAAAAAATATCTTTCATTGACAGATAACATTTTTAGATAAGCTACTTTGTTCTATGGTCACCTATCAGCTATTTTATAATATTAAGAATTATGCAATCATTATGTGCTATCATTTAGAAGTAAAAAATTATGCTAATAGTATTCAAATGTAAATATTGAAAATGTGTAACCCAAAACATACACTTCCACAATTCTTATCATCATCATGGCTTTTGTATCAATCATGATAATTTCCATAATTACCTGCTGTTCATTGTATGTATTCAATGTGAAGAGTGGCTTTTGAAGAATAAATTCTTCAGTTCCTATACCCATTCTCGCTTTCCATGCCATTGTATCTGACATCATTCTAACAGGATCAAACTGAGCAACAATAGCAACCTAAAAGAAGAAAAAGTTAATGCCTTTGGAACAAGATAAAGTTAAGAACGTTTACTAGAGATAAAACCTAAGAGGGAAGAGAAGACTATTAATCCAGGCCAATACTAGAGATACACAAAGGAGTCAAAGGTTTGAAAACAAAACATAATATTAAGACTATGATCTGTAATTGTTTGCTAATGGTTGGATAATTACAGTTAAAGTTAAATTTGGGTAAAATTTTTTCTGATACAAAGTTACAGGAAACCTTCATAGAAAACCTACATCTTCAATCACCTTGAAAGTAACCAAAATTAAAAAAAAAAAACATTCATTTCTAGCCACTGGCAATGTATGGTTATGGTAGCAACCCCATGAAGCTTTCTAGAAGGGTAAATCTGATTAAGCTGAATCTAGAGTATGTCATTCATGGGTAATGTTGAGTGTATTGATGGTACTGGGCAAGATGAGTGGATCTGCACTGTCCCAGGCAACTAGATGTCCAGGGATGGTACCCTTCTACTGAAAAACTGCCAAGTCATTTTCAACCAAATGCCTTTGTCCTTTATGATCACTGAAATCATTCAAACCTGCATCCTAATGAAAAGCCACTAATTTTGTAAATTATATGCATCATTAGTAACACCTGCCTGTTAATTCCTAAAGTCAAGAATTAGCATTAGGAAAATAGCATTTTTAATGCCATTTAGAAACTGTAATGACATAACCAGGGGTTGAACATAATTACTATAGGTTTCCTAGCCAAAATGTCTTAGAGTTCTAAACACTGATTACAGATAACTGACACAGATATTTCCTCTTTTAAAGGGTTCACAGATGGAAAGAATTATAATCATATGGACTCTGTAGTTATCAAAATAACATTTGAAAATGAATGTATTTACTAATAGTGACATTAAGTTTTGTCTCCAGAATACCAGGTATATAATAATTTTCTAATGATTAAGTCAAATGTTTGTTGAATCTAAGGACTTACATTCCTATGCTTTGAATTTATTTCTATAGTTTATCAAATATGATATAATAGTTATATGCATTTACACTTCATCCAAACTATGTCATTTAATTAGACTTTCTTGGTTTGAGTTCAGTCTGACATTTAGTAGCTGTGTTACTTTGGGGAACCTCTGTGCCCCCTCAGTTTCCTTTTCCATAAAATAGAAGTATTAACAATATTTACATCATACGGTTGTTGTAGAGACTAAGTAAAACCTAAGAGCATTTGGAAGAGGGTTTTATACATAGTAAATATTTTAAAATGTGAATGCATATTACTATAAATCTATGAGACAGATACTTTTATTATTTCCATTTTTCAGAGGAGGAAATGAACCTTAGGGAGATTAAGATCTAAGTTTCCTCTACCAGTAAGTAGAGAACCAGGTTGTACCAGGTTTGAAGGATGCCAGAGGTTCTACTGACATAGAAGGGAAACCACACAGCCGTTTCATCTCAGCTGCGCGATGGCATCAATGAAGATTCTGGAGTTTATGAGTTGAACTCATTTCACTTCCAGGTTAAAAATTCTGAAAAATCCCAAGTTCTTAAATTCCTGCTCTTGCTATCTACCATCTACTTTAGAAACTCTTACCTACTTTTATAGGCAAAGCAATGGGAGGCTTTTATTTCTCCACAAAACTGGTTTTCAACATGTTTGTTGACTATGGGATGTTTCCAAACAGAGGTTCCTCCCCAGGGGGGTTATTTTGCTCAAGCTCCATCAGGTTTTTTGAGGGGAGTAAAATCCTTTGGCTAGATGCAAAGTTCCAATGCTGTAAACGGATACTATTCAGCTAATAAACTAGAGTTAGCCTGGGTGTATTAAATCTTGGGAGAGCTTTTTAAAAAGTGCTGATAAAATTCTTTTAATATACTAGAAACTGGAACTGGTTCAACCTAAATCTAATTGCTCACAGGAATGAAGATCAGTGTCCCAATTTAGAAACGTTACATTTTATATAGCAGATGTCCTGACCTAAGCCCGAATAACGTTATTAAGTGCACTTAAAAATGTTA
Organism: Manis pentadactyla; assembly: GCF_030020395.1. Classification (NCBI taxonomy): domain Eukaryota; kingdom Metazoa; phylum Chordata; class Mammalia; order Pholidota; family Manidae; genus Manis; species Manis pentadactyla. The sequence goes on along the minus strand of NC_080026.1, from coordinate 14,560,275 downwards.
AGAGCACTTCAAAACCACCCATGAAAATTTCCAAATTAAAAACACCTGTTTCCTAAGGGCTTCTAGCCGCCTCTGTCTGTTTTCTTCTTCATGTGCTTCTTGAAGAGCCACTTCTTCTTTCTCCATCAAACGCTTTTCCAGTAATTCTTGCCTATATTTAACCCTTTAAAACAATGCACAGGAAAGTTGGGAAAATTTAATAATACTGGAGGTTATATGGCTGGGAGCAAAGGGGCAGAAAGCAGCCCTCACATTGTTTTTACTTGTTTGGGTTGTTTTTATATCCAAACAATAAAAGATGCTTGTATAAAATACATTTTGCAGTAATTCTAATAACAACCAGTCATGGGGCAGGAAAACATGGGGTAAAATGCAATCTGTCTACTTCCTTCTTTGGTTGCCACAGCTGCAGTTAATCTCACCCAACAAATAATAGTCTCATTGAGTTTGCTAGTAGTCTGATAAGCTTTAACACAATTTGAGATACTAAAAAGGCTGTATTACTGATTAAGTGTAAGTACTTTAAGAATAGTAAATAAAGTCCTATAATATATGCCCAAATGATGTCAGTTACTTGAACTTAAACCAAACTATACTCTCACTCACTTTGTCAAGAATGCCCTTTCTGGGGGAATGGGTGCTTGTACGAACAAACTTTGAAAATTGCACTTTGACTGTAGATGGCAGCAAAAACATGACTTTCCTCTGGCATTGCATTTCCATCCTCAAAATCTTCAGATATTAAAACGGGGCACATTTAAACACCTGTTTGAATATCCCCATGCTCATTTGGCCCTCCTAAAAAAGCTATCTTTTTAGGCAGCTTCCTTTACCATCTTCTTGCCCGAGAAGCCCTTCTACTGAACTAGAGATGAGATTTACCTTTAAAAAAAAACAGGCACCCAGCTTCTCCAGAGACTAGGAGGCCATTGCCTCTATCTTCCATTATTGATGGCTTAGATTTAGCTTTCTTTATGACATCAGTCACAAATGGGCTTTGCCCTTGGTGTGCACACCTGCTATGTCTTCACTAGACCCTTCTTGTTCTGGATCCTGACATTTACTGAGGTGTTCACTATGCAGCAAATCTTGTGCTAAGAGCTGTTGATGTTTTAGCTCATTGAGGCCTCACAACCAACCTATGCTGGGGTGGCGTTATTGATCCCATTTTAAAGATAAAGAAATGGAGGGATAAACTGGTGATGTAACTTGTCCAAGTTCTCACACACAGTAGCAGAGCCAGAGGTCAAACCCAGTAGACTGGCCCCAGGTCCATGCCCACCCATCTCCTTGCACCCTCCACCCTCATTCAGTTAACCACTAGGTTTTTCTCTTGTGTCTCGCCTGAGGGTTTCAGCCCCTGACAAGTACAGTGTGGACTGACAATGGACCACTCTTAGGGCAAAAGTGTTTACACACAGCTTTATTCTCATGGCGGAAGGTCAAGCATTAGAACCCCATCCACCTCAGGACGTCTGCTTGCTACGAGCCTTCCCCAGAGCACTGGGTGGAGCTCTTTATATAGAGTCAACAATAGCTCATTGCCCACAACTGTGCAAGCATGTGCCTGCGAGCATCGCACGTGCACAGGTGGGTAAGTAGACCAGGGTCAGGTGAGGATCCTTGCCAAGGAACTCCCATTTTCTCTACATTCATCTAGCCTTATTTATGCCACTCACCTCACTGACTTCTGAACAGCTATTGTGTTCCAAACCCTGTGCTAGCTATTGTGAGCACACCGAGAAGGCTGACCTTCAGAAGTCTGTAGTTTAACACAGAGACAGACAGACAAGCCTGAGAACTAAATGGGTGGACAGTGCTGTCAGAGAGGCATAAGGAAGGCCCAGGGAGAACGGGGAGAAAGGCGAAGGGACGGTTTTCTGGGCTGTGAGACAGGCTGGTAGGATTCAGCAAGAGCAGCCTCTGGGCTGGGTCTCAGGGACTGGGATTTGAGGGGCCGGAAGGCGGGACAGCTGCACAGGGACAGGCCCCCCGTGGCAGGAGGAGCAGGACGGGGTCACCAAGGGAAGTACTCGGGCTCCTCCACGTGCAGGGCTGGCGCATGAGAGTGGCGGCTTCTTAAATTTTGCCCCTGGGCACCTCACTCGCCTTCCCTGGTCAGAGCCCTGGGAAGGGAAGGGCTCGGGCGGCTGGAACAGAGTAAGTGAATGACCAGAGGGAAAGAGCCACCCAGTGGAGCCCAGCAGTCAAACGGTTCCCGCAGGAAGATTTGCTTCTGGGGAGGAAAACTTTAACCCAGATGGCTCCTGAGGCTGGCAAAGCAGCAGCCGTCCAGGGAGAGGAAAGGAGGGGAGCAGATGCTTGTAGAGTACAAAACGCAGAATAGGATTCAGGAGAATCCTAAACTCCTCTTGTGGGTGTGGCTCTTCTCACCTTGCCTCCACTTCAGGAGTCAGTAGCCCCAGACACACGGATTCGAGGCCTCACAGCCCACAGAGCTCCCCCTCTCTCCTGTACCTCCGGGTCATGGAAGCTGTATTTCTCATTCTCTCCCTTTGCACTAAGGCATGACATAACCTCTCTAACGAGGTTCGACTCAGTTTAACCACTGAGCACAAGCTAAGTCAACTACTGCGAAGGTTCAATTAAGAGATACCCTGGGATTCGACAATCACCATATGCTAATTCTCAGAACCTCTGAAAAGTTTTCCTTCCTTTGGGATATATAGGTTGCTTTGTCTGCACCAAAGTTGTGTCTGCATTGTAGGAAAGTCACGGTCATCCCATTAGGGGAGGTGGACTAGTGAGGAAGGAATTGCAAATGACAGTGAAGCATTTCAACCTGTGTGTAAAAAAGGCAGGTTCAGGGTTTACTTGAACCTGCTCATTCATTCATTCCACTATTTTTTGATCACCTGCATTCATTTATCAGCTATTTATTGAGCACTTGCTCTGCATCAGTCACCATGCCAGGCACTGGAGATATAAATTTGACAGAGGAGATGGACTCCTGTCCTCACAGGACCATCCATCTGAAGGGGATACACAGACCAGCCAGTTATGATTTAGGGTGAATCTTGCTCTGTTGGGACAATGGGGTAGCATTCTTAGGAAAGGCCCCTTTGCTACACTTGGGGCATTCAAGAGGGCATCCAAGAGGAGGGATCTCAATTTCAGACCTGAAAAGGAAGAGAAATTCTCCAGAGGGGGAGAGAATTGAAAGAATGTTCCAGGCAGAAAAAAAAAAAAAAAGTACGTGAAGGCCCGTAGCGGAGAGCATGATGTTTTTGAAGAACTGAAAAAAATACCTGGAAAGACCAAAAATGAACAGTGCTAGGCGAGGGGTGCCAACAGCTGTGGCCCGAGGAGGAGCGTGGGGACTTGGCAGGCGTGAGGGCGCTGGTCAGGGAGACGTGGTGAACAGGGACCTGGGACACGGGGGAGGATTTTCAGGCGGCAAGACCAGAGCCGGTTACCCAGAATTAAGCTGATTTTGTAAACCAGAGAAGAGGGAAAGATACTGGCAGGAGGTAGGGAGATGACATGGAGTTAAATTTTATATAAAAAATAGAATAGGAATTTTTTATTTTATGAGAGAGGAGATAGAGAGGAAGGGGTCATGGTCTCTCTCTTACACAGTGAATGACGGGGTCCCTCATTAAAACGGAGAACTTAGAGAAGTGCGGAAAGAAGGAATTACATTTAATTTGTACCCTGCCTTTGCAAGATCAGGGCTGAAGAAATTGAGGGGGAATCTTTATCAATAGCAGGGAGCTGGGGTCATGGGGCAGGTGGTAGCAGTCAGGAAAAGAGTATCTGGGTAAGAAGAGAAGCAGGCCTAGGATTGATTTCCAAGGGAACATTTAAGAAAGGGACAGAAGAAGAGGAAGCTATCTAGGAAAATTAGGAAAAGTGGTGCCAAAGAAGCTAAGGAAAATGGGATTAACCATGCCCAGTGCTGAAGAAAGATCCGTTAGAATCCACAGTGATCTTCGGAGTAAACAACAGGGTCACTGGTGATGGCGGCAAGAGCGGTGGGGAGCCAGGGCGGGAGGGCGGACAGCCTTCACTAAGACTGACGAAAACGGGGAGGAGAGAGGTAGGGGGTGTGGGGGAAGCTTAGAGCTGATCACAGTGGCCGCAAAGGAATGATCAGGATTACTGAAGCCGCCTTGACGATTTGCAATGGGAAAATTTAAGAAAGCAGGTGACACACTCAAGTCCTTCATTTCTACAGATGCTGTGGTTTAAACTCAAATAATAATTCACTTTAAAAGGGGAAACTCTCGTTGCCTTTTTCTTCTCCCACCCTGGATAGAAAAATTTCTTTGCCTGAAGAGAAGTGATGCAGAAAAACTCCTGGGAGAAAGCCAAATCCTCATATATTCACTGGGAAAGAAAATAGCAACACAGTAAAGTCAATCATTTGGAAAATTTTCCACATAAATACCTTGAGCCATTTGAGGTAGCAGGTTTTCTCCATATTAAACTGCTGCTATGAAAGTCAATGTCAGGAAGTGGCTAAACTCAATAGTCTTTAAGTTGTGCACTGAATTCCCAAATAGGAATCGCAGGTTCATCTCTCAGTCTGTTTTATGCTCCTGAATCTACAAAGGTTGAAAGTGCTGCAAAAGAGGCATTTTCTACTTCTCCTGGGGGAGGAGAAGCATCATATGTTCAAAAGCAACAGCTGCTGCAGAATCAGGCACGGCATTAACAATAATCTAAAAGGATTTTGTTTAAGCCTCCAGGCCTGAGTATACTTGAAGGGACAGGAAGGTTTCATGTAGAAATGGAGAATTTTTGTATCATTTAGGAGACTTTTTATGTGTGTGCTGAACTCTAAGAGATGAGGATACAAATGCAGATGGTTCAGAAACACGTTGAACTTTAGTAACAGTCTCCCTTTGCTTCAGTGAAACCGGTAAGAGCCGGGCAAATATTAAGTACAAAGTCTTGACCTCCCTCCTCTCCTATCCAGAGCCACATGTAACTTGAGTCTGAAAAGAAGCTACAGCAACCAAGGGGATTAAAAGGACTTCTGAAGAATAGCTAATAGTGGCAGGTTCAACATCTTTTTAAAAAAGCTTAAGCAGTAAATAAAACAACATGAAGACATGTGTTAATTAGGGTATTCTAACTGGTATTGAACTCTGCCCAAAATGGTTCAAGAAAGTAATTTGGCCTACTGAACGAAAGGCAGTTTATAAACAAACTTGCTACTTAGTATATAGGTCATGTGGCTTGCTTGGTGTTGAACAAGAATCTTGAAACAGGCACCTGCCGGAGGAGGCGGCAGCATGGGCTACCTGCTTCTGCCTGCTGGGAAATCCGCTTTTGACTTAACCCTGCTCATAAAGTTGTTCTTCCCAGCAAGCAGACAGAACCCCTCCATTAGCCATAGGGCACTCCAACAGGGAAGAATATGTGGAGCACAACACAGGTGGGCTAGGCGTCAGCACCTGTCAACAGGTGGCGAACAGGGAGAGGGCAGGGACAGAGGCTAGCTCAGAGAAAAGGAAAACAAGCTATTCCGGAGCTCAGGTCGGAGGGCATAACTGCTCTCACAATATCGGTAAGGAGAGCACAGGGGATTCTGGCTCCAGGCATAAGCAGAGACCAGACGCTGCAAATACAATGTGAATCCTGACACAAGGCGGTGACATGCTGGCACAGAGAGGCGAGGGGCAAGGACAAAGAGGATTCATAGAGAATCTGCAGGACAGGGAATTGGTGAACAAACGCCAGCCCCAAACAGAGACTATTCTTCCTGCTCAGGGCACTTCCTGGTTCCTTTGTGAGGTAGAAAGGCAAGTCCCTATTGGAACTCTATTCTTTAATTTATTAATTCTGTTAGTAGGTGCTTAAATAACTCTATGTTGGTTATCTGTCAAGCACTGCCCCAGGTACTCAGAATAGTAAAAAAATTACAACCAGACAAAAAGATCCCCACCCTTTTCAGTCTTGCATTTTTTGAGGCTTGTTATATATAAGCATGCCTAAATATCCTAGTAAAATAAATAAAACTGTTCTTAATTATTTTTGCACTTACTGCAAAAGTCCTAAGATAGAGAGCCCCTTCTTTATACTTCTGTTGAACACTGGTTCTCAACTCTGATTATCATTAGAATCACGGGAACTTTCGACAACTTCTTGATGCCGAGGCCCCACACCAGACTAGTTACATCAGAATCTGATGATGGGGCTCAAGCATTGGTATTTTGTTAAAAGTTCCCCGTGATGATATAAATGTGCAGCCTGGCTTGAGACCCAACATCATGTGGCCCGCGGTTCCCTAACTTGAGCAAAGATCAGAATCACCTAGAGGGCTTGTTAAAGCTCAGATTGCTTGGCCACCTCCAGATTTTCTGATTCAGTGGTAGTGAGGCGGGTTTGAGACCTGCAGTTCTCAGTCTCCAGGTGATGCTGATTCTGCTGGTCTGGGGACCAGATTCTCAGAACCACAGTGTAGATGAATTTTCAGATTAGAGGGGTTCTACCTGACTATTGCTATCAAGACAAAACCAGGTACATAAACTACCTACACAGGGCTTATTTCTGTCTGCTTGAGCTAAACATCACAGTTAAATGCCTCAGGATTGATTCAAACTAGAAATTCCTACATTGGTGCTACAGACATTCAAGAGCAGAATCTTCCCTGTGTTAGAAAAACTGCCCCCCTCTGCATGACCCCATTCCTCAGTGACAATGGTCCTCCCAGACTTGGGTAGTATCGGTGATGGGCAGTTGCCATGATGGCTGTTACTGAACCAGTAATAGCTGTTTCTTTCCAATGGACACCACACTGATGTGTCTTGATGACAGTTGAAAACCTCAGGCTGCTGGAGAGATCAAAAGGGTGTATTCAGTAAAATCAAAGGAGGCGGAGAAAACCTGAAAGCATTTCAGCCTTAAGAAGAAAGTAAGAGCCACTGCCTTTGGGAAAAGTTCTTGCAGCGCCAAGGGGAGGGATAGTTTTCATACTGGAAGTGAAAACCCATAAATGGAAGTGAAGTACATTTTCCTGTTGGTTGTAACCAGCCCCAGCCTACCTGCCTGAGTTCACTCGGGTGAGAACAGCTGAGAAACAAGGACTGCAACCTGGGATTGAGTACAGGACAAGATGTCATTGGAAAAGGTTACTGAAAGGACATTTCATATATATGGGCCCTTCCCCAGCTTACTGCAGAAAGATATTTCTACCACAATTTATCCTCCTTTGTTTAAACTATTCTTAAGACTTCTCATCTAGCTTTCAGTAATCTTTCAATATCTTCACACATCCTCAACTTCTCCTAGAATACTCCTTCCCAAAAGCATTTCATGTGGGGTACAGATAATAGGTGCATTGTCTATAGAGAATTTAAAACAATAATAAAAATCCATCTCTTTTCTTTTTTAAATTACCATGCACTAGTTAGCAAGTCTAAACAAAGTTAGTGATAAAATACTCCTTCCACTGGAGCACATAAGCCCATTTTACTCCACTCATGGTTATTCCTTCAATAGTTTTCCTTAATTGAAAAACAAGTGCTACCCAGGTGACACTTCTTCCACCCTCATCCTTTAAAATTGTGGGGGAAGAAGGCTGGCATTTCCCTAGCTCTCTGGCAACAATGCCAGAGAAGTTTTATCCATTGAATTTTGGGATTACACCATCCTCTTCCTCATGGAGTTCTGGGAGCCAACTACTGACTGCCCAGGTCACCGTTGATAATTGCTGAGGGTTATTCCAAACCCCACTCTTACAGCCTCTTGATCCCCAAAAGCATTTTTTTCTCTGCTGCTTCAACAGCCCGCTCCTCAGACCAGACTTTGGAGCCTGGCATCACCTAGAACTGTTTCTCTAGCAAAATCATGAACAGAGATGGCGTTCTGACTCCAGCCTCTAGGGGCACCACATACACCGATAACGGTTACACACGGCACAGCTCGGAATGGATTGATTGCCTGCCAACCTTCTGTTCCCACTCGTTTAAGCTTATGACTTTCAACTTTAACGTTTTTAACCTGCTACTTCAGCTTATCAGGCTCTCTCCATTTGTCAATGGTATTTTTTTTTAACTATATACTACTTGTCATGCGTTGGGCTGTGTCTCCCCTCATGAAATTCCCTGCCATTCTACCTCTTTTCTCACAGGCTATGAGATACAGACTTTATTTTGTTCTCTCTCCAGTTTTGAATTCCTGGTCTGTCTCTTCAAAGACATTATTACTAGTATCCTTTGCACATCTGTTCTTTTACACATCTGTCCTGCCAACTCCAAGCCCTAATTTTGCATATTTATGAGATTGAACCTGGGCATTCAGTACTTCTCTGGAATGATTTTGTTTACTCCAGCTGTTTGACATTCTCCCTCTCAGCAGAGAACTTCACCTCCTACTTAACTGAAAGGAAAAGGCCACAAGCATTCTTTTCCCCCACATGCTCTGCCCACTTCCAGTCTTGTCAAGACTCATCTTCATCCATCCTTTGCTCCTTAAACCTGGGCTCTTAATCCCATAAACCAAGCTGTGTTTAGGATCTTGCTGCAGAAATAAAACTCTTCCTTTTCTATGTCTCCAGTCACTCTCTCCTCTGATTATTTTTCTCCTCTGCATACAAACTCCTTCAAATGGGGGAAAAATGTATCTCTCAACTCTGACTCCCTTCTCAGCCACCATCCCCTTTCTCTTTTCCCTTCACTGCAAAATTTCTCAATGAAGGAGCCATATTTTCTGTATCTAATTTTTTTTTGGTATCATTAATGTACAGTTACATGAGCAACATTATGGTTACTAGACTCCCCCCATTATCAAGTCCCCACCACATACCCCATTACAGTCACTGCCATCAGTGTAGTAAGATGCTATAGAATCACTACTTGTCTTCTCTGTGTTGTACAGCCCTCCCCGTGCCCCCCTCCCCTACATTATGTGTGCTAATCATAATGCCCCCTTTTCCCCTTTAGCCCTCCCTTCCCACCCATCCTCCCCAGTCCCTTTCCCTTTGGTAACTGCTAGTCTATTCTTGGGTTCTGAGAGTCTGCTGCTGTTTTGTTCCTTCAGTTTTTGCTTTGTTCTTATACTCCACAGATGAGTGAAATCATTTGGTACTTGTCTTTCTCTGCCTGGCTTATTTCACTGAGCATAATGCCCTCTAGCTCCATCCATGTTGTTGCAAATGGTAGGATTTGTTTTCTTACGGCTGAATAATATTCCATTGTGTATATGTACCACATCTTCTTTATCCATTCATCTACTGATGGACACTTAGGTTGCTTCCATCTGTATCTAATTCTTCACTTCTCATTTAGTCTCAAACTCACTGCAGTCTGGCATCTGTATTCTCCTCTCTATGAACATTGCTCCCCAAAATGACACAGGAACTCCAAATGGAGCCTTCTTTTAGAGCTCCTCTGACATGACCTGTCTACAGTGCCTGGTGCTGATGACCACCTCCTTCAAATGTGCATTCTACCTCTCTGACTGCTCTTCCTTCTTATCTTTTACTGGTTTCTCTTCATCTGTCCAAAGTTCCAACATGAATCCTCTTCTTTTCTCTAAATTGAGAACATTTAGAAAAAAAAATTTGGGGTGAAATCTGTCTCCAACTACAATCAAGGAATGAATATCTGTAGCCTCCACCTCCTTCAAAGCTCCAAATCCTTTGATCTTTTACTTTATGTAATTTCAGGACTAGGTTCAGACAGATTCCTCAAGTGTAACTAGATTACATCAATAGTTAAATGCAGAACTGCAGCTTTAGTGGGTATCTGAGCTTGGTGTAGAGTTGACATCCTTCTGTGAAAACTTAGGCATGTGTCATTAGGCTTCTTCCCAAGCAGAAGTCTGGAATGCCTCCCACATGCTCTTAGAGATGAGCCACCATGATACAATGGGTACCATGGACAGGGCCAAGATTCTGCCTGCTCAATTATTTTGGGTTCACTCTAATCCAAAGGCAGAGAATTAAGTTCCCTTATACTTTATAAGGCTGTTTAATACCTTATAAATTGCTGCAACAATTTTAGGTTAAAATATTTACATTAAAGTTAGTCACTTCAGATACTTAAAAATCATAGAATGTATAACTTTGAGCAATATAATTTCTTGGAACCAAGAAAATCTTTTATATGCTTAAACAACTAACTGAGGTCACAGCATTTGCCATGCATAAATTAAATGTCTTGAAAAAATAATATTAGAAGAGTTGATTTTTTTAATACCTTTTTTTCCTGGCAGTAATTGAACACCAGGTCTAACTGCCTATTACGGCCAAATCTAGATTTTAATAATTAGACCACATTGTGGTAGACACCTGTCATTTTTTTTATCCTTTAGTATCAACCTAGTAACACCAGTCCTCTTTGAAATGCCTCTTTTCGTTCCACGTAGATCTGTTGAAGCCTTTAATCAGAGAATCCACCCACCTCCAGTATTAGGGATTTATATGACCAGTGATCGACCCTCAGTGAGCACATGACTTCACTTGAACCAATCAGAATCTTTCCCTGAGGATTTATATGTGGGTATTGAAGAAAAGCTTTCTCTTCTCTCTGAGGTCCCTAAGCTAAAAGAATATAATTAAACCTGGAGCTGCTTGTAGCCATGCTGTCCCCTGATCCCTAATCCCAGACACATGAGGAAGTCCATATCCATGCACACACAGGTACAGAGTAAAGAATAGAAAGAGAATGAGAGGAACCTGAAGATGCCATTGGAGACCCTGAAACAAAACTCACTCCTAGATTTCCATACATGTGAATCAATCCTCTCCTTTTCTGCCTAAGCTAGTTTGAGTTAGGTTTCTCTCAGGCGCATCTGAGGATTCCTGACTAAAAAGAATTCCCTTATACATGAAAACTACATTTATCTCTTTATCCTCTATAACAGGAGGGCACACACCAAGCTGTTCCAAATAGTGATCAGTTCATTTCCACAATGATGGCCCACAGAATGTTAATATTCCAACAGGATGTTAACACATGCGCCATGAAAAATGTGTTGGATGTTCAAGTAAGTTTGGGAAAAAGATGAACAAAATGAAATAGGCCTATTTTTTACAGTAAGATCTCTCAGGATATTTATTATAATATGGTTGTATACACTGTGAATCTCCAAATGGAGGGCCTAGTGTGCTAATTTCCCAAAACTACCTGATAATAGAAACCTTTCTCAGTAGAACCCAGTTTGGGAAACATTACTTGCATTTCCATGAACAGGCAAGGGATGGTCAACTAAACAAATTAGTAGCCATAAATACATATACACTATTCATTTGCATTAGTTATTTGCTTTCATGCACTGCTTCTGTTACACTGCATTTCCTGAGTCCATTGGCAATGTCTTGATTGCCTTTGTACCTCCAACAACTAGCATGGTGCCCAGAACAGAAGGCATGCACCAATAAATGAATTGTAAGTTACAGAGAACATTCAATTGCATTTCTTAAGTTGTAGGTAAATAACAGGACACAAGATTTAACAAAATAAAAATTTAAGAAAAAAATTGAATATATACTTTTACATTAAATCCATCTAAGTAATCAGTGGGTATGTCTTGGTAACATATTTAATCATTTAGGGGTTGAAAGAGTTGAATCACTAGAAAACAGGAACCATGTATGCTAAACACCAAATCTGCGACACAGATTTTCTAGCATTGTGATTTTGGAGGGGTGTCATAGGCAGGAATGAGATGTTGGCTGGAATTATTTAAACTGAAATTCAAAAGGCTACCGAGGCAAGCCAGCATTTACATGCCTAATTCCCTCCATACATTCATTTATTCAACATACTTATATTAAGTGCCACATAAATGAATGTGTGAAAATCATATGAATATCAAATGACAGAAGGAAAGCCCAGAGCAGTTGGAAACACCTATCAAGTAGATAGGAGCATAGTCCAGCCCTGGACTTTTTAATACGTACAGGAGCTTGCCACTCACTTGCCCTCACGTAAGCTCACAGAGAAGAGCATCTGCATTTGACACTAAGTGGGCTGTCCGCACAGTGACTCGGACTCAGATGGTTTATAGTAGAGAAAGTATGACATGACAATTAATACATATTGTGTTTTTAAAATCTCTAGGATGCCATGTAAACATTTTATCAGTTATACAGGAAATGATCTCATACTGAGGGTTTACCTCACAATATTTGAAGCTTTCTTTACCTTCTTTTCCCACTTTGGTTTGTAAAGAAAAAGAAATAATTTTAAAAAACCAAAACAAGCATGGGTGATTAGTTTCATTGGCTTTTTTTTTCTGAAAAATTCTTACAAGATATAATTTCTGGTGACTGTAATTTCGGTAAGAGGGTCTTCAGGATCCCACGTCCTGAAAGAGGCATTGATTCAGTATGGACCTTGTATAAGCCATGCTACTGAAGTATACCACTGGGCTATCAATTCATGATCTCTCACTCTGGTTTTACTTTTTTCCGCTTCTGATTTTAACTGGACCTGTTTTCCCAGAGATGGACACCTGTGTCCTTATGATGGAACTGGTTTCTCTTCAGAAGTCTTGATGGGATGGAGTTAGGACAACAAAAGGAACCGCAGTCCTCCCACTCAAACAAATGGTTTAAATGAATAAGATTGGTAAAACTTGCGTCCTCTAATACTGTCTGAAAGTCCCCCTCACGTTCTCTTTCTTCCTTCCCAGGTGTCTGAGAACTCTGCAGGCGGCAGACATCAAAAGGACCAAAGATTCTGATAGTGAGTCAGCCGCCCACGGCAATGAGGTAAACCCTGATTTTCTCTCAGCCTAGGATGTGATCAGCCAAAAGGCTTCGCGAACAGTCTCTTTAACATTTGAGGTTTAAAAAAAAATCGGTATTGCAATAGAGTTGCTGTCACAAGCACCTTGGGCGTTTTGTTTTCCTTCTCTTTTCTTTTTCTTTCTTCAAGTTAAGTAATCCTTCTAATCCCCGCTCTACACTACAAAATATTCTTCACCAAAAATTTTTGGTTAGGCATTTTGAAATATGCTCTCTTTAAAAAACAAATGATAAATACATTCAGCATTTGGCATGACCGTCCCAGTGCGTTTCCCTCGGCTCCCTCCAGGGCTGGCTTTCTCCTGCTGCAGTTGGAGTTTCCACCTTCAAGTCTCAACTTGCGAATCCAGTGCCTTCCTGCCAAGTCGCACCTCTTAGCAGTCTCCTGTCTGTCTCAGGATGCAGCCTTCCGGATTGAGCTCTGGAATCTTTGTTCCTTTTTTCTTTTGAAACAGACACCTCCACAAACACTGCACCCTAGAGTCCCGCCAAGTGAACTCTGGCGTTTGTATCTCAGGGGGCGGGGGCGGGGGAGGGAAGGTCCATCCCCGAGGCCAGCATGCTGACACCTGCCACCTAAGCTGCAGTTTCTTCAGCTGAGAGGCTAAAGCTGATCTGCTAGAAGGTCATTTTTACTTGAGGCCAAGAGAAGGAGATGTGTGGCTTTCTCCAGAGCCCGAGCAGATAAAGTTAAAAATAGTATTATTGGCTAAGTCGATAGGAAACCAGCTTTACTGGAAAAAATAAAACAATAAACTGAGCAGATATCCAGATACATTTACAAATGATACCTAGGTCACTGACCCTCAGCTCCCTTTTTAAAGGAAACATGTATTTTCTCAACAGCACTATTTAGGTATGGGCAGAAATAAACCTCCAAAAACTCTCTATTTTCCTTTACTACATTTAGCTAAAGATGTCCACCCCCATTCCACAGTACTGCTCTTTGGATGCCTTTCAAAGGTAGAAGAAATTCCTAGAGGAGGGTCACGAGCCAGAGAAGTATAATAAAACAGCACAATTTGTATAATAAAAAATGCACAATTTTAACAGTATATAAGCATTATAATTAAATCCCAAACTTGGGGAGATGTTGGGGTAAGGGTGGATTGCCTGGAAGAGAATTAGGAAAGTATTTCCTAAGTATGTCAGTAGTATAAACAAACTATACCACTTTTATGAAATTTTAATAAAAGATCCAATGACTAAGTGTTAGCCTATTACAAAGGACACCAATTCCCTACCTTCTTGATGCTGGATTTCCTATTTCCCATGCAACAGGCACCAATCCCAGAAAAGCAGTAGTTTCTAAACTTAACAGAGCAAAAATATAACTGAGTGGGTATATGAAAATATAGATTCCAGAGTCTCATGATCAGGAATCGATTTTTAAAGCAGCACTGAAAACTCCAATGCCGCTGGTTTACCTTGTGTCACTTCACATTTTGCCCAGAGGGTGAAGTATAGAGGCTCAGTAGGAAGAAGAGTTGTGTCCCACCCAAGAACTTCAGTCTTCGAGCTCAGAAAATAAACACACCTGGCTCTCTCACAGGCCTAATCATGACCCCCAAACAGAAAACCCCCATGAAAATCCACTTAGTCCAAATTAAGCTGACAGGAGGGGAGTTATTCTTGCCCCTCGAAGGTAGCTTATTTACTCAGATCCAAGTCAGGGCAACTTAATGGCATGGGTGGCAAAAAGAAGGTTATTGTATTTTGTCTAAATGCTGCAGGCTGAATGTCCACACGATTCTAATTCCTTAGAGATACAGCCAACTTTGTCACATATATGAAAGGCAACTCACATTTTCTGTCCAAGTGACTCTAAATTGTAATCTTTATTGTCCTCTCCCAGATGCCAAACTCCTCCTGTCAGATTCCCCATTATTTCAAGAGATGAGAATATTCCCTAAGGCTTCCTTTTGAATATACATCTTTCTGATATCATGTCTCTAGTTTTCCTGAAGATTGTCACATCAATAAATCTATCTTCTGCCTGGATCCTTTGTTTTGAAAATAATTTTATCACCTTAGTCAGGGACAGCAACATTTCTCTCATATGTAGTCTTTAATTCAAGCAGAAACATCCTGCCTGGACTGTTCCATTTCTATGCATAAAAATTCTTACATGCAGAAATTGGCATAATTGCAGATGGACACAAGCCTTTCTGCAAATAGGCCAATTGCTACACATGGACCACAGCAACACCTCATCTGAGCCTGGTTCAACATAAAATCAGTTACATCCATTATACTGAAGCCAGGAAGGTATAGTTTGTGGAGCAATAGTCTTGACAGATCATAAGGATTAACTTGCACCAAAAGCTCCCAGTAATTTTTTTTTTAAAAAGGCATCAAAAAGCCTTGCTCTTTTAGAAACATTTAGAGCTTCCAGGTCCACATACACACAGATAGTACTGATAATCCTCTCTCTGTTAGCAGGATTTGGATGAGTTACAAAGAATAAAGAGCCACAATATTTTGTCAAAGTGATGTATGCTTTTTAGGTGTATTTGATGGAAACTTTTGGACTTCCCCCCTTCAATTAATTGAAAATCACAAACACAACAACATTTGACTATATAAAGACTTTCTAGGAACACAAAAGATAGATATACATACTTAGTGTATACATAAAGTCTTAATATTTAGAAAATCACCTATACAACTTTAGTTCTCAAGGTAGTCCCACATATATTACCAAGACAGATTCAGGATAAAAAAATATATATTATTCAACTAATAACTGAATAGCATCACTCATTTTCTCCACTTCTGGTTAAATGAGAAAAGGCATCAGCAATTAATTTTTTCATTTAATTAGGAATTATACCCCACCTATTTCCAAACAAGATTTGAAATGGTATATAATATTAAGCCCAAGTAAAACAGCAACATTAAAAAAATCAAAGATACAAAACTAAGTAAAAGGAGTAGATGTTTCTAAGCAAGTGCAGGAAGATGTGACAGCTGGGCCATGAGCTTGTCTCCGACAGGAGTCAGCACGTGCTCACCAGGTGGGAATACTGAAACTCTGGGCCTGTTTAGCAATGTTTCCAGACCTGTTGCACCGTCACGGCCCCTGGATTACTTACCTGCTGCATTTCTTAGAAAGTGGTTGGTAAACCAACAGCATTGAAATTTTCAATGGTGCTTATTTTTTAAATGCAGACTCCTGAGCTCGACCTATGGTCGCTGGCAGTGGGCCTCTGGAATGATGTTTTCACATACCCACTAAGTTACATTTTTGCTCTGTAGAGTTTCTGGGATTGGTGCCTGTTGCGTGGGAAGTGAAAAACACTGCACCAAGAAGGTAGAAAAGTGTCCTAGTGATCATTCTCTTGGATGTTGCTTTCTGCCTTCGTATTTCTGCCCTGTGCTTGTAATGCATTCAAACGCCTGGTCCATTGCCCAATTGACATTTTACTTCAGATGACCCTGTAAGCTTGGCTTCTCCTGACTGTAATGTTATTCCCCCACCATCATCCCATCCCCTTCTGTTCATCAACATTTTTTGATTCTTGCCTCAGACTCCTGATATTTATATACGTTCCATTATCTGCTGGTTATTCCTAAACTCATTTGATAGCTCTGCACACGCTACAATCTCTAATCACCTTGCTTGGGATCAATTTACTATGACTGCTCCTGGGAACATGCGAGATGCTCCTTCCCCAGCTGCTGGCCAGCAATGCCCAGACGTGGACTTAGGGAGGAGGAACAGCTTGTTCTCTGCGCGTCAATGTGATTTTCAGTTCATGGGGATTTTTGTATTATTCTCTAAATTTAAGGTGTATAACAGCACTTTTCCCACTCTCCAAATGCTCTCAGATAAAGACTGAGCACAAAAGCACAGTATAGTTCTGTGAAATTTCCCAACTTCACTTAAAACTTTCCCATTCCTTCCAACCTACTTCCCTTTCACCGTGGTCTGTCATCTCCTAAGTTAAGGCTCTGTCAGCATAATCTCTCTCAAATGACTGACCTGAATAATGTTTAGAGTTAGTTCTTATTTATTGGCTCTCCTCTCTAAGATGGAATCAGAAATTCCTTTAAATAAATTTTATATCTAATTTTTCTCCGCTCCAAATCCTTGCTCCTTTACCTACATTGTCTCCTAGACCCTACTCTGCACATGTGTGGGCATCTGTGTGTGTTCATCTATGTGCACTATATATGAGCTGAATAGTTACTTCTGATTCTCTAACTTTAATTTAAAATAACTAAATTTTAAGCCCAGTTCAATATCTACTAAAACACTAGAAAGGTATATCATTAAATGTCTTAGAATCAATACTTGAATTCTTAAAAGGGAATTCAGGAGGAGGGTAGCAAACATTATTAAGGGATCAGGAATAGACTCAGGACAATCTGAAGAAAGTAAGATTACTTATATGGCAATGATAAGACTAATGGGAAACTGAATGTGATCTTGGGAATTTTATACAGAGTCATTGTTCTGTTTCCACTCAGGATAAGTCAAGAGGGATTCAATTTACAGCACTTATAGAAAGAACTTTAGAAGAACCCAGTCAGAGAAAATTATCTTGAGGAGTTTTTTTTCCCCTAAGGTTGTTTTTAATCATCCATTTTAATCAAGGATCCCACAGAAGCTTAATTTGAAGGTGGAGAGTCTTATTACTAAAAAGTCACTCAAAAATGCACTGAATGGAAGATAGGATATCTGGTTTCTCCACCAGTAAAAATGGACTTACTTTGGCTTTCTAAATATTCTCCAAAGTTCTAAGCTTGACTGAAGATTATATGTACCAAGGTTACCCCAAACAGATGGGTATGTATTATTAAGGGATAAGGATATAGATACCCAAGACACATATTACCAAATCAGACCAAAGAACATTCTGAAACTCAGTTTTTGATCATGTCATTGAGGTCCTTTTGTGAGAGGGCACGTGAGGGCTCCCAGAAAGGACTTGCCCTAATGACCCACCAGGTCACTGTGTCTAATCCCATTTTGAACCCATTTATGTATTAGTATGTGCAACCTCCCAAGGTAATTACTTCCCTATTTTTTACTGCCTCTCGAATAGCAGATATAGTTTCCATACAATGTTCTTCTAGTCTCCTGGAATTTGTTAAATCTCTATGCATGCATGAAAATCCTTTTTGAAATAGAATGGGTATAAACCATAAATGTATTCATTGTTTAATTATTAATCAATTAATTAAAACAGAATTTATCCTATTCAAGCCCTACAAGGATTTATATAATTTGGCTTCTACTTATCTATTCAATCTCTTCTCTCAACATAACCTTTTCCCAATCTACTACAAATTTTATGCTTCAACTGTACTAAAATTCTCAGCTCCTTAAAATTGTCATGGATAGTTGGCAGGCAGACATTTCCATTTCTGGAAGATGGTTTCTTTCCACCGCGAAGATGTCCTGACTCCCCACGACCACCCCTCCCTGGGTTAGGGGTTGCTCTCCTGTATTCCCATAGTACTTTGTGTTTGCCTCCCCCCAAAATATCTGAATTTCCTATGGACTGGCAGATCCTTGAAGATAGGGGCTTTTTTTGGTCACCACTCTGCCAAGAGAGTAGGCACTCAGTAATCATTATTAAATATATAAATTACATAGATTAATGGATTTAAAAAAATATCACCCCGTGCTCCCCTACTGGAGGCTCAGCCTATCAGCATCAGCCCTCTGCAGAGAAATGCCCAATTCCATAGCCATCATGTTCATCATTTTCTGAATCACACTAGAAATCAAGCAGTTCCCCAAATGCAAATTTATGATTTTATACACACACCTGCTCATGCCTTTGCTTTCTTTCCTGTGGTGTGTGAGTTTCACTGGACTTTTTGGCTGCTCTCTTCAGGCCCTATTTTCATGGTTTAGAAAGGATCATTTAGAGCTATCACCCTGTAAGCATAGCTTGTAGGATAGAAAAGGCAGAAATGGCTGACTTTAAATTTATCCTATTTTATTTTTGTATGTTACTAGTAGCACAAATGTCAGTCCTTTGCTAAGCAGAACTGAAAAGCCACTATCAAGTTCAAGACCAGCTGCTCCTAGGAATTTACCCAAGGAAAACAAAATCCCTGATTCAAGAAGATATATGCACCCCTAAGTTTATCGCTGCACTATTTGTAATAGCCAAGATATGGAAGCAATCTAAGTGTCCATCAACAGATGAATGGAGAAGATGTGCTACCTACACAATGGAATATTATTCAGTCATAAAAAGAAAAGATATCCTGCCATTTGCAATAACATGGATGGATCTAGAGGGTATTATGCTCAGTGAAATAAGCCAGGCGAAGGAAGACAAATACATATGATTTCACTTATTTGTAGAATAAAAGAACAAAGCAAAGTAGGAGGACAAAACTCAGTAGACTCACACACACTGAGAAGGGACTAGTGTTTACCAAGGGGGAGGGGGTGGAGTGGGGGGAAAGGAAAAGGAGGATAAAGAGACTCAACTATTCACAATCACAATATAAGTTGATCAACAGAGACTGTTGAACCACTGTGATGTACATTTGAAACCAACATTAGATTGTATATTAATGACACTTGAATATAAAGAAAAAAAACAACTGCTCCCCTAAAGAACAAAAGTAGGAGAAACTTTCATTGTGATGAAGGAAATCACACAAACTTAATTTTGAAACAGTTTGTCCTCACATAAATGACTTCTTAAGGGGCAAGACTAAAACAAGAGTAGAAAAAATAGAGGCAGGTTACATCCAATTAGTAGATTAGTTGAACATAAGAAAGTTGAACATAAAGAAGCCTGCTCTGAAGTTGTGAATAGGCTTTAACGGAGAAAATAAAAGAATGCCATTGTAGGGAGGTGTGAATTTTTTAAAAAACATATCTTGGTCTAAAGATATTATACTTGGCTTTATTAGTATGCTCTATGTGATTCTTTAAGCTTGGAAAACAACTTCCTTATAAACAGTTTTAATAAAAAGATATGTTGATACTAGTTTAAAACCAGTTTTCAGCTTTGGGGTTATTTTAATTATTTTTCTATAACAGACCATAAGTACTTCTAAATGACTTTTTCTGAAATAAATTAAGATTTTACCTCCTTTTGTCTTATAGGAAAATTATGGGTGAATAAGGGGGGAGTCACTTTATTACAATTATTAGTAAATATATAGTTATCTGTTTAGACTATTACTAGGAACAAGCAAATGTTTCTTTTCCTTTGGGAATAAGAGGGCCAAATGGTACAAGCCCTGCCTGTGACTGATGATAATTAAAGATTGGTGATTAAAGCATAGCCATTGCTTTCTTTGTCTCTCTCTTCGTAAACTTGCTTTCTTAATGGTTATAATCAAAAGTTTTGAGAAAAATAGGATTGATTTTATGTTAGGAGGCTTTGAAAAGTAGCCCAAGAGGGTTGAGACACTCTCAAACTAGTCATGCTGGTAGTGATCACAAATCATTCTGATGGAGAGGAGAGGATAATTGAAAGATTATGCATATTCATCCCAAAAATCATCTGTACAAGACAGGGCTGGGGAGACAGAGTTTGTGGCGCCATGTACAAAATTATGGTCATTATCTATGTTCACACACTGAAACTGGTTTCTTCTGTCTCACTAGTTTATTATAGTCTGAACAGTCCCATCACTGTTTTCCCAAGACATTGACTTTTTTGAATCATTTTATGAAGTTGTTTTGTAGAATGTCCCTCACTTTGGTTTTATCTGAGTATTTCCTTTTGTTATCTAATTATTTCCTTTCATTCCTCTTTCTATGGAATTTCCTATAAATTAGGTGTCAAACACAAGCTGACAAACTAGAACCCACAAGTTAAATCCAATCTCCCCTTTATTTTTGTAAATAAAATTTTACTGGAACACAGCCACACCCATTTGTTTGCATATTGCCTATAGCTTTTCTGCCACAAAAGCAGGGTTGGGAAGTTGTGACAGAGACCGTATAGCCCACAAAGCCTAAAATAATTACAATCTGTCTCTTTCTAAAAAATGTTTGCCAATTCCTAGACTAGAAAACTGGTTAGACTCAGATAAAATCTTTGGGGCACAAAAATGATGTATTTCATTTTGTATTAACTCATGAGGCACAGTGTCAATCTGCCTTAGTGGCACTGAATTAGTACACTTGGTTCAGGTGGTACTAGCCAGTAGCCGGGTTTTTCCATTGTAAAGGTAGATGTTTTCCCTCCTTCGTTTAGTAAGTAATTCATGGAATGATTGGTCTCTGTGTCAATACTGTAATTCTCAAACATCTTCCATCTTAAAGGTTTTACATCCATTGATAATCTTTACCAAAAGTAATTATTACATTAGGGATTGAAAAATGTCATATTCTAAATCTATTATTTCTTCAACATTTGTAAGCTGATACCATAAAACAGCCTGAACTTACCTTGTCATTTCCCTGCTCCAGAGCTGGAATCCGCTTTTTTCTTTTTTCCCAATTAGCTCTGGTTCCTTTCGGTGAAATGGTATTTGGAAATCAATCTCTAAATGGATTCAGATACTAGACTATATGATTTAGTACCTAGAGTGTGTGGCACACAGGCCTGAAATATTATTTGGTCCTTTACAGAAAATGTTTACTGACCCCAGGTCTACTGGGATGGCAGAAGGGAGAGACAGTGCATATTTAAACGGTACTAGGTATGCTTGTTGCTGTTGAAGTGGTGTTATTTCCAGGCCCTTTCAATGACTCTTCCCAAAGGGAGAAAAATTTATTTAAAAAAGAAAAAAAAACAAGTTCTTATTGATATTTTCATTTTATATTTAATATTATAGTTAAAAACTTTTTAAATTTAATACTGTTATCTTTTCTTGTATATTGAGTTCTAGTGCTGTTAACTTTAAACTTCTTGTTTGTATGTTTTATCCTTTCATGATTGTCAAGGTCACAATAGCAATGTTACCACTAGTGAAGGTTAGGATTTCTTTCCAGAACTTTTTCTCTTAGAATACATTCAAATACGGATGTACAGAGTAATATTTTCAAAAGTTACTTGAAAGACTTTTTTTTTCTTTATGTGGTTATATTATCTTAGTTGGGGAAGCTATAAAAAACATTCTTATGACAAGTAGGGATGGGATGCTAGATAATATTATGGAATTATTCATTTTCTTAGGTATCACGATAGTATTGTGGTTAAGTAGTGATTGTCCTTATTCTTAGCTAATTCATACCAAAGTATTTAGTGTCGTGATGTCTGCAACTTCCTTTTAAATAGTATGTCAAAACTGTTGTGTGTGTGTTTGTGTGTGTGTATAGAGAGAGGGCAAGAGTACAAATGATAAAGCAAAAAGAGCAAAATACTCAAGATTAGTAGATCGACGTAGAAATGCTTTGTACCATTTTTCAACTCTTCTTTAAACTTGAAATTTTATTAGAGTTAAAAGCTGAAGAAGATGGTGGACAAAAAGAGAAAGATGACCATTAGTTCAACATGGTCTTTAAAAATCTATATGGACATGCACAAATACTGTATCACCATGGACAAAATTAATTAGCATGTTTATCTTGGGAAGAAGATTTTAGTTTTGCTCTGCTTTGGCAGGAGGGTCAGACCGTAACTAGAGCTCTAAGTACTTTACTGGGAAAGGAATAGACAAAAAGGAATGCAATCAGAGGAGAGAATGGTGACTTAGGTTGAAGAGAATGTCGTTTTCCTAGCTTTCCTTCATTCCAGGTCAGTTGACCTAGAGTTTAGTTAAGGAGAGAACCCAACTACATAAGAATATCTTGCTTTTTGAGCAACAGTATTAATGCCGCTCCTTTCTGTTGTCCCACTAGACCTGGGTCAGCAAACTTCTTCTGTGAAGGGCCAGATAATAAATATTTCAGACTTGTGGGCCAGTCTCTGTATGCGTCACATTGTCATTGTTACCCTGTCACTTAGGGCTATACAGTCACTGTATATGTCAGGCTGTGTTTGTCACTGTTGCATATAAAAGTAGCCACAGACAAATGAATGTGCAGGGTTGCATTTTAATAAACTTTGCTTGGGGCCACAGAAATTTTAATTTCAGATAGTTTTCACATAACATGATTTATCTTTTTTATTCTAACCATTAAAAAACATTCTTAGCTTGCAGTTGATACATAAAAAGGAGGGGTAGATATGTCTCAAACCAAACAAAAAAGGGAAAAAACTTATTTGTACCTTTGTGTGGGCTGCCTTTTAGCTGCCTTTCATGGCTTTAGTGAAGGGAAGGGGCTCCTTTGGCTGGTGAGACAGGTCAAAGCAGCTCTTAAGCCAGTGAGCAGAAAGTAGGAGCCTCCTCCCAGACCTCCAAGGTTAAAGTCTGTGAGCTCCTCTAGGTAGGAAGGTCTGTTCCAAGTTTATAATCTGTGTTACTGGAAGGACTCATAAGTAGGAAATAACAACAGGACCTTGGTCCATCCTCCCAGGACCCACTTGGAACTGCAGAGAGGTATTTCATTTGCTCTCTTTCTGCAAGGAAGGCCAACCTACTCTCTTTGTAATTTGGGTTCTTTGCCATGACAAATTGATCTCATACCTCTGTGCAATCACAGTTAGTTTGCCTCTAGATGGGAATTTGTCTTATATAAACTATATCAGGGGTACTGATACAACTATCTTCTTAATAACCTTTATTTACAATAGTTTATATCCTTTGATAATACTTCATACTGACCCTGAACAAGATGTGTGGTGAATCATGATGGAGGGCTCCTTTAGCCAGTAAGGGTTTTCCCCTAAGCCCTCCTCTATATGTAAATAAGTTGGAGAGTCTATAAAAGAAAGGACTTATACAGATAGAGATGGGGAAAGAGAAACACATAACTATCCTCAATATTTAAATGTCTGTCAAAGGAAAGATGGTTCAGACTTGTTCCACATGGTCTCAAGCAATAGAAGGAGGATTCATGTGTGGAAGCTACTGGGATGGATCTAGGCTTACAACCAAAAAATAAAGAAATACAAAGAGAAGAAGAAAAAAATCCAATAGCTGTCCAAAGATGAAACGGACTGTCCTGAAAGACAGCAAGTGTAGCCTCAGGAGATACGTGCAGGCCCAGGATGTACGGCCACTTAGTGGAGAGGTAGTAGAAAAGATTTAAAAATAAAAATCATTGAATTAGTTTTAGGATTTACGATCTTCAATGCTGAGACTTGACAATTTTAAGATGGCATTGTTTTCTTAAGAAAAAAAGGGCCAACCTACATATCCAAAAGACTGGGGCAATTCCTTATTCTTCTAGTTTAACCATAACAAGGTTTGGCTCATTCACTTACAATGAACCAAGGCCCTACTATTTGCCTACTCATGGTTTACTCTAGTTTTATTCATTCTTCCATTTAATGACTGTTTATTGACATTGGGTTACCTACAATGTGCCAAATATGAAGGTGTGCTGGTGAAGACAAACACAGATTCTACTCTTAAAATAACAATTCATTGAAAAAGATAAAAAAATATCCAGACAGTTACAATTTAAAAAATGGGTGTTGCACTTGTGCAGATACAAGGCACTGTGATGGTCTTTACACATGATCACAAATTCTTCTATCTTCCTTGTACTGAGAGTTTGAGCCCCTAAATTCCCTGGATGGGCTAATAACTTCTTCAAACAACAAATAAAAAGAAGTGACACAATGTGATTTCCAAGTCTAGGGCATGAAATCCTGAGGCTACTGTCTTGCCTGATGGGTGATGAGCTTCTGGAGCCCTCAGGTACCATGCGGGAAGTCCAGCTCCCCTGAGCCCACCGTGCTTTGAGAAGTCATGCTGCACGGAGAGACCATGCAGATGGAGTTGACAGTTCCCGGCTACTCCTGTGCTTTTTAAAACTACTCCTAAACCCTTACTGGCTGAAAGAGTCTGCCCTTATGACTCACCACACATCTTGTCCAGGGTCAGTTTGGAAGTATTATTAAAGGATATAAACTATTGTAAATAAAAGTTATTTCTTAGGAAGTTATTTGGATCAGTATCTAAAATGAAATAAGTCCCTGAATTAGTTCAGCCTCAGCCATTCAAGTCACTCCCAGCCATTCAAGACTTCCCGGCAGAGGCTCCAGACATTGCTGAGCAGGGATAAGCCATCCTCTCAAGGCCGTGTCCAAATTCCTGACCGTCTGAATCCCTACACAAAATAGTGTTGTTGTTTTATGTCAATAAGTTATGGAGCGGTTTTTAATATAGCAATAATTCACTGCAACAGGTGCCATGAGAACATGTATCAAGAAAATTTAATCTTGTCTAAAGATCAGAGAAGGCTGCTCTGAGGAGGTCACATTTGAGAAGAGACATGACAAAGGAGCAGGAGTTTGCCACAGGTACGGCCTTAGTAGAAGACACAGTTAGTGTGAAGACCCAGTGGAGGTGAGAACAACCCCAGGGCTCTTCAGGAGCTGACCGAGTGTGGCAGTCCGGAGAGGGGTCGATGGGCCGGAGTCCGGTTCAAAGATGAAGCACAGTCTGACCATGGCTCATCTCATAAGCAACATTAAAGCATCTGAACGTTATCACAAGTGTGAAATAAACCACTGAGGGTTTTCAGTAGCACCATGAGGTGATTGGATGTGTTTGCAGTGCAGGAAAGGCTGAAGAAGTGAGAAGTTGTATCCCTAATTCAGATGAGAGATAATGGTGGGCTGATCAGGATAGCAACGGGGATCTATATTTAAAAGGCAAATTTGTGGGATTTACTGAGCCCTTGGTTGTGGGATTGGAGAGGGAGAGAAGAAGGAGTCACCTGGACTTCTGATTGGTTAGAGGGGTGTCACTTACTGGAAGGGAAACATTGGAGGAAGAACAGGGTGAGGGGGTGATGAATAGCTCCATCTGGGGCATGGAAAATGTGAAGTGCAGGAGAGACATCCCCGTAGCAGAGCCTGGAGACGGCTGCTGAAGAATATAGATGAGGAGGAGAGTACGGAGACGAGCTAATATTATTGTTATTTTAATCCAGGTACTTTATAGATGTTCTTTCCCTTAATTCTGAAAACCACTACATGGGAGTTTTCAGAGAGGTAAGTGACTCACCTAAGGTCATAAAATCAGGATGTGGTAGGACAGGGATTTCATTATAGATCCTCTTACTCCATGTTCAAGTGAAAAATATGTGGTACTCTTTTCCACACACACACAAAAATCACAATGCTGGGCACTAGTTTTTGGATTTTGAAAACAGAAAAATCAGCATTTGGGAATGCCTCTCCTGTGAGTTTAGTAGGTGATCTGAAAAGCTGTGGTTTTTAAAAGAAAGCTGTCCAGCTGTTCCAAGCCACAGTGCAGACAGCAATGCCACTTGGTCCTGTGATCCTGTGAGTTCACTGGTGTGTGTGTGTGTGTGTGTGTTCGTTCTAGATGACCTATGACCTATGACCTCTATAGTCTATGGAGCCTGTCAGAAATTCTGTAGGTTTGGATAGTAAAGACCCTCAGAGTTCAGCAGCACACTGTGCCTTCTTGCAAACTATGCTTCTTCTTTGAAAAAAATAGTTCTTACCTTGATATTGGACCCAGGTAATTATTATAACTATTATTTATAAGCATGTACAGTGTGATACACATTGCAGTAAGTGCTTTCATATTTTGTCATATTAATTTCTCAAAACAACCATATGAAGCAGGTATTTTTTAAATCTCCATTTTATAGATGAAGGTTGATATCAACTTTTGACCTTAAGAGTCACCAAGTGACAATGAGACTCTAGCTACTGAGCTGGGTGTTATCTGACCCACCTGGCCATGCAGTTGGGAGTAGCCAGCAGCACGGATGAATGAAATGAAAATGGACTGGGCTTGAGCATGACCTAAAGTAACAGGTAATTTGCTTGAACAGGTAGCTCACACTCCTTCCATAAGAGCATTCCTTCCTCAATCCACACCTATGGCCCATGGGGCATTCTTACTGAATGGCTGGGGAAGAAGAAAAAATTAGCCAGTTTATAATTAGATCTCTCTATATATACTGGCCCCAGATGGAAGGAGCCATGGTGGATAGCCCTGCTCTGAGCTGTCCTAGAATAGTGGTAAAGAAGGACAATATTCCATGTGGATATAATTTCAAGAGGAATATCTCAATGGTCACTTTACCTGAGATAAAGGATTAGTGACTGCCACATATTAGCTACTCAAATATTTTTTTAGCAATGAGTAAAATGATGGATTAATAACATTTATAGGCAGTAGTTAATGGTGTGGCCAACTAGTTAGGGATATTGAAGGAATATGATCAGAGGAATTGTGACAGGAAGACTCAGAGAGATTATGTGGATGGACCTGATGGAACTGGTACAGAGTGTGGAATAATTTATGGAGGCGATGTTAAAGGACTTCGTGGAAGAGATGATCTGCTCTGTGTGCCTCAGTCTTCTTTCCCAGCTGTCTGCTACTTGTTCACTGGGCTAATGATAAAATCGACAGGGTATAAAACACCAGGGGAGTAAGCAAGTGTGGCTGCTCACAGCATCACATCACACCCATGCTATCAAGGGAAAGGAAGGGCAGAAAAAGAATTTGGATTTTCTTTCCCCCTACACCTTGTTTGCACCATCTGTGCACTCATAGTGTTCAACAGGACATAGCTTCTTCCTAAGGACTCCCTTTACTGGGAAAGAAGGAAGGCAATGGGCTGAAGCCCATAATGTTGCTGTCCTCATAAAACAGATGTGTGTGTGTGTGTGTGTGTGTGTGTGTGTGTGTGTGTGTGTGTGTGTATCTCCTATTAATGACTCAGATACATGAGTTGGGAGGTTAAATTTTATGAGGCTCAGTGCTTACAGGAGGTGGCGTTGCTCTGAAGTAGTGACCAACATATGGTGCTGTTTCTCCATACAACCAGAGTATGTACATAGGTGCACCAATAAGTGCACCTATGTGGAAATGACACTTTTCATTCACTATTAACTCTAAAGACCCATTTGCAAAATTTGGTTCCCAATGCCGAGACTCTAGCTCTGTTGGTTTTAACTTCTATTATTTCCACCAGGAGGACTACAATGGTTACACTGAATAACCTCATTTACCTCTATATATTGGTGTAAATGCTGAATGGGAGAAAGGTTAAAGCAGTTTCAAACAACCCGATGCCCAAAGAGAAACTTCCAAATATCTGCAGCATTAATTCTGAACCAAGATAAAATCTGTGTTCCTGGGTAAGAGAATATGAGATAACCGATTCTTGAAAAGACCATAGCACTTAACTGTCCTATTTGGAATTATAGCATCTATGATCACTTCATTGACATATACATATAAAAGAAAAATAATGGTGGGCATGAAAGGGATGCAATAATGCTCATTTTGTGTAAAAACATGTATTATAAATTTATAAATGTATCATAAATTGCCTGCCTTCTACCAAACACATTCCTGCCTGCCATTCCATTTTATGTCCTACAAACAACTGCAAAAAACAGATCAACTTGGCATATCATAGAAATCCACTAGCTTTTTCAGTGAGCAAAGATTTCTAAAATAAAAAATCAAAGTTGCAAACAATAAAGGCAGCCCAAACTATAAAAAAAAGGCAGTCTCCAATTGCCTGTAGTTTGAAAAGGACCATATGTCTGAAGTTGGACTGGCATACCTCAGGAGATAAATAGTCATCCAAGACCTTTAAAATGACCCTCAGCTGAGCCATCTCTGCCCAGCTGGTGCTCCGTCTGCCCACTGGCACAAGCTTACTTGTTCATTTTCACATTAAAATGACTGTACATTGTCCATAAATTTCTTACCTCTCTCTGTGAATCACACTTGCTCAGCTAAGATCCATTCAAGGACTATTACGTTTGTGTCCGAATAATATGCATATCCATGCCCCAGTATATGAACACACACACATGCACACACACGTCATAGCTACTTATGCCTACTGATGAGTGGGTTCTAAGTGTTGTTATTATTATTTTTAGACAAGGTTACCTCTGTAGGTTGGAAGACAGCATGTTGGTTATCATTGCGATCCCTTTTCGTTTTTTAAATTAATGCTACTTTGTGAAACATTTCAAATATCATTTAAAAGACCAAAGAGACAGTCTTACTAAGTGCTGTATGTGTTTAATGGCTCACAGTGATCCTTGGTTGACATCATTTGGCTCATCCACTTGGAATGGGGATTTGGTTGACAGAGATTTAATGAACAAGAGCATGCCCACTAATTTTGGGAAATCTCATGCTGAGAAGCAAAAACATAACAAATGTTTGTAAAGTTTCTGTTGAAATCACTTTACTAAATGCAGTTTAAAAATCTCAGAGATTAGCCTGTGAACCCACTTTAAATGTCTTTAATGTCTTCCAATACAACATGCTGAATTTTGCATATTGTTAAGAAAAGACGTGGAAAATAGCAATAACATACGGTTTTACTACTTGAAAATGCAATAATTGTCAGTTCCCTGCTGTTGGCAAGCACCCCAAAACACACACTAGATTAACAAAGTCCATTTAGTGTTAGGAGGGCAGGTGGCTCGAGTTTGTTCCTTCCCAATTGGTCGTCACCATCTTAAACTTCAAATATGTATTGTCACACAACAAAGGGCAACTCTCCTCTTCTGGAAATCACTGAAAACTAGTGTTTGGTTACCACAGAAAGAAAGCAAAGCTTTCTCCATGAAGCTTGTGTGCGTGTGCACGTGCAAACCTGCTTGAAGAGAAAAGTGTTGGGGAGGAAGAAATTTTCTCTACCCCTTGAGGTTCTTCTAGCTGGCCTAAGAATCAAATTGACATGAGCTATATTAACAAGAGAAAATATCAAAGTTTAGTTACATAGGTAGGGGGAAGCCATAGACATGGCTTCCAAAGAGAGTCAGGGAGAATGAGGTGTGTATGTCATCCTGAGCGAGGAGGAGGGGTAGGAGTCTGAGATTTCAAAGGAAAGGGAAGAATTCACAGGAATAGGAGAAGAGTAAATATTTAGTATACAAATGTTTGCTGGGCCACCCAGAAACATTGAGGGGGGCACACAAAGGAATTCTGACAGACTTAACCACATCCTACCTGTCTACCACACCTAGTTTACATTACAATATAGCTATCTAAGGGGATAGCTCTTATTCTGGAGCAAGGCTTCTATTTAAATTATTTTTATGCAGTTGTGGGGTGGGAGGTCAAAGTTTTTTTTCTGAGTCTTTCTGGCCCTACCGGTTTTCAGCTCAAAATAATCCGCATGTCACAGTGACACATACTGAGACGGCCTGCCCTTGATCCCTACACATGCAAGATTTTTGATTGCAGAGGATTGCTAACAGTTGGTAAACTCCTCTGTGAATATAAAGTTTCACCTACATGACTTCCCTGAACTATTTCAGTGAGGGTATTGCACTGGGAAAAGAGAAAATAGGAACACTTCTAAAAAACAATGAAGTAGGATCTACTTAAGAACTCAATATATGATTACACTTCAGAAAGTATAGAAAGAACTCTAGTATCCTGGTTCTCAAACTTCACTGCACTTTAGAATCTCCTGAGGATTTAAAAGAGTTGTTGGAGCTAAAATCCTATCATTAGAGATTCTGGCTCGGCCTGGGCGGAAGGACCTTTGAATTCTCCCTAGGTGGTTCTTTTGTAGCAAAGAATGGACCCCCATTGCTTCAGTGCATCACCACTGACCAGTGAAGCTCCTACAACCAGTACTTCCCATTTGCTGGTTGCGCCTGGCTTCATTCAGTTTTCTGGTTATGAAATGGTATCCACAGGAGCTGCTCAGCCAAATAAATCTGCCTTTAGAAATATTTAAAATTACCTTCTAGAGCATATAGTTAGAAATGTTTAAAAATACATTAAAATTATTACAAAGGAAGGAAATGGAAAAAGCAGAGTATTTATTAAATTACAAGGAACAGTAATGAATATAAGTAAGTGAAATGCCACAATCATATCATACCTTGTAGAAACAAAATTGGCAAATACGAGGAAGAATATATGTTAGTTGCAAGAGAGCTGAACTTCAGAAAAGTTAGAGATTGAACACTTTAACAAATATTTACAAAGACAAAAGTTAACAAGTGGAGAGAGGTCCCTGTGCACAGAAAGGTGATCTAATTGCTGTTTACACTGTAACTTTCAATGGTAATGGGAAACAATGACGCTCACCACAGACAAAAAATACTGAGATATGACCACTACATACATGCCCTTGGTTTCTGCTCCTCCCTGTGTGTATGTTACTGGCTGAGTTTGTTTTGTTCTCCTCTGTTCTTGCCCCCCACAGCAAAGAATTGAGAGGCAGAGACACAAGAGGAAAGCAGAGTAAAAGTTTTATTTGAATACATCCCAAGGGAGAAACAGGCCAGAGTCAAGGTAGACAAAGGGGCCGAACTTTAAGGGGAGGGTCTATTTATCAGGCCCCAGCCAGCAGGCAGGCACTTCTTTGATTGACAGGGTAAGGTCATTTGATTGACAGTTCTATACACCCATTCTTTTTGGTGTGCATGTCTTTTCCCAAAATGCACATGGAAAAGCCCATGGAAGCGGGGAACAAAATTTTATTTTAATGAGATTATGATGAGGTGTGGTTTGCCCAGTTCTTAGTTTTATTTGATTGCTGCACTGGGACCGGGTTGGGATGGGTTTGGCGTGGCCAGATAGGCAAGAAGTTCTCTCCCTGCAAAGCCTTTGTTGTCTTCACTGGGATTCCCCTACCCGGGCAGAGTTTGGGTAGTTTTTTTTCCTTGAACCTTACCTTCCCCTTCCCTGGGTGCTTGGGTCTATCTTGCTACCTAACATATCTAACATAGAGAATACTAAGTAAAGAAAGGTTTTGGAAGTAATACAAATATTCTTAAAATTACCCAACAACAAAAGAAACAGAACTTACAGAGCTTGCAGAGAAACAGAGCTACACGATGCAGTGACTAGCACTGGGGCACTGGCCCCAGCAGGAAGGCTGTGGGGAACAAGTGCTTTGCCACCTCTGGGAGAAAGGAAAAGAAAGAATGGGTCATGCAAGTAGAGAGAGTTTAGCTCCCAGCAGGAGGTGCCGAAGCCATAAGAGGTCAAATGGCAAGGAGGTAGATTACTAGAGAAGCAACCTCTAGAAGAACTAGAGAAACTAGGTAAGACAAGGACTAAACATTGTGGTTAAAAACAAGAGAAGTTCATGTTCTTACATGTGTTTTGAAGGCTGCTATCTCTGTTACCTGAAAAGGCCATCTTCTATTTAATGTACTTGGATTACTTTTCGATATATTTCACATTACTTTCCGCTTGTAATGGCCAATTTGAAGTCCACAGCCAAGGAGTCAAGGAAAATGGGAAGTTTTTCTAATTATAATTTTTAACACTGCTGTGGGTTTTTTCTTACTGTCAGAAAGATAAGCTCATTGTAGAAATTTTGGACAATACAAAAGAAAATGAAATCTATCCCTCATTTCATTACCCAGAGACATATACTGTTTTCATAGGGGTATATTTCTTCCTAGGCTTTTTCTTTATATAGATAATACAAAAACAATATTTTGAACATAGTATCTTCATCTATGTTTTTCTGCTGGAAATCATGTTTCCCTTTTGGCCATTCCACTGGAATGGGAAGAAGAAAAGGTGATGCTCTGGGATACCAGCTCCATCACTCTCTACCCCTTGGTGAATCAGACTGATGGTTTGGGCTCAGCAGCAGTGCTGAGATAGCTATGGAAGAGCCACGAACATGGGGCTAACTCCCCACCTCCCCAGTATAAAGTGCCTCCCAGGGAAGCTCTGCATTGAATACGGCATCCTGTCAAGCATGACACCGGAATAAAGGGGAGTGTTTGGAAACTGCAAGACAAACTATTTGTTCCTCAGAGCTTGCACAAGGCCTTACTGGAAGTGCCGGCTGCTTGCTGGAAAAACCAGTGCTGACAAGACCTGGAGGAGGGACCTCAGGCCCAGAGGCAATGGCAGCAGCGTATGTTGGCCCACACCTTGAGGCTCAGTGCGTCCAGTGGACTGCATAAGCAGCGAGCCCATTCCCAGAGACAAGAACTACCAGGGGCATCCTGGCAAGGGTAGTAAAGACCTGAAAAATGCAAGATGACGATAAAAGCAGAGTTCAAAATCTATATAAAATATGATATCGATTCTATAAGACAATCTGCAGGAAGACCTGCTACTCAAACCTCCATTGCCAGGAGGCCACTAAGCTTTCCTGCACACCTCCACTGGCCAGTATGGTATCCAGTAACCACATGAGGCTATTTTGCACTTGAACTGTGACAAGTCCAAATTGAAATGTCCTGAAAGTGTAAAATGTACGGCAGATTTCAAAGAAAAAAAGAACTTAAATTATCTCATTATTGATTAATGCAATAGGCATGACAGATCTTTCTAGGGTGATGTAAGGGATCTAAAACTGGACTATAGCTACGGTTGTACAACTAATTTGCTAAAAATCATTTAATTGCACACTTAAAATGGGGATTTGTAATATATAAGTAATAAATGGACAGGTTTTTAAATAATAAACAAGTTTTTTAAACATTAAAAGTAGCAGCGTCGGTAGCTTCCTGGAAAGCACGTTGAATTTTTGCACATTTTAATGAAATTTTACATGGAAAGTAGAGAAGTAGAACATATTGAAAACTATCTACAACCTTGCATTTGGCAAGCACTCCAATATCTACCAATCTACTGTTAGGAGATCAAATCAACATGTATTCTGTTTAGAAATTAGGTTAATAAAAACATATCTCAAACCTTGTAGACTGTGGCCAAAGATATACAGAAAAAAAAATAGCCAATGAATTCATTAGAAAATAAAAGATGCTGAAAAACAAAACAACTAAAGCTTTCAACTAAGAGAACAAAGAAAGCTTAATAACATTCAGGATCTTGGTTCTTTCTAATGTCTTTCCTCAATCTCCATTCTCAATTAAGAGAGTTAGCCTTATTTTACCTAACTTCACAAACATCTGTCACTTCTGTGTTCCCACAGCCACTTCCTAGTCCAGACACCTTTTCTCACATAGCTACTAAAGAAAATTTATAATCAGCTTCTGAGTCCAATTTCTACTTTTTCCAAAATAATTCCCAGTCCATCACCATAAAAAAACTATGACATCTTCTAAAGAACCTTGAACTTAACTGGAGAGCTATTCTCGAAGTATGATTCTAGACTGAAGACTAAATTTGGTATATATGGCAGCTCTCCTGAACAAAATTTCCATGTAAAACATCAACAGGATGTTTAAAATTAAATTTGACATAAGAATAATTAAGAGTTTTTTAAAAAGAACAATGCGTGAGCACTTGTTCTATCAGATAGCAAAACAGAATCATTAGAACAGCGTAGTATTGATGTAGACATTTAAATATAGATTAGTTTTTATCTAATCTAATTGAGTCCATATGGATATAAAAGCATAATTGGAAGTATAAGCATAAAAAAGGTGGGCATTTCAAATCAGTGGGTAGGGATGAATCATTAAATAATTGGTGTTGGGATAGTTGGTTATCAATTTGGACCAAAAAATGAAAGTTAGACACTTAGCTCATCTCACTCATGAAAATAAATTCCAGATGGTTAAATTTTAGGAGAAACATGGATAATGCATCGTTTTTAAAAATAATTATGTAGGTCTATTTACAGAGATACCATGTATCATTTTGAAATTTGTGCTTTGCAAAAGTGACGCCTGACCAGCAGTATAAACGGGGAATGACGTCAGGCTTTGCTGCTGCTTGTCAGGCTGTGTGCCCTGACTCAAAAAGGGGGTCTTTCCTTTTCCTAATTTTACTTCCGGTGGGGGCTCTATGCACTTTGCCACTAGAAGGGGGCACCTTTTCCAATGGGCACAAAAACCTTGCATGCTAGCAGCAACCAATAGTTATTAATAGTAAACAGGTAATTTGTACATACGTGATTTTTTTTAACACAAATCATGTGATAAACGGAATATGTCCCTCCAAAATTCGTATGTTGAAGTCCTAGCCCCCAGTGTGGTGGTATTTGGAGATGAGGCCATTACGAAGAAATTAGGTTTAGATGAGGTTATGAGAGTGGGGCGTCAGGATGGGATTGTGCCCTTAGAAGAAGATAAACCAAAAAGTGTGCTGTCTTTCTCTTTCCTCCTTATGGGTGCAAAAGGAGAATGCACTGTCTGTTAGCCAGAGAGAGTTCTTGCCAGAAACCAGCCATGCTGGCACCTTGCCTGTGGACTTCCAGCCTCCAGAACCATGAGAAAATAAATTTCTGTTGTTTCAGCCACCAGCCAGTCTGCGGTATTTTGTTACAGCAGCTGGGGTTTATACAATGGTATTACATTGCAAAATGCATTGGTTTTCTGTTGTCGTTCTTAAATTCATTTTTATGTAGATACATATAGATAGTACGTATGTATATGAATTAAACAACTAGTAATATAAAGGACCTCTAGAGAAGAGGTTGCATGAGGGGGGTGATCAAGAGGAACTTTTGCTTTAATCTTAATGCTTTATTTTTCATAAGAATGTCCTCATTATTGCATTTTTTAAAAATACTCAAAATGCTTAAACATTTTGATAAAAAATATGTTAGAAGTTATCTCATGTTTTAAAAGGCAATTGATAGTAAATATTCATTAAATGTGATTACTATGTGCCAGGAAGTCAGTATATATTTAATATCTTACTTAATCCTTGCAACAATCCTATGAGGTTGACATATGTCCTCATTGTACAGATGAAGAAATTGAAGCATAGAAGTTAAATAACTTATCCAAAAGTCACACAGCTATAAAGGATAAAGCCGACAATCTGATTGTAGAACCTTTCCTCTTAACGTCTATGGCATTTTGAGAATGAAAATAGAGCATTAAAAAATTAGAAGGTTAGTGAAAACTTTGGCAAAAACAATTTCAATAAAAAGATTGTAATCAACTGAGAAGGGATATATAATTAATAACTGAAATGAATTGTTATATTTTTTATTGTGTTGAGTCACATGAAATTGCCAGTATTAACCATTTTGGACTCTAAGAAATGGAATTTTCTTATGGTTCAACCTAATATATGTGCTGATTTATGAATGTTTCTAAAAAACTTGATCTTAGAATTAAAAGATAGAAGAAGGAAATAAAAGTTTCAAATCCTCAAGACTCTGTGTGTGTGTGTATTTTTGGAATACACACAGATCTGGAAACTTTCAAGCCTTCTTATTATGATAAAAGAAAAGTGTGCTTATAGTTAAATATCAAACATGAGATTTTTATATTGCATTTCAGTAGTAGAGGAAAGCATTTTAACCAATCAACAAAATTTCTTAGAGTCAGGATGGTTAAAAAAGAACACAATTTCTGGTTCTTGTCAGAAGCAAAAGTTACCAGCAATTTTTACATGTTGAGCTCCATCTCCCTAAATCAGAGAATGAGGCCTATGCTTTTATTTACAATGTCATCCAAAATTTTCTGATAATTATTTCCTGACATATCATCTTGCTATTTTAATAGCCTTCTTCACTCATTTCCCACTGATATACAAGCACTGGATTCATAATTATCTAAATCTACAACATCTCCCATGAGTTGAGCACATAGATTGTAAAGCCTTGAAAGCTGATAGCCTACTGAGCCCTCAGAAATTATCTAGCTCAATTTTATAAAGGACAAAACAGAACCCTGTAGAGGTTAAATGAATGACTTTTGCCAGGTCATACACTATTAAAAGATTTAGGACTAAAACCGTGGTCTCCTAGTTCCTAGTCATTAGTATTTTTTTCACTATAACATGCCTGTTTTTCCTGTTATGGAATGTAGATTAATCTGATTTGCTTTTCAACTGGAATTCAGAGTCAGCTAATCTTGATAATTATTGGGACAGGAAACACTGAAATGGCTCTGTAATCAAAGCAACTCCTTGGCTATGAGAGGAGATTCTATTAGAAACATGTCTCCTAGAGGCTGGGATTCTCACATATGTTCTATCTTTCCCTCCCCCTTTAATTCCTGGCTCTCTTTTGTTGCCCCAGCATAATTTCAGGCTATCCAGCC
Organism: Manis pentadactyla; assembly: GCF_030020395.1. Taxonomy (NCBI): domain Eukaryota; kingdom Metazoa; phylum Chordata; class Mammalia; order Pholidota; family Manidae; genus Manis; species Manis pentadactyla. Next base: position 14,523,648 of record NC_080026.1, on the reverse strand, counting down.
AGTCTTGGGACCCCCCACCTCTGCCTGGTCCTTTAGTATTTAGCTGTTTGTGGGGGTTTGTCTCTGAGCCATGGCATGGCCTGTCTACGGGTATCCACTTACATCTTGAATTAATATATAACTGGTTTCTCATTGGCTGTTTCACCTCTTGGCCTTGAGCCCTGGCTTTGCTATATCCTTGGCTTTCTCCATAATAGAGTAAACTCAACTCTAAAATACCTGGAAAATAATGTACATTTCATCTAGGAAATCATTAGGAATTTCCTGGCATCTATGTGGAACTCCAGATTGCTCTGCAAGCTTGGTAACTGGAGTTTGAGGGAACTGTTCACAGGTCATAGAGGAAGCTTCCTAGATTCAAGAGGACCTTTTATAAAATGGTTATGTCCTCCACAGTTAGGTATGAGTCTAAGGGGCAATTTTTAAACACACTATTTTTTTAAAGCAGTTTCAGGTTCACAATAAAACTGAACAGAAAGCACAGAGAATTCCAGGCAATTTGTTTAAAAAAACAACTAATTGTAGAGGAAATTTACTGCGATTTGTGTTACAAGATGAAAGACCTAGCCTTATTTTGTGAAAATCTATTCAGAAGATAGCTAAACTAGATAACTATGCCAGTTACCAGTTTGTTTCAGCTCCAAGTCCACCCTTCATTGTCTGCTAGATGAAAATAGAGTTGGGCTGTATAACTATTTCTCCCTTGCAGCTGGCACAATGTTAAGCTCTGTCAGGAAGGGGTGCTGGAGGAACATGGAAGAAGAAAGTGGCTTTCCTTTCTGGTTCCAGTGTTTACCCCTTCCTGCTCCTTCCATGTGGCTGCCAGCAGCATGTGCGGGTGACACCCAGTGGCACTTGGACCAAGGGAATTCTCATGTTCCCCATGGTCACCTCTGTGGTCAGATTCCCACTGAGTGTTGCAAGCATCCCAGTGATGGGCCTGCAGCTTTGGCCTCCTGCAGCTGAGCAGGGTGTTTCCTGCTTGCCCAGTGACTGTGGGAACAAGTTTTGGTTGAGCCCCTCCAAGAACTTCTCCACCATGCAGTGGGCCACAACCCCACATTCTACAGTGAGGTCTGAACCCCAACCATGGAGAGAGGAGACCCACTTCCAAATTTGTTTCTTCCATGGGAACCCTCCCTCAGCTCTGGGGCATTCTTTAAAGTTCTCTTTATCCCTTTATATAACAGAGATTTTCTGTTAGAATTAATATTTCTTTATCTTAAACTTTCCCTAATCAAATTACTGTCTCTGTCTTCTCATTGACCCTGATTGATACAGTAAACTTGGAAAAATAATTTTAATTTCTCAGTATACTTATTCATAAAATGAGGAGACTGGGGTAGTTGATTTCAAATGTCCTTTCAGCTTTAAAATTACATTATTCTAGGAAATTCACATTTTTTCTGATATAGGGTACATCTTAAGTGTACTAGAATGACTTCCACATAGCACAGTATAATTATGTACTCTGTTCCCTAGCCTTAGCCATAAATGGATCTCCCTTCTTATGTGAATAATGGTTTCCTCCTCCTGGGTCAAAATATTAAGTCACAGCAGCAGCCAATATCATTTCATGCACACAGTGGGCAATCAAACACTATGTAATCCTCTGTGAGGGTTTTAACTAGGAAGCTATCTAAGAGACAAAATGGAAAACTAGAGATTCATATATGAACATGAGGGTTTAGAATATATCATAAATATTATTTTGCCCATTTGTGAGTATAAATATTTTAAGGATATATTAAGTTTAGAAAAAAATGATCCTTCTGATATCATTTATCCTAATGCATTACAGAAGACTCCTTCGTCACCTCCATTACGACACTATTTAAAATTTTTCTTTTACCTTTCTCTGTCTTTTACTGACTGTTCAGCCATCAATTTCTTCAATTTTTCTAGACGCCGAAGATCTCTCATTTCCATTTCTTGCCACCTCTGTTCTTTTTTAGCCCAGTATTTTCTTATCTATGGTATAAATGTTACATAAAATTTGAGTTAACACAGATATGTGAAAACAAGGAGAAATGTTGTAACACCATTACCCATCGGTTTGTAGAGCTAAGATTGAATTTAAATGGCACTCAATCTTTTTTTGTTTCTTATGTCTGCCTATGATACACTGCCAACAGAAAAAATAAATTAAAACACGAAGGTACATGTCCTAAGAAACCACATACTTTAACAATTTCTGGAGTGGAAATGTGATGTGCTGAGACCTAAGGTTTTAACCTACGGCTAAAATAATTGACTTTCAGGGAACCACAATAAAAGCATGTTATTGTCTCCAAAGTATATGATCTACCTGTTACTCAAGAATATTTTTATACTCTTATGGTAATTTGGTCTTTAACAAATACAGCATTCAACCTATTTTTACCTTGAAAGCATGAGTTTATTTATGCTAATGGACAGCAGGATGCTGAAAGCTTTATGCTTCTGGGGAAGTGGCAGGAGATAGGTGGGAGGGAGAAGGAAAAGAAAAAATTAGCAGGGTTGTGATACATAGCAGTTCTGACTTATGTGGTAAAATAAAGGACAAATTTATCAAGCTCATAAAGGTGAAAGCATTGTTCTTTCTAGACCGGGTTGACTTCCCTTCTCTGGAAATGGAGGCAGAAATGAGAAAACCAGAAGTACACGTTGCTGTTTTCAGGGGGCTGGAATCATTACTCAGGGTTCGCCTACTGATGCTGCAGCTGAAGTTCATGCTTATTTGACGGAGGCCCGTTCAGCCTTGTCGCCTGCCTCCTGTGCCCGGGCCAAGAGACTAAATCCCGCTGGGAAAACAGGGCGGCTCAATGGTGACTGACGGGGAGTGAGTGCCGGCAGAGGCTCTGCTACAGAGGAGGTGTCAGCCTCGCCCCAATGTGGCATTTTTCCTTTTTGAGAAGCGAATATGAAAAGCTAAGTATTTTCTAGACTTGTCCTAGCAGCGTGGCCTCAGCCGTACAAACTGGCAGCAGGGTCTGCGACACCGGCAGCCACGGCCGTGACGTCCATTCAGCGCTTACTGGACAACTACATGAGCTGCAGAGATGACTGAGATCTGAACTCAGGGGGAGCAGAGGTGCAGCCAGGACGGGAGCAGACCGAAGATGATCGGAGAGGGAAAGAAGGGAGACGCTGGCTGGTAAGGTACATTTCAGAGTCCTAACTGGTAAGTTCCAGGGCATTCTGTTAATGCCAGATATGGAAATCTTAACAATGATTATACTGTCTCCCTCTGGGGCTTATAAGTGATCTTTAGTTTATTCTTTATGCCTTTCTGTGTTACATTATTATTTTGCAAGGAATATAAGTTCTTCCATAATCAGAGAAAATAAAGCTACTTCAAAACTAAATACTGAAGGAGAACCGATAATGGATTAAAGAGCATTTTCCTCTGGGTTCCACAGGCCAGTGATGTCCACTTCTTCCCAGCACGGGCCTTGGAGGGAAGTTAGTGGTCATTTTGCTCACAATCCCTTGACTACACGTGGACCAGCACCAGGTTGCTGGGATCCTCAGATCGCTGACACCACCATTTGGTGCACTGTTCTGTGCAGGCACCAAGGACGTCACACCTGAGGGCCTTTGGCATCCCAGAACCAGTCATTCCCATCCTTGACTCTGGTATCCTCGGCCATTGCTGCAGCATAAGCTTCTCTCTCTCTCTCTCTCTCTATTTCCCTCCCTCTCTTCTCCACACACTCTTACATGCATAAGTTTTCCCCCTTCCCAGTGCTTTCTGCTGGGCCCTCTGAACCCTTTGTCATCACACACAAAGTCCCCTGTATCTTCCAACTTCAGAATACTATGTCACTGTTTTGACTGAAATTCTCTTGAGGGAAGAATGCTCATCTTCTGACGCTCCATGTGCCAAGAGGCTGGGGAAGGGCTTGGGCATTTCCCTCCTTGGTCACTGCTACTTTCAGCCCTGTGAGATCCCTCTCGTGTACAATGTTTTCTTCCTCTGATGTGTACACTACCTGGCTCTGTCAGCCCCTACCTGTCCTTATCACTGGCATGTGTGGATTTCCAGGTCACTCTCAACTACTTATCAAGAATTCAGATATGAGAGTCACAGCCTCACAGGAATTACTGTCCAAAACAATTCCTCCCCACTTCCTAGGAAACTTAAGCATCGGTCTGAATATGCCTCCAACCTGCTAATCTCAGTTTCCTGACTTCCTCTATTGCAGTGAGCTACCGCCTCCTCTAGGATTCTATGTTGTAGAATTCCAATTCTGAAATCTTCAATTATAGCCATCAATTATATGAGCAGAATCTTCCCCTCCTCTGTGTTCTGGTCATATAATTTTATTACTCTAGTATAGGTCTCATCACAATGCTTTTGCTAATTAGTATACTTTTTCTTTCCCCACTGGACTACAGAAACTGACTTATTTATCTTGGCCTTCTAACGGCAACGGAAGTATCTAGAATATAGTACATACATAATAAATATTTAGTTGATGAATGAATTACACAACTGAGGAAACTGGCACCAGATTTAGAGTTTCAAGTGAATTTTCATTGACAGCATACCTTTTATGAATGCCTTGTCAATACCTCTCACTTTCTCATGTTGGTATTCCCAAACCTGTGTACTCATTGAGCTCCATACCTGCCTCTGCCTCTTCACTTTTATAAGAGGAAATAGAAACTCTAAAAGACACCTTTCCTGATGTTCTGCCCCTAGAGGAAGAGGTGTCCTTCCTTCTGTCCAAGACTGTCCCTCACCTGGCCTCCAGATCCAATTCCCCAATTCCATCATTTCCACAATCTTACTCCGTCATATACCCTTGCCCCCCTCCACCCTCCCTACCTTCAACCTCTTGGTCTTTGCTGTTTCCTTGTCACATGGAAATACACACAAATAATCTCTCATGAACAAAAATTTAAAAGGACTTTCTTTAGATTCCCAAGACTGTAACTCCACACCCTTCATTGTTCCCTTTTCAGTCAAGCATCTTAGAAGACTTAATATTCTCCAACTTCACATCTCCCCTTTTACTACTCATTCATCGCATTCCTGCCTCTGCCTCTCACTCCAAATCGCCAGTGACCTGCAGTGACCAAACCAAACTATCTTTTTCAGTTCTCATTTTACAGAATGTCTCTGTGTATTTGATTATACCAACCCTTATCTGTAGTCTAACAACATTACTGACTTGGGCATTCATTTGTTCAACAACTATTTATTGAGCACACGCTTTAAACCAGATACTGTTTTATGTACTTGGGACACTGTGCTTAAAGAGAAAGCCTCTGTCTCACTGAGCTGGGACTTTCTAGAAAGAGAGAGGGATAATAAACACATGAACAAATGAACAGAATATTGCATGTTAAGTTTTACAACGGAAATAGGTATAGTAATGATTTAGGAACATTTGGGTAGAACTATTAGAAAACATTTTTTAATGGCATCTGAATCAAAATTTGAAAGATGAGAGTGAGACAACCATGGAAACAGATGGAGGGGATCGCTACAGGAAGTGGATGCGTTAGGTGCAATAGCCCTGAGAAAGACCTTGCACATGTTCAGAATTGGGAAGAAGCCAGCGCAGCTAGAGCAGGTGGTTTGAGTTAAGACTGGAGGTGAGATTGACAAGCTAGATGGAGGCTAGATGATTACGCAAGGATTTGGTTCTAGAAACAAGGGATAGCTAATGAAGCATTTAAAGCAAGGAGTGACATGATCTGACTTGGATTTTTGAAAGACGCCACTGAGTGAAAATGCACAGCAGAGGAACAAAGCAGAAACAGGAGACCAAATAGGAGAATAAGGCAAAAATGATCACCTGGACACTGAAAATGAAGTGCTCACATGTGAGATTGTTCTTGAGTGGAGTCAGAGTTCTCATTGAGGGGTCGGTTATGAAGGCTGAAGGAAAAAGAAATCAAGGATGATTCCTAGGTTTCTGCTAGAGTAACTGGTTGTATGATGAGAACAATAACTGAGATGGAAGATTGGAAGTTAACAGGTTTGGAAACAAAAGACAATCAGGAGCTCAATGTTGAACATTAAAACAGTTGACATGACTCTAAGACTTTTAAGCTCTAGAGAACTCTAGAAAACAGCTAGAGGGACAGATGGGTGGCTCAAGAGAGGATTCATGGCTCGAGGTCTAAATTAAGGTGGTATCCACTTCCAATGGTATTTGATGCCACAGGACTAGATGAAATCTCTTAGGGTGAGAATGTAAACAGAAGAGAGGGTGACCATGCGCCTTCATACTTATCTATCCTTCACAGAGTTTTCTCAGCTGAATGACTTCATTCCCCTCCTCCACCTGTCAATCTTACTCCACCTTTACGACCAGAACAAATGCCATCTCCTCCTTAAATCTCGCTCCAAACCCTCCAAGAAAAAATGTCACCTCCTTTTCTGGTACCTTGATTAAGGTTTATTCTCTTTCATGATTCTTTGCCATGAGGGTCTGCCACTGGCTGGTTACTGTTATGTTTGGGTATTTACTACATGCCTGGCATGTTATGCCCTGCCTTAGTGCCTGCTAAATCCCTCCTGTCCATTCTTTGAGGCTCAATTTTAGCATTGCTTTTTCATCCCTCTTCCCTCTGCCTCTCCTCCAGACATAGTTAGGTGTATCTTCTAAGACACTATTTATGTATCCTTAGCATAGCACTTTCCATTTTGATCTGTATTATTATCTTTATTTCCCTAGTAGCTTGAATCATGTCTGAGACAAAATAGGGATTAACTGATCATTGTTAGGTGAATGGAAGTTTCATCTGGTCTCTGGTCCGAGAATAACAAAGTTGTGGATGGGAACCAAGCCAGCAGTTTTATCTGCAGGATGGTAAAGTTTCAACTAAGTAAGCACTCCCCTAAAGACATTTCCATTCACTTTTCATCAATTAATAGGAGCAGGAAGTGTGTGTCAAGAATTATTGGCTTTGTAAGGCTCAAACTAAATTTAAAGCTAAGGATATTTAACTAGCCCTTTGGGACATTTGTTGAGACAGTTAAATGCTCTATTCTTTACACTTCATGAGTGATTCTTGCAACATTCCAATGATAGGGGAATCAGAAAGTTCATGCAAGTGGTAACAGGTGAATTTAAATCTTGTCTCTTGACTTTTAGATGAGGTTTCTAGAAAAAGTTTGCTTTTCTGAAAAGCAAAACAGGCCCTTCCTTATCATCCTCCATCTCCCCTTATTATATCTGATTTGTATTAGATGTTCCTTTTTCATAATCCAAATTTTGCTAATTTTGTTAAAGTTGAGCCAGTACAAGTGTAAATAAACTCAAGAAACTATTCTCTACATAGATTTATGAACCAAAAGAATGCTATGCTATCTTTTCAAAGAGTTGAAGATCATTTTTATATCCCACTTATTTTTGTGATCTTCCAAAACAATTCATTTCTTATTCAAAAGTCTGCCAGTAAACATGATGTTTATGGTATGAGAGTACAGAAGAATTTAATTCTTAAAAACTTGGACTAACGTTATACAACCATTAAATTATATTTTTTCACTACTTCAGTCCAAGAATTATAATTCAGCATGAAATAAGAATTTCTCGTTTACATATAGAAAGCAGAAAGTTAGGGCTAAAGCATTATAGTAGGAAGACAGTTTGCTCTCTGATTTCAAGCAGTCTGTGTGGTGTTGAATCTGAACAGACTTCTGTACCTTGTTCCCAGGCCACTATTTCAAAGGCTTTAATGACTTATTCAGGAGAAGGTCATGATTCTTAACCAGGTACACAAAACACATGAAATGTGAAGTTCCAAATATCTAGTTCCATTCCTCATAAATCACTGAGATAAAGCAATTCTGATCCAACTTTCTAGATTCTAATTTACTTAGCTAATTCCTTGCATCGTATGGATCTGTTTTCTACTCTTGGCCTGGAATGTGCACCCCCACATACAATAGGTGTTGTTGCATTTTAAAAACATAACAGGACTTCTCAACGAAAAACTATTCATTTTTTTTGGTTTAAATTTTTTCCATTTGTTTCATTTAGATCTGTATCACATAAACCACCACAAATTGAAGAATGAGTCTCATTCTATATAATCAGTTTGAAAATTATCTATATTTCATCACATATTGTTCACACATTTATGTGAACTTCTGGAGGGTAAGGAACATGCTTTACACCATAGTATTTATTTTTATTTTGTATCGCACCTTTCAGAGGCGAGGTGCAAGATACACATTTGCTAAACGAATCCAGTGAAAAGCAATACTGCACAGAATACTTTTCTTTTATTAACTCACTTAAATCCAACATATTAATAAAACATCCAGAATACAATAACCATAGGCCAAGACAATCCGTGGGCCAATTCACTGAGTCATGAGGGGTGTGGAGGAACATTTAATCCTTGCAGAGAGCATGGGAACAAAGTACTTCTCTAAGCCAAGCTGTCCATGGGAGTCAGACTAAAGGTTTTCTGCGCTGAAGATGGACACTTAGTCACTTCTACCCTCCAAACCTTTCAGCCAACATTATCTCTTCCATACTGTGTTACAGAGATCTCTGTGGGTTTCAACCCGGGACTTGCTGAAGCTTCTGAATAACGATTTGTCTCCAAATGAGTTACTTTGCAGAGCGTTTATTATGTGAATATGGGAAAATGCTCTGCATGGGTAAGAAGTTAAAGCTAGGTCTTTGGTTTGCAAAGTAGAAAGTCAATTTTATCAACATCCTTCCTGGTATTTTAAAATTTAATGGATCTTTTTTCAGCCCATAATTCAGACTATTTGTATTTCAGCTAGTTACCAGTGTCCTAAACTTGAATATTTTTTCCACCAGTCTCTAACTCGATAAGCAAGCACATCAACCATAGGCACGAGAGTCATTTATCATAATGCTCTTTCTGAAGAATAAATAAGACAATAACTAGCAAAAGCCTTAAGGATTAAGAAATAGAGTTTAAGAATAAGCAGGGACATATGCAAAGATTTATATACAGCTATGTTCATCACATCTTTAAAAGGATGAAAAATTAGAAATACTATTATACCCCAATTAAGAAGTTTGATTAAATGCAGTATTTCACATAATGAAACACTATGCAAACACTAAATGTTATCTGGTAGGAAAACAAGGAAACATATTCAAGATCCATTGATAAATTGAAAGAATCAGGTTAAAAATAATATATGTATTATGATTCCAGTTAAAATCAAGTATATATGGAAAAATATTAAGGCCATTGTTAGTTTTCTTTTGGTAGTGGTTTAGAATTTTGGGTGATTTTTATTGTATTCCATGTGCTTATTTATATTTTCAAAACTACAATGGACATAAAGTACTTTATAACTACAAAAGCATGTCTTCTAAAAGCCTGGCCAAGAAAAATCAAATGTTAGAAGGAACATCTCAGGACATGACTAATATTCACTCCTGAAGCTTCCAAATTCTATTCCTGTATCAAGTCAGATGACAAGAATACTGTATACATAACATTTTTACTTTTTTTTTTAATCACCTTGTATGTGGCATCACTTTTACTTTCTATAGAGAAGTTTCACAGTACTATAATTTTATGCCATAGGCATAAAGGTTGATGCAATACCACATGAGGATTGATTTAGATTCTTCTGCAAAACTACTGAAAATTCTATCCACTGGGTGATTTCTCTTCCTCCCCTTAATACGTGGTGCCAACTCCTGATGTGCTGGGATGTTGTCTATTATTAGCCAATAAGAGCTAAGTGCTTTCTTTTGACTTCAACCATGTTCAGTTATAGCACCCCTTTCTAGTCTTGGCTTGCTGACATAACAGTATTCCCATCCTCTTAATTTTTTGTCTCTCATTCCCTTACTACTTTTCTATTTTAATGATCCCTAATAGGAAACAGATGGCACACACAAACTAAGGATAAATCCAGAGGAATGTAATAATGGGACAGTTGGCAAAGGGACTGGAATGCAGGGTGGTCACAGGGGATCATGCAGTAGGCAGGCTGCATTACCAATCACGGACCAGTCAGAGGAGGCTGTGTGGGGAGGGCCACCTGACAGGAGCCAAGACCCTTGGTAGAGGATACAACCCGTCAACACAACCCTGCAGGGCAAGGAGCTAAGGGAACAACTCTCCCAACCCCACTCTGCAACCTCATCTCTACGGTCCACTTCGACTAACTCAGCCAGAAGCCAGAGGACGAGGGAACCACACAGGACAACTCTCTAGGACACAGAGCAGAATGGAAAGGGGAGGACAGCCAGCACAGCAGTATTCATGCCTTTTATGATAAATTGTTGGGAAGTGGATGATGTCTATGTGCATAGACAAATAACATGAATCACTTGTAGATGGTGTTCACTTTGGGCACTTATGTGAGGATTTTTCCATAGCAGAGCTGCCTACCCAGAATGGCAATAGCTGTTTTCTGCCATGATATAGTCTTATACGCCCCTAGAGCCTGATGAGCCAAGAGAGTATTCTGGGGTAAACACATTAGTTATCTCCCTCTTAATTGAAATGTCAGGTGGATTAAAAAATAATCGTCCTGTCTTCTTTAGGAGTAAGGCCTATTATCAGTATGGACATTGAAATATTGCCTAATGATCATGTCATATGTTGATATTACTAAAATGAATTTGTCTGTAATCTAGTTTAATTTCTCTCTTTTCACTATTCATTAAGAAGGGAGTGTATATACTGAGGATTTGAATTTCACAGTCTGAAATGTCAGGTAGAGTGAAAAGTGAACAGTCATGACTTCTTAGAGCTGAGGTGATTCTGGCAATCATTTAATCGAAACACCCCATCCTACAGTTGAGGAGGCAAAACCTCACAGAGCCTACATACCTTGTTCAAGGTCACCCGCCTTTGCAGGGCCTCCTAGCTGGGCATGCTTTTCCCTATAGCTCAACATCGAAGCACAGGTGTGTGCTGCTCGCCCATTCAATTCATTCGCACGACCAGTGTTTACTGAGTGCCCCGTCCCAGGCACTGGAGATAAGACAAAGAAGAAAGAGAAAATATTTTCTTATGGGGCTTGCACTCTAGGAGAGGAAGAGAAGACAGTCAATAAATAAACAGATGTCAGGGGGATGATAGATGCTAAGAAAAAAATAATGTGGGGTAAATGGATTGAGTGACAGGAAAGGAGGCTGATATTTTAACAAGTGTTCTGTCATAAAATGACATTTGAGTGGGACTCTGAATGAAGGGAAAGAGTGAGTTATGCAGACATCTGGGAGAGAAGTATTCCGGGAAGACAGAGTAGCTGGTGCCACAGGCTAAGGGGACGTGTGCTGGAGTGTCCATGAAGGAGGGAGGTGGCTGGAATGGCTGGAGCAGCATGAGCGAGGGGGAGAGTGGTAAAACGTGAGATCCAAGAGATACCGAGTGTAGTTCAGGGAGTGACCTAATCTGACATGAGTTTTAGTAACTACTCTGACTGCTGTGTGGGAAATAGACTGGAGGTGGAGGGTAGGAATGAAAAGGAGGAAGCAGAGCAATTAATAAGGAGATTAGGATGTTATTGTAATAGTTCTGATTTGAAAGGTAGACCCTTCTATTCATGACAATAGGTGAGGGTATGAAGTACGTGGGAGGAAAATAAGGGTCAAAGATAATACCAAGGGTTTTGGCCTGAACATAGGAAGAATAGTTTTCCACTTGATGAGAAAGAAATACTGGGAAAGGAGTAGGTTTGGAAAGAAAAACAATATGTTTGGGGCATATTAGATTTGAAGCAGTGGGATGTGTGAGTTCGGAGTTCAAGAGAAAAGTCTAGGCCAGAGATACTAATTGATATCAGCATATAAATGGGATGAAAATTATATCGGATTAGTGAGACACCTAGAAAGTACACATACTTAGAGGACTGAGTTCTCAGGACACTCCAAGTCTGAGCAGTTAGAATGATGAGGATGCACCACCCAAGTTTAATGAGGAGGAGAAACCAGTGGGACAAAACAACACAGAGCGACTCGCTTCCCAGAGGCCCCAAGTATCAAGTTTTCCAAGGAGGAGGCAGTGATCACTTCCATCTTAGTAGGAAAGTGAGGATGAGAGCTGATCCCTGGAGGCAGCAACACGGAAATCAATGATGTCGACCAAAGCACAGCTTTGCTGGAGTGAAGGGATAAAACTTCACTCCAGGTCAAGGGAGAATGGACAGAAAGAAGTTGGAGACAGTGTTTAAAGGCTATAGAATGGTGTGATTTTCCTAAGGGACAGGGCATGGGGTCAAGGGAGAGTATTTAAAAAAAAAATAGACGTCACAATGGTATATTTGTAGGTTAATAGAAAAGATCTAGAAGAAAAGGAGGATGTGGTGGTGGGAGAGAGATTAGGATGGCCTCGAGTAGGAGAGAGGGGACAGGATGCAGTGCATAAATGAAGGGGCAAACCTCCACCAAGGGCACACACAGTCCCTGTAGTGTAAAAGGAGGGAGATGATGGGTAATGGGCACAGAGGTGGGAGATGTGACATTGGGAGCCTGGGAAAATTCTCTTCTTGTGAAATAAGATGTTGATATGTTAAAAAAAGCCACATCAAAAGCATCAACATTTTCTGCAGTCTACTTAATAAAAGGATAGCCCAAAGAAGCAATAAAGGTTGTTGTTTTTATCTTTTTGTCCATTTATAGCACATGTTATACTTAACATTTCAAATGTTATCAAACTATAATCATCTGGCTCCTTATAAAGTGTTTAGCCATAGTGGTACATTAACCCAAAGAGAAAAATCCTAACAGGATATTAAGAATAAGGAGACAGACACAGTGAAACTGTGTACACCTGTAAAAACACAAAAGAAAAAGTCCTAGCAAGCAGACTACCTCAGCATTTTTAAAATATCAATTACCTATTTAACAATTCTGAGTAACTAGGACAGAACTAAAGCTGTGAAAATGAACCTAAAACAAATAGATTAAAGCCGAGGTTTCTCGAATTAATTAATCACAAAATTACCAGCAAACAGCAATCACAGTGAATGGCAGCGTAGCTTAGTATTTAAAAGCATGAATTATGGAATTAGACCTACTGGGTTCAAGTGCTAACTGCACCTCTTAATGGCTATATGGCTTTGGGGAAATTATGCAGCCTCTCTGTGTCTCACTTTCTTCATTTATAAAAATGAAGATCACATTCATTAGCACCTATCCCTTAAGGTTGTTAAGAAGATTAAATGAACATAGAACAGAGCCTTGCATACAGCGAGTACTGTATGAGTGTCAGTTAATTAAATCAAATCACTGTGAATAATCAAGACCTAGCCAGAAAATACAGCCAAAAATTGACACCTGGAGTTAATTTTTAAGACTCCTCTTCTAAAATTGCCTATTAGGAAATCTTTTCTAGAACAATGGATGCATCTGGATCTTGATCATCCATGCTTTTTTATCCTCCATCTGACTTTTTCTTAAAACTGTATCCTGACAAAGAGTAGGAAGGTTCCATCATCAATTTTTCCACTTTTAGAAAGTTCTAATGGAAATTCTCACATTTTTTCAGTTTTACTGAGAAATAACTGACATACATCACTGTATAAGCTTAAGGCATACGACATGATCCTTCGATCTGCACCCACAAGTTTCAGCTAACATCCATCTTCTCACACAGAATAAAAAGAAAAGAAAGAATAAAAGGAAAAATTTTTTTCTCCCTGTGACGAGAACTCTTAGGACTTCCTCTCAACCATTTCCCTCTACACACGCAGCAGTGTTAGCTGTAATCATATTTTACATTATATCCCTAGTATTTGTTTATCTTATAACTGGAAGTACCTTTTGATCACTTCCTCCAATTCCAATTCCCCATCACCCACCTCCTGCCTCTGGCAACTGCATGCACGCTGATCTCTTTTCCTGCAGTTTGGTTTAGATATTACAGACAAGTGAGATCACACAGTATTTGTCTTCCTCTAATTTATTTCACTTACATAATGCATTTAAGGTCCATCCATGTTTTTGTAAATGGTGAGATTTTCTTGTGTTTTTCTTTTTATGGCTGAAAAATATTTCACTATATATATACCACAACTACTTTATCCATTCATCCACTGATGTACACATAGGTGGTTTCCATGTCTTAGCTATTGTAAATAATGCTGCTCTGAACAGAGGGGTGCTGTATCTTTTTGAGTTAATGTTTTCATTACCTTTGAATATATTCCTAGAAGTAGAGTTGTTGGGTCATAGGTAGTTCTACTTTTAATTTTTTGAGCCTCCCACATACTGGTTTCCATAGTGGCTGTACTAACTTATAATCCCACCAACAGCACACAAGGGTTTCCTTTTTTCCACATTCATGCCAGCATCTATTATCTCTTGTCTTTTTGATGGTGGTCATTCAAACAGGCACAATATCTCATTGTAGTTTGAAATTGCATATCCCTAATGACTAGTGGTGTTGACAATCTTTTCATTTACCTGTTGGCCTTTCATATATCTCTTTGGGAGAAATGTCTATGCAGGTCCTTTGCCTATGTTTCAATTGGGTTGTTTGGCTTTTTGCCATTGAGTTGGATGTGTTCTCTCTCTATTTTGGGTATTAACTCCTTATGAGATATATGGTTTGCAAATATATTTTTCTCCATTCTGTAAATGATTGTCTTTTCACTTTGTTGATGGTTTATTTTGTTGTGTAGAATCTTTTTGGTTTTGTGTAGTCCCACTTGTTTGTTATTTTGTTGCTGGTGCTTTAGGTGTCATATCCAAAAAATCATTACCAGGATCCATGTCAGGGACATTTGTTCCTATGTTTTCTTGTAGGAATTTCATGGTTTCAGGTTTTACATTTAAGCCTTTAATCCATTTTGAGTTCATTTTTGTCTGTGATTAAGATATAGGTCCAGTTTCATTCTTTTTACTTGTGAATATCCAATTACCCCAGCACCGTTTATTGAAGAAACTCTTTTCTCCATTGAGTATTCTTGGCTCCCCTGTCAAATATTAGTTGACTGTATAGGCTTGGATTGATTTCTGGGCCCTTGTTTCTATTCCATTGGTCTATTTGTCTGTTTTTATGCTAGTGTCATACTTTTTGATGACTATAACTTTATAGTATAGCTTGAAATATAGCTTGAAATCAGAACATGTGAAACCTCCTTCTTGTTCTTCTTTCTCATGGTTTCTTTGGTCAGTCAGGGTCTTTAGTGGTGCAGCATAAATTTTATGAATATTTTTCTACTTCTGTAAAAAAGGCCACTGGATTCTTGATAGAGATTGAATTGAATCTATAAATGGCTCTCAGTAGTATAGACATATTAAAAATATTTTTCAATCCATGAACATGGGACAACTTTCCATTTATTTGTGCCTTCTTCATATTTTTCATCAACATTTTATAGTTTTCAACATATCGATCTTTCACCTCCTTAAATTTATTTCTAAATGTTTTATTGTTCTGATGCTATTATAAATGGGGTCAATATCTTTTTTTCAGAAATTTAATTATTACTAAACAGAAATGATATTTTTTGTATGTTAATTGTGTAACCTGAAACTTTACTGAATTCATTAATTAGATTTAACAGTTTTTTGGTGAGTTTTTAGGATTTTCTATATATAAAATCATGTCATCTGCAAATGGAGACTATTTTACGTCTTCCTTTCCAATTATGATACATTTATTTATTTTTCCTGCCTGATGCTCTAGCTAGAACTTCCAGTACTATGTTGGAATAGGAGTGGTGAGAGTGGACACCCTTTTCTTGTCCCTGATTTTAGAGGAAAAGCTTTCATTCTTTTAACATTGAGTATGATATTAGCTGTGGGCTTGTCATATATGACTATTATTATGTTGAGATATGTTCCTTCTATGAAAAATTTGTTAAGAGTTTTTATCATGAGTGGATATTAAATTTTGTTGAATGGCTTTTTTGCATCTATTGAGATGATCATATGATTCTTTTATTCGATTAATGTGGTGTATCTCATCGGTTTTGCATATATTGAACCATCTTTGCATCTGAGGGATCAAACCCACTTAATCATGGTGAATGGTCCTTTTATGTGCTGTTAAATTCAGTTTACTAAATTCAGTATTTTGCTGAGAATTTTCACATTTATATTCATTACGAATATTGGCCTGTAGTTTTCTTTATTAGTAGTGTCCTTTTTTGGTTTTGATATCCAGATAATGCTGCCCTCATAAATTGAGTTTGAGAGTGTTTCCTATTATTCCACTTTTTGGAAGAGTTTGAGGACTGGTATTAATTCTTCTTTAAATGTTTGGTAAAATTCACCAGTGAAGACATCTTGTCCTGGAATTTTCTTCATTGGGAGATTTATTTTTATTACTGATTCTTTACATTGATATCTGTACATTTGATTAATTTGGCTCCTCTTCCAGATTTTACAGGTTTGCCTTGGCAGAGACAGTTCTCCACCAGTCAGTTCAGTTGGGATTTCTGGGTGTGTCTGCTGGTAATGTCTTTGGGCAAGTGGGGTGTCCTATTACAGTCTATTTTTGGGTGAGGCAAATGTTTGAGCTCTGAGGATGGGGATGGGGGTGCCACAGGCTAAGAATAGTTAGATAGGTATACTGGCTTGGTTCCCCATGTAGGACGGTCTCCAGGATTGCCTGAAATTTCTGGTCAGGAGTATGGGATGGTTGGGACTAGGTACTCTACTCAATAGTACATGGGGTTATGAGTTAGATTCTCTGCCCTGGCAGGGAAGCAGGCCGTGAGCCAAGGCCTATACAGCTTATTGTTTGGGGGCCCAAATCAGTGTTCACTGAGTTCCCCGGTCTTGTAAGACTACCGGTGTTGCTCTGCAGATGGGGGAAGCCACAGTCTGCACACTCTGTTCAAGTGCTATTATGCATAGACTGCTGCATGGGCTATGTAGTTTGCAGTGTGCTCTGCTTGGGTTTTCCCTGGTCAGACAAGCTGAAGGCTGTATTCTGATAAGCAAGGATATGAATCAGATTCCCTGCCCAGGTACAGTGGGAGAAACAGCTCTAAAATTGGTAAAGCTCTTTGTTGTCTCAACCTAAGCTGACCCATAGCCCAAGTTTCCTGGCCAAACAGGGTCACTGGCTTAGCTGTGCAAACTATAGGCCCTGTCTGCCCTTCTCAGCTTGACCACCACCGGGTCACATAGCTTTCAGGTGGTTCTTCCAGCCTTGTGGTCAGATGAGGCTGGGAGACACTCTCCACAGTACATGGGGCTCTGTCTCAGTCACTGCTCCAGGCCACACTCAATTTCCTAAACAGCCTCTTTGGTTGGAAGGGGCCAGAAAGTACCCTCGACCTTGGCTATGAATTAATCCTCCTGCCTGTACATAGCACGGAAGCCTCCACACCCAGTACTGGCTTTACTCTGTGGGTGATCAGCTGCGACCGCCCACCTCTCAGCTGGAGTGCAACAGGTCATTCAGTTTCAGAGTTGTCACCTGCTCTTCAGTTCCTTTGGGGCTGAAAGGCCCTCTAGAGAGAGTGGCTGGGCCTATGACTCAGCACCTTGCCTGGACATGGGCAAATGGGGCTCTAGGCCTATCAAACTCATTTGAGAATCTGAATCAGGCGAATATGCACTCCTCCAAGTTCCCTGGCTAGAGTGTGCCCTAGGCTTGGTTCTGCAGATTAGCAAAGCCACTGGTTGGGGTTACTCCTTGGGCCCTGCAGGAATGAACTCAGTTGGCCAAGATCCCAGTGCTGGTTGTTGCAAGCTCCTTTTCCCTGTCATTGTCAAATGCCTGGTGGCTGGGCCCCAAAGAATCCCCTGCAATCTCTGTGGCGCCAGAACAGAGTAGGGGCTCTCAAAAGTGATGCGCAGTGCTGGGGGACGCTGGTCGTTGCTCTGGGGATCTCTTTGCCTACTAGAGGAGCTGGAGGTTAGGAGGAGACCTTTCTGTGTGGTGCTGCACTGTTCTGGGGGCCGGGCAATGCAGTCAGTGTGTAGCTGCTCCTCACCCTTCTAATGCAGCCGTCCTGGTCTCGGAGGTACAGGGGGTGCTTCAGCCTCGTCCTGTGTTCTAGGATTCTCTGAGTGGTCTCTTGTTTTTGAATAGATGTTAGTTGTTGTTCTTGTGAAGGGGGGCAAAGTCAGGAACAACCTGTATTGCCATCTTGCTGATGACACCTGCAAATTTTTACTTTTAAAAGACAGTTGAAATCAGAAAAGAGCTTCTTGGACCATCCTACCTGTCACCTATTAACTCATATACTGAGAACTGACTTTATGTTCAGTCTCATATCAGAAGGTTAGAATTTGTTAATAAGCTTATGTTCATTATCATTTCTAAATTTTAATAACAAAATAAGGAACATTATGAATATTTTTCAATTTTATGATCCTTGATTTACTTACTTTAGATAAATACTCCTATATAACATTGATTTCTTCAGTCATCTAATATTATTAGAAGACTGACATTAAATATTCAGGAAATAAAGTCTGAACCTCCCTCCCCAGTTTATTTTGGAGTCACTTCTACATAAACTATACATTAACTATGTTCTTTAGAGCATTATAATATCCTAATTTAGCCATTAGATTTTATAGCTTCCATGTTTGGGCTATTTCATGAGATCCCCAAATAAAAAGACCAGTATTTAAAAGGAAAACAGATCCTCACACTTTGTGCAAGATCACAGTTCCAGGAGTTAGTAACTGAGAGAACCATGCACCAAGGATGGGAAGTAGTTCAACAGGCTTGTCCTCAGCCAGATGCCGATACTTCAGCTCTAGTGGCAGGTGGTTCCTTTGCAAAAAGGATGTTTGCGGTGTGAGATTTGTGTGGATGGATGTTAGAGCAGAGGTCAAGCTGGTGTTCAGAGAGGTTCAAAGACATGTTTCTAGAGTCCAAGGAGTCTGAGAGTTCTTCTATTCCGTAATTTCCATTTTATAAAAATGTAAAAAAGCGCCGTTAGCCAATATTAGATCATCTGGATGTCACTGCATTACTGAGCGGTGTTCCACAGTGTTTCTGCTTGAGTTCAGAATTCAGTTGCTCCCCAGTGACATACTACATAAACTGACAATATTTTTATCTTAAATTATTTTAATCTAAGTGGGATCCAGTTAATGTTTCCCTCCCTCCCTCTCTCTCTCTCCCTCTCTTTCTCCCTCTCTCTCTCTCTCTCTCACACACACGCACCCATCTTTCCTTTACTCAAGGTAGAGAAGGAGCAGTATGAGGGAAAAGGGCCTCAAAGAAACAGAGGATCTGGACCGGGAGGGGCCTGTCCGCCAGGGGGTGTTTTTCAGATAGTGCTCTTATTTTAAAGATCATTTTCCCCACAACCTATCACCCTCCCTCTGTAATAGCAGAAAGGAAATGAAAGGCAATCAGTCACAGGCATTTGAAGGAAATTGCAGAAGACAGTTCCATATCCTGCAGTTCCTGTGGTGCACACACATATGCAATGGCAATTAAAGGCCTAAACAAAAAGAAAAAATTAATAGGAAGAGAGTTGATAAGTCCTATTGGAGTCAGTCAGGGCAACAGACTTCTACTCTAAGGCTTGAACTTTGATCAACTGTGGCAAAATGAAAAACTTTTGTTGGCATAAAAGCATTCACACTAGGAAGCAATCAGACCAGCAGGGGCAGGGTGAGCACAGATGCCCAAAGTATGGTTGGGTTTCATGATACAGGACCAGGAAAGAGGAGCTCTATGCAAGAATGAGGACAAAGGCCCTCTCCTAACTACCCCAAGCTAAAACCTTCATCAATACCCACTTAAAGGGGCAGGCAATTCACACTGTCATCAGGGGTATATGTGTAAATACACAAATATACACATTTGTATTCACTGTGTACATGTGCATATAGGTTTCATATACTATGTGTAGTCATACTTAATTTAACTAACTGAAAACTCTATATAGTTCATTCTATAATGTATTTTTAGGTTTTATCTATTAACCCTTTTGTTCTTATGAAGTGTGAAGCTAAAAGAGATTCTTCTCTATTACTAGTAAGAGCTTCTACTGACCGTATCAAGAATTGCATATTACCTTTGTGGTAGAGCAGGTAAACACAACCCTCTAAAAGGATACCAGAAAAGGAGCAATTTCTGTTTGAGTGGGGTGGATTTTTACAAATGCAAGAAGGACTGGGTGTAATGTGTGTCACATTAAAGGCACTCGGTCCATAGTTATTGCATAAGTGAATAAGTAAATGAATAAATGATCATCTCATCTGGACCTTTAGTGACCCCTTTGGGACTATATACAATTTTGCTATCAACATGTCTTACTAGGAGCTGACACAAAAATTCCATGTATAAGGTGGTAAGGAGTGAGCCTGATGGGGAGCCCGATGAAATGGTGTTGGAATTAGGCACGCCTGATGCCTGAGTTTCATCAGCCTGCTTCCTGCCAATAGGACTTTAGGATTTCATTCCCTACTCTCTCCGTCCCTTTCAGTCCTAGCTGGCAGTGTTTCTGGTAAAGTTTTCTCAAGAACCAAGTGTGCCTTTGTGGATTTTATGAGGTGAGGATTCACTTCATTAGAAAAAAGGATCACCTACAGTTACTTTTTGAGAAACTCCCTTCTCTCTCTTGGCTTCCTGTTGAGGTAGCCGAGAGAAATTGCCCTTAAACTTCCCAGAGGTGCTCTAGTTTGAGAGGATCTCTATAGAAACACCCTTAACCTCTTATAAGCATCTTTTATGTGATGGATATTCTGACCTTTTGATCCTTTTGGAGCTATAACAAAGGATTATATATTCATACACTAAGCTTTTCTTCCATGCCACGCTATCATCAGTCTCTTAACTCCAGAGCCTTTTGCCATTGGGGTAGGTTGAGAATTCCAAAAGTATCAAGTTCTGGTTCCTTTTTAACAGTTCTTTCCTCAATTTCTACCTCTTCCTCTTACTATAAGTAGCAAAAAAAAAAGAAAATGAAAGAAAAGAAAACAAACAACAGGTGGCAACTTCCACACTTTGGAAATCATCTTAGTTCATTACATATGAAGTTCATTACTTAGCAATATTTTCCATGGAACTGCAGGACAGAACTCCTAGAAGCTTTCTGCCACCACATAACCATGATTCTGCTTTCTCCAGTTTCTAATAATATGTTCATGGCTTCCTTCTGAGCCCTCACCAGCCACATCTTTACTATCCATGTTTCTACTAATAGTCTGTTCAAGGCATTCTAGTCTTTTCTGTGTCGTGCTCCTCAAAATTCTTCCAGCTTTGCCCCACTTACCAATTCCAAAGCCACATCCACATTTTTAGTATTTGTTATGGCAACATGTCACT
Organism: Manis pentadactyla; assembly: GCF_030020395.1. Classification (NCBI taxonomy): domain Eukaryota; kingdom Metazoa; phylum Chordata; class Mammalia; order Pholidota; family Manidae; genus Manis; species Manis pentadactyla. The sequence continues at coordinate 14,502,492 of NC_080026.1, read as the reverse complement.
CTCGGATGCCAAAATCTGTATTAGTGTTAAAGAACTGTTGTATATCAAGTTACCGCAAATTTAGCAGCTTAAAACAACGCTCGTTTTTTAGTTCAGAATCCTGTAAGTTGGAAGTCCAAGCACGGTGTGGCTGGGCTCGTGACATCACAAGGCTGAAATCAAGGTATTGACAAAACAGAGTTGTCATCTGGAAGCTTTAAGGAAAAACATGCTTCCAAGCTCATTCTTGTTTTTGGAAGAATTCAGTTCTTTACAGTTATAGAACTATCGGTTACAGTTTCCCACTTCCCTTCTGGCTGCCAGCCAGGCCACTTTCAGCTCCTAGAGGACACCCACATTCCTTGCCAGGTGACCTCCTCAGTCTTCAAGCCAGTAATACTGGGTCACATCCTATTCGTGCTTTTCATGCAGTCCCTCCAGCCAGAAAAATTCTCAGCTTTTAAATGGCTCATATAATAAGGCCAAACTCACCTAGGTATTCTCCCTTTCTCAAGGTTGTCTATGCCATAGAATAAAATCTAATCCATGGTATTTACAGTCCTGGAGATTACACAGGGCATGTATTCCAGGGGGGAGGGGTACCAGGAAATCTTGGGGCCCATCTTAGAAGCTTATCATAGGTGTTATTCACTGGCCTCTTTAAGTCCCAACAATCCTGAAGAAGCAAAGTTTAAAGTCTGGGAATTTATGTTTTATCATTCTGTGTCCACCCTTTCTTTTCCTCACTCTACGCTCTTTAGATCAGTATATTATTAGATTAAGAAAGATGGAGAAGAGAATTTCATGATTTCATGGTAATGCACTCTCATTAGAACCCACAAATTCCCACACCGAGAGAATGGGAATTTTTTTATCTGGATTGGGAAGGTACTCTGGATTGCTCACTAAGCGAAGAGCCGGACTCTTCGAGAAGCAGCACAGTTCCAGCCTCAGCCTGCCCTCTGTCTGTGAGAGCCTGCTCCCTTTTATTTTAGACTCTTTCCCTCTTCCCTCATTATCTGTAGGATGAATGTAACTCTGAGTATGTGCCAGGTCACCTCAGGACAAGTGGGAAAACCCAAGGGCCCTGATTCTAGTGAAAACGGTCTGTCGGTATTGACTGGGGTGATGTCACTGAGGCTAAGAAATCACAAAATGATAAGATTACTCCCCAGAAACAGCTCTGAGGTAAGGCTGAAGGTCACATGGCCAATAGCATTATTCTGACTTCCCGGTAATTCTCCCCACCCCTCAGCAGTACAAAGGAGGTGGTTTCAATGCTGGATTAGGAGTTGGCCAAAATTGGGAGAGAGCTGTGACGTGCTAGACCAAGGAAGGGGTATGTCTCCTTTCCATGTGACCCTTGCTTGAAATTTCCATTTGGGGAGCAAGGCTGAAACTTGGATCGCACAGGACTCCAGGCATCATACAGCAACAGAACTTCCATGTTACTCAAGCCACCTGAAGAGCCGCACCCAAGGAAAGGGTGATATCGGGACCAGTATTACATAGCGGGTATCTTAAGGCTTGCACAGTAATTGTTTCTTACAATAACTCCTCGGGATAGTTTATGGAAAATCATCATCTTTTGATTTTATCATGACAATAATTTCAAAAGTGGAGAGATGCTTCTGAAATATTACCATTATTATCTAACAGCTTATGAATCAAAACTTTCCTTGAGTCTTAAGATGAAACTATGAAAACTGAATATTGTGTTCAACTAGAGTTTTAAAGCATAGAAGAAAAAAGTGACCTAATAAAGGTACATCTGAAAGGAGTTGAGCATCTACCAGGATAAATTTTGACACTGGATACAAACTGTTATTCTAGCAAAAAGATGATGTTATTCCCTAAAAGACAAATTGCTGGGAAAAAGAATTAGGAGAAAGATGACCTCTTGTTCAGAAATCTGAAGATGGTATTTTACACATGGTGTCATTTATCAGTCTCCATGGCTGCTGTCTCATGAGCAAGCCAGGCAAGGAGGATAGGAAATGGGGAAAAGCACCACCAGCCGAGAAAGCAACCAGGATCAAGTCTGGGGAGCTTCCACTAGAGGTTCTGCCAGGCTGGTGCTAAACAATGAAAAATGAAAAATTGGTTCCAACAGATAAAACAGTTAAAACAAAAAGAATCTAGATCTGTAGTTAGTGTATACAAAGGTAGTCAAAACTTTGGCCAGTATGTCCAACTTGACATGTAAATCCCCGTCCCCACCTTAAACACAAAGAAATTTGGCCAAACTGTAACACAACCACACACACACATGTGTACACAATGCCCCAGTGCTGAAAATACAGATGGAACTCCAAGTCAGAGCAGTGATGGGGAACCAAAAGCCGAAGGACTCTTGGGGAAAGCGGGATTCGAGATCGGCCTGAGGAGCTGGTGGCTGGGCCTTTAATTACTTGCAGGACCTGGACACACAGGAGCTGGAACCGAGCTACGTATGCAGAGCAAGAAGTCACACAGGACTTGTCCATACACAAAATGGAACTAGATACACCATGACCACTTTGCAGGAAAGTGCCCTGGGGGCTAACTTTCTGCTTGGGACTGGAGGAGGAAAGAGGCTAACTGCGGGTCTCAGGCTGGTGCTGTGCATGAGGTACTGAGTCAGTGCACACTCCAGATTGATAGCATAGGGCCCCAGCCTCAAAGCTGATGTACAAACTGTCCTCGGCCAGTGGAATGCATTGCGCCCCTTGCAGAGACAAACATAAAGCTCATGGGGCACAGTTCACAAAAGACAACACAATTCACAAAGGAAAAGTTTAATAATAGCTTGGAGTACTTGATCACTTAAAATTTCTAGGAAATTGTAGACACTATAGACAAAATTTAAAGGCAAATGGTCAGTGGAAAAAAAGGTTTTCAACCCATATAACTAACAAAAGAAATAGTATGCAGAATTTATAAAGAACTTCTACAGAGTAAGAAAAAATAGACCAATGGACAAAGATTAAGAAGAAGCAATTCTCTGAGGAGGAAAGCTGCCCAATAAACATTGGGAGAGAATTTCAATCTCACAAATGATCAGAGAAACCCAATGTAAAACCTTCACATTTATCCTATTGGTAAAAGTCAAATAGAATATTTGTAATATATTATAAAGTCAAAAAAAACTTTTAAAATAGTACTAATTCCCCTCTTGGGTGTACGCTAGAGAATACCTTGTACACATGCCCCAGTCAGCATGTACAAGGTGGCTGCTGGAGCACGGTGGCAGGAACAAAACTTTAGAAACTTAAATGCCGACCACTAAGAGAAGGGATAAACCGAGCGACTTGGGAAAAGACGGCAGAACAGGAAGGCAAGGCAGAAACCACCTCCCTCACACACACCAAGGAAGCAACCACAGCTAAGCCTGAGAAAGGCCTGCAGACAGCAGGATAAACCACCCACACCTGGTGAAGAAGAGCAGCCCGCACAGAGGGGCAAAGGGGCGGGGCAGCGGCCTGTCAGGACCCAAGCCCGTCCCCCATCGTGCCCCGAGCAATTTACAGATTCAATGCAATCTCTTATCAAAATATCAATGATGTTTTTCAGTGAACTAGAGCAAATGATCCTAAAATTCATACGGAACCACAAAAGACCCAAAATAGCCAAAGCAATCTTGAAAATCTAAAATAAAATAAAATGAACAAAACAGCAGTAGATTCAGAGACACTGAGAAGTGGCCGGTGGTTACTGTGGGGGAAGGGTTGGGGTAGGCGAGTGGGAAGTGTGAGGGGGATAAAGGGGCACAAAATTCTCAGTCATAATACTAGTTGGTCATAGGAATGGAAGTGCAGCATGGAGAATACGGCCAGTGGTTCTGAAACATCTTTCTAGGTTGACAGATAGTAACTGCACTCACTAGTTGGGGTGAGGATTTAATCATGTGTGTAACTGTTGAAGTACTGTGTTGTATACTTGAAACCAATATAATATTTTGTATCAAAGATACTTCAGTTAAAACAAGGAGGGGATAAACAGTAGCCTCATTCTACAATGGAGTAGAATTGTAGTTAAAAGGAGTGACCTAGGTCTCTATGTATTAACATGATATGTCTCAAAAATGTAAGGTTGAATGAAGTACATGCTACAGAATGATACAGTGTGATTGTATTCATGAAAAAAATGTGAAAGTCTCAAACTACATATTAAAATATGTTAAAAGCAATAGATGGCCTAGAAAGATAGAAATAAAAAATAAAATTGATGATCAAGATTGCCTTTGGGAAAGTAAGAGGGAAATGGTACTGAGTAAATCCTCAAAAAAGGACTTCGACTTTATCTATAAAAGAAAAAATATCAGAAACAGAATGAGAAATATTAACAACTTCAATGCTAGGTGATAAGTACTAATGTGTTTATTATCTCAATCTGTACTTAAAAAAACACTTTCTGAATGTCAGAAGCAATTTTTAAAAAAATAAAATAAATAAAACATATACCTTGGTCCTATATAATTGCAGAAACGGACAATGAATTGGGCTTAGAGCTTAACTGTTCCCTTCATTACTGTTTATTTTGCTGTTGTTTTGGTATCAGCCCAAATGTCAAGAGCTCACCTGAAAGCTGCTAAAGATGAAGGTCTCTCTCTAATCTTTCAGAAGGTCTTTCTCACACTTCCAGAAATATTACAGGCTGCAAAAACAACTAGCAATGTCCCTCCATCCTCTCCCCTGTATAACCATGCTGACTTCACAACTAATTTAACAATTACATGCACATATTTCAATTCACAATACTCAACTTATTAATTTGTGTATTCTCTCACTGTCTTTGTAAGCCCAAAGGCGGGACTGAATCTAAATCTCTTTACATGACACTTAAAAAGATATGACATGCAAACAAATGCTTATAAATACGTTACTTTTCATGGTCATACTAATTCATAGCTAGGAAGCATTATGAAAGGGGCCCAGGTAGATGACAAAACTACACAGACAGGCTTTCCCAATATTGTAGTTTCATAATAGTAAATTATTGGTAAGTTCCTCTACAGAGATGTACAGTTCACATATATTATTTGAGTATGATTGATATTGATGAGTTTCTCTTTTTCTGGGGACTTGATGAAACTACCCAACTTAGTTCCTTAGAAATTAAACTGTGAATTTACATCTTAGCAGCTGACTTCCTCAAATGATCATGTAACTTCTATACATATATTGTTTTCCACACATGCTGACTCTACAGCAATTTGCTGATATAAGAGCACAAAACAAGCAAGAAAAATGACAACCAAAGTATAATAAAATGCAGAAAACAGGCTTATAGCTAAAACACAAAAAACCTGATAGTGCTTTTATTCTCCACTAGTTCGATTTTGAAGGAAAAACTTCTAGATAAGAAGTTCATAAAGCTAGTTGGTTAAATATCCCCAAATGTTGATTGTGTTCACAAAAACAAAATTTTATCCATCAAGGAGTATGAATTAATCAGTTATTTGTAGCAATTTAGGCAGCTTCCCAAAAGAAAACATCACACAGATCTATAGGTGTATAGTATAGGTTAATGAAAATTCCTTTCATTTTGCTATGGAATTGATCATAAATTGCCTTTTCATGAATTATTCCACAGAAGTCAGCAGTTCAATAAAAAAGACTAATAAATCTCATGCAATCATCAAGTACAACATTTTACTGCAAATTCTATAATTTCTGTGGTGTGAGCAAACAAAAATGTCTAAATAAAGGTTCCATATTTTTTTTTAAAGTCCCCCTCAAGTATGTATTATCTTTCACAGTTATCAGCAATCATTTTAAGGCTGTTAATAAGTGTTTTGATAAATATTTTGAAGATTGGGAAATGTCTGCTCAAATGCAGAATGATTAATTTGTGTCAGTAAATGAAAAACCAAAAAATCTAACAGAAAATAAATCAAGAAGTAAATGCTTTTAGGACTTCTTGGTATTCCATGAATTCCACTGACCCCGCCACAATGCATTTATCAAGAACATCTTTTGACAGCCATTTGCTGTGCTGCAGTCAACCAAAATGCTATCCCAGTACCGTCTGGTCTTTTCCATGTCAGATTTAGTACAAGATTTAACAATACTCACAAACCCTGTCTTTTGTTTACCTACAGCATTTCTTCTTATCACTGTATCTGTGTTCATGCAGTCAATAAAGTGGGTTCTTCTCCATGTCCCCAAATCTTTGAAGCTCCAATGAACTGAAGCAAGACTGTATTAGAATTTATGAATCTCTCTAAGAACTGTGTATGGTGAATTGCTATGTTGTATACTTGAAACCAATATAATATTCTATATCAACTTTACTGCAATAAACAAAAATAACTGCCTATGAGAATTGCATGCCAAACACCAAGATCAGTCAAAGCTCAATCAGGCACTTAAACATTCATTCATTCACGCACTCACAGTAATAGCAGATTTTTATACTTTTTTTTTCTTCTCCTCTCTTTGTAACAATTCCTTTTTCTTCCACAGTTTCTCTCTCTCCTCTTCCTTTTCTCTTCTTCTGGCAGAGATTTCCATTTCCAGTCTTGCTACCTCATCCTGGTGGGCTCGCCATTGAAGAACCTGAAATAAACAGAAATTCACTCCAGTAACTATACACACTCAAGTGATTTTATAGATCACAGTGACATTAGGTTCTGTATCAAGGAGATGTCAAGCTTTTTTCAAATATACATTAAAATTCTATGTGCAAAAGTGTGTGGTATGTCATGGGGGCAAGGTGTGTGGGTGTTAATGTTCAATGGAGAAAGCAGTGTTACAATCAGTTCATTCAGAGAGTCTTCACTTAAATTCACGGAGTGAAATCCTAATGAGTCTATGAAGTGACTTCAAAGGATCTGTGAATTATCATAAATGGTGTATAAAAATTAATGTGTTTTTGCACAGGTGGGTTTTTCTGGAATAACATTTCCAGTTTCTGCTCAGTAGCTTTAAAAAATTCCCAAATGGTCCTAAGATCTAAAAGTTTAAGAACCATAGATACATTTCATCTTTATTTAAAAGTGAGGAAAATGAGCCCAAATGAAGACGAAAAAGAATTTAAGACATTAAAATGAACTTTCTGGCTACTGATAAGTGCTGCTGGTAGAAATGTAATTGGCACAGCACTTTTAGAGACACTGGACAATATGTAAATAGATATCACAATATAAAATATGCATAGCCTCTGACCCACAGCCCCACTTTCAGAAAGTTATTCAAAGAGGACAATCAACTGAATAAGTACACAAAAATGCACCCACAGAAATGTTCACTACATTAACAAAAGAACTGGAAAGGACCTAAATGTCTGGCAACAAGAGATGGCTTAATCTAATTACGATACTTTCATACAATAACTCTCATTGAAAAATGATGCTATAAATCTATATTCATCGACATAGAAAATGCCCAAAAAATATTATTAGATACAAAAAAGCAGGTTCAAAGTCACATTTATAGTATGATCACATTAATAAAAAGTATCATCTATGTATTTACACATAGAGATTTTGAAGGAGATTTACCAAAATAACAATATTGGTTATCTCTGAATAGCACTATTTCATGGAATTTAAAAAATTTATTCTTTAAGCCTTTCTGTGCCAAGTGACATTTTTACAATAGACATGTATTACCTTTGTAAGCAGAAAACCAATGAAACTAATAAAATAAAAAGAAACACATTTTCCATGTACACATGTAGCTAAAGAGGCAGCGAGGAGTGAGATGGAGAGGTGTGCAGAATTCTTTTCTGGAAACGAATAAACTAGCATTCCCAATTTAAAACCTCGTATCTTACATATTTGATATAAACATGACTCATTATGGAAACATAGAAAATGAAAATAGAATAAATAAAATGTCCTAAAAATATGCTGAATTAAAGTAACTAGTTAAGCTCTTTCATTTTGTACACTTGCACTATTAAAAGTTTGTTTTCTAAAAATAAATTTTGCCCAATTTATCAAAATAAGCAAAGAAATTCAGAACTCTTGGTTTTTAAGCACACTTAGGCTTCCCCATCTGCTATTATCCTGGCCGTCATATTTGCCTTCTTAGGGCACCCCATTCCTAGAAGGAGATCATCTATGTCTTTCGTCCTGATCTCCTGCTTCCAAACAATTCCTTCTGTAACCTACTGCATCAAAGCCAGGTGTCCTATCAAGTGCTATCGAGGACCTCCCTCCTGAACACCCAAGGGATAGTTCTCAGTCCCTTGACCTCATGGTGGCACCTGACACTGCTGACTGACCACCTTCTCACGTTTCCAACTCCTTCCTCAGCCATAACGTTGTTCTCCCCTGCTTTTCCACCAATGGCTACTACTCTCTTCTTGCTTTCTGTGTCCACCCTCCATCTCCACCTCTACTGCTACCCTTTCTCTTTGACCTCAGCCTGTTATTTGGTGTGTATGTCTGTTATTTGGTGTGTCCATCCTCTCGTACGAGTTAACCTGTCACTTCTGTGTGTCTGACTCTAAGACGTACAGTATCAGCTCTGTCTTCTTACCTGAAATCCCATCCTAACAAAAGCTGAGAGCCTTTGGTTTGTCTGTGTGTCCAAAATACAGCGTTTCCAAAATTAAACTCAGCATCTCTAACTTTGCCACAGCTTCACACCAAGCCCTGTGCACCTTTTTTATCTTTCAAATAGTTTGTTCTATGGAAACACAAGTACCTGTGGGGTTTGTATTTTTCTTTCACTATTATGTACACTTATCAACATGACTAATTTTTTATATTTTACATCTAATTTGGGCAATATTATATTTATTAAGCTCAGATGAGCTTTTAACTTACCAATTTTTTGCAAATCTACTTCTAAACTATTGAATTTCCCTAGGTCATTTTTCTGTAATTCCCTAATTAAGAATCTAGCATTCCCAATTTAAAACCTCATATCTGCCAAATGTATTTAGAACAATACCAGAAAGTTATTGGGGTGATGTCAATTTCTCCAAGTAGAACCTTTAATGATTTAGCTTTCTCAGCCCCACCCAGTGCCCACTCTAGCCCAGCTAATGTGTAATTTCTAGGTAAATTTTTTTCTGTGGCTTTCCTGATATGACCATTCTTGTTCTTAACTTCATGTCAGGGTCCAGGCTAGTCCCCCACCTAGAATACCTCTCTTTTTCTCCCTATTTCATGAAAGGGTTCCTGGCCCAGCACATGTCCCATGTCTTCCATGAAACATTGCATATCTCTCTTTTCTTATTACACTTACCACACCATAACTGCTCCCTGTTTTGAACATAATGTTTCTATTTCCATTTAGAGCAGGGTTTTCTCTTTATACTGTCCAGCACAGTGCTAGCACATTATAGGTGCTCAATAATTATTTTCTATTTAATTTACCAAAATAAGCATTTTAAAATAAAATTTAGTAAGTGAAGAAGAAATGACAGTATTAGAATATACCATTTGGCAACACCTAAGGAAATAATGGGTCCTCGCTCATGATCTTCAGTGGCTACTAAAAAGTTCATGTCCAACAGCTGATGGGAAACTTTACAGTGGATGGATCAGGCCGGCAACAATTGAACACATTGAACAATCTTAACATCACAGAGCAACAAGCAGATATTTTGGTCTCATTATGGAACTATACAACATTCCCCTGAACTACTCTTGACAAAAAATAAAAATGGATACGATAAAATCTCTAGCCCTATCTATCAGATTGCAGGAAATCAGCCAATGGAGACCACAGTAAGCAACAATATTGGCATGCAATCAGCAGAATTAAAATTTGAAAAACATTAAAGGACTTTAACAAGTTGTAAGAAAAAAGAAGGAAGGATAACTAAAAGGGATTTAAGAAACATAGCAACCAAATGTAAATGTGGATCATATTTGGGTTCAGATGTTACCAAATGTAACAAGAATTATGAAACAATTTGAGATATTTAGTATCAATTAGTTGACGCTATTAAGGAATTATGGTTAAGGTTGTTAGGTATGATTATGGTATGGTTATGCATTTTAAAAAGGATCTTTTTATTTTTAGAGATATATACTAAAATACTGACAGATGAAATGATACGGTGTTTGGGGATTCGCTCACTATTATCCAATGGGAATGAAAGAGTATGTAAGTGTACAGATGGAACAAATTTGACTAAGGAGATGGTAATTGTTGAAGTTGAGTGATAGACTTTTGTATATGTTTAAATTCTTCCACAGTAAAATTTTTGTAAAAACAATAAACCATAAAATAAAATTTATGTCCAAGGAGATCTGTATAATAAATGCTGTGGTCTCGAGGTTCTCAGGCAACAGGAAGGAAGTTTTGAAATGCATTGAAGCAATAAAAAGAAAAATAGCATATATTTAGCCTTTGTGAGTACTAATACTATTTTTATAAATTAATAGAAACAAGTTTGGACTTTGGAACTACTCTTCTCACCTTTTGATTTAAGACTAACTTATAGGAATTATCATTGAATGACCTTGACTTATGATATGTCATATGATTTAAAGAAGCCAAAGCATAAGCAAATATCTCTAACTGGAGAACATTTCTGTTTCCAAAGACAAGTATAGCAAGACAACCATAGCAGTAAAACTGGAGTAACCTAGTTTATCCACCAAATAACCCAATTTACCCTTCCTTGATATTTGCAAGTCGAAATGTTTCTCCTGTTCTCCAGAAAAGACAAGATTATAAATTTTTTTTAAATGGGACACACACCATAGAATTTTGTGAAACAAACGAAAGATCAGTAAACAAAGCCAATGGGTTTTAGATGTCAAGAGATAAACACATATGATGCTGGGGGTGGGGGGGAACTCGAGCAAATCAGCATCAGCCTGTGGAGACTAACTTGCTTCCACTTACCATTGAATCATGGGAATTGTCAGGGACCTTTAGGAGCTTGCTTGAAATCAGTACAGTAACTCACTATGTCATCTATAATTATAACCATACCCCCAAAAAGGTAAAGAGTAAAAGCTATTGAAGCTGGCATCATATCCCAAGTAGCTAGAGCTGTGAGATCTTGACAATGAGAAACAGACTCTGCAGCAATCAGTATCCAGGAAGTAAGGTAAACGGGCTTCCAGAATGCACAGTGGATATGGTGAAAAATCCAGTGGGAGCAGGTGCCATTGAAAAAATCTTTTTTCCAGTGGATCTCCAGAGGCAGCCAAGGGATTTGGATGGCTCCCATGTGGAGAGAATGACAACTGATTATAGTATTTTTGAGATGCCCAAGAATAAGTAAGGTGGCAGGTGGGCAAAGGAATTAATATTAGCACAATAGGCTAAAGTCTAGAAGACTTCTGAGTCAGCAAAAGAAAGAATAAACCAGGAGAATATTGTGGTGGCTTATTTTAATGGTTTTGCTAATTATATAGCTTTAAACAGAGCATGTGAACATCACTGTGTAACAATATAACCAAGAAAAACATACCACAATAGCAGTCAGGAGCCTGTTTTAAGCAAAGTGTTATTTAGATTACTAACCACAGGACATTTTTCCAGGTCTTCAATTAATACTTTGTTTAATATTCCTGCCAAAGGTACAGTCTTTGCATGAAACCTTAATCTGACAGAGAACAAATAAAGTTTAAAATACATTCATCTATTGCAAATAATAAATTAAGGGTTTAAAATGAAAATGGCTAGTAGTGTTACAGGTCTTCCTTGTTCTTAATGTAGAAGTAAAATGGTTCAAGTGAAATTAATGAACACCCATATTCCCAGAGTGAATGAAGTACTAGAAAAAGAAAAAAATGAAACCCATGAAAACCTGAAAGGTAATAATGGCAATTAACATCAAGGTAATAATATTAACACAATTTTAGATCAAAGTTGAGACCTTTGAAAAAAACTGTGGCAACGCAGTATGAAGGAAAGGACTATGGATCTTTTGGTCAGAACAGGTACCTTTTTGTCTTGTCTCTGTCATTAGCCAACAGCATTGCTACTTTGAGTGAATGGCTAACCCAGTTTCCTCTCATGTTAGAGGGGAAGGCTAGATCAGGTGACTTCTATAGTTTAAGTTCTATTATGATTCTATTTTATATTTTCCTTATAGGGAAATCACAATATATGACATGCTATACAGTTTTCATCTGCAAGCAAAAATGGATCGCAATGAGGAACATCAGTATTTTACAGGCCTGTGAAATGAGACAATTAAACATCAATATTGAATTTTATCAGTCATACTTATGGAAGCATTGTGTCATGTGTGTTGTTTTACATAGGAAAAGGGCCATCATACCAGTGCCTATAATCAGAAATAATAAAATATTAAAAACTGCCATTTATGAGGACTATTGTGTGCCAGGCCTATGCTTTATAAAGGCATTAAGCATAAGATGTGATGTAATCCTTGAAGCAAACCATCTTCTTCACACTCATCTGGTCAACCTCTACTTACTCTATTCATGTCTAAGCTTAGATATCATCTGCTTCAGGAGGCCTCCCCTAACTCACCATGTCCAGGTCAGATACCTCTTCTCTACTTCCTTAGCACCTTGTCCTTCTCTTCTGTTACAGCATGATTCAAACCATTTGGAGTTATCTGTACCTCCCACTTAGCTACAAAATTCTTGAGGACAGGGACCAGATTGGCCTTATTCACAGGCTCTCTCCAGAGCCTAGCATGGCACCTGGCATTTAATGAGGCTTCAAGAATACTTGTTGGTACATGCATAGCTAAGGCTGTGAAATGAAGCTTGAAAGTTAGATTGACAATAGTTTGTCTTCTCCCCACTGGATGAATCTTTAGAAAGAAAAGATCCCGCATCAGACATGCTACCAATTTCTGACTGTCCCATTGTGGGCGTCTCCATCCTTGCTTTCCCCAGTCAGTCCGAGCAGCTTCTGGGCTCCCTAAGCTCCACCTCTGCTTGGCTGACAGGGATAATATCTAGAAAACCTTGCCAGGATTTTTGACAACTAACTCCTATTTCTAGCAACGTTAAAGGACATGTGCAAAACAGTGGCAAGCAAAGGTCTTTGTCTTCTCCCTAATGTTCCTATAAGCTTCTAAATTCAGTTCAGCTGAGTCAACTTCAAAATCTCATTTTATTAAATCTTCACCAGTCTGCTAGTTCCATTACATTCTTTCCAAATGTCCCACCAGTTTTCAATATTACCTAAGCTTTCTTTTTATCTTATGTGTTCCATTTATGTTTAAGCTTCATTCGTTAGGTACAATACTTGTGATTTCACATGTTATTAGAGCTTTCTATTCCCTCCTTGGCATTTTTTGCTTAACATAAAGATTTGTATTTTTCTCTTGATTTCAAAATTGTCTTTTGGTTTCTTGGGTGAGTTTCTAAGTGCATTTTTTATCACCTCTCTTTGAAAACTGCTTTCGATTTTCTGTGGCTTTTTATTCTTTCTCAGAATATCAAAGATCATGTACTATTATCTTGACTGTTCCATGTTCTTTTCTTTTCAAATAAAATTTGGAAAGCTTCATTTAACTGGGCCCTAGAGGGTCTTAACCTTAGTGTAAAACAAGACTTGTAGAGGGAGAAACAAACTAAATGTCAAAAAGCAGAAAACTATCAGTAGATATTTGTTCCTAAGGGACAAAATTTACAAACCTATCAGTCGATTTTATTTATGAAGCTGACAAAGCCAAATTGTATAATAAAGTCAGAAAGTGGGGCTACAGTCAGGAAATAATTTGCCTGCTGACTATGAAATCTACGGAAGTCACTTTCTATTTCTGTGCCTCAGATACTCTGAAAAATAAAGAGGAATGGATCAGCTTTTTCAGAGGATCACAGCTCATTAGTGGATAAAGAAATCAATTTCGTTGATGGAACTTGTGTTTGTTATGGGCAAGAATAGTATAGAAAACACCAAAGTGCATGTCATCTGATTATAGTAATGCTGTTTAAAAGAATTTGTTTCCATTCTGTGTGTGTGTGTGTGTGTGTGTGTGTGTGTGTGTGTGTGTTCTTTTGTAATGTAAAACATTTCTCCCTGTAGGGCACAAAGTAGCTTGAAAAACACAGCAGGAACTTTTCTATAATTCCTTCCAGTGCTAAGATTCTATGGCCCTGTAATATAAAGGCCAAAGCTATTGTGTTGGTATTATTAAGCCACAGTCATTTCTTCTGCCATCAACCCAGAAGTACAGTATAGATGAGAGAACCCAGGTTTTGAAATCATAAACCACAGGCTGAGTCCTACCTCTGTCACTTATGAACAGTACTCGCTGGGGTACATTATTTAACCACCTGGAACTTCAGATTAATGTTAGATGGGATAATATGCCTACACCTGACAGGGCTGCTGCGCGCACTCCTTCAATTTACACAAGCCAGAAACTCAGGACTTGTCCTGATACTGCCTATCCCTGAGATGCCACGTATCATCCATTACCAAGTCCTGTGGATGGTACTTCCAGCTTCTCTTGGATCCATTCACTTTTCTCTGTCTTCACAGCCCAATTCTAATGCTACAAGCATGCATCCTGCACCCACTCATTTCATTCTCTGCCCACATCTCCATCTCACTGCCTATACTTTCAGTGGTTTCCACTGCTTCTGGGGTAAAGTCTGAACTCCCCCGCAAGGACTACAAGGCCTCTAAGGTTTGGCCCTGCCTGTGTCTGCAGCCCTAATTCATAAACCTACACCAATCAGACTCGCCCTTTGTGCTGCAGGAGGACTGGCCGTCTTACAGGTCCATGAACAGAGCACATTTCCTCCAGCTATGTGGATATTGTACAAGCTATTTCCTTTGCTTTGAATACTTTTCCCTTCCTCTGTGCCTTCCCGACACCTCTTCCTCATCAATCAGTATTTATTCAGTTCCAATTTCAGCTCCAATGTCTTTCATGGAAGCCGTGCTCCTACACAAGGCAAAGCCCCCACCTTGCCCCCAGTTGCATGCTCCCATAACATTGTTTACATTTCCTTCAAGGTCCTTATCACAGTTTGAAATTAGACATTTAGTCTTGTTATTATATGACCAATGTCTTTTTCTCCATGAGGCTGTGACCTCCATGAGGACAGGGACCATATCTGGTTGACTCACCATTGCATCGTATCTCCAGTTCCTTAGACATCACCTGACACGTAATAAATAAATATGTTTGAATGGATGAATAAATGAGTTAAGATAGCATAAGTGCTACATAAATGGTAATTATATTTTTGGGCTGTTGCAATTGCTTTCCAGCTGACTTTTCTGATTGCAGTGTCACTTTGATTTAACCCACCCTATATATATATTTGTCTATTGGATAAATTTTTAAATATTTTTGCCCCCCTGCTCAAGATTCTAATACTAGTAGCTTTACATTGGCCACCATTTTAAGTGGCTTTATGACCACTTTATATTTATTTATTTGGACACCACCATATTCAAAAGGAGGATTCAAACTTTTAAGTCATATTTGGGCTTGACCCCACACATATGATCTTTTTTTTTTTTTTTTTTTTTTTATTGAAGGGTAGTTGACAACAGTATTGCATTACATTAGTTTCAGGTGTACAACACAGTGATTCAACATTTATATACATGATAATTCTAGGTACCAGGTATCACCATACCAAGTTGTTACAATATTTTGACTATATTCCTTATGCTATACATCCCGGTTACTTATTTATTTTACAATTGGAAGTGTGTTTAAATATATATATATATATTTTTTTTGTGAGGGCATCTCTCATATTTATTGATCAAATAGTTGTTAACCACAATAAATTTCTGTATAGGGGGGTCAATACTCAATGCACAATCATTAATCCACCCCAAGCCTAATTTTCGTCAGTCTCCAATCTTCTGATGCATAACGAACAAATTCTTACATAGTGAATAAGTTACCTGGTGAGCAGTGCAAGGGCTGTCATCACAGAAGCTTTCGGTTTTGTTCATGCATTATGAACTATACACAGTCATTTCAAATATGACTATTCATTTGATTTTTAAACTTGATTTATAAGTGGATACCACATTTCTCTATTATTATTATTTTTAATAAAATGCTGAAGTGGTAGGTAGATACGAGATAAAGGTAGAAAACAGAGTTTAGTGTTGTAAGAGAGCAAATGTAGATGATCAGGTATGTGCCTGTAGACTATGTGTTAATCCGAGCTAGACGAGGGCAGTAAACATCCACCCACACATATGATCTTATTTCCTGTTACTCCCCAGAGTAAAAAAGGCAGCCCTTCCTCTTCCTCCTCTGCCTCTTCCTCCGCTTTTAACCCCTACATGCCCATGCTTTTCTCTGGTCTATGCCTCCCCCTAAAAGCTCTCCCTCTGTCCTTCAAGGTCATTCCTAATAGTTTCAATCAACATTTGTCTATGCCATCTCTCACCTGTATCCATGAACAGTGTCTAAAATAAGTGCCACCCTTTAATCACTCTTTAATCTATCTTGTTTTATTTTCATTTCACTTATCACTCTATAAAATTATATTATTATTCTAAAAGTTGTCATCACAAGAAGAACATTTTTTTTCTTTTCTTTTCATTTTATCTATATGAGAGTATGTTAACTAAATCTATCATGGTAATCATTTCACAATATATGTAAATCAAACCATCATGCTGTACACCTCAAACTTGTACAATGTTGTATGTCAACTGTTTCTCAATATAACAGGAAAAAATATATATATTATTAATCAATTGATTAATTTTTTTCTTGTCTGTTTCTCACTAGACTTAAGCTCCATGATAGCAGGGACTTGGCCTTATTCACTGTTCTAACCCCACACCTGGAATCGTGCTTCACCCAAAGTAGGTGTTCAATGAGTATTTCTTGGGTAAATAATAAGCGTCTAAAACTCAGATTAGCAATCATATACTTGTTTAGTCTCTAAACCTTGGGTTCAGATGACTACCATACAGCATCTCACTTCTGGGATTCCATAATTTCAAAGGAAACTTTAGGCTGACCAATTCCTTATATGTGCAATACTTCCTTCTACCTGTCCCCTTTTCCCCTCTCCCCTTCTGGCCTTTTATCAACAAATAGGCTAAAATTATTAAGGTTTCACACAGCTGGTAGGATCTGATCTTAGGTATGAACTATTCATAAGAAAGAAGGATTTAGAATGTAAGAGAACAGATCGTTCAGAATACACTGAGACTCTCCTTTAGGATATACACTCTATGAATGGAAGTCTTGAGGAAGGTTAGGCTTCTCTCTGTATGTGTGTATCTGTCTCCCCCAGTGGATAGAGGGTACTGACTTATTCTCCTTTGTATCTCCACAGAAACTGCCTCAGTGCCTGGTGCACAGTAAATGTTCATTAACTATATAATAAACATAATGAGCACTTTATTATTTTAGATAAAAAGGTTTTGTTTACGAAACCATAAAACTCCTAGGACAAAAAATAGTGGGTAAGCTTCTTGACATTGGCCTTGGTGATTATTTTTTTAGATTCGACACAAAAGTAAAGTCAACAAAAGCAAAAATAAGCAAGTGAGGCTACATCAAACTAAAAAGCTTCTGCATAGCAAAGGAAACCATCAATAAAGTGATAAGGCAACCAACCAAATGGCAGAAAATATTTGCAAAGCGTATACCCAATAAGGTGTTAATATCCAAGGTACATAAAGAATTTATACAACCAACACCAAAAAAATCAAACAATTCGATTTTAAAATGGGCAAAGAATATGAATAGACACTTTTCCAAACAAGAAATACAAATGGTCAACAGGTTTCTGAAAAGATGTTCAACATCACTAATCATCAGGGAAATGCAACTCAAAACCCAATGAAATACTGTTTTACACCTGTTAGAATGGCTGTCATCAAAAAGAAAATAAATTACCAGTGTCAGTGAGATATGGAGAAAAGGGAACCCTGTGCACTATTGGTGGGAATGTAAGTTGGTGTTACCACTATGGAAAACAGTATAAAAGAGTAAATTAGAACTATCATGTGATCTAGTAATTCTGGGTATTTACCAAAGGAAGTGAAATTACTAATTCAAAAATATGCTGCACCCCCCCTTCTTCACTGCTGTATCATTTATAATAGTCAAGACATGGAAATAACATAAGTGTCCATGAATGAATGAATGGATGAAGAAAACGTGTCACATATATAAACAATGGAATATTATTTGGTTATAAAAAAGAAAAGGAAATTCTGCCATTTGTGAAAACATGGATATGCCTGAGGACATCATACTAAGTGAAATGTCAGACAGTGAAAGACAAATACTGTTTGATCTCACTTATATGTAGAATCTAAAACAAAAAACAAAAAATGAATTCATAGATAAAAAGAACAGACATGGAGGGGTGGGGAGTGGGCTAAATGGGTGAAGGGAGTCAAAAGGCACAAACTTCCAACTATAAGACACATAGGTCCTGGGGATGTATTGTACAGCATGGTAACTATAGTTAACATTACTGTATTGTATATTTGAAAGTTGTAAAGATAGTAAATCTTAAAAGTTCTCATAAGAAAAAAATAGTAATTATATATGGTGATGGATCAGCTAAACTTAGTGTGATAATCATTTTGCACAATATATATATATATTTCAAATCATTATGCTGCACACCTAAAGTGAATACAATATTATATGTCAATTATATCACAATTTTAAGAAGAAAAGAAGAAAAATTTTTTGCATATTAACCATTTCTTATGCATATCCCACTTCCCAACTGGATTATATTTTTCTTGTATTCCAAGGTCAAGGTTTATGCAATTTTTGTAATCCATAAAGTCCACTACAATGCTAAACTCATAGAAAGTGCTTTATAAAACTCCTTATTAAAGATATCTGTTATCTTACAAACATCCTGTAAGAAAGTTGAGAGAATGTTCTGCTGAGCCCTAAGTTTAATTTCAGTAACAGAGATTTTCCATAAAGCTATCAAGCCCAGAAATGACTCTATTTTTGATTCGGCAATTCTGAGCCTTTTATCTTGGGCTATGGTTAAAAATAAAATACAAGTAAAATACGTAGCCGATTTGCCTAACAAGGCATTTGCTTAATTAATACAAGTGTAATAGATTACAAAGAGGAGTTATCTAGAATCCTTTCCTGTATTTAGGGTGGTATGATGTCTAGAGGGCAAAAGTGGAAGATATATATTGTATATGTAAATAAGCATTAGTAAACTATTCTTAACTTCACAAGCTTATACTAGCATAACCACACAACTCAAAGCTCTCATATTGCCCTTAGAATTACTATTTTAATGAACAGAACTTTAAGAAAAATGTTCATAAAGAGGGGCGGAAGATGGCGGCGTGAGTAGAGCAGCGGAAATCTCCTCCCAAAACAACATATATCTATGAAAATATAACAAAGACAACCCTTCCTAGAATAAAGACCAGAGGACACACGACAATATCCAGACCACATCCGCACCTGAGAGAACCCAGCGCCTCGCGAAGGGAGTAAGATACAAGCCCCGGCCCCGCGGGAGCCGAGCGCCCCTCCCCCCAGCTCCCGGCGGGAGAAGAGCAGGCAGAGCGGGAGGGAGACGGAGCCCAGGGCTGCCGAACACCCAGCCCCAGCCATCCGGGCCAGAGTGCAGGGCGCTCGATACTGGGAAAACAGGGCAGCAAGAACAGTGAGCGGGCACTGGAGGCCGGGTGTCGGAGGACATAAGAAAAGTGCGTGACCATTTTTTTTTTCTTTTTTGCTGTTTTGTTTTGGCGAGCGCTTTTTGGAAGTCTTAAAGGGATAGGGACCCCAATACTAGTGAAACAGGGCAGAAAGACCGACCAGTGAGCAGAGGCCTGAGGCTGGCACCGGAGAATAAAGAAAAACGAACGACCACCATTTTTTTAATTAAAAACTTTTTTTTTTTAATTAAAAAAATTTTTTTTTCTTTTTTTTTTGGTGGGCGTTGTTTTGTTTTGGCGGGTGCTTTTTGGAAGTCTTAAAGGGGCAGGGCGGGTCACTTAATCCAGAGGTAGGGAATCCGGGGATCTCTGGGCACCCTAACCCCTGGGCTGCAGGGAGCAGGCAGGCCCCTTACAGAGATAAATAGCCTCCCAGCAGCTCCTGCTCCAACGCGACTCCACCATTTTGGAGTAGCTGCCCGAGCCAGGCCACGCCCACAGCAACAGCGGAGATTAACTCCATAGCAGCCGGGCAGGAAGCAGAAACCCTGTCTGCGTGCAGCTGCGCAGCACAAGCCACTAGAGGTCGCTGTTCTCCCAGGAGAGGAGGGCCACAAACCAAC
Source organism: Manis pentadactyla (assembly GCF_030020395.1). Lineage (NCBI taxonomy): Eukaryota > Metazoa > Chordata > Mammalia > Pholidota > Manidae > Manis > Manis pentadactyla. The sequence continues at coordinate 14,482,403 of NC_080026.1, read as the reverse complement.
AAGAAAGGAAGTCCTTCCAGCCGTCACTCGTCCCAGTTCTGCAGACTATTCCTATCACCATGAAAAGGCAAAGCTATAGGCAGACAAAGATCACAGAGACAACACCAGAGAAGGAGACAGACCTAACCAGTCTCCCTGAAAAAGAATTCAAAATAAGAATCATAAACATGCTGACAGAGATGCAGAGAAATACACAAGAGAAATGGGATGAAGTCCAGAAGGAGATCACAGATGCCAGAAAGGAGATCGCAGAAATGAAACAAACTCTGGAAGGGTTTATAAGCAGAATGGATAGAATGCAAGAGGCCATTGATGGAATTGAAATCAGAGAACAGGAACGCATGGAAGCTGACATAGAGAGAGACAAAAGGATCTCCAGGAATGAAACAATATTAAGAGAACTGTGTGACCAATCCAAAAGGAACAATATCCGTATTATACGGGTACCAGAAGAAGAAGAGAGAGGAAAAGAGATGGAAAGTATCTTAGAAGAAATAATTGCTGAAAACTTCCCCACACTGGGGGAGGAAGTAATCGAACAGACCACGGAAATACACAGAACCCCCAACAGAAAGGATCCAAGAAGGGCAACACCAAGACACATAATAATTAAAATGGCAAAGATCAAGGACAAGGAAAGAGTGTTAAAGGCAGCTAGAGAGAAAAAGGTCACCTATAAAGGGAAACCCATCAGGCTAACGTCAGATTTCTCAACAGAAACCCTACAGGCCAGAAGAGAATGGCATGATATCTTTAATACAATGAAACAGAAGGGCCTTGAACCAAGGATACTGTATCCAGCACGACTATCATTCAAATATGACGGTGGGATTAAACAATTCCCAGACAAACAAAAGCTGAGGGAATTTGCTTCCCACAAACCACCTCTACAGAACATCTTACAGGGACTGCTCTAGATGGGAGCACTCCTAGAAAGAGCACAGCACAAAACACCCAACATATGAAGAATCGAGGAGGAGGAACAAGAAGGGAGAGAAGAAAAGAATCTCCAGACAGTGTATATAACAGCTCAATAAGCGAGCTAAGTTAGGCAGTAAGATACTAAAGAGGCTAACCTTGAACCTTTGGTAACCACGAATTTAAAGCCTGCAATGGCAATAAGTACATATCTTTCAATAGTCACCCTAAATGTTAATGGGTTGAATGCACCAATCAAAAGACACAGAGTAACAGAATGGATAAAAAAGCAAGATCCATCTATATGCTGCTTACAAGAAACTCACCTCAAACCCAAAGACATGTACAGACTAAAAGTCAAGGGATGGAAAAACATATTTCAAGCAAACAACAGTGAGAAGAAAGCAGGGGTTGCAGTACTAATATCAGACAAAATAGACTTCAAAACAAAGAAAGTAACAAGAGATAAAGAAGGACACTACATAATGATAAAGGGCTCAGTCCAACAAGAGGATATAACCATTCTGAATATATATGCACCCAACACAGGAGCACCAGCATATGTGAAACAAATACTAACAGAACTAAAGGGGGATATAGACTGCAATGCATTCATTCTAGGAGACTTCAACACACCACTCACCCCAAAGGATAGATCCACTGGGCAGAAAATAAGTAAGGACACGGAAGCACTGAACAACACAGTAGGGCAGATGGACCTAATAGACATCTATAGAACTCTACATCCAAAAGCAGCGGGATATACATTCTTCTCAAGTGCACATGGAACATTCTCCAGAATAGACCACATACTAGGCCACAAAAAGAGCCTCAGAAAATTCCAAAAGATTGAAATCCTACCAACCAACTTTTCAGACCACAAAGGCATAAAACTAGAAATAAACTGTACAAAGAAAGCAAAGAGGCTCAAAAACACATGGAGGCTTAATGACACACTCCTAAATAATCAATGGATCAATGACCAAATCAAAATGGAGATCCAGCAATATATGGAAACAAAGGACAACAACAACACTGAGCCCCAACTTCTGTGGGACACAGCAAAAGCAGTCTTCAGAGGAAAGTATATAGCAATCCAAGCATATTTAAAAAAGGAAGAGCAATCCCAAATGAATGGTCTAATGTCACAATTATTGAAATTGGAAAAAGAAGAACAGATGAGGCCTAAGGTCAGCAGAAGGAGGGACATAATAAAGATCAGAGAAGAAATAAATAAAATTGAGAAGAATAAAACAATAGCAAAAATCAATGAAACCAAGAGCTGGTTCTTCGAGAAAATAAACAAAATAGATAAGCCTCTAGCCAGACTTATTAAGAAGAAAAGAGAGTCAACACAAATCAACAGTATCAGAAACGAGAAAGGAAAAATCACGACGGACCCCACGAAAATGCAAAGAATTATTGGAGAATACTATGAAAACCTATATGCTAACAAGCTGGGAAACCTTGGAGAAATGGACAACTTCCTAGAAAAATATAACCTTCTAAGATTGACCCAGGAAGAAACAGAAAATCTAAACAGACCAATTACCAGCAACGAAATTGAAGCGGTAATCCAAAAACTACCAAAGAACAAAACCCCCGGGCCAGATGGATTTACCTCGGAATTTTATCAGACATACAGGGAAGACATAATACCCATTCTCCTTAAAGTTTTCCAAAAAATAGAGGAGGAGGGGATACTCCCAAACTCATTCTATGAAGCTAACATCACCCTAATACCAAAACCAGGCAAAGACCCCACCAAAAAAGAAAACTACAGACCAATATCCCTGATGAACGTAGATGCAAAAATACTCAACAAAATATTAGCAAACCGAATTCAAAAATACATCAAAAGGATCATACACCATGACCAAGTGGGATTCATCCCAGGGATGCAAGGATGGTACAACATTCGAAAGTCCATCAACATCATCCACCACATCAACAAAAAGAAAGACAAAAACCACATGATCATCTCCATAGATGCTGAAAAAGCATTTGACAAAGTTCAACATCCATTCATGTTAAAAACTCTCAGCAAAATGGGAATAGAGGGCAAGTACCTCAACATAATAAAGGCCATCTATGATAAACCCACAGCCAACATTATATTGAACAGCGAGAAGCTGAAAGCATTTCCGCTGAGATCGGGAACTAGACAGGGATGCCCACTCTCTCCACTGTTATTTAACATAGTACTGGAGGTCCTAGCCACGGCAATCAGACAAAATAAAGAAATACAAGGAATCCAGATTGGTAAAGAAGAAGTTAAACTGTCACTATTTGCAGATGACATGATACTGTACATAAAAAACCCTAAGGACTCCACCCCAAAACTACTAGAACTGATATCGGAATACAGCAAAGTTGCAGGATACAAAATCAACACACAGAAATCTGTGGCTTTCCTATATACTAACAATGAACCAACAGAAAGAGAAATCAGGAAAACAACTCCATTCACAATTGCATCCAAAAAAATAAAATACCTAGGAAAAAACCTAACCAAAGAAGTGAAAGACTTATACTCTGAAAACTACAAGTCACTCTTAAGAGAAATTAAAGGGGACACTAACAGATGGAAACTCATCCCATGCTCGTGGCTAGGAAGAATTAATATCATTAAAATGGCCATCCTGCCCAAAGCAATATACAGATTTGATGCAATCCCTATGAAACTACCAGCAACATTCTTCAATGAACTGGAACAAATAATTCAAAAATTCATATGGAAACACCAAAGACCCCGAATAGCCAAAGCAATCCTGAGAAAGAAGAATAAAGTAGGGGGGATCTCACTCCCCAACTTCAAGCTCTACTATAAAGCCATAGTAATCAAGACAATTTGGTACTGGCACAAGAGCAGAGCCACAGACCAATGGAACAGACTAGAGAATCCAGACATTAGCCCAGACATATATGGCCAATTAATATTTGATAAAGGAGCCATGGACATACAATGGCGAAATGACAGTCTCTTCAACAGGTGGTGCTGGCAAAACTGGACAGCTACATGTAGGAGAATGAAACTGGACCATTGTCTAACCCCATATACAAAAGTAAACTCAAAATGGATCAAAGACCTGAATGTAAGCCATGAAACCATTAAACTCTTGGAAGAAAACATAGGCGAAAACCTCTTAGACATAAACATGAGTGACCTCTTCTTGAACATATCTCCCCGGGCAAGGAAAACAACAGCAAAAATGAGTAAGTGGGACTATATTAAGCTGAAAAGCTTCTGTACAGCAAAAGACACCATCAATAGAACAAGAAGGATCCCTACAGTATGGGAGAATATATTTGAAAATGACACATCCGATAAAGGCTTGACGTCCAGAATATATAAGGAGCTCACACGCCTCAACAAACAAAAAACAAATAACCCAATTAAAAAATGGGCAGAGGAAATGAACAGACAGTTCTCCAAAAAAGAAATACAGATGGCCAACAGACACATGAAAAGATGCTCCACATCGCTAATTATCAGAGAAATGCAAATTAAAACTACAATGATGTATCACCTCACACCAGTAAGGATGGCTGCCATCCAAAAGACAAACAACAACAAATGTTGGCGAGGCTGTGGAGAAAGGGGAACCCTCCTACACTGCTGGTGGGAATGTAAGTTAGTTTAACCATTGTGGAAAGCAGTATGGAGGTATATCAAAATGCTCAAAACAGACTTACCATTTGACCCAGGAATTGCACTCCTAGGAATTTACCCTAAGAACGCAGCAATCAAGTTTGAGAAAGACAGATGCGCCCCTATGTTTATTGCAGCACTATTTACAATAGCCAAGAATTGGAAGCAACCTAAATGTCCATCAATAGATGAATGGATAAAGAAGATGTGGTACATATACACAATGGAATACTACTCAGCCATAAGAAAAGGGCAAATCCAATCATTTGCAGACATGGATGGAGCTGGAGGGTATTATGCTCAGTGAAACAAGCCAAGCGGAGAAAGAGAAATACCAAATGATTTCACTTATCTGTGGAATATAAGAACAAAGGAAAAACTGAAGGAACAAAACAGCAGCAGAATCACAGAACTCAAGAATGGACTAACAGGTACCAAAGGGAAAGGGACTGGGGAGGATGGGTGGGTAGGGAGGGATAAGGGGGGGAGAAGTAGGGGGGGTATTAAGATTAACATGCATGGGGGGGTAGGAGAAAAGGGAGGGCTGTACAACACAGTGAAGGCAAGTAGTGATTCTACAACATTTTGCTATGCTGATGGACAGTGACTGTAAAGGGGTTTATAGGGGAGACCTGGTATAGGGGAGAGCCTAGTAAACATAATATTCGTCATGTAAGTGTAGATTAGTGATACCAAAAACAAAGCAAAAAAAAAAAAAAAAAAAGGGCAGTTCCTGTGTGGTAACCTCCAACAAGTTCTACACAAGGGTATAAAGGGCATATAAAAGTGTAGGCAAAGGGTCTGTTTGTGTTTATACAGAGGATCAAAGCCTAATTGGGCTACCCCGAAAATGAACTAAGATACGATATGAAAAAGAACTTCCAACATCTGCACTCTCGGGAAGACTCATGCCAGAAGATGATCATCAAAAAACCCCAACAAAGATCCACGCACTGCTACAGCTGTAGATGCACTCATCCCACCAGTTCCTGGACTTGCCATGGGAATAAGGAAGGAGATATCTAAGCTGGCCTGTGCATACAGTAAAACAACAAATTTGACTGGATCTATACTGTTGGAACTCAACCAAGAATTTGGAGAAGTGCAAATTGTAGCGCTCCAAACTCTTACAACTACAGACTATTTACTGTTAAAAGAACATAAGGAATGTGAACATTCCCCAGGAATGGGTTGTTTTAATTTGTCTGATTTCTCTCAGACTGTTCAAGTTCAGTTGGACAATATCCACCATATCATAGATAAGTTTTCACAAATGCCTAAGGTGCCTTAATGGTTTTCTTGGTTTCACTGGAGATGGCTGGTAATTACAGATATGCTTTGGTTATGTAACTATACTCCTATTATGTTAATGTGTGTGCACAATTTAAGTAGTAGCTTAAAACCTATATATGCTGAAGTTACTCTACAGGAAGATATGTCAAAGAAATAATCAATCTTCCCATGTTTTCTTCCGCCTGCTACTTCTATAGCTTTTCTTCTTCCTTCCTAATTACAACCCTTAAATAGAATTCGTGCCTCATATCAAATTTACCGAGTATCATAACTCCTCCAAGTGGTAAAGATACCTCAAGACAAATGCTGGGCATAGAAGCCACAGGGCATAAATATGCAAAGAAGTAAAAAGCTAACCTTTTCAAACAATAAGGCTTCCCTCTCACTTACCAACTTCACATTTCCCTGTATGGCCCCGGAAGATGACTGGTTAGCCAGAGATGGGTAAGATTCCTCAAGGGAGGAACAACCTAAGACAGGCACAGTCACAGGGGGGCCATCAGGTGAGAAATTGGGGATCAACAGAGGTGAGGCTTAGAACCTCACCCCCCCTCTTCTGAGAGAAATCTTCTGCATACGTGGATGTTTTATTGCCCTGGTCTAGCTTGGATTAACACATAGTCTACAGGCACACAGCTGATCATCTACATTTGCTCTCTTACAACACTAAACTATGTTTTCTACCTTTATCTTGTATCTACCTACCACTTCAGCATTTTATTAAAAATAATAATAATAAAGAGAGAAATGTGGTATCCACATATAAATCAAGTATAAAAACCAAATGAGTATTCATATTTGAACTGACTGTTTATAGTTCATAATGCATGAGCAAAACCGAAAGTTTCTGTGATGACTGCCCTTGTACTGTTCACTATGTAACTTATTCATTATGTAAGAATTTGTTCTCCATGTAAGAACTTGTTTGTTATGCCTCAGAAGATTGGAGACTGACGAAAATTAGGCTTGGGGTGGATTAATGATTGTGCATTGAGCACTGACTCCCCTATACAGAATTTTATTGTCGTTAACAACCATTTGATCAATAAATATGAGAGATGCCCTCACAAAAAAAAAAAAAAAAAAAGACAGACTTCCAATGGTAAAATAAATAAGTAACTGGGATGTAATGTATAGCATAAGGAATATAGTCAAGATATTGTAACAGCTTGGTAGGGTGATAGCTGGAACCTAGAATTATGTATATAAATGTTCTACCACTGTGTTGTACACTTGAAACTAATGTAATGTAATACTGTGCGTCAACTACCCTTCAATAAAAAATAATTATTTAAAAAAAAAAAAAAAAAAGAAAAATGTTCATAGATCAGTAACTACTGGGACACTTTTTTTTTAAGAATAAGACAATTTTGGAGCTATGAAACGGAGACCACTGCTGAGAACAAAAATTAAGGAAAACGATTACAGAGTATAGTAAAAATGATTACAATTTGTGGATTTCCTAACTCATAGGACCCAAACAGGGAGCCTTCTATGAAAATACTTTCTTTCCATCAGCTCAGCTCTTTCTAGATATAGCACATAATCAACAACAGATAACTTAAAGAACTTGACAGTACTTTTAATCTCTTCACACAAACTCATTATACCTTACCTATATGGGGGCCAAGAAGAGAAGTCAAGTGGAGATCACAGAAAGATTAACTGGGAAAAATCATAAAAGAAAGTGACTTCCATTATCATCAGCAGAACACCCTTCACTTGGGATGTTATTTAGCAATAAATATTTCAAAGTAGATATAGTGTGTGTTGATATATGCGTATTGCCTGAATGCCTTCCTGGCAGAAAGAACAGTCTGAACATATTGGAAAAAAGAAGGCATATCTTCTTAGAAAAAAAAAGGAAAGCAATAGGAAAAAAGGCGGGAAAGACAAAAGGTAAAATGCAAAATTAAGGAGCTATTATGTCCATGCACAGGAGTCTCACCAAGGCTATCCCCCAAAATGCTACTGTGAGTTAAACACACCAGTTCTCAGAGATTCACAAGATTATAAATTCCATCGCCTTGAACTTTATTGAAATAGATTCTAAAACAGAGCAGGATGCTATACTGATGTTACAATATGTTCAAGGAAATGGAAAATCTTATTCTTTTCTATGAAATCTTAGTAAACCTCTGAAATGAATGTTCTGAGTAGAATAAACCCTAGAATAATGTGCATTATTTTGCATTCATTTGTTTTCTGTTCAATATTCAACCAGTTTTACTTCTAAATGACAACCCCACTGAAGCTCAGTTACAGTTTCTCCTATCTTCCCCAGTCTTTTAATTACTTATTCTGCATATGTTTCTCAAATAGGAATAGCTATGACCCCTTACATAAAATTCTATATACTCAGTCTAGGAGACAACTCTGTCCTAATCCATAAAAATATATTAAATATAACATATAAAGCATGATGGTGTGAATCTAATTGCCACTTGTGTTAGGAGATTTAGAATTTAGAATTTAGTCTTTCAAGTCTACGTTCTACTGCAAGTTTCCTGCTTACAGATAATTACTCCCAGCTAGACAAAAGATCCTGTCTGTCACAACAGAGCTAATGTAACAGACTGGTAATTCTATACATCACAATGTGAAAATGTCTTGGAGATTTTTTATACATTTAAAAGTACTTTGTCTTTTCATAGGATTCAGATGAGTTATGGCATTCCAGGTTTCTTGTACGTGATTCCTCTATGTTATGCATATTCCATGGATCACATAAGGAGAGGCTCTAATCCTTGAATAACATTGTCATTGGCATTGAATTTAAGATTCATTCTCTGAAATTAATAAGAAAACTTCTCTAACTTACAGCCGAATAAAAGCATATTTTAAAGAGTTAGTAACATGCCAGAATTAATAACACAGACCGCGTGTCTTCATCAGTCGCTGGACCAATCTCCTGTGAACACTCTCTGGTGTTCCAAGGGTGTCCTTTTTGGTTCATTCCTTTTCACTCAACCTATTGGACCTCTAGTACCATGAATGTGTTCACAGGGCCCAAATCCATAGCCAACTGCCTGTTGGATATATGCCTGTTGCGTAACCCACAAACCTCTAAAAGCAACACATTCAAAACCAGAACCACTGTCCTTCCCTCAGGATATTGTATTCCCTAAAGCACCCAGTTGCCCAAGCCAAGAGCCACTCTGACTCCTTTCTCTCCAATACTCTTCACATCCTGGCACTAAATCCTTCATAACACGTCTAAACTCCTTTATCTCAACTCCAGCCCCAAAGCTTAGTTCAGTTAAACTTTCATCATCTCTTCCCTAGACTGTGAGAATTATTTAATTGGGCTCCCACTTTCACATTTATTCCATGTCACTCCATCTTCCACATCATGCCTGACTAATCCTTTCATAATGAGAAGTTTGATCATGTTACTTCACTACCTCAAGCTTTCAATGGCTTCCCACTTCCTCCTGCAAAGGCACATGTTCAAAAATCCGCTGGGGCCAGGCAGTATCAAAAGTAAGTAAAGGGGACTGAGTGTTGAGACAACAGGTAGCAGTTGGGACTGTACTGGATGGATAGGCACATGCTCCTAAAAGTACCTAAGGGAGGCAGTTGCTTTTGACTCCAACCAGTTGTTGCCACATATAAACACAGGCCTTGCATCACCAGATGTTGCAATTTTTCAAGTGAAGCTAGAAATCTGGATTTGTATGCACATTTTCCAAAATTTTAATATTGAAAATAGACCCACATCTTTAAAAACAAACACATAGAGCCCTACTTTAATATTTAGGCTCTCAGTTTTCAACCTCTCATTCACTAGATAAAATTCCAACTCTTAGCGTGACGTATCAAATGCCCCATTAGCTGTCAAAAAATATTCCTTTCTTCATGCTCCCTGCAATCACACCACACTGCACCCCTAGTAAACTACATGCACTTCCTCAAACATGCCATGCTAGTTTACCCCCATAGCTCAGAACAGTCTTTCCTGCTTCTGGAACACCCTGCTACCACAACCCACCTCTTGTTTTAATAGCAAATTGTTATTCACCTTTCTAGACTCAGCTCAAGTATCTCTCCCTCTGTAAAGCCAGGCACAATAAGACAATTATTTTGTCACCACCATATCTAGGACATATACTTATTATAGAATTAATTGCACTAAATTGAAATTATTTTAATGTTACCTCTCCTATCAGACCATGGTGCTTTTTTTAGGACAAGGACTTATTAAGAATTTTATATCTATTATCATCCCATTGCCTACTAATGGACTCATAATAGTATTACAACTAAATAGGGCATAAGTGACTGTGTCATTTTCCCCAGTTTATAACAAAGTATTAACAATAGGAAAATAGAGATCTTCACTGATGTCTGAAAGAATTTAACTTTGCTTTCATACAAATAAAACAACTTCAGCTTTAACTGAAACATGATTATAACTGTTTTCTCCCAGGCTGTTGGACCTTTACTCATTACTCATTATGCAGTGGTTTCAGCCCTGTCTTCTGGCCCTAAGTTTTGCCTTTTCCAGAATTTATATAAAAGTAATTATATACCATGCATTCTTTTAGGTTTGGCTTCTTCATTTATCATAATGCACTTGACATTCATCCACATATGCACGTATCAAAAGTTGATTTCTTTGTATTGCTGAGTATTCCGTTGCCCACTCACTAGTCACAGAACATTTAGGTTGTTTACACTTTCTAGTGATTACAATTAAGCTGCTATAAACATTTGCTGCAGGTTTTTGTATAAACTTAAGTTTTCATTACTCTTGGAAAAATACCCAGTAGGATTAGTGAGCCATATAGTGTCTGTTTGACTTTATAAGAAATTGACAAGCTGTTTTTCCAAAATGGCTGTACCATTGTGCATTTCCACCAACAATACATGAGAGTTCTAGTTGCTTCACATCTTCACCAGGACTTGATGTCAGGTTTTTGGAAGTTAGGTTTTTTGTTCTTTGTTGTTGTGGTGGGTTTTTTTTTGATGTGGAGGAGTGGTTGAAACCATTCTAGCAGAAATATAACAGTATTATATTGTGGTCTCAATTTGCCTGACCTCTTCTAAGTCATTTTTCTTCCCTCTTCTTTACTAGCTGATGTATCAGACATTTCTGTGTCCCACCCTACACCCTCTTGGCCAGCATTGAACTGCAGCTGTTGCTGTGGCAACCAGCTGTTCACAGGTAGGACCTGAAAGCAACTCAAGTTTAAGTCACTTATTTCATGTATCTCTCACTTTCTTCCCTACAGCTTCTCGTCCCCACTCTACACGTGGAATAGTTGCAAAAACCTTCTCATCCTGATGCATCTATAAACCTAGAAATGCAAGAAAATTTACACTCTAATGAGGAACACTTGACCAACGGGGGATGGAAGTTGGTGAATACATCTCTTGGAAGAACAGTTCTAAGGCATTTTCCCCATGGTTAATACAGAATACCCACTGGGGATGAACACAGACTGAACACCGTGCTGCCCATAGTGGTGATAGCAAAATTACACATCCTGGGATGGCTTTCCCTCCTTCCTTGTTTGACTCAAATCCCTACTTTTCTTCCTTGAGGTGGTCACTTTCCAGCATAAAACACCTGCCACAACCTCTTGTCTTGGGTTCTGCTTTAGGGTATATCCAGGCTAACTCGCCTTTGGAAAATACTTCAAAAGAAAAGTAAATAACAGAACAAAGCAGAATCTATGCTGATACTCTCTGTAAAGGACACAAGACCACACTTTTTTCTTATTGGTAAGTACTATTTTTAGAAATGTTTTCAAGCATGAGCTACAAGATTACAAAGTTACACGACTAAACTGTTGGATTTTTAATATATGTCTCTTCAGTTAGAATCCTAAGGAGATATGTGAAAATAATATTCTAGATTTATGGAAAACAAAATGTTAATGTCATCTTGCTAAACATTAATATTTAACATTTTCTTCACTAAAGTAATTTTCGAATTTGCATTGTTTCATTTTACATGTACATTTTGTGACAGAGCCTCATGGGAGTAATATGAAAAGCAACTGAGGTGGCTTGCCTAGGCATGGTCTCCTACAGAAGGCACGTGTTACTCTGTACAAGGGCTCACACCAGGTGTGGAGAGATGACATGAGTCACAGTGATCCTTGTGTCATTTGGGACACAAGCAAATAGGAAAGAAAAGGGTTACTTAATTTTATGTGAGGAAGAGTTCTTTATCTTGATAACTCTGGCCACTATAGCTACACTCAAGTGGCTCAGATAAAGCTTAAATCCAAGAAATGGCAGTATAGAGAAAAACTCACAGATAAACTTTGGACCTTGAAAAGTTTTGTGTTACTCTTATCACTTTTGACAACCACTTTTCTGGTTGTCCATACAAAAGCACCTTTTGTTAGCAAGCAGGGAAAAGCTAGTCTGTTCATAAGGATAGATTTCTCAATTCTCCTGATGCTAATACAAGTACAACTCAACTCTCTTTGGCACTGATTTTTCTGGCACGTATACATTACATGTATGTGCTGATAATGTCTCTGAGCGCTCTTCCTGAGTTCTTTTCCTATTACAGAAAGTATCGCTACTGTTTTCATTTCATTACAAAAGGTAAAAGCTGACGTACTGGCAGGCAGAAGCCACAGAGTGTACTCCACTGGAGGATGGCTCCTGAATTTCATTCACAGTTTGTTAGGATCCATAGATGGATGCTGGAACAAAAACTCCTGGGAAAAATAAGCAATTTGGTTCGATGTGGTTTCAGATAAAAATGTATAAGAGAAAATTATACAAATAGTTGCTTAGTATTTACAATAATCAAGCATTGTAAACCTTTACAACATATTGCCTTCCTGAAACTGATCTATCCTCTGTTCCAGCAAAATCATCATTACTTTCATTTTCACCAACTAACAGAATTAATGATGCAGATTTTTAGAGCTAATAAGCTACTTTGAGGGTTTTATGTGTATACTCTTCTAAGTCTCTCAGATAATAATTCACCAGTATATGAGTAGCTTGCACTGTATCTATTTTATCATACTGAAATCAGATTAAACTGATGACTTTTTATTTAGAGGTATAACTATCATTCAAAGAACATTCCTTAAAACCAAACTTAGTGATTCTGTCACAAAAATAAATTGCTCTTCTCTTATCTCTATTCCTCTAAACATTTCATGTTGGAAATTTCAGGCATCTTAGACCCTCTTTGCCTCCTTATAGTAAATCAAGTTATATACATTCATCCTTTTTTTTTAAATTTGATTCTTCTTTTCCATTTCCCCTCTTCCTAATCAACTTTAAGAGACTAGGCTGAGGTCAGCGGGTTCATGTCAGCATCAATTATAAGGGAGCTCTGAGAAGACGAGAAAATTACCCGACAAGCTCAAATACAGCATTCCGAGGAGCTTTCATAAGAAGACTTGCAGGGGGAATTTCCGGGGAAGCACAAAGAGCTGTCCCTCGACTTCAGACTTAAGGCTGGTACTGGAATAATCTCAGGATAAGCAGAGGAGCATGTGCTTGAGGTAGAGATAAATACACGCACCCTAAAGGCAAGTTGGTCTCCGTGATGGAGGAGGAGGCTTTGGTAACTTCTCTTTACTCCTCTGGTTTACAGAGGGTGAAGTATATAGTTCCTGGATGGAGGGAATAAAGTATCCTTGAACGAAAGTCAAAAAGAAAAAGAGCACAACTACTGCAAATTCTTTGGCAATTCTTATCTTTGACATAGGTAAGAAAAAGAGGAAACTTTGTAATGCCATAACTATCCGGCAGGCATGCAAGTCCCCCCAGGCGGAGGGGACTCAGCGCCTCCTGATGAAGCTGCAGAAGCCCGGCCCCAGCAAGGAGAGGGAGAGCTGTGCTCGAAGAGCTGCGTGATGCGTGCTGCAGACGACCGCATGGCTGAATGCAAGTCAGGTATGTGGAATCAGTCTTCCTGGAGTCAAGGTTCCAGGAGAGCTTGCCTAGAATCAAGCACACTGACCTCCACGTTTCTGCTCCCTCACACTGGAATACAATGGAACAATGAACTCCAGAATCTCTTGGACCTTAAAAACTTGTCTCAGAAATTAAAGCCTTGGAGACAAAAGGTGGTTAATTTTTCTTCTGATTGGAGATCATGACTTTGGAAGAGGCTGGAAAATGTCAGAAGCAAATAGCTGGCTCTGAACAATGGGTCCAGGACAGATTTGCTTTCTACACCACATACTATGATTCTAGATAGGCAGACTCCTAAATGAGCATTTTATAAAGATCAGGAAGAATTATTTTGGTGGGAGTCATACAGACTTGATATAGAAGATATCAAACTAAAAGGAGGTGAAGATGGTAAAAAGTATGTATCACAGTGACAGGCGCGATATATGGAGAACAAAGGAAAGAAGAATTTGATGATTATCAGTAGTAAATAACACTATATTTCCAATATCCCCAGACTTCTGCAACCTGTGATGCAAATGAAGTCACATTAACATTTGTATACAAATTTGACTGCCTCCTCCTGCTTACACCCTCCCCCATGGGAGTTCTGCCCACTGTAAAGGGTCCTCAAAGTATTTCTAGGGATTAACAGAGGATACACTAACCCCTTCTTAGACTTCGGGAAGAATCTGCCACCCCTACTTCCCAACCACTAAGTCGGCAGTGCTTACAGGGCTCTCCTTGTCAGCCAGCTCCTGGTGCCTGCAAAGCAAAAACCCTTTTATTTCTATGTCCCTGCAAGAGGTCCTGTAGTCTTTGAGAAATGACATCCCTAAGAATCTGCAGAGTGAATTCTAATCCCAAATCAAATGCCAAATATGTCACTCACGACAGGCCAATTTTCTGTGACTCAATGTCCTTATCTGTGCTCAGGGATAATAATTTGTCTCTCTCATAAGATCACTTTGATGAAGGAAAAATATAAGTCGAAGCATTTTGAAAAATTAAGGAAGATCACTAAATTGTGGTTGTTATATTGTTTAGATTTCGACAATAAATAATAGGTTTCCATTCAGACAATCTGTATGCCTGAGTGGGAGCCATGGCATTCGTGTCTAGGTAGTAATTAGGTTTTTCTTTTCTCAAAAAAAAAAGAAAGAACTTTTTGATATTAACACTTCTCAATGGCTTCATACTAGGGAATTTATTTGAACAAAAGGGCCTAACAGTTCTGTGGCTTTTTGGAGTCTCCTTTTTTCTCAAATCCCTGTCAATCTAGTTTTCTAATCAAAGCATATTCTTTGGGGACCCTTCGTGACAGCTGGAAGTCAGAGTTGCAGTTGGTTATATTTATTCAAAGTATTTTGTAAGGGATTCTTGATAGGAAATTTTAAATTGGAAAAAAAATCTCTGGAGAAATTATTACTTCAGAAAAGTGTAAGTAGTCATGGATTCTGAAAAGGTATATAGTATGGGGAGCATTTTTCCCACAATGGAAGTTCCAGACAGAATCACCCATGTACATCACCAGCAGTACTTATCAGTAAAAAAGAGTTTATGGTCTGAACATCTATTCACTTTAAAAATCAAACAATTATCATTGTAACTATAGATGTCTGGCAGGCTTTCTTTCTTTCTTTTTTTTTATTTAAGAAAAGAATGCCTAATTTCTCCAAGAAAGTAAATTGATTTGGTTAAATAAAAGAATTAACATGCAAAATAGTGATACTTAGTTGTAAATTATGTATAGAACATGAGTTTTTTGAGTTTTATCAGTCTAGGATGAAGCACTAGAAGTTCACCACCGGATTTGCTTTAAGAACTGCCTAATTGTGCCACTGAGCCCACTTTAAGATTGAACATGAAGTATTACATTAGGTGAGAGGAAACTCCATTCAGACACACAAAATGGCATTTCCATTATCACTGATGAGGATGTTTTTCAGCCACATGAAATACTGTTAACTAAGTAGGCATCCAAAGTGGTTAGTTATCCACAGATAATTATGGTGCTGGAACATACTTTGAACAAAGTTCTCTTAGGTCAGACTGAGTCTCATTATTTTAAATGCCAGACATTTGTTCTAGAATATGTATGCACTGTTAATATGACAAATGGAAAAAGTACGAGGCTTTGTGCTAATTATCAGTTTATAAAAACCAATTCCAAACTATCCAGCCAATGCTAGAAATTCACTCAAAGATGAAAATCCACTACAAAGATACTAAAATTTCATTTTACATGCAAATCCTAGAACTTTAGAGCTGGAGATAATTTCATCCAATTCTCATCTTTGACAACAGCGAAATTGAGGCATGAGAATATTAAGTGATTTGTCCAAAACTGCATAGATAGTGCCAGGGCAGGAACTAGAATTCAAGCAATTCTCTTCAGAAGCAAAAATTGTTAGGACTAATCACAAAAGATAATTTTTTTAAGCCCAATTATGGTTTACACATTAATATTACAAATGTGTTAAGGCTCTGTCATTACTGAAGAATCTTTCCAGGACTGCTGCTTGGAGCTGTGCAAGGTGAGTGCAGAGCATGACTTAAGGGGATAATGACATCTGCAGAGATTAAAGCTGGGCAGTGCATAACCTCAACAGCTGTTCACAGCATGGTTGACTATTTCAGGCACAGAGTCCTTTTGAGGGTTTGGGGAGCTACTCTAAAGCATCATACACTTCTTTGAAGTAATGATGATCATTCTAGATACTTCAGAGTTCACACATACCAAGAAATGTTCCAAACTCGGCTAATATTTTATCGTAATTAAAGAGAATGGTGATTGATTTAAATATACTATTACCATTTTTCTCTCCAACTCACAAATAAGGAATATAAGGACTAACAGGAAATGTTTACTAAATTCCAGGGACTACATTATGTGATACATACATGTGACCTCATTTAATACTCACTGCAGCACAGAGAGGTCTTTCATTCTCTGCTTTATAAATGAGGCAACAGAGGTTTAGAGGAGCCAAGTAACCAGCTGAAGGGTAGCAAACTCATCAGTGATCTGGGTGAGACCAAGTCGGTCTGCCTGGCACCTCTGGTCCTATCTGCTCCATGAGTATTTGGTAAACTTCAGTCACTGGCATGTCCCCTCATAAGCCAGGTCCACAGATAACTGTGGCTATGAATATTTTTCTTTATATTGACTCACTTTTTAAAAACATCGTTAAATGCATTTGAAAATAAAAGCAGTAATTTTTCATTAGGTATTTCAGACCCAGCTTTCTGCTGAATAACTAAAAAAAAAAAAGCCAAAACTTTAAAAAAATAGTAATAATAACTTCTTAGGAGCTAACAAGATAGAAATAAGAAATGTAAGAAATTAAGTTAAGAAATTTAAATTAAATTAAGAAAATAAATTAAGAAATAGCTGAAGAGAGAACTGATAACCCAAAAGACAGGTCAGAAGAAACTATCCAGAAAAAAGAATAGAATATAAAATGGAAAATATGGAAAAGATCAACATAGAAACAAAAAAATTAATAATAAATTCAAATATATATACATATACATACACATACATATATATACTTCTAGCAAACTAAGAATAAAGAAGAATTTCCTTAATATGAAAAGTTTTCCCTTTGAGATCAAGCTCAAGACAAAAACGGCCCTTGCCAAAACATCTATTCCATAATATATTGGAGGACCTACAATTTTTTTTAAAGATACCGTTTTCAGTAGCATCAAAAACACCGAGAACTTAGAAATAAATCTACTTAAAGATGTATATCTCTGCAAAGAAACAATAAAACTTTATGAGTGAAATTAAAATTAAAGACAACTTGGGTAAATTAAAACATACAACATGCTCCTTATTTTGTAAAGTTCTCCACTCTTTCCAAGTTTATCCGTATATTCATTATAATCTTAAACAATCCTCAACAGGATACTTTTTTAGAACTTGACAAACTGTTTGTAAAATATATATAGCAATGCAAAGATTCTAGAATTACTAAGACATTCATGAGAAAGAAGTATGAAGTATGAGGACTTATTCTATCATAAATCAAGGCTTATGTATAAAGCAGTGTAACTAAGCAGGATAGTATTGACCTATGCATTATATGTAGACAAATGAAACAGAATACAGGGCCCAAAAACAGATCCACATGTTTACAGACACTTGGCGTCTGACAAAGATGGAACTACAAAGAAGTGGGGAAGGAGAGACCATATAATAAAAGGTACTGGGAACAACAGATCTTTCTAATAAAAAGTAAGATTGGACATTTTCCTCACAGCACTAAGAGAAACACAATCCCAGGAAGATGACAGACCTAAGTATCAGAGGTATAATAATAAAGCCTTTAGAAGGTTAAAAGGAAAATATATTTATGACTTTGGGTGTATAAAATTTCTTACACAAAATTCAAAAGCATTAACTATGAAAGAGAAAGATGGATAAATTCATTACTTAAAATTGAAAAACTTCTCTTGATGGAAAGGTATGACTAAGAGAATGAAAATGGGAGATATAGATTGGGAAAATATATCTGAAACACATATAACCCACAAATAGCTTATATCCGGAATATTTAATGAACTAGTATAAACTGATAATAAAAACAGACCAAAGATTTGAGCAGGCAATTTTACAAAGAAGCCAGCCAAAAAGCCATTAAATATGCTAAAAGGCTCTCAACCTCACTAGAAATCAGAGAACTGCAAATGAAAACCACAATGAAAGACCACTTCACATCCACCAGATTGGTTAAAATGAAATTTTTTATGCATGGCTTGTATGCATGGCTGGTGTAACGATAAATTTGGGACAAAGTGTGTAGCACCCTGCAAAGTTGTGAATACACATACCCTGCAACCCAACAATCCACTCCTAGGTATAGACCCCACAGAAATGTGGTCTCTGGGAACATGTGTTAATAGCAACATAGTTCCTAAAAACTCTAGCTTGTCATTGATAACCCGAGTGTCATCGATAGCAAAATAAATCAATAAGCTGGGTATACTAACATCACACACAACAGCAAAACACTGAGGAAAAGAGGGCACCCATGATACATTAAAATGCTATTTGATACCAGTCACAAAACTTCAAAGGCAGACAAAACTAATTTGTATTGTTCAGATTAAATCCAGTGTTAAAACCCAGAATCAATTATTGCCAAAATCTGGTTATACTCTAGTGAAGGTGAGGGGTTGGGGGTAGGTGTGGGTGGAGCTGCAGCGAGGGGCTGAGTAAGGCTAGAGCCCCAGGGGAACACTGTGGGTAGAGGCTGAAGTAAGGAGGCTGAGAGAAGCACCGGGTGGGGCCTTGGTGGGGCAGAAGTCCAGGGGAGGAGAGGGCAAAGAAAGATGACATGGTGGGGGGCACACCTGGGAGGACATGGAAAATGCAGAGGGACGTTGAGGGGAGTCGCAGAGGAGGGGGGCTGGGGCACGGCCGCGGGCTGGGGGGGCACGGGCCAGGGACACCAGAGCAAGCTGGGAAGACACATGCTAGTGGCTGGGGCTGGGCGCAGGGCATGCTCTGCCAGGCCGCGCAGCTTGTCATATGTAAGCGTTCCACAGCATTCTCTCTAGCCTGGCTAAGTGCAAGGGGTCAAGGGGTCTGCCAGCCTCTTCCCTTGCCCCTTTAGTCTATTCTCAAACCAGTGGTCAGAGGGAACCCATGGAGCTGTCCAAGTCAATCCCGTCATTCCTTGCTCACTCCAACCACGCTGCTCCAGGCCTTTGCACTTGCTGTTCCCTTGGCCTGGATTTGCCTGTCGCATTTCCCCCAGATACATGGCTTGCTCTCTCATCTCTTCCAGGTTTTTACGCAACTGTCATCCCCTTAAGGCCTTCTATAAATAGTCTATCTCAATTTTCAACTCCGCCTTTTCCCACCCACCCCCTTTGCCTCCGTCCTGTGCCTCGTATTTTTCTCACTAGTAACTCATCACTCCCTTCCACTGCATGTTTTACCTGTTCATGTTGTCAGGCATCCCGACTTCCATTAGAATGTAAGCACCATAGCATTGGGATTTAGGGATCTTTTTCATGTTTGACTCCCTAGTACTTAGAAGAATGCCAGCATTTAATCAGCACTCACTAAATGTGTGTTGAATGAATGAATGAACAGAAGAATGAATGAACAAACCCATCTATCCAGTAAGGAAAACTAGAAACCCGGGATCTTTTGATTCTTTCTTCTTCCCCACCCATTGGTCCATTTAACTTTCTAAATACCTCTCCTCCCCTTCCTCTCCATCTCTATCGCCACCATTCTAGTTTAGATCAGTTATCTGTCACCAAGACTATGACAGTAGATGCCTGACATCCCTCCCCTCTTCTGGCTCCATCCCCATAAAATCACCTTCTCCTCAGCTATCAGACGGATGATCTTCTTAAGACGTGTCTTCCTTCTATTAAAACCCTTAGACGGCTCCTCATCACACACACTAAAACTCCAGCTCCTGACACTGAACACAAGCCCTACAAGATCTAGCCACACACCCACCTCCCTAGCCCCTCCTTACCCTCCGGCCCATGGGTGACGAGGAGGAAACCAGCCTGCTTTTGTACCCGGACACGTTGTATCTGGTAAGTGGGAGACCAACTCATCCATCTTCACATCTGAAATGTCCTCCTACTTCTCATTTCCCGAACCACCCTTTAGGATTTAGTTCCAATGGTTCCGTCTCCCAGAGGTTATTGCTGCTGCCTTCTCCTGTCAGCCATGTTCCCTCCTCATGTGCTCACAACTGTCACACGTCGCTTGCTCGCGGCACTTACCCCACTCCATAGTAATTGTATGCTTATCTGCCTGTCTCTTCATCTGGAATCTGAGATCCTGCAGGGTGTCTCATTCATTTCTGTAGGCCTGGGGCCAGTCACACTGCCAAGCCCAAGTCAGGTGCTCAAAAAATACTTGGTGACTAAGTGAACGAATGAGTTATGCTATATACAAGGAAAAGTAATAGTCACTAAGTCAATGAGTAACAAGCAAGTTGTGTCACTTTCAAATACACCGGCATTCAACATACGTCTTTTACAAATTCCATCTTTTGCGAAAATAAAGAAACAGGCACAGAGCCCAGAAGAATCACTTTTAACATGTCTTTCATGGTCCTTTTTCATGCCCAGAAATTTGATTCTCTTTATTATAAATGCCTCAGGCACCAACATCATTTTTCTCATTTTTTGTTCAACTTTATCCCTTTATTAGTCTATCTCTCTCACCCACAAAAAAGCACTTCCAGCAAGCCACCTTAACCCAATATGAATTTGTTACAATGAGACATTATAGGAGAAACTTGATACACATTATTTTAGACATTTACAAAATAGGGATTTCCTCCAAATTAAGTCTGCAGTAAAAACACTCTCATGGGAATTCCTGGCTTAGAATCAGCCTGGTAGCAAGCACCAAGTGGCCACTGTGGTCAGAGTACTAAATGCTCCACTAGGTAGAGATGAAATTAAATACCATACATACCAAAACAGAGATTTCCTTCAATAACCAATATATTGAATTTCTCTGTTATTGCCCAGAGAGTTCTATGAAAATACACCACACATTAAAAAGATGACCTCACCTGTCCATTTGTAACCTGTAAATCCTACACTTGAAATTCTTTTGACAAAAGGTCTCCTGTGCTACCTGGAGCTAAAAGCAAGGAATCAGGACTAGAATCTTTCTACTCAATTATCCCGTTATTCACTGCCTAAAGTTTCCCTAATCACACAGTGCCAGGGTAAAAGAGCAAACTAGATCTGTCCTCTGAGCTTCTAGTTGGAGAAAAGTTAATATAGAAACTAGAATGAGCTTGTGTTATGAAAACTGTGGGGACTGCCTCAAACAGACTCAGATGAGTTAACACCATGAAAAATGCAAATTATTTTTTAAACCATAAAGATCATCAAAGCCAGATGTGAACAATTTGAAACACAAGTAGATTATCAGAGAACATAAATGGGTATATAAGATTCTTCTTACAGCACTTTTTAAAAATTAAAGTCAGCATACAACTTATTCAAGATCATATGAAATTCATAATGGTATTTATTGATGATCCCAACTATTATGGATTATAATGGGGATTAGGCATTAGTGATACAAAGATAAATAAAAAATGTGCCCTTCCCTTCATATCTTGAGAGTTCAGCAATAGACAAACAATTACATCAGATGTAATAAATGTGGTATAGGAGGTGAGTACAAGGAGAACAATGTGGGGTGGGGAGGAAGGAGAACATTACCTATTGCATTACATGTAAAATCAGAGAGTTTCGCACTGTTAATATACTGTTATATATAATGTTAAAGGAGCCAACACACCTTATACTTACCTAAATACTAGATCGTGCCTTATGAAAGTGCTTACATTCAGCCATTTCTGGACTACAAACACAGCAATTTGACATTTTATTTTAACATATGAGTTTCAGAGCAAAGTTTCATTTACTTATTCCACAAACATTTGGTCATCACGTAGCAGGTAGAAAAGGAAGAGGAAGAAGAGGAGATGGCACCAATGGGGACTGAAAGAAGCTAAGGACTATGGTTGCTCCTTAAGCAGATCTTTTTTTCCGGAAGTTTTCCCTAAAAAAATACCATAGACTTAGCAGCCCTCCAAGAGAACTAGGCAGCTCAAAGTGACCTGTGTTTGTCCTTACAGGTAACAGACCACTGAGACCCCTTGTGAGAATGCCGGAAGCAGAGGTGGAGTCTTAGGGAAGCAGGCACCCCCAAATTCCTTGCTGGTAATCATAGCTATAGTGTTTGCTAGTTATCTCTGTTACTTATTCTCCTCTTCTCTCATAGCAATGACTTCTTTATTTTGGCTGGACATCAATCACCTAAAATAGATTACTGTACTGTTCAGCTTGCAGCCAGGTACGGCAGGTATGAGTAAGTGCTGGTTCCTGGAAGTCTGACTGGGACCAGAGTGTGCAATTTCTGGAAAATAAACATAAAGGGCAGTGGTGTGGCCTTCTCCCTCCCTTCCTTCTACTGACTGGGAAAGTCCATCATTCCCCAGTTTCTATAATTTTGTCTTAGCAAAAAGATTACATAAATGAAATCATAACATGTAGCCTTTTGGTATGGCGTTTTTCACTTACCATAATGTCTCTGAGATTTGTCCCTGTCATCACAGTTACCAGTATTTCATTACTTTTTATTGGTAAGTAAAAAGTAATTTATTCCATTTTATGAGAAACTATCATAGTTGATTTATCCCTCCCCTGGTTGAGGGCATTTTCACTGCTTCCTATTTTAGCAACTACGGATAAAGCTGCTATACATGTTCATTTACAGGTTTTGGGGTGAACATAGGTTTACACTTAAATGTGTGAACATCTAGGAGTGGGATTGCTCAGTCATGTGGTAAGTGTATGTTTAATAGTATAAGGAACTGCAAAAATGTCTTACAAAGTGACTGTATCATCTTGCATTCTCACCAGCAAAGTATGAAAATTCAACTTGTTCTACATCTTTGTCAATATTTGGCATGGTCAGATTTTTTATTTAGACTTCCTAATAGGTGTATATTGATACCCACTGTGGTTTTAATTTGCATTTCTCTAAAGACTAATGATATTGAGCATCTTTTTATGTCTTATTTGCCATATATCTTCTTTTGTGAAAAATATACAGACTATTCAAATATTTTGTTTTTTTTTTAATTGGATTGTTTGTTCATTAAGTTTTGAGAATCCTTGGCAAATTCTGACACAAGTCCTTCATCAAAATATGATTTGCAAATATTCTCTCAGTAGGATGGCTGCCTTTTTATTGTCTTCACTGTTATCTTTCAATGAACAGAAGTTGTTAATTTTGAGTAAGTCCAATATATCATTTTTTTTTCTTTAAGGGAGAATGCATTTAGTATTGTGTTTAAGCAATCTTTGCCCAACCCAAGGTCATAAAGATTACCTCCTATGTTCTTTCCCTATGTTTTGCAGTTTTCAGTTTTATATTTAGGTTAATGATCCATTTAAATTTTGTATAGGGCATGAGGTATACATCAAGATTCATTTATTTCTGTATCTGGATATTCAATGTTTCCCACATCATATGTTCATATTGTATTTGAATTTTTGTTGAAAACCAACTGACCATAGATGTGTGGGTCTATTTCTGGATTCTCTATTCTGTTAAATGAGACACACTTAAAAAATTTTTAGGAGATATATATTTACTTTTAATAAGAATTAAAAATAATATTGGCTTTCCAACTCCAAGTAGTGGCTTCCTCTCTTAAATTATTCAGTCCCTGAGATTATGGTTGCCTGAAGTTATACTGCATAAAGTCACTGTAAAATACAAATATACATGTCACACCAGGTATCCTCATTTGCAAAACATCTGTGAGATGCTATTAGGACTTGCCACTGAAAGAAAAGGCTCTCATTAAAAAGAACATTTTTTAAAAAAGAGCCTAGTTTAGACTTTATAAAATAGACCCAATGCAGAGAAATACGCTTTGTAAAGCAAAGACATTTTCAGAGTAGGGCCACTTAGAATATTTGACTTGGAACTAATACACAGATTCATCAAATCCCCAAGCCCTGTGGAATTTCAATTAGCTACTTGCCAAGAGCCATAGATAGTATAATATAGCTGTACAGAGGAAATACCATCTGCCTCTGTGACCAAAAATCACTCTAGTATTGATGCCTATGCTTCCTCAGAGCTCCCTTGATTCTGCCAATATCATAGCTACGGTTAACCACAGAGAACTTCTCTTTGAATGTCCCCAACTACAGAGACTATAGGTAGGCCAGCAAGGCAAGGGATTCATCAATAACACTCATTATGCTGATAGTCTATGGCACAGCTGACCACGATAAGACATCATGAACAAATGCCCAAAATTGGTGGGAACTCCTGAACCCTTGCTGGTGCCTGTGGCAAACTAGACATCTAAGCTTTTCCAATTATGCTATCTTTGCTGATCAAGGAAGAATATAATGTAGGATAGTTAATGCAAGAAGAAACTTGCTGTATCTCCCATTACCAGAACCTCTGAGATGATACCAGCATGATCAAAAGAAGTAAATAACAACTACGGACATTAAGAGATGGTTTTCATGTCGTGAAAGCGTTCTTTCCCTGCTCAGCCATGTGACTTATGGGTAAGCTTTTGTGATCGCCTCTCCCTTTAAGATGATCCTAACAGGATTCTGTGTACCTACAGGATCAAATCTAGCTTTGACCAACTAAATGATGAGTCATTATTGATTCTGACTGCTGCTCATTTTAACCAGCAGTCAGCATCAGGCAAGATAGTATTCGTAGTATGGCAGGACCCAAATATCATCTGTCAGAGTTATTAGTAGTGTATAACAAAATCCACTCTAGTTAGTTTAAGAAAGAAAGTATTAATTATAGGATCTCAGAAAGTTCACAGTCTTTGGAAGGGTCAGAGAAGCAAGCTCTAGACTAAGCTTCCAGGAACAATATCGAGAACTACATATCACAGAGCCAGTCCAATAAAATTGGTCTCTGGCAAAATTGGGAAACTGCTACAATCACCACTGGCCCTAAACGTGCTGCCTTTGCAAAATAGAACTCCATCCCTAAACTGTCTTTTCACATAACTCTGTTTCTCTCTACTTGCCATTTCGTAGTTTGAATATCATGTGTCTCAGTATTATTTTCTTTGTATTTATCCATCTTGGCGTTTTTTGAGCTTCTTGAAAATATAGATTGACATCATTCATCAAATATGACATATAACATTCTTAGATATTATTTCTTCAATATTGCCTCTATCTCAATCTCTCTTTTTTCTGGGACTTTAATTATATATACATTAAAACTTTTTACTGTGCCTTATATCTCTCATATGCTCTTTATTCTGCATTTCATTTTATTTTTCCTCTTTATATGCTTTATTTGAATTTTTTCTATTGAC
The DNA here is from genome assembly GCF_030020395.1 of Manis pentadactyla. Classification (NCBI taxonomy): domain Eukaryota; kingdom Metazoa; phylum Chordata; class Mammalia; order Pholidota; family Manidae; genus Manis; species Manis pentadactyla. Next base: position 14,456,771 of record NC_080026.1, on the reverse strand, counting down.
CTGTCTTCAAGTCCACTAATTCTGTCTTCTATTTTGTTTAGTCTGCTCTTAACGCTCATCCAGTAAGTTCTTAATTTCACATATTATATTTTACATTTCTGGAATGTCCACTTGATTCTTTTTTATATATTGTAATTCTATACTGAAATATTCCATATTTTTATCCATTTTGTCCATCTTTTCCATTTTCTTTAATGTATTAATCATAATTATTTTGCAGTTCTTCTCTTTTAACTACACCACCTAGATTATTTCTGAGTCTGTTTTATTCCTTGATTATCAGTCACTTTTTCCTGTTTCTTTGAATGTTTGGTAATTTTTATTATGTGCTGGGCATTATGAGTTCATCATAGATGCTCTAGGTTACATTATTTTTCTCTAAACAGTGTTGAATCTTTAGTCTCAAAAGCAGTTAAGTTTCCAGAAAATCTCCTGGACTTTACTGATGTTTTATTTCTACCTTTTTTAGGGTAAGCCTGTTTCAGTTTTGTCCATAATTCTATAGTGCATCCTATGCCTCTAAGGCATGACCCTTCTGAAGTTTCACTGAGCATCTGGAGTGTTCACTAATATTTTTCCATTTTGGCTGGGCTAGAACTCCAGTACCTATACCTCTCCAAAACTGTGTGGCCTCTGCAATCTGTATTCAGTGCCCAGCCTTCCAGTAGTTGTTCTTTCTTGGCCTTCTGGTGACCACTCTGTGCACTCAGAGCTTGCAGGTCAGCAAAGGACCCATGAGGTACTTCTGTGTGCATTTTGGAGGCTCTTACCCTGCTGTTCCTTCATCGTTGGTACCCTATCCCCCAAATCCCACCTGCCTTTGTAGCCCAAACTCCAATCTCTGCTTCCTTCACCTGTCAAGATCATAATTTTCTGCTTGGGTTATATTTATCTCTACTTTATATTGAAAAATAACATCAGGAAGGAATTTGGAGTGAATACAGGGCTCACCTTCAAAACTTTTCTTACTTCAAGAATCTTATCTATGTACTGGTTATCCAATGCCTGCAGTTTTTAAAAAAAAATATTTTGTTCATTTTTTATAGTTGTTTACCATATCTGTAATTCTCACTGGAATTGGAGCCCAAAAAACTCTATTTTGAATTAAAGTATCATTTACCAACTGATTTGTAAAACCTAAGTCTAAGTCTGTTCTCCAATAGCAAAGGAGGCTGAAATCTGTGGAGAATGGAGATTATGGAAGGAGTTGATACTATGAGAAACTATCAAATTGTGGAAAAGGCATTCAAATGACATTTATTCAATAAAATATCTTCTAACCCATCACTATCTGATTTCCCCGACTTCTATGGCTTCTTGATCAGGTCATATGAGAGATGGGGACAAGGAGCACAAAACTAGATGAAGCAGTGAAGAAAACTAAGGCCTGGTAACTTTGTTCATGCCTGAAATACACGTTTCATAGGTTATCAGATTTTGTTTGTAAAACCACTCTTGACATCTCAGCATACTCAACATTGACATTTAACACTTGTGCTTCACTTCTTAATGACTTTGCACATCCACAACTTGCTTACAGCAAGGTTCCTCATAAATAAGCTAGAAAGAAGTAGTGAAAAAAGTACTATAGCAGGAGATGAGAATAAGGGGGAAGAATGCCTAAGGCTTATTATATACTTCACTTCAACAAAAATTATTGAGCACCTACTATGTTCAAAGCTCTGAAAAATCTGTTAAAGTTGCAGGGTGAGCAGAAGGGGGCTCATCCTGGGTGTTCATTATGCCAAGATCAATAAGATGGGGTTCCTGCACGTACTTGTATAGAAGACATAGATTTTTCAGTGTGCCATAATCACTGGCAAGTCAGGGTTACATACAAGGGGCTGCAGAACCACAAGTGCATTGAATCTAGCTGGGGACTCAAGGACGTCTTCTGGCAGCAGGCCTTTGAGTTGAAGATAGAAACTAAGTAGACTTAGCCAGACAAACGAAGGTAGACAGGCATTCCAGGCAAAACCAACGATAGCAAAAGCAAAGGCACAGAGTGAGGAAACAAAATGTCTTACAGTACAGTACAGTCTACAAAGGTAGAGGGCGAATGGATTAGAAGGAGTTTGGTATTTCTAATTGTGAAGTATGAGGTGGAGTATGTCAAGACAAGAGGCTGGGGTCCATGTTATTGAGGACATAGAAAGCCATGCCAGGAAGTGTGGCCATGATTATAAGCAAAGGGTGTCTGCGAGGGGTTGTCATCAAGGGAGATGGCATGACCCAGACTGCACTGTAGGGAGAGCATTCTGCCTGCAGTTGGTGGGAAGATGTCACAAGGGCCAGATGTGAAGCACAGCCATTCGAGGGCTGCTGCAACGATTCAGAAACAACGGCCAGGGCCCAGTGATAGACAGGAAGGGGTAGATAATTAAGAGATAAAATTTTTCCAAAGCTGGTAAACGGCTAGGGGAGTGAGGGAGAAGCAGCAGCTAAGTTTCAAGAATGAAGTGCAAAGTGACTAGGGGAAACCAAAGAATTCTATTTTGGACACTAAGTTTGAGGCATCTGTAGGTTTCTAAATCGATACAGCCAGTAAGTAGCTGGATAAATCAGGTTCAAGAGAGGGCTGTTCAGAGTTAGGAAAAAAGTTTGATGAGAGTAATTAGTATACAAAGGTAGGTAAAATCATAAAGGGGGTTGGGAGCTAATGAAATAGAAGAGCAAGAAAAAGCAAGAATAGAAACCTGGAAGATACTACGGTTTTAAGAGTGGCAGACAATGACACTAAAATCACTTCTATGGCCAACTAAAAATCACTTTTAAGATATGGCAAAGTAGAAAAGAATAATTTCTTAGAAGCTGAAGGAGTGAAGAATGTCAAAGAGTGAGTGGCCAACAGTGAGAAACGAAGGAGAAAGGTCCACTGGAACACTGACTGGATTAGGTACTGTGGAGACCACTGGTGACATTAGGGAGAAGAGAGGATTTTAGTGGGGTGCAGAGGTCAGAAATCCTGGAGAAAATAATACAGATTATTCTTTTAAAAGGTTTATTTCAAATGCAAGGGTAGAGAATAGGGACTGCCCAGGAGCTAGACGATGACTTAGAGTCAAGAGAAGGTTTGATTTGGATAAGAAACACTTACCATATTTATTGGTGGAGAGAAATACTCCATAGAGTGAGAGAGAAAAAAAATTAAGGAAAGGGGATAATCAGTAGAACCTAGTTTCTAAAACGGTGAGATGGGTCAGAGTCACAAACATTAGGGGTAAGGACCTGGACATGCACATGCAGATGGCATTACGTCCTGCGTCAGGAGGAAAGCCAGGGACTAGCAGGACCCAGGGAGACATAGGTTGCAGGAGGAAGCTGTCAGCAATCACACACCTACCTCCTTGACTTCATTTTACTGACAAAGTAGAAGGTGGGTTGTACCCCGGGAGTCTGTGGGGGAGGTACAGGTGAGGCTTTAGCTAAGGGCCTCCTAAGGACTAGTGACCCTCTGAAACATCACAAGAGGAATGGGGAGAATTGGTGAACAAAGGATAAGACTAAGGCCTCAGCTGTGGCACTGAGAGTTGAGACGAAGCTACATTTCCTCAGCAGCACTTGACCTCCCAGCATGGATGCGGAGAGTCAAGTGTGAGACAGACCTGGGACTGAGGTTGCCTGGCCACACCACAGACAGTCAAGGATGCTAAGAAACCAAGTGACAGATTACAGAGTCTAAGCTGGACGATGGGGAGCAGCTGGTAGTCTGGGAAAATTTAGGAGCTCAAAGAGCAGGTTTTGTCAGAGCAGGAGAATGAGAGCTCCACCTCCCTACTTTCCTCTCACCCCTCTGGTGAGAGGCCAGAAGCCTCTACTTGCTACAGCAACTGTTACTGACAGAAAACCAAAATAAAACAGGGAGACAGAGAGAGAACTCATTATTTCAAAATTCCGATAATACTTTTCTCAAAAGACACAGAGCATCTAAATCATCCCCCAAAGCCCTTTTAAATTCTAAGGCTGAGAACAAAAATTACGGTTAAATGTTTAATTAATGTTTACTGTAGCTAGCATGTTACTTTTAAAAAGGTCAAATTTACGATCCAATGAAGTAATATTTTTCACATTCTGTAGGTCTATTTTGTAGCACATTGGGACCCACAGTAGAATAAATATCTTGTATTATTTTGTAAGATTCTTTTATGCAAAGTTGTGTAGGGCCAGGGCAACATTGAATTTCAAGCCAAAAGAGTGGCATGATCCTTAGGCAAGTCAGTTTACCTTTCAGGACTGCAGCTTTCAGACTAGTTTGTGAAATGAAAGATAGGGATGAATCTCCAAGTCTCCTTCCCAGTTAAAAAAAAATCATAAGTATAATTTAATATTTCAAATGACTATAGAATCGCTAGGGTTACCCCTTTTCATTTGATATATTTTTGGTCCTAGCTGCAATTTATTGCACGATCCCTGCCCATGATCAGGCCACAAACTCCAATGATAACACATCTCTCAGGGAAGTATCCATTTACCCTAATTTACTTTACATTCCAATTTCTCCATTCTCTGCTCACATTTACTGTTTAGAGGCTTCATCTCCAAATGTACAAAGATACTAGTTCATCATCTTGTGGCCATGGGTCTCAGAGGGGACCATATTGCTGTGCCCCCAGGAAGCAAGCCCCTGATTTTCATGGGTGGGTGCTGTACAGCAACCCCTGCATGTCTTAACTTAGATTTGTCATTGAGGCTACTATCAGGAAATGCCTATAAAGCTTCTATTTGAATGCCGGAGAGGGAGGCGGCACTCCGTAGAGCATGCCCGATCCACTGAACAGCATGATGTGTGGGAAACAATCAAAACACACCATTATTTTTGTTCCACATTCAGATGTTTCTCCTGTCACTAAATGGAAACTGAGCAGAACCCATGGCCCACCCTTGAGTTACAGAGGTTCCCACAGTCACTTTAAGTTGCAAAATACAGTCTTGATTCAAAATTAAATTGTCCATTTTCAAGAGATTAATTCTTTCCTCTTTATTCAGAGGACGACATCTCCTTTCATTCCCTAGATGCTTAGACTATTAGAGTCCATGGGTAGGAGGGAAAAGGGGAAGAGAGGTAAGGGAGAAGACAGCAGAGTTCTCATTAGACGGGTAACGGATGCTGTCCCACGTTAGCTTGGCCAGTGGTTAATGATTACTGTTGCCCTTTTACCAGTTCTGTTGCCTTGATTGCTAGCTGGGTTGTTCCTGGAAAAATTCCCCTGATGTGGACCACATACATTTTCCTTTGACTAGCTACTTCTCTTCCACTTAACAAGTTCCCGTTTATTGCTGTTCTATCCCACTGTTTCTGGGGTCCTCTCATCTCTGGCAGGAGTCTTTTGGACAGAAAGATCTCAGGCAGGATACATTTGAAAATGATCTCACACCACTAGCCAATGATTTCTTAAACAGGGCACATAAAAGATTGATAAATAGTATTTCATTAGGATCTTCCAGCTTTTATTTAGAATGTAGAAAGCTAGAAAGAATGTCACTTCCACTTTAACTACAACAGAAAACTCAATAGCTTACAACACTAAAATTTTTTTGAAATCCTCAGAGAGCAGAGGTCACAGGGCAATAAACTATCCTGAGATTTAAAGAAAGACAGATGCTGCCGAGAAGAGAAGCAACCTGAGGCAGAGCACTGAGGATAGGCAAGCCTACCATAGAAGGGGGTCAGAAGAGTTCAGCTAATACTCCATAATGAATTGACAGTTGTATTTTAACAGTTTGCTGATATGAAAGAGTATGAGAGTATAGACCCCCTGGAAGCTAGAAATACAAGGGAAATCTGCCCCTCTCTCCCAACACACATATTGGTTTTCTCCTCAAACCTCAACAAATGCTCATAATGTATAATGGGTCAGGATTATGAGCAGAGAAAGCTGCCTGTGGCAGTGCGGGCTGCAGAGAGGAGCAATGGCCCTATAGAACAAAAGCCACTGGGGTGGGGAGGGGTAAGGATTTGCAGACCCCCCAGGACACAAGTGAGGACTGCTTAGAGCTGGAGCAAGGGAGCAAAGGGAACAAAGACACCCTCCTCTCCTTGGGAAGGGGCAGGAAGCTCTCTCCCAGTGAGGCTCACCAAGGTTCTTGTCTGAGTTTGTCCGCCACGGGGAGGACAACAGGATCGCTGAGTAGGTACCAGCCCCTGGACACAGGCACAGAGACCCTGCCTGAGACTGAGGCTGGACCACAAAGCAGAATTCCCCTAACAGGCTATCAAGTGTCCAGTAAGAATCTACTGCAGGGGAAGGAACGAGGGTGGTGAGTCTCCCTCTGAGGCACAGGCACACGGGGAAAGCCTAAAGCCCACCCCCCACCATAAGCAAAATAACACTAATTGCCAAAAATTGGAAACAACTGATAAATGGATAAACTGTAGCAAATGCCCATAGTGGAATACTGCTCAGCACTAAAGAGGAACAAACTATTGATACTTAAACAACATGGCTGGATCTCAAATGCAGTATGCTAAGCGAAAAAAGCCAGACTCAAAAGGCTACATACTGTGTGGTTATACTTACATGACACTCTAGAAAAGGCAAAACTGCAGGGATAGAGATCAGTAGTTGCCAAAGTTTGGAGGTAGCGAAGGGGCTGGCTACAATGGAGCATGAAGGATTTTTGAGGGGTATAGAACAGTTCTGTATCTTGGTTGTGGTGGTTACATATCATGCATTCATCAAAATTCATAGAACTAAATGGCCATCCTACCCAAAGCGATATACAGATTTGATGCAATCCCTATCAAATTACCAACAACATTCTTCAACGAACTGGAACAAATAGTTCAAAAATTCATATGGAAACACCAAAGACCCCGAATAGCCAAAGCAGTCTTGAGAAGGAAGAATAAAGTGGGGGGACTCTCGCTCCTCAACTTCAAGCTCTACTACAGAGCTACAGTAATCAAGGCAATTTGGTACTGGCACAAGCACAGAGCCACAGACCAATGGAACAGATTAGAGACTCCAGACATTAACCCAAACCTATATGGTCAATTAATATACAACAAAGGAGCCATGGACATACAATGGCGAAATGACAGTCTCTTCAACAGATGGTGCTGGCAAAACTGGACAGCTACATGTAAGAGAATGAAACTGGATCACTGTCTAACCCCATACACAAAAGTAAATTCAAAATGGATCAAAGACCTGAATGTAAGTCATGAAACCATAAAACTCTTAGAAAAAAACACAGGCAAAAATCTCTTGGACATAAACATGAGCGACTTCTTCATGAACATATCTCCCCGGGCAAGGGAAACAAAAGCAAAAATGAACAAGTGGGACTATTATCAAGCTGAAAAGCTTCTGTACATCAAAGGACACCATCAGTAGAACAAAAGACATCCTACAGTATGGGAGAATATATTCATAAATGACAGATCCGATAAAGGCTTGACATCCAAAATGTATAAAGAGCTCATGCACCTCAACAAAACAAAAAGCAAATAATCCAATTAGAAAATGGGCAGAAGAGCTGAATAGACAGTTCTCTAAAGAAGAAATTCAGATGGCCAACATACACATGAAAAGATGCTCCACATCGCTAATCATCAGAGAAATGCAAATTAAAACCACAATGAGATATCACCTCACACCGGTAAGGATTGCCACCATCCAAAAGACAAATAACAACAAATGTTGGTGAGGTTGTAGAGAAAGAGGAACCCTCCTACACTGCTGGTGGGAATGTAAATTAGTTCAACCATTGTGGAAAGCAGTATGGAGGTTCCTCAAAATGTTCAAAATAGAAATACCATTTGACCCAGGAATCCCACTTCTAGGAATTTACCCTAAGAATGCAGCAGCCCAGTTTGAAAAAGACAGATGCACCCCTATGTTTATTGCAGCACTATTTACAATAGCCAAGAAATGGAAGCAACCTAAGTGTCCATCAGTAGATGAATGGATAAAGAAGATGTGGTACATATACACAATGGAATATTATTCAGCCACAAGAAGAAAACAAATCCTACCATTCACAACAACATGGATGGAGCTAGAGGGTATTATGCTCAGTGAAATAAGCCAGGCGGAGAAAGACAAGTACCAAATGATTTCACTCGTATGTGGAGTATAAGAACAAAAGAAAAAACTGAAGGAACAAAAGAGCAGCAGAATCACAGAACCCAAGAATGGACTAACAGTTACCAAAGGGAAAGGGACTGGGGAGGATGGGTGGGAAGGGAGGGATAAGGGGGAAAAGGAAAGGGGGTATTACGATTAGCATGTAGGGGGGGCATGGGGAGGGCTGTGCAACACAGAGAAGACAAGTAGTGATTCTACAGCATCTTACTACACTGAAGGACAGTGACTGTAATGGGGTGTGTGTGGGGGACTTGGTGAAGGGGGGATCCTCGTTAACATAATATTCTTCATGTAATTGTAGATTAATGATAACAAAACAAACAAATAAATAAAATCATAGAACTATATGCTAAAACAGGTGACTACTGTAATAATCTCAAAGACATTTAAAAAAATTTTTTAACAGATTTTCATTAAAATTAAGATTACATAATCTCAAAGACATGTAAAAAATTTTTTAAACAGAATTTCATTAAAATTAAGAAGTTTTGTTCATCAAGACACCATTAAGAGAGCTAAGTGGCAACTCACACAGAATAAAAATAAAACTCACATACAGAAGATGTAAAGAACATACAAGTGAATAAGAAGAAAAGACAAGCCTGTTAACAGAAAAGTAGGCAAAGACTCAAGTGGACATTTCACAAAAGAGGATATCCAAATGGCCAATATGCATACGTAAAGCTGCTTAACATCTTTATTCTAAACGCAAATGAAAACCATAATGAGGTACCACTACTACCACCACCAAATTTGCTAAAATTAAAGATTAGGCTCGGGAATACCGATGTTGGTAAGGATATGGAACAACTGAAACTGGTTGCAAATCTAGGTAAACACTTTAGAAAACTATTTGGCAGTATTTACTAAAGCTAAACACACCAGAGCCTTATGATTCAGCAATTCTGCTCCCAAATAGTTATCCAATAGAAATGAGTGCCTATGTCCACTGTAAGACATGTTCAGGAATGTTCAAAGCACCATCATCGTAATAGCAAAGACCTGGAATCAATTCGAATTTCCATTAACAGAACATATAAAATAAATTGTGGTATATGAATACAATGAACTACTATGCAGCAATAAAGAACAGTAAGTAATTGCAACATGCAACAAGGATAAATTCACAGATACAATGAGCAAAAGAAGTGCAAGGAGTATATATGCTGCATTATTTCATTTACATGAAATTCATGAATAAGCAAAATAATTTATGGTGATGAATTCAGAATAGTGGTTATGAGTGGGGCTAGTATATACTGAGAAGAGTCATGAAGGTGCCTTCTGAGCTGCAGGAAATATTCTGTATCTTGATTTTGGGGATATTTCCATGGGACAACCAAAACTTTATTCAATAGCACACATGTTCTGCATGCTTTACTGCATGCATTTTTACCTCAGTGCAATACAATAAAAAGGAAGTATCACCTACAGCATAGCTCAAGGGCGAATGACAATGTGTGCAAAGTGAATATAAACAGACTATAAGTATATAAAGACTTGCCATGGCCCCTGACCCTTGTGTGTTTCTTATCAGCCACATAAAGAGAAAAAATATGAATTAGCTCAGTAGCCTGTGGCATATCAGGCTTGATGTAGCTTCTATTCCCTTTAGGTCTGCAATGTCAGAAGGAATCCCTTTTTTCTTTAGAAAATGCAGAACAGGCACTTTTCCTCTAATCTTTTAAAGTAGAGACATGTGTTTTCATATGTTCTTAATTGCTACAATATAACAAATATCAGTATTTTTTTCTATCAAGAGAACAAATTTCTTGTTGCACCATCACCCTCCTACCATGTTACTTGTCAATAAACCAAGATTTGTGCACTCTACTGCATGTATGCTGTACCTCAATACCGCTTCTTTTCAAAGGCCCTGCCAACACTCCTGGGAGGCCATATACACATGGCGCCTCCAGTACTCCACCCATGACCAGTCAGAGGGGCGCAGCTACTCCCAGCACAGCACCACTCTTGTCATCAATTCTGCCCACTGAGTCAGCTCCTCTGTATTTCCCTGTGTGCATCGGACTCCAGTCCTCAAGCCTCCAACCACGGGGATAACCTACTAACCCTGCGTACACTCCCGGAGGCCACTCACTGGGTCTGCCGAGCAGGAGAACCCATCTCCTCTCCCTCTGGCCTTGCTGCAGGCTCAGAAATAGCCCATTACACTCTCCCCAACACACCTCTTCACAAATGCTCTATCCTATTCATAACCCGAGTTTTTTTTTTTTTTTACATCTTTTATGTGAATGAGAGGTCCAAGCATCTTTGAGCCAGCACCAGACATTTACTCCATAATTACATCTGTACTTCATCCAGCTCCTCAACCTGGCATGTGGCATTTATTCTTGGGGTTGGATATCTCTCAATCAGAACAGCCATGTTATCCCCCTATTACAGCAACTTCAGGCAGACCCATATGAAATTGGTCGTTGTTGACTTTTTTTTAACTAAAAGAATTACAATTTCATATGGTTTGAACTAAATGTCTGTTCAAAATAAGCTTGTTTTAGAGAAATTGAATTTTAGGGTATGTATGAACAAAAGGAAAAGTAGATTCTTAAATGAATACCTGTGCAAATACTGAAACACCCTACCCAAAACATCTCACCTTGGCTTTTAGAGCAGCACACAACTGCTGCTGCTTTTTCCTGTCTTTAGCCAACATGCCCTCCATTTCATGAGCTGCACAGGCCTCAGCGATTGTCAGCACAGCCTTCTGTATGAAGTCTCTCCTATTCTTATTCCAATTCAATATCAGGATCCTTCTCTGCTCCCTAGCAAAGTGATACTGGTCACAATGTTTCTCATGTTCAACCTAAAGAAAACAGATGGTAAACATTTATTATGAAAGTGAGTCTGTGCTTTGTCTAATTGTTATGAAAATTAATCAAATGAATTATAACCAATGATTTTGAAAAATTGGGGACAAGCATCTTAATAGTAAATGCAACAACCAGGACCAGGCACCAGTCCCAGAATTCTGACCCTGCAGCTAACTGGTGACTGAGGACCAATCATTTAACATTTATAAGTCCTTAGTTTCCTGTATAGGATGGAGTCAGACTAAACAGCCACAAAACAAGTTCTACTTCTACATGACACTGAATCTACAGGCAGAAAGAATTATTTCCCCTATATATAATTTTGAAAATATTCCATTATTAAATCAGTTTTGGTATTTTAATAATTACTTCAAGTGCTTCAGTTAGCTACATGCTAAATAAACATAAGAAATTGCTACAAAAATCCTAAGAACTCAGTTCACACTTGATTACTAAAACATTCAGATGTTAAGATGTCTAAACATGAAATTATTATAGCAATGACATTAGCTTTTCCCATCCCACACTCCTGTGGGACATGACATTCTCACATCAGTACCAATTGTTCCCATTGGCAGTGAAACCCAACTATGGGAGATTTCACAACAGGAACCGAGACAGCCTGGTAGCTTGAAAAGCCTCCACAGGTGATTCTGAAGTGCTCCTCACATACAGGTGTGTCTCCTGAAGTTGAGAGTCACCGACCTAGATAATTTTTTATCTTGCTGGTATAGATGAGTCTTTGAATTTGATACATTATTTAACGCCAAGTGGGAGAAAAAAAGTTAGCAGGCAAGATAAGGCTGGTCCCACCTAAAATAAGAATTTAGGTATGGTTCATTAGGTACATGATGAAATAGGCTATGGCTTCACTTAGACCAAATATCAGCTACTAGAAAATCTGTTCTATAAACTTAGCTTTGTTACAAAAAGCCAAAATTATACTTAAAGACTGTCAAACATTAAGAAAGGAAGCATATACATGAAGAAATGCATATTAATTGTCCTAATATAAGAAGTAAATTAATATAAAAACCAAAGACACTACAAAAAAAATTTAGACCAATATTGCTAATAAACATAAATGTAAAAATCCTCAACAAAATATTAGCAAACCAAATTAAAAATACACAAAAAGGATCATTCATCACCACTAAGTGGAATTTATTCCAGGGATGAAAGGATGGTATAATATTCATACATCAATCAATGTCATACCCACATGAACAAAAAGAAGGATGAAAACCACACAATCATTTCAATAGGGGCTGAAAATGCATTTGACAAAATTCAACGTCCATTCATGATAAAAACTGTCAGTAAAATGGGCATAGAGGGTACATAACTCAACATAATAAAGGCCACATACAACAAATACACAGCTAACGTCATACTTAATGTGAAAGCTGAAAACTTTCTCTCTAAGATCAGGAACAAGACAAAAGATGTCCACTCTCACCACTTTATGCAACATAGTAGTGGATGTCCTAGCCATGGCAATCAGATAAGATACAGAGATAAAAAGCATCCAAATTGGTAAGGAAGAAGTTAAATGTCACTATTTGCAGATGATATATTATTATGTATAGAAAATCCTAAAGACTCTGCTAGAAAACTATTAAAACTAGTAACTGGATTCAGCAAAGTTTCAGGATACAAAATTAACACACAGAAATTCATTGCATTCCTATATACTAACAACAAACTAGCAGAAAAAGAAATCAGGAAAACAATTCAATTTACAACTGCATCAAAATGAATAAAATACCTAGGAACAAACTTAACCAAGGAATGAAAGACATGAACTCTGAAAACTATGAGACACTGATGAGAGAAATTAAAGACACCAATAAATGGAAATCTATCCCATGCTTGTGGATAAGAGGAATTGTCAAAATGGCCATTTTGCCCAAAGCAATTTACAGATTCAATACAAGCCCAGTCAAAATATCAACAGAATTTCTCAATAAACTAGAGCAAATAATCCTAAAATTCATATGGAACCATAAAAGACCCAAATAGCCAAAACAATCCTGAGAAAGAAGAACAAAGCCTGAGGTATTACCTCCCTGACTTTGAGCTATACTACAAAGCTACAGTAATCAAAACAATATGGATTGACACAAGAACAGAATCATAATGAAGGGAACAGAACGGAGAGTTCAGATATGAACCAAAACATATATGGTCAATTAATATATGATAAGGGAGCCATGAATATATAATGAAGACAGTCTCTTCAATAACTGGTGCTAGGAAAACTGGACAGCTACCTGCAAGAGAATGAAACTGGAATCCTGTCTAACTCCATACACAAAAATAAACTTGAAATGGATCAAAGACCTAAATGTAAAACATGAAACATAAAACTCTTAGAAAACATAGGCAAAAATCTCTTGAACATAAGTATGAGAATCTCTTCTCTAACGTATCTCCTTAGGCAAGGGAAACAAAATAAAAAATGAACAAGTGGGATTAGATCAAACTAAAAACACTCTACCACAAAGGACACTATCAGAAGAACAAAAAGGCAACCTACTGTATGGGGGAATATATTCCAAAATGATTTTTCTGATAAGGGGTTAACATGCAAAATAAAGGACTTATATGAATCAATGGCCAAAAAGTAAATAACCCAATTAAAAAATAGGCAGAGGACCTGAACAGAGATTTTTCCAAAGAAGAAATACAGATGGTCAACAGGCGCATGAAAAGATGCTCCACATCACTAATAATCAAGGAAATACAAATCAAAACCATAACAAGATATTACCTCATACCAGTTAGAATGGTCACTATCCAAAAGATAAGAAATAACAAGTGTTGGTGAGGATGTAGAGAAAGGGAACCCTCCAAGGTGGGAATGTAAACTGGTACAGCCACTGTGGAAAGTAGTATGGAGGTTCTTCAAAAAACTAAAAATAGAAATGCCATGACTCAATAACCCAACTTCTTGGAATTTATCCAAAGAAAACAAAATCCCTGATACACAAAGATAGATGTACCCCTATGTTTACTGCCATTACTTAACAATAGTCAAGATATGGAAGCAACCTAAGAACCCATCAATAGATGAATGGATAAAGAAGATGTGGTATATATACACAATGGAATATTATTTGGCCATGAAAAAGAAAGAAATCCTGCCATTTGCAAAAACATGAATGGATCTAGAGGGTATTATTTTCAGTGAAATAAGCCAGGAGGAGAAAGACAAATAGCACACGATTTCACTTATTTGTAGGATATAAAAACAAAATGAACAAAATAGCAGTAGATTCATAGACACCAAGGAGAGACTGGTGGTTAACATGAGGGAGGGGTTAATGGGAGGGGAGAGGGTGAGGGAGATAAAAAGTCACAAAAATTCTCAATTATAATATGTCAGTCATGGGGATGGTAGTACAGCATGAAGAATATAGCCAATGATTCTGTAACATCATCCTATGTTGACAGGTAGTTACTGCACTAGTGGGGGTGAGGATTTAATAATATGGGTAACTGTTCACCACTGTGTTCTGCATTTGAAACCATATAAGATTATGTAATAACACTGCTTCAATAAAAAAAAAGTAAATGTAAAAATCTTTATCATGTTCATAGTAGGCAAATACAAAAAATCTACAAAGTAATACATGACAGCTGTTCACAGAAGAAAATCAACAGGGAATAAAAAGAAAGAACTAATTTAATAAATTAAGACTTTAAAATCTAGAGTTATTATATGACATATTTTTTACATAACATGCATCTGCTATAAAATAAAGATCAGAATTAAAGCAAATAATTGTTGGGGAGGTGGATGGGAAAGAATAGGAGATAGTCATTCTAGCTGTTGGCCATTGCCTCCATTTCTCCACTTGTAAAATAAGGATAGAAATAGTGCTTTTCTCATCCACTGTTATCTGTGTTACAGGAGTTTATACATGACTGACATAAGGTAAATTTTATGCACATGTCAGTATTGTTGTTACTCGCTTATCTAACTCAAAGCAATTACAAAATGCAGAGTACGTGATAATATTTTATAGCATGACTCATTTAAAAGTTAAGAGTCTATGCATGTCTGTTTACATACATGTTTAAAGTAAGTACTCATGAAATTAAGTGGTGGTGGCATGGTGACTTCTGTTTCCTTGTCTTTGTGGTCATGTTGACTGAAGGATGAAAAAATAATTCCCCAGGCCCTTCTCAGGGAAATTCCAGTTATGACTCTGACTTCTGAATTTGGGGCATTTGTGTTTCAGACCCAAATAGGGAGACCAAGCAGAGCTGTCAGGACGGGGATGGCATAAGCAACCACCAGTCCTCAAGGCGAATGCTGGCTTCCTTGTGACTAGGAGGACTGAGGTGCGGGAGACTCTATGGATAGAGAAACAGACACCCAGTTCCAGGCAAGGCCCAGAGGTGGCAGAACCCCTGAGCTTGGGCAAGTGAATGTACAGATACCCACAGGTCAGACACAAGCAACCCAGGTAGCCGAAGGAGAGATTTGGGGGTAAGTAAGCACCTAAGAATAATTCTTGCCAGAGCGCTCCTCCACTTTCTTATGGACCATACAGACTTGAAAAAAATAACAGACTTTCAACCTATAATCCTATCATTTTCTAGAGTGCAGGAAAAAAACAATTTTTAAGAATATATATTTTGTTTAGCAATTATTGACCACTAACAATTGAATGTGCCAGTATATATAGGATCTAGCACTCACCAATTCATGCCTAGATTTGTGAGGAAAGTATCTTTGCAACATGTCCAAATACAAACTCCTTCTGCCACAGAGATCTCCAGGATACTGATCCAAAACAACCTGGTAAATCCAGTGGTCTTCTTCACTTAACTGGAAGTTTCTGGAAGCAACAAAGATGTCACAACATATTGTTAAACAACCATGGATTTTGAGAGACTTCAAACTGTTCAAGCTATTAGCAAAATAATAATGAATACATAAAAAGAAGTCTGGTTTTTAAAAATAAATTAGACAAATCAAATGTCTGCTATAGAAAATTCTACAATGGGTTCTTTCAATCCTTTATTTGGCCTTGCCATGAGTTGCAGGCATAATTTGAAGAAGTTTGACAGGAGACATAATATTTTTTAAATATTTATTCTAATGAGTTCCAGGCATAATATGAAGAAATTTGACAGTGAGACATAACATTTTAAAAATATTTATTCTATCTTGCCTATAATAATATTTTTTAAATCATAACCAATGAATTAAAAAATATTGTCAAATAAATTATTAAGCATACAGATTAAAAGGAATTATGTAGATTCAACAAAGTTCCTATTTCTAGACTGGAGGAAAATACAAATGTAGACAGTTAAATGAACAAGTACACAAAGGAAATTAAGGTTTGAGGAAAGCACTTACTTAAGGTTTGACTTTAGAACCAAATCTAAAATTATCTTTTCCTTTGCCCTCTCAACTTCTTGCTTTGTGGGAATAACAGTAGAGATTGCTAGTGAAAAGATAACCAGTGGCATTAAATTTCAGAACACTAACGAAATCCTTTGTCAACAGTATTCCTTCAAGTCATCTTCCCACTAACATGTCCATCATGCTCCAAAATGCCCTTTTCATTTCAGAACACTCAGAATTGGCTTGGCTTGTGTTCTATATAAAGTTTTAGCAAAGCCCTATGCAGAGGGAAAAGTTTGCAATATCAGTTTGATCTCTAAACTGAATTAATGTCTTTTTATTATGAGTTTATTTGCATATTATTATTCCTTTTTAATAAATTGGAATAATCAAATACAGATGCAATCAGAGGGAATATTATTAGCAACAAATATTTCTTTGAGCCAAGATGGAGACTTGCTATTGTTTATTTCTACTATATCAATAGTCTTCTACTTTAAAGTTAATTGTGCAATTCAAACAATTTTTCATGTCTTCTATGCCCTTGAAAGTATTTGACAATTTAAAACAGCATAAAAATCCCCTTTAAATCAGTGATAGTAATGGGAATTCCATTGTCCTCATACAAGGTTACCTAGTTCCTGTAAAGCATTTTGTTATTCTGATAAGTAGCAAGAGAAAAATTCTTTTTCAAAGAAGATAACCTTCTCTAACAGCTCTATAATGGGAAGAAAAAGAGGGTTGGAGGTGTTCTACCAGGAAGAAGCATACTCTACAGTTCTTCCTTATAACAGAATAATCTAATGCAGAGAAAGAATTTGAGATCAGTTCATTCAGTGAACACGCTGAATGTTTCAGTTTTGTCTGAATCAGTTACGCATATATAGGCAGTCAGAGGCTTCTGCAAATAAAGAATTTAAAATAGGGGTATTAAGCCTAGAGAAAGTCTTGCCTGAGTGTATTTGGCATTTAAAACACTCTCAAGTCTTCATGGACAATATCTCAGGTCCTCTCTCAAAGAATTCATTTTCATTCATGATAACATACGTGCATTTTAATAGAAGATTTAGCCACACAGATTCTTTCATACTACAATGCAAGCATCAAAAAAAAGAATAGACCTAAACTCCATGTCCTCATTATTGCTTTTAAACCATTTCTATAACCAAAACACCTTGAATATGGCTTGAATTTTCACCTTTAATTACAAACAAAGTGTGTTCTGGAGATGTGCTGGGGAAGAGGAAGTGACATAATTCAGGTCGAGTAAGGTTTTTTGTTTTTTGTATAGCCACTCATCTATAGAACCGATGTTGGTGCCATGCTAGACATCCTTCATTAGCTAGAATTCCCTTCACCAAGAAGCTGATCATCCACAATGCACCTTCCTTTTCTGGAGAATTGCCTTCTGCCAAATGGCAACTGTCTCATCCAAAAGGCTACTCTCCCACCACTTTTGATGGCCAACTGTAACTAATGATTGGCTGCCACTGGGGCACAGAAGGCCAGTCTACTTGCCTCAAGATGGGACCAACTCTGGGATACCATTCATGCTCTAGAGTTTCACTATGAGAGCAAACTGCAGCAGCCCCTTTCCACTGAGATCTCCTCCTTGCAGAGTGTCTCTCCTCCTTATCCTGCATCCCTTATCAACATTCTCTTGAAAGCATTGCCCAACAAATCACCTGTTCTTATAATCTTTGCCTCTGCTTTGCTTCTACAGAACCCGACATAGGCAATCTTTCCCATATTTTTCAAAAATAGTTCAAATCCTTTGGTAAGTGGAATACTTCTAAGCTAATTGCTTTGATGATCTCTCATACTGAATGGTGGTGCAAGATTGTGGCTATCCTCAAAGAGAAAGTACAAATAGCAAACATTTACAAAATGCTTTTCAAATAAAAGTACACATTAAGCAGTGCACATTACTGTAAGTAAATATAGCAGCAGGAGAATTTGTGGCATGCAGTGCAATTTACCCATTGTGTGAATGTATTAATTAGATGGCATTTTAGTGACATTAAAACCACTTATACATATGAAATGATAGTATAACATTAAAACCAGATATTTCAAACCAAGTATGCCTGGAACAATGATCACATCCATTTTGCTCTTCTTATTGATTTTAGAAACCTCACATCTCAACAGCTTTTTCCAGTTACCACAATTACGCAAATTGCAGTATATGTAGAATAAAAATGAAAGAAATGCTTAAAATAAGTGATATATAAACATTTACAATGTTACTATTTTTAGAGTGTTTATAGAAGTTTCCAGAGCCATAGGCTTAAATCTTAAGTCAAATATTCTCATCAGCAATACAAATGGCACACTCATACATCTCCATGAGGATTTTGTCAGGGAGAAAACCCCTATACACACACACACACACACACATACATATATATATATATATATATATATATATATACACACTGAGTCTTCTGGATCATAAAAATCTAGGAGGAATATTCAAACATAATGGCATCTTCACAATAACAAAGTAGCCATTTCCTACTTAGCCTCTAAAATAAAATAACAAATCCTCAAAAAAAAAATTTAGTATATACGGGTATTTCTAAATTCAAATCTGGACATTTATCTTTCCTAATCAAACCTTCAGCTTTTCATTGTACAGAAAAATCTACATAAAACAGCCTAGCTGTATAAAATAATAAAGGTTGGCTTTTTCTTTCCGAAGTTATTGTTTAATTTGGCTGCTCTGTTGGTGATTTTGATGACAGAACCAGCTAAATCACACAGATACTGAAATATATTCTGATCATGTATCAACTTTCAGAATTTGAAAAATGACCATAATTTTTTTTTAAATTAAAGAAGACTTTTAAGTTATTTTAAACTTTTATGATTTTAAATATGTCTTTAGACAAAAGATCTTTGGCAGGTCTCTGCAATATTTATTCCTTTTGTCCATTTAAAATTTTCTAACTTAAAATGTTTCATCATTTTCATCCGTACAGGAGCACACCAAGATTTTACCATTTCCAGGTTTATTGGGCATATCTAACTAACACTGTAGGAAATTTCGGCCTGGAGAAGTGAAATTGGAGATATTCACCATTCAGTCACCACCCACCATCCCCCGCCTCCAAACACTGAAGCCCACTAATATCACTTCATCATGATTTCCCAGGATGCCAGACAAAACAGGTACTTCAGAAAAGGATGACAGGGCTGTGGAAATCCAACCAGACCAAGGCCGGTTGTCTACCTGTCTGAATTATTTCCCAAATCCTAAACTGACTCACAATTAACTGAGATACCAGTTTTCCTCATGGTCCTGTTTAAAGCACTTCCCTAGGGTTCTGGTGCCATGATATATCAAAATACACTTGGGGAGTCTGGGGGGAACTTGGCAAATAAGATGCATGAGGGTAACAGGTACTTTAATAGCAGAAACAAGTCTATGAAACTAAACATTTTGTATTTACAAAATGGCTGAAAATTGTTTTATATTTTCTCCAGAGTGAAGGGTGTTTTCCAGCAAAATGGTGATCAGTGCCTCCTGGAGCTAACTGCTGCAGTTATCAGCATCCGACAACTGCCTGGAGCTTGGCAAGTGGCCATGGAGAATCTGGCCTAAAGAAAAACTCCTACCTCTTCAAGTGTAATAGTGCCAGGGGACACCTAGTGCTCCTCCACTAAGAAGCAGGACTCCAGTGAGCTCATCCCAGCTCTGACACGATCTGCTTGTGTGGCTGCATTGGGTCTGACCCTCTAGTAAATACAACTCGACTTCACTTTTCACTGTTATCTTTCCACATCAGGCCCATCCGAACACCAATCTAATCAGTCTGCTTCCCGAAATGGCTGCCCACCCACCCAGCACCCCACTCCAGGCCCCCTGTCCAAATGCCCTCCTCTCTGACTTTCAGCCTAGTTTATAGACTCCCTCACCTCAGACTCATTCCTAACCAAGAGAACCTGCTCCTTGGGTTCTGTGTGGGAATGAACATTGTCTTCCCAGGACATCCACGCCCACCTGGCAGTTCTCACCTCCAGGGTCCCTCGGCTCAGCGCAGTCTGGCTATTCAAGTGGGAGCTGACAGCCAGAATGAAGTGGGCTCTCAGGAGCATGATCAGAATCCACTGAATTGAAAAATCAGCAACAAAGGGCCATGGGGTAAAGCCAGAACTTGTATCATCCAAAACCACACTCTCTGAGGAGTGACAAGAACACGAAAATAAGGAAGGGCTTTGAAGGGTACGGCTCCAGAATGTCTTATGGGAGGGTTTAGGGGTAGGAATCTGATCAGAAAAGAAGGCTAAATGATTTATTTGGAAGATACTTGCTATTATCATAGCAAGCCCACTATTTTTACTTAGTTGAGTTTTTTGTTTTCCTTTTTGCTGCCGTTTTTCAGAGTAGTTGGTATTAGAAAGCTCAATTTTTAACGTAGGATGTGTGTATTTTGGAGGTAGAGTAGCTTGGATGGTAGCAAGACTCCTTTGTCCCTACATCAACCACTAGTTTAAAGAGGCAATGTAATTGCTACAGAAAGTTTTGAGCGAATTTGATCAAGTCAAAATAGCCTGTTAAAAGTAAAATGTAGTGGCTCAACCACACTCTATGATAGATTTTAAATAGGCCTATTTATCATAAGAAGAGTAAGGAAAGGTAATTATAGCAGACAGGCCTCCTAGTCCTGCTCCTGCCCACTAGGATCCTGATTATATTCAAGATCCACCTTCCTCCACACTTCAGGAAATGTGAGCCCTATCTCCAACCCTGGGAGTAAATCTTGATTGGTCTAAAGCCATTCACAAGTGTCCTTTCACCTAGCTTCCTGTTCTTCTGGCCAGTGTTTGGTATAAACATGGACAATAGACCCAATTCTGGCCAATGAAATGTGAGGAGAAGTCTTGTGGGGCAAAAGTTTCCTAGCTCATAAGAAAAAAACAGATCCTACCATTTGCAACAACATGGATGGAGCTAGAGGGTATTATGCTCAGTGAAATAAGCCAGGCAGAGAAAGACAAGTACCAAATGATTTCACTCATATGTGGAGTATAAGAACAAAAGAAAACTGAAGGAACAAAACAGCAGCAGAAGCACAGAACCCAAGAATGGACTAACAGTTACCAAAGGGAAAGGGACTGGGGAGGATGGGTGGGAAGGGAGGGATAAGGGTGGGAAAAAAGAAAAGGGGGCATTACGATTAGCATGTATAGTGGGGGGGGGCACGGGGAGGGCTGCGCAACACAGAGAAGACAAGTAGTGATTTTACAGCATCATACTATGTTGATGGACAGTGACTGTGAATGGGGTTGTGGGGGGGACTTGGTGAAGGGGGAGCCTAGTAAACATAATGTCCTTCATGTAATTGTAGATTAATGATACCAAAATAAAACTAATTACAAAAAAAAGTTTCCTAGCTCTTAAAGTGAGTCACAAAGAAGAAACAGTATCTCTGCGCTTCTGAGTGTTGTGGTGTGCAACTGCTTCAGTTTTCTGGCAGGAAGTCGTCTAAGCTAAAGGCAGGGCAGGAGAATGCAGAAAAGCAGACCTCACTGTGCTTGGACTTCTCTACCTTTGTACTTGATAAGAAATAAGTTAAGAAATCACATTATTTAAGTTACTTTGACTTGGGTTAGGATTCTTTTACTTACAGCCAAAGATATCTTATATGATAGATAACTGAATGAAAGAGAAGGGACTTTTCTTGATCTAACATCCTAATAATGTTTTGGAAGGAAAGTACTATGAAGTATGTAGAGATTAAAGAGATGCTGACAAAAGTGTCTATCAACAGATGAATGGATAAAGAAGATGTGGTACATATACACAATGGAAAGAAAGCCATAAAAAAGAAAGAACTCTTGCCATTTACAACGACATGAATGGACCTAGAGGGTATTTTGCTAAGTGAAATAAGCCAGGCAGAGAAAGACAAATACCATATTGAGGGAGGGCAGGAAAACGGAACAAGGGTCAAGCCATATATATTATAAAATCTGCTTAGCCTGTAAAAAAGGCCCATCTTATTCTTTAACTTAGTCTATAGGCTTTTCTTCCTCTTCTTCCAGTCCCCTACTCAATTTAGTAACTTTGTAACCAGGACAGGAGATAGACCTCTGAAGTGTAAATGAACCTATGTGGACAAAGAATGCCAAGATCTGGGTCAACACAGTCACCTAAATAACCCTATTTTGAAGACAAAACTTCAAAGGAATTATGAATCACTTGTATACATCATGCCTTATATTGACCCCTACCAAAAGGCCCTATAAAACCCCAAACCACAAAATCTTAAGTATGTCTCTTCTCTGAGGCTGCCCACACCCCTCTTTCTTCAAGTGTGTACTTTTTGCCTTAAATAAAAACCTCTTACTGCTACTGCATTTTGTCTCTGCACTCTTCCAGCAGTTAAGTGTCTGTTACTTTATTTCATTCCATTTTCTACACTTACACACAAGTCTTTACTCTCTGTCCTACTTCAGACAAGTAAGGAGGGGCTACTGAGATATTTGATTTTGGGCTTACAAGTTCCCATCACCTGGGTGACCCAGACAGGACTGCAGCGGTATGATCATGCTCTTTAGTAGCCTGCCTGAAAATCCCCTTTCTTTGCCTTTGGGAAGTTCTCAGAATATAATCTCACTCCTTCCAGTGCTCTGCAGCATCCCCAAATCCTGGGGTGGGAGGGGCTTAGTTTCCGCGATGTGCAGATTCAAGCAGACACCGGATGCCAGGTGACCCTGGCTTTAGGAGTTGGCAAGGGATTTGCCCTATGCCGAGCAGGAGTTCAATGAGTTTCCCTTTCCTCCCTCTGCTCTTTCTTGCTGTCTGCTGCCTGCAAAGCAGCTGCCATTCCCTGCTGGTCTCACTTTAATGAATTCCTTCCTTACCTACACTCGTCCAACCAGCTTGAGAATTCTTTCTCTTTCAGAGTCAAGAACCCTCCCCCTTCCAGGTTGAGGTTTCACCTGGTGCACAGGGAGAGACCTCACCAGGTGCAGCTGCCCAGCAACAAAATGATTTCACTTATATATGGAATCTAAAAACAAAACAAAACAAATGAAAAAAAACACAAAAATAGACTAATAGAAGTGACTGTTGGTTACTATGCAGAGGGGTTGGGGAGGATGTAATAGGTGAAGGGGATAAAGAAGCACTAAGTGTCAATCACAGTATAAATTAGTCACAGGGATGAAAGTACAGTATGGAAAATGTAGTCAGTAATGCTTGGGGTGAGCATGTAATAATGTAGATAACTGTCAAAGCACTATGTTGCATACTTGAAACCAACATAGTATTATAGATCAACTATACTTCAATTTAAAAAATAATAAAAAAAATAAAGAGATGCAGACACAATGTAGTCAGAGATCAGCATCTACAACAGTCCTCAACTGACTGGGAACAGACAAGTATTCAGCAGAAAGGGCCACTTTTAAGACAAGAAAGAGAAAAGGAAAAACTAAACAAAACCAGCCCAAACACAAATGAACAAAATCAGTAAAGAGAAGTCCATGTATAAACACATTATTTGCTCTCATTTTTTAAAATTCTTCTATTAAGCCCAAATCTGTTTTCTTGTTACCATTTCATTCTTCACTTTGGGGGAACAAGAACATTTTTAACTTCAATAAAGTTGAAGTGAATAAAGTTACTCTACATAGATACTATGACTCGATTTTCCAGTTTCAAAAGTAAGATTAATAAAACTGGCCTACTTCTTTGGGGTGACATGAGGAAAAATTTAATTAACCATCATGAGAGCTTCTAAAATTTAAATGCCACATAATAATGCTATAATATCACCTCAAACCAACTACCAGTAACCATTAAAAAAATTACAAGAATGGATTAGCACAGTGATGGTTCTTTCTCAGTTTGCTATTTTTAGGCACTAGCAATGTTCAACTTTATACTCTTTTATAGACACTAATATGGCAAATAAACATGAACCTGTGAGTGTGGTGATTTTAATGCCTTACATTCCTGATTTTTCCATAGCCTGTTCTAATGATGTGGTTTCCTCAAAGGATTATATTTACCCAAAGTTGGACTTCAAGGTATCAGGAGTAGGAAAAACCTGTTATAAACAATTGAGTTGACGTACAAAATAGGTGTTAAAATTGAGCAGTCACCAAACGTGGCTTTCAGTTCAAGAGTCATAAAGTAATTAAGTATTTTCAATGATGTGTTTAAGAGAAAACTATTCAATATACATGACAAAATATAAAATCATAGTCTACAGCCATTTCCTTCCCCCCAAAAATCTGCATTCCTGAGTCAGGTTGGACAATCCACACAGGAATATGCCAGGAGGAAACGGGAACTGCAGCGTCCTAGGATGGTGCTTGAGAGATTCATGCAACCAGGGTGACTAAGTGACAATACACATCACATTCAAAAAATTATGCTCCTGCTTCTCACTACTTTTCACCTTATAAACCACCCTCGACCTACAATGAGCTAGACCAGAAATATAGAACCTGAGACTGGACGTCCCCAGTCACTGAAACGTCCCAAAAGTTTCAAGACCATATTCTCAGAGAAAAATGCCACCTGGTAGTTAAGGCTCCAGTGTTTTCCTTTGTGACTTCATCAGGTAAGCAAATGTCAGCTACTTTATATTCTCTTTTCCCTCTCTTTCTTCTATCTTATATTCATCAAGCAATAGCCACACATGTAAGCATTTATTTCTTCAAATGCTTTTTGATGAAAATTACAGGAGACCACTCACTGTTCCTTGAGTGCTGGCTTCTAATGCTGGCTTTTATGCAACCCATCTTTTTTAAGGGTTATCTTTTTCATCTTTTTGCCAATTCTGTTGCCAACACTTTCACATAAGGAGAGTGACAGAGCTATGCTATACAGATAAATATTGACAAAGAAAGAGAAAGGGAATATGAAACAGCACACTGGGGAAATTCACACATGACAGCAGTACTCAATGCCCTGATCAGCAAGTCCAAAAGATGAACCAGGTGACAGAAATTCTGTTGGTGAAAGTATAAATTGTTTCTATTTTTCTGGAAGGCAATATGGCAATATTCTAGGATTTTTCATGGTCTTTGATTCAGCAAGTCCAATTCTAACAATTTGTTTTGAGGGAAAAATCATGGGATTACTCAAATTTAGCAACAAAGTTGTTTGTTTGAAGGTTTTTAAGCAAATATCAAAATATGTAATAAATAACTGTTCAAAACAAGGAAATGGGTTAAATTTATATGGTACAACCATGAATTGTAATACTATGCATGTATTACAAAGAATGTTGTAAGAGACTGTTTAATACACTGACCTAAAACATAGAAGACGTTTCATAAATATTTATTGAAAACATGAATAATATTGGGTCTCATTCATGAATAGGAAGAACAATGGATATGTGTAGAAGTATTATTTCATTTTTATAAACAACATGCATTTGAAATATATAAAATGTTACTGGAACATATCCTGAGTGTTCAGAACTTAGGTTAACTTTTAGTTTCTTCTTTTTGTTTGCCTCAATTTTTAAAAACTTTTCTCTGATAAATGTAATTATTTCTGTATTAAGAAAAAAATATATATAAGGAAAAATCCATAGGCTACTATATAGTTATCTTGAAAGTTGCTAATAAGTAGGGTAAATTGAAATAATTTAGATGAAAAATATGAAACTATGGGTTTTGGCAATGTACATACAGAGGGATACACTGTGGATTTTAAACAGCATTCAGATTCAGAGCTCATGAAATAGGATAATTGTGAATCAACATTTAAAATTTAATATCTCTATCAAACAATAAAGTAAAAATTACTTTTTATCAATAGCTTTTGCCACTTATTTGCTTAAGATCATAGCTAAATGGAGCATGAGACAATTACGTCTAATCTATATGATTAATTCATCCAAATGTTAGGAAATTAGAGCCACAATCTCATCTGAGTCTAAAACAAACAATTAAACTTGTCCTCATGTTACTAATGAAACACTGCCCAAATAGAATCTCAGTAGCTTCCCAAACTCATGAATAAAGAAATAGGTTCAATTGAAGTCATATTTTTTTTAAGAACATTTTGGTAAAAGAGAACATCTCATAGAGCTGTGCTGGCCAAGATAGTAGCCGTGTGGCTGTTCAGCACTGGAAATGTGGCTAGTCTAAACCAAGATGAGCTGTTAGCGTCAAATGCAGACCAGATTTCAAAGATTTTGTATGAAAAAACTAATATATCTCATTAATAATTTTAAAATATTTATTATACATTGAAATTATATTTTAGAACTACTGAGTTAAATAAAACATTAATCAAATAAATTTTATCTTTAAACATTTTTTACTATGGCTACTTAAAAATTTTAAATTTTATATCTGGCTCGTATCATACATCTATTAAACAACACTAATCTATTAGTCAACCCAACTGACCAACATACTGGCACACGTAAATGCTTGAAGTGCTGTGGTATAAGGGAAAAAGCTGTTTATTCAGACAGGCAGAAGAAACGCATTCATTCTTACTCAGCTACCTAGTAGCTCAGAAACTGGGGAAATTGCTCACTTTCCACTGAGCTGCAGTTTCTTCATATGTAAAATAGAGCTTTTTCAATAGGGTGTATTGAGGATTAAAATGACATGTACTTGTCATGTCAGGTAATAGGTACTCATTAAGTACCAATGGTCTCCTCTTTACCCTTTTCACATTTTAAGTTAGATTTTTAAAAATCTGTATTTTGCTTTACAAAATAGAGCACCTATACCAACATAATTTGTAATTAACCCCTGGGGATAACTATTGTTACTGTTTATTTGGGTGGATAACCTTCTAGTCTTTTTTTCTGTGGCTGTATAGATATAAATGTAGCACTTACAGTGGGAAAGAAGAAAAGTGAATCCATATTAGACAAACCTTGCTGGCTACTCAGTCATTTTGAAGAGTTTGCTGTCACTAAAGAAGTACATACTGATATTGAACCGCCCCTGGAGCCAACTATTTATTTCACTTCTATAATTATTTCCTTTAAGATTATTTCTAAAGAAACAAAGATTATTTACATTTATAAAGATTTTTTTATGACATTGTCAGTTACCTTCCAGAAATGTTCATTTACCAATCATGAATAAAAATGTCCATTTATTTTATATTTTTAACCTTGGATAAATCTCTTTTATGTTCTACCATTTTATAGGTGAAAATCTGAGTGTTCCTAAAATTTGCTTTGCTTTGGTAAGTAGAGAGGTTTCTGTAAATCTGTCATTTGCATCTAGAATCACCACCTGGGGTTCCACGGATCCTGTCCCCGCTGCATCTCTTCACCCGGCAGCATGTGCGTCCTATGCTCTGCACCCCACCTGTTACTCTAGCACATAATCATCCGTACTTATTCCTCCACTTGTGTTCTAAATGTCATTACTGGATTGTTCTCATCAGCATCAAACATACTGATATTTCTCCTATTTTATGACAAAACAGAACAATAACAACGAAACAAGAAAAGTCTGGCCCTGCTTTCTTGCTTCCCCCTTGCAAAATAACTTCAAAGAGCTGTCTGTAACTCACTGTTTGAATTCTCTCCTCCCATTTACTCAGAGTCAACCTAATTGGGCATCTGTCCCCACGTCTTCAATAAAATGGTCACCAATGACTTCCATTTAGAGCCCACAGTCTATTATCAGTCCTATTTGACCTGACTTAGCAGCCTTTCTTCAGAGGGCCACCCCTCCTCGGCTCCCACAGCTGACCACTCCCCCTTCACTTGCCTTCCAGGACAGCACACTCTCTTGGTTTTCTCTGTATTCCCCAGACCTTTCCTCAGTGCCTTTCTGTGAGTTGGCCCTCTTCTCACTGCCGCACACCCTACGGATCAGTCTTTTGTCTTCTTTGTCTCCGCGCTCTCTCTTTTGGTGCGTCCCACCCAGTTCATGCTGTCATCTCACAGGCATCTCCAGCTCAGACCTCTCTCCTGAACTCCAAACTCACATAACTGACTGCCTTCGGAAAATCTGTACTTGGATATCCAATAACCTCTCCAACACAGCACTTTAAACATGAAGACCTGATCTTCCCCACAGCCAAACCTTGCTTGGCTAGTCTTCCCCATCTCAGCTGACGGTAATGCACTCCATCTTCCTGGTTGCTCAACCCCCAGTCTTCCAACTATTCTTCTGTTACTCTCTTTTTTTTTCACAATGCATACTGTATGTTGTTTTCTTTGCTTAAATGTATGCACCCTACCCTGTGGAGACTGTTCTGTGTGAGTAAATGTAAGTTTGGTTCTATTTATATTTTTATACCCACCAATCTCACTAAATTATCTTATTACTTGTACAGATTTTTCTGGGAATGCCTTGGATTTTCCAAATTAAAGCGCATTATCTGCAGGAAAATTTTACCTATTTCTTTCTATGTTTTATAATTATAATACCTGTCCTTTGCCTAATTTTGTTGTCTAGTATTTACAGAATTACATGAAATAATGGTGGTTGCGATGCTTGTCACTTATAAAAGTGCTTATATTGTTTTCCCAGTAATTTTTGAAGGTTCTTTATACTTCATAATTGTAAAAAGTATTCATCTGTTAGGTTTAACATTCGTATATTTTTAAAGAATAGATGCTGAAAATTCTGATGGCATTTTAGCATGCATGAAGATAAGCCACAGTGAATCTCCTCAGTTTCATTATTGTAATGGGATGTGATGGCTCCTCATTGCAAATATTTCATTCAGGACTTTTGTAGCAATAGGGATAAGTGAAAATGGGCTATAGTTTTCATTTCTGTGCAATATTTTTCAAGTTTTTCTATCACTGCTATGCCTGCTTCATAAACATAACTTAGAAGATTTCCTCTTTCTATACTCTGGAACAGTTAAATAGCAATGAAATTATTTATTCTTTTTAATTTATTTTTTTAATTATCAAACTTTATTGGTTAGAGTAGTCTTAGGTGCACAACAAATTTGGGCAGAAAGTACAGAGTTCCCATATGTCCCCACACATGTGTAACTTCCCAGCACTATCAACATTCCACCCCAGAGGGGTGCATTTGTTACAATCAGTGAACCTACACTGACATGTCATCATCCAAATTACACAGTTACATTATATTCGCTCTTGGTGTTGTAAATTCTATGGGTTTGGACAAATACATGACATCTATCCACCAATATAGCATCATACAGACAGTTACACCATCCTCCAAGTCACCTGTGCTCTGCCTGTCCACCCCTACCTCCTCTAACCCCTGACAACCAATGATCTTTTTACCGTCTTCGTAGTTTTGCTTTTTCCAGAATGTTACAGAATTGAACTCATACAGTATGTAGCCTTTTCAGATTAGCTCTTCTGTTTTATAATTTGTATTTAAATTTCTTCCTTGGCTTTTCAGGGCTTGAGAGCTCATTTATTTAATGTTGAATAATATTGCACTGTGTGAATATACCAGTTTATTTGTCTGTACACTTAGTGAAGGACACCTTGGTTGCTTCTAATTTTTGGTAGTAATTAATTAAAGCTCCTATAAACATTCATGTGCAGGTTTTTTTGTGGACATATGTTTTCAACTTCTTTGGGTAAATACCAAAGAGTGCAGTTGCTGAAGCCTGAATGTGTTTGCCTAGATGTATTTTTTTTTTGTATTTATCTTTCTTGTGTTCTCTGAGCTTACTTGATCTGTGGTTTGCTGTCTGACATTAATTTGCTTAAATTTTAAGTCTCTGTTACTTCATGTATTTATTGTTCTACTTTCCCCCTTCTTGTCTTCCTATTATACATATGTCACACCTTTTGTAGTTGTCCCATAGTTCTTGATATTATTTTGTTTTGTTTTTTCTCTTTGTTTTTCAGTTTTGGAAGTTTCCATTGTCATATACTCAAGGCACAGAGGCTCTTCCCTCATTCAGTCTACTGATAGACCCACAGAAGGCATTCTTTATTTCTGGTAGAGTGTGTTTGACCTCTAACTTTTCTTTTTGTTTATTTCTTAGAATTCCTACCCTTTACTACCATTATCCATCTGTTCTTACATGTTATCTAATTTTTTCACTAAAGCCCTTAGCATATTAATAATTTTAAAAAATTCCTGGTCTGGTAATTCCAACATTCCTGCCATAACTGACTATGGCTTTGATGCTTGCTCAGTCTCTTCAAATTGTTGTTTTTTGCCTTCTAGTATGTCTTGTAATTTTTGTTGTTGTTCAAAGGTAGGCATGTGTTGGGTAAAAGGAACTGGGTTAAGGAGGCCTTTAGTAATGTAGGGGGAAGTTGGTGGGGGAGGAGAGGCATCTATAGCCCTATGACTACTAGGTGATCTCAGTCTGTGGTAGCCTCTGCGCCTGAACAGGGAAAAATTTCACCAATCCTCAGTTTTCTTTCCCCCTTATGTGAGACAGGGTGGGTGGAGAGGGCTGGAGTTGGGTATTTTCCTGACCTCATGTAAGCTAGGCTCTGATGAAACACCAGCCTGATGAAACACCAGCCATTTAGGACCTAATAAAATAGTTTCTCCTGAGGTCAGCCCTTATTAAGAATAGAATACTCTGGAATACTTCAAAATGGTTCCCTTCCCTCTCTCTAGAGGAGGAGGACTTTTTCTTCAGACATTACCTGTGAGTACCTGGTAGAACTTCTGGAGGTAAAATTCACAGAAGTGTGAGATGTCCTCTGTGACTAAGGTTACATAGAGTTTCTAACTCAAAGTTGTCCACATTGAGCTTCCAGCAATTTGTCAAGTATGGTCCAGTTTTCCTACTTCAACACTGGCGTCCACTGAGGTTTCTTCTCAGGTAAGTTGTGATTCTCTGTTATCACCTGTATCTCCAATTTGGGGGGCACCAGCTTACCCTGTGATCTTACTTATCTGATGTATCTAAGAAGAGCTGTTGATTTTTCAGTTTGCTCAGCTTTTTACTTGTCAGAGCCAAGTGGCAAATTCTAAGCTCCTTTCGCTTTGTTCTGTAAACTGCAAGTCTCTATCAATTCTTTAGAGATTTAACTTGCCTGAAAAACCATCCAGTTAAATTATTTTAACGTTTATGTTATTGCATTTATTTAAACTTTTTATTTATGATTTTCACTGCAGGTAACATATTTTAAAAGCCCTTCCCCACTCCAAGATTAGTTAACATTTGCTTTTATTTTCATCTAATTTATGACTCTTCTCTTCTTCA
The DNA here is from genome assembly GCF_030020395.1 of Manis pentadactyla. NCBI lineage: Eukaryota > Metazoa > Chordata > Mammalia > Pholidota > Manidae > Manis > Manis pentadactyla. The sequence continues at coordinate 14,425,358 of NC_080026.1, read as the reverse complement.
CATTTTAATGCACCTGGGGTTTATTGAGTCATATGGAATAAGGAAGAGACCTAACTTTGTTTTCCAATTGCCTTTTATTTAGTTCTCTCTTATAAATAAGCCAATCTTTCATCCACAGTTTTGAAATTTCCCCTTAATAACAAATTACATTATTATAATTTTGTTTCTGCACTTCTATTTTGGTCCAGTGATCAGCAACATATTCCACATACATATGAATATATGTTTATATTTTGCTCTGCAAGTTTCATCTCCTCCCCCCACCCCCCACCCCCCACCCCCCCACACACAGAGTTATTCATTTTTAATTTTTGGCTGATTTTACAAGCTTAATCTTCCGAATAACTTTTGGAATAATTTTTAACAATTCTTCAATTGCAGTTGTATTAAACTGACAGATTAATTTCATGAGTCATGGATATTTTGAAATCAAATTAACTATTGTATAAAGCTTGGGATGTTTTTAATTGCAAGCAACTAAAAACCAAACTCACACTGGCTTAAGACATTAATGTGGACTGAATGCCCTTGAAAATTCAGCGGTGAAGTTGGCTGCCCACACAGTTCAAACAGGGCACCAGGTCACTTTCCCCCTGATTAGCTGGACTCTTTCCTTACCTTGGGCGCTGTCTCCTTCATTCACACAATGGCTGCCGGCGGCAACCTCTGCTATGTACTTCCTGGTACATCCACAGAGAAGCAAAGGCACGACCCCTCACAAGTATCCAACAAAAGTTCTGAGCTTTGCACCGATTTGGACGCCCCTGAGCCAGTCACTGTGGCCTGGGACAGTGACGTTACCACTTGCTACCCGTTCCCAACCAGGGTCTCCCTTTGGATCTGGAGATGGAGTCATTCTGACCCAAATCAGCAAGCTGCCACAAAATACGGGGAATTAACATACACGTTGGGATGAGCTGTGGTGCCCACTGCCTTTAGCCCAATGAAAACAGCTCATAATTTAAGGATGTCTCCCAGATAGCTCACCTTTTTATGCTATAGCAGTACACATTTATTTAAAATATGCACACACTCACTTGTACAGGTGTGCATACATGTACCGATCTATGTGAATTCTCACAAGACCTAATATCTAGAACTAAAAGGGGAAATGGTTATATTAAAATAAAGGCAGATACTGGCAAATTGAAAGTCCAATTAATATTACAGGTGAACTTAGAATTCATTGTGCTAGCTGTCAGAGCACATTTACATGCCTTGTTACCACCAGCGACAGGTTGCTGAGGCCCACCACCTCAGTATATACTCAAAATAGCCCACGTATTCTATTTCTCCTCAATGAAACTACTCCTGAAACCTCATTCTGGTTTATTGATGCTTCATCATTCACCAGCAGCTTTTTTATAAAATAGCCTTTTCAGTTGACACTTGCATGTAATTTTCATCCAGTCAGGACACATGTATATATGTTGCTTCCCCAAAATATTTCAAGCATTCTCAGAGGCAAAGACATATTCTAATGTAGTCTGTTGAAACCCCTCCCAAGGCATTTAGCAGAGACCACTTATATTAAGGATTACCCAATATATTCATCAAGTAAAACGTATCATTAATTATGTAAAATTTACTCTGGATAATTATATGTGGCAAGCAAACTATTCAATTAGAATTTATGAGCCTATATTCCTCCCAAGCCGATTCCTAGTGCTCCCACAGCATGCCTTCCACTCTCACCTTCATGTTTTCACCTTTAATTCAACTCAGTTGAACAATCATTTATTTAAAGGCTGGTAGGTGCCAGGATGTGATAGGTACTAAGGATATAAATATTTAATAAATTACCTTGTCTTCAAGGGGTTTACACTCTCCATTTATATCCCTTCTCAGACTGTCCGCTTTACCCCCTTTCTGCCTTATTCTCATCCTACCCATTCTTCAAACTCCCTAGTGAATTTTACTTCCTCCATCAAGCCTTCCTAAGCTGTTTTTTCCTCAGTGTTTCTTCCCTCTTGTTGAAATCTTTTTCATGTGATATATAGTCATGTAATTCTCTGCTCAGTCATCAGCAATGACAATGGAGCTGTGAATCTCAACTTTTTCTGAGTGCTACAGGGTTGCACAAAGGAAGAGCAGAAATTGAGTTCAGATTAAAAGGAAGGTAAGAACATGGGCTATGAAGGATAGGTCTTAGTGGAAGGGAGGCATTATAGGCTGCTAAGGCAAACTCCATGTTTAGGAGCTGCTAATGTAGAAACACCAGTCTCAGCCAGCTTGCCCAGGGAGGATGAGATGTCATCTGGAGGGGAAGATCATGGGACCGCCAACCTGCTTTAAAAGGACAGCTTTACCCTTCTTCACAGCCACAGTCAGTCTGATTATAATGCACAGCCCTCCACATTTACCCCACCTCCTCCCCCAACCAAAAAAACTCTCCCTCTTACTTGGTTAGTTCTAAAATCTCTTTAACAAGGTTGGGATGGGGAGGCGAGACAGGATGTTTATTTTCCTATTAGAGACTTAAACTAAGTGTGTGGTTGACTTAACACTGCACTATGACTGAGTTTCAGTTAAAGTGTAATTAGTTATTCAATCAACACATATAAATGATATATTATTAATTTTCTTCTCAACTTTATTGCAAGGTAGGAAGGACAAAAGGAAGGCAGAGAGGCAGGGAGAGAAGGAGCTCTTAGACCAAATGGTGTCTGCCCAGGAGGAACATGTGACCATCCCCCTAGAGATGTAAGAAAGCCGCTTTCAGTCAGGGAAGACTCAGATGTCACCTAGGAGCCTCTCCAAGTGTATGGAAAGACAAATAGAAACCATAACTAAAGAGTTTGGATCAAGAAGCCACTGAAACAAAGAACTCTTACTTGGTAGGATTTAAGGTTTTCCTTGCTGTTGTTCTTTCTTTCTTTTTTTCTTAACATTAGTAATATCATATAAAGGAGTTTCATTTACAGGTAATTCATCAAGAAATGTAAGAAATATAAATATTTGTCATATTTATGTTCTTCCATTTCAAAGTAAGAGCCCTTAGTTCTCTTTAATTTACTATGCATCCCTCAATTGTTTTCTTTTTAAATCTATATTCTTTGGAGAAAATCTTGAGCTCAATATAATAGAATAAAAAGCATGTTTTCCTACAAAATGTTCCCCAGAAACTTAATATACAGAACAGCACATGAGGTAAACTATTGATCTGACCCACAGTGATATTTCTGGGTTTGCTCATTAAGTGCATTGTAATACAGAATTCATGCTAGAGAAGATGACTGTGCCAAACTGAATTCTAAGTCAGTTAATATTATATTTGTTATTCAGAAAAGGATTGTCACTTTTGGGATATAACCAAAAGTACATTTTCTTAAAAAATTTAACATTAAAAAAAATTTACCGAATATATTTTGTGTTCACCAAAGGGCAAAATCACACAGAATTACAAGTAACATAATTCCATGGGTACATTTTCTATTGTAATAAATTATTAGCACTGATTTGTAAATTTCTACTGAAAAGGAACTTCACATCTTAAAATGAAAATTCATAGTTACTGAAAAATCATGCTTGAAAAGTATTTCTCACCAGCACAGTAATGAGCTCAAGGAGAAGAATATTTTTTATCATGTTTCAACTTCATAAAAATCCTTAAAACCATTATTTCAGGGAAATTATTTTAGAGGAAAAAAACCCTCATTCAACAAATAGTCAACCTAAACACTTACTGATTCCAATCACACAGTAACTGAAAAAAGTAAATCGGAAGCATGATAATCCCCAATGAAGACAAAAATTTAGTGGTAAAAACCTATATAATTCAAGTAGTTTTATCTTATTACCTGTATATGTCTTCTAACTGCAAATCAAAATCTTGAAGTTTCTTTTGATATTTCTCTGTAAAGTTGCAGAACTCATTAAGGACTGAAGATTTCAAATCGAGGTATGGGCATTCCAAAGTTTCTAATTCTATGGGCAGTTCACTAAGCAGGTTACTCCTTTCTTCTGAAGAATGATCTAGTATCTGAAAAAAAATTATGTATTTGTTTTAAATAAAACATAACAACATAAATGACAAATTGATAAACAAATTGCAACCTGCAGCACACTTACTTTCATACTCCAGTCTGAAATACTATTTTCTAATTTCTGTTGCTCCAGGCTAAGTCTTTCAAAGATAGCTTTCAATTGTTTCTTCACAAAGTCAACCTATAAAATGTAGATAAGAGAAAGTCCCTTTGAGGACCTCTGGAAGAGGGGCCAAAAGATGCCACAGCCAGGCAGTGCTTATCAGAGGGGGCTCCAGACACACAGCCACAGGATGGGTTTAGGAAGTACGGTGGTGTCATAGCCACTTGGCACCCACATTTGGATTTTGTTTGTGTTAAGGCAAGGAGCTTACCATATCGTCTCTGCTTCAGTCACTACTTCTTTCCCTTGTATCCTTGCCTCTAATCCCCAGCTGGGCATGGGATTTTTAATGTTTTTAAAAAATTATTACTTATGAAAGCAATATAACAACAGTACAGAATATTGAAAAGTAGAGTAAAAAAAAAATCACCTAAAAGCCTTCATCTAGTACAACTATGATCATGGATCTTATGCTCTAGTAAGGGGAGGTAGTCAATAAACTAATAAAAAGTAGATAAGGAAGTGTCAGGAGGAGGTTAAGTGATGTAAACACAGAGTGAGGTAACAGGGAATGACTGCAGCTTCTCTCATGTGGGTGACCAGCCAGCCTAAGACTTAAGTGACGGAAAGTGCCAACAGTGGAACAGAGGAAAGAGCCAGGGTAAAGGCCCTGAGACAGGAAGGGGCTGCCTGTGTCGGTGTGACAAGGTCTAGGAGCAGAGGGGCCGTGTCCAGTGGGAGATGAGACTGAAGAAGCAGAGAGGGGCTGGATGGAGAGCAAGGGATTATAGGCCAGTGGGCTCCCTGAGGGGACTTGCCAGGAGGGGTGACTTGATCCACCCGAACTGAAGGTGGTATCCCAGAATGCACTGGGAAGAGGGGCGACAAGAAAGCAGGGAGACCACTTATGAGGCCACTGTAACATGCCAGGTGAGAAATGAGCATGCTTTGACAGATTCAGGGATATGCTTAGGATATTGAATAGACAAAATGTGCTATGTCTTCCATTTAAGTACACAAGGCACATATATTTGTTTCTTATCTCAAACTGTTCCAGTTGCAACAAAAATGAGAGATGACATTACTTAAAATAAAAATAATATACTGACCTCTTCCAGTACTTGCACTGAGTTAAACTCAACATGTGAGTGTGAATGCTGTGAAATGTGATACTGTCTGTATTTTAGATCTGCTCTCAATTGCTGGATAGGATTTATCACATTTTTAAGATATGTGCCCCATTGTTCTGATAACTCTTGTTCTATGGTGAAACAAAATTAAATCAAGGTAACACATTACTATTTTAAGTTTCTTCAAGAACAAGTCATGTGAGTGCAGATTTATTTTTGGATTCCTTTAGAAGAAAACAAACACCAGTTAATATTAAAAGGACATGAAGCAAGTGGCCCACTTTCATCTTCAAAACAAAACTCCCCTCTAAATACAGTACCAAGAGAAACTCACCAAAATTCATAAGGTGAGGAAGACATTCACTTCCAATGTTCTCTTCACTGAGAAGGGATTTTATTTCTGATTCCATTTTACATCTGAAATAGACATCACCTCCATCAGTTTTTTATAATCATAAACATCTAGGATTGAAAAATAACTAGTAATAGAAATGTAACCTAATGCGGTTTCATTTCCCTGCTTGTTTATTCAGATCATACACTAAATTCCTACCATGGATTGGGTACTTGCCAGACCCTGAGACAGAAAGAAGAGGCAGTGAACACTCAGGCCGAAGTAACAGCATGAGCAAAGGCAAGTACGTAGCACATCCCAGCACTGCCTCACGTGGAGACCACTCAGGGCATTGCAAAGCCCCTGCGGGATGTCAAGTTGCCCTGGCCTGCTCAGCAGATCTGTGTTTCAGGAAAATTCCCAAGGCAGGAAGATGTAGGATGGGCTAGAAGGAGAGGCGATCAATAAAAATGGAAAATGAAGAGGGGATCAGGTAAACCTGGGCCAACAAGGAGTTTATTTTGGAAGTTAAGAGATGATGAGGTCCTGAACTAGGGAAATGGGAATAAAAGTACATTTTATCTTTAGACATGAATAAAAGTAACAAATCTTAATGATCTTTTACTATGAGATATAGTCATTTTTTAGACTGAAACCATAACCAGCTCTAAATGGACATCCAAAAATACTGTAACAAATCCCTTGCTTATGGCAGATTAATGAAATAATAAAAGTCTCTTTTTATTACGATTATTAAAATGCAATATTAAAAATGGTGTAAAATAAGAAAAAAATAACAATTTTAACACGAATACAATGATGACTTTCATTTTTGCATATAAGCTTCTAGCCCTTGTCTGCAATGCATACATATTTTAAATAGTTGTTACTATGTCATAGCTACCATTTTCTATTGGGTTTTTAAAAAATAATATTTTAAAGATATTTCTAAATGTTCATAACTATCATTTATTTTAATGGCTACATAATATTCTATTTTATATATGTGCCATCATCTTCCAAGCCAATTCACTTACATGGAACAGAGGTTTTGTTTGTATTGTATAAAAGATGAGACTTTACTGTCTATTTTGCTAGTATATAGTTATTGCCAGAAAACTAGATTTCTGAGATCACATTTGAAACTGTTACAAGGAGGATGGGTATATAATAGCGGAGTAAAACCAGAAGTTATTCCATAATGAGTTTGTTCAAACAAAAACGTAGCACTTATAAAACCATGTAGATCAGCTCTCTTGTATTTTCAGCACCTGGGAAACCTTAGCAGAAATACAAACCAACAAGAGAAGTGGTTTTGCTCATACAGGAGATCAGCCTGCTCCATCCTGGCTTACAGACTGACCTTAAGACAAGACCAGCCCATTTCTCTAATTGTCCTGATTGTACAACAACATCATGAGGCATTTTATGTCCTGAAAAACTACAAGGATTTGGGACTAACTTCTGAATGCAGGCTACTATTTCCTTAAATTGTGTTCTATAATGTCAATGTGATGCTGGGAAAAATAGGAAATGGTGAAATAAACAAAATCAGACAAGTTTCTATAGTATAGGAGTTTTCAGAAACTTGATTATGTTAAAGGGCATTTAGTTTCCCCAAAGAGATGATGAAATATATTTTCCCAATTTATAGGGCATGAAATTCATTATTCTCATTGGACTATCTTGAAGAATACTTCTGTTTTGTAGAATATGATTTAGGAACAATAGATACAAATTGCAGTGGACTCAAGAGCATTAAAAATAGTAACTGGTGAAAAGAACGGCACCTGTTCATCATGCGGGACTAGGTCCTGGACGCTCACCAGGCTGGAACTCTGCAGCGCATACAGCCTCCTCCACATCTCAAGGGGGTTCCTGGGTCCAAACCTGCCAATCTGAGTACCTCCTAAAGCTATTTGGCTTGTCCCTGGTACCACTGCATATGATGGCACAACACAAAAATCTCCTGAGTTTTTGTGTGACCATTTGCCTCAGTGATACATTAACCTACTTCCTAGATATGCTCAGCTGCAGTGCTGACCGTCTGCAAGACCAACCAGCTTGTGAAGTGTGTTTCTGAGCTCGCAGGAGTCTACTTTCAGTACAAATCCTCACCCTTTCAGAATGGTGCCAAAGTTTTCGGTGTAGAATCAGTCCCCTCAGAACATCAAAATCTACCCAGAGCTTGTTGAAATTTCCAGGGTAACTACTTAGGTACCAATTTGGGCAGAACAAGTGAAACACAGGGTGCAAGGGAGTGGTAGAGTCAGAAGCCGTTTAGGCAAACAACAAGCAAAGGGACATGGACCGCTTTGCACGCCTAAAGCAGAGCAAGAGATCATGGTAAAGTTCCACAAACGGAACCGACAGCCAGGAGGGCCACCGAAAATTAGGGCACCAGAGAAGGCTGAAGGCCAAAGCTGCATCCCTCCAACAAGGAAGGAGCTCAGCAGCTCAAAGGGTGCCCTCACTCAGCACTCAGACGGCGGGCGCCCTCACTCAGCACTCAGACGGCGGGCGCCCTCACTCAGCACTAGACAGCGGGCACCCTCACTCAGCACTCAGACGGCGGGCGCCCTCACTCAGCACTCAGACGGCGGGCACCCTCACTCAGCACTCAGATGACGGGCGCCCTCACTCAGCACTAGACAGCGGGCACCCTCACTCAGCACTCAGACGGCGGGCGCCCTCACTCAGCACTCAGACGGCGGGCACCCTCACTCAGCACTCAGACGGCGGGCGCCCTCACTCAGCACTCAGACGGCGGGCACCCTCACTCAGCACTCAGACGGCGGGCGCCCTCACTCAGCACTCAGACGGCGGGCACCCTCACTCAGCAGCTCAGATAATGGGCACCCTCACTCAGCACTCAGACAGCGGGCACCCTCACTCAGCACTCAGACGGCGGGCACCCTCACTCAGCACTCAGACGGCGGGCACCCTCACTCAGCAGCTCAGATAATGGGCACCCTCACTCAGCACTCAGACAGTGGGCACCCTCACTCAGCAGCTCAGATGGCGGGCACCCTCACTCAGCACTCAGACAGCGGGCACCCTCACTCAGCACTCAGGCCACTGGTAACTTAGACTCAGCTATTTGATCTGCTTCTCACTCTTAAAAGAGCTTGTCCCAGGTGAGCATACCACAAAGGTCAGACAAGGAAGTCTCACAGCCATTGGCTAAGGTATGAGCTGAGGAGCTGGGCTCAGAGAGAGTTTTCTGGCGCCCTGAGTCACACACATGGTGTGAATACTGGGGTCTCAATTTCACCTTTAAAGATGCATTTCTAGACAACATTTGATTGTTGGCAAAACCCCATGCTATCCTCTGTATAAAGGTGATACTTTTAAAATAGTACTGTAAAACTAAAATTATAAACAAGAGACTACAAATATTTCTAACAGAGATTTGGTTATAAAAACATTCCTTGTAGGAATTATAGTAAAATAGTAAGGTATACAAATAAACCCTCCAAGTTTTAGTATTCAAAAAGTATTTAGTATCCTAATATTCAAAAGGTATTTAGTATTTTAGTATTCCTATTAAAATTTGTAATTCTTTACCATATGGCCAATAGAAATAACTTTCTCCTTAACCTCTAAACCAGTCATTCTGAAACAAGGGAGCAAGTGCCCCAGGAATGTGTATCAAGCTCTTCATGGGGTATTGTTTGAGAAAGCATATTAAATACTAAATATAATTTTATAAATGAATTATAGTTAAAATTGATTACCTTTCCAAATATTGCATTTTACTATTTTAAATTATAAAGCATAATTTTATATTTAGAAATTTTACATGTCTAGTGTCCTTAATATAGATTTAAAAGAATTAAAGTTTGGCAACTCTTTCATTTCCAGCAAGGCTAGACCAATTAGATCTTAGGTGATATGAATAGAACTCTGTAAAAAAAAAGAAAAAGCTGCTCAACTCCAAGTTCATGGAGCACAGGAGTTAAGGGCAAGTGCTCTAATACCATCTTCACATAAACTAGATGAATTACCTTCTGCAAATAGCTTTAATACTGTGAACCTCAAGTTTGTCATCTGTGAAAAGGGGAGAGCAATGATACCTATTCTGTAAGGTCATTGTAAGCACTGAATGAAATGAAGCATATGTGGTACTTAACATATGACCTGGCACAGACTAAATTACCCAATAGTTAGACATCATTATAGGCCCTAGCTTCTGCAGGCCTGAGACTCTCAAACAGTACTTTCAATCTTTTGTTAAAAGGAATGTCGATTTTTAAAGGCTGAGAAACACTGATAGAGCTTAAACTCCTGATTTTCTGGTGGTCCCTAAATTCTCCACAAATCTAGCCATTTCTCTAGCTTTCCTCTTTATTATTATTATTTTTTTTAAATTTCACTGAACACATTTTGAAATTAGCCTACTTTCTAAAATAACACAGAGAATTATCTTGGAATTCTTCTTTCTGCCCAATTTTCAGCCCTTACAAGTTTCAGGACATCAATGTTATTACTTGAATGCGCCTTCCTTCTATCATCTTTGTGTATTCCTGATCAACTAAAAGTTATTTTCAGTAATGATGTGTAGATGCCTCGTCTATCTAGCTCAAGAGCCACCTAATACATACATTAAGAAAGGTGTGGGACAGACAAGATAAAAACCGTTCACCAGTCTCTTCCTATAATTTGAGCTTGCAACGGTGAACACCCTCATTAAACACCCTCATTAAAACTTCCTGATGCTATCCTTTTTATCATGTTTCAAGTTATATGAATTAAAAAAAATTCTAATGGGCTCAAGTGTTTTCTCCACAAAAGGTGACTTTTTGAGGGATAAGACAGGTCTGGTTTGTTTTTATAGCAACAACCTAATGATAGCCTATGTAATTTTGTTTTCCTATGTTTTAAGTTACACAATGATGTAAACCATTTCCAATCATGAGCTTTTTACTTCACAGGTAAGGACCTCTTAATAGAATAATAAATTATTAATATGAAAAGCACCTATATCAGAAGTAAAACTAATGGTATTTGGAAATTTGACTTAGAATAAGACCACAAAAATTATCTATCTTCATATAAAACATTTGCTTAAAAACATCCATTTTAAAAAGCATACTTTATAAATACCACCACCATTAAAACTAGTATGTGCCTCAAATGGAGGGGAAACACATCTGTCTTCTTTTTTTTGCCTTGACCTTTGAGAAGAAAAGTACTTTTCAAAGATTACAATTAAGATCAAGTATAGAATCATTATTCTGTTTTAATCCATCTTGAAGTGACTGCTGGAAATAATGACAAAAGTCCCAAATCCAAAGTGAATAAGTTAGTCATGACACAGCTACATCTAGAAATCACTGAATAACTTGAAACCCGTAGTTCCTTGATTCATTCACTCACTGGAAGCATGTATATATCTCCTCCTATGTATCCTACAATGAAAAGATGGGTATGATGGGATGTTTGCCCTTGTTTACCACATTATAGAGAAAACAAACATGCAAAAAAAATTATAATCCAACGTGCTAAGTATAAGAAATTGCAAATACAAATGGGAGTGCAGAAGAGTGATTAGCAGATATAGAAGATTATCTTTTTTTCCTAAGGAAAGCAAAAGCTATATTAATATATTCACTGGATTCCAAATTAAACTGAGGAAATGAAAGGATTTTGATCTGACTCGCATTCAAAGTGTAACTTTAAATTTTGATTACAATGGTTTAATTAACATGGAAAGTTATAGAATATCTAACTAGATAAGCACAACTCTTAGTAATTCCTCTGTGTTCTGGCTGAGATTTCCCTCAATTCTTACCTGACTTCATTTAGCCTTTGGTGTTCTTGCCACCACACTTGCTTGTGTTGTTTTATTAGTGTTTGTTCCTTAGATATCTTTGAAGTCTGCACTGCTTTTCTGATCTAGATTTAAAGGAACAAAGAGGAGCAATTTCAATGTTTTTTAAGCGTTTTCCACAATGTAAATGTTTAATCTGTACTCTCTAAGTTAAACACTTAACTCTTTTTCAACCCTATTAGTGCACCTTCTAACATAGAATCTACTTTAATATCAGTGCTATGTTAAACAAAAAGTAGGGAGGTGAAGAGAAAATGGTTTGGAGTACTGATCAAATTAAAAACTATTTTGAAAGTATTTGTGAAAATAAAGGTGCAATAATCCACACATACAATAAATAAAACTTTAATTCATGCAGTCCCAGAAAATTTTTCAAGAACTTTCCATATGTTCTCTCACCTTTTTGATACATCTTCCCTGCCAGGCATCATGAACATCATTATCCCCATTTTACAGATGACGACACAAGTTCAGAGAGGTTATAAGACTTGGTCAAGATCATCAAGCTCATAAACATCAAAGTCACATTGAACCTAGGCATTTGAATTGGTTTTTATCCTATTTTTCAGCATAGGATGGGAAAGTGTCATTGGTAAGTTATTAGATGCCTGGCTTTAGTTCCAGCTTCAGCACCTACTAGAAATAACAACCTTGAACATGCAATTTTAACCTTTCAACTTGGTAAATAAATTTTTATAAGTAAAAATTTGTAACTAAAGTTTTTCAATTTTAGGCAAATATTTATTTGAAGGTACTTAACAAAGAAAGAGTGAAAATAATGTAACATTGAGATCCAAATTTTCAACTCATTTTACATTTTGACTTTTAAAAAATGTAGCACATTATTACTGCTGTGGGTTGCTGTTGACAAGTTGTGTCAGGTCTGGGCCTGTTGCCTTAAGATCCATTCTTGGCCATCTCCCTGACCTGCTCCATATCCCAGAGCAGCCTGGGTTTCTCAGACATCGCTATCAGCTGGCTTCCAGTTGGGTTCAGCCAAAGAGAGACACTGACAGTAGGAGACTGAAAAGAGGGAGGAAAGGAGAAGCCAAAGGATTATCCATCCTGCCTTCTCCATCCTCGGGCAGGTCTCCAGGAGAATCTGTATCTTCTCCATTGCTCCGACTTCCCTTGCTAGTTCTACATCTCTGTGCAACCTCAGCCCATGGGATGTGAAAAGCCTTGCTTTTAAGTCCCTCCGACCTAGGCACAGCAATGATTCCTGCTGTTGTTAATCCCTGGGTTGTTTCCCAACTCTGTTTGGCTTCTCAGATCTATCCCGTGTGAAACCCTTTCCTACATTAAAGACCCCTCCACTCCAAGTCCAGGAGTAGCGACTGTTTCCTGGTTAGACTGACTGATAGCCATGTGTATGCTGAACTCAACTCGTGTATTCCATATTCATACCTTGAAACATCTACAAAAGTATTACTCTCAAGTCAGAAACTTGATGAAATAAATTTTATATTTTCTCTACTTTTAGTAGCTTGAAAGCTTTAACAGATCAATGCTGAATATATAAAATCTTCAGAAGACAAGTCCTAAAAAGACTCTTTATAATGCATACTATTTCTAGCTGTCATTCACTGATTACTTTAACCTTGAGTGTATCTTTCTGCTGTTCTAGTTACTGATTCAAAATTAGGGGTATAAGAAAACAAAACAACCCAGACATTAGTTTAAAAAACCACAAAGTCAAAGTCATATCTTTTCCTCAGAAGGCCTTAAGAGTGCTACAATTATGAAATCTAGGAACAAAGTACATTTAAATAAGAACAGGAAACTGCAGGAAAACATTCAGCAATGTATTTTTACCTACTGAAAAAATAAAAGTACATAGTGCTTCTAAAATCTGACTCTACTGTTTGCTTTAAATGTCTAAAACTCATTCTACCTCTTTGCCATCTATAGCCTCTATAGTTTGTTGCAACAGACATGACTTTAAAAATTAGATTTCTTTGACATATTTGGTCCATGTTATACAAAAAAATTAAAACTCATACTTTTATAGCTTAAAGAAATCAATGCTGCTGCTTTGGGGCCAGGGAAAGACCAATTAAGTAGACAATAAAAGTCAAAATAAAACTACTATTTTTCACTAGACACTTCCAATATTTTGCAGAACATCCTGATTTTTTGTAAATTCGTTCATTGACTCCACTTCTATCCTCAGGCCAAAAATGAAGTCTTAAAAGAACAAAAAGACTTAAAGTTGTACCTTTATCAATAGAGAGATTTCTAGGTGATTCCAGTTCATTTTGCTGGCAAAAGCCGTATGAAATCAGTATTTAAGGTGGAGGGTGATTTAAGCAGAATGCTAATTAATTAAAAATAACAAAAATAACAAATTCATGAAAGAATCAGAAACTAGAGGTTTCCTATGTGGTTTATTATGATGATCCAAGATAACAAAACTCTAAATAGGCATCTTGAAATGCCATGAAAGCCTTTTGGGCCAGATGATCCATCTTTAGATATAAACAATAACTAGTGGACAATTTAAGTGTTACTTACATGTGTGTATGTATTTGTCAAAATTCACTGAGATGTGCACTTAAGATTTATGCACTTTACTACATGCAAGTTATACCTCAATGCAGAAATGTCAATACAAATAAAAAGAAAACAACTACACTAAGATGTAATTTCTTATCTATCAGACTGGCAAAAACTCAAATGTTTAAAAAAACATCTTGTGTGGCTCTGGGGAAATGTTCTCTCATATGTTGCTAGTGGGAATAAAACAATGCAGCCCCATAAAGAAGGGAATTTAGAGACATATAGCAAAATTTCATATGGATTTACTCTTTGACCTAGTAATCTTAATTGTAAAAATCTATTTGATAACTATACTGGAAAAAGTATAAAAAGATACATGAACAAAGCTATTCACTATGTGTAATAGAAAGAGACTGGAACACAAAAATTTCATCAGTGTTCTTCCTAAACTAAATTGGTCAATTTAGATTTGAATATATATTAGACATAACTACCAATTTACTGAAAATACAGGAGAAAAACATTAAATGACACCACCAGGATGTAATCAACAAAATCCAGACTGTAAGAAACTATAAAAGACAATATAATTTCTTCAAAAAATAAATTACAAAAATATGAAAGAATGAAGGAGGAAATCTAAAGAGTAAAAATCAGTTGCAATATATGGATCTTATTTATTTGAATAAACATTAAGAAAAAAATTTGGAGACAATCAGGGAAATTTAATACTGACTAGATATTTGAAATTACTAAGAAATCATTAACATTTTAGTGCTAAGGACACTGTAGGGTTTGGGAGCTTTTTTTTTTAGCTTTAATCTTTTAGAGACACATGCTGAAAAGTTATGTGAAATACTATGATCTCTCAGATTTGCTTCAAAATAATATGGCACAGGGGTAAACTGTGGGTGAGAATATAGAGGAAATAATGGCCAAGATTTAGTAATAATTGAAGCTGAGTAATGTTACGTGGAGATCAATGGTACCATCCACTCTAATTTTACTAATGCTTATAATTTTCCATAACATAACATTTAAAAGAAGAATTAGTAGATTGCATACTTGAATTGGGCAGGAAGAACTATTCATTCTTACTAAGGAAAGAAATTTTAAAAAAAATTATAAAGACCTCTTTTATATATAAATTGGGAATGGACAGTTAGCATACAATGTACCAAAAATTGGCCTCAGTTTCCAGCCCAATCTATTTGGCTTCAGGTTTAATCTCAGCTTTTGAAAGACTAGAAGACCCAATGCCCACATCAGTGTCTTATCTGGCGTCCCAGAATTCATGCAAGATCAGTGACACAGTAAATATATAGATGATCATCACATCTAATCAGCATTAAAATATTAGTTATACAAATCAGACAAGTCTTCTGAACTTATTGTTCATTTCTTTTCAAATATAGCTAAGTATTCTAGATGTAACTTGAAGCAAAAATGTCCTTGTGTGCCTCAAATGTTAGCATTCTATCATTCAGTTTACGTATGTTAATATTTACTATTGCCAGAGTAAAGTGTTAGAGTAATTAGCAATGATTGTTAAAACTGCTAATTTTATGTGCACAAAGAAAGTACATTTAATTGGTAAAACAAATAGTGAAATAGACTGATAATTAATACAAATATTAAGAGAGAATGTGTTAACTATGCAACATTAGGAAGAATAAAATATTCTTCTTGAACCAATACATATTTTATAAAAAATTAAATTATAATGTAAGAAAGAACAAAATAGATGGTGTTATAATCACAATTCCAGTTGGTGTAGACTATTTGGCATATTCGTATTCATAACATTAAACAAATTAAACTTTATGAATTGTATTTAATTTCCAGTTACTAACTCTACTTAAGCCATGAATCTATCAAGAAAAAGTCCTCTTTGAAAAATTTTCACATTTTATAAGAATAAATTAAAAGCAAAATGTCAACTTGCTACTTGTAAACTAAATGAGATGGGAAGAATCAAAAAATCATGTGCAACTACATTCCTAATATATCTTCCTTAATCCAGATACAACAAAAAAATGAAAACTGTATAAAGAAAAGAAGAAGGTGTTAGAAAATGATGAGGCATCCAGGACACATTTTGTTCTCACTAATCAAAAGTCAAGACAACAGATATCACAAAAATTCTTTAAAAGGACAATTCTTTATTGTTATGAACCATGGAGACTAAAAACAGAAGCAAAAACTGGTCAAAATGGTTGCTAGAGACTGAACCATTTTCAGTAGTTGAAGATAGGAATGTTTTTAAGATTTGCCAAACTATAAATTCCAGGTACAAAGTTATTTCTAGAAGATATGTAACTAAAAAGGTCCTTCCTGAATTATGTTTTATGAAAAAATGTTATTATTTAAAATGTTCATTGAAGGTGATCATCTGTTTAACTTCACAAACATATAACACAGTGAGCAGAGAAGCAATCTAGCATCCAACAGTGCTGACAAATTATTGTCCCTGAAATTAATGTCAAACTATAAAAACTACATTCATAATTAAGATTTTTAAATAGGCTTATTCTTTGATAGTGATTCTATCATCAAAGAAATTCACTTTGACCAAATACTGATTTTAATAATCATTCCACATTGAGCCTAAATTTTTTTTTTTTGGTGCATGATGGCTGGCTGGACAAATAGATACATAGATAATATTAGGAATGCATATGTGTGTGTGTATGTATGTATATATATATATATATATGAATATATATGCATACATTCTAATACTGACAAGGGTGTAGAGAAAATGTTTACGGTGGCATCTTCATTAGAAACATATTTGGGGGAAGAACTTAAAAACATTCATACTTTTTGGCTCAGACATCTCAATCACAGGAACTTATCTTATGGGGATGTGGACTTATAGAACATGAAAAGTATCTATACATGAAAACATTTCCTGAAGCATGGTTTCCAGTATCATAAAATTAGATACCATCCAAATATCCAAAAATCAGGATGTGATAGGACACGCATCATTTTCTAGTTGGAGTACTTGTCAATCCTGTTTTTGCTTAGTTAATTCTTACTGACCTTGATACCCGAATTCCAATGTCACTTCCTCAGAAAACCCTTCCCACCCAATTAGGATTAGTCCTGTTATCACACACCAGACAGCACATTTTAATTGGAGTTTATACTTAATATAATTTTATTTCAGGGTTTATTTGATAAACACTGACTTCCCTTCTCCCCATCTCCTGCAAACAGTATACTCCATGAGTAGGAGCTTTATTTTGTTCTCCATTGTTATCTTTAAGGCACACAATAAATATATATTTATTGGAGTAATTAAATATCATATAATAATTACATATTATAAAGACTATGTGGCAAAATGTTAGGGGAAAAAGAATATAGAATTTCATGTGTATGTTTATCACAGGAGGAAACAAAATAAGTAAGTATGTATTTATTTTTTTACATGTATGTATGTATATATGTGGTACATAGATAATGGGTCAGAATAGAAGCCAGAAATATGAAAATGGTTTTGTTAGGATGATAGTTGTATAAGCGATTTTCCCATAAAATTCTTTGAATGTCCTGATAACAATAAATCAAGGTTATATCTGAATCCAACAAATAATGCCCTACTTTTTAAACAGTCTCATAGATACATGGTAATTTCTCTAGAAAAGGGTATCAAATATGCTTTGAAATCATAACAGTTATCTTTTTAAAAAGATATTAACAATAAAAAAACATGTAAAACTAATATAACCCAAAAACATTAAATACAAATAAAAATTGTAAATTATTAAACATGTTGCTTTGCCATACCAGATTTTTAATGTGACTAAGCAAGAAAAATGCTCTTTATAATGTGCTCCATTATTTGCACAAGAGAGAAACATATTGCATGAACAATCCTAAGTTATATGTGGTCCTAAAATACTGTGTACAATTACTTGCCCATAAACCCATTCCAAATCTAGTCCGACTTCACCTTTTCTTAGATCAAGGCAAGAAAGGGAATTCTAGAAAGCAGAGGAACTTGAGGGCATATATGCATGGTGTTCCAGGAGGAGACTTAAATCAGATGATAACTCATGGCTAGAACTTACTAGCAACTATTTTCCCAAATTAAGTTAGAAATTGTTGAAAGCTAATGAAATGGCTATCTTTCTAAAAATAAAGCTGAATTCATACCTGATTGGGTTGTTATGAACATTAAATGATTAATGTATGTAAACTACGTAGCACAGTGTCCAAGAGTGTTCGGTAGGTACTATTCACTATTATGAGTCATTGGAAGATTCTAAAAACTATTTAGAATGTTATTTATTTTCATGTTTTCATTGCAAATGTTATTTTGCTTCCTAGCAATTCAATTTTCCAAAACTAGAAAACATACATACATACACTTCTAACCTTTTTCTCTATAGAAGCAGAAGCTAATTTTTTTGCTTCAGTTAATGCATGCAATTGTAGATAGTCTACTGGTTTATACTTGGTGCTTCTCACTCCATTTTTCATACAGAATATCAGCTTATCTGTTTTTCATAAAAATAGAAAACGACAAAGAAATAATATTATTATTGTAAGTCAAAGTATAGTTATGACAATATATTGACTGCAGGTCTCATTTTTAAATATTTTTAAGTAAATACAAGACTTTTAAGCAAATTGTAACATTCATTGTATATTTGAAACTCTCTAGAATATAATAGGCTAAACTATAATAGGCTAAATAAGATTAAAATGATATAAAATGTTTGAGTAGGCATTCTCCATCCAAATACATAAAATATCCTAGATTAGTATAGTATTAACTATTTTGGTAAAGTAAAACATAGGTAGAAGCTACTCTAAGGCCAAGTAGCATAATGTATAACCTGAGAAATTCAGCAAAAAATGTACTTTTGCCTCAATTATGTGAACAATCTGTGCCATGTAAAGTAATTAAGATTTATTAAGTATATCATTAATCACATGACTATAAGAAGGCTCCAAATGATTTAAGGATAAACACAATGAAGGAAGGCATGGTTGCCCTGACCACCACTGAGGAAGATTAAAACACGCACTGTGAGGGGACTAGAGAAACCTTCAATGTGACCAAAAACTGAACTTCCCGTTATTAAAATTTTGAAAATCAACATTTCAATTTTATATCATGCATAATCTACCATAAATCATAGTACAGACTTAGAACTAGAAAAAATACCTGAGCTATCATTTTTCTGAAGTGTCATGAGTGGCCAGTCTCTTTTATTCATGTTTTCCATATCTGTCAAGAAAACAAGAGACAGCTAAAATTACACAACACAATGTTAGTTTAAAACATTTTTAATGATACGTGAGTTCTAGTGTTCTTTAAAATAAGACCTAGGACTGGGTGCCATAACTCTTTGTATTTTATTAAAATCCACTTCTTGCTCCTAGATGCTTTCTTCCATTGGTTTTTTTCCCTCTGTGTCTTTCCTGTTCTTGGTCTCTCTTCCCAATTTCTTACCTCTTAAACCCCCTCCTCTCTTGGATTATCACAGTGACTGGTAAATATTTTGTGATTTAAAAGTTATGTATGTTTTATCTTGATTTCCTGGGAGGAAAGAAACTATATAAATTAAAGAATAAAGCAGCTAGCCACATGACTCACTACTTCTATTAAGCAATACGCACTTGGTGGTGGACCCGGGAATGCGCCATCCACTTCTAGAAGGCACTCGATCCCCCCTATCACCTCCTTCAGCCTCAATGGCTGTCTACACCCGGTGACTGAACAGGGCAGGGATATGAAGACCCAGAGTTGGGCTCATTATGGCTCATATTTGCTTGAGAGCTCCCTGCATGGTTGATCCAGACTTTATTGGACCTACACTTAAATTTCACATTTCCATCTGCCCCATCCTGCTTCCTCCCTCCTTTCATGGGTCTGGATCCCCAAAAAATATTTAGTGACTCTGCCTCATGTCTGCTTCCCAAGAAACCTACGTGTGACAGCCCTGAACTGACCTGACATCTTTTTGGGGCACCTCCAAGATGACAAACTAATCAAGTGGTTCCTCATCAGTACCCATTTTTCATAAATTTTTGTCTCGTGTCCACTAGGTTGAACTGTCTGGTGGCTTTTGCAGGAAGCTAAAAATTTTCTTAAATGGAAGAGAAAGTGGTACAAGTCCATGACTTTTGGAAACTCTGCCAGATTACCAAGAACCATGGTGGCTGCCACCAGCTTTAGGGATAGGGATACACTCCAGTGTGTAATTTCTATAGGGTATCTGGTTAAGGCATTCTTGTTTCAAGCCTTTATTAATGTCGACTTCCTATTGTCTGCTTTCTACTCTCACCCACATCCTATCTTAGATTCTTCTTTCTGGAAGAGTCTGCATATCCAGTCTGTCTACCGGCAGTGCCTCAAGCCACCACCACTTTGTACCCTTACAGTCCATTCTCCACACATCAACCCAAGTAACCTCTTAAAAACTGTAATCTGACTTGGCTTGAATCCCTTCAATGGTTGCCTATTACCCTTTAAAAGTATTGCAACTTTTTAAAAATAACCGATAATGCCCTGCACGGCCTTGCCTTTGGTCATCTTTTCACCCTCAGCTCATCCACACCCTCCAGACACACCTATTTTTCAAATCAAGTGCATTGTACCTCAAGGCCTTCCCAGCTGGTGCTTTCTGCCTCAAAGACATTTCCTTCTTCTTTTTACCTGGTTGGTTCCTACTCAGCCTTCAGCTTGACCAACATGGCACCTCTTCAGAGAGACCTAACCTGACTTCTCCATCTAAATGAGGGAGAGAACTCCCTGTTTCTCTCTCACCCCATTTTTTCCTTTTCTGTGACAATTTGTATCAGTCTTCATATTTGCATGTTTACTGATTTGATGTCTGTCTCCCTCCACAGACACATGTTCCCCTACTATCTTATTTCTGATTGCATCCCCAGTGCCTAGCACAAAATAGCAAATGCCAATAAAGTATTTGAGGAAATGAATAAAAAGTAGCACGGTAGTAACTGGATGTCTCATAGTTTCTCAGAACGTCAATAACAATTCCTCAGTCCATACTATAGCTTCCCTCTCCCAACGCTAACCTTCCAATGTTTTAAAATCTGCTTTGGTAGCGTAGCTACAGACAGGAATGGCTCCTTGAAATGCCCTCAGAAGTCATCAGGTAAGTTAAAAGAGAAAAGTGACAAGGTACACAACCATAGGAAATGTCAGAAAACATGGAAAATTAAAGAGCATCTCATGTCCAAAGATAATCAAATACATTTTTTCTTTTTATTAACATGGGTACAAGACAGAGAAAGCAAAGTCTCGCAAACACATTTTGACTTCATTTAGTACCAGTTTGTGAGCTCTGGAATATTCCATCGCATCTCTAGCTTTCATTTCATTCTCCCTCCTGTAACTGAACTGTCCCAGGTTGCCATCTCCACCCAGGAGAGACCCCACTAGTTCTCCAATTGACTAGCTTCAGTCTTCCCTCAATGGGGAGCCCCACCCTGTTGGCTTTAGGACTCATTTTTCTTAGGATAGATGGCAAGATTGAGGCTGTGAAACAAAATAGGGTTTTGCGGGTCCCCTTTCGGTTACGCTGGTCTAATCCTGCTAACTTATCCCTCCTGGTTTTCAGAGGGAAATCATGAAACCCATACAATGGTTCTTGCCATTTCTACATAGCTCACATTTTAATTATAAGAATCTTACACTACAACACATTCTGGTAATCAAATTTGCAAACAAAAACTAATCTGTCTTTGTAAGCTTGAAACTTAGTTCGGCTCCAGCTGTACAGAAGACCAAGTGGAAACATTTCTTGATCTAAATTCTTTACAATTTATGTATAAATCATAAATAATTACTACTCTCCTTTCGAGAATGTTGAGGGCCTCTGAACTAAGCAATTATTAAACCGAGATCATATAAAACTGATTTAGTTTGTAGTGTTTCTTATATCAGAATATTAAATAGACATTTAGACATAAAATCTGAAAAATTCACATTATCATTTACTTAGTCTACCTTCTCAGTTTAACATTTGAGATGATTGTGGCCAAGAAAAATGACCAGGATCACAAAGAACTTCATGTCCAAAATCTCATATTCATAACACAAAAATCCGTGAAAATGAAGGTTTATTTCCTAATTAATATGGTGGCCAAATCCAACTTGAGCTGAAATCATTTGGTGACAAACTTGGTCCAAACTGAAGTTTATCCAACTCAGTGTGAACATTCATACATTTGTGCAAAAGCATCGTGTTAATTATAGGGTTTTCTCCAGGCATGACCAGTTTTAAATAATACAGGCATATGCTCTGTATCACATTTAAAAAATCTGAAAAATTCAAAATATATCTGGCCCCACAGATTTCAGATAAGGGATCACGAAACTGTATTAAAACACAAATTCCCTGATGCTCAAAGAAGTACATGATATCTAGGCCATTTTGATTTTATGCTTACTAGTGAAAAATTCAAAGTGGCTACTTCAGTCTGTAGTTAAAATGCTTTTGGTTGAGTAATGGCTACTAGAACAGAATTTTCCACATTAAATAATTTAAGAACACTTAGTTTTAGGAATTATTGCATGTTCTCATTATATGTGAACATGTTTCTTTGAAAACTGGGGTGATTGGCTAATCTACATATCTACACAGTTAAG
The DNA here is from genome assembly GCF_030020395.1 of Manis pentadactyla. Taxonomy (NCBI): domain Eukaryota; kingdom Metazoa; phylum Chordata; class Mammalia; order Pholidota; family Manidae; genus Manis; species Manis pentadactyla. The sequence goes on along the minus strand of NC_080026.1, from coordinate 14,402,835 downwards.
CAGTTTATATGTAATCTTAGAAATTGCTTATGAGTGTTATCAAAATGTTAAACCTTTTAGATCTAGTCAATTACTAAAAATATTTTTAACTCATATTTTATGAGAAATTTCTTCTAGTGTAGGAAGAACATTTTTATATAAAATGTAATAATAGCTTCACTAGCTAGAAGGTTGAAAAAACACAATATAAAGTTCATACAAAGTTAATTTTTACAGAGTTGATAGAGAATATACACTTTAAAAAAACATACACAATCTCAGCTAGTCTCTACAGGCAGGTGAATGATTAGGACTTCTCTGGAAATGAGGAAAAAATAGAAAGAGATCATTTATATAATGAGGCAATCTTTTTACAATGAAATTTATATTCTTCTCTTTCCTAAGAAAATCTCTTTTAATACACCAAGGAAGAAAGTGTCAGTTGTACTTAGGTTTAAAATTGTACAACATATGGATAGTTTGTTCATTCTAAACTGCTTAACTGTGTAGATATGTAGATTAGCCAATCACCCCAGTTTTCAAAGATGATGGGGATTTTGCTAGACCAAACAGTGTGAGAACAATACCAATCTGAAAAAATATCTTGGATGTAGCATCAAATTATAACTTTTTCATATGAAAAATTTCATGACATTTTAAGCATTAGTTCAAATACCACTGCCAGAGTCTAGCTTAAGCAGTGTTTTTCCAATATGCAGAATTCTCTTTTAAATTATAAGCTGGATGGTGCATATTGCTTACAATTTGAAATATTGTACATTGTAGTTAGCATAAGGCAAAAAGTACTGTACTGGAAAAAGTAATGGAACCAAAAATAAACTACTAAAGCTAATAAAAATAGTTAAATAAAGTGCTCAGTTACATAATAAATACCTAGTAATTCAACATAATGGGAAAAGATTTCACTCAAAAGAGCAACCAAAACAAAACAAATAAAAACAAAATATATAGGAATAAACTATACAAAGAGTTAGTAGGACTCATACTCTACAAAACTACAGAAGTTTATTGTGGGAAATAAAAGTTGTAGAAAAATGACTGTAATTCTGTTTACCATATATTTAATGTTGGCAATATTTGGGTAGTAGGATTATAGTTGATCTTTCTTTCTTCTTTTTACTTGAGCACAATTTGTATATTTCTCTTTTTTTATAAGAAGAAACCACATGGTGATTGCTATGGCGGAGAGGGCTGAGGGGTGTAGGTGAAGTGGGAGAAGGGGATAAAGAGGTTCAGCCTTCAAACTATAAAATAGAGATAAAAGCACAACATAGGGAATAAAAACTTAAAAATACTAAGCAGTGACAATAGTTATTTCACTATATATTGGAGGAAATGATACTACAGTTTTCATATTTTACCATTTAAAAAAGAAACTAGATTTCATGACACAAATAATCCTTTAAGATGTGAATTTGTATATACAAGTGTAATTTTCCACACTAATACTGAACTGAGTTATTTCTTACTAATATTTTTTTCTTTAAAAGACAGGATATATTAAATACATTTGTAGAATTTTATAGAACTTGAAAATGTTAACATTAAAATATTCATACATTATGATATTTTAATGCTCTATGGGAAATAAGTCAATATATTAAACTATTTAAACTATTCTTTCAATGATAAAAGTACTAATTAAATAATATCAAAGTGTATAGAAAATTATAAGGTAAAAATTAAAATTTCCAGCCCAATTTGTATACAAATGCAATCATGACGTATGTACATTATGTTCTGTAAGTTGTTTTTTCTTTAATAACTTGATTATCTTTTTGTAACATTCTATTTTGCAACCATAGATGCATAGTATATGCATATTTTTAATGGCTGCTAAATGTCTCACATATATATGTGTGTGTATATACATATATAAGTATATATATAGATATTTCATCATTTATGATATGTAAATCCAAGTACAAAAATCTAAGAAATTTTTTTTTAATTCTGCTCTTTTACTACAAAACAAATCCATATCAGACAAAGGAAAAACAGATAATCTCTGACTTTTTTACAATTCATATAAATTTGTGTATGAAGCAAATTCTACACATAGTCAACCTTTATGAAATTTCCTATTTTTATGTCCATAATTGCTTGAAGAGGTGAGTCTAAATCTAACTCACTAATAACAATGATTCAAATATAAACCTAGTTATTCAATATGATTTTCCAATAAAAGTCTGGGGAGTAGAATCAAGTACAAAGAAAAGAACCCAGGAAGGGAACCTAGAAGTTTCTGAGAGACTTCAGAGTTCCACAGAGAGTGCAGGTAACTTCAATGGAACCCCTAATGCCTTTACTCCTGCTACTGCCTCAAAGGTGTTTTAATCACTTTAAAAGCCCAAAAGAAAATGCATATGCACCCTGTTTAAGCAGTACATAGTATTAAAGAAAGGAATTATAACTTTCTAGACATTGTGGGGAGGGATAGATGAATTCACACAGCTCACATTAATAGCCTCAGAAATTCTGACCAGAAGCCATGACTGACAGTTTCAACTTTTGGTAAAACAAGTTGGGGAAATTAACTAACTACTTATGAAGAAATACTAGTTTGTCCCTAGTTTTCTCTCCAAATGAGGGACCCATGAAAGAAGAGTAGTAAAAGCAATCCTCTTGTGAAAAGACTTATCACTTGTCTTTAACTTGACTTGCTATTCTGGACATGCTTGAACTCAAGATATTAACAACCTTCTTCTGACATGATCTGGGAATTCACTTTCTCATCCACATACCCAAACCTGAAGAGGCTTGTCTGCTTCCTTCTGGCCCCTTTTACCCCTAATTTCTCCATCAGTAGAGGGGTATCGTACAATCCCCGTCACCAGTCTTTTGTGTAGATTATCGCAATATCCTTTTATGTGTTCTGTTGGTGCCAGCTACCATCACAGAGAGCCTGAATGAGTGAGGTCTCAAAAACTCAAATATCTCTGATTAACCAAATGGATTCCTATCACTTTCCAAGACAAAGTTCAAACTGTGCATAGTTAACAAGGACCTTTAAACAGCTCTTGCCATTTAGCTCCTTCTATACACATTACCCCATCCGCACACTACATTCTGGAATTCCCAAACCATTTGCAAATTCCTGAATGCACAATGTTTAGGCAGAATAATGGCTCCCCAAAGTGTCCACATCTTAATCCTCAGAACTTATGAAGAAGTTAATTTACTTAGCAAAGAAAAAATAGGGCTGCCGTAATCAACTGATTATGGAGATTGCCCAGGGTTACCCAGGTGGGCCCGCTCTAATCACAAGGGTTCTTATAAAATGACATCTAGAGGGTCATAGTCAAAGGAGATGTGATGAGAGAAGCAGAGTTCAGAGAGAGAAAGATTCAAAGATGCTACCTTGCTGGCTTTTAAGCTGGAGGACTGGGGTCAGACCTAAGAAATGCAGGCAACTTCTAGAAGCTGCAAAAGGCAAAGAAATGAATTCTCTCTTAGGTCCTGAAATTATGTCATCCGGCCAACACTTGATTTTAACCCAATGAGACCTGTTATGGACATCTGACCTCCAGGATTATAAAACAATAAATTTGTGTTCTTTAAGCCATTAAATTTGTATAATTTGTCATTCAGCAACAGGAAACAGACAATGCTCTTTCACACCTCCCTGCCATCGCACATGTTGTTACTTAATGCCATTCCCTACACTTGCCTCTCTGGCCAAATTCTACTTATTTTTCAGTTTTATTTCAAGCATCCTACTAGAGCTCCTAATCCAGATAGAGATGCTTTTTCTCCTGTTGTGGGCTACTGTTGTACTTTGTATATATCCCTGCTGATGCAGTTATTCGTGTATTCGATGCTTATTGAACATCTGTCATATATGAGACCAAGGGATATGGAATTATTCAGGCTCTGCAGAGAGACCTTCCCTGACCATCACATCCGAAGTAGCCCCTCCACCCTCAATTACTCTTTATCTCCTCAAGAGAATTAATTTCCTTCATAGCACTTCTCACTTTGTAGCATTATACTATTCACTTATAAGTTTGTTTAGTTGCTTATTGTTCACTTCTACAACTAGAATGTACATTCCGCAAAAGCAAGGACTTTAGCTGATCGTGTTTCTCCAGAGTGCCTAAAATAATGCCTGACAGATATTAGACAGTCAGTATACATCTGCCAAAAAAGCATTAAGTGATTGCATCGCAGATCATAGCCCTGTCCCTAAGGCATGGTAGTATTAGAGGGAAACACATACCTTTTACCTCTTCTTTGCCAACATTTTAAAATATAGGCTTGTCTGCATAAGATGAAAATTACTACCAGGAACAAACTCCACTGCAAAATGGGCAGTAGACTGAGGTGTATGTCAAGAAATAAGGAAGAAGCCACACCCCCATGCTTCTGTGGTGAGTGGCAGCATGGACTCTAAGTTCATGTTAACCAGAGCTGAAGGTGCTCCCTGACCAGCTACTCAGCTGCCAGTCCACATGCAGAAACCTAGGCAATGTCTCTTTTTATTAGTAATCTAGGGATATCTATACCATCTTACTTCACCAGGAGCTTGAGGATAAGAAGGACATTCTTTGCATAGTAGACACAGATTATGTGGTCTTATCTCCAACATATATTATTGAGTGAAAAAAGCAAGCTGCACCATGACACATACCATATGATGCCATTATCTAAACAGGCACAGACAAAATAAAATACAATGCACATTATTCTTTCTCTTTCTCTCTCTCCCGCACCAAAGGAAAAAAGTCTAAAGGAGGTACAAATAGACTGAACGGAGAGGATACTGCAACTGGAGGTTAGTTTCAAAGAGGGACTTGAGCTTTATTTGTAATGAATCTTTGCTTTTTTACAAAGAGAATGTATATATGTATATTTATATAATTAAGAGTAGCAAACATTACCCCCAAAGGTCTTATCTCTAAATAATTATATTATCTATTGTAGAAATAATATAATTACATTCGAGTTTACAAGTGATTATCCAGTAGGTTCCGTCAGTGAGAGCCCCACAACCTGATCACACAATCATACCAATTTCCGAACCTGCCATGCTTGGGCCATTTCTGGGTTACCTTGATCCTACCAAATTGCAATAACCCTATGAAGTCCAGCCTGAAATATATAATTAACTTTATCTTTAATTTTTAAATGTACTTAAATCATTTTTTATACAAATTTGTTGTCTTGTACAAGAAATTTCTTCTGATATTTAACAAAATTATTCAAAATACAGCATTTTTATCTTGATTAACAGTCACAAATGCATTGCTCTTTCTTTTGATTACAAGCTTGTTCAGTAGAATAAAACTGTTAACATCAAGGTCACAAGCAAGGCTATAGAGTTCAACAATTAAATGGAATTTTGATGTGTTTTTCACTGTTACTGTTCAGAAAATTATATCATATGAGGTTTAAAACTGCGGCAGACATAGCTAGGTACCAATATATATTCTCCCTTTTCTCATTCCTAGAGGAAACTAATTTTGCTCAGGATTAAAATATTGGCCTTCCTTTATACACCTGAGGATCTGCATGACCATGTGACACAATTCCAGCCCATGAAATACAAGCAGAGGTCTGCTGGAAACTTTGCAGACAAGACTTGCTTTTTCAAGTAGGCACTGGCCCCTCTTCCCTGTCCTTTCTTCTTTCTCCTTTCCTGGAAAGTGGATGTGAAACTAGACATGGACAAGCTAACTCTGACTATGTAGTGAGTATTAATGAATAGACAGTATTACAAAGAAAAGAACCAAAGGGAGCCTCGGACATGGATACTATCAAGAATCTGCTGTAACTGCCACGGACTACCTCTCTCTGGACTTGCTGTTACGAGAAAAATAAATCCCCAAGCTTCTGCAATCAGGTTCTGTAACTTCCAGCCAAGGAAAATTCCCAATGGATACAGAATGGGATAAATATGAAGCACCCAGGGGATTGTGATGCCTTTCCATATAAAGAAGTATAAAAATTCTTCTAGAAAAGTATCCATCAATACAGGCAGAGGTTAAAATAATAGAAAATATTACTGTCGATGTCCTTTAACAGAAGCAAGAGACAATTACATCTAATGAAATCTCTTATTTTCAAATGCCAATAGTTTCATTTGTAGTTGCAACATTGCTAAAAGGATAGGTAAAAAGATGTGTAGGTGGTTCTGAAAGGGAAAAGGAAAAAAACCCTCAGAAATGTAATTCAACCATAAAAAAATAACATAGAAGAATGTATCTGTGGGTTTTTAATATTCTAGAATAAACAGTTTTCCACAAAGGATCAATTATGCAAGGAGGAATTTTCTTTTAAAATGCTACGTAAAAGTTGGTTTTTAAATTTTTAATAAAAATAGTAATCCACCATTCTTAACAAAAATTATAAAATTCTGTTAAATGACTGCTTAGAACACAGAAGCACTAGTACATTTTGAGCAAATGAAATAATTATAATAGGTAAGAAACATTAATATATTTTTTGTGTTACTGCCAGTTAAGGAAAAAATGTCTAGGTGAAGACTTGAAGAAACTAAGGGAAACATAAAAGGGGTTAAGATAAAGTTTAGAGGGAGGAATAGAAAGAATCAATAGGAAGAAAATCAGAGGAAACAAGAAGAAAATTGTGCTCACTTTCTATTTCCTCTTTCCATTTCCCTCAAGTTTAGGTCAAAAAAGAAGGCCTTCTACACCCTATAAAGGCAAACTCCACAATTTGGGTCAGATGTGCTGAGGTGGTTAGATGTTTTACTGCAGAGGAGGAAGAGCAGGCAGTTTTGAAGCATCAGAGGTGGGCCCTAAGGCGGGTCTGGGTGGAATTCCCAGTCGCAGGAGGTGCTGACTAAGAAGGGGCAGCTCCACTCTGCAGATGAGGATGGGAGCGTGTGAATGTGAGGGAGGGGCTGAGCTGGGAAGATAGAGAGAGAAGTCCAACTGTTTTCCTGTTTCAGTTTTTGTTTCAACCGACTCCTTCACACAGAAAAGGAAAAGGAAATTCTCCACTATCCTTTATATCATGTTCTCCTTCCACGGAGATCCATATTCTCTGAACAAGGATTTGAAAGTCCATGTACGGACAATCTCAACAATATACAATGAAAGCTGTGGGAGACAGAAGAAAATAAGTTTTCTCCATTAGAAAAAAGGGGAAGGAAGAGTTCTCCTTTCTGCCTAGGAGTGTGTATGTGGGGTAGGAGGTAGAGGGCAGTGAGAAGAACCAATTATCATGTAACACAAGGATAAAGAGTAAGGATTTGGCTGCACAGGATTTTCCACTTGGCTTTAAAAATGCCATCAAAATACTTTGGTTCAAAATACAATGGTCAATAATACATGAAATAGCATTAACATATGACTACTGCTTGTCAGCAGCAATCAGATATGAGATGAGATGCATGAGATATCCATGCAATGGGAGGCTTAAAAAAGATAGTCCTACAGAAAAATTATATCAAACCAACAAAATATTCCTTTAAAATAATATTTAAATTAAAATAGCACATCCATAAAACTAAGGTACACTTTAACACAAGAGTAGTGTTGGGCTTTGGAGTAAGGCTATGGAAGACTGAATTCAAACTCTACCACTTATAAACTGTGAGATGCTCAGCAAATACTTAAGTGGTGGAAAAGATTTACTATTGCAAAAATGTTAGCTTCTCCAAACTGATTTATACAATCTCAATAGAAATCCTAGAAGATTTTGTGTGGGTGTGCAAGTTGCAAGCTGATTAAAAAATGTGTATAGAAATGCAAAGGACAAAGAGTAACCAAGGGAATCTTGGAGAAGAAAACAAAGCTGGAGGATTTACAGGATCATATATCAAGATCCATTATAAAACTATACTAATTAGACAGTGTATTATTGACACAAGGATGGAAAAACAGGTTAATGATCAGTACGGAGGGTCAAGAAATAGATCTATACGTATGTGATCACCTGATTTATGACAGAGGTGAGTCACATTGCAGTGCAGTGTACAAAGAACAGTTTTCAATAAATGGTCCTGGGTCAGTTGGATGTCCATATGGAGAAATGAATCTTGAACATCCCCTCAACTCCCAATGTTCACAAAAATCAATTCCAGATGTATTAAAGATTTAAATGTGAAAGATAAAAAAATGAAACTTTTAGAAGAAAATGTAGGCAAATATATTCATGACCCTGGAGTTGGCAGAGATTTCTTAAATGGTTTACAAAAAATGTTAATCATAAATGGAAAATGTAGTAAGTTGGGAATACACACACACACACACACACACACACACATATGTATATATATATATTTTAAGTGCCTAGAAATTAAAAAGGAAAAGATAGAGAACCCAATAGAATATGGAGCAGAAGACCTAAATAGATACTCCACAAAAAAAGGATACTCAAATGGCTGATAAACATTAAAAGTGTTTAACTTTATTCATTAGGAAAATCCAATTTTAAACCAAGATGCAATACCTCTATAAACACTCAGGTAGCTAAAGTGAAAAATAGAGAAAATATCAAGGTGTTGGTAAGAAGGTAGAGCAACCAGAACAGTCATACAAGGCAAGTGGAAGTGTAAATTATACAATTGCTTTAGAAAATTCATTGGCAGTTCACCTACCATACCCGGCCAATCTGCTCCTACCTGCACTCAACAGAAATGTGTGTATATATGCACCAGCAGATAGGTATAAGAATGTTCGTAGCAGCACTATTCCTAGTAGCCCAAATTAGAAACTACCCAAATATCTATCAGTGGTTGAATAAATGAATTGTGGCATCTTCATAAATTTACTCTTTGATTTTTATTTTTGGTGATAGGGCTGTGAAGTGGAGTGGGTAGTAAAATATTCAAAAATACCAGTGCCTTCTTAGGTCAAGAAAATGATGCTCCTGGTTGTGTGGAAGGGAAACGGTTATATACATGGTTCTCCTTTGAAGTATGCAATAACTCAACTGTTCCAAGACATCTTTTACAATGTCTAACTGAGGTTAATTTGACATGGTGACAGACTTGACAAACTCGATGAGAGGTGCTCAACTAATTTTAAAATCAAATCTGAACATTTCACATGATTATACATATATTTTACATGTAGAAAAGTTACTATAAAATTAATATTGCAGAGACTGAAATAAAGATTACATATAAATATAAAAATCTTAGATACAAAATAGGAATAATTCTAATTTTATAGGTCTGTATACATACATGTGTGCATATGAATATTTAACAAATGATTATCAAGGATTTGCAAAGGATTGATTTGAAGAAATTTTTTAAAATTTAAAACAATCACAGACTCACAGAAAAGCTAAAGTATACTATAAATTAATTTTTCTGTTGGAAGTTTCCATTTCAGGGGAAGTTGCTTCCCTGATTCCCCATCACTTCTGAATACTTTCTGGTGTCTCTCCTACAGACAAGAATATTCTCCTACATCTCTACAACTATCAACAACAAGAGATTAACTCTGATCTAATCCTCAGACCCCATCCAAGTTTTGCCAGTTGTTCCAATTGGTGTTTACAGCAAAAAACTCCAGGTCAGAATCAAACATTGCACTTAGTTGTCATGTCTTCAGTCTCCTTCAGTCTGAAATTGTTATTCAGTCTTTCTTGTGATTTTCAAGATCTTGATACTTTTAAAGGTAATAGGCCAGTTATTTTGCAGAATGCCCCTCAATTTGGGTTTGTCTGATGTTTCCTCATGATTAGATTCAGGTTATGCACCCTTGGCAGGAATATCACAGAAGTGATTTATTTCTCTCATTGCATCCTATCACCTTATTTTCATTTGTCCATTACTCATGATGTTCACTTTGAACACTTCATTAAGGTAGCATGTTTGCCAAGTTTCACCACGGTACTTATTTTTCCATTTGTAATTAGTAAATATTTTGTGGAGGGTTACTTGGAAATGCCATTAAATGTACCATTCCTCATTTAACATTTAATTTATATATTTGCTTGTCTACATATAGATTCATTTTATTCAATGGATTATAATCTGTTATTAAAATTATATATCTTGATGCTCAAATTATCCCCAATTTGGCCTCTTCATGTTGGCTTCTGTGTATGACATTTTTTAAAAACCAACACCCATTTATTCACTCACAGTTCTGTAGGTCAGAAGTCTGGATTCTTTGCTCAGAGTATCAAAAGGCTAAAATCAAATTATCAATTTTTCTACAGAGGTTCTGGGGAAAATACACTTTCAAGCTCATTTTTATTGTTGGCTGACTTCAGTTACTTGCAGCTATAGGACTGAGGTTCCCATTTCTTTGCTTGTTATCATCCAGGGGTCACTCTCAAACAAGAAGTTGCTTGCAGTCCTTGCCATGTGGCTCACTCCATCTTCAAGACCACCGGGGATAATCATTCTCATGTTAGATCTCATACATGCTTTGAATTTATTTGACTTCCTCTGTCTCTAACCTTGAAACTCAGATTTAATGTGCTCATGAGATAAGATCAAGCCCACTAAGTAATCTCCCTTTCACAAGACCAACTGACTGGGACCTTAATTACTTCTGCAAAATCTCTTTTTCAGAAGTCAAAAATAAATGGAAGTCTACCCTGTGCTCATGGATAGAAGGAATTAATATTGTCAAAATGGCCGTCCCATCCAAAACAATTTACAGATTCAATGCTATCCCTAGCAAAATACCAATAGCATTTTTCAATGAACTAGAGAAAATAATCCTAAAATTCACATGGAACCACAAAAGACCCCAAATAGCCAAAGCAATCTTGAGAAAGAAGAACAAAGCTAGGGGGATTATGCTCCCTGACTTTAAGCTATAGTACAAAACTACAGTAATCAAACAGTATGGTACTGGCACAAGAACAGACCCATAGATCAATGGAACAGAACAGAGAGCCCAGATATAAACCCATACATATACGGTTAATTACTATACGATAAAGGAGCCATGAATATACAATGGGGAAAAGACAGTCTTTTCAATAATTGGTGCTAGGAAAATTGGACAGCTACCTGCAAGAGAATGAAACTGGATTACTGTCTAACACCACATACAAAAGTAAACTCGAAATGGATCAAAGGCCTAAATGTAAGACATGAAACATAAAACTCTTAGAAAAAAATACAGGCAAAAATCTCTTGAACATAGCATGAGCAATGTTTTCCTGGACACAGCTCCTTGGGCAAGGGAAACAAAATAAAAAATTAACAAGTGGGACTATATCAAACTAAAAAGCTTCTGTGCAGCAGAGGACATCAGCAGCAGAACAAAAAGGAAACCTACATTATGGGAGAATATATTCTTAAATATTTACTTGATAAGGGGTTAACATGCAAAATATACAAGGAACCTATAAACCTCAACACCAAAAAAATAAATAACCGAATTAAAAAATAGGTAAAGGACCTGAAGAGGCACTTTTCCTAAGAAGAAATATAGATGGCCAACAGGCATATGAAAAGATGTTGCACATTTCTAAATATCGGAAATGTAAACCAAAACCATAGTGAGGTATTACCTCACACCAATTAGAATGGCCACTATTCAAAAGACAAGAAATAACAAGTGTTGGTGAGGATGTGGAGAAAGGGAGCCCTCCAACACTGTTGGTGGGAATGTAAATTGGTACAGCCACTGTGGAAGCAGTATTTAAGTTCCTTAAAAACTAAAAATACGAATACCATATGACCCAGTAATTTCACTCCTAGGAATTTGCCCAAAGAAAAAAAAATCCCTGATATGAAAAGATACATGCACCCCTATGTTTATCACCACATTATTTATAATACCCAAGTTATGGAAGCAAACTAAGTGTCCATCAATAGATGAACAGATAAAGAAATATGGTACATAAACACAATGGAATATTATTCAGCCAAAAAGAAAGAAATCTTGCCATTTGCAACAAGATGGATGGACCTAGAGAGTATTATGCTAAGTAAAATAAACCAAAAGGAGAAAGACAAATACCATATGAGTTTACTTATTTGTAGAATATAAAAACAAAACAAAATAAAATGAACAAAATAGCAGTAGACTCAGAAATATTGAGAAGTGACTGATAGCAACCATGGGTAGGGAGGGTGAGGGGGATAAAGGGGCACAAAAATTCTCAATCATAATATAAATTGGTCACAGGGATAATAGTACAGCATGGAGAATACAGTCAATGATTCTATAACATCTTCCTATGTTGACAGATAGTAACTGCACTAGTGGGGGTGAAGGTTTAGTTATATGGGTTACTGTTAAACCACTGTACTGCCAATATAAGATTGTATATCTGCAATTTTTCAATGCAAAAAATCCCTGTGCTATATAAGATAATAGTCATGGGAATAATATCTGCTCATATTCATATTCCTGGGGATTATACAATATATAATACCACACTAGGGGGCAGAGAGTATTAGGTGGGTTTAGAATTCTGCCTACTACATATGTAAAGTGCTAGAACAGTGCCTGGCACATTATAAGTACTATAAGTACAGCAGTTCCCGTTATTATTATCTAACAGAAATTCTTAAAATAGCAATGACACAGTAATGACAAGGGTGTAGTGTAATTTCAATGTACAAAGAAATACAAGTTTCTAGAAGCTTCTTGTGATCAGTTTGGCAAAGTGTATTGAAAGCCTAGTATTTCCACTTTGGGAATTCATACTAAGGACATCAGAAGTATTACACAAAGATGTGTGAAAGAAGACATTAATTATAGCATATTTATAATATTAAATAATTTAAAGGAAATAAAAAGTCTCCCATTGGGGATTTGGTTAAACACTAAGGAATAGCTGTTCAATGGAATACTATGTAGCTTTGAAAACAAACAAACAAAAAACAAATAAAAATACATGGTATGAGAAATACTGAATAAGAAGGGGTCATACGCATGTTACAAGTGAAGGAATTATAGGCTCAAAATTGCCTATGTAATCTAATCCAATTTTAGTTCGAACAGCAAATGGATTCCTGCTTTTCATTCTCTCTCTTGAGCTGTGTTATAGTTAAGCTTCTATGGCTTGGCAAGGTAGGTCTCAGCCTCCTCACATTGCTGTAGGTCCAACAAGGTTTCTGGCAACTCCTCAGGGAGCTCCAGCATCTTTCCTAGAGGGTGAGGTAGCCTTTTGGCAAGATGCAGTTACTTGTAAAGGGAGGGAATGTTCCTGACACCATCTGTGTGGTCATGCCCATTTGCCAAATCAGCAAGGGCATCCTGAACAGGAATGCTTTACATCATCTCCCCTGGTTTTCCATGTTGCTGCCTCACCCGAGGCCTTAAAGTGTGAACGTGTGGTTGGCTTCTCATTCCTAAGGTATAACCTCCCTTTATACTAAATTGGTTAAATTACACTCTCAGCTGAAATTTTAGAGTATGATTTTTATTTGGTTTTAGCTATAATGAGCATAATGGGAGGCATTCCAAGTAAAAAATACATATTAATTGAGGGGAGGGGAAACAGAAGTTAACACTTATTGAAAGAGCACCTATACTGTACTCTATAACACTATAAAAAAGTCACCATTAGTCCCATTTTATGGTGAGAAAACTGAGGCTCAGAGATTAAATAAGCTGTTCAAGGATGCAAATTTAGGAAATGGTATAAATAGGTTTTGAGTGGTGTAAATAGGCTTCACTCTTTCACTATACCAGTGATCCCAGGTGATTTCCGAGAATACATACATATATATATATATATATATTTTTTAATATATATATATTTAAAAGCTCCCAAGAAATGTTGATGATTAGCCTAGTTTATAAGCTACTACAGTACACATCACTGCTTCCCTATACATGAAAGCAAATTAGCTGTATGCAATGTGATTACAGCACAGATTAATTTTTTTCTCTTAAGCTTTTTTCATCTTCAGCTTCTCAGACTTTAACTTTCAAATTAACAGATGCAGTTTTAACTGGGGGATTCACATATCACCACAAGTTCAAGCTAAAACAATTTCAACCCAAAGAGACATATTCCAAACTCCATAATTTTTAGAACTAGCATCTTTCAATTGGTCCAAAAACTCAGAAGAGTTTCTTCTATCTCTTGCTATTCTCTGACACAATTCTTGATAAAAGTTAATGCCCAGGCCCCTGAAGTCATCAATTGTCCATTTCTTTTTCAAAGACTCTCCCACCCTATCCTTCCCTGATTCCTTCCCACATATTCTACTTCCCTTTGTATTCTCAGGACTATTCAACTCACCTTCATTCACCTTTAATTGCAACCATCTCTAGCCCTAACAATATGTCCCAGTACCATTCTAGTTTTTTCCAATCTATTTCTGATAATCACTTCAAACCCAATGTTATATCTGAGCTATATAACAAGTGTCCTTGCAGGGAACAAAAAGGGATATTGAAATATACGTATTGAAATAAAAATGAAGAGTTCTGGGTCCTTTTGAAACCATTCTTTGAGTACTTCCTTGTCTTCAGGAATAATATATTTTTCCAATCTTATCTTGTGCTTTGCTTGTCAAAGTCCTGGAATCAGCTATTTTTCCAAGTAGCTCTGATTCCTTGGAGGATGGTATTTAGAAGTCAAGATCTGGATACTAGATGGGCTCATGGCAATTGGGATGTCACTGTTCCTTGATCCTCCCTATGGACAAAGCTAGGAAACACACACACCTGCATTTATTTCTTAAAGATAGACTGAGAGAGAGAGAGAGACAGAGAGTACCTATACACAGTGATATCTCCAACTGCAATACAACAGTATAAAGTTCACTCTAGTTTTCTCCCTTACTAGATTTGTAACTCCTGATCTCAAGATGAGAAAATCAGCCCCCATTACCCTTTATATCTTTTATATGATCAGTTCCCCATGTATAACCAATCTCCCATTTCTGATACCACCCTTCTACTACACAAATGCCTTCCTTACCCCACTTGGGTTCCAACAACTCACAGCCAGTGCCCCTACCACTACCATATAAGCTCCAGGATTCCATGGCAGGCTATACCCTTCCAAATGGACTCCTTCCTCACTCTGAACCCCCATGCTGCCTTCTGCACCACTGAATGGACATGCCTCCTCTTTCAGTTGAGTTTCAAAACCCAATGCCAGGCTATCCCTCCGTATACTTTTCCCACCCTGCTTGGGATCTCACATACTGTACTGGGTCACCCCCGTTCCAAGGTGCTACCCTTGTACTTCACTTGAATTCTGTCTCCACATCAGGCCACCCTCTACATAGAAGCAGTGTTTATCCTGATTGGCCTCAGATACCAGCACAGGTCAGCCCTACGAAAAATACCTCCTCATCCCCCTATTGAGCTCCAGTGCCATGACCTGGGCCACCATGGTGTCCTCCCACTTCCACCGTAGACATCAGCCTTGTTCTGTCCCACTAATGACTCTAGGACTGACTGTCAGTAGAGGAGGAGAGAAAGAGGAGGGAACTGGGTAAGGAAACACTAACACTGTCTTCTTCCCAAACAGATAATGTACCCTGACAGAAATTCTTTACTTCGTTGCTACTATAATTTAGCAGTTTTTCTATTGACAACTCTGAACATAGTTAATATACATAAATTAATTTATTCTATAAGTAGTCAGACTCTTAAGATAGGGACTAGCCAACATTTTCCGAAGTCTTTTTATTCTAAGAAATTGAATCTAAATTCACTAAATTATGGACAGTCATTACTTCTTAATGATCACATATATGGGTAACCAATGGCACAGGAAGGGAACAGTACCCATTATGCCTACCAGGAAGGGAAATACCACTTGAGTGTGAACTCTGGAGCTAGAATATTAGGTTCAAAACCCAGGCTGTGAGGCACTTGGCAAGTTCCTGAACTTTTATATGCTTCAGCTTTCCCATCTGTGAAATGGGTCTAACAGTGGTACATCCTAGATTTATAAGGATTATGGCAAAAAATATGTAAATATTTCTTAGAAGAGCACATGGCATCAAAAGTTATCATAAAATATCATTTACTAATGTTATTACAAGGGTACTCATAGATGCCTGAAAATGTGTCCACCATACTCTGTGGTTTATAAACCCTGATTTGAGAAACAATATATTAAAAGATAGGCTCAAATTTAGGTAATCATTTGGCACTAATGTCATCATAAATCCATAAGCAAAAAAAAAAATAGGCACCAAAATTATATAAAAGGATTTAAGACTATATACTTATATTCTTCCTTAAAGATTGTATTTGAAATAAAAGCATAAAATATTTAAATTCTCATAGAGTACTTATAAATCTCCTACCATTTATTGGTGATCTCCAGGGTGAGAATAAACCCTTATAACATAATAATATATTTTTACTCTCTCTGCAGCTTGAGATAATATAAACAAAGACTAAATAGTCCTTTAATGAAGTTGATTTTAGTTTAAACAGGCAAGTCTTCCTTCAGTTACTCTAAATAAGAACAACCTAGGACAAAAAAGAGGAGAAACTTGATATGGATAGAATTCATGCTAATCGACTATAGAATATGAAATTATGATAAAGTTAATTGAGCCTATCCTAGAACAAGTAAAGCTTTCAATCCACATTCTCTTAAGAGCTAGATCATTACTCTCTCAAAAGCAGTTAACCACATCTTCATCAACTAATTAAAGTAAAACTTCATTTTTTCCTCATTTTAAAATAATTTCACCAGAGAGCTAAGTGAAGAATGCTCTGTAGGACCACTACCTTACCTATTTAGATTCATCCTGCTCTCTGACTTAATTAGTAATTACTTTCTCAAAATTTAAAATGTATTTCCAGGACAAATTTCTCACATCTTCTAAATTCAGCACAAAAGTTTATAAATTATAGTGAAGACAGAATGTCCTGCTCTGAAATTGGTACCTCCTTTGCTCTTAGTGAAATAATGTCATCATCAAACCGACTCAGGCTCTGCTATAGCTGGTGGAGAAGGGGCCTTAATTGACTGCCCAGAAACAGAAAGGAAGGACTGAGTTGATCATTCTCATGCTTCAATATATATGTAACTTTTTACTAATCAAGGTCATTTCCTAGCACTTGTTTTAGAGAAGATTCTAGTTGCCTGACGATTAAAGGTGCCCCACTTTACAAAAGAAGTTATTTTAAGAATCTCTATCATATTTACATGTGAGTGTACAGTGGATGTAAAATAATCCTTTTGTCCTTAAGTGAAAACCTTCTAAAAGCATGAGGAAGATTTAATGTAGCTATGGTTTATATACTCTAAAACTTGTACATTACATGGCTCAATTCCTCCCAGACAGAAAGCTGGAAGAGCAATTCCCTACGCAAGGGATCTCCACTCAAAGCAAGAGGATACGAGGACTAAAAGGCTTATCAGGCACAAGAGAAATCTAGGGGCCAAATCACCAGGGAAAGACCAGGCAGGGAGATCCAAGTTCAGAATGACGGCGGAAGGGATGCTGAGGAAAAGCAGATGGAGATAAAACCAGGAAAGCAAGGAAAAAGTTGATGGGATTGCAAAGTAATTGCTCAGAGCAAAAAATTCCCAAACCCTTTTCAATAGCCAAATTCTTTTGTAAATAAAATTCCTTCTCCCAAGATTTTAAATTTAAGGCCAAAGAAAGCTTGAAGTCAGTCTATCCAATGACTAAACTTGTAAGAAACAAAGCTGAGCAGCTGCCATAAACCATGTTTCCCACTAAAAAACCTGATCTGCAGCAAGCGTGTCTGAAGCCAACGTGCTGAGGGATGGAGATGGTGAAGTTTTCTGAGGCGCAGGCTGAATCCTGCCATTTCCTTGGCTTCGTTTGTTTCACTTTCGTTGGTATTCCTGAACCAATAGCCTTTTTTCTTTTGCTTAAGCTAGCTTCTTAATCCTGACAAATACACTCAGGCAACGTGAAAGACTTGGCAGAAAGTAATTAGCTGTTTGCAGAACCCCTCAGCTTCTCCATAAAGCAACAAGCCCTCCCCCCAGATCAGAAATTGAAAGCCACTATCCTAAATAACAGCTATCATTTGAGATTTGTCTTTGTGGCAAAGTTATAATATGTGGCTGGTGTAGGGATGAACTTACACATACTTCATTCATTCATTCATTCATTCATTCATTCAACACATATTTATTGGATTCCTATTATGTGTAAGGCACTGTAGGCAAGCAGGCTACAACAGGGCATGAAAGAGACATGTTTCCTGCCCTCATGGTACTTACTGCCCAAAGACCCAGTGTGCTTAGGGTGAGAATTACAGGAAACAAGCTCTCTTTGTTATTGATGGTTGCTACTCTTGTGTAATAATGCAATGAAAAATATTAGTGCTCAAAATGAATATTCAATCTTTATCATGACCATGTAATTAAGAGATCAATATTATTTGTGCAGTGCCTACATTACTAGTTCTAAGACATATTAGGTCAGCTTATAACTACTATAAAATCTTATAGGACTTTTAATCAAGATGACATATATACATTAAACATTTGTTTCCAAAGTAATGAGGCTTTATTTGATACTACTAGGTATTGAAATTGTTTTGCTACTTTAATATTGGGAAAATGGTTTCTTTCTTTACTTCTGAAAATACAAGTTAATTGCTAGCCCATATTGATTTCCTTATTATTTATGAATAGAAATGATTAAAGGATCCCACTATTAGAAACACAGAACTCCCAAGGATAACTAACCCTTAAATAGTAAAACAATTGAGTCCTAAGGTGAGATTTTTTTGGTGCAGTATCATGACATGAGTTTGAAAGGTTTTTGCCATTCCTTTGAAGGACGAGGCCTGGATTTGCAGGGTTATATAAGTAAAGTTGTAATCATTAATTAGAAAATACCACTGGGACTGCGACCACATTAGAGATCCTGAAAATCATTCAGGAATTCAGGTGAGCATTTCAAGGTTCCTCAAAGTTTCTACAGTAACAGAGGCACAAGTGCAAAATAAGAGAGGATAAGGCCTGTTTGAGGATTTGAGCAAGGAGATGGAGTGGGGGAAGGGGAGCAGTTTTAGGATAAATCACATAGTGAGTGATCCCAAATTCCTCTCTTTAACTGGCAGTCTCTCCTTCTCCATGGAACAGAAAGTGATGACCTCACCAAACTATTCATATTGCAGGGTCATAATTTCACCACATGTAATCAACGTGAACCCACTTCCTGCATCAAGTCATCTGATGCTTTCTTCCTGGTTTCTCACCGGGTTTGAGGTTGCCCCAGGTACCAGCTTAAAAGAGAAACAGTCTCGGGTTTCTCTACAGAGCATCCGCCTTCCTGTGTTGGTCTTCCATCGATTTATTTACTCACTCAATATTTACTGAACATATATTATGCCCCAGTCGCTGTGCTAGGAGCTGAGCTACAAAGAATTAGACACAGTTTCTGTCCTCCAAAGGCTCTAAGTGCTAGGTGTGTACATTCATGATAGTGGCCTCTAAACATTTTTATTACATACTCCAGATAAAGTTTTTGTATGTTCTTTCAATAATGGGTATTTACTATCTGTAAATTCTTATAAATATTATATATTATTACTGTTATTGCATTCCTTTCATCTAATATCTCAGGGCAAAATAAACCCTTAGGACTTTGTTCCTAGGCAGTGATAGCTGATGTAAATCTATATTGTAAACAATCTTAATCATTTTAAATTTTTTATCAAATGCAATCAGATTGCTGTTGTGTTTACCTATAATGGGCCTCAGGGCAGGCGCTACATTTTACTGCACACAACCACATGCCAGCCTGCTGCTCAGGAAGCCCTCGCACTGGGATACAGAAGTCAGCACTGGCTTTTTCTGGTCATTTGCTATACCTACATTACAAGTATAACCGAGAATCCAGAGATTCTTGTAGGAATACACTTAAGGCACTTGTCTTAAAAAAAAAGTTAACATAATCTGTAAATCCTCTCAAAAACCGAGTAAAGTAATGATAACATTTCACAATATGCTGAATATGAGCAAATGAGTGACAGCAAACAGTATAATGGGGGGACTGAGTGAAGGTACCACAATGGATTAGAAAGCCTTATTTCCTGAGATTTGAAATAAATATAAATAGGAGATCCAACACGCCTTCCTGCATCTTCTTGCATAGGATCGGCCTGCACTCCACCTAGAACACTGGTCTGTGGAGGGGAGACAGGGATCCTGACATCAGAGATACTGGAGCACAAAAGGCAGACAGCTCATTTTCCTTGAGTCAAAAGGCTGAGGGAGAAAGGTAGGGCAGGCAATGTGAGAATTAGTCTTTCATGGGAAATTGGTCTTAAAAAATAATAGGGAGCTATCATCATGTACAGGGAGAGAGGTGGCTTTAGAGGACATAGCTATTTAGGTCTAGGGGACACAAGAGCAGGACATGTTTGGAAGAACACAAGCAAGCAAATCGGGTGGCTATAGGTTAGGGGGACAAGTGGGCAGCCTTAGGTATAGACAGAGAAACAACAGGTGAAAAGAGGATTGATGGGGACCTGCTGGCACCCAGAACACTCACGGCTTCGATCGAGAAAAGGGCAGTCAAAATCCAACAGATGAGCTGACAAGAAAGCGGATCACAGAGGTGGATAGATTTTTAAGGAGAAATCATTGAGGCACATGTCATATTAAATGAAACTACTGTAGAGTAGCTTTCTTGGAAACTAAATAAATGGTTCTTATCTCCAAGAATATCATCAAGAGTAGAGCAGTTACCTATAAAAGCCTTTCTTAGTACCAGATATTTGTGGGGTAGACAAGTGGAATAATTACATAACAGATTTAATTAAAAAAATACAATGACCATTTTGCCTTTAATGGCCAAAGCGCTTTCTGAATTCCTACCCTCTGATACTCTTCTCTGTAACCCTCTTACTCTCCAAAACCTCTAAGGGACTCTGGAGACTGACCCTGAGAGGTCTGTGTGTTCAAATAGTTGAGGCCGTATCATTGAACATTGTCCCACCCACAATCATTGTCTTCCAGTTTTGAGTTTATTTACAAAAAGTGAAGCTTAGCTATTGTCTGTTAGTATGTGCATACATTCAAATAGTATTCTTCTATCAAGTCAGCACATTGTACATCTTAAAACTTTTACAGTTTTATCAGTCACGCCTCAATAGAGCTAGGAAAAAAATACTCTTCTATTCCTGAAAGTCCAAACTGTTGCAGAAAGACAACATACCTCAGCTTAGGCAAAGCAACAGTTACCACTGACAAATAACCAGGGAACTGAGTTGGACGGCCCAAGTTGCATCTGAAGCACAATGAAAGAATGAAAATTTTTCATAACTGGTCTCCAAAATGAAAGAAAGGGGGAAGAAAACAGAACTATTCTGGGATTGCCAAAAAGTTGGAAGAGAAAGAATTCATGTTGTAAGGAAGCAAGAGTAAATTCTACAAGGATTGGCACACTCCACATTAAAGGCACGCTTTGGTCAAGCTTCTAATAAGTAACAGTCAGTACTAAGGTTTAGCAGATGTCAGGAAACTCTTAGCACTGACTTGCCCTAAATTCTTGCGACTCTTCTTACTCTGTCTGCAGCAGGATAAAAGAAATCTGAGATAACCCCACAGTCCTTGGGGCTTCAGGAGTGGGAAGGAGAGAAAGACCAATGAGCACTTGGAGGGTCAGCCTCTCCTCTCCCCACTTTCATGCACCCTGAACCCTCACTGGGGCCCCTCTCCTTGAGGTAATTTCTGATTTTATTTCATAGGAGTAAAACTTGCCCACTTTGTTCTTACCACACCATGACGACTAAGAATTTTTGCATTCACTGTGCTTCAATAACAAAATTTGTTTGTTCTCCTTTGAAAATGAGTCATGAAAAAATTCAAACAATACATTAAAAGTCCATCATAATCCGATCACATTCAAACAGCCATTTCGTGATTATTTCTTCAGCTTTGTTCTGCCTTTCATTATTCATTGGGGCTGCCCCTTAATCTGAACAATGACAACAATAAAAACATTAACTTTTTAATTATATTTCTATTTTGGATGTAAGATGTTCAAAATCTATTCAATGCAAAAATGCTGCATTTTTGTACTATAAATAAAACAGGATACAAATTATCAAGCAAAAATATGGCCTCACCTGTTTGAGGGGACAACTGTGGGCAAAAAAGTAAGGTAGCTAACCCATTTGTGTGTCTACTTTCCTGCTCCGAGGCCTGCCATGACACCACGGGCCCATCCCAAGTCCCACAGTCCATTCCCTCCAACCAGTGACCCAGACTTCAGAATGGCCCCTTCTTCCCTGTTGTTCTTAGAAAATATTCCTATGATCTCAGCTAGCTGTTTGAAGGCTACAATCTGCTTCACTTCATGTTCACATGTGAATGAAGGAACGGGTGCTTTAACAGGGACCTTCTCAGGAGTATGCTTGTTAACGTGAACCATCTCTGAAGGCTAGTTTCAGGCTGGGTGATAAAGTGAAACGGAGGAATTTCTGGTAGTGCGCAGAGATAGGTAGTGTGATTTGAGGAAATATTCCCCACTGAAACCGAAAATCACAACATGAAAAGCTGTTCCCGCCTACTTGAGTTCCAGCATAATGCTAATCTCTCTGCAATGTTACACTGTAAAGGTAGGAGAGCTCAGTAGTTAGAGCAAGACAAGGGCTCTGGAATAAGCACATGTGGGTTCAAACCCATAAAGGCTCTTAGCAGAGGAATGCCTTTGGCAAGATACTGCTTTTGTTACTTAAGCACTCAGACTTCTTTCACCTGTTAAACAGGGTTGCTTTGGTGATTTAAAAAAATGAAATAGCGTATATGTAGTGCTTGGTACACAGTAGGTACCCATGAATAGGAGTTATTGTTAGTTATGTTATTTCTTTTGGGTTAGACAACATTTAATAAACTGAGACTTTCCCATCTTCTGTTAAGCACTAGTGGGCGGAGTGGCAAAGGCAGCACAACTCCTGGCCAAGGGGAGCAATACATCTCTCACTGTACCATGTCATCATTCATTGCAATGGTTAGAATGGCACAAAATTTTTCCCAAGAGAGGTCACAAACCAAGCCAATTCTGTCCCCAGACATAACTATTTTAACCGTCAGTGTTTAGTTGTTTTGAGTTAGTTGTCAACATTTAATAATCAGAATATATGACATAAAAACCATATTTCCAACACATTTTAAAATATTCATATTTCAAAAGCTTGTTTCTCATGAAAACAACTGCTAGGTATGCAGCAGCCAGCTTCTCCAGGTAGAACGTATATTCTCCCATACGCCACAGTCCCCATCAGGCCTTATATGCTTATGCTGAGGAATGTCAGTCGCCATCTGTCATCCAGCTTGCACTGTGGCCTTGCTAACTCTGGGCTCTCTCTACTGATCTCATTTCTGGCCTGGCTCCTACGGGCATTCGAGTTATGGCCTCTGCCGTAAGAGCAGTTAATGTCCACAATACACAGCAGTACATTCAGGTTCTGAAGTCATACGACCTGGAGTTAAATTCTGATTCTCCAGGTTTTTCTCTGGTTTGTGTAAGACCTAGAGTATCAGTTTCTTCAATTCTGTAAGAGAAATAGTAACCGGCTCATCTCACAGGGCTGTTATGAGGGGTAAATGATAATAATGTATGTAAAGAGTTTCTCATCAAATCTGGCTGTAAAGGGGGGCAATAAATGTGAACTACTACGAAGACGACCACGGTACAGACGACGAGGGCGACGGTGCTGCTGCTGCGATCACAGTGACTGCTAGTACCAGCACCACCACGGCTACCACAGCCACTGCTGCGTAGTTGAGTTAGTTGAGAAGGATAGTAACTGTTATCTGAGAGAGCTAAAACCACTTATGGGCTTTCCTCATTCTCATTTCTGCTCCTCAAGCTGGAAACTGAAATTCATTTGCAAAGCTCTAGGGAACATGTAGCCTTTCAAAGTGGGAAAGAGCAGTTTCTTTCTGCCGCTGTGCGTGAGCGCAAGATGGGCAGCAGAATGAAGTGAGAGAGCTTTCCATCTCCGTGGTAGAGAGACACTGGTAGGACAGACTCAGGTCCAGGTGAAGAAGGCCAGAATCTGTCACAAAATCCCAGTAGGAAGTGTTTCAAATAAGACAACCCAACAGATACACCCAGAGTAAGGAGGAGATACGACCTCTGTGGACAGGAAGCTAGAAAACTTCAGAGAGGAAGGGAGAACCTCAAGCTGGTATGACCCAGGGAACACAAGCCTTTCTCTTTGGGAATGAGGTAATGGGGCGGAGCAAGGGAGGAGAAGGGGGAGAATTAGGGCAGATTGGCTGCAAAGGGGAAACGGAGTGCAAACTGGCCAGAGCAGACAAGCCCAGACTTCGGCTAGAGAGCCAAAGACAGGTCTAGGAGAGAAAGGAGAGCATGCAGACAGTGGGGATTCGACCTTGTGTGACACCACAGAATCCGAAATTACTTCTCCCTACGGCTTCCACAAACCAGAGAAAAACAAGTAGGTTGGACACATAGGTACCTGACGGCCTCAGGGCAGGACTTTCACCGACACAATTAGTGCCCTCTTTTTGAAGTTCTTTCAAGGACATCATTTGATCCCAGGCTAGCTATATAAAGTACTATCTTCCTATTTTACAGATGAATAGTAGAGAAGAGATTAAGTCAATTGCTTAAAGGCACAAAACCAGTAAGTGGTGAAGACTGTTCAAGCTTAATTCTTCTGAAATCAATTACTTTGCTCTGCTCACCACACCATCTTCAGAAATTACATTTTGTTTGCCATGCAGTTTCTTGCCATGGTCTGTTTCTTCTTTTACAGTTTTCCTTACTTATTACTTATTTAAGGAAGTTTTTTATTTAATGCAGATATGCTTTGGTTGAATACAGAAGAAGAAGGTCGAGGAAAAGATGTCAAAGCCTGGCCCAGCATAGCTAAAGAGATCAGCTTCCCTGGGGTCACCAGCAGTCTCAGCTACAAATCAGAGTAACCCCATTTCCCTACCACCACACCAGCCCCCAGACCACTGGAGTTGGGATTATAATGTGGCAGCAATTCCATAAGGGATTCATAGTAACTTTGGCCAAGATATCTTCATCCTCCCAATGGATAGATCAATCTTTTGTTATTGCAGTGGGAATGAAGGATTACAGTCAAGAAGAGACTTTAAAAAGTTGAAGAAAAATGTTAACTCAAAGGAATATTGTCTGCCAGGATTTGGAACTTGCCTGTTTAGATAGTAGAACTTTGCCAAGGACTTTCCAGTTAATACTATGCTTTCAACACTGATTAAAAAGTAAAATGTACTGTCTCAAACTAGAGTAATATCTTTTTTTTTTTTTGCAGGTCATGTGATTTTGCTTTAAGAGAGTTGGGCAAAGCTGAGAATAGAACATGTCTCTAAGGCTCCTAGTCCAGTGAACTAAACAATCTGGTTTCTTCATTTTTAAATGGTCTGTTTTGAAATGAACAAATCTGAACACTTCATCAAGCTAAGAAAAGTAACAAAAGGAAAGAAATAGTCTCTTAGGTGAAGAAACCTGAGATAGGTTTGAAGATACAGAAGCTGAAGTTACTGTAAGGCTGCCAAACTGAACCAAACCAATTGATTCAATTTTTTTTAATCAAACAAAACTCACCACAGATCTTTTTTTCTGATCCAAAGTCTGCATTTTGAAGCTATGTAGAAAAAATGCCTATCAAATCCAGTGATACATAAGAGAGTCACAGGAGATAAGATAGGGATTTAAGAATCCAGCGTGTAAGCTTAAAAGACAGGGCTTTCAAACAAGATGTGCATGTGCGTGTGCACACACACACACACGCACACATTCACATACCACATATACATACACCTTCGCTCCAGAAGACACAGAGGTATTCATTTCAACCACTGAGGGAAAGCACCTGCGACACATATAAAATATCTCTTACATCACCCATTAAAGTGTGTATTTTTAGAGCTACTGACCTTTATGTGAACTAAACAAAAAGGCTGTTCACAAACCTGACAGAGAGCAGCTTTTCCAAAGTGAAACAGTGAACCACTGTCCCTAATGCACCCATCAAACTAAGCAATTAAAATGGCATCTAGCCCAAAATTTAAAAAGCCTTTGTAACACACACTGCCAAGATTATTGGTCCTGTCTCAAAAAAAAATCATTGTTTTGTCTTGGCATTTATTTTTAAAAAAATAAAATAAAAGAACTAGCTTATTCATTTATCTGATGAATGGACTGAATACATTTAGGGCAATCAATAGAAACTCAGTGGTCCCAGCTCCTTAAACTGCTGCCAAACCGACTTGGGCAGTGGTGGCCACAGACCAGTGCTAATACCACAGCCTTAAGAATAAATGTTATTGTGTGGATCTAAAAGGCCTGAAATCAAGTTCTAGTTCCTCAGCCACTAGTTCCATGACCTTGGGGAATTATTTAACCTCTTAGCCTCTATTGTCTTTTCATTACAGGTATTATAATAGTAGTTGCCTAATGGAAGTTATCCTATATGCAGTTTTAAATAAAATCATATATGTAAAGAATTTAGCACATACCCCGTTCAGAGCAAATGCCTGTTAAAGGTCAGCCATCACTAACATTGAGAAATCTCAGTGACCATAGTTTTTCGTCCAACCCAGGACACTTTTCAGGTTGAAAGGGAGCTCTATTAGCGATATGGTGCAGTACAGGCTGAGAGCACGGACTACCAGGAACTAGGAGCATGACGTTCATGATAAGCAACATGAACTACAAAATCAGAGTAGTAAATGAGGATGCCTAGCTACCCATGAATGAACATAGTGCACTCCTACAAGTTTCATTTCCAGCTTTGTAATCAGTTGATGATATGATCATACCAGAGATGACCGTTAGCATCAAAATTTTTTCAGAATTCTGAACTTACACAGATCAAACATTTTTACATCACTTCTACAAGACTTTGAAATTAATGTTTTTTAGATTTTCGTTTATCATAAAACATCCTAAATCATTTTTTAGATCTATACATGCTTTCCCATGTGGTGTTTTTAACATAGCTTTTATGCTAGAATATAAACTGATTTTAAAATTATGGGAGAAACAGCACAGTAGTTATCCAAATCATCAAACCAGGAAGGCAGCAACCTGGACGGTGCAACAGAATATTCCAGTCCCTAGAGAGGACCGGGCTTCCTCTCTGACATCCTTCATTCAAGCACTGCGCTTTCAGAAAATTAGCCTATCCATTCTGAAACTTGTAGGAGTGCAATTAATGAATGTTTATTTTAAATCATCCTGTTTATTTCAATAACTTTATGGAGATCTTATGAATGTGTATATAGATGTTTTCATTAATTCTCTTTGCAGAGAAGAGGTAAATTAACTGACAAATGAATCAGTGACAAGATTAAAAGGGCATAATGATGAGAATTTATAAATTTTGCCTGTTTTTGAAAAAAGGGAGAAAAGCAAGCATACATACTTGTGTTTTCTTCTATTTTCATTAAGTAACACAGAAGATTAACAAGAAACTACTAATGGTTACATACAGAGCAGGAGGAACAGGGACAAGAAGGATAGCGTGGTGGTAAGATACCTTATATACATTCTGACATCATTTTAATTTTTGAACCATATCAAGGATTTTATGTTTAAAAAAATCTTCAAAATCACCTGTTTTAATGAAGTAAAATGTTCTAAAGAGACTGTCTTCAATCTACAAACAATTAAATGGAATTTAAACACAAAGTAAAATAATGTACCTCCCTACCTCTTAACAACTATAGATGTTATTAGTCAGGATAAATTATAATTAGTAAGTCTAAGTGTGAAGAAAATGGTCCAGTCTTAATTAAGTATAATCCAAAATGATGCAAATAAAGACAGAAACACAATCCATCAATATCCTATTACTCAGATATTCACTGAATTTGCAAAAGAAGATAGAAACGGGAGAAAAGCTGAAGAAAATATTAGAAGTATGTGTAAAATATTTTCAACTTTATCACTTAAATGAAAAAATGTGTTAAATGTTTAGTTAATTAGCGTTAAACATTAAAGAACTGTTTGGTCAGACTGAATCATGTTTTAACAATTCCCAAGGCAAGTTAATGACTTCCTTATTTACATATTTTATGTTGTTGTAGTAGACCAACAGAAATTATTCATAATAATTGCATTTATTGGATAGTACATTTGTTAGATATTGTAATAGTTCAGTCATATGGAAAAATAGCTAGGATTCATATGTATAAATGAAATACATGTATATGAATCGTGTGTGTATATTTACATATACCACATATAAATATGGTGGCCTGTGAAATTATTTCTATTATTATTTGTGAAAACATAAAAATTATAACTAGTTTATGGATGTGACAGCAATCTGGCCACAACATCTGCCTCTGTTGATTGCCAGAGTGGTTCTACGTGATGTGGCTGGCTGGACCAGCACCTCCTTCCTCCTTGATCTCTCCATGTCCATCTCCCGGAAACCTACCCACACTGTGTGTGACCTTGCTACCCAGATGCAAATTCACTTGGATAGTTCGAATCCTAAAAACAAATCACAATTATAGAAGCCCTGGCTTGTAAAAGACCTGAAAAGTCTTTCCACTGATCCGAAGGTACTCCTTATCCTCTCTTCTGCCTGAAGCCGAAGCAGAAATTTAATTTGTTGTAACAGGGTTGACGCATAGGGTTGGGCAGAGTTCACTGTACAAGCAGGTCTGGAAATAGAGAGAAATGAGGGCTGAAGTCTTGACAGCACTCTGCTTGCTAAACCACATGTCCTGGTGTTTCTAACACACACAGAAGTATCCTATGGGCTAGTGTGAGCTCTGAGCGATAATC
Source organism: Manis pentadactyla (assembly GCF_030020395.1). Classification (NCBI taxonomy): domain Eukaryota; kingdom Metazoa; phylum Chordata; class Mammalia; order Pholidota; family Manidae; genus Manis; species Manis pentadactyla. The sequence goes on along the minus strand of NC_080026.1, from coordinate 14,374,217 downwards.
TGACTTACAGGGGAGAGACCAGCCCTTTTGTACTGTCTGACACTCTTCTCACAGTGAGGCATAAAACACTACAATATACACTTTCAAGAAGCATTTTAAAGTACACACTCTTGAGATTATAGCCACATAGGCAGATTACATCCCCAGCATAATCAATGAACCCAGTTTTTTTCTAGCTTCCTACAAGTGTGGTTCCTTTCCTGAACTTTTCTGTCTCTCTATATTTCTCACTTATTTCTCTCTCTCCCATTCCCCTCTTTCCCACTCAATATATTTATCTCTCACTTGCCCCCCCTCTGACCTCATCTCTAAGACCTTGAAGAAAACAAGATTTTTTCTGCCTGAATTTTTGATACAATGCTCAAATTTGGGTTGAAAAAGTTCTCTCTGAAGCCATCTGCCATCCAAGCTGCTTGCATCTCTCACTGAATTCCCATTTCTAAAACTAGGGAGGAATCAAGGGCCTATGCTGCCAGCTTCCTGTGAAATCGCTGCTTTGACCCCGGTCTGCCCTACGTTTTTCATCTCTGGCTTCTACTCACCTCAGCTACACCCTCAGGCACTTTTTTCTTCAATCCCATTTCTACCAAGAGTCATCCAGTCTCAGGGTATTTGTCTCTCTATTATTCCACCAACAAAAACTGTCAACTTCCTGCTATTTCCATAAATAACACCCCCAAATCCACAGTTGTATCAAAATACATGAGTTTTTTTTAAATCACATTAAGCAAAAGAAGTCAAATGACAGTATATGCCCTATTTACTGAAAAGAGGGATATGCCTATATGCCTGAAAAGAAGGATACATACAATTAGGATACCGACAGAGTATTACATTTTTGACTGTATGACATCTGATAGAAAAAAAAAATTAAGGATGAAGACACCTAGACAGAGAACAAAATTAAAAATAAGGTGGGCCCCCAACTGAAGAATAGATCTTAAACTGGTCCATAGTTGGAGTGCATTATTATGTGTCATCAAGGTTAGTAGAAATCTCGTAATTATATGCAAAAAATTTTTGTGTCAATTTTCCTGGGGAGAGATTACACAGATTTCATCAACTTCTCAGAGGGAATCTGTGACCCAAATAAGCTTAAAATATTGAAGGAGAGTCAGTGACTGAAATATCAAAAAACCTCACTCTAAGTAATTCATAAAATTATCTAATATTTAGTCTATTTTAAGTGCAAATATTAAATTATATATGTAAATATTAAAATGGTCTCATCATTGGTGGGTGTATATTACAGGTCCGGATAAGCTTTTCAAGTCCATTCAAATGAATTCACATATGATCAAGAAAATGTGAAGGTATTCCTTAAAGTAGCATTTCCTAAACTTCTCTGCTGACTGAATCACTTGAGGTGCTTATATTTAAAAAAGAAGAGTCCTGAGCCCAAACCACAAATATTGAGTCAAAATTCAGAAGGGAAAAGTCTAGGAATTTTTTATTACTATTTTTTAAAGATTTTATTTTTTTAGAGCAGTATTAGGTTCACAGCAAATTAAGAGGCAGGGTACAGAGATTTCCCATACACCCCCTGCTCCCAAACATGCAATATACAAATTTCCATCATTATCAACATCCCCAACCAGAGTGGTACATATGTTACAACTGATGAAACTATACTGATAGATCATAATCACCCAAGTTCATAGTTTATGTTACAGTTCACTATTGGTACACATTCTATGGGTTTGGACAAACATATAAAGACATGTAACCACCATTACAACATCAAATTTTCACTACCCCCAAAATCTTCTGTGCTCCACCTATTCATCTCTTACCCATAGAATTCTTTTCAAGGAAGTGTCTCAGATGGTTCTTGTTAGTAGGAAGCATTTATGAAAATTTGCCCAAGTTATTAATTAAGTCTTTGTTCATCACACAAAAATGAATGGACTGACAAGAGCAAAACCAGAAACACATGCCCTAATTTCTAAAAAGTATCCTCTTTTTAAAGTTAGGTTCCTTTCTTTGTGAAATTTTGAATAGAAGTGATTAATAAATTAAAAGTATAGAACATTTTTACCTTTATAGCCACAGAAAAAGTATTAATTTTATAATTCATCAGTAATCAGACACAAAGGTTTTTCTATCCAATTTTTCCAAACTTGGTACTACAATGCATTTACTGAATATACTTGGAGAGTTCCATGCATCTAAGTCTAGGAACTAATGAATTATTCTACCCCAAGTATTAAGAAATTATTAAAGGAATCTTAGCATAAAAAGCAAAAAGTTAGAAGAAGCAGCAGGAGGTCAAGTATTCTTTCTTAAACATATTATTCCATTAAACTAATAGCTCTTGTTCACAAAGGAATGTTTTTCTAATGTATTACAAATCATGCCAGGGAGATTATTTATAATCGTCATTCTAATGGACTAGCATAGTTAGTTGACTCTACAGTGCTGACTTTAATAAAAACATACTGGGGAAGAAATTTCTTTTAGTTTTAAGTATTTAATTTTTTTAATTGGTGTACTCAATTCAATTCCACAAATATTTGTTTACTATCTACTATAAGCCTGGCTCTAGGCTAGCTACTACAAAGTGATGACTAAGACACAATTCTTACCCTCAAGAAGCTATCCTTCTCTAGAAATTTATTTTCTCCTGCTTTTTAAAATTTTGGGTAAACCAAATCAGAGGTTGGCAAACATTTTCTGTTAAGAGATCAGATAATAAATATGTTAGTGCTTTGCAGACCATACAGTCTCTGTTGTAACTATTCAGTTCCACTGAGTAGCATGAAAGCAGCCATAGACAATATATAATCTAAAAAGCATGATTCCAATAAAACTTTATTTGCACAGACAAGCTGCTGACCAGATTTGGCCCTGGGGTGTAGTTTACCAACCACTGGACTAAATAATTTCTGAATGCTTATTTAACCTTTTATCTCCCTTACTAAAAATGTTTAGACCAGGAAATAGTAAAAAGCAGATATACCAAGGAGGTAAGGAATTTAAAAATTACAGTAAAAAACAGGCTGAGAGAAATCAAAGAGGCTGTTAAATGAGGAGAGGCAACAGGCAGCACCACCCAAACAGAAACTGACTCATCAGGAAAGGTCACGCTCTACACAGCAAGTCTGAAAGCTTTTAAAACATTTGTGTAATAACAGCAGTAATAGCAATATTATATTACAGAATAATCCACTGCTAGGCAAAATCATCTTTATAACTCTAGCTTGCTTTCAAAAGCAGATGTGTTAAAGAATTGGGCATAAAATCGAATGTTTTTAAAAACATTTTTTTTTCAAAAATTGAAATGTATAATTGTTTTTTAAATAAGAAATACGATAAGCACAAAGAAAAAAAAATACAATAGTTCCTCTTCCTCAAATACTACCAACCCAGGGGCAGGCACTACTTTTTCTCTGCATAATTTTCAAATGTGTTAGAAGAGCTCATTCTTCAAAGCATCCTTCTGCTGCTTAAAGGATCAGAACTTCATCCATTCATTCACTCCATAAACTCACATTTTAGATTGCTGAATCTGCTCAAGTGGCGTGTACCGTAGCGCTCAGTGCCCAGGAGCCCGTCCCCATAGGGACAGCGCATGCCAGGCACTGGGCGAGGAACTTCCTGGAGATCACCTTACTGAATCTTCTCCAAGGAGAGAGGCCCTTATTCTTATGTCCATGTTAAAAGTTAGGAATTTGAACACAGAGAAGTAAAGTAATTTACCCATGGTCAACAGCTAATCAGTGGAAGAATCACATTTTATTAAGCTAAGAATTCTGGCTCCTTCATCCATGCTCTGAATCTTTATTGCTTCTCCTAAGAAAAAAATAACCACATTCACACCCTTCCACATAAGCCTGCCATCAGTATTCTGACACTACTTGCTTTCATGTAATAAATATAAATATGAAAAGTGTGAATGTCTCTGCCACTCATGAATGAATACTGGAAATAACAACACAATTGTCAATGATTTGGTGAATAACTGTTTATTGACTTTTGGTAATAAATGTAGTATATGTTTAGGTTCTGAGGGCCACATTTTAACCACTTAGGTGCCAAACAGTCAGTGGTCCTGAAATCTTGAGGGGGACCCAAACACATTACAAATGTGACAAAAGCCACAGGTACTGTCCCCAAAGAATACACATAAGCATAGTGTGTGGCCTAGAAATGCACCCTCACATCTTTTCCCAGAGAACTACTGCCAGGAGCACATTCGATGAACAGCCCCAGCTGTTGCCCCCCTGGACCCATGACAGTGTTCACAGCAGAACCACACTTCCCGTGGGGTTACTGGGAGCTGAGAACTGAACATGGCAGGTGTACTAGTGCCAGTGCCTTTCTGCCCAACACAAGATGTGGCCAGTGAGCAACTTTTGCCTGGGAAACTCTACACCAGCCTGGCTGAAGCTTTCTTGGAACTGTACTGCAGTTTAAGACTTTCTACCCAATCTTTCCTTCCCCTTCTCCCTTCACAGATGTCAGACCTACACTGTGGACTCATTGCTATGTATTCCTGCTCCCTTTCCTTTATCCTCCACAGGTATTTCCCTATAAATTAAGCTCGTCTAATCCTGACTTGATGTCTGTTTCTTAGAGGACCTGAAATAATACTTCCAGACATGTGAAATGTTGTATATACCTTATCAAATGTTAGTAGAAACTTGAAGCCCATTTGTGGATCCCTGGGAATATAAGAATACCAAGTTAAGATGGTACAATGCAGATGGTACAATGAGAGTCAAATGAAAGATAGATGCTAAGCCAACATCTGCATTACTCTGTTCTTACAGTCATAAGAATTTGGTCAATGATTTAAGAAACAATTTACATTCCAAATCTAAATCAACCTAATCAATTTAAATCTATACCTACATACTGGCTAAATTACAGTAACTTATTTTTTTTTTAATCTAATAGAAAATGGGAGAGCCATAGAAATATCATAAATAAAAACATCTTTATCAATGTTTTCTAGAGAGGTGGTTTCTGGAAAGAGCAGTACTGAATATAGGCAATACTGAAGCCTGAACACAAATTCTAGCCTTTCAGGGATTGCTGAGTTCCCTCCTACAAGTCACTTAAACTTTCTGGGCTAAAGTTGCCTTCTCTTTAAAATGATGGGGTTAGACTAGGTAGTTTCTAAGGAAACTTTCAATCCTTGAAATTTTACAATAGTTATGTTTCCTTCTGTTGCATAATTAATAAATAGTGCTGGGAAGACAAATTTAATTCTAAGGCAAACATAATATTAATAATGTTATTTCAGAAGAAACAGATGGTAACTTCCAGTTTATTTGAAATCCTCAAGATCTGGCCATTGCCTTCCTTTCCAGCCTTACAAATTATGTTCTAGCAATACTTTCTTTCTGTTCCTGGTACCTCTTGAGCTCATTCCTGCCTCTAGGTCTGTTGCAACTGATTGGAAAGTAGTTTTGCAGCTTTTCAAATGGCTGGTTCTTTCTCAAAGTTCAGATCTTGGTTCAAATGTCACCTCTACCAAAAGACTTTAATGTGTCCATCCTGTTCAAAATAATTGCTCACCACCCCCAAACCTCTTTATCTGAATACCCTATATATTTTCTTATCAGAGTTATCACTATTTCATTGTTTGGTGGTCCATTTCTCCCCACTAGAATAGAATCTTTACAGGACAAACATGTTGTCTGTCTTATTTGTCATTATATTCCCTAGAATGATGCCTGGTATGTAGGAATCACTCAATAAATGTTTGTTACATGAATAAATGAGTTAGCAAATGAATAAATGCATCCTAAGAGAAAACATATGCTTTAACATTTACAAGAGTGGTGAAAGGAATTATAAAAATCATTTCCTATTCAATTTTTTATAAGGGTCACATAGAAGCAGAATATAAACTTGGCTCTGTGTTTTGTTTTGACAGAGAAGATGACAACACAAGTGCAACCAGCAGGAGCATTAGTTTTAGCTTTGGGCTGGGTTTTTCTGTGGCAGGTCAATAGAATTGTATGCTGATCAATACCAAGGTCATGTTCTAACTAACTGAGCAAAAAGGCTTAAATTACTTAGCTTTTAATATCTGGAAACAAGCAAGTATCAAAATAATTCTATTTTTTGCCAAAGAATTGAAAATCACAATGCCTAATAATAAACTCAAGAAAAAGTTCTATAAAAATTTAATTTCTACAGAAAGTTTATATTAAGAATGACCATAGAAGTTTAAAGAAAACTTTTTTTTTTTTTGACAAGATAATTCTTTAACTGAATTTGAATGCATAAAGTTGAAGGAACAAATTTGAAGCCACCTTTCAATTTCCCATGAATGAATCAGGAATTGGCTTAGGAAGAAGTAACAGAAAGGTTTGGGAGCTTCATAAATCTTAGCTCTGGCCCTAACTATGGCTTCAATCAGTTCACTTAATTTCTTTGGGCCTCAATTTTCAATTTGTAAAATAAGATTAGAAATGCATGTTTTACATTATTATTATTAATACTTGTTTTGAAAATTCATGATACTTTAAAGCACTGAACGTGGTATGAGGTAATAAAAGGTAGCTAAGCTGGATGGTGAAAATGCCTTGGCAATGTCAGGCTGTGGTTCTCAGGAGCACGTATGTGAGAGGAGAGAGGTGTCAGCACTACATTTGTAAGCCCATTTTCCTCACTAGAAATCAGGAATTTTTATCACCTCCTTTGTGAAAATACACAATCTGTACAGTTGAGAACTTACTAAAATATTTTGAAAGTAGGCCACTTTTTTTTCCCCTGAAGGACAAAAGGCAAACGGCATCCAAGAGGTAAATTTTTTTACCATATTTAAAAATACATGAATTTGTCCTAGTAATGAAAGTCAACTTGAAATTAAATTCTTTTATGCTATTATTTTCAAAGAAATATGACCCTCATTTTTAAAGGTGAAAAGTAAAATGTCATTCAGAATATAAGAAATGATGTACATCAGGCAGTAATTCATAAAGTGGTCAACAAAACTTCATTTAGGATCTTTGCTGCTTATGATTCTATAAAACTAAAAAGGCAATTATTGACTCATTCATTCATTCAGCAATATTTATGTAGTGCCTAGTGCTGAAGACATGAACCTTATTTCCACTGAGGACAAAGTAGCAGTGACATAATTAGTTTTATACAGTTAATACACAAAGTACATGTTTAAAGGAAAAGCAAGGCGTTTTTGAAAAGGTAACATGAGCTACAATCTATAAATAAAAATTAACCTGGAGAAGGATGTGACTTGAAGGTGGGAAAGGACTTTCCAAACAAAGGTATTTGCTTATGCTGAGATCCTACAGCAAAAAAGGAGGTGATGTCTTCTAAGAACTGAAAGAAATCCAGTATGGCTGGAAAACAGAGTGAGGGGTATTATGGTACAAAAAGAAGAAGAGGTAGGCAAGGGCCAAAAAATATAGAACTGTTTTGGCCTTGTTTAGGATTAGGGTCTTTATCTTAAAATCAATGAAAACCCATTGAGGAGATTTAAGGAAGCAGGTGACATGCTTAGATCTGCATTTTGGAAGGTCACTTTAGGCTAAGGTATTGTGAACGGATTTGGGTGGATGATCAGAGGGGATATATAAAGACCAGGTAAGAGACTGTTATGGTAGGTCCCAGGAAAGGTGATCTTTAGCATAGGCCAGTTCTCTGGCAATGGATGGAGTCAAAAACATTTTTAAAGGTAAAACTGCTGATGGAGACAATACACAAAGAGGCAAGCTGGGAATGACAAAGGAATAAAGGACAAGAAACTAAGACCTCACCCTGGTTTCTGATAAGCACAACTGGACAGAGTGGAGTTATAATCCACTGAAGAATGAAACACTGGAAGAGGGCCAACTTTGGGATCAGGGGTCAGGGTAGGTGAGAAGACCACAATTTTATTAACTTGACTTCGAGTTGCCTTAGAGACATCCAAGTAGACAGGAGGATCTAGAATATGTAAAGAGGTCTAGGCTGGGGATAGATTCAAAGGTCTTTGGAAATCTTTAATGTTGTTATAGGTGAGGTTTCCCAGAGAAAGAATATGAGATAAAAGAAAAAGGAATCTATAACTAAGCCTTGAAAAATTCCAAGATGTATGCCTAGGTAGAGAATGATGAGCCTGAAAAGGAGTCTTAAAAGAAATGGCAAGAGAGGAAGAATGAAACTCAACTAGTACATATTCCAGAAACCAGTGGATAAGAATCTTTTAAGAAAGAAGAAGCCAACAAAATCCAATGCATATGCAAATGACACACACACACACACATACACGCGCGCGTGCGCAAACTGTCAAAAGGGTTTTCTGAGGGATTACAATAGTAGTAACAATATTAAGAAGAACAAACACCAGATTTCTGCTATTAGCTATGACAGCGTATCAATGACCAGGCTTATCCTTCCATGGTAAACAACTAGAAAACTGGACAAAATATATGAAACCCATGATTTCACACACTGGAAAACAGTCAGAACATTTCTGTGATCACTGAGAAGGGAGAAAGTAGTAGCTCCTGACTTCTCTGGCTGTCAGCCTAGAGGTGTATTCTAGATCATGCAACAGGAGGAGGCTGCTCATGAATTAGTTGGCTTTAGGTGTCAGAGAACAGCAGTCAGGGAAACTAACACACCTAGAAGTGATGCAGAGTTGCAAAAGGAGGTAGTTATGCAGAAAATCAGCTCCATAAATCTGCACATGCTTACTCTTGAGTCTTTGCCGAATGCTAAGCATCGTGTGCACAGGAGAAAACAGTCCAAGTCTAAGCAAACAATGAATAGGAAGATATAAGACAAGCAGTTACTAAAGTTCACACAGGGATAGGAGATGTTCGACTTCTGACCTGCCAGAGTGAAAAGTTCTTGTTGATCACCCTGGTCATTCAGTGGAGACCCCAGGAGGTTATGCCTTAGGGAGACTAAAATTTTGTTTAGTGTACAAGCTACTCAGCACCTACCCTACCAAAGCTTCAAACATGCCCTGACCTGATCCACAAGTCATAACTACCTTCCAAACAAGACCCAAAACTAATTTAAGGTAAGACACAAAATCACTCAACAATATAACATTCACAGTGCCCAGTATCCACTCAAAAAGCACTAGAAATACCAAGACACAGAAAAAAGTTTACCAATAAACAGGATAAAAATCAGTAATGATACAAAAACAGATACAGAAACAACAGAGATGTTAGAAAGATAGATGATAGATGACAGAGATAGATGATAGTATTAAAAGACTTGAAAAAAAGCTCTGATAAATGCCATAAATATGCCTAAGAGTTTAAAAGAAAATATAGACACAAGAGGACAGAAAGAGATAAAGGACCAAATGGAATTTCTAGATATAAAAAATACAGTGTGAAATGATTCCACTGGATGGAATTAACAGCAGATTAGGCACTGCTGAAGAAAAAAAATCACTAAACTTGAAGATATAACAATAGAAATTATCATAAACGAAGCACAGAGGGGAAAAAACACCAAAATAAAAAAGTAAATCAACAGAACCCAGTGGTTTGTTAGATACCAGGAAGACTAACAGACATGTAAGTGGAATTCCAGAAGAAAGTGACTGAGGAACAGAAAGAAATACTGAGAAATAAGAGTCAAATGTTTCCAAATTTGAAGAAAATAATAAAACTACAGATTCAAGAATTCCAACACTAAACCTAGCATGACAAGCTTTAATTAAAACCACACAAAGGCATACAACAATCGAATTACTGAAAACCAGTCAGAAAAGAAAATCTCAAAAACAGCCAAAAGGGAAAAAAGACAATATACAGAGGAACAAAGATAAGAATGATCACAGACTTCTTGTCAGAATCTATGCAAGTCAAAAGAAAAAGACACAAGATTGTAAAGTGCTAAATAAAAAAAACAAAAACAAAAATGAAAAACCCGTCAACCTAGAATTCTACATACTCAGTGAAATTATCTTTCAAGAATGAAGGCAAAACAAAGAATTTTTCAGACAAACAAAAATTAAAAGACTTTGTTGGCAGGAGACCTGCACCATAAGAAATGTTAAATAAAGTTCTCCAAGAGGAAAAAAATAATTCCAGATGGAATATATATATAGTGGTGTTTACATCACATATAGATAAAAATGAAATGATAACAATGGCAAATGACAGGAGGAAGGAAATGAAAATATTGTGTGGTAAGGGTCATGTATAATGGATAAACTGATAAAATATTATTAAGATAGAATGGATGAGTTAAGCTATGAATCCTAGAGAAACTACTTAAAAATCATAACAATCTCATAGTAGAAATAAAAGAACACTTAAAAGCTACTCAATCCAAAAAGCAGAAAAAGGCAAAGAAAATGAACAAAAAAAAAGACAGTACAAATGAAAAAAAAAGCAAAATAGCAAACTTAAATCCAACCATATTGGTAAATATATTAAAAATAAATTATCTAAATACTATAATTAAAAGGCAGAGACTGTCAAACTGGCTATTAAAAAAAGGCCAACTTCATGCTGTCCAAAATAATACATTTAAAAAATATGGGCCAAAAAATATTAAAAATACAAGGATGGCAAAAGCTATACCATGTAAAAGTAAATACAAAAAATCTGGAGTGACTGATAAGGAAGATGTTGAAACAATTACTGATATTGGAATAATATTACTGGTCAGTCTTGATGAGGGATTAGAGGAGATTTTCATGATAAAAGGGTTGACTCATCAAGATGAGACAATAACTCTAAAAATGTTTGCACCCAGTAACAGAGGTTAATAGAACATGAAACAAAAACAGGAATAATTGAAAGAATAAATAAGTAAATCCACAATAATAGCCAGAGAGTTCAAAACTTTCCCAGTAATTGTAGAAAGTAGATGGAAAAATCAGGAAAGATATATAAGATTTCAACAATGCTATCAACCAACTTGGTATAATTTATATCCATAGAACACTCCAACAGTAGCAGGATATGTTTATTACAAGTGTAAATGGAATATTAACCAAGGTAGACTATATTCTGGGTCTTCAAACAAAACTCAGAAATGTATAGGGCTTTAAATCATAGAATATGTTCTCTGAATAGAATGAAACTGAGCAGAACTAAATTAGAATTCAATAACATAAACAACTGGGAAAATCCCCCTATATTTGAAAATTAACATACTCTTAACAAATATAGTTGATATGCAAATATTGCATGTATTTAAAGTATATAAATCAATTAGTCTTGATATATGTAAATATCCATGGAACTGTCACTACACATAATCAAGACACTGAATGACCCCCAAAACTTTTCTGTCCTTTGTCATCATTCCCTTCTATCCCTCTCTGCATTTCTATCCCCAAGAAATTAGAGAGCTTCTTTCTGTCACTATAGATTAGTTTACATTTTCTAGAGATTTATATAAATACGGTATTACAGTATGCATTTTGTGTGTAGCTCTTTCATTCAGGATAATTATACTGGTTTTCATCTATGTTGTGCTTATCAATAATTCCTTCCTTGTTTTCCTAATATTCAATAGCATGCATATACCACAATTTGTTTATATATTCATCTGCTGATAAATGTTTGGGTCGTGAACATTAAAAAAAAATGGGTCAAAGTAGAAATTACAAGGGAAAATAGGAAATATTTTGAACTGAATAAAATCAAAATACAGTATATCCAAATTTGGGAATATTGTTAAAACAATGCTCAGTAGAAAAGTGATTGTTTGAACTTCCTTTATTAGGAAGAAAAAAAAAAGACAGGCCAAAAGTCAATTATATAAGCTTTTACTTTAAGAAGTTAGAAAAGAAAAATGAGCAAATTAAATCCAAAATAAAGGAAAAATAAAAAGAAATAAAAGAAACAAATAAATAGAATGGGATGGCAAACTTGTTCTATTAAAGGCCAGATAGTCAATGTTGTAGAGTTTGCAGACCTAGTGTCTCTATTGCAACTACTTAACTCTGTTACTGTAAATATGAAGGCAGCCACAGACAATAGGTAAATGGATAAGTGCAGTTATGTTAAAATAAAACTTTACTTAGAAAAATGGACAGTGGGCAGGATTTGGCCCACAGGCTATAAGCTGTCAACTTCGAAAATAGAAAATAGGCAAAGAAAGAAAATAAATGATACCAGAAGTTAGAATTTTGAAAAGCTCAGTAAAAGCCATAAATATCTAGATACACTGATCAAAAAACAAGAAAAAGATACAAATTATCAATACCAGGAATGAAAGAAGGGCCATTGCTATGGACCATATACATATTGAAATGGTAAGGAAATATAAACAATTTTATGCCAAGGAATATAACACCACAGATGGAATGTACACATTTCCAAATGACACAAATTATCAAAAATTACTGAAGAATAAGAATAGCCTTATACCTATTAAATAATTACATTAACTGTTTAAAAAATCTTCTGAAAGACAAAATTTCAGACCCAGACAGTTTCACTAGTAAATTCTATCCATCTTTTAAGAAATAAATAATGCCAATCCTTAACAAACTCCTTTTGCCATTAAGAGAAAGGGAACATTTCCAAAATCTTTTTATAAGGTTAGCATTACCCTGATACCAGAACCAAAAAAGATATTGCAGGAAAAAAGAAAACTAAAGACCAATATCACTCATGAACGGAAACAGAAAACTCCTAATAGCATATTGAATCCAAAAATATATATAAATAAAAGTACACTTGACCGAGTAGTGTTTATCCTAGGAATGTAGTATTGGTTTAACATTAGAATATCAATTAAATTAAGGATATTAAAAGATGAAGCAGAAAAACCATTTGATCATCTTAGGATGCAGAAATAGCATTTGACTAAATCTAAAATCATCTCATGATTGAAACTTTCAAAAAACTTTGATACAAAGGAACTTCTTTACCTAATAAAGGGCATTTATAAGAAACTTACAATTAGTATCATACTGAAGAGTAAAAGAATGCTTTCCGTCACAATCAGAGACAAGGCAATGATGTCCATTTACAATTCCTAAGGCAACACAGTTCTATGATCTTAGCTAGTACAAATAAGGAAAAGAAAAGGAAATAAAATGCAGAGACATTATAAAGAAGAATTAATTCTGTCTTTATTCAAAGAAAATATACTGTGCCTATAGAAAATACTAAGGAATATACCAAGAAAGAAAAAGAAAAAAGCTACTGAAACTAATATGTAAGTTTAGCAAAGTCACAGGCTATAAGAACAATATACAACATTCAATTATATTTCTACATGCTGGCAATGAAAAACTAGAAAATGAAAAAAAATTCCATTTACAATAGCATTAAAACTATGAAATACTTGAGAGTACATAATAATAGGCATTCAAGACCTGTACATTAAAACCTGTAAAATATTCCTGAGTCATAAGAAGATATAAATAAAAAGAGAGATATACCATATTCATAGATCAAAAATTTGATGATGTCTGCTTTCTGGATAATTATGTAAACAGTCAATGCCACCCTAATAAACCTGCCAGTTGACTATTTAAAAATCAAAATTGACAAGCTGATTTTAAAATATATTCAGAAAGTAAAAAATACATTGAATAGCCAAATAATTTTGAAAATGAACAAAGTTGGAGAACTTACACTATCTCATTTCAAGACTTACTATAAAAGGTTCAATTATCAAGACATTGTGGTATTAGTGCAAGGATAGGCATAAATTAATGAAACAGGAGAGCACAGAAAAATTGATTTTTCAAATTGTGGTAAAACATACATAACATAAAATTTACCACTTTAACCATTTTAAAGTGTACAGTTCGTGGTGGCATTAAGTACATTCACATTGTTTTGCAACCACCACCAGCCATCTCCGTGATTTTTTCATCTTCCCAGACTGTAGCACCACACCCATGAAACACTAACTCTCCATTGCCCTCTCCCCCAAGCACTTAGAAATCTGTCTATTCTACTTCCTGTCTCCGGATTTGATTAATCCAGGTACCTCACATAAGTGGAATCATACAGTATTTTTACTTTTGTGATTGGCTTATTTCCCTTAGAATAATGTTTTCAAGTTTCATATGTCAGAATTTCCTCTCCTCTCATGGCTGAATAAAAGTCCACCGTATAGACCACGTTTTGTTTCTCCATTCATCCATGAATGGACACTTGGGTTGCTTCCCCCTTTGGCTATTATGAATAATGCTGCTGTGAATATGGGTGTACATATATCTGTTTGAGTCACTGCTTTCAATTCTTTTATGTATATGCCCAGAAGTGCAATTGCTGGATCACACAGTAAATCTATTTTTAATTTTTTGAGAAAACTGACATACTGTTCTCCACAGCAGCTACATGATTTTATTCAATTCCCACAGTAATGCACAAGGGTTCTAATTCTCCACCTCTATGTCAACACTTTTATTTTCTGGTTTGTTTGTTGTTTGGGTTTAAAAAAAAAAAAACGACAGCCATAGTGGGTGTAAATGATTTCTCAGATTTTATGTTCAGTTGATTTTGAAAAATGTATGATGACAATTCAAAGAGGGAAGGATGGTCTTTTAAACAAATGGTGATGACGTCTATTGGAAAAAAGAAGAAAGTCGAATCTTGCCTTATATCATACATAAAAATTAACATAACAGGTAGAATTATAACCTTCTAGAAGAAAACAGTGGAGAAAAATCTCCATCTCTTCGGAGTAGGAAAAGATTGCTCAGATAAGACATCAAAGCACAAACCATTAAAGAAAAAAAATGATACAGTACATTTAATAAAAATGAAAACATTTGTTCTTCAAAAGACAGTTCAGAGACTTAAATTCCAAACAAAATACTAGGAGAAAATATCTGTGATTCATGTATCTGACAAAGAAATTGTATCCAGAATATATAAAGAACTTATACCTCAATAGTAAGACCAACAACCTAACTAAAAAAGGCAAATTACTTGAACAGAGACTTCACAATAGATGATATACAGATGCCTGATAAGCACAAGAAAAGATATTTAACAACTTTAATTATCAGGGAAATGTAAATTTAAACCACAATAAAATACCACTACACACACATTAGAATGGCTAAAATTTAAAATACTGAAAATGACAAGTGTTAACAAGGAGCAACTGAAACTTGATATATTGCTGGTGAGAGTATAAGATGGTATAGCTACTTTGGAAAACTGTGGCAATTTCTTAAATAGTTAAATATAAACCTACCAGAGCACCTAGCAATTCCAAGAGACACAAAAGATATGTCTCCACAAAGAATTATACATAAATGTTCATAGCACCGTACTCTTAATAACCAAAAAACTGAACAAGCTCAACTGTCTATCAAGAGGCAGATGAATAAACAAATTGTAGTACATACATATAATGGAAAGCAAAAAAGAGAATGAATTAGTGATGCACACACAAAAAAATGATGAAAGAAATAAGACATAAAAGACTACATGTATAATCCCATTTATGCAAAATAATTCTAATCTATACTGACAAAAAGCAGATTAATAGTTGTCTGGCAAGGAGTAATGAGGGAAATTTTTGAAGTGATGGAAATGATTTTGTTGCTGCTTATGTGAGTGACTGATATGTCAGTACTCATCAACCTGTACTCCTAAAATAGGTACTTTTTGTTTTATGTAAATCATGCCTCAATAAAGTTGATTTAAAAATAATACACCTTACCTCTATCCTAATGTCCAATACTGAAAGACAGAGAAGAGTAGGTATGAAACAGGAAAAAAAGATAAAGATCCATCAGGAAACTTGATAAGCTGGAAATGGGAAACTCGGTTCTAAATCTGTCAGGTAACAACAGTGCTTATAATGGATGACTTAGAACCAGAATACCTGGATTCAAATCCCAGCTCTGCCATCTAGTAGCTGAGTAATTTTGGACAAGTTAAGTAATTTATCTGTGCCATAATTTACTATATAAGGATAATTATAGTATACCTATCTCATATTGTTCTTATAGAGATGAAATTAAATATACATATGAAGTGCTTATAACTGTGTCAGACACACAGTAAGTCCTATGTGTTAGCTATTACCACGCAAATCAAAATGACTACAAATAATCCAGGCTGTTCATACCCGAGTTATTTTCATCTGATGGATATTCAATACTCTATTAAAAAGTAAATGTAACACACTTCACAATGAGGATGACCTCTTATATGCTACCTAAGCAAACAGACCAATGATTTCATGGAAAAAGAACTTGAAACAGAATCTGAATTATAGTATAATCCTGAGGTGACGGATTAGTACAGAGTCCTAAATTTGGACAAATCTAGAGAGATTTTCAACATTTCTTCCTGTGGATCTTGGTAAAAATGGGATTTTCATTTCTAAGAGCTGTCAATTCACCAAACCTAACTAAATGCACAATACATAAGAAGCAAAATTGAGATTCTCATAACTAATTATATTAACCGTAACATCTCTAAACCAAATATCGCTCCATTCTAAAAGCAGAAATGTCTTATTAAAAGGTCGCAAAATAAGCACAAAATTTAGTTGCCTTATATATCCTGAAAGGTTTATTGATTTCTTTTTATTTTTACATATAATTGTAGTTTCTTTTTATTAGTAGGAGTAATATTATATTCCTAGGACTTACCTATCTTGTAACTGGAAGCTTGTACCTTCTGACCACCTTCACCTGTTTTACTGAAACCACCAATCTGTGCCTATGACTGCAGGTTAGATACATGAGTGAGATCATAGAGTATTTGTCTTTCTCTGCTGATCACTTAGGGTATGTCCCCAGTATATGTTCACTTAGCATATATCCATGCAGTCACAAATGGCAAGATTTCTTTCTTTTTTTATGGCTGAATATTTCCAGTGTATATTAATACCACAACTTCTTCATCCATTCACCAACACTTATGTTGTTTCTATGTCTTGACTATTATAAATAATGCTGCACATGGCAGGTAGAGATATCTTTTCAAGATAGTGATTTTGTTTCCTTCAGGTATATACCCAGAAGTGGAATTGCTGGATCATATGGTAATTCTATTTTTAATTTCTTCAGGAACCTCCATGCTGTTTCCTATAATGACTACACCAATTTACCTTCCCACCAACAGTGCACAAGGGTTCCCTTTTCTCTATATCTGCAACAACACTTGTTATTTCTTGTCATTTTGATGACAGCCACCGTAACAGGTGTGAGGTGATAGTTCATTGTAGTTTTGATTTGCATTTCCCTGATAACTAGTGATTCATGTACCAGTTAACTAGTTATTTGTATGTGTTTGGAAGAATGTCTATTCAGTTCCCTTGTCCATTTTTTAATTAGATTGTTTTTTATTGAGTTGTATATTGATGGCTTACATAATTATGCAATATATGGCTTTTTCTCTTATGTTAGTACTCGAAATAAAAATATGCTGAAGATGTTTTATTAAAAAGCAAATTATTTGCCATGTGACATCCTATGGCTTGAGAATTTAATTTTGACCTTTCTTGGTATATTTCTTTTTGAATTTCAAACACAATACTTATGATTGGAAAATAACATGTACTAATTAACCTTTTATTAATATTGTTTAGTTATGTTTTCTTTCCATCCTAGAAGAGTGTAAAAAAAAGTAAAAAAATCATTGATTTATCCAGATTCAATATCTTCCATGTTTATCAGGTATGTACAGCATTATAATATTCTAAATACTATACAGTTTTAGCTTATCAAAATATTTTCTTGTGCTTAACTTTTCATGTGTCATATTTATTATGCTTGCAACACAGAATATTAGGTATAATGAGATATCTTAATCAAAATAGTAAGCACTCCTTCTCTTCAAAAACTCATATAGTTAAATATTGAAATAGAAGCATTTGCCCCCAAATCAGAATCTTGCTATTAGATTTGGCTGCCTTTTCCTCATTAAAAGAGCTGTTACATTTTAAAAACCTGCTCTGATAGAGAGAAAAAAAAAAAGCCCCATTATCAAAAACAAAGACTTGTAAAAGGTAGTGTTGAACATAAATAAATGGCTTTTGTTCATGAGAAGCTAAATCTATTTTGTGCTTTGAAAAAGCTAAGAACAGATTGTATCCCTTAGATTGTTAGCAAAGAAATGTTTTCATCAATTAACATTCTTTGCTGAGAACAGTTTTTTCCAGTGCTGGTTCTCAAATAGACCTGCCCTAAGGACAATTCCTAGGCTTTTTTCTTTAATGCCTTAGAGTATAATAATTATAGCACACCAGTTCAGAATGATGGCAGAAAACAAAAAATACCACGTTCTAAACAGATAATTTCCTTGGAGAAAAAGTTGTCCTAGGTAGCCATTCCTAAAAATTTCCTGAAAATCACATCACCCACAAATTCTACTAGTCTTGCTATTCATCATGTTTTTTCCCGACATTTATATCCCTGGAGGATGGAAAAAGAAAGGCCAGGGAATAGTGTTGTTGCAAAAGGCCCTAAACTGTAACACACCATTCCACTCACCCAGAACTATTCCCCCACCTCAGCTTTATCCTTTTTGCTTCCAGCCTATACTAAAGGATTACCATTTTTATGAGTGTCTATGTTGTGCGAGGCAATAATCGCCAATATTTATTGAGCAACTTCTATGACGAGCCACTATCCTAACAGCTTTATCTGTTTCATTCTTTTCACCCTCACCTTTGGGTAGCACTGTTCTTCCTATTTTGCAGAATAGGAAACTGAGGTCAAAGATCATACAGGGACCAGGGTGTCTGTATGGCAGAGACCATACAGATGTATACCTGGGCAGTGTGGCTCCAGAGCCCAGGCACCAAACTGTTCTATCCACCCCAGGGAAGGGAGACAACTCCCAGATGGTGCTCCTCAACAACACACAGAAGTAGACCTGTGTAATACTATTTTAGTAAACAGTTGCTCCCTTTTCAAAGTAAGAGTAAGGTCGTAGATGAAGAAAAAGGAAGGCAAGATATAAGAGGGAGTAAAAGGGAGAGGCAGGTCTAGCACAAAGAAAAAGAAATAAGTCTATTAAAAGATAGCTTATGGAAAAATGAAAACAAAGAGAGTGGCGGAAATAAACTTGAGGACTATCACAAAGTGATAAACATTTTTGATAAATTTCTTTCAGAAGTAAACATAGCCAAGATTTAGAATGAGATCATACAGTATTTCATTTTACACATGAATTAACCTAAGCCCAGAAAAGATTTTAGTGTGACACATTTTACAGATCAGTAAACACAGGGCTAGAGAAACTAAATGTTTTGTCCAAGACACAAAGAAGCAGGGAACATAGGCAAGGCTAGAACGCAGCCAGACCTCTTGACTGTGAGCTCGGTGCTCTCCCATCAACTATATCAAACATAATTTGTCAACTTTTTTTTAAATAATTTTTTTAATTTTTTAAATTTTGGTATCATTAATCTACAATTACAGAGAGAACATTATGTTTATTAGGCTCCCCCCTTCACTAAGTCACCCCACATACCCCTTCACAGTCACTGTCCATCTGCGTAGTAAGATGCTGTAAAATCACTACTTGTCTTCTCTGTGTTGCACAGACCTCCCCGTGTCCCCCACACACTGTACATGCTAATCGTAATGCCCCCTTTCTTTTTCCCCGCCCTTGTCCCTCCCTTCCCACCCATCCTCCCCAGTCCCTTTCCCTTTGGTAACTGTTAGTCCATTCTTGGGTTCTGCGATTCTGCTGCTGTTTTGTTCCTTCAGTTTTCCTTTGTTCTTATACTCCACATATGAGTGAAATCATTTGGTACTTGTCCTTCTCTGCTTGGCTTATTTCACTGAGCATAATATCCTCTAGCTCCATCCATGTTGTTGCGAATGGTACGATCTGGTTTTTTCTTCTGGCTGCATAATATTCCATTGTGTATATGTACCACATCTTCTTTATCCATTCATCTACTGATGGACACTTAGGTTGCTTCCATTTCTTGGCTATTGTAAACAGTGCAGTGATAAACATAGGGGTGCATCTGTCTTTTTCAAACTGGAGTGCTGCATTCTTAGGGTAAATTCCTAGAAGTGGAATTCCTGGGTCAAATGGTATTTCTATTTTGAGCATTCTAAGGAACCTCCATACTGCTTTTCACAATGGTTGAATTAGTTTACATTCCCACCAGCAGTGTAGGAGGGTTCCCCTTTCTCCACAACCTCGCCAACATTTGTTGTGTTTGTCTTTTCGATGATGGCGATCCTTACTGGTGTGAGGTGATATCTCATTGTGGTTTTAATTTGCATTTCTCTGATGACAAGCGATGTGGAGCATCTTTTCATGTGTCTGTTGGCCATCTGAATTTCTTCTTTAGAGAACTGTCTATTCAGCTCCTCTGCCCATTTTTTAATTGGATTATTTGCTTTTTTTTGTTGAGGCATGTGAACTCTTTATATATTTTGGATGTCAATCCTTTATCGGATCTGTCATTTATGAATATATTCTCCCATACTGTAGGATACCTTTTTGTTCTATTGATGGTGTCCTTTGCTGTACAGAAGCTTTTTAGCTTGATATAGTCCCACTTGTTCATTTTTGCCTTTGTTTCCCTTGCCCAGGAAGATATGTTCATGAAGAAGTCACTCATGTTTATGTCCATGAGATTTTTGCCTATGTTTTTTTCTAAGAGTTTTATGGTTTCATGACTTACATTCAGATCTTTGATCCATTTGGAGTTTACTTTTGTGTATGGGGTTAGACAGTGATCCAGTTTCATTCTCTTACATGTAGCTGTCCAGTTTTGCAAGCACCATCTGTTGAAGAGACTGTCATTTACCCATTGTATGTCCATGGCTCCTTTATCAAATATTAATTGGCCATATATGTTTGGGTTAATGTCTGGAGTCTCTATTCTGTTCCACTGGTCTGTGGCTCTGTTCTTGTGCCAGTACCAAACTGTCTTGATTACTGTGGCTTTGCAGTAGAGCTTGAAGTTGGGGAGCGAGATCCCCCCACTTTATTCTTCCTTCTCAGGATTGTGTTGGCTATTTGGGGTCTTTGATGGTTCCATATGAATTTTTGAACTATTTGTTCCAGTTTATTGAAGGATGCTGTTGGTAATTTGATAGGGATTGCATCAAATCTGTATATTGCTTTGGGCAGGATGGCCATTTTGATGATATTAATTCTTCCTAGCCAGGAGCATGGGATGAGTTTCCATTTGTTAGTGACCTCTTTAATTTGTCTTAAGAGTGTCTTGTAGTTTTCAGGGTATAGGTCTTTCACTTCCTTGGTTAGGTTTATTCCTAGGTATTTTATTCTTTTTGATGCTATTGTGAATGGAATTGTTTTCCTTATTTCTCTTTCTATTAGTTCATTGTTAGTGTATAGGAAAGCTACAGATTTCTGTGTGTTAATTTTGTATCCTGCAACTTTGCTGAATTCCAATATTAGCTCTAGTAGTTTCGGAGTGGAGTCTTTAGGGTTTTTTATGTACAATATCATGTCATCTGCAAATAGTTTGACTTCTTCTTTACCAATCTGGATTCCTTGTATTTCTTTGTTTTGTCTGATTGCCATGGCTAGGACCTCCAGTACCATGTTGAATAACAGTGGGGAGAGTGGGCATCCCTGTCTTGTTCCCGATCTCAGAGGAAAAGCTTTCAGCCTCTCACTGTTCAGTATGATGTTAGCTGTGGGTTTATCATATACGGCCTTTATTATGTTGAGGTACTTGCCCTCTATGCCCATTTTGCTAAGAGTTTTTATCATGAATGGATGTTGAATATTGTCAAATGCTTTTTCAGCATCTATGGAGATGATCATGTGGTGTTTGTCCTTCTTTTTGTTGATGTGGTGGATGATGTTGATGGATTTTCGAATGTTGTACCATCCTTGCATCCCTGGGATGAATCCCACTTGGTCATTGTGTATGATCCTCTTGATGTATTTTTGAATTCGGTTTGCTAATATTTTGTTGAGTATTTTTGCATCTACATTCATCAGGGATATTGGTCTGTAGTTTTCGTTTTTGGTGGGGTCTTTGCCTGGTTTTGGTATTAGGGTCATGTTGGCTTCATAGAATGAGTTTGGGAGTATTCCCTCCTCTTCTATTTTTTGGAAAACTTTAAGGAGATTGGGTGTTATGTCTTCTCTGTATGTCTGATAAAATTCCGAGGTAAATCCATCTGGCCCGGGGGTTTTGTTCTTGGGTCATAATTTGTCAACTTTTAAAACATGGAAGTAGTGGACAAAAGGTTTTGACTAAATTTCAAGAACATAAAAAAGAATTACAGTGTATACATATTGAAGATTAAATACAAAATGCCTGAAGTTATTATCTTCTCAATAGTTAAATAGTATTATAGGAGAGCAGTGTAAATAAAGTAGACATTTACAATGGTAGGGAAACGAATTCTTGGTATAACTGCAAACATTTTTCTTCTAATATCTTATCCTATAAAATTTTTTTTAACTGAAATTATTTCATTTGTGGAAAATTTAGTTCATACACAAATATATAGCAAACACAGAGCAATGTCTAAATCATTTTAATGTCTTCTTTATTAGATAAATTGATAAGGTTGGATGGAAAGAGTCTTAGGCTGAGAATTTCTATTTTTTTTATTAAGGTATCATTGATATACAATCTTACGAAGGTTTCACAAGTAAAACAGTGTGTTTACTACATTCACCCTTATTATTGAGTCCCCCCATGCCCCATTGCAGTCACTGTCCATCAGTGTTGCAAGATGCCACAGAGTCACTATTTGTCTTCTCTGTGTGTGTCCCGGGACTCCACACACACCATGTGCACTAATGATAACCCACAATCCCCTTCTCCCTCTCTCCCCACCCACCCTCCCTCACCCCTCCCCTTTAGTAACCACTAGTCCCTTCTTGGAGTCTGAGTTGGCTGCTGTTTTGTTCCTTCACTATTGCTTCATTGCAATACTCCACAATGAGGGAAATCATTTGGTATTTGTCTTTCTCTGTCTGACTTATTTCACTGAGCATAATACCCTGTAGCTACATCCATGTTGTTGCAAATGGTAGGATTTGTTTCTTTCTTATGACTTAATAGTATTCCATTGTGTATATGTACCACCTCTTCTTTATCCATTCATCTACTGATGGACACTTAGGTTGCTTCCGTATCTTGGCTATTGTAAATAATGCTGCAATAAACATAGGGGTGCATATGTTTTTGAATCTGAGAAGTTGTTTTCTTTTGGGTAAATCCCTAGGAGTGGAATTCCTGGGTCAATGGTATTTCTATTTTTAGATTTTTGAGGAACCTCCATATTGCTTTCCACAATGGTTGAACTGGTTTACATTCCCACCAGCAGTGTAGGAGGGTTCCCCTTTATCCGTATCGTCACCAGCATTTGTTGTTCCTAGTCTTTTTGATGTTGGCCATTCTAACTGGTGTAGGTGATATCTCATTGTGGTTTTAATTTGCATTTCCCTGATAATTAGCAATGTGGAGCATCTTTTCATGTTAGGTGGGCATTATTATACAGCCAGTTTTAATGCTGGTTTGTAATCTCTAATATTGTTTACAGTTCTGAAATTCTCCAATTTTAGAAAATTGATAACTGAAATAAACATTAGCTTAATATATTAAATTTAAGTGTACTTCATATCTATCAATAATCACCCTAAATGTAAATGGACTGAATGCACCAATCAAAAGACCTAGAGTTATAGAATGGGGAAAAAAGCAAGACCCATCTATATGCAAACTACAAGAGACTCACTTCAAACCCAAAGATATACACAGACTAAAAGTGAAGGGGTGGAAAAAGATATTTCATGGAAACAATAGGGAGAAAAAAAAGCAGGTGATGCAGTACTTGTATCAGATAAAATAGATTTCAAAACAAAGAAAGTAACAAGAGACAAAGGAGGACATTATAAAATGATAAAGGGGTCAGTTCAACAAGAGGATATAACCATTATAAATATTCATGCACCCAATGTAGAAGCACCCAAATATGTGCAACAAATACTAACAGAATTAAAGGGGAAAATAGAATGCAATGCATTCATTTTAGGACACTTCAACACACCACTCACTCCAAAAGACAGATCAACCATCAGAAAATAACTAAGGAGACAGAGGCACTGAACAACACATTAGAACAGATGGACCTAACAGACATTTACAGAACTCTACACCCAAAAGCAACAGGATACACATTCTTCTCAAGTGCACATGAACATTTTCCAGAATAGATCACATACCAGGCCACAAAAAGAGCCTCAGAAAATACAGAAAGATTGAAATTGTACCAAACAGTTTCTAAGATCACAAAGGTATGAAACTAGAAATAGATTGTGCAAAGAAAACAAAAAGGCCCACAAACACATGGAGGCTTAAAAACATGCTTCTAAATAATCAATGGATCAATGACCAAATTAAAACAGAGATCAAGCACTATATGGAGACAAATGAAAACAGCTCAACACCCCAACTTCCTTGGGATGCAGCAAAGGCAGTTCTAAGAGGAAAGTATATAGCAATACAGGTCTATCTTAAGAAAGAAGAACAATCCCAAATGAACAGTCTAAATTCACAATTAATGAAAATAGAAAAAGAAGAACAAATGAGACCCAAAGTCAGTAGAAGGAGAGACATAATTAAGATCAGAGAAGAAATAAATAAAATTGAGAAGTATAAAACAATAGAAAAAATTAATGAAACCAAGAGCTATTTCTTCTTTGAGAAAATAAGCAAAATAGATAAACCCCTAGCTAGACATAGCAAGAACAAAACAGAGTGTACACACATAAACAGAATCAGAAATGAGAAAGGAAAAATCACTATGGACACACAGAAATACAAAGAATTATTAGAGCATACTATGAAAAAGTTATGTTAACACATTGGATAATCTGGAAGAAAAAGATAACTTTCTAGAAAAACATAACCTTCCAAGACTGACCCAGGAAGAAACAGAAAATCTGAACAGACCAATTACCAGCAAGGAAATTGAATTGGTAATCAAAAAACTACCCAAGCACAAAACTCCCAGACCAGATAGATGGCTTCACTGCTGAAAATTATCAGCCATTCAGAGAAGACCTAATACCCATCTTCCTTAAAGTTTTCCAAAAAGTAGAAGAGGAGGGAATACTTCCAAACTCATCATTCTATGAAGACAGTATCACTCAAATAGCAAAACCAGGTAGATACCACAAAAAAAGAAAATTACAGACCAATATCCCTGATGAACATAGATGCAAAAATATTCAGCAAAATATTAGCAAACCAAATTCAAAAATAGATCAAAAACATCATACATAGTGATCAAGTGGTATTTATCCCAAGGGTGCAAGGATGGTACAATATTCAAAAACCCATCAACATCATCCACCACATCAATAAAAAGAAGGACAAAAATCATGTGATCATCTCCATAGGTGATGAAAAAGCATTTGACAAGATCCAACATCCATTCATGATAAAAACTCTCAACAAAATGGGTATAGAGGGCAAGTACATCAACATAATAAAGGCCATATATGACAAACCCACAGCCAACATCATACTTAACAGCAAAAAACTGAAAGCTTTTCCTCTAAGATGGGGAACAAGACAAGGATGTCCACTCTTCCCACTTCAATTCAACATAGTACTGCAGGTCCTAGCCATGGCAATCAGACAGTTCAAAGAAATAAAAGGCATCTAGACTGGCAAGGAAGAAGTTAAACTGTCACTGTTGGCAGATGACATGATATTGTACATAGAAAACCCTAAAAAATTCACTCCAAAACTACTAGATCTAATATCTGAATTCAGCAAAGTGGCAGGATACAAAATTAATACACAGAAATCTGTTACATTCCTATATACTAACAATGAACTAGCAGAAAGAGAAATCAGGAAAACAATTCCATTTAAAACTGCATCTAAAAGAATAAAGTACCTAGGAATAAGCCTAACCAAAGAGTTGAAAGACCTATACTCTGAAAACTACAAGACACTCACGAGAGAAATTAAGAAAGACACCAATAAATGGAAATACAACCCATGTTCATGGGTAGGAAGAATTAATATTGTCAAAATGGCCAGCTGGCCTAAAGCAATCTACAGATTCAATGCAATCCCTATCAAAATACCAGCAGCATTTTTCAATGAACTAGAACAAATAGTTCTAACATTCATATGAGACAACAAAAGACCCCGAAAAGCCAAAGCAATGCTGAGAAGGAAGAGTAAAGTGGGAGGGATTATGCTCCCCAACTTCAAGCTCTACTACAAAGCCACAGTAATCAAGACAATATGGAACTGGCAGAAGAACAGACTCCTAGAACAATGGAATATAATAGAGAGTCCAGATATACAATGGAGAAATGACAGCCTCTTCAACACCTGGTGTTGGCAAAACTGGACAGCTACATGTAAGAGAATGAAACTAGATTACTGTCTCCAAACATAGATTACTCCAAACATAAAAGTATACTCAAAATGGATCAAAGACCCAAATGTAAGTCATGAAACCAGAAAACTCTTAGAAGAAAACATAGACAAAAATCTCCTGAACATTAACATGAGCAACTTTTTCCTGAACACATCACCACGGGCAAGGGAAACAAAAGCAAAAATGAACAAATGGGACTACATCAAACTAAAAAGCTTCTGTACAGCAAAGAACACCATCAGAACAAAAAGGCATTCTATAGTATAGGACAATATATTCATAAACAACATATCTGGTAAGGGGTTAACATCCAAAATATATAAAAAGCTCACATGCCTCAACATGCAAAGAGCAAGTAACCTGATTAAAAAATGGATGGAGGATAAGAACAAACACTTATCCAAAGAAGAAATTCAGATGGCCAACAGGCACATGAAAAGATGCTCCACATCGCTAATCAACAGAGAAATGCAAATTTAAACCATAATGAGATATCACCTCACGCCAGTTAGGATGGCCAACATTCAAAAGACAAGCAACAACAAATGCTGGCAAGGATACAAAGAAAGGGGAACCCTCCTACACTGCTGGTGGGAATGTAAATCAGTTCAACCATTATGGAAAGCAGTATGGAGGTTCCTCAAAAAACTAAAAATAGAAATACCTTCTGATACAGGAATTCCACTGCTAGGATTTTACCTGAAGAAAATAAGATCCCTGATTCAAAAAGACATATGCACTCTAAAGTTTATTGCAGCACTATTTACAATAGCCAAGAATTGGAAGCAACCTAAGTGTCCATCAGTAGATGAATGGATAAAGAAGACATGGTACATATACACAATGGAATATTATTCAGCCATAAGAAGAAAACAAATCCTACCATTTGCCACAACATGGATGGAGCTAGAGGATACTATGCTCAGTGAAATAAGCCAGGTGGAGAAAGATGAGTACCAAAAGATTTTACTCATTTGTGGAGTATATGAACAAAGCAAAAACTGAAGGAACAAACAGCAGCAGATGCACAGACTCCAAGAATGGACTAGTGGTTACCAAAGGGAAAGGGGATGCAGAGGGTGGGTGGGAAGGGAGGGAGAAGGGAATTAAGGGGTATTATGATTAGCATACATAATATGGGGGGGCATGGGGAAGGCAGTATTGCATAGAGAAGACAAGTAGTGACTCTATAGTATCTTACTATGCTGGTGGACAGTGACTGTAATGGGGTATGTGGTGGAGACTTGATAATAGGGGGAATATAGTAACCACAATGTTGCTCATGTGAAATCTTCGTAAGATTGTATATCAATGATTCCTTAATTTAAAAAAAGTACTTGACCTATGAGATTAGGATATACTACCTAACATAAGCCTACAAGAAAATTGTTTATAGAGGCTTCAAAAAAGGGAGGAGTTGATAAAATGATGACTATGTCATTTATGGTCTTTCAGACTGTGTTAGTTAAGTCAGAAGTTTTTACCTAATGTTAACAAATAGAAGGAAGCAAGCAAAAGGAAAAGGTTGATGTAAAGTGGAAATGAGGAGGCTTTTCCTGAGATAAACTCTTAGATGCCAAAGACCCCTGTGTTCATGGTCAGGTACTGGTACAATAGCATTCTCATATTAAAAGTTCAAAAGTTCACATATATTACATTTTTTAAGTTTAGAAGCAAATAATTAATGTGGTAAGAATGGAGAAATATATTGTCTCATTTTCATCCATGTGGAGCAGAGGCAGTAGAAAAATAAGTGGCTTTTCCAAGGTCAAACAGTAAATCATTGAAGGCCTAGGATTTTGAAATCAGGTTTTCTTTTTACTATAAAAATGTATTAATTCTATGTAGGTGGACATCTTTCTTTTCTCAAATTCACTACTTTATAGTAATTCCCTTGGCTTTATTTCTATTGTATTTTTGTTATTTATGTCTCACTTCCAAATCATTTAGATGTGTCAAAAAACTAGTCTTCTTAATACCATTTGAGACTCCATTGATGCCTCTCAAGTTGAATCACAATAATGATCAGTGTCCCTGATCATGTTAGAGATTCAAATGTGACTGGAGGTAGATGATCTAAATATCTTCAAAACAAAGAAAACAGCAAAAGAGTAAGTTTAGTATGTAGTTTTCCAAAGTCATCTTTCTACTACCTGGGGTAGACAGAAGAAACTAAAAGAACACAAAACCAAACAAATCATAACAAGAGGGAAAGAATGTACACTTTGTCCAAAGATAATTCTACTAAAACTAAAGTCTCCAAACATTCTCTATCACACCTCTATTCCTAAGCATTTTTGAGCATATGCTCCTAAAATTATTATAAATTCTTTAAGTATATTATGCTAAAATTATATACATTATAAAATGCAAATATAGAAAAATTCATAAGTATAATAAAAAATACATTGTATTGCCATATATAGTAGTGATAATTTTAATAAATTATAGTGAGAGCTATATAAAGGAAAAATGTTGCATTATTTGAAAATCTTGCTTTAATACTTTATCACACAAGGATTCAAAATCAAAGGTCAGTTTATTCCCATTCTTGGTTATAATGTCTATAATTGCTATACCACAAAAAGACATGGAAGACGTGCAAAATTGGCCTCAGGTACTCAACTGTGATACTCAAATTTCAATTCCATCCACCAGTTATACAAAGGTTGTAGTTTAATCTTTTTCTCTAGTAAATATCTGTTTTCCTGATGTCAATCAGTTTTCCTTGCATAGTGTTTTTTTCTTTAATGTTTAACAAATGGGGTCTAAATCCACTGAACTGCGATTTTGAAGGTTTTCAATCATATTAGAAAATTGTTTCCAAATTTATTAAGTGTTGATATGAGAGTTTTAAGATAATGTATTTACATCATTTTTAACTACTCATAATAAATAGCTTTATCAGGATCTAATTTACAGTCTCTAAAGGTGCATACATTATAAGTATACAATGAAATTATTTTTAATGAATGTACAATTGTGCAACTGTCACTACTATTCAGTTCTAGAACGTTTCCATCACCTGAAAATGTTCTCCCATAATCATTTGTATTGAATCTTCCCATTCCAGCCCAAGGTAATCACTGATCTGCTCTCTGTCCCTATCTTTTCTGGAAGTGCTGCATAAATGGTATTATACAACATGTGGCCTTTTGTGGCTAGCTTTTTTCCTCTTGGCTTAATATGTTGTAGGTTTATCCACATTGTAGCATTAGTTCATTATTTTTATTGTTGAATAGTACTCCATTGTGCCATGCTTTATATAATCATTAGTTGATGGACATTTGAATTATTTTCAGTTCTCTCCTTTATGAATAATACTGCTATTATTCAAATAAAAATCTTTGTATGGACATATGTTCTTATATCTCTCAAGTGGATTTTTAGAAGTAGAATTGCTGGGTCATATGGTACGTTTATATTTATATTTTTTAGGAAACTGTCAAGTGGTTTTCCAAAGAGGGTATACCGATCAGCAATTTATGAGAGTTCCAGCTATTTCACTATTAATTTTTTACCTTACACTATTAATTTTTTACCTTACACCCATTGTAGTAGCTTTCAGTTACATTGCATTGTGGTTTTAACATGTATTTCCCTAATGATTAATCACATTGAGCATCTTTTCAAGTGATTACTAATCATTTACATAATTTTTGGTAAAATGTCTATTCAAATATATTGCATGTTTTTTTAAATTGGGTTGCTTGCCTTCTTACTTTTGATATTTAGAGGTTCTTTTATAGTAAGTTCCTTTATCAGACTATGACTAGCAAATATTCTTTCCCAGACTGTGGCTTAACTTTTCATTTTCTTAACTAATGTCTTCTTGAAGGACAAATCTTTTTTTCTGTATTAGTTCTAATTTATCAATTTCTTCCTTTCTGGATCATGATGTGGCATCATTTCTAAGAAATCTTTCCCTAAAGCAAAGTCACCGAAATTATGTACTATGTTTTCTTCCAAAAATCTTACAATTTTAGTTCTTACAGAGCTAATAGTTCTTACAGAAATCTTACAATTTTAGTTCTTAGGTCTATGATGTATATTGAGTTAATTTTTCTGTATGGTATGAGGTAAGAGTTAAGTTCATTATTTTGCATATGGATGTCCAATTTTCCCAGCAGCATTACTTGAAAAAGACATTTTCAATCATATTATAAAACTGCTTTACAAAGGCTGTAGTTTAATCATTTTCTCTAGTAAATATCTGACTTCCCTGATGTCAATCGGTTTCCCTTGCAAAGTGTTTCTTTAATGTTTAACAAATGGGGGTCTAAATCCACTGAACTGCTTTTCCCCACTAAACTACTTCAGCATCTTTGTTGAAAATGCATTGACCACAAATGTAAGAACTTATTTCTGTACCTTCTACTTGATTTCATTGACCTAAATGGCTATTATTATGTTAATACTATATTTTATTATTGTAACTTCATAGTAAGTTTTGAAATTGAATATTGTTATCCCTCCTTTGTTGTTTTTGGTATTCTTGTTCCTGTGCATGTCCATGTAAGATTGGCTTGCCTATTTCTACAAAATTGCTTGCTGGAATTTTATTAGGGATTACACTGAATCTATAGATTATATGTCTTCTTTTCTAAAATTATTCCTAAGTATATTCTTTTTCATGTTATTATGAATGGAATTATTTTCTTAAGTTCATTTTCAAACTGCTAGTTCTCAGCATAAAATACAACTGAGTATTATATATTAGTCTCATACATTGCAACCTTGCTGAATTCATTTATTACTTCTAGTATTACTTTTTCTTTTTTGCATATTCTGTAAGAGTTTCTATATATAGGATCATGTCACCTGTGAATAAAGATAGCTTTAATTTCTTTTTCCAATCTATATGCTTTTATTTTTCTTTCCTTATTACCTCTAGTATAATGTTGAATCAAAGAGATGAGAGTGGATATGATTTATTCTTAATATGAGCAGGAAAGCATTGTCTTTTACCACAAATGTGATGATAGCTGCAGGTTTTTCATGGTACACTTTACCACATTGAGGAATTTCCCTTCTATTGCTAGTTTGTTGAGCATTTTTATCATGAATGGGTGTTGGATAGTGTCATTTGCTTTTTTCTGTGTCTATCTTCATCATTTTTTTCTTTTAAAAATCTACTAAACTACAGAAAAATATGGCAGTTCTTGACTTCCGGTTCCTGACAAGGTGATGACTAGCAGGTACTATTGATTTGTTCCCCCCCATCCAATCCCACAGATGCACGGAAGCTATAATCAGCCATGTGGAAGCCCTGTGATGACAGCTAGATGACCTAATGGGTAAAGTTAACAGGGGCCCAGGAATGCAAAGGGCTAGATGCCAATGGTCAGAGGACAGGATATGGAGAGAGCTCTTGCATGTGATTTATTTTTTCTCACTGCTCTATTCAGCTTATTGGCACCTTGATGAAGCAGACAGATAATTCTGGAATTATGAGAATAATGAGGTCATATTTTCCAAGAATTAATTTTAGGGAAAGAATTTCAAATCTAGTATTTTAAATAGCACTTTAGTGTGGTAATCATTTGATGTTCCAGGGTTGGACTATGTCAAGGGTTACTTTACAAATGGAGATTGTTGGCTTGCCATGCACCCTGCATCTGTCTGACAGCATTCTTTTGCTTGGGTTTTCACTCAAGCTGGCAGCCATATGGATCCTGTTAATAGGCAGCACATTTCCAAATTAGGTTCATTTATGGGGACCATCACCTTCATTTTTGACTGATAGTTTTGCATGATATAGAATTCCTGATTGACAGGTTTTTTTCTTTCAGCACTTTGAATTTGTCCTTCCATTTCTCTGGTTCCCTTTGTTTCTGATAAGAATTCATCTGCTAATTTTATTGTGGTTCCCTTGTACATGATGAGTTATTATTCTTTTGTTGCTTCAAAATTTTCTCATCTCTGTCGTTCAGCAATTTATGATTTATAGTCAGACTAAGTTTTAGGTCATTGCTTCTTCAGATATGTTTTAGATGCCTTTCTATTTCTCCTATCCTTCTTGTACTTCCAAATATCCCATAAAATTCTGAAGTTCTGTCTCATTTTTCTTCAATCCTGTCTTTTCTTTCTGCTCGTCTGACTGCATAGTTTCTGTTGGTCTAGAATTTCCATTTGTTTCTTTTTCATAGTTTCTATTTCTGCATTGAGAGTCTCTATTTGTTGAGTCATTTCCTTTAAGTTTTCTAATATATTTACAGTAGCTGTTTTAGATTAGTTGTCTACTAAATCTAATAAATGGTCCTACATACCATGTCTATTGGAAAATTGTTTTCCTGAATTTGGGTCATGCCCTCCTGGGTTTTTTTTCTGCATGTCTCAAAATTTTTTATTGAAAACTGAACATTTAGATAAAATATTGTAGCAATTTTGGACTGAGTCTGGTTTTCCTTGAGAGGTTTTTTAAATTTCTAATACTTAGACTTCAGAATCTGTTTCCTCTGAGTTGTGGGGCTACTGATGTCTTGGATAATTTTTCTTCTCTTTTTACTTTTTAGCCTACTTATAATTAGTATAAATATATAAAATAAATACAAACTCTGATATTTTCTTCCTTTTTCAGTGGCGTGGCAAAATGGTTCTATATAGAAAGGGCAATTATATTGCTCATTTTCTCAGAGTTCTTCCCTAGCTCCCAACTTCACAGGAGGAGAACTGAACTTGAGGAAAATGAAGCTGTGAGGTTAGGAAAGGTGAAGAGTAGGCACGACACAAATAAAACTACCTAACTCAACTAAAATTGGCAACATTTAGAACTAGACTGAGCATTCACTTTCTATTCTTTATTTGTTAGAAATTTTAGTTACTCTTCATAGTCCAATAACATGACTA
Source organism: Manis pentadactyla (assembly GCF_030020395.1). Taxonomy (NCBI): domain Eukaryota; kingdom Metazoa; phylum Chordata; class Mammalia; order Pholidota; family Manidae; genus Manis; species Manis pentadactyla. Next base: position 14,341,126 of record NC_080026.1, on the reverse strand, counting down.
TGATATAGGTTTTGTTTTATTGTAAAATATTTGCATAATAGAAACAAAGAATCACTCAAAGCAAACCAGGAAAAGAATGTTAGGGGTAATTATAAGAAACAGAAACCTCACGGAACAGTAAGAAATTAAGTATATTCTGGCTTCATGAGGAGACTAGGAACCCAGAAAACATCAGGATCAAGGCAGCTGCTCTCTCTGGCTCATTTGTTTTCTCAAATCCAGATTCCCAGGAGAAGAATCTGATTGGTACTGCTCCAGATCATGGTCAATGGTCTGCCAGGGGACTGGCTACATTTGAATCAAGTTCCCACTGGAATTGATACCATAGCCACATACATCGTCATGACGTATGCAGGGTTTTTACTTCAAGGGCTGTGGATTTAGGTATTTGGAAGTGTGTCTATTACACTTACCAGATGTCTGAAGCCTTTCTGCTTTTATGAAGTTAAATTCTCATGATTCCACTGAGTTCCAGAAAACAAAGCAACCTGGATACTTCAGACGGAAAAAAATGTAGGTAACTCTTATTTAACTTGCTTAACAAAGCTGAGTTTTAACTGATTTCCCCAATATATATTTTATACCCTTAGCTCTGAATATAACTTCATGCCTAAGCACATGCAGCCAGTCCTTCTCACATAGGTCTCGTCATCATAGAAGGACAGACATCAGTCCTGGTGTCATTAAGATCTGAGGCTTTTCTCTCTTAGGAGGCTACATCGCACAAACCTATACTCTGCTCTGCCATGTGTTACCTCACTTTTGCACACTAACCCTCTAATCCCACCTCTTCCTAACTAGCTCCCAACACTACTGATTCCAACTTTTCATCGCTTTAAGTCCAATTCTTCCAAGGACTAAGAAAAAACAAAAGGATGATTGAATGTTGACTTTTCTTAGTGTGAGAGGCACTTCAGTATTCCAAGGCACTGTGGAGGATATAGACATGATTTCACATGAATCCTATCTTCTGAGAGAGAAGGCTCATACACAAATAACTACACCACGATGTACAGTGTTAAATGCCACAATAAAATACTAAGGCAGAAAACTACACTCTACAAGGGTTGGAAATTTTCAGAAATGTCTGCACAGGTGACTCTGCATTGGGCCTCTAAGAGCACAGGAAAATTTGCATATTCAGAGAACAGTCTGGAGATGGGACACAGTCAATACTGAAATCCTTATCAGAACTATTATGAAGTTCTAGCAATCCTTCGCAGGACTAGTTTATTCTGCTGATTTCTTTCCCTTATTTGCCTCTGTTTCATCATTTTTTTAAAGACAAATACAAAAACACAATTGGTGAACTTTTGGAGTTCTATTTTCACTGCCCCACCATCTCCATAGGCATGGAGGAACAGAAAAAGGGCCTGTCTCTGCTCACCTGTTTTCCTTGTTGCCTCTGCTGTTCTTTTTCATGAACTTGTTACTAATCATTATGGGTAAATATAAAAACAACAAACATTGGAAAGACACAAATTTCCATAATCATGAAAGGTTCATGTTGACTTCTCTCTGAGATGATAATTGAAAAGTTCCCTTTCTGCTGTTTACTTTTCTTCTTGAGGTTGGTGCTCACCAAACCTCTTCAGTCTTTCTAACCCTGACCTAAATGTCTGTCAGCCAGAGCAGAGGCCTCTCTTTCCACCTCTCCTTCCTAGCAATTATACCTACCAAGGTGGTCTGGTTAGCAGATTAAATGCTTCTTCTTCTCAAATAGGTCATTTGCATTTCTATCGACCCTCAGGGTGAGAGACAATTTTACCCTTCACTGGAAATCTGGAATTGAGGCACAGCAATTAGCAAGTAAAGGGCACTTTTGTAAGAGAGAACTGTATTGGCAAAATGAGTTAGCATTTTGAAGAGAAAGAGCTCAATCTTCAGAATCATTTCGGTTGTATTCAAGGGCCAGAAATAGAGGTGTAAAAATGGAAGTTTCAAGAAATTCCCTTCAGACTGTTTTTCGGTGAAAAGAACAGTCAACAGATGGAGATGGAGGTGAGCTATAAGGAAGGTGGTTTTACAATAGGTCAGATATTTGTAAGGTGTAGGAAAAAAATTTTGGAGGAGAGGATGTAATACATGGTCTAAGAGAAAAATTATGATCAACAGAGGAAAATCCTGAGGAGGGATGATGGCCCACATTAAGGAGCCCAAGTGAAGTATGCGCTTAGAATAGAAGGGTAGCACCCTTTCTCAGCCAGAACTGAAGGAAGTGATGAAGTGTAAAAACTGAGGCTAAGATTTAGGAAAGTTAAGTAGATGGTGGATTGAGGTGGATGCCTCAGTCAAGTTCGGTGCAAGATCATATGCAGAACTGGAAGAAGACCTAGTGGAGGCTGGTGGAAAGCAGATATAGGGCAGGTTTGGGAGAAGTGCCCTGGATAAATGTCCTGGATAATCACCTTCCTGATGAGGAAAGGAATTTAGAAAATCAGTGAGGGCCCGAAGACATCTCGATAGCATAAACTTTTAGTGGAACAAAGTGATTTCTTAACCTTATCCACAATGCTTGATAGTACAGGAGCAAATTCAAAAGAAACCTTTCAACTGAGTAGAAGAATTACAACAATAAGATGTTAAATGACAACATTTGAGGGGACTATATTCGCAGTGATTTTTGTAACATTTTAACCATTACAAACATGAAATAACAATATCAAAATACTCATCAAACATGACTCAAGAAAAATATGAAAGGAAAAGATTGCATACAAAAAATTTGTTCTTTTCTTCTTTTTATGCAGGAGGCAAGAAAAAAGGAAAGAGCAATGTTTTCTTCCCACTAGACACATCTTTCACTCATTCAGTATTACTAAAATTTTTGAAAACCAAATCATTGGTATCTTCCTAATACATTAAAAATGAATTTTACTTATAAAAATTTGTATTTACTTTTTCTATTCTACAAACACACACATAACACACGAAAGCCAGAAATCAAAAGCATCATGAGCTAATTTCCATGATGGCAAGCCTTGAGACAGCACTCCATGGCCCGTTTACTTCGCAACTCTGGAAATATTTAGGGGGAACACACATGTTCAGCTGTTTTGTTCCACAGTTTAACCCTGCATAGGATTGTTCAAATTTTACTACAAAATGTAAGAGCTGTTTGCTAATCAAGGGACCATATTAACAAGTCTCATCTACTTTTGTTATCTGCAATTACGGTAAAAACCAATTGCAAAACATATTACCCAACTTAAAATTCAGGACAGTAGTTAGACATATGTAGCTTGCACACACATTAATTTGTTTCTCTCAACAAAATATTTGTAATTTCCAAAATCCTATCAGCCTTTTCACACAATATGTTCCCTCCAACTTGAAGGGCAGTAACATAAACATCGTCTTCTTACTAAAGGGATTAGTATAAAAATGGCAGAATCACCAAAAGTAGGAACCTCATAGTATCAGTGGCTATAGAGTAATATAATGCTTAAAAACCTAATATTTTTATTAAGTCTCACTGATAGCCAGTATGTAAATATGAACATTACTTACAAAAAACAATTGGGATTTTGTGAAACATACAAAGTGACTTTAAATGAAAGCAAGGGACTTGTTATTAAAGCTCAAGATTTTTGTGTGTACCGATTCCATGCCTCAGTCATTTCCTTTGTACTTTTAGAGATAAACTGGGAAATCCCAAGACAAAATCCATCAGCTGTAATATATTTCCTTTACTGTCTTGTGAAATGAGAAGGTATGAAGGACTGACTCCATCAGCTGTTTCCCCACCATAAACTCTTAGGGGCAGGGGCATGCACCTGTCAGGCTCATGGTGCATAATGCACACACAGGTGGATGTTTAATAAATATTACTCAATGAAGAGATTAGAGGTTTTCTTTGGGTAGCAGGGAGCACAAAATCTTGTTTTGACCCAATGACATTGATTATACTATATACCTCAGCCTGTTTCCTTATCAAAATATCATCCAAAGGTAATCCCTGAGCCTCCTTCCGTAAGGCTGTAACTTTCAGATACAAAATAGTGAGGCAAGATCCATTCCAGGGAAGGGGGTGTGGTTGTGAAGAACAAGTAGAATTCAGGTGGATCAGTGACGCCGGGAAGAAGCAGCAAAATTAAAGGATGGGGTGTAAACTCACCTGGAGAAGCAGTAGAGGCATACACGTCAAAGGTCAAAGGGCACAGCCTCAGGGGCTTCCTAGAAGCAGGAAAAGTGGAACGCCCACTCCTAGGCGTTCAGGGATTCGTATAGGGACTCAGCTGATGTTGCCTTTGAGGTTAGGGATAAACCCCACCCTGCACAGCTGGGGTTAACAGGAAGACAAAGCAAAAGCTGCCCCAGATTTCAATCAGTGCTCTGGAGCATCACCGTACTTCTTTCCCCAACCCCCTCCAGCGCCCAAAACCAGATACCTTCATCCTCACTCGGCACCTTCTTCAGGCCCTCTCGCTCTGAACAGCATCGGTCTCTATGGCGACCTGATATCGCTGTTCCCATTGGCCTGTTCAATATGAGGGCCAGGCCAATGGGAGGACCAGTCTGCCCCTTCCGACCAATGGCGTTGGCGAGGAGCAGGTCCGGAGACGGCGGCGTGCTGACGTTCCCGGGAGCCCTGGGCTGGCCGGGCAGGCTGACTGGCTGCTGGCGGGCGGCGGCGGCGGCGGCGGCCTCTGGGCAGTAGAGGGGGCTCCGGGGCTGAGTCCTCGACGACGCCGGCCGCGGAGGCGGCACCATGGGCACTGGGTAGAGGGGCAAGTTGGCCACCGCCGCCGCCGGGGGTGGTGGAAGAGCCGCGTCGGGGAAGGGGGCGGGTGGGGGAGGGAGGGGCAGGCAGCCGCTTTGCCGCGGCACTTTTTTAATTTTTTCGGGTGCCGCAGCGGCGACCCCTCCGCGCCGCTGTCCCTGATCCACGGAGCGACGACAGCCGCTGCCTAACCTGGAAAGTAAGTGTGCGGGCTCGCGGAAGGGCGCGGAGACTCCTGCCCACGAGACCCCAGGCCTTCGCCCCCTTGCGCCCCGGTCGGGACCCGCCGGCGAGGGGCGCAGGAGGGGCGAGCGCCTCCCTCCCGTTACTCAGTCCCCACCGCCTCGCGGCCGCCTCGGCTTTCCTGCCCCGCCTCGTGTTCCTGCCCGCACTCGCCTGCCTGCTCCCCTCCCCCCAGCAGGCGCGCAAGTTTCACCCTCCATTTGCTTTTCCCGGCGATTACTCTCCCCGGTCTCCCCGCACGCCGTGCACGACCCTCCCCACGTTGGCCTTTTTCGGGTCCAGAGCCCCAGCCCCTAACTTGAGCGCCATGCGGAGCCCTTCTGGGAGGGAGTCTCAGTTCCTGCCCTCCTGGCAAGCCGCCCCGCGCCCCCAACAACCTGGGGCGCCCGCCTTCCCAGCCCTCGGGGCTGCCTTCCGTCCCTCCAGCCCCAGGTCCAGCGTTCTGGCCCCAACCCCTTCCCCCCGTGCCCCTGTTGCTTGCAGGGTCTCGCGTTTGCCCTCTGAGTCCTGCGCTCCTGCTGGTCCTGCCCACCCTCCTCTGTCCAGTGCGCCCCTTTCTCCTCGCAGCGTATCCTCACGCTCCACCCCTCCTCGTTCCCCAGCCCCGAGCTTCCCCGGCTGCCCTCCTGCGCCGCCGCTTCCTTCTTTCCCTGCCAGGAGTTGAAGCGGAGCTGCGGCACCCTCTGACGGATCGGGTGTCCCTCCCAGTCGTTGGGGCTGCCCGGCCCTCTCCCTTTTTCCCCTTTCTCGGGGAAGCAAGGGGATGAGCGGCGGGGCCGGGATTTGGCTGCGTGTTGGCTGAGTGCGACAAACAGCGAGCGCTGGCAGTGGAGGCGCCGTGGCGGCCGTGGCAGCTTGGGGCGCAGCAATAGGCAGGTGTGCCTGTCCGGGGGGGACGCGCGCCGCGGGCTCCTCGGCCGGCGACAGATTGTGCAGGAATGCGAGGAATGCACCAGGGGCATAGTCCACACGGCCGGCCGCGGCTGCACTAGCGCCTACCCGGCCCAGTTCTCTCCCAGCAGCCAGAGGTCACCGGAGCATCTTCGGAGCCGGGTGAGCCTCCCTCTCCTCCCCTTGCCTCTCTCCATGCGGCAGAGAGGGCGGCTGAAGGGAAGCGCGGCAGTTCTGTTGAGCTTTAGCTAGCTTTTCTACTGGGTTTTGCTGCATTGGTCTCCGGGACCGTGAATTTGGAGCCGATGGCGGTGTAGCCAAGGTTATTGATCGTTGCACAAGGTTCTTGGGAAGTTTGCTTTGCAAGGTTTTAATAGTGCTTGGTTCTTACGAGGGTTGTCTGAGAACCTGCAGGAAAGGGTGTCGAAGGTTCTTAGTGTAATTAGCTTGCAGCCAACATATTTTAGCTCTTCAAAAATGTCTGTTAATTCTCATGTTTGGATGGGAGTGTACTGCAAGAGACAACTTGAATGCATCACTTTGCTGTCATAAGAATTGTAATTTTTGCTCGTCATACTGGACTGTGTTTAGACCTCTTATAATAGTGAATAGAAACAGAGAGGCAGTGTTTGGTCAGCGATGGGGCAGATAGAACTGTCTGGTACAGTTAAATTCGGGGCGTGCCAGTTACCAATGGAAGTAACAGGGACAACACAAATCATGTATACTTCAAGATGCAATTTATTAGTTGAGGTCTCAGTTCTTTCTCTTTTTGTTACTGAGTTTGAAAAAAAATACAGTCCTACAACTTTTAAAGAATAGTAGTTATGTATAAAATCAATAATGACTGATACAAATTTTTGATCAAATTTTATTTTCCTTAATGCAGAAAAGCACATTTTAGACAGAAATTGCTTTTCTAGAATTGGACTTAGATTCTTCTTTTTTAAAAAGGAAAGTAGAAAACTGTTTCATTTTTTGAATGCAGTATATTGCTGTAGAGGTATCTTCATTTCTGGTCCCTGTGAAACAGTTACTGAAAATGGGAACATGCAAATGAGAACAACTGGTGTCCAAAATAAGTGTTTCTGGATGTTGAAAAGCATACTATGTATGCTTTTATTTGACAGTTTTCTTTGGAGGTTGAGTATACTATAAGCCTCTCTACACTTGGTTATTTGTGTCAGATTCAGGAAGATAGTTGATGTCCAGCTGTCTCCCAGCACCTACTTTGTGTGGATAAAGGCATTGAAGAGTATGAGAGCCTTTTAGCTAAGGACTCAACAGAAAAGAAAAACGGAAAAGGAAAGGAAAAAAAAAGAAAAAGCTTTGCATTGGGAAAGGTTGTCTTTTGGCTGCTACATTGTTTTTCACCTATATCCATAATCAATGGACCTTCTAATTTAGAGATTTAACTGTAAATTAGAGTTAGTAACACTGTGTAGGTTATTGGGAAATGTTTGTAGATGCCAGGAGGAAACTTATTATATAACAATATCATATTACAGCAGAGCTTAACACTTGCTTATTTGATTTGATGTGAAAATTAGAAAGCAAAAACATATCTAGTTTCTCTGCTACATTAGAAATTCAAATAACCCCTTTCAAGTATATAGAAAATATATATACATGATTGGGTATGCAAATAGTTTTACCTGCTTTAAGTACAGGTAGGCTTTCAGTTAGAAATATATTTGATACATATATTTGAAGAAAGTTTTAAAACTGGTAATCTTTCACAGTCAAAAATACCATAAACTGTGTTTTGACCAAAGTACATTCTCTCTCCAACCCCCATTATGTAAGGAGAAGGTTCTGCATTTCATGTTTTATATGTTATACTGAAGATTCCAAAGTCGGGAACCAAGTGTCCAGGTATCTTAATTCTTACCTATCCTGTTTTTGGGGGGAGATAGGAGAGCCAAGTAGTGATGAAAAGCAAAAGAGAATGTAAGCAAAAAGTAGCAGCTGGCATTCATCCAAGAAAAAAAATGTTATTGCTGCATTAATAAGCTTCAACCAAATCTAATTCTGTGAGTAGTTCTGATATAATTCGAATTTAAAGAAACTACAACCAATCTCAGTTTTAAAAAGCTTCAGCAATTGTATGACCTTGAGTATTTGGATTAAGTGTGTATGAAATCAGAATTGCAATTTTCTGTCTTTTCTATAATAATTGGAAAAGTACCTTTAAAATTTTTTAATTCACTGACTTTTAGAAAATCCAGTTATTGCCAATTTTAAAACTGAATTATTTTCTTGTTGATTTAAATAGAGAATTTTCATACCGTAAATGATGCCAGTCATTTGTGAAGTCCAGTCCCTCATCTTACTGCTTTGAAATATTAAAGTATTTTGAGAGTGCTTTATAATCTTGTTTTTTGTAATTCACTCAAGAGGTAAATCCCTAATTTGTTTAATTCTAAAATAGATATCATACCTTCATTCTGAACTGGAAGATGAAGTAAAGGTTATTTTAGGGCATAAACATCCATGGAATTGTATGTCACTTTGGGAAGTTGCCTTCACGCCTTCAGTGTACTGGGAGATAATTACTCCTTAAATGTGTTAAGTGGTTTTGTAGTGTCTTTCCTGTGCTGAAGGCGGAAGAAAAATCTAATACATAACACCAGTGGACTGGATATGTCTGGAAAATTAAGTAACCATTTCATGCCCAAACTGTAACTACAGACAGATGGTGGGGGCTAGGGATGGCGGGGGCTAGGGGTGGCGGGGGTGGGGGTGGGGTGAGTAGTAAAACTTTAAGCATACCTGGATATAAGGCTTCATCTACTGCCAGTAAGTGATGATAGCAACCTGCAGATCAATTTGATGCCTAGCAGTAAGAAAAAACAGGCCTGTTTTAGGCTAAGGGGATCAGACCCTAAGTCACAAAAGAGCAATAATTCATGTGCTTGTTGTTTCAGTTGAGAAGTTGTATAACATTCAGATGTTGCTCACATTGTCATTTTAATGACTCTGGAATTATCTTCATCTTTTGGGGGCTATGTTTCCATAACTAAATTGGGGATATTACATGATGGTGCTCTTCAATTCAACTGAAGTGCTACAAACATTCCGTTTGTCATTGGTCTAAGTTGTTTTATCTTTTCATAATTTAGATCTACTTTTATTTGATACACTAACAAATGTTGGCTACATTGCCCATCATTTTATTATTCATAGCATGATAATATTATAGTTTATTATGTTCATACATAATGATACCCTTTGATCAAATGTCATTAGATTATATTGTAAGTTTTTAATACGGAAGCATCTGAATTATTTTTAAGTCATGAAGCATTTTTCTTGAATTGAATAATGCCTGTTGATTGGGTAGATGCCAGTCCCTTTAGGCAGGTACTATATCATGCAGCCCTCACAAAGTCCAGAACTCACAAATGAAGGGTGGGGAGGGAAGGGTCATGGGAACCAGTAACCCTCTCTTCAATAGCCAAGACATGTTTGACTTCTACAGTTATTGTCTGTATTAAATATAAATTTAGTGAGTTGAAAATATCCAAGGTGTTTATCCTGCTTTTTTCTAATCTGGATCCCCTCTCCTGCCTTCTGTCCCCCAATCACACACACCCACACACACTCGTGCATCCATCTGCTTAGAGAGGCAGAGAAAACCCCTTTTCAGAGGCCACCTTCATAGAACATAGAAGTTGATTCCTAGCATTCCAGGTTGAATTTAGAGTAAATACCAGGTTTTGTCATAAAAATGATTTCATGATTGAAAGTTAGGTGAAATGTGTAGCTGGAAAGGGGGCTTTCAAAGAACTGTGCAGGCTTTGGGAGCCTGTCTTGAAAGTTGGAATACAGTTTTTCATAGATACCCACAATCCATTTACATATAGGTTTTTTAAATAATGGGTAGATGGTGTCTGAAATTCTGGTCAACTCTAAGTTCTCTCTTAAATTGCAAACATGAGAGGGAGATGAAAAGTACCATAAGTCAGAAATGAGGAGATCTGCCACTAAGCCTTATGACCTCAGCAGGCCATTTGGCATGCGGGTGATAGCTTTCTCCTTTTCAAAATGCAGGGTTTGGATTCTTACATTGCAGCTCAAGGTTCCCAAAATTCTCATTGCCTTTTTTTTAAGAAAAAAAAGGTTCCCTCAGCATTCATATAAATGATTCATCCTGGTCCCTCTCCTACCCCAAATCAGAGTAACAGGGAAGTTAAGTTCCCTTTGAGACTTTTGAATCTCCTTCATGTTCATCTGTTAAAAAAAAAAAAAATTGCTCTAAACAGTATCATTTTGGGATGTGAGGAGTTGGGATTAAAGTATATGATGTTTTCAGGGTCTTAGCTGTCTACCTCATCTCCCCATCCAAGATTCATCATGTAGTTTTAGGCCAGGGAAAGTAGTTTGCATTTCAACTTCACATTGAGGGAAGCCCCTGAAAACATGTCGTTAAGGTAATAAAGTGTCGTGGTCAGCAGCCAGGCTGTCATAGTTCAGTTCTGTCGCTTCTGTTTGTAGGTGTGTAACTTGGTATTTATAATCTCTGGATATCATTTTGCTCATCTGCAAAACAGAGTGATCGGTGTATCCACCTTGTGTGGTTGTTCTGAGGGCTACATGACTTGATAGAGGTTAATTGTAACAGGGTCTGGCCCCAGGCCAGCACTTAATAAATTTAAGCCGCTATTTTTATTCTTACATTGTGGTACTTAATGATGCTTTCTGTAGCATCTACTATATGCAAGTAATTGGCTTGCTTTCTGTGATCTTAGTTAATATGATTATAAATCTAAACAGGATTTTCCAGGGAAGAAATAAACTACTAAGGAAACATCATTATTATGAGCGTGGTAGTATTCAAAAGCTGTAAGAAAGAGAATCCGGAAAAATAAATAAAGGCCTGTTTAAAATAAGCAAGTTATAGCTTCTTGAGATAGGCACTACTTAGAGGCATGTAAATACCACTAACCATCATGTGTAGGAGGTTTGGGTAAACACATCTTAATAAACTGTTATGTTTAAAAAATAAAAACTTCTATATTGTGGGAGCCAGAGTGGAAACACAAAATGTGAAGCATGCCTAAATACGTGTGTAACTGTTGCACTGGTAATTCCAGGTAGTAGATGTTTTATACCATGTCTTTGCTAGTCAGTGCATGAAGAAAGTATTAATAATTTATGGACAAAAATGCAGCTTGTAAATTAAATCCTTAAATTGCCTTTTCTGTCCCAAATTAATCACACTTGAAATTGGCAGGAAACCGTCAAAGCGAAGACTAGAAGTTTGGAAGACACCTGCTGTCACCTAACAGACGGTGGTTTAGTGGATATCAAGTGTTTGCAGTTCTAGCCTTGGCTATGTGGCTGTGCTGCTAAGCAGGAGGGTGTCCCGTGAGCGAGTCATTCAACTCCACTGGGTTCCAGTTCTTCTCATCTATAAAATGAGGGAGTTGGACTAGATGCACTATGGAGTCCATTCTAGTACTTTTAGAACTTGAAGCGTTCTCATTCTATTACATTTTTTGTCAGCAAGAATGCAGACTGTCTTCTCAAGAATTTATTACAGTTTACCCTCTGGGATGAGGGGAGAAAATTGAAGTTGTGTATCTGAATTACTTAGCTCCTAAAACTAAGTGTTGTAGCCAGACAAACATTCGCCTCCATACTGACTGAGTTAGTGCCTGCCAGTTTAGATTCATTTGTTAAAAGCCAGTCTGCTGTGAACATTTGAGGCTTAACCCCTGAATGAGACTGAATTTTCAAGGAATTGAGTAGAAACAGAAGGGGAATTTAGGTGGTGGGTAGAGCAGACTAGTCTTGTTAAAATGAGAAAGACCCCATGTATCATTTCCTTTGGTTTGATTTGTCCTCAAAGGTTGATTTGTCCTTAAAGAAGTTAAACTGCTGAGACGGAGTTTGTTCTTCTGAAAACTTGTTGCTTTTCCATGAATACTTTATATTCCTAGGAACTTACTGGTCAATATCTCATAATAGAATATAGGTACTTTTCATTGAACTCTACTATTTCTATATAGACAACCTACCAGTGTTCAGAAATTGTGGATTTCAACAGGATGATATTTACTTGGATTTGTGGCTTAAAAAAAAAAGCAGTTAAAATATCCAGTGAAAAGAGTTTCTCCTGGATTCTGCTGTCCCTCCACACAGTGGAAGAAACAATCTCTGTAGAATTTACTTATGCATACATCCATAAGTAGTAGTTTTAAAACATTGAGACTGGCTGTTTCCTTTTGCTAATGCAATAAATACATTATTTTCAAATAAAAAAAGAATCAATTATACTACTCATGTATGCAATATTAAGTGAACTCTCAGTGACATGATTGAAGTAAACACTTGAACAGGCTCTGCAGTTTCCATACCTTCACAAGAATTCTGACACTCATTTGTAAAATGGAGACCAGTAACAACCATTTTGCAGTGAAGGGCATCATATTTTCTGATACCTGTTCCCTGGATTGAATGGGAAAGAAGGACTAATCTAGTTCAAATTAATTTCTTATTGAGTACTCATCAGGGGTCCAAGTGAGGGAACTGAGCCCAGATAGGGCTAATTTACTGGAGTCCTAATGTTTGTCAGTATTGTGTTAAATTTTGGATACCTCTTCTTTAAAACAATTCATATTAGTTCCATTCAGTCAACATTAATTAGTCTCCTGCTCTGTATCAGACTCTGTGCTCTGACTCATGGCCAAAAACAATACCCCCCAGGGAGTTTAACAGTCCATGTTGGATTCTCTCTTGAGAGTCTCCATCTTTATGATTAATTTTACAATCTAGTTGAGAAAGATAGACACGTGAACTGGAAAAAAATTGTCCTAGAAAACTGGTATATAAATAAACATGCAAAATTGTTCTGTAAGTGTTAAGGATGAGCTATAAAATTACTTTGTATTAACTAGATTTTAGTTAAACCTTTTTAAGTGTGCACCACTTGATCCATTACCAGAATCTAGATAGATAGCTGCTGTGTTTGCTACTGTCAGTGACTTCTTTTGGAGAAAACCTGCATCTGCGAAGTGCTCCCTACCAATAATGAGATAGTGATTTCAGAAAAGGTTTTAATCATGAACTTGATCGTTTTAGTTTTATTTCTTGGAATACTTTATCACATAGCCTAAGTAAAATAACTGATCACCATGAAAATGTATTATTTATGAAGAACTGTAATTTATGCCTCACGATTTTACCATTTTAAGTAGGTTCTTATTTTCATTTCCATACAGCAGTACTTTGGTTTATTGTATTTTGTGTTTTTCTTTATTCTTCTTTTCAATTTATGTGCCTTTATAAATCCAAACCTAACTATTATTGAAAATACTCACTTCCATTGTTATAAATAAACAAAAATGTTTTGAAACTCTCTTGTGACATCTGCTAGAATAAATTGTCTCATTGAATCTTACCTTGAGTCACAGACTGATGCACTGATGGGAATTTTCCATTTATTGTCAATTTGTCAATGACTGAATAAGCATCACAGTCCGTGTTTAAGAAGCACAGAAAAAGAAATCAGAAAACCCAACTGGACTTGCACAAGAGCTGCTCTCATTTTGAGACCTATGATAAAAACTCAGCTGTTAAATGTATAACTCAGACTGTTGGCAGATGAAAATATATGTCAGTCGGAAATCTTTGGACAAAATATTGAAGGTGTCAGTCTTCCAGAATATTGTTTGTGAATGACTTGCTTGGAGCTCTGAATACAATTTTCCATAGAAACAAATCCATAAACCACCATCCTAAGATGTATCTGAAGTGTATTGGTTTTGTGTTGCTATGATTCTCCATCCCTGAGCTACTCAATAGCAAGGACTTTGTTTTGTAAAACTTACTCTTGGCCCCTAGTCTTTCTAGATACCTTAAGTGAATGAATGAGTTTTGAATTCTAATCTTGGATTACCTTCACCTACTACTTTTGGATAAACTTCTCTCTGACTCATACTAGCCCTCTTTCCTTTTGTAAACACTTTGGTTTTAGACCCCCATAATTACTTATCATGCATTTTTCCATGGAAAAACTGCTTTTGCCTTATTTTAAAAATTACCTTTGTAATACAGCTTGCTAGATAAGTAATTCATATCAAGTTCCTTACAAAAAACATTAATTAGAAGATTTTAAACAAATTGATTCATATTCATTTTAACCTTAACTGCCTGGATTGTAACTATGGTGAGATAAGTTTACATAGTGCTCTTTCTGAAACTATTTATATGCAGTCGTCAAGCACCAAGACCTGCTTGGTCAGGCGTGGGCAGTACGACATTGAGGAAACTTTTTGTGTCCTTGCTCTTTGTGAATTTAGTCATACTTTTTTTTGGTATTCTCAGTTGATGAACCGAATTCAAAAGTAAATGTAACTTAAGCACATGATGTTTTTCAAAGGAAAAATGTTACTCAAATGTATGATACAGGTATTTACGTAAACATTAAAAGTAACAAACCAGGAAATTTCAGGACTTGTTTTGACCTGATGGAGCAGCAAACCTTTCTTTGCTTTCACAGTGTAGTTAGAAATCCTCTTTAACATTTTGGTGGTCCCTCCCCCAACCTCACATCATCACTGTGATCAAATTTGAGCAACTTACACTTTAAAAAAATTAAACTTTTAATTGTGAGATATTTATGAATTCACATGCAGTTTTAACAAATAAATAATACAGAGATCTAGTACCCTTTATCCAGCTTCCGCCATTGGTGACATCTTGCAGAACTACAGTATCACCACCAGGATATTGATACTGATATGATCAATTTACAGAACATTCCATCACTGCAGGCCTCCTTCGTGGTGCTCTTTTACAGCCACACCCCCACTTCTCTCCCACCCTTACCCCCTCCTTAATCCCTAGGAACCACTAATTGTCCTCCATTTCTATAATTTTGTCATTTTAAGAATGTTATGTAAATGGAATTATAGTATGTAATTTTGGAGTTTTCTTTTTTTCACTCAGCATAATTCTTTAGAGGTTAATCCTGGTTGTTAAACATGTATCAATATTCTTTTCTGTTTAATTGCTGAGTGGTAATACATTAATAGGGATATGCCACAGTTTGTTTAAACCATTCACCTGTAGAATGACATCTGGGTTATTTTCAATTTATAGTAATTTTCCACTTACAAATAGAACTGCTATAAATGTCTGTGTACAGATTTTTGTTATCATAAGTTTACGTTTCTCTGGGGGAAATGCCCAGAAATGCAACTGCTGGGTTAAAATTATAATTTTTAAAGCTTTCTTTTTATTATATACACTGAATTACATGAAGCCTTGGTAATTTAAAGTTAGATGTATAGCTCTGTTAAGTTACAAAAACTTGTCTAGGAAATCAAGTCTTTTATCTTTTGTTACTGTTTTACAAATACAACCTCCTGTGAGTTTACCTTATTTTTAACAAAACCCTATCATTGATTTTAAGTGGAAATCATGGAGTTGCTTTGTTGCTTGACTTCACTGTTTGCTTGTCTCTGTTAACTTTCATTTTGTTTTGGACAACAGGCATATTTAAATTCCAGTAACAATACTGCATTTTAAAATGTAATTGTTAATGTTAGCTCTGTCAGAATTTCACATTCATATGTAAACAACCATGGATAATATTCTTGCAAAAAATGTTTATTGTGTACCGTGCTAACAGGCAAACTGGGGAAGTAAAGTGACGCTGTATCCTTGTACATGATTGGAATTGATCCAGTATGTTTGTGGAAGCCAACAAACATACCTGATACCTTTAAAGGCAAGGACTCTTCCTTTCTTTCCTAGAAGAGAAGACATTTTCTAAAGCACAGTTCTCTCATTTTCCACCCGCTTTTTGCATAATTGTATACAATTTCTGCTAGAGAAATTGTGTCTGGCCTTCACTATTGATAATCTGATTTTTTAAATGTTCTCTCTATGTTGAATATTCAGTGTGTTTCTTTTCATACTTTAAAATACCACCAGATCATTTAGTTTTATATGTTATTCTGTATTGCTTATTTTTTATTCTAATATTTTATCAATACTTTTAGCTTTCATAGTCTTCTGAAATCATAGTTGAGAAGACAATTGATTACTACAATCAATCCTAAAATATAGCTTATATAGTAACATTCTTCTTTAACACTGTGCTTTTAAGGATTTGATCCTTTCTCTATATTTGAATGACATAACCTCAGCATGTCTTTAATTTCAGGAAAATATGATTTTCCTAACAATTTGTATATTTCCTGAAGGCTTTTCTGTAGGTAACTAGTATGCCCTTAGTATGCTTTTTGAGCCCATGGTTTTTTTTCTTCAAGGTCTAATTCAGTGACCCTTCCTTAGCAAAGCCTTCCTTTTCCTTGGCCCTTCTCTGTAGAGAAAAACTCCCTACCTGTGCTTCTTAATGCTTCACATGTAGCTCTGCTATGAACATGTGTCACATTGTGTTTGAATTATTTCTGTGTCTGTGTTCCTGGCTATGTTGTGAGTCCATCCCAGGTAGGGACTGGGTCACAGCCATCATTGTAACTCTTCACCTAGCAGTCTGAAGCACCAGATGCCTGCTTTGGGTGAATGAATAAGTAAATACTTTGTTTATAACCTTATTGGTCCTTCTCTAACCTGCAATGGCTCCCATTGTTTGCCCTGCAGGATCGCTTCAAACTCTTAGCCTGACTACCATGTAAGGCCCTTTACAATCAATTACTGCCCTTCCGGAACCTTTGCCATCAGCAAACTAGTCTCTACTTCCTGTTCTCTGAGACCTCCCTGCACTCTACATTTAAATCTTTGCAGTCTTCCAAGACCTAGGCAAATCCCTTCTTGTGTGTGTAACTTGCGCACTCTGGCTGGCAGTCATCTCTCCTTCACATGTCTGCTTGTAATGATAAACTCCCCATGGTGGTTTTTCTATTGTATTGGACTGTTCATTTCTACAGGTTAACTTTGTTCCAGTGTCTTTCCTCCAAGTTGCTTGAAGAAAGGGTCCTTGCCTTGTTCTTTGCTTTCCCAAGTGACACATTTTAACTTAAGGTTGTCTGTTGGGGATGTTGGAAGGTGAGGTCAACATCTAATTTAGGCATACTGAGGTATACACATAAAGGCAGTCTCTTAGTTGTCCTTTCATTAATACTTATTTGTGAAGCACCTAGTATGTGCTAGTCTTTGGTCTACTCCATTTAGGTATTTTGGAGACCTCAGCTGCCAAGTTAGCTACATCAAAAAAGAAGTTTTGTTGGTTTGTTTTTAAAGACCGCATTTGCCAAATAAGCTGTATGAAGTGGGGTTTTGCTTTCCTAAGTTATTGTCTTTTATTTTTTTGTACTACTGTCCCATATTAAAGAGTGAAAACTGAGAAAACCAAATCTATCTCTGAAAAGTTTTGTTTTAATGATGAAGTGATTGTATGTTTCTGAAGCTACAGAATTGTAATGTCCACTATGGTAGCCACTGACCACATGGGCTATTTAAATTTTAAAATTAAAAATTCAACTTGTGTTCCTCACTAGCCACATTTTAAGTGCTAAATATCACTTATGGCAAGTGGCTACAGTAATAGGCAGATGCAGAACATTTCTGCCACTGCAGGAAATTCTGTTGGAATTGGTATAGAGAGTAGTTGGAACCAGTTATGAATAAAATGATAAAATTATAGATGCTTTTAGAATAAAAAGCAAGATAACATCTTTACAGTTTCCAAAGCATTTATATTAACATTCATTTAATCCTTCTAATAAGTCTGTAAAATAGGTGATATGTTCCCTTCATTTTGCAAGCAAGTAAGAGAATCATAGGAATAAAAAGAGTAACTCATAAAAAGTATTAAAATATGTTCTATGTTCAGTTTGTGGTTCAGTATTTCATACTGAAACAAAGAAGTTGTTATTCAGGTGTTAGTAAATATTTGATTAATGACTTATGGAAAGCATTTGATGTATGCAAATATGTGATACTTCTGTCTTAAAATCTCATCAAGTTAACAAAATCTCTTTTGGACTTGTCTTTTGAAATTTTCAGTGTAATTCAGTGAATTCTAGTCAGTAACCTTTTTCTGAATCCCAGTGCTAGGTGTAGGGAGGGATGTGGAAATGATGCAGAAAAGGCCTGACTCCTTTGTTTATGTCCTGCTCTGAGGATATTAGTTCTTAGAAGTGAGGTTATACTAGCAGTTGAGCCCCAGAGACCCCAGCCATGTCATTACCGATTACAGGAAGGCTTCATTGTCTTCATTTGTGCCTCAGCTTCAAGTTGGCCAGAGCTTTTTATGCTCATCCATTCCACCTGTGTGCGGAGACCTGGAGGGGCAGCAAAGAAAGGAAAAGCAGACTGCTTGTCCTCAAGAAGCTTGATTTAGAACTTCTCCATGATTTTAGGGATAAAAGAAGAACACCAGTTGTGCTGAACATCTTTGAGTTGTAGTTTTGTTTCAAAAATTAAAATGTAGAACTACCTGGAACACAGAAATTTGGGTATATAGAGTAAAGCCACTCCACATGTGAAATATAATTCATTCAGTATCTGGAGTATCACCTTGCTTCATAATCATGGGAAACTTAAAGCAGAGTCTTTCCCCTTCCCTTATTTTTTTACTTACTGCTGCTCTAAGACACAGAAATTTCATCTGATTTAAAAATTTCCATAACTTAGCTTCAAAGCAAGAAAATATGCTGGTGTGCAATTAATTATTTTAGTATTTAATAGATAACAGGAATCTATGCTACAGCCATGGTCTTAACTTTTCCACTGCTTTTAAGAAACTAGGAAATTGACCCTCTGCATTGGGAAAGTATAGGCCGTCACTAGTGTACAGGTTCCTTCCTGGTCTCTGTCTGACTCAATTTGATTGTAAAGACATTAGAACTAGATAGTCTGAAGATACTTTTTCATTCACCTTTTTTGGAATCATTCTAATTTTTAGTTTTGAGCAAAGCTTTTTAAAGCTTTTAGAGCAGAGAAAGAGCTAAGGAAGAATACATTTTCACTCTGTCTTTTAGAAACCATTTGATAAGATATGTTGAAGTTTTGGCTATCTGGAGAATGAGACTGAATAATTTCAGCATGTTTAATTTTTCAATAATCAGGAGCATTTAAATGCTTTTGTTAAATTTAATGTGGTGTGTAAAATGGAATTACCTTTCAATGACTAGTGCTTCTTTGAAATAATGCTTAGTTCAATAAATGGCAGTTAATAGAAGAGGGAAATTATTCCTGATTTTGTAACTATGAATAAGACCTGGAAAAATATTAAAACAGGCACTCATTGATACCTGTATTGGATGCTCTGCTTATGTCAAATCAACTAAAGAAGAGATGAGTCTTACTTCCAGTGCGTCTCCTCTCGTATGTGTGATGAGCTTCTGTTCCCGCAGTGATGTGCACAATTTGGAATAATGCACAGTTCTTCGTGTCAGCACTTGAAGGCTTTTTTTTTGACAATGAACAAAATGTTAGACGTTTCAGCATGAATAGCTCTCATGATCCAGAAAATTCGAGCAGACAATTTAATTGTTCTTGACCATAAAAATTAAACCTGATACTAAATTTAACCCAGGAATCTATTGATGTAGGATTTTACCTTATTTTAAACAAAAATTAAACCTGCATGTGTAAGCAACTACATTGATGTAACATTCAGAAGAAAATTCATCCTCCTTACTCCCGGATTATTCCTAATCCTGTTCTTGGACTTCCCTCCCTCCATCCATGACCCTGCTCAGGTCTTCATCTTTAAAGGTTTTCTGCCATCAGTGCCGCCTCTTGGGCCATAATTTTCTCTCCTGTACCTCCAAGACCCTGAAAGATTCCTGTACCCTGGATGGCTTCCTAGTGTTTGATGAGAGGGGCTGTAGGCCAGAAGCCTGGCTGAGGAGTGGGATGAGGGTCTTGAAAATACGATTATAACATGCAAGCTGTTTTTAAGTGAGACAGCTCATAAAATAGGGTGACCTAGCTATACTGACAGACATTCCCAGCTGCAGTGGCCTTTCACCCATATTCTAAGGAGGACAGGGTTTTTGCCTTTCAGCAATTTAATGTTTTTGTCCCACAGTAGAGCTGGAATCAGAGGGCTCAGGTGGGATTTCGTGTTTCCTGCAGGCGCCGCTCCCGGACCCCCCAGGCTTGCACCCAGGGGCAGGCAGTTTCAGGGCTCTGGCTGGTTCTCGATGTTAGCACCTGGGGAGGTCCGGTAGAAGAACCTGAGTGTGAATTCACCTCCTGTCTGGGGCCCCCTAGGTTTGATAGTCTCTTGCTTGCCCACATTCAGCCTTTACCATTTGCTAAAAATTCCGGGTTGTGTCTTACCAGCATTCAGCAGCATCTGCACTGGGTGAACACGTCCATCCGGGGTGCTGCCTCTCTTTGCCGAGGTAAGTTAGTTGTTCATCGTGAGGTCTTAGCTCTCTGGTGGGCTGGAGAAAACTGCGAATTGGCAGATTGTGTGCTGTTTTGTAGCTGTCGTCAGGGTGAGGTCTCTGCTTTCTTCCTTTCTCCTTGAAATCACGTCACATATAACAGCTACTTTGAGAAAGCTAATCGTCCCGCTTGAAATGCCAAGAACGCCTGGCTCAACTTTTTCAATCCTTTTATTAGAGTTTTTATTTTTTTGATATCCTGTCTGGGAGCTATCTCCCCACTAAAAGTCTAAGTGAAGTCGTGAAACTGACTTCATTCCTTTTAATTTTCAGTGCCTATCATAGTGCCTGGCACAGAGTGGGGCGCAGTAACTGTAGTATTTTAATCCAAGCAAGGGCATTTTTCTTATTGTAGTTAATGGTGGCAGCGTATTCTGTCTGCCCTATGCACGCCCCGTGGCACTCCCGTCAGTGCCTCGTCTTCTGACCCAGCAGCTTCCCACTGCAGGCCACTGGGGTTTTCAGCCTGCAGGCTTGCTCTGCCACCAGTGTTGGGTGAGGTCAGAAGTACCCGGAGGTCATGACCCCTGGGGGCCCTCGTAGTCCTCAACTGCTAACTAACTGGAGCTGGAGCAGTCTCCTTCGTTTAGATGCCGCTGAGCTTGCCCTCTGCGGGCTCCCAGAAGTTGCCAGCAGGGTGAGATGGGTCTGTGACACACAGCAGGATGCTGCTCGCTCACGCACCCTGTACTGCGTTCCTTCCCTGGCCTGCCCCACTTGTCCACCTCTCAAGTCAGTTATTTACATTGAAATCCTTGTTTTGGGCTCTGATTCTAGGGAATTCCAACTCAAGACAGACAGTTGCAATCCACATACATATACAGACATTTGAAGTAGTTCTATATATTAGAAACAGTCTACAAAATGAAGGAGACTTGAGTGTGTGCAGGTTTTTTTTTTTTAAGGGTAGTTATAACCTTCCCCCGATTTCCAAATGGCTCTTTGTTTCTCCCCACCCCCATGGGGTTAGGATATATTGCAATAAAGGAAAAGAAACTTCACTTTTTCTTTTTTCCACTTCTTTTTAGCTTAAGACTTCTAGCTGAATCTTTTTAGATGCAGTCAGATATCACTGGAGCATTAGAGCTACATATGTGATCTTATCTCAAGAAATGGACTTTAAAGATATGATTTCAGGTTTACACATGTTAGGTTCACACCATCATCCTCATGCACAGCAGAAATTTGCTGTGGTTTCACATTTGCAATCCCTTTCCAGCACTTTTGAAATGGGGGGCTCATCTTACGAAGTTTTAATTGAAGTAAAGTAGTGTTAGTCTTGGATTAGAGAATTTCTATTTTTATATATAGGAATATTCACTTAAGTTTTTAACTAATTATAAATATAATCCATTTATAATTTTGTAGAAACACTTTAAATGCAGAGAAGCACAAAAGAAAAAGTAAAACCAACCTGTATTTACCTACATCTAGAGGTTACTACTGATGGCATTTTGGTGTAAATAATCATATTCCTTTTCAGATTTATGCCTTTTCAAAGCTCAGCCACAGATACTGTGATCACACTTAGTTAAGGATAACACTGTTGATAAAGTTAATGCTTATAGAATCAAAGATTTTCAGACTAAAAAGAAAGATGTTGGAAATCACCCTATGCAGTGCCTTCCTTTTATTGGCCAAGACCCTGAGTCTGGAGAGTTGGTCACTCGGGTCATACGCATGCCTGGATCGGGAGGTGAAAGTGCTTTCCCGGCTGGCTGTGTTCATGTGTAACCACAGCCTGGTCGTCCGCTGTGGGAACAGGCTGTGCAGGCTGGGCCTCCCTGTTTCTCAGAGTCCTTCCCTTGATGGATGCTGGATTGCCCTCTGCAGGCTGTGTCTCTGCTTCACTTCTTCAGGTAGTCAGTTTGCTGTGCCAGTGGTCCCCTTGTTTAGGCCACTGTGGAGGAGTTATTTGGGAGCCTTGACTTCAGGGTGAGTGGCAGGAAACAGTGGCAGGTGTGCAGCACCTTTGGAGTCTGTGTTACTGATGCCCTTTTGTCATCCAGTCTCCAAGGCAGGTCTGAGTCTTCAAGCTGAAAAACAGTGAGACCTGTTTTGGCCTGAAGCCTAAATAAGACACCAAGTTAATATCCCAAAATTATTAGCCAGGATGTAAAGGATATTTGATCTTATTGAGAGTTAACTTCTCTTTCAGTCATTTCTTGGATTAATTTTGTTTTCAGGTTAATTTCATAGGTAAATTTTGATTTTAAGTTTTAGGTTGTTTGAGTTCTTTTTTATCTTTGTAGAGTAACTGCTACTTTATGCTTTTAAATTTTAGGAAGTACTAAATAAACAACCACATACACAAGTATTATGGAATCCAGATGTAGCCCCAGATTTGGCATTCAAATGTCTTTGAAAAAAATGGCATCACACTATTTTATATATTCAAAATGTACCTTTTCTAAAAGCTAAATGCAAGATACATAGTTTTTATGAGTGATTCAAATGTTTCGTGTACGATGAATGGAGTAGTTGATCCCTGAATCATTCATTCTCACTATGTCACCAAAATGTTCAAATGGTACCTCCTATCTATCCTTTGACTTACTTCCTTGATGAAGTGGACTAACTCAGAAAAATCGTTCCGCTTCACGTCAAATAGCCTGCCGTAGTACTTGAAGCTCTGGTCTGGTGATGCATTGTGATGTTGACAAGTGAATAAAAGAAGCTAAACTAAAGATCGTATCAAACAAAATCTTAGGTCCTAAGGATAGGATAGGATAAATTGGTGTGGTGGCAGTGAGTGATATGCTAAAGAAATTGGCGTCAGGATTTGTCTTCTATTAACATAGTATAGTTCGTTTGTTACTTCAAGTATCATGTTTTATGGTCATCTTATTTAATATTAAGAATTAAATTTGGGGGTGAAGGGAGGTCCATGCCACCTGGCTAGCCAATTTAAAAATAATCTCTTAGGTGGCACAATCAAACCCTGCTCTGACAGTATTAGTGTGATATAAAAAATTCAGACCTGTGAAATGTGAAGTCAGATCACTGCAGGGTTAATAAACTCACCAAAGTCAGTGTGCCTACGAAGCCAGCTGACCACAGGTTCCAGGAGTTTGGGTGCAAATTTGGTCATATACAAATTTTTTACATATGAATTCACATTATCCAAATTTGTGTTGTTGTGGGGCACTTTGTCATATGATGTATTCATTGTGTAAAGCCCTTCATAAGTACCAGACTTGTTCCTATCCTGAGTTTGTTGGTGATCAGAAACGTTCAGGGTAGAACCAGTTGATAGCCATTAGTAATTAAATCAAAGTAAAGAAGTAAAACCATCATCGGTAATTCCAGAAATCTGAAGTGCTGGTTAGGGGTCTGAGATTTAGAAGCACTGGCAATGGCCAGATCTTTAGGTATTGAGTCTGACACTGACCTCTTGGTTTGGTCAGAACCTGCTTCAGGCACGTAGATGTCTACATGCACAGTGCTGTGCCTGATAAGGAAGACACACGTGGGAGCTCGGTGCCTTCCGTAAGCTTTTAACCTACGATCTGCCTCCATCATGTATACCAAGAGGAGGAAGAAAAATTGTAGACAGCTGTAGCCAGTGGACCCAACTGTTTCAAGGCCACAGGAATCTCTCAAAACTGCAGGTCCAGTGTGATTGCACAGCAGCATGCTGGGCGAGGTACCATGTTTCTCATTAGCTAATTTAGAAGAAAATTCAGGTCTTTAATCTCCTCCCTTCCCCGAAAAAAATTTAGAAACGGAATGATCTAGGCCAACTCAGCTGGAGGTGTGTTTCTTACAAATAAGGAACTGGAAGAAAACCACGCCAAAGTGAGTGAACTAATTCAGTGCAGCAGAAGTATCAGCTCTTGTTATCAATGAAGTATTAATTACAGCATGATTTCTCTGCTAGCTGAGCAGCAAGGGATGGACCCTGTAAAGAAAAGTGAAGTATCAGTCTCATGGCTGGGTCCCCTGAAATTCTGCTATCATACTCATCAACTGGGATGAAGCTGAGGTTAAATTTCCTCGTAACATTTTCCTGATATAAAAAAATGGCTAAAGCCCCATGCCAGCTAAGCTGTAGGGACCAGCTTCTGAGATATGCCAATAAATAAGTTGATAACTATAGTATGCTTCATATATGTAACTGATAAGCCAGGGACAAAGTTTATTCTCTCAGCTGCATTCTAGAGAAAAATTTCTGGTTCAGGCTAAAAACATTTTTAAGTGTTCTAAATAGACTGATAAAGGTTAGAGATCTTAAGTTAGCAGTATTGTTTTTGAAGGGGTCTGAAGTTCAACCTCATGACAGCTAAAAGATGTGAAGTTGTTGAATAAAGAGGATTTTAGCTTTATACCAGATTATAAAGGCATAATCATTATTTAGGTTACTTTGAGGTGTTTTTTTTTAACTGGGGAGGCATTCAAAAAGATTACTTATAAACCTTAATCACATTTGTTAGATGATTTTTTCTCCAATTCAGTGAGTTAGAATATTGTAAGATGAGATGCTCAGCATAGTCATGCTCACAAGATGACTTGCTGTGTATGATTTTGACTCTCAAAATTTAATAAACACTTTGGACTATGCCGACAGTGTATGTGACCTTTAAATTATTTGTACTAAAATATATTCATACATTTTAGAAGTGTACTAAGTATTGTACTAAACAAGGTAAATACAAACATGAGTCATCTGCCTATTGGCTACTGCTCTACCATGGCATTACCTCTTTTTTTAAAATTTATTTAACAGCTTTGTAAATATTTTCAGTTGAATCCTAAGTTATTAGTAATGGCTTAAACCTGTATCAGCATGGCAAAGCACAAATTATGAATTATCTACATAATATTTTGGTAGCTGTACAAAAACATAATTTGAAATGTAATGGATGAAGAAGTCAACAGGGACAAGTTCCCAATTATAAAATAAATGTCAAGGGATGTAATAGTTAGCACTGTGGTAATAGTAATACTGTATTGCCTGTTTGAAAGTTGCTAAGAGTGTAGATCTTAAAAGTTCTCATCACAAGAA
This sequence comes from Manis pentadactyla, assembly GCF_030020395.1. NCBI lineage: Eukaryota > Metazoa > Chordata > Mammalia > Pholidota > Manidae > Manis > Manis pentadactyla. The sequence continues at coordinate 14,315,886 of NC_080026.1, read as the reverse complement.
AAAACAATTGTGATTATGGTGATGGATGTTAACTAAAGTTACTGTGATCATTTCATAATATATACATATTGTATCATTATGTTGTACATTTGAAACTAATATGTTATATGTCGATACTTCCATTAAAAACTATTTTGATTTTTAGGGTAAATGAAACTGGTGATCACTAATGATAATGAGACTTTTTCTTTAAGGTTTTTTATGGAATGTTTCAAATACGGGAAAGCACAGAGAATAACATCATGAACATCCACAAATCTATCATTCAAATTTAAGAAATCTTGTTTTGCCAAATTTGCTTAAGGTTTCTGAGGTTGGTGCTTATCCTTTTCATTGTGTTTTCATTTTTACTATGTGTGTCTTCTTTTATAAATAGGAGCTTTTAGATGCTGGAAATCTTTGTTATGGTTGTAAGATTTCCTGTCACTTTTTCCTGGGTATTAGAGTTACTGATTTCTCTCCACCAAGTGTTGTGATAGAAGCAGCTCATTCCCATTCCTTTTCTAGGCTGGGCTGCCAAGCCTGCATCGTCAGGCGGTTTTGATTTTTCTTTTGCTATTAGTAGGAGTTACTACCGCAGCATTATTTTTCTCAGTCTTTTCAGGTCTCCAATGCTTTAGATGTTAAATACTAGCTAATTTTTAAATGTAGCATAATTTTTAAATTTTATTTTTCTCTTATATTCCTATTTAAACTTCCATAGGCAATTCAATATTTGTGTACTTAAAATGAGAATCTTGATATATTTATCAGTTTGGCAAAGTATTCAGCTAATAGCAACTGTGTTAAGGGAAAAACACTTCATTAACCCACAACAGGTGGCAATTCTCTTCTGTCATTGATGACAGTTTTGAATAAGAGTTTATCAGTATTTATAAGACTGGAAGAATATAAGTATTACTCTTTGAGTTATTTATTATTTATTTATTACCCAGACAAGTGGTCCTTTTTCCAAGTCATGAAATAGAAATGTATTTCTAAAGCGTTTACAATTTGTCTTCCAGGTTTATGCAAATTTTGTACTTCCCTCTTCTTAATTGCCTTATTTTTTGCCCAATTTCTCTTTGTATCTTCAAAGAGAGAAATTTTAGCCCATTTCTCACATTTACTTGGCATAAGTTGAAATCCAGGGCTTCTGTATAACTTTGCTCCACAGTTCGGCCTCACCTGTAGGTCAACCAGGGCTGCCCATGCGGCTTACATCTCTGTCTCTCAGACCTCTTCTTGGTGAGCTGAGGAAGATGGCAGAGAGAGGGACTCAGGTGTTTCTTCTCATACTTCAGCCAGAATTGCTACTGCTTCACATGGAGAGCCACATTTAGACTTACCCTGTGTCTCTAGATCAGGAGGGTATACCTGACCTTTTCTGCAGCTGAGGCCAGCTCAGAGAGTTTATTGATTTCTGTTGAATATTTCCTTTCTTCTAATTTTAAGTAACTAGCAACCTCCAAAATTTGCTTTTATATAGAATCTTTGAGATTATCTCATATAAAACCACAGATTACATTGGCAATATTTCTTTAGATAAGAAAAAAAACACCCCCCAAGGTATCTTTTAAAATTATAAACTGGAAATTAAGCAAATTTTAAAACCAAAAATTGAAGTGCTTTTTATAATTGAGAAGAAATTCACATACCATAAAATTCACCTTTTAAAGTGTACAGTCAGTGGTTTTTTGTATTTTGAGAAAGTACATATATCATCAATGTCTAATTCCAGAATTTTTTCTCACCCCTCAAATAAATCCTATACCTCTTAAGCAATTATTCCCTATTTCCCTCTCCCCCCCAGCCCCTGGAAATGACTAATTTACTTTCTCTATAGATTTCCCTGTTTTTGGACATTCAGTATAAATATAATCATACCATATGTGGACTTCTGTGTCAGACCTCTTTTATTAAGCATAGTGATTTCAAGATTCATCCATGTTTTGGCATGAATCAGTAGTTCATTCCTGTTTATGACTGAATTGTATTCTATTCTAGGGATCTACCACAATTTGCTTATCTATTCATCAGCTAATGGGCATTTGGATTGTTTTCTTTTTTTGGTGATTAACATTCACGAGTGTTTTGTATAAATGATGTTTTCATTTCTTCTGAGTATATTCCTAGGAGTGAAATTGCTAGGCCATATGATAACTCTGTGTTTAACTGTTCGAGATTCTGACAGACTGAGTCCAAAGCAGCTGCACTGTTTTACTTTCCCAGCAGCAAAGTGTGAGTGTTACAATCCTCTGCGTTCTCACCAACACTTAGTACTGTTTGTCTTGAATTAACAGCTTTCCTAATGGGGGTGTAAGTGATAACTCATTGTAGTTTTTTCCCCAGTGACTAAAGGCATTTGAGTATATTTTCCTGTGTTTATTGGCCATTGTATATCTTCTCTGGGAAAATGTCTTTTCAGATCTTTTGCCCATTTTTTAGTTATTTCAAGTGGCTTTATTATAAGTACTATGATTACTTGTAGGGAAATAAAATTTTGTAGGAATGAATGATAATGTTTGAGTAAAGTACATGTAGAGAATGGAGTGCCACATAACATAAAACCAGCAAAACTGGTCATACAAATGAACATTACCCACCCATATGTATTATTGAAAAGGTGCCAAATTAGTTTATAGCATCAGTGTCAGATTTTAAGACATTACTGTTAATGTTAGTGATATTTTACTATATTGTACTCAGAGTCATATTGATAAAGTTTGCAGATCTGTTAACTGGTCTGTCATGCCTTAATTATCTGTGCTATCTAATACATATCCACTAGCCACAGTTGGCTATGTAAGCTTAAATTAAAATTAATCAAAATAAAAACTCAGTTCCTTAGTCACACTAGCCAATTTCTAGTACTCAGTAGTTACAAATGGCTAGTGCCTAGAGGACAGCACAAATATACAGCATTTTCATCACAGAAAGTTCAGTTGGACAGTGCTGGTCTATATTTTATTCTGAAGTTTCTGCCTCTAAGGAAAACATCACTGGGATTTAATTTTTTTTTTTTTTTGGTCTGAGTGAACACCTTATAACTTGAAATAGAAACTGTAAAGAAAGTATAGTTCATAGTATTGGATGGCAGGACCCATGTCCATGCTATTCCCGTTAACATTGCCCTGCACTCCTGCACATTTCATGTGTCTTTGATATTTGTAAAATCTCCTTAAATCTCTAAAGTCATTTGCAGTATAAAAATTTTTGTCCTGATTTTTCCCCAAATGGGTGAGATTGACCTCTCTTAATAACTTGTGACCTTTCTCGAAGTTCCTTGAAACTGCACTTACAGAGAACAGTGTGAAGGGAGAGAACCGACACCTAAAGGTTCAGGTTACAGGGGCTCTTAGACTGTGTACAGACCAATGGGTTATTTAAAATAGCTTTTCCCCATCAAGTGTGAAAGTAGTAAATATTCTTGGCTAGGTCCTGAAATCTAGACATCAGAAGTCATCATATGATCTGTCTCTAAGACATCAGTGAACAGCTGTCTGCTCACTATCGTGTCCTTAGAAAAAAATCAACTGGGGAAGTTGGTGTCATTTGAAAACTTGAGACAAGGGTTAGGGACCTATGACTGGGGTTTTTTAGTTGTTTGACAATTCACACGAGGAGTTATTTATTTATTTATTTATTTATATTTTATTTTGGTATCATTAATCTACAATTGCATGAGGAACATTAAGTTTACTAGGTTCCCCCCTTCACCAAGTCCCCCCCACAACCCCCATTACAGTGATTGTCCATCAGCGTAGTAAGATGCTGTAAAATCACTACTTCTCTGTGTTGCACAGCCCTCCCCATGCCCCCACACATTATACATGCTAATCATAATGCCCTCTTTCTTTCCCCCCCACCTTATCCCTCCCTTCCCATCCATCCTTCCCAGTCCCTTTCCCTTTGGTAACTGTTCGTCCATTCTTGGGTTCTGTGATTGTGCTGCTGTTTTGTTCCTTCAGTTTTTCTTTGTTCTTATAATCCACATATGAGTGAAATCATTTGGTACTTGTCTTTCTCTGCCTGGCTTATTTCACTGAGCATAATACTCTCTAGCTCCATCCATGTTGTTGCAAATGGTAGGATTTGTTTTCTTCTTATGGCTGAATAATATTCTATTCTGTATATGTACCACATCTTCTTTATCCATTCATCTACTGATGGACACTTAGGTTGCTTCCATTTCTTGGCTATTGTAAATAGTGCTGCAATAAACATAGGGGTGCATCTGTCTTTTTCAAACTGGGCTGCTATGTTCTTAGGGTAAATTCCCAGAAGTGGAATTCCTGCGTCAAATGGTATTTCTATTTTGAGCTTTTTGAGGAACCTCCATACTGCTTTCCACAATGGTTGAACTAATTTACATTCCCACCAGCAGTGTAGGAGGGTTCCCCTTTCTCCACAACCTTGCCAACGTTTGTTGTTGTTTGTCTTTTGGGTAGTGGCGATCCCTACTGGTGTGAGGTGATATCTCAGTGTGGTTTTAATTTGCATTTCTCTGTTGACTACAGATGTGGAGCATTTTTTCATGTGTCTGTTGGCCATCTGAATTTCTTCTTTGGAGAACTGTATATTTAGCCGCCTCTGCCCATTTTTTAATTGGATTATTTGCTTTTTGTTTGTTGAGGTGCATGAGCTCTTTATATATTTTGGATGTCAACCCTTTATCAGATCTGTCATTTATGAATATATTCTCCCATAGTGTAGGATGCCTTTTTGTTCTATTGATGGTGTCCTTTGAGAAGTTATTTTTATCCTCGGTTACTTGTCCTATAGTCTTTAATATGTTTTTCTGAAAAGCTCCCCAATTTTTAGTGAGTTATGGGAATTCTTGATTCTTTCTCTGCATTTGCCTTTCTGTCTTACAGTTTGCTCTTCCTATCATGTGTTTTTGTTTTATCATTGTCCTCTCATTTGGTCCTTATATTGTTGAGGTTTGTACCTTCGACTTGCAGTACATGGTCCCTGATCATCTCATACAAATTTCATGACATTAGTTAAATCTAGTTAGACATTAATGACAAAAAAAAAGTAATATAACGTTGTAGAGACCGCCAATATGGCAGGTTGGAAAGAAAGTAATGCTTTGTGCAATGAGATGGTGTTCAGGAACCTACTTTCTGGAGGGGTGATTTTTTGTATGTTTATTGGTAGTACTTAATGTTAGAAAAAAATACTGTTGGGCATAATTTGTATTAATTACTGTTTTTAACTCTTGAATTTATTAACATCTTATTAAACCAAATGAATTTGGAATTATATTCTACTCTAAGAGTGAATGCAGGTAAATTAGGAGATAGAGAAATTAATAGATAATCTGAAAAATGTTGGTTTTCATCCATGTTATACAAAGTATTTTTGAAACTGCCAGTAAAATTCATTGTCAGCTGGTTTGAGTTTTATTTTATCATCTATTGCCAGCCTGACTGGTGAGTCTATTTTGTGTATAGGAACAGTAAAAAGTCAGCATAATTAGAGCATGAGTTGCATATTTTTCAAGGCCTTTTGATTCTGAGTTAACTCTGCATCTGTTATCCTTGCCTTTGAGAACTGAAGCACTTAGGTTCTGCTTTTCGAAGTATCCATTGCAGCCCTATTTGGCAAATGTATTAAGAGATGGTTATGGCTCAAAGTTAGCATTTCTTAATATGCATGTTGTTCTCAGGAAGATTTTTTTCCCCCTACATTTGCAGTCTGAACTTTTAATGACTAAACTGCCTGGCCCATGGATGGCTATGCAGTACCTGGCTTTCTCAAAGAGGACCTTACCTAATGAGGCCTTTGTGTATTTCCTGTGATAAAGATGGTGATAATTGACCTTTACAATGGACTTTCTTACAGGTGGGTTATTAGCTATGAACCTCTTCTTTGAAATGTACTTACAGATAAGTGTGATAAACAAAATTGCCTGGTTCTGCAGACATTGAAAACTGCTAATAAGTGGGGGACTAGCACAGCCCCACATGGCCTTGTTAGAAGGGAGTAGCGCAGTGGGAAAAGTTCTGCAAGCTGTCAGAAGATACTAAGATATTGTAACTGTAAACCATCTGATCTAGCTTACTCATGTCTGACCTCAGTGGACCTCACTCAGTTGTCCCAAAGCATCAGATCTTTAATAAAGAAAAATAAGTGCCACTTGATTAGTCACTTCCATACTTACATGAGTTCCCGTTGCTCTGTGATAAAGACCGATAGCCTGACCATGACCTACAAGGTCTGTGTGGCCCTATTTCCTCTGTAACCAGAGGTTCCAAATTGGCAGCCTGGTCTGTGTACAAGTCCAGATTTCCAGCTTCTTTAAAAATAATAGTCATTGTTTATTAAGTGCTTATTATATGGCAGGAACTATTCTAAGCATTTTATGTGAATTAATTTAATTGTCATGGCAGCTCTACAAGCCAGGTATTATTAACTCCATTTTACAGAAGAAAACAGAGAAACATACAACAGGGAAATATGTCATTTAGGAATATGTAGCTCGGAAGTAATAGGGCAGGAATTTCAGTCCAGGCCACTTAATCCCAGATCCTGTGCTCATAACCACTGACTATGCTGCCTGAGTTAGGTTCTCAGTGTAACCCATAATACTGCTGTTGATAATTTAACCTTTATTTATAGAATTATTTAAAGTCCCTCTCCCCCATAAGACTATTAGTTCTGTGAGAGAGGAACTGTGTCCCTTCCCTCTTCACCCTTGTGTTTTTAATGCTTATTACAAGCACTTGGCAAGTACTAGGTAGTACATGTATTGTTTATTGAATGAATAAATGAAAGTGATTTGATGTGATCCATCACCGAGCTTGAACATGAGACCAGGCCCTTTTATAAGCAAAAATATTTAATCCTTTAGTTTATTATCATCTGTAAGATCAGGGAATGATATTGAAATTTCTATAAAACCTGTTAGATTCTAATCCAAAAATGTATAACTTCATAACGGCCAAAGATTTGTTTTTGTAGTTTTATTTTGATCATGAATATGAGAATAAGTATTATTTAGCTTATCTTCAGTAACACGCACCCATAATGGCAGTAATTAAAACACATTGGCATATGTAATCTAATTAAGGTTATGTTCATAGTAAATTGTTAATTTATTTACGACTTTTAAGCAGCATTCCTATTTTGTTATAAAAAGAAAATGCACACTCTGATTTGGGCTACATTGAATTTTTAATTTTTAACTGAATCTATGTAATCTTTAATAGTGGCATTCAAACTTAAAGAATTACAGAAATAGAATTTGGTAAGGAGAATTGTACTTGATGACATTTAGTTTGTAATCATAGTAAAATTATTTTGAAGATACTTGGCAGCTCAATTTCTATATTCTTTTGTGATAGGCTATAATTTAACTGGTTTCTTGATATTTGAGTATATATAGATATGATTATGATAAAAGAAAATTTTTATTATATTGAGTTATATGGAGATAATATTGTGTCATAAAAAGTAGAATATTTTTTTCCTTTGAGGTTATTATTAAAGTAGTAAATCATGGTGAAGTCAAGAAATTGAAACAAAATATGACATCTTCCATTTTATCAAATGTAATGGGTTTTTGATAGTTAGTAGTTTAGTGACAGTGTAGAACTGAGTTTTAGGTGAAGCTGAAGACTTAAAGGACAAAGTTTTGAATGACTGAGATCCATAAGACTTATAGACCTCATCCAGCTTTGTGTGCAGTGTTTCAGCTTACTAAGAGGTGTGAAGGGTCAAGTGGGCTGTAGAACAAAATGGCCCATACTCCAAATCCAGCCCTTCTCAGCTAAACAAACCATAGGCGGAGAGTTGATTAAATAAAGCATAATTAATTAGTGGCCTGCTATGTGACAAACTGAATTTGGGAAGCACTCTAGAAACATACTTGAAAGGTGTACCTTTCTGTATCACCTGCAATACACCGTTGTCAGTAACAGTGATTCAAAGTTGTTCTGTTTTGCTTGGTATGGTCCCACTTGAGCACTACCAGCTTGAGGCTGGATCATGAACAAGAAAATAACGTAAGTCCAATGACATTCTTTGTAGGCTGAATAAGGCTATTTGGGCACTTGTCAGTTTAGCCATAGTGATGCCTGCAAAGAATGGTTATTGTCAGAATCACGGTAACATCTTAAACACAAAGAAAAGTGTCTTCCATGTAATTTGTATATAACTTCACAGTCATGAACCTGTTTCCAGTTCTGTGTTATATTTCTTATGTGATGTTACATCAACATCCTTATGTGAGGTGTAACTATAAACAAGGGTGGTGTAGAGAACACAGAAAAGTAAGTGGCCAGAGCATGGAGTTTATCACACAGTGATTCAACCCATAGTACTGATTTCAGCATCTGCCTGTCAGCTTTGTATGATAGTTAAAAACAATTCCAAGTAACATAGTGGAGCTCTAAGGCCATAAGGAGGATGGTTTTTAACTGGCTTTTGAAAGTGCATATGTATAAACAGTATAATAATAGTTTTGTGTATTTTCTCATTCACTAGTTGTCACCGTAGTCTTTGGGAGTATGTAATAATATCATTATGTCTGTTTTATGCCAAGAAACAGACTGAGAAAAATTTATGCCTTGCCTAGGATATTGCAACTAGTAAGTAATAGAATCAGAATCAAAAGTTAGTTTTCTGATGTAGAAAGAAAAGGCCTCTATATGACCACTCTGCCACTCTGCATCAGTGTGGGCAGTGTCATGTGTAGGAAGTACCCATAAGCTGAGAGTTTTGGTCTGTTTGAGTATAATGTTACATACTTGCTCAAGTTAAATTTTGATAGACTTTTGCTGAAAAAACCTGAATGTTAGAATAGTTTCCGCAAAGACTCTTCCACACATTTTTCTTTTATACCATTTTGATTGCTGAGTAAGGACATTGTACTAAACTACTGCCAAGCACGCTCTTGGCTCATAGGAACTCAATGATTTGAATGAATGAATGAATGAAAAGCAGAGATTTGGCAGATGTTTGTCTCTTGTAAGAGAAGCTCTTTTTTTTTGGGGGGGGGGAATAAATATGGTGATTAAATACTATGTGTAAAATAAATTAAATAGAAAACTCCTGAGATGTGTTTAATCATAAATGAAAATGTTGATTTGTTTCTTCAGTTAAGGATTTCACTTCAGAATTCATTCCATAGGATCAGATCATTTTCTAAGTAGACTCTCCACTTTTTCAATTTTTTCCCTCTATCCCACAAATTTATCACTAAAATGATGAATTATTTAATTTAAATTATCACTAGCCATTAATAGTTGGTTACCGCTAATAACCAATTAATAATAAAGTTATTAATAATTTCACTAAATAAATTAGTAGTGAATTATCACTAATAAATTCCATAAAATTATGTCATAATAATTACAAATTATTTTAACTTGCAAAATTAAAATACAAAGTCTTTCTAACCTACTAAGTTATTAGTAGGTCACTACTAAATTATTTCTGGCTAAATGATTAGAAATTATTAGTTTAATTATTTAAATTATTTCTACTGATTGTGTGATCCTATAGTAGATCTCTGTGCACATGCATTGCAAATCAAATTTGGCATTCTCGTGGAACCAAATTATAAAAATATTTTTGAGGGAAGAGGTGTAAGATGCAGATATGGCTTAAACTTTAAAAATGTGTAAAAGCTTAATATAACAAATGCTTGTTGCACCTACTATGTGCAAGGGGCATCCTCTTCTTTGGCATTCACTGGCACACATTATCCCTGCTAGAATTCCTTTGCCTTCTCCTCAGTACTTTCTTCATTTCCTTCAGTGGTGACCTGGAGACATCCGTTCCTACTCTGCTTACTGAGGCTTTCCCAGAGACGGGGCCTTGCTGAGATGGCATATACACCATGTGCTTGTTCCTTCTATTTTTTTCTGTATCACTTATACTGTCCCACCACATCCAGATAACGTGAGGAAGCATTTACAAAGAAGGAATCCTCCCCAGCCCCGTCTTAGCTCAGATATTCACTGTCTCACTTACACCCAGGGGTCCAGTATATGATAGTCAATGGTGGACAGCTTTTAAGGTAGCCTCCAATGTCCCCACCTCCTAGGACTCATGCTTTTGTGTCATCCCTTCCCCTGAAGTATGGTCTGAATGTATTATTCACTTCTAATGAACAGAATATTCCTTGGGATGATAGAATGTCACCTCCAAGAGCAGCAGTGTTATTAATGTCATGATTCTTGATAGCTTTTTTGGTGACAGAACTTTGAATTTGCCCAAGTCAGGGAAAAGAAGAGGATTGTAGCCATTTAAAAAGAGCTATCCAAAGGCGTCTGGAAACAGAGAGGAGCTGTGCCTTCAAACCGAGGTTTGTCTTCCTGTCTGTTGACCACCTAAGTGGTCTTGGAGAAGTCATTACATCTCTCTGAGTCATTATTTTCTCATATCTACAGTGTACCGAGTTAAACTTGAGGATTTCGACAAATCACTTGGATTCACGTTCTCTACTTCCAGACATATAGTGCTTTGCTTTTTGATAAGGAGGTTTCATTTAAAACAAGAACAAAAGCCCATCCAGGTAAAGTGAATTTTTTCCTTTAAAACCCTATGTTGTAGGTATAACATTTGTGTACCATGTTAAATCTGGTATTACACTGGATGTTAGCTAATATGGGCTTCACTCTTTTGAGTTATTGTTTACAGTAACTTCCTGAAGTTAAACTTTTTACAGTTAGGAAGGCAATTTTAACATGGTCACACTATCTTAAACTATCTTTTTGAGTTTGTCCTGACAAAGAAGTTTTTGAAACTAAGAATTACTTGCCAGGGGAAAATTATATGTGTCCCTTTCTTTATACTGCATGCATTTTGTTCCTCCTGTGGAGTTGGTATGGCATGCTCGAAACTATCTTTTAAACTCTAAAATGTTCCTGGTATCAAATGCACTCAAAGTATTGATGTGGGGTTCCCCTGACCCCTTAATGTAGTGCAGGTAGCCTGTCTGTGTCCCATTCAGGTCCAGGGTTTATTAGCCCTTCCTTTTCAGTGTCAGATTATCAGAAACTAAATCCTCATTGCATTTAAAGCCCTTTGTTGTTCATGTGGCTTGCTTATGAAATTTGATTGCCAGTTGGAATTAGCGGAAATAATTTTTAGAGCTGTGTTTATCAAATAAGACTAAGGTATATATGTTTGAAAATATAATTATGTCCAGCAAAACTTGAATAAGATACAGTAGGTGTACATGAAGGTGTTGGGGGTCTGGCTTCCTCAGGTCTGGCTCACAGCCCTACATCTCCTTTGAGGAAACAACTAACGCTATGAATCATTTTTCTTTAGCTGTTGGTCATTATTAAGGATAAATCTTTGGGGAAATCTTATTCCCAAATTGTGTTTTCAAGTAGACACATTAAAGATACAAGACCAAACAGGTGGATTTACTTAAACTGGTTTCAGTCAATTTAAGGGCATGCAAATCTTTAATACCAGATGGCATCTACCTTGGATTTTTGAAGGGTGAAATGGGGATGCTTGTAGCCCAAATCTGTGAATTGAGTTTATGAGCAGTTGCTGTGCTGGCAGGCTGGCAAGTGCCAGTGTGAACATGCTGTGCAAGGGGCTTTAAGGATCTTAGTTTGGTACCTTTCTTTCCTGCTAGGCCTCTGGTACCTCTTTGATAACAGACATAACATACCAAATCAAATTTTTAAAATATCTTCAGAGGGAAAGAAAAGGCAATATGTACAAGGAAAAACATATTTACTAGTATACTTTGAGGGGGCTAAAATATGCATAAGTTTATGTTTTTTTTTCATAGAGTTAAAAAAATAACATTCCACTTTTAGTGGCTGTTTTTAAAAATTGCTGTTGGGCTTTCAATGGTGATAACTGTTTTGTCGTAGATGGTTGGAGTTTGGAAATGGGAAACAGCAAGTTGGGATATGGAGGCATTTTTCTGGAGGAAGAACTATAAATAGCAGTGCTCCTTCGGAGTCGATGCAGGGAATGGTTTCCAACATTGCATGTGCTCTGGCTGGAGGAGGGCCTGAGTCTGGCTTCTCAGCAGTGAGCAGCCTGCAAGACTGGTGGGATTGCCTCCATTTGTTCTCCTCACTTGTTCTCTCTATGTCATTCCCATTGCGAACCTTTATTTTGTAGAAGAATTTTAGTTGGACTTCAGTGAGCGTTGAGTTGTTCATACATCTCTGTTGGTGACACTGTTATCATTGGTCTGAGCCATGCCAGTGGTGTGTTAGCTCCTTGTTATCACCATCCTCTATATATACTCCCCCACTACCACAGGCATTTATGCTAATGTGCTTGGTATGTTTCTTTTTGTTTGTGTGTACCCTTATATAATGTGCAGTTTGTACTAGGTCAGTTGTTAGAAAAATAGTAATTTTCTCATTCAGTTAATATTTTCATGCAGCAGTTTAAAGATTTGTTCAGGGTCCTGTGTGAATATTAGCTTGTTGGTTCCAGTTGTAGTTGGGTATTTCATGATATACACAAAGTGGGCTGCATGTCCCTTGGGACCTTTGTGATAATTTCTTTGGGAACTATGCCTAGGATTAGAATTGTTGGTCATTAATTCTGAGTACATTTCATTTGCATACACTCTGCCTAACGATCCCAGGAATGGCAGCATCTATGTATAAATCCCCACACCCAACCAACACGTGGCATGGCACAGCTTTCTAATGTCTGCCCCATCTATCAGATAGAGAAATACTAAATAAGAATGAGGTATTTTATAACTACTTGTGAACATCATCTCTTCGTTTGTTATCCTTTTTGGATATCCTCTTATGTGAATTTCTTCTTTATACCTTTTGCCCATTTTTCTGTTGAGGTTCCCATCTTATGTTGATTTTAGGGACCTTCTAATATTGCGGATATTAATTAGTCCATTATCAGGGTATTGCAAAAATTTTGTGATCTCTCATCTGCCTATGAACTGTATCCATAGAAAAGAAACTCTTAAATGTGCTATTAAAAAAATTTTTTTTTTGCCTTATGATTTGTAGGCTACTGCTTTCAAAGATGTCCTCGAACATTTTCCTCTTTCATGTATATAGTTAGACTTTTCACAGTTTGGCTTTCTTTCATCAGGAGTCCACATCATGTCATTGCCCTGATTAAAAGTCATCAAGTGGCTGAAGTTGCCTATTGAGCGAAGTTCGAACACTTGAGTTGGGTGTTCTGGGGGCATAGGAAGCCCCTCAAGATCTGTCTAAAACCTTTCCTCCTGCTCAGATGTGCCCGCACTGCCTCTTACCTTCATACTCCAAGTGCACAGAATTTGATGTTCTCTAAATATACCCTCTAACAGAAAAGTGAGCATTGTGACATAATTCAAAAAGTATTTTCTCTACCTAAATCATTTTAAAGTCTAGAAAGAAGTATTATTCCTTTTGATAATTTTTCATAGAAATTGTATTTAAAATATAAGGATAGCACATTTGCACTATTTCAGAAGTCAGACAATACAGAAATGTGCAAAGTAAGAAACAAAAAATTGTGAACCTCTCATATCTTTCTCCTTTATACAAGAATCATTGCATAGTGATGGGCCAGAGAGTGATGTCAGAAATCCCAATATCCAGGCCGTGTTCCAGACCAAATAAACCAGAATCACTGGGGGTGGGACCCAGACATTGGTATTCTTAATAGCTCTCTAGGAAATTATAATACGCAGCCTACGTTAGAAGTACCAACTCTTCAACACTTCCAAAATTATAACGGTCATACCAAACATACTGTTCTGCCTCTTGCTTTTTCCCTAAGTACTTACTAAGTAAAATTTAAGACCTTACCTTTGGCTTTAAAACGTAACTGTAATTTTAAAACTCCATTTATTTTGAAAATGTTTTCAGGCATTCCAGCCCTGTTAATCAACTTGATTAGCATTATAGAGTAATTATTTTAAAGTAAGTGTTCTTGTGAATAATGGTAACTTTTGAGTAACATGATAGTAATATACTATTCTTCTCTTTTAACCATTAGGATTCAGATTTTGTCAAAATCTATAAAGAATGGCCAGAGTCATCATGGCTACTTTGTTTTCATTGTACCAAATTGCAGAATATAATCAGATACTCAGTAGGAACAAAGGTTCGTAAAAATTGAAAGCTAAAAAAATTGATTTATGCAAAGTTAAATTGTCTTTTCCTTTTTTTTTTTTTTTTAACTGGGAAGTCATCTTTTTCCCTTACCTGCAGTTACTTCCTCTCGACTGGCTTCTTCTCTGCAAACATCTCTCTCCCTAGACTTTAACAAGGCCAGAAGCTTGCCTTTACCTCCTGAAGGCTGGCCTGGGCTCCCAGCATGTTACCTTTCACCGTGGGTATCGGGTGCTGTCTCCTGTTCCTCGCCACTGTCCTCTGCCCCGCCCCCTGCGGCCCTGCTCAGCCCCACGCTCCCCTGCTCAGGCCGTGCTCAGGAAGGTCCCCTTGCTCTCCTACCATGTACCTCAGCTTGCCCAGCAGGACCTGGCCCCATTGACTTCTCATTCCTTGGGGAAGTTTCTTGTCTTCCTTGCCTAGTAGGATACTATTTTTTCTGTGTGTCCTTTTATCTTTCTGATGCCTATGTCTTAAGTTCCATTTCTGGCTGACCACTTTCCTCCTGCTTATTTTTTTAAGTTAACCTTTTTTTCTTATAAAGTGTTATACCTGTTTAGTAGAAAATAGGGAATAAAAAAATAAAAAAAATAAAAAAGACTATCCCAAATCTCACCACTTAAAAATACCATTTCGGTTTTTGTTCTTTTTGAAAAATGGAATCATGCCATATGTGCAGTCCTTATACATTCCTTTATTTCCTCCCTATCTAAAAATTTTTTTTATTTTACCAAACTTTTTAAATGTTGGTTACTGTTTCAACTTTTAAAAATTATTTTACATTAATATGCATATGGTTAAAGTCAAACAATACTGAAAGGCATATACTAAATGTTGTTAATCTCTTTTCCTCACTCTTTTTCCCAGAGGCATACACTTTCAATTATTTTAGATTTTTCTGATACTTATCTCTTACTTCTAAATAATGTGGTTATACTATTTCTTGAATCATTAGTATTTGACATCTATTTACTTTTCATTATATAAATGAAAATTTCTACCTTACATTCCTTTCCTGTTTCCATTTTCCTAAACTGATAAATCATAGTTTAAGAAATCTAGATCACTATCCATTGTTTGCATTATTTTGACTATGTAAGTATCATTCACCCATGAGCCAAGTAGTCTTCTTTCTTTTTGTACAGCTATTTACCCTCCATTGGAAATATGTGTCTCATCTTTCCATTTCCTTAATTTTGTTTGGCCCTGTAGCTGTATCTTCCCACACCCTGCTTCAGCCCCATTGTAGCGTTTTCTGTGTGATGGTCAGTCTCGCAGATAGTGAGTTTTATTGTGTTCCCAGCCTTCTGTCATGGCGCTCCAGACTGGCTGCTCTCTGTGCCTGCTTCAGGGTCACAGCACCTGAAGAGCCCTCAGCCGGGCAGTGAGTGAATCCCTGACACTCCTGCACATCAGGAGGTAAAGTTGGTGACTCAGTGATGTTATTAGCAAATTTAGGGCCTTGAGAAGGTCTCAGGAAGTCTCTAGTGCCTGTACGTGTCAAGCGCTTGTGGTGACAGTGGTTCCGATCTGCACACCTACGTACTTGCCAACACACTGCTCCCTGATGTTTCAGGAGCCCTAGTCTAGGTCTGACCGTCGGCCCCTCTTCCTTCCCTTCTCTCTGCCCCATGTAGTTCCTTTCTCTAAATCTTTTAATCTCCTGTGTGATTATTGATTGCACTGCTAACATTTTTGGTCTTTTGGGAAGAAGGGAATGGAATCCAGGGGTGCAAGATTCATTTAAAATGAGACTGACATTTTCAGACTCAGGAAGTAGGCAGATTCTTGCCATTATAAAAATTGGATCATTTTCTTTAAAATTTAGGAACTTTAAATGATTCACTGATGAAGAGAGAAAAGCTGTTTGCACTTAGCATATTTCTCATTATACTTCAACTCAAGATACTCATCTATTATGCTACTTTAGGCATTTTGCTCTGTTTTTAGCACTCTAGGACAAGAGGTTATATATTTTCATTATGTGCATTCTGAAAATCATTTTACCTCAGCACTAAAATTGTTTCTTTAAATTGTGGAGTGGGAAATGAATTCTGTTTAAAAGACTTAGTAGTAAAAACAAAATGTGACCTTTATACAGTCTTACCTGAAGTTCAGTTGAAATATCAACTATGCCAAAAATATACTGTGAACTAGAAAGTTATTTTCAATACTATGAATAAGTAACTTAAAATATACCTTAGTTATTTGAAAGTAGGTGAGCAAATTATGAACCTGATATGTCTGAAGTGATGATTAATAACATTAAGGATGATTTGTTTTGGAATAAAATATTTGAACCAGGCAATCACAGATAGTAAAAACACTTTAAAATATGATAGTAGATTGCTTTCATTATTTCATTATCTTTTATTTAGATTTTTAAGTATGACCTTTCTAACCCCAGCTGCAAAGACTTTTTTGAGGTACTGTGTATTCTCATTTTAGGTAAAATACATTTAACACTTCTTTTAATTTGTAAGTAAACAGTTATGGTTTTTGAAAACCAAATAAAAGTTTGTTTTCCTATTTGCTTGTCTTCTAAATCTGGGCAAATATTTTAACTGCTTTGAAACTATTTCCTTCTCAATGAGGTCAGGATAATTCCTACCTCTAGGTTTTGGTATTTTTTAACTCAAGGTGAAATAAGTAGCCATTCTTTTTTTTTTAAGTTATGCTTTTTAAGTAATAGAATAAAACTATTAAGACTATATGGTACCTTTCAGACTAACGGAGACTGGGAAGAATGGTCGGCCCTCCTGCAGATGAGGTCAGTGCTGGAGAGGAAGGTGGCACAAGGCAGCAATAGCCTTAAAAAAATCCCAAAAGTACATTTGGCCCATGGCTTCTAGTATACTGTAAGGCAGCAATCACTCAAGTAGACAGATTGTTTTCTGCTGAGTTGTTTACAGTATTGAAAACTATATTAATACATCATACAGTAGATTTCTGTGTAGCCTTTAGGGATAGTCATATGTTAAAAAAAAAAAGTGGATGTATGTATTTTTTAACCTTTCATTATCGTAAGTGGATATTAGTTTAAGCATACATTTTTTAAAGGGCCTCAGGGATATGCCAACTTGCTGTTTTGTGTTGGGCTACATTTATTTGCATTCACACATTTTTGAGCATCCTTCCTTTTCCCTTGGCTCTTGGTCCAGTTTACAGCTCCAAGTTCCTTTCTCTTGCTTGCTCTCCTACTCATCTTTATTCCTTTGCTTTTGCTTTCCTGGTGCTAGATATAAATCATACAGGGAAAATAAATACTGATTGAAGAGAAGTTATCTCTTCTCTTTTTTTTTTATTTTATCACTTGTTTATTTTTAAACACTTAAAATTTGATGTGATTTAATTGTTTTCAATAGGCAATATAGTCACATAGTTCAAAAATTAAAATGCTATAAAAAGGTACACAGTGAAAACTCTTCCATCCACCCCCTCCCTCTCACCACCCTCCCACCCCCACCACACCACCTCAGTACTTCTAATAGTGTTTTTTCTTTTATATCATTAATATACAATTCCATGAGCAACATTATGGTTACTAGACTCCCCCCGTTATCAAGTCCATCAGCGTAGTAAGATGCTATAGAATCACTACCTGTGTTCTCTGTTATACTGCTTTCCCTGTGCCCCTCCACCCCCTGCTACATTATGTGGAGAAGTTATCTGTTTTAAAAAAAAGGTCTTCCAATTCTTTAAAGTATGGCTTTAGAAGATGGTCTCCCAGTTTTCCTGGAACTGATAGGGTGGTGGTGAAGAGCTTAGCAGTCAGGTAGAACTGGGCTTAAATCCAGAATGTGTCACTTGTTAGGTGTGTGACCTTAGGCAAGTTATTTAACTTCTCTGGCATCTGTATTCTCAGCAGTGAAACAGGGATAATGTGTAACTGAGTTTTGCCTTGAAGATAAAGTGATATAATGTTTGTAAAGTACTCAGCACTATCTGACTCATTGGCAGTTATTCAACAGATGGCTGCTGATGTTGCTATGATAGCATTAACTTTTCAAAGATGAGATGGAGACGAGATCTTATTTCAGATACTGTGTCAACATTAAAAATCTGTAAACATAGCCTACTCAGTCAAAAATCCCAAAAAACAAATCAACAAAACGGAAGCGTGGGTAGAGCTCAAATATGTTATAAGTATTATAAAACTTATGTGTGGTAAAAAGAGAAAGAGGAAGGGATTATGGGGAAGGGTGGAAAAAACAAGTCTTAGCTCCTGACTAAATAAAAAAATGAAAATGATGAATGGATGACTGCCTTAAGCCCACGTAAAGATGGGCAAAAGTGGGGGGAATTCAGAATGTACATCTTTTCACACATTTTTATATGAATGTGAATATGAAATTAGAAGTCATAAGGTATTTTGAATGGGCAAAAAAAACTATTCAGATATAAAAACATTTTTAGTCTTCAGTACATTCTCCTGATGGGCTCTGTATTTTAGTACTTTGTTTCAGAATTTTACCATGGTACCAGTTTTTCATGTTGTTCCAAAAAATGTTAATTACATTGTGAAAAGTAAATTTGTTTCTCAGGCTTCATTTTTCTTTTCAGCATTCCTGGAGTGGCAAGTGTCACAGGGAATCTAGTTACTGTGCTGATGTTGGCCCTACAGCCATCTTCCCCAAGGTGGTGCTTCTAGTATTTGGGGATTCTGCAATGTTAAATTGTGGAGAAAAATTGGTAAGGAAAACAGTCATAGGCTGTTCTAGAATTTATTCCACTCTGCCTTGCTCTTATGTAACTCTTGCTCCTTTTGTTCAGATAATGCTATTTCCCCTGTGCCAGCAGTGGGAGGGTTGTGAGTATTTTTTTCTCTAGAGGTGGGAGATTTGGGGGGATCTCGATGCCCCACCTCTCCTGACCAGGCATGACTTTCTGCAGCACAGCAGGTGATGATGGCTTCACAGCCCTGGCCACAGAGCAGAGGTCCCTGCCTCACCCAGGGATTGAGCCCATGGGGCTAGTGCATCACTTCAGTGCTCCTGAATCCAAAGCGGGTGTGGAAGCCTGTGCAGTAAGAACAGTGGGACACTCCGCTTGGAAGGCTGCCGTAGGCGTGCTCTCCAGGATCCAAAAGAGCAGTTACTTTAACGTCTCTACATGTTTGAGTCACTTATTATGGAGGTTAATCGGGGGGAAGGCTAGTTTGTGAAGCTTAATTTTAAAAGCATACGACTAAATGACCCATGGAACTTTTTTTTTTATTAAAAAAGGGGTCCTTTTTACATAAGCACTGTAGATGTGTACATTGCCTGAGAGTGCCCAGTCACCAACCCAGGTGGGCATTGTTCCACTGGGGCGCCCACCCTGAACCAGAGCAGGCTCAGAACCCTTCCTGCTGAGCGGCTTGCCCTATCCCGTACCTTCTGTCAGTGAAGCACGCCATTGACCCATCTTGCTCAGTTTCCTAGCTTGTTCTTGGGGGAAGTTAGTTCCTTGTGACCCAGTTGTGTCTCTAGCTCTGGAGAATCTGTAACACCACTCCATTTTGGCTGGATATCATTTAACATGTGCCTGCATTTAAGCTAGAATAGCAGAAGTCAGTGTTCTGATAATCCTAAAGAATAATCAGGCATGTGTCCACTGGCCTGAAGGAGATTTGTATTTGTGTGAGTGGCAGAGCACCACTGACCCTAGTACAGTTTGAAAGCTCAGTGGCCTGCCTTCAAGCAGGTGTCCGAAATCATGCCCCTGTCTTCCTACTTCTTCATCCACTTGGTTAGAAATGAGCTCAGATATTTCTGGGAAGAAAAATTTGGTCATACTTGGACCAAGTAAAAAAAAGTGCCCTTGCCCATTTTTTTTGTTGAATAAAATGAAGGATATTGGAGCACAAAGAGCATAGAGAGTTGTAATTCAGAGAGCAGTATACATGAGTGGATCAGTCTCACCTCTCCAGATTTGAATTTGCAATTTCTGATTCTGTTATTATGCACAGTAACATGTTTCAGAAAATGAGATGGTAATCTCACAGAAATGTTAGAAAGTTCTTAATTATTATACTCATGCTAAAGTAGTCATGAAAATCATCCTCAGTAGTAAGTTGTTGGCAATCTTAAGGACAATCTATAAGGTAAATTTGTCTGTCTTACATTTTACATTCATGAATAATCAGGGAAGTCTAGTCTTGCATGTTTGTTTCCTAATTAGTCTATTTTTCACACTCCCGTCATTTCTTTCCCGACTGCCAGAAGTTGGAACATCCTAACTGCGGCCCAGTGCTCGCACCCGCAGCACGGTGGCAGGCAAGAAGGCCCCGTCAGCCCACTTGCTTCTGTAGAGAAGAACAGTCACCCCGAAAACTGCCAGCGGTGACAACCTTGTTGATTATACCAGTCACGGTCTATTATTAAGCATGCAGAAATCTTCATTTTTTGCCTTACAAATATGTTTTTGTTCTATGGTAAACATGCATAATAGTAAAAAATAAAGATAACCCATCCTTATTAAAACCTGGGTTCTATAAAGAAAAGGCACAAAAGTCTTCCCTGTTTATATAGATGCTTTGTTTCCGTGAGCAACAGAAAATGCAGTCCTTATTTAGCTTAGCAGCAATGCTCTGGAAAAATACAAGCCTGCAGATAGTAATGGCCTCCACTTTTTCCATGGATGTACGTCCAAGAAGAGTGCATGGCTTACTTCAGCCACGAAGTCCACGACAGCGTGCGTGAGGCTGAGCCTGTGTTGTCAGCCCAGGGCCCCCCTGGATGTGCAGCTGCTCTTGTGTTGGCCACTCTGGGGCTTAAGCCTGGGCCAGACAACAGCAGCCTGTAGCTGATGAAGTTGTCATTCCAGAAGCGGTTCATTTCTATTCTTCTGCTGGCCGTCTTCACTCAGAGTGACCTACCAGGTCTGAACTGAACTCGCATCACTGGCCCTTCCTCTTGTTTTCTCTAGTTTTATTAATGGTACCAGACATAAACCCATAGCTCATCCTTGATCTGTCTCCTCATGGCCCCATGTCCAGTCAGTTATCAAGTTTTATTATTTGTTTGATTGACTTATTTCTCTACTAGTTCTCAAACCTAAAGGCTCAGCACAATTCCCACTTCTGTTTTTCTCTCCTGCCTGAACTGTTGTGATACACTCCCAACCAGACCTTCTTTTCCTCGTCTTTCCAGTCAGCCTCCTGTGGTAGCTAAAGTGGTCTTCCTGAAATGTGACGGTGACGATGTCACTCTCATGCTCAGATATTTCCACTGGAGCCCTGATGTCCATCAGGCAGGGTCAAAAGTCTTGGCCTCATCTGAAAGACCAGCCATCCTTGCACTTCCCAGAATTTAGGGCTGTCCCCCTGCCTTTGAGTCTTCACTCAGAGTGACCAAACTGGAGTGATTTCAGCTCTCTACACATCTGACAGTATGTTGCCCAATCTTTTCGACCATGCGCTTCACTCTGCCACGAATCTTATTCCCTTTTTTACTCACTGTAAAGAGCTTTGCATCCTTTAAGAGCCTGCTAAAAGTATTTCCTCCACAAAGGTGTTCCTAACCTTTAGCACCCTCTGTCCCCCTGCACAACATGTGCATATGCACACCACTTCCTGCTTTATTTGTAATTATCTCAGATACCTTTTGACAATGTTTTTATAGCCATACGTCTAATTTTTTACTTCTGAACTTGATTTCTTTGAGGTATGAATTAGCTGCTGATTCACTGTTCTATTCTCCAGGGTACCAGGAATGGTGCCCCCCACATAGATCAATAAATGGATCCAGAGATCTTGATTTGTAGGTTTCCCATTTATCTGTGGTCTGTTCTCTACAAATGCCATTGATATTAGTTAATATTTATAAAATTGTGCAGGAAGTAATGTTAAGAAAGGAAATCCTTGACCAGTTATAATAAAAGTTTATATTCCTTTGTGTTTTAACCAAATATATAAGGATTTTTTGGTAACATTATTGTCTATATATTAAGCAGGGAAAGATAGACTTCTTATAGCAGAGGTAGAATGTGGAGATATCCCTACTTTTTCATACTTGGCAGTATAAATCTGTAAGACAATCTAGTAAGATAAGACAAATGCATTTTTTATATTTTTAACCATGGGAGTTTGTTGGTAAAGTTGTAAAGGTTGACTACTGTAAGTAGTGATTTCCCTTCTTCTCTGGTAATTAGAAAAGATTTCTTATAAAAGAGAACATTTTAGACTCTAATATTAGAGGGAAAGGAATTTGGAGAGAGGTAGGTGTCTGGGAGAGGGCATGGAGTAGTGAAAAAGTGTATTATGAGCAGCTATGACAGTTGCACCTACATATGGAGCTATGTAGTCATTCCGGTGAGCAGCCCTGTTCTGGGCAGCATGGGTACCAGAGGGCCCTGACAGGCCTAGAATCTTAATGCCCAGCCTCCCTGCTTTCACTCTGCTGCTTGAGGCTGCCTCCAACCAAGAGCCATCTTGTAGAGCTACTGCTTTAACTGAGACCACAGAAACCTAGGAAAATTTAGCATGGCTGCTAGACCTGGGCACAGATGGGCTTTAGATTAGACTTGGCAAGGACCACAAGCATCTTCGAAACTCTCCAAGGAAGGATCCTGGCCCAGCAGCAATCTGGAAACACCACTCCCTGGGGCAGGCTTCCCTGCGTGGCTGCACCAGGCCCCATTGCCTTCTGGACTGCAGCCTCAGCTGGGCTATTTGACTTCTGAGATGTGTTACCAAAACTGCTCACATCACCAATGATAACCCCTCACTTAATGAAAGAACAAAAAAAAAAAACCAACATTTACTGTTGTCTTGTAACTCTGCCTTTTTGGCCTTTCTGGGTATTCACTGATGTCACTTAAAATGAACCATTTTATTTCTAATTGCTACACGCCAGGGTGGTTTATGTGCTTCTGTTTCTCAGCATTCCACAGATGCCACATTACTCAGAGGTGTGCTTTAGTCCATCTTCACAGACTTCTCGCTCCCTGCCCCACACTGCCACCCTGCTTGAGGTTCTCATGTGGCAGCTGCTTGCCTGCTCTGCCGGGACCCATCCACAGCACAGGTCCGGCTAACTGAACTCACTTGGAGTGAGCGTGGCTTCAGTGCCAGTCAACTGGCTATGCACCAGGACTTTGCCACTCCTGTCTCACCGTATGATGTTGTGTTTTGTTGAAGAGCAGATTTAAACACTTCAATGAGAGCAGAACTCAGTTTTAGAACTTTGTGAAAGGTACAATGGTTATTTTCAATCTCTCTATAAAGTGTGTTGGTTTTGATTTATTTTCATGCTGTCCACTCCACAATGTGCAGCCTCACTGTGTACAAGTTCGGTTAGGTAAGATTTTCTTGCCTGAAGCAGGTTGTGACCTTGATCTTCCCTCTTAACTTTTCAGACCTTAGTATTTTTAAGACTACAGGATCATCTGTAATCACTCAGGGGCTTTCCCAAATACGTACTTCAGAGCAATGGTGGTTGGCATTGGGCAGGTCTGGACAGTATTTGCACCAAAAAGGCTAACTTACGGTCTCACTGAGGTTCTCCCAGGGATGAAAGTTCCTAGCAAAGGAAAGTAGAGTGAAATGGAAGCCATTTATTTGACTTTGCTTTACTGCACTCATGGTGAAGAGTTGACCATCCACATGGATTTAGAAGACTGCTAGTGAAACATCAAGATGTTAGCGAGTACATAAGAGCAGCCATATTTTAGGAATGGGGATACTCCAGGTTGGCTGATGATGTCAGCTTAGCACTGATCTTGAAGATGATTCTTGGAAACAAGGTAGTAGACATATTAGTGGTTCCCGGATCCATTAGAACCCAAATCTCTGCCTTTGTAGGGTCCATAAGAACTCTGGTTCAACTTTCTACTGAGATTTATATCTTCCTATACCTAGTGTAGGAGGTTCCCAAAAATCTCTCAGAGAAGCTAGTGCCCTGAGCTGGAAACCTTAGTTTGAATTGTGTGTTAAGTCCCTTTGAGCCTTAAAATTCCATGGCAGAATGCCTCACCTTCAGTTCTTGCGTCTGCTCTTTCCCTGACGTCTTACCTGTCGCCAAGTCCCATCTGGTCTGCAGTTGAAATGTCTCCTCATCACCCCTCCCTTCAGCATGCTTCAGTCTGCGGCACATCTTCCACGTGGGTCACTGCAGTCACTTCTAGCACAGCTGCCACCACCAGACTTCTCTCCAGCCCCTCAGCCGGCTAGTCTCATGTCAAACACAACACTTGCAAGGCACCACTACCCTTTAGAGAAATACCCAGGTGCACTAAGACACAAAAGGTGATCACAGAGTTGTGTTAACTCACATGCTAATGGTAATACAGAATGTTTGGTCATGTATGGTACAACCTCTATAGTGTGTTAGAGATGGTGTTCATAAGAATAAAAGTAGACATTCATGCAAGGAAATAATAGTAAGCTCTCCCTCTTTTAAAATAAAGTTTTGGCACAAATCTTTGAGCCTTTCTGCTCTGTGGTCTTCTATTTATATATTTAAGAATGCTGTGAGAATTCTTGGTGAGAAGTGTTGAAGTCTTGAGGCCTATCTTACACCTCTCCTGGCTTTGCTATCCACATCTGTTCTGCAGAAATCCAGTTAGAACCTCCCTTCATAGGAATTCTTCAGCCTAATTAAAACTGAGCCATAACACATGTGAAGCAATTGGAAATGCTCCTGGAAGTGACATTTGTCAGATGATATAAGGAGTATTCAAGTTGTTAACTATATACTTGCTATGCTTCTGATATTTCATAGAAGCATGTCAACTCATGTAGAAGATACGTCAAAAGGAATTTCAGTGATACTTTATCTTTGATTTGTTTTATATTTAATGTAATTGGTAGTTGACTCTAACACTTTAGCCGCAGATTCCCTTGATTCTTCCTTCTAGGATTCAAAAATACTGTGATGACTTATAAACAAATAGTTCAATGGCTGACAAGGGAACTTGCTACTAAAAGTAAATCCCATAAGTAATTTTATAAAGAATATTTTTGTAAAATGAAAAGATATTCTCCCATATAAATTAATATTTTAGAAAATCATATTTTTTAGTGAGGATACACTTGTAATTTTTTTAATTGTTCTTTCAAAAATGAAATCTTAACATTTGTCCCTGAAGTTTTACATTAAAATTTTGGACATTCCAAATATTTTAAACACCTCTTATTTTTTTAACTGGAAATTTTAGCAGCTGGGCAAAGTCTATACCCCTCATTTACTTTTGAGTTAATTATTGGTAGTTTTTAAATATAGCAGTATTTCTATAGTTAAGAAATTATTATTTTTAGTGTTTTGATTATAAAATTTTCTAAAATATAAACCCAAATGCATTTCCCTCTGTTTTTTTTTTTTTTATATTACCCCTGATTTGTTGTTTGGGGATGGTTCTCAGCCTTAAGCATGTATCAGCATCACCCAGAAGGACTGCTAAAAACAGATCGCGGTGCTGCACTCCCGGAGTGTTTGATGAAGTAGGTCTGGGATGGTGCTGATTCTACTAAATTACACTTTTAGAATCACTGAATTCTAGTAAATTAATAATCTAGTAAGTCTAGATTAGGAATGATCTGTTATGATTTTCAAATATCATGAGTTCTCAAACTCATTGTACGAGAGAACATAAAAGGTAAGAAAAGTGTCCCATAGATTTTATGGTTCACAAGTTATATTTAAGTTGCTTTTTAGCCATATTCTCTTTCTTGCTGTTCTCAGGATATTGCATTATGTTGATTTGAATGTATGTAGTGCTGACAGTATGACTGGTATTACTTGATAAATGACCAAATATACATTTGCTAGTTTTCTTTAATAATGTGAGAGGTGCTGAGTGGAACATTGAAAAGACTTTTATACTACTAGCTTTGCATCAGTATTAGAAACTCAATATAAATAGGTTTCCATAAAGTATGACCCAATGCCTGATACATAGTGGATGCTCAGGAAATGCTGAAATGAGCAAATGAATGTACAAGCAGCCCATTTTCCCCCAAAATAATGGAATTACTTCTTGAAAATTTGATCCTGTTTTCAATATCTGAGAGTTATCTGGTTTATTGACTACTGTCTTTACTATCTCTGCTTCTCATGCTGGTATTTCTGAGTTATCTCCCTGGTAATTTAGCCATTCTAGCAAGAGCGGAAGACAAGTTAAACATAAAATTAAGCCTTCACTTTTTTCTTACTTGTTAGTACTACTTAGTTATTTATTAGAATAAGTAATATTAGCTTTAAAAAAGTTCCTTTGGAGATTATTTGGGTTCATTATTCCAAGTGGCCTTACAGTCTTCTAAATGTACATATTTTTAAGACTTTATTAGGTAATATAGAATATAAGTGTACAGCAAGTTAGATACTATTTTTATACTCTTGAAAATTGACAGGAATTTCCAGTTCTTTATTATTGCATCTTAACCAGGTTTATTATGATAGTTCCCAGAATATTGAATACATTGCATTACATTTTCTGGTAATTCCAGTGCTCTTTTAACTTGGTTTTTGATGACTGTCTTGCTGATTATACCAAACTGAGTGGCTGTAGATCACTAAGCTACCTGACCGTATTTGTGTTCACACAGATGCGGCTTCCACATGGGAAAATGGACAGAAAAGCAGAGTAGTGTTTGCAGGTAGATACTAAGAGTAAGTTCCACTTCTCTCCTGGTTCTGATGCCATGATTTCACAAACTCTAGCTTGTGAAATATTTCTATACTGCTTCTGTTCACCTCATGAGGATATTGTAAGACTGAATTAGATAACTATTTTGAGTAACAAGATACTGATAAAAAAAAAAAAGGTACTGTAAAACCACCTGGGTTTAGGAAGATGATGAATTCAGCTGTAGCCATGCTCAGGTTGACTGTCTGGAAGGACACTTTGTTGATGGCGCAGAAACATGAAAATTGAGACTGAGCTCAGGGCTCCAGAACCGTATTTTTAGTGGTTAGTCTAGAAGTGATCAGCCAAGCCTAAAGAGTCTTCCCTCCACCCCCAACCCACAAGCAGACCTACCAGGAAAACCACAGACAAACCTAGGAATTCCTGGAGCTCAGGAGTCAACAATCAGAAAATTGGACTCTAGTCCTGTGACCAGGGCTTCCTGAGGCCCAGGTCTTCCCTCCTGTACCATGCTGCTAGCTGGTGCTTTCGATGAATGAGGTGAACGGTGTCTCTACTGTACTCATGTAGCTTCTGTTTGAGATGAGAGGGGTGAGACAGACTGATAGGGCAGTGGTAGGTGTCAAGATGGAAAAGAAAGCAGAGCGGGTGAGCGGAAAAGGAATGAGGGCCACAGGGGACTGTAAGGGGTTGGCCGGTGTCAGGGGGTCAAGGTCGAAAAGGACTCTCAGGTAAGTGACTCAGCAGTAGGAGGCAAGGGACACAGAGCTGGAAAGGGAGCATGCCAGGTCCTGGGGCAGCAAGCGCAGGGAGAGGGCGAGTACCGGTTCGTACAGGCGCAGGGCAAGGGGGCACCAAAGGTGGCTGTGGCCCCCTCTCTGCCAGCCTGAACTCCTGTGGGGAAGACCTGACATATCAAGAGGCACTTCCTTCTACTCAGTGTGCACAGTCCTCATTGTGAAACATTAAGTAAAACATTTGGAAAATAGTAAATCCGAACTTTTTTTTCTCAAACCTATACTGTGAAATATACATTTTAAAGTGGCTGTTTAGTAGGAAGAAAGTACTTTTGAGTTGGCTGACAGCGAATGCGTGTTTCTTTTAGGATCGTGCTGCTTTGGTTGCATGCCAGGGTGGAAAGAACTCTGCCCTGAAGAGCCAGCAGGCCCATTAGCAAGGCTATGGGCAGGTTGCGTCCGCAGAGCCGCCAGCCCTGTCTGCGTGGTGCAGCTCTTGAAGTTAAATGATCTTCCTCCCTCAGGGAAGCTGCTGTGTTTCTGCTGGAGGAGATGAAGAAGGGCCAGGAGGGAGTAGCTCCTGCTTTTACTTTTTTATATATTGGTGTTATTATTGAGTTTATTTAGTTAAAAAAGGCCAAGATAAGGAATTTGGAAAACCACTCAACTAAATGGTCTTCAGAGTTCTCATTTCTAGAGTTCTGTGAAGCTCTTGTTTTTATTAGTCCTCAAGTATATGCTGCCACCACATAATTTAGCCGCAAAAATATCTAGATACATGTGTTTTCTAGACAGAAGTGCCTCTTGACTACTCTTGTTTGGTACAAGGGCTTCCTTAGTGATAGAGTGTCTACTGTATTTAATACTGTTTGTTTTGTGATTAGTTCTGAAATATGATCAAGGACTGACATAGTCATCTCTTCAAGATTTATTCTTATGTCTTAAAACCTTATGAATCAGAATATTGTAAAACCGTGAAGAGAATAGGAAAGGACTGTGAGAGGAGAACTTTTCCCTATTCCTTCTGACTAAAATGCTTCTGTGAAATGTTGCCAAGAAGTTCCTGTAGATGTAATTTCATCTTGTATACTTTTAGGGTGGACGGGCCAGCCAACTTCTGGTTAGAATATTTTATTTTTGACTAGGAATGATAAATCAGAAGTGCTTAATAAAAGAACTGCTAAGTGTTTTCTAAAAGCACCGTAGTTAGTTTGTGGCCATTCTTCAGGGTTGTTGTGCTCACTGTAAAGGACAGTCTTGTGAGTTACTGCCCCAGCTTTTCCCTCACGAGCAACAGCATGGAGTTACAGAAAGTCAGGGTGGCATACGGGTAAGTGATTGCCTGGGGCAGCAGAAAGCCTGTTCCATCCAACCATAGACTGTTTTGTTCTTCCTTTTGCTTTTACTGAGGGGACATGCCCATCACTTGAGTGTTTTCATATTCTGTACATTTATCATCCATATATTTTGCAGGGGTGCAGACATACTGATCCATAAATGATTGGTATCACATCCTGAACCAGCATACATGAATTCAAGGAGAGAAACCTGTATGTTTCTCAGCATTTCTTTCTATGTGGCTGACCACTGTGAAGATATGAAGATGAACTTTATGCTGTGAATGGAGTGGCTTCGCTGTGATGTAATTTCAGTAGCTGCTCGTGGCAGCTGTTAGTCGAAAGTAAATTGGAAGCCAGCTGGTTTAGATATCACAGTGGTGAGGAGCAACAGCGTACTGTGAAGCTGGGACTCAGTTATGGCAACATGAGTCTCTCCCACCTAAGTCTGTCAGATGGGTTTCATCTGACACGTTCCCAGCTCCAATCCCTGTTTAACTTGCTCCATTTGAAAAACTACTTTCTTTGAGTAAGGAATTTGGGGCCTTGACAGAGGAACAGACTCTTGGATTCTTTGGTTAGTTTAGTATTTTCAGTTCTTTCTTGCCCATCAGATTACTGAAGTAAACGTTGATGTTCTTGTGCTGTGCAAACTATTGTTTCTCTCACAGATATCAGAAGAGCACAGGCAATATTTGTATTAAGCAATTGATAGGAGAGTGGTGTTGGGGTCCTTGGGGGCCATAGAACTTGAATGTGGACTACTACGAGGGAAAGCTCTCTAAATCTGTGTTGCCAGTTGGCTGCAGGGTAATGTAAGCACAGTGTTCCCCGTGGTGAGCTTCTCTACAACAGGGTGGCTGCTGCCTTTCTCCTGTGGGTACAGCCATTGTTCCCACCCTTAGACATTTCATATACATCCTTGAAAACAGAAATGAAGGCTCCAGGGAGAAGTTAGAAACCCCTGTATGACCTAGGCAATTCTTAATTCCCACTGATATTTTTGCATGTGGTTTTTAATAGTATTTAATTGATATATAGGTGGAAAATTGATACTGAGAGATCCAGCTGCTTTCAGAGGTGTAGTAGTGACTCAAAGAGGAGAGAATTGTTAGGCTTTGAAACGAGCAGATTGCCTCCTCAGTGTCTCCTTACCCCATCAGGGCGGCAGCTTGCTCCATCTTTACAAATGTTAAATTAAATGTCTTATCTTTCATGATACCTCTGATATTTAAAATTATATATGCTGCTGTAATTCTTATGAGTTATGAGGTTACGTACTTCGATGTGGACAGATGGTACTTTTGACACAGCCTTTATAATCCTTAGGCTGATTGGACATTGTACTCACACTGTTACCTTAATTGTAGAGAGATTCTGGGTGGCTGTGGAAAGTCATCTAACGTGTTCTATTTATTTGCTCTGCCAGAGTTCTAAATATTTATCAGTCATTACTTATTTATACTCCGTAATGCCATACTTCGGTGGTGAATGCCCCACGTTTCAGAGGGCATCAGGTAGGTTCTCTGCAGTATTTAAGAGAAATGTGACCATACCCTTTCAACCTGTCAGTGAACTTCAAATCACACTTAATGATCTTCAGATTAATAGAGGCAAGTCTCCTCCACATCCCCCAAATTAAAATGACACAAAATATATCTAGAGATAATATTTAAACTCAAAATACTAATTTTTTTGTGATTTGGTTATGTCACATTAATTCAGATTCTGAATTTGTAATTAGTGCAGTTTGATGGTTATCTTTGCATACTGAATAAATGAAGAAGTAAGCAAAATTTTTTAAAGTAACAAAATTGATAGAAACAGTTCATGTTTGAGGTATTCCACCATGCTGTTTTAGAATCAGTAAGTGCTGCTTTTGATCGATCCATTAAGTCAGTGCACAGATACCTATATTTTTATTAGCAGCAGTAAAAAAACATCTTTAAAACGTGGAATAATCTACTCTTCATTTTCCTGACCATTTAATCTGAACAGGTGACATTTCAATATATTGAGAGATAATCAAGACTTTGATAACAACTTTCTAGATTATTGTGGGAATCATAGCTCTGACTTACTAAGATCTCGTTAAGAATACACTTCCGTTGTACACTAGATCTGTAGCTGAGAATTTAGAAATACCAGCCTGACCACATTGTGACGTAAGTTGTATTATCTCCTGCTAATGGAATGTTACTTCTCTGACTTGTGGTTATTTTCCTAAGTTCTTCCTTTAAGAATGTCAAAACCTTCACCTATGAAGAAACAAGTTACCTAATTAGGAAGATTGAAAATGAAAACTGATTCTTTCTGACATTTTTAGTGCCAACTGTGGAACAAAAGACTTCTTTGGGGAAGCAGCTTATTCAGTGGCTTTGTGCCTTTGAACAGGAGCCATCTAATGTATTACTCAGTTTTCAGTAAGGGCAGCAGTATAGGGCCAGTTTCTGTTTTCAGCTCCAGCAAAACCAGTTCTGTCAGCAGGCATAGTATGAAATGTCCCAGCACATGTGTTAGACACCAAAGAAAATACAGACCTATAAGATGTGTATCCTGGTTTCAATAAGTCTAAGTCTAAATAGATGAGGAAATTTTTTAAAGAGCAGACACAAGGGGGTAAAAATGAGTATTTTGTGTTGTTAAGACTTCAACTAGATTAGCTGAACTAAAAGGAGTCATCCTTCCCCCTTCCCCCTCAAAAAAAAAGGCAATTCCAAACACACTGAGGAAGGCCTTCTTAAGGATGAGGCCCTTACAGAGTATGTATGAGTAGAAGGAAGAAGTGGTTTGGTGATGTAGGAGGCCGTTGGGCTTGGTGGGCTTGGTTTTATGCCTAATTGTAGAGGTGGGAATGATAGGAGGTGCAGGGCTGCAGCTTGGGGCAGGGAAGGGGACTGATTGCAGGTCCCCAACTTCAAGCAGCTGATGGAAGGCCTGGAAATAGCACCGTACTCAAGGGCCATGTTGAGAGGCAATTGCTGTTGGCAAGAATGCCTGCAGCTTGGGGACAGGCAAACACAGGCCCCTTGCCTTCCAGATCTCCACCTGACTCTGGCTTCTGGTTTCTTTAGTGATCTAGTGCAGTAACAGGCTACCTCCACTGCTCTCCTGCCATTCCTCATCCTTCATTCTTCAAGGAGCAGCTCAATTCCTCTTGTTTCAGAAGAGCACAGAATGGTCAGGGAAAAGTGTGAGCCTGGGTGAGTTGAGGGAGGAGCCCTGAGAGAAATGTAGGGGAGAGGGACCATGCAAGATCCGTAAACCCCATGTTAGAGCCCTCTGTTGTGTTACCAGTCCTCACAGAACCTCTCTCAAACCCTTTAGGGTGATGGTTTTTGTTTTCCATGCAAACTGTATTATGTAGATCAAAAGTGTACTCTTTGGTTAATTTGGTAATGCACAATTTTACTTGAATGCTAAAACTTACAGTACTTCAAAACAAATACTCTCACCTTTGGAAGAAATGAGTAAATTGGAGAATTTGCTGTAACTTTGAAAAACAATGTATTATTTATCAGATGAATAACATTTGCTCAGTTAACTATGTCACCTGACTGAATTTCCTTCCAGAAAGCAGTGACAATTATTTTTATGAGAGGGACAGACAGACACACCAAGACCAGTTAGGAAGACATTTGCACAGTGAAACATTTCTGTTACACAGTTTTCTTTCTGTTCAAGCTTTCATGCAGAAACATTTATTTACCTTTCCCCTGACTGTGGTATGCCAGTTAATTTTTACACATTAAATAGGAACATAACGTAAATACAAGCTTCATAATAAATATCCATTCTGAATCAGTCCCATTGGGTCTTCAAAAAAAAATTCTGACTAAAGCTTATTTAGTCATAAAAATGGGTGGTATTAAAGCAAATAGAAATTAGATGGTGTGAATTATATCTTAATTTTTTTTAATATGATACACCTTGTCTAAAGAGACATATTTCTCATTGCTCACTGCAAATTTGAAGACAATTCTATATTACTATATATGTATTTATAGGTATCTGTGCTTTGGGGTAACCAGACTAGAAACACATGAATTACTGTGAATTTTAGTGAGGACTTCATTTTAAAAAGCACAAAATAGAGATACAGTGCTTTCTGGATATTATGTGCAGAATACTGAGCTATCTTATTCTGGTTCTTGGTTTTGAAATGGTACACTTTAGATAATGAGATGCTCTGGTTTTTTACAGCATAATTTTTAAACAGATTCTTAAACACAAGAGATATCCCCGAATTAAGGCATGGTTCTGCAAAAGTTGTTTAAACTAGTGGATATGGAAAGAAGAGAGTGTAGTCACCACGTATATGGCGGCAGCGCAGTGAGCAAACACAGCAAGCATGGAGCCGTGGTACAGGTTTGTGCGATGGTTGGCATGTAAAACCTCTATTGGCAGCTCTCTGTGGCTGTTTTCATTCTGTCCTAGAGTGACGGATAGGTGTGTGTTGCTCATGGTGAGTGACTTTTTATTTATGTAGAGTTTGTGTTAATCCTTTTAAAATTCTGAATTAGAATGAGTGACTGCTCAGCTAGATTGTTATCCCATAAGAGATTGTTAGCAACTAGTGTAGAGACAAGGCCTCCCCAAAACCACATCACAGAGCCCTGCAGTCACAGCATCCTGAGCCTCCTCAGTATTGCAGTGCTCAGATCTAGGGTGAGAGGGCTAATTTAATAAGTCATAATTACCAGAACGTCCGTGTTTGCCCAACAGGCTTCTTCCTGCCAGCATCAGGGTACATAAGGAACTGTCACAGTGCTGAACCTAGAATCCTATCAAAGGTAAAGATAAAGTTTCTAGAGAGGTTTCATTTAAGGACCATTATCTGTCCCTGATAATAAGAGATCTTGCAGAGAAGATCTCACTTTTTGACTTCCTGAGACAGGACCAGAATCTAAGTTGTCCTTTCCTGCTTCTTACTGACTGTTCGTTCCTTCTCCAATTCTGATGGTACTTACACATAATGGATCGTAACCACAGTGTGATTCTAGTCTGGATGTTAGTCTTTTTCTTGATTATTTTATAAAGTTCTTTAGGAGAAATACATTTACTGATTCTTAGTTTATTTCTAACCACATTTAGTCTTATTGTTTTGAGTTTTTTCTAAAATGGAATTTTTTGGAAACAAAAAATTTCTGCGGAAGCCCTGTGTTCTCTTTCTGTGGGGTCTGCAGAGCAGATCCTGTTGCATCTGGATGCACCCTGTGAGGGTTTTGAAGCAGCTTTCCTAGGACTGTGGTCAGTGCTGTATTCTTAGGGACTCGGCATGTGAAGGAGAAAAGAGGAATTGTTTTCTCTTACAGGTTTTCCATGATGTGTTCTTTCTGAGGTCTTATTAAGTGAATTTGTTCTTTTCCTTAACAGTTGCTCTCAGGCTCTTCACTGGGCCGTTCAAGCACTTCAGCACTATTCCTGGCCGACGTCCCCCAGCCTGGACCGTCTCCCCTCCTCCCCATCAGGGTTCTCTAACTCCCGGCCATGTTCCCACCTTCACGGGCCAGTGGTACTGGACTCAACTGGACTCTTGCAGTGCCTCAATTTTCACCATCGTATTACACAATCCATCTCTTTTTCCTGTCCTCATGCTTTCTTCATTTTCTCATCTCCAGAATTTTCTCCCTCTTGACTCCTCCCATCTCATGTTTGAAAAGTTGGGGCATCCTCTGAGCACAATACGTTGTGCTCTTTTATACCTGTCTGTCTCTGTAGGAACTCTCACCTTTCCCGAGGACCGTCCTGGCTGTGGTATGCTTTACGCATCTTTACCGTTGCATTTGCCACACTGTTTATTCCTTTCTTGCCTGCTGCACTGTGAGCTCCTTCAACATTTGGATGGTTCTGAAACCGAACACTCCCTGACGTTTAAATGTTGTTTCAGTGCAAACCACAGATACATTGTCATTCTTTCCCTCAGTTTGTTTCATTCTTCCACTGAACAAACTCTGTTGAACCCCTACTATGTTTCAGGTACTTTTATTGGTGCGGAGAATACAGTGGTGATCCAGAAGAAAACAGTTCCTGCTTTCACTGAACCTAGAGTGTCTGGTTGCCGAATAGAGACAGTGAGCAGGAAATTACAGCATGGTCCTCTGTAACCAACAAAACTTCAGGAGCTTTGTAATAGTTGAAGGGGGTGGGGGTGCTGATGGTGTGTGTGTGTGTGTGTGTGTGTGTGTGTGTGTGTGGTGTGTGTGTAGCTTTTTGGAGATGTTAAGTGGGAAAATGGGAACAAAATATTGTATTAAACATACAGAATCTAAACTGAATAAGAAACTGAAAGATGACCATCATTTCTCTAACTTTGACTTGTTGAAGACAGGGACAGAAGGACAGGATTGTTATTGCAGTTGTTAATGTTCTGTACTGTATTTTTATGCCTTTTAAAATCTAGAGTTTTCTTTTTTACTCTAAAGAGCTACTTACAGAATTGGAGATCAATGCATCATTGCTTAAATTAGCATTATTAAAAGTGATTTAAAGCATATATATAAAACCAGTGTTTTTCATGATACTCCAGTTCACAACTGTCAGCTTTCCTTTTTCACATGTGCTTCCAGTAAAGTACCTTATAGATTCACATCTGTCCTAACCAGGACATGTTTTAGGCAAATCATTATATACCCCAGATGAGGAGTTGATTTCCCCAACCAAAGTAACAATATGTACCATACACCTCATCTACTTCTACATGAATGTTCTTCATGAGACAAGCATAAAAAAATAGAATTAAAATTCTCACTGGCCTGGAGCAGGCTGGGTTCTTTTTCTGGAAAATCATTTATTCCTTCATTTACAAGTTAAGTTTTCCAATAAATTGATACCCAACTGTCTTGGCAATGGGTTTCAGCCCCGGGCAAGTTCACTGTGGCTTCAATGAGACCAAAGAAATGACAATGGAATGTTCTTGGGGTGAAAGGGTTATACCTAACTTTATTCCCACAGTGGCAAGTCACTCACTAGAATCCCATCCACTCAGAGCGAGTCTGCACGCAGCAAGCCGGTCTCTGCCTCTGGGCCTCTCTACCCCCGCAGCCATCTCAGTCTCTGTCCTCAGTGCTGCCACCACTCCAGTCTCATTTCTGGTCTCCAGCAGCTGTGCCACTGTGTAGCCCAGAGCACACTGGGTGGAGCTCTTTATATAGAGTCAATGAGATGTTGCCCACACATGTGTAGTGGGCTAGCCAACCAGGGCCAGGTGAGAATCCTGCCCACAGGAACCTTCACTTTATGCACACCAACTTACAACCAAAACACAATTTTGTTGGCAGGAATTTTTATTAAGAAGAGCATAAGTTTTTCCTGTATCATTTTCTTAAAAGTACTTAATGTTTTTCTCTTAATAGCCTTGACATCATTGGAAAAGCTGAAGAGAGCCGAATTTTAATTGTAAAGAATGGAATAATAACCTCTTTCCAGCTGCATTTGCTCCTTAATAATAATGATTACCAAATTGTAGGACTTCCCAAAGTATGGTCCTCAGAATGTCGTTAGTAGGTGGCCCTCAAAAAAGAGTGGGGGCCAAATAAGTGTGAGATAATCAAGTTCGATGAGATTAAACGGGTTCATTTACTTTAGGATTTCTCAAGGTTTTTAAAATGCTCTACACCACTGCTTCTCGACTTCAAGGAGTGTACAAAACACTGGGGGTGGTACATAAGATCAAGATCCGATTGGAGATTTTGATTGAGTAGCTGTGGTGCAGGGTCTGAAATTCCACGTTTCTTCAACCTCTGAAGTGCTGCCAGGATGGCTGGTCCACAGACCACATTTTAAATAACAAGGGTTTCAGGAATCTTCAAGAGGAAGCTTGCTCTGCGGTATTTCCCAGACTTACTAACCATAGGTTAGTTTTTGTTTTTGACATACTAAAAATAGCCCATGGAGCAAACTCTGAGAATTTTAAATTGAATCGTTCAAATTATGAAT
This sequence comes from Manis pentadactyla, assembly GCF_030020395.1. Lineage (NCBI taxonomy): Eukaryota > Metazoa > Chordata > Mammalia > Pholidota > Manidae > Manis > Manis pentadactyla. The sequence goes on along the minus strand of NC_080026.1, from coordinate 14,279,256 downwards.
TAATTTATAGCTTAAATAGAAATCTAATTCAGAACTTGTAGATTATTATCCATTAGACAGCCTGTAAATCCCAAGACACTGAAAAATCACTTTGGTAATAAGTATAAAAAGAAAAATTAAATCATGAATTAAAAAGACAACCACTGCATATGATAGCAGGTTGTTACTAGATTGTATACTTTATATTTTTAATAGACCTTATAAACATTTCTTAATGCCCAAGTTCTTAATTAAACAATTTTACTTCATTGTTATTGCCTCTAGTAATTCACTTATAAATTACCATATTTCTAAATCCCCATGTGTTGTGCCAGTGATTTCATTAGTCTTTCATCTTTGTTAATGCTTTGTTTCATTTGATATGAAAAACTAATGATAAAAACAAATCTTTTCTTTAAACAGCTTGAGGTTTGATATGGCTCACTATATACTTAACTGTGAATGGTACAAAACAGTCCAGAGAAGTTTCTGAGAAATCTATTTATTAAAGCAAATTTTTAAATATAAAAGCTTACTAAAATTAATTAATACAATATAGGTGGGCTTCCCCCACCTGGGTCCTTCTCCTTCACCTGGAATAGTGTCCCCCAGTTAAACATGCCAATTGAAAACCTTTCTTTGAGTACCTGTCTTCTTTATTTGAACTCTTAGTGCCTCTTTTATCTCCAGCTGCATTTTATTGTGGTTGTTTGTCTTGTCTTTGCTTTTAGACTGTAAATTGGATTGGAGGTCAGGGTTTTATTCATCTTTATACTTTCAATAATACCTAGTTTATAGGGAGGTACAAAGCAAGTGGGAAGAGCAATAATGCAGTAAATAAATTATATCTTTATGAGGTAATTCAGCATTTAAAATTAGTTTTTTAATCTTATGATACTTAAAAATAATGTAAGTTAATTTTTTTTCCTTATCCTCATTTCCTGTCTTAATGGTTGTATGAGTATTATTATATATTGTGTAACAAGTCATCCTAAATCTCATCCCAAGCAATGATTTTAAAATTTGTCACATTCTAGGTTGGCAAGGAGGCGCTTCTGCTGGTCGTGCCTGGGCTCACTAGGTGGCTGCGGTCGGCTGGCAGCTTGGTCAGGGCAGGACTTTCTATGACAGTCGCCTCACATGTTCTGAGGTCTTGGCTGCAGTGGCAGGGATCTCTGGGTCTCTGTCTCCGTGGCATCTTTAATCCCGAGCTCTTTGACAGCACAGTGATCTCACAGGTCCGAATGATGACACTGCAAAACCTTTTAAGTTTTAGCCTCAGATGTTACACAAGATCTCATCTGCCACATTGTGTGAGTCGCACGCGGCCGGGGAGCCCCATGCTGAAGGGGTGAGCAGCGGGCTCTCCTCTTCCCGGACAAGCAGCAAAAGCCCAGTCACCTGGGGTTCCTCCGCACGTGTTTCTCCCCGCTAAACTGAATCAGAACATTAGTGTAGCTGTCCTTTCTTCAGCTCCTCGTCCCTCTCCTGTTGATATCATCTGGAGTTTATTTACACCTAATCTTAAATTTCCTGAATTATTTGCATGGCACTGTTCCTGTGTCAGAGTCCTTCCTCGATCGTGTTTGTTACTTGGCCGCAGAGCTTCCTTTAAAGATAGCTGAAGCCATACTCTCTTGAGTCCTGGTATATCCCAAAATGCCCTTATTTTGCCTTTGTATTTGAATCATAATTTTTGGTCAGTATTGGAAATCATTGCTATGTCTACTATAGTTGATAAGAGGTCTGATATGAAACTGATTCTCATTCTTTTGAGAGCAGTTTATTTTTCCTCCATAGTAACATTTATTATATTTTCTTTATTCTGGGAACCTAGACATTTCAATGGATTTGGGTCTAGATATAATTTATTTGTTTCATTCATTTTCTTCACTTACTGGCTCATTTCAAATCATTAGTTTTCAGCCCTGAGAAGTTTTCATTGTTTATCTCTTGGTATTTATTCTCATTTTTTCTTTCTTAGTACTGTTAGTAAATAAACACTCCTGGGTCTTGTCTCCAGACCTCTTTTATCTTCTTCATCCCGTTTTCCTTTTTTTTAGTTCCTGAGAGAATTATTTAGAGCCCTCTTATGATACCCTTAAAAAAAAAAAACACTGCTGTTCATTCCATTGATGGAGACTTTTATTTTTATCCTGTAACTTTTTTTTTTCAAGGTCTCTGGCTGTTTCTTTCGTGCACATAGTTTTCAATTTAAACACGAAGGATATTAATTCTACCTATTCCATTTTGCTTTTTCTGTTTATGGAATTTGCTTCCTTTTGGTCATCAGTAGCTGGCGGAGACCCTGTTCTGTCTGCTAGATCACGGCTTTGCCTGAGGCAACTGCTCCAGCAAGTACAGGAAAGGCGCTGACCGCTTGGCTGCACTTTCTCTCCACTTGGTCATCTGATCTTGACCCAGACCAAGTGCCTGGAGTCTGGCATCCGTGACGCGGAGCCTGCAGCTTCCCCACCAACTGCTGCAAGCTCCAGAGCAGGCCCTTTTCTCTTTGGTGTCAAGGCTTCCTCTGGTTCTTTTGCCAGAGGTCTGTCTGCAACCATTATTTTTCTGACTGATCGGCACACTAATGGCATTTTTAAAATTACTAGACTAACTAGTTTTCTTATCTTAAGAAAGAAAAAAAAAGAGCCTTTTCTGTTATTTCATGGTGGTGTGAGTTTGAAAAGAGCGGCAGTATATGCTCATCTTGCGCCTTGATCCAGGCATCACTCCTCAGTTTTAATTGCATTCTTACCATATTGATTGATTATCCCCATGCTATCTTTTTTACACCCTTTAATATTCTAGGCTCTCCTCCTTTCCCTTCATCTGTATGCAATAAAGGGTCCCAAACCCTAGGGAAAGAAATGTGAACCTGTAGCACTTTCCAAAAAGACATTTCTGTTTTTCCTTCTTTGCTGCTCATAACAAATAAGGTGGGGTTTTTTTTGAAAGGTTGAAAATACCAAAGTGCAATCTGTATTTATCCAACATAGGATTTTTAATTTTTAATTAACAGTTTTTTGTTGTTTACATATTGTTGCAGGGACCTTGTTAGCATGCTGCATCACCTCAGGGAATGCCATCACATGGAGCACACGGGAATGGCTGCCTCAAGGTGTGAGCAGTGCTGACCCTGATTTTATGTATTAACCATTTGTTGTGTTTTCAGAGCTCATTATTAAATGGCACAGTGGGTTGAAAGCATTTCTAATGCAATGTAAGCCCCTTTTTATTGAAATGAATTTCTTCAAGGCATTTTATAAGCCATAAACTTACATTTAGTGTAGTTTTATAACCAGAGGTAGTTCAGTTCTCTAAAAATGGATTACCTTTAGTATTTAAGCTATTGAGCACCATACTATTCTATTTATAAATGCTTTAAATTATTTCATTTTATAAATCACATCTAATAAGAATTTATCAAATCAGTTTGTCCTGCTGTATTAATATCTTTCCCTTTCATGAAAAATAATTATAGATGAGTGCATAAAATGTTTATTCAATTAAAAAAACATTAAAAAGCAAATGCATTCAGTAACAACTGCTCATGCCATTCCAGCATCCCAAAAGTCCTTCACGCACCCCTCTGAGATCATGGGCATCCACAATAAATACAGTTTTATCTTATTTTTTAAACTTTACATAAATGGGATTTTACTGCTTTCATTCTTTTGTGAGTTGATTCTTTTATTCAATGTTATGCTTGTGAGAGTCCTTCTTGTTGAATAGAGCTATCATTCGTTTTATTGCTACAAGTGAGTTATGTTCATGAAGATACCACAATATATTTTATCCCTTCCACGATTAATTGTCATGTGGGTTGTTTGCCGTTCATGGATTTCACAGAGTGCCATGACCATATTTACATGTTTCTCCAGGTGTTCATGTGCAAGAATGTCTCTGTATTATCAGTAATGGAATTACTGGGCTATGGAATATATGCACAGTTCAACTAGATAAATGCCAAAATGTTTTCCAGAATTATGGTTCCCATTTACACACTCATCAGCAACCTGTGATGTGTACCATTGTTCTACATCCTTACCAAAATCTGATATTGATAAATGTTTTGCTATTCTGGTGGTTATTAATTGATAACTCATTCTAGTATGAATTCTTATTTTTCTAATTACTGATGAGGTTGAAGTTCTCATTATTAGCCATCTATATTTCCTTTTTTCCAAAAGGCCTATTCATGTTTTATTTTTATATCAGGTTATCTTGTAGTGATCTTCTGATTATAAAAATAAATTTATTAAGTCAAACACTTAACTGCTATGCATAGTTTATTCTCTAGAATTACTATGGTGTTTGACATGTAGCTCCCTTCTAAACAAATTCTTGCCAAGAAATGTAAATTTTTTGGATGAAGTGATTAGAACTTTAGCCTATAACTGACTCTCTAGGCTTCCTAAACAGTTGCAGCTTTTGGTAATGCTTCTTATTTCTGGGATATTTTAAAATTACAACTGTGAAAGTTTATCTAGTATTCCTTTTGGAATTCTAGAAGAGATTCCATATGGTCCTGAAGGTGTTTAACTTCTGAGGCATATTCCTAATTTCCCAGTACTTCATTCTTTTCTTCTATAATATCTGCTTCAGTTTCATTACAAGTAAAGCAAAGTAACTTGGCTTTGCTCTATAGAATACTTTGCTGATTTTACTCATAGACTATTTTGTTCTTCTAATGCTTATCTAACAAACTCTTATTATCCTATATTATTAATACTTGTTTTGAATCAAATTTAAATATTTGTGCTTTTTTTTGTCCTGTATTATTTTTCTTAATTTGTTCTTAGGCATCATTGTTTATCTTATCAGCTTTGAAATAGTTGTCATCCATCATCATGATGTTTTCTGAGTGTACAAAGTAGTCATGGGATGTGTGTTCTATACTCCAGATTACTAATGCAAAGAGGAAAGAAAAATGTAGAACCCAATTTATTTCATTGGATTAAATAAAACAAAACATACTTAATATACTTTGACCAAAAATTGTCAGTAAGGAGGTAGAAATGAGTAAAGAGAAGAAAATCTAGTATCTAGTTGATCTTATGTCCATGTCTGCATATGTTACATCCAAAGCCCCAAGACTGAACAGTCACACTAGAGTGTCTGCAGCCTTGAGCAGAAAATTTTCCTGTTAATTGATATTTCACTGTAAGATTGAAATATACACACATTTATACTAACAGTTTCTCATAAAACTTCTTTGTCTTCAATAAAGATTATAGTGAAAATACATAGCTTTCCAAAAAGTGCTTTTACAAGGCTCAAAAGAATGTAGTTCAACAGAGTGATAAAAAAAAAAAAAAAAAAAAAGACTGGGCAAAGAGGAAATTGAGTAAGTGAAGGCTGGGATAAAATGAACACACACTTGTAAGAGCTGGACACAAAATCATCTCTTAGCTTTGTACAGCTAAGTAGAGAGAGAAGCAGCACTATGATTTCCAGTATCCATCATGTGTTCAGGTGCCTTTTTACAGAGAGGTGTGTGGTGTGATAGACAGCACTCTGAAAACTCCTGAGGAACACTCACATCAACTCAGAATGTAGCAGTTGTCTTATCTTAGTGTCAGCCTCAAGACTGAGAGCTTTGTTTCCTATTTCTAATACATATCCAGTGCAGGACCCTTTTATACCATCCCTGCAGTTTGATCATCTGAGCTGTGATTAAAGACCTCTCATGAGGAGGAATGTGCCACCTTTAGAGGCAATCAGTTCTTGAAATTCCAGTCAGTTCACTGTCCAAAAGGAAAGACCCTCCTGAGCTTGCTCTTGTGGCTTCAGATTTTAATTCAGTTTGAAAGTACCATACCTTAGCCAAATTTGATTCAAAGTATAAAGACAGTAATAATATAGGCTAATAGTCTTATTACAAAACCCTTAGTTTTTGGTTGAGCTCTTGGGAACAAAACCTAAAAAAATCTCACCTTGCCAGTTCATGGCAGACCTTCAGAGGTTTATAGACATCTGGTTATCTGTAGTTCATCTCTTCCTCAGGTCAAATTTTCTCTTCTTGTTCCATTCGTTGTTCTTCCTGTGTCACCCATTAAGGTTTGAGCTCATAAGGAGCAGGTGCTGTCATTCATTTCATGCCCTTCCTGTGTCCAGAAATAATGGCGGAATCCCTTCCCCATCCTACTCATCTGTGTCCATTCCTGTTAAATGTGTTACCAATAACTGGGGGTGGATATGTCCCAGAGAGCCTGAAGGAAAGGCATACACTCACTTGTCCCCCTGTTGATTTCATCTTACATAAGGATATCAATATAGCATAAGATCATCTTGTTTGGGGCAGCCTTGTCTCATTTGTATGGTTCTTTCATTGTGTTCTTGAACCTGAAGTATCTAAATATTTTCCCCAGTGTGCTGCTGAGCTGACTTAAATTCATGACCCTACATTTATCCCAATTTGTTTCTCTCTCTTAAAGGCAGCTGATTACTGCAGTGTAGCAGTGTTTTTCATATTTTCATCTTATCACCTGGTAAATTCAGTATTCTTAGTCACAGAAGAATTTGAGCATGCCTTGTATGTCCCTTACATTATGGCTAATGTTTTTGGTTAGGACTGGGTCACAGTGAGAGCTCTCTGGCATTTCATTAGTAACCTCCATAGGATGGCATGTTTTGTTCAGCAATTTAGAGATCATGAGAGTCAGCAGTTGCCCTTGTGCCAGCCGCATTTTCACGCTGATTACAATATCATGGGAACATCTAACATCACACTTGCCTCACTGGTGTCTGGGCACACTGCATCTCCATGGTTACGCTGCCAAAGACAAAGATTAGACCAGCTGAACATGCCTGTTCTTTGGTGTGCCCCTTTCTGGTTCTCACACATCATCTCTTGGATAAAATCCTTTTAAGAATCTCACCTAAGATTTATGTCTAGCTCCCTAGTTTGTGACATGAAGAGAGTGTTTCCTCTTTCCAAAAACAGCCATGGCATTTTCCTGCTTTCGGTTTTCTGGCACCTCTTCCATTCTCTGTGATTCTCCGGAGAGCCTCCCCAAATGGTTCAGAAACCTATTCCTAGGTTTTCTCGCGTCTGTGGAATACGGTTGCCCACATCAGGCAAAGGTGAGGTCATTAAGGGCAGCCCGAGGCCTCCTTTCTCAGTCTCTTTGCTTGTTTCCTTTGCTGTTGGGAAGAAGTAATCATACCATCCTGTGGCTCTAGTTCTGGTGGGATTCCTATAACTCCTTAAATTGTTAAAAGGACTATAAGAAAATGGACAGAAAACCTTCATAGGTTTATAACCTGCCAGGAAGGTGGCATTCCTGTATTAGGACAGCCTCGTGGTGGTGGTGGTATGTGGGTACTGTCATGCAGATGGCGGGCAGGGAAGTGTCTCATTCCCACTTAGGCCTGGGTCCTGTGGTCATGAGTCTTCAGCCCCCAAGTGATTGCCTGCATTGTCTGTTCATCTTGAAGGAATCAGAAAATAAAATGTCATCGCCGCTTATGAAAAGCTCCTGTCCTGCTGAGGAGTAGTTTCTTTTACAAATATATAAGCTCTTCACAACCTCTGCCTGTCAGCTTTAGTGTTATTTATTCATCACATCTGTCCTGCTTCACTTTGCCTTGATCTGATTCACATTTTGCTGCTTCAGCGAGATGAGGAGCCCCTGATGGGCAGTGATTCTGCCTGAGGCCTGAGTCCCCTGATCGCCCTGCACGTTACATGGGCAAAGTGGCATTCAGACGGTGCCCATCTGATGTCATTGCCCCTAGACAGTCATCAAAGTCCGTACTGTGAAATTTAGTATATACACAGTGACATGATATAGTAATTCAATTCAGTGAGGCCCCTTCTATTTGTCGTAAAATAAAATATTACGGTCCCAGTGACGTTTCTGTTGTCTCCTTTTCTTACATTCTTTGTTCCCTGAATTTTTGCTTCCCTTTTTCTTACACATTGGTATTTCATGATATTATATTCTTGACATTTAAAATTTTTGATTCTTGGTGTTATTTGTTTCACTGTTGCATAGTAACATTTTTGTTCTTTGTGGCCATCTGCTTATTTTAAGATGTGTAGTTTTTCAATGGTATAGCATACTTTCATGTCTTTACTTGCCTTAATTACTAATATAACATCTTTATGTGTGGCATTTTTTCTTCATAGACCTCATATCTTCAATGAGCACTTGGTGAATACAGAGGCACGTTATTTGATCCAGTTGATATTTTAAATGTTTATTTCTTAGCACATCACATGTACTAAAAAATAATGATTGCTGTAAAATCATTCCATTGTGTTATATAAAGAATTAGTAAGCCTATTTTCAGAAGTGAGGAAAGAGGGGCTCAAGGAGGTTGTAATTATTCCAAGGGCACATTAGACCCACTGATCCTCCTCCTCTTTATATTTGAGGAGATCCTCTTTATAGATGAGGGTCCACCTGAGCACTGGCACCATGGAAATGGCAGGTAGAGAATTCACCAGCTAGAGCTGGCATTGGGAAAACGCACAAACCCATCAGACCCATTGTCCATTTCTGTGTATTAATATGGCAGGAATACAGCAACCACTTGCAGAAACCTGGAGCCTAAACCCATTTCACTGGCGTGAAAGTCAGGGGAGTATGGGAATAAGATGGGAGGGAGGCTTGGGTGGTCTGCCATCATCCCCTGTCTTACAGGTGATGATTTTGGAAATAAACAGCAAGCTGATACTAAAATTTGAGGGGATAGAGAAAAAAATTCCCAGATCATACTACAGAACTGAACATTGTGAAAGTTGATAAGAAACTCAAATATAATAGTAGAGTAATTTTTAGGAGAAAACTATGAAGAATGTCAAGAACAGTATCTATGATCTCAGATGTCTGTATACAAATATACACAGTAACACACTCAATAGGTAAGGTCTCATGAGCATCACGGCACTTGATGAGATCTGCCTAATGACTGGAATGAAGAAAGATGGTTAGTCCTTCATTCATATATTCATTTATTCAGCAAACATTAAACAAGTACCTATTATATATGCTTGACACTAGGTTAGTCCCATGGTATTATAGGCTGTGCTCTCAAGGAGACAGAAGGACTGAAATGTAAACAGGTTATAAAATATTTACAGCGTTTTAGTTGGGCATCTCTTCCCGATCTTTTTCAAATTTGTAAAGAAGTCCGTATCAGGTCAGTAAGTCTCATGACAAATAAACCACTCTCAGTGTGTGATACCTTAGGAGAGGCACTCCATCTCCTGCCAAGGCATTCTTCTGTCACAGGCTATGGGCCTAAAAAATAGATTCTCTTTTCCACACCAGCAGCCATTGTCATCTTTGGATAACTAGATTCCCCTGAGGAAACCAAACTAGCTGGAGTTCTCCACCAAGGATATCCTCGTTCCTAGTTACTAATGCCCTGCATTTTTAAAAAACACAATAGGCTTTTGTTGATTTTCAAGCCTTAAGTTTTAAACACCCTTTATTTCTGTTGCATAAGCCTCTTTTCTGACCAATAAGCATTTGCACATAGGTGGATGTACTTGTGCGTGTACTTGTTTGAAAACTGACCCTTACAGCAATTGAGAGTGTTTATTATTATTGGTTTGGTAAGATAATCATTTATACTTATTGGTTATCTGATGAGAAAATTCAGCTATTTAACAGACTTCTAACAACTTTATTGTCCTTAGCATATTTTTTAATTAAGAGCTTTCCTCCCAACCCTTTCATATATCATTTTTCACTATGGTGGTGTTTAACTATTTTCTGAGTATTTATTATTATCATTATCACTTTATTCTTTTTCTTTTAGTATCTGGTAGTACTAGTTACACTTTTCGCCCTAGATGTTGCCTTTTAAACATCAGATAGCTGTAAGGAATTGTGATCATTGTACGCAGAAGTCTGTAGTACTTCCTAGGAGCCACCTGCAAATCGCCAGCCCCTGTGAAGTGTTAACCCTTTGCCTGCTTGATTGCAGGAGGAATGCCAGCTCCTGAGCAGGCCTCACTGGTGGAGGAGGGGCAACCACAGACCCACCAGGAAGCTGTCTCCACTGGCCCAGGCATGGAACCCGAGACCACAGCCACCACTATTCTAGCTTCCGTGAAGGAGCAGGTACATCCTTTTATTAGAATTTGCAATTAATTATTTCTTCAATGCCTTTAAAAATTAATCTTTGGATGTCTTTTAAATTTGTCTAACGTCCTTGACACCTTCACGTTTTCTAATTATAAGGTGTTTACATCCCTGAGTACATTGGGATGACTGGCATGTAGAGCCGCTCCAGGTGCCAGTCAGAATCGGAACATGCAGGATACTTGTGCGTCTGCAAGTAAGGACAATATCGATGGTGATCGGTGTCTCTGTCTCCCACAGTGCAGACTGTGTGCATGCACGCAAAGCTTTGTCAAGCATATTTCACATTGCTGACTTTCTGTTGGGACTCGAGCAACTTGACCTGTAGCATCCTAGATATGGTGAACATTTTAACGTAGGTATTGTATAGGGTTGTCTCTGTGACTTTTTGGATAAAGGCTATATTTGTTGTGTTTGTCTGAAT